>NC_137826.1:14718537-15946037 GCF_963921795.1 Nannobrachium achirus
CAAGGAACAATTCACCTTTTATTTACCAAGCTGCATACCTGGTACCACTCTATTGGTAAAAGGTACTTATAATATACGCACTTGATACAGTCTTTTTTTCACTCTCTACGAAATGTATTTGCCAAAAAATAGCCGATCTATAAGCTCACAACGCGTTGCAACGCGACGCGTTGTGAGCTTGTAGATCTGCTATTTTTTGGCAAATGTTCCGCCCCAGGATAATGGATTTTGATTATCGTGATAATATCGCGATAATATCGCAAATCGTGATTTATTTTGTCACAATAAAGCGTGATATGACATTTTCATATCATCCCATCCCTAGCACCTGCAAACAGGGCATACGTTCACTTTAGAATGACAGTTGTTACCATTGTCAGTTTGTCCTTCTCCAGCATTTTGGCTTTGTCCATAATCTCAGGGGACTCCGGCTTCTCTGTAAACACAAAAGGAGAGAGGGTCAGTTTTTTGATGAAATATTCTTCTGCGAGGGAAAGTTGGGGATTCTGAAATGTCATGGAGGAAAGATTGGCTGCTGTCTCTGCTGCTGCTTGGTAAGACTAGTGAGAAGGTCACAACGCGAGCTCATTATGAGTTCGTTCTCTGTGAAAGGAAGAAGTGTCCCAAAAAGAATGAAAGCTTTCAGCTTGAACTAAAAAATATACCCTCGAACTCTATACAAGTCTTTGCAAATGTATTTTGCAAAGGCTATTCCACTTGCTCCTTGAAATCTACGTAGTTTATTGTTTATTCATTAAAATGTAGTACTTTTACTTTTGGTACTTTGAGTATATTCTGATAACATTTCAATCAAACACATGAGTACTTCTACATTGTGCCATTTCTACTTTTCCTCAAAGGGGAATACCACTCATTATCAACATTGAACTATTGTGCTCGAAATTATTCAACCCCCTCTGAAAATTTGGTTTATTAGTGTAGCCACTGTTCCTCTGACTTAGAACTTGTGAACTATGCTCAAAACGGTACTTTTTGGAACATTCAGTGTCTTTGCAATTGTTTTATATCCTTTTCCTTTTTTGCACAAAGCAATAATCTCTTCTCTGAACTTTTCTGACCATTCCTTAGACTTAGCCATGTTTCTAACTGCTCAAATCACAGTCAACAAGTCAACAAACTTCTAGTCAGGCCAGGTTGCACATCTGATGCAACTATTTAAGCCCTTGATTAGTAGATTGCAACTCATTACAGATGTTTTCAGGTGTAATTAAGAGTTGAACAATTGAAAGTGGCATTGAATTTGGAAAAAACAACAAATATCAATATGTTGTATTTTTGTTGCGCTATTTACATGTACTCTTTGGCTTGCAGAGTACATCTTCATGATGTCACTGATCACATGACCCCACAATCAATCCTCCAGTTCTAAGCAACACAGAAGGGGGGCCTTTTTCTTAATTCCACACAACAACTATTGATTGAGATAGTTGAAACTGAGCGGTATTCCGCTTTAAATCCCATTTAGAACAGGTACACATTATTGTGTATCATTATTTTATGCTTTAACTATTGAAAAATAGCAGATATACAAGCTCACAGCGCGGCACCGAGTGCCGCACTGCGAGCTTGTAGATCTGCTATTTTTGAAAAATCGTGAAAATTAGAATGTTGACCCGATTCTATAAGTGTCTTTTGAATCCTTCTAAGGTTTTTTTGAAAAACCTATGTTTCTATGTCAGCAATCTGGCTAGCCATCGTCAAAGAAAAGGTCCTTTTCACTTAAATGGAGCTCAGCTAGCCTGTTCTTGAGAGACTACTATGTCAGTGGTTCTCAAACATTTTCATGTGAAGGACCCCCAAAATTATATTTATTTGGCCACGGACCTGCATCTCAAAATATTTAGTTCCAGGGACCACCCAGAAGCAAAATTTGAGTTACAAACGTTCGCTTTAAAAATACATATATTCAAAGATTTGCACACATTTTCACGACTTTTTCAAAAATAGCAGATAGTATATCTGCTATTTTTCACTGGTTAAAGCATTCAATAATTCTAGGCCTAATTAAGTAAGATATTAGAGTGCTTCTTCCACCAGTGCACGTATATGTGGGACTCACTGTAAACCACCACGGTGACGGGGTACTCCCGGAGGTTGGACTCAGACACCACCATGCAGGTGTAGATCCTCTGGTCCTTCATGGTGCCCTGGCTGATCAGCAGGCTGGAGTTGTCGGCCATGTCGACCCGCGTGGCGTAGCTGTCGGTGGCCTGCACGATGGCCTCGCTCTTGGCGGCGTGCTTGAGCATCAGGTAGCCTGCGGTGCCGTCGTCTTGCTCCTAGAAGGACGAAGAGGAAAGAGCGATTGTGTTGACTGGGAAACCGACGGGATCCGGGGACACTTAAAGGGATATTCCACTTTCAACAGGGAGCAGTGGAAGGGCCTCTCTGCCCACACACACCCATTGTAACTTCAAACTCCATTTTAAACATGATAGATTCATTAAAAACACCCATTATTTTTTCTGGTGACTCATACTACCATCCTAATACGTGAGCAGGCCGTGTTTTTTCGATTTCATTTATTTTTAATAATTATTTGGGAAAATGGAAAAAATGAAATACAAGAAAATAATCATAAAAAATATATGAAAAAAGTTATCGAAAAAACACGGCCTGCTCACATATTAGGAGGGTAATATGAGTCACCAGAAAAAATAATGGGTGTTTTTAATGAATCTATCACGGTTAAAATGAAGTTTGAAGTTACAATGGGTGTGTGTGGGGAGAGGCCCTGGGCTTGGAGGGCCTGGTAACATTTACATCAAATATCTAAATATTCTGTTCAGGGTATTCATAAAAGCCTGATTAGATGATAAAATTACCAAAAGTATTTTTGAAAGTGAAATATCCCTTTAAAACCACTTTAAACCTAGGCTACACAGTCAGATCCTCAATGTTAATCTGACTCTGAGAGTGCACTCTCTCGGGGGATGTTGCTGTGTAATTAAACTGTAAATAAGTAAATACGAAATAAATTGAATAGTGCATTTTGCTCCCTATGGCTCTATCCGATCTTGATTCAAATATAAAGTTGTGTTGCCTGATTGTTGAAAGAATCTGAGGGATATCTTAATTCTGTAAAAATTCTGCCTTTCCATATTAGATGCTCAGCTCATCATTTATTTTGTGTTACTAATGTGTTATACACAAGCATAGTAAGAGTACATGACCGAATATTTTATTGATTTGTGTTTTAATAAAGGACACTGATACGGTCATGTTCAACCCAACAGATTCAAGTACACAGTTGTTCCTCATTCGGATTAACTTTTTGTTTTCAAATATGATGCTATGTATGGTCATGAACCTTCCATCAATATTTTTAAAAGATTCGTCATCATTGTGTAAATCTGTATGGTTATCACAAAAATGTCTGCATTCCTAAGAAAATATCTTTACAATAAGGTTGACAGTAAAGCAGACTAAATGCTTGTGTAAATCTGGATCTTGAACTTTCTATTAGGGCTGTCACGATATGACATTTTACATGACGATTAATTGTCACTCAAATAATTGGCGATTAACGATTTAATTGTGTTTTTGTCGTTGATGATTACATTTCTGTTTTGGCTTTTAGGCTTTGAAGTTGCACATGGCAGATATGATACATAACCTAAACACACAAATACATTACTGACATATTTGACGACTTACTACTTAAAAAATAACATTGATAGTGGAAATAGCCGATCTACAAGCTCACAACGCGTCGCGATGCGACGCGCTGTGAGCTTGTAGATCTGCTATTTCCACTATTTCTGACATTTTTCAACATTCACGATTATGACGATTATGACAAAATAATTGCGATAATGTCAAATAATCACGATTAGGCGATTATGTAATAATTGTGACAGCCCTACTTTCTATATTCCCAAGAAAATATCTTAGTAGTTGTTGCCGGGAAAGCAGACTAATGGATACTCACGTATTTCCATTTGGTGAACATCAACTTGTCTCCTGGTGGTGTTTCATCATTGCATGGCACCACAATGGTCTCTCCGTAGAGGCCGATAACGGTTTCCATGCCCTGCACTGTGAAACAAGCAGAAAAACAGACAGCATTTTAGACCCAAGTTTCTTATTGAGTACAACGTTGACATCAGCCTCTGTCTCAACAGTCAGGGTTTTACCTGCTAATGAGCAGAAGATTACAGTTGTCTGAGAGGGTAGTTTGTGACCAGATAGTCACCAATTCAAAAATACAGATAAGGACAATCTGGGCTGTGGAAGTGACTGAGGCACACTCTTCTCTTTAAGCAATAACACACAGAGGCTGTGATGTATCGTATTATATCACAGCTACGGGTGTTTTAGCACAAGACAAACCAAAGTGCCTTAACCACTTATATACTCCTATATATACTCTGTTGTACGACGACTAGCGAAAATAGCCGCTCATTTTTTTTTTCTTTCTTTTTTTTTTTTTGACTACTTTCTGCTATAACGACATGCCCGAAATGTGGATGGCTGGGGCGCTAGTACGTTGAAAGTGGGTAGCCCTGATATAATACAATATATCATAGCCCTGAGAGTACTAATTACCAGCAATTATTAACAAGATTAACCCACATGAGTACCTGAGACGAATAACAGTCTAAGTCCATATTTTAACATTTTGGATAAAGACATTTTTTTTATTTACCAGATTGTAAACCACAAACTAGAGGTTTTTAATTTCTTAAAGTCTTAATGTACTCCCCCCCTCATTTTGTTGAGTTAGATTTTTTTTTACTTAACTCATATATATTGGGAATTATAAGACATGATACTTAAGGAAAGTGGAAAAACAGTATATCTCCAGCAGTTTGTGGAACAACAGTCTAAGTCTGTACAAGCAATATTCCGCATACAAAGGGAGCAGATAACATTAAAACCGACAATTAAACAAAATGCGGGGGGATTGCATTAACAATTTAACAGATTAAAAATGACTAGTTCGTGGTTTACAGTCTGGTAAATCCAAAAATATATATATTCAACAATTATGGACTTATACTGTTATTCGCCTCAGGTACTCAATTATAACTCAATATCTTGCACAGTAATGGGTTATTATCATCACTGTAAAACAGAATTCCAATAGAGCTATCCAGTGGTTCTCAAAGTGGGGTCTGCATGTGGAGGTTTCCAGGGGGTCCCAAGCTAACTTTACGGCAGTGTACCAAGAAACTGACAGTGTACAAATGGAACCAAGGCTTTTACGGTGTAAATTGGGGTCCCAAAGAAATTCTCAAATGGGGGTTCATGGCCTAATGATGCATATTAAACTGGGTTTCCTTGCAATGAGAAGGTTTGAGAAACACTGAGCTATACAATGGCAGACAGAGGGGGGCTATGGTGGTGGGTCAAATAGTTGTAATTCAGAGGGTGACGAAGAAACCACAAAGAAAGGTAAACCACACACTGAAGCGCAGAGTCATGGTTAAAATGGTGGTTCCATTCACAAATGCAAAGTCAACACTACTTTTCCTCCCCCATTCACCATCAATGGGACACATAAAAGTAGTGAGGATGGAGGTTGCTATGGCGGCAAAGTAATCTGGAGTGCAATGTCGGGGGTGGGGGAGGACTGTGGACGAGAGAAGATGGATGGAGGGAGGTCAGAGTAGAGTGAAGGGGCGGTGAGTTCTTGGTCTTCACGCTCCAACTCTTTCTCTTTGAGCTTTCGGGCTAAACAGGCAGAACAAGCAGTGGCTCAAATTCTGCTCATTCCAAAGTGGTGAGGCCAAAAAGATTGCTGCAAGTGGCGGCCACACTGACTGAAGTGGCTTCAGGATCGTTGTTGCTCGGGGCGAGTTCTTGTTTACGCGAAGTAGTGTGACAGTTACTGGAAAAAATGACGAATGGTGTATATAATATACCAAGGTCATATGCAGGTGTACATATGCTGATGTCGTCTTTTTTTCTGCTCTTTTTGAGTTTTATTATTATTACTTTAGTATTTCCATCGCAAACATAAAGTGCATCCATACCTTTGTATTTCTATGCAAGATTTCGAATGGTTTGCACTTTGCACGGTTCCATTGCATGCTCAGAAAGGGTTTGAAACTCTCTAGTCCCTATTGTCGTAAAGCATTATTTATTTCCTTTGGGTTTCAAGGCAAGAGAGAGTGGGTTCAGCACAGTAGAAGCACACAGACAGTCATAAGCATATTTACTGCATATGAAAGTTGCAAAGCCTTATTTTGTTCTTATGAAGGTCAAACAGACCCAAAAGCTCAGTGTGTGTGAGTGCGATGGGAACTAGCAATTTCTGGTAAATAGTTTGTACTGCAGTGCCAGCCAAATACACATTTCTGGCATGGAACATCTTTCAAAATATGGCCCTGGCATTTTTTCAGCCCAAGTGCTTTGTGCCACATTAGGGATGGTACAATGGCGGCAATGGAAAAAATAGCTGCATGTGATTTTTGGGTAATGCAAGGCACAAGGCATGAGGGAACTAACTAACGCACAGGGGCTAACTAAGCGCTGCTACAGAGGCAGGAAATAAACAAACAAACTGTGTGAATTTCATTAGATTGTTTTTTTCTTTTCTCTTTTTTCCAAAAGTAGCTGCATGTCTCAAACCTCAGGGCACGCACACACACACGCACGCACGCACGCACGCACGCACGCACGCACGCACGCACACACACACACACACACACACACACACACATATGTGCCCTGTGGAATGAGACGGAAGAGAGATAGGGTGGGCTAAAGTTATCCCAAGGACATTTCAAACTAGTCAGGTGTTCGTGTCGTCACACACACGCATGCAGACGCACGAGCGCACGCACACGCACACACACACACACACACACACACACACACACACACACACACACACACACACACACACACACAGGTTTATCATATCTCCCGGCTTGTGTAAACAAGGCTGTGCTGGAGGTGTTTACTCTGTACCTACGCAGGTGTAGAGTGTCATAGCAACAGGTTATGAAGGGGACAAGGAGAGGTAGGCGGCGCCTAGGCGAGGACGGTAGGAAAGGAGATGTGCAAACAAACAGCTCAGTTTGTTCCCCCCCCCCCCCCCCCCAACAAAGAAATAGGACTCCTGCTTTTACACGCATTTACACCACCGCCATTAGCACAGTGGTATAGGAGAAGCCAGCATATCCCCGCCCGGATAAATTACCTGGGAACGGCAAGGCTAAGACTGAGACACAATAGTCAAACCTTTTCAAACATTCTCAAAGAATTTAGAAAGTTTGAGACAAATTCGCAAAATCTCATACAATGACGTATCAGGCTTAAGTAGTTAAGAATTATTACTAAAACGTAGGTCATCACGCTCCAGTAGTATTCCTTGCCTAACATACCGGACGTTGTATTGACTTTGTCCACAGAGATTGCCGTTATCGAATTAAGAGATGGCGGAAATGAAAAGAAAGATATTATTACAGCGGTATGTTTGTCAATGTGACCATGCCACGCCAGCTCTCCGATTTCAACACACACAAGTCATTCAGTATCTATGGTGTCTGGATAACAAAAGAGGGTTCTATTTCAGACCAGTGAGCTGTATATCCAAGCATTGTTCACAAAGACAGGTTATGTCAACCTCTTATCAGCTCTTGGTGACTAAAAGCTGAAAACACAGCAGAGAGAGAACAAGTTGGAAAAATATATCAGTTGTGGACAATTCATGCAACTTGACCAGCTGGTGCAGCCAAGTGGAGGAGCAGAATGTTTTCAAGCAGCATTTTACCTTACATTTCAAATACATGTCATTGGGACCGTCAGGTCGCAGTTACTATGAAAAGCTCCACTGGCTTTCCCTCCGTCCGTCAGTCCCTCCGTCTGTCCGTCACGTCACACCTTTGCCCCTACACTTATCTCTGGCGCCGTTGGCCCTATCGATTTTTATCGACTTTTGCACACACACTCCTGATTGATTTCTCACATGGCCCTCTTCTAGCGCCACCATCAGGCCGATCTTTTCAAAATACCTTTTTTGAACACTGCTCCTACAGATTCTGGCCTAAAATCACACAAAGCGGTACACAGTATCTCTAAAGTCATGACATCAGCATGGATCTGTCCCATTTCCCATATTCCCTCCTGATTGGCTACGATTGCCTTCTAGAGTTTGTGTATGCGACGTGGCGGTTCTTTTAAATGGGACAACTAAACTCGCTAATACCTGCCACCTAACTGTCAATTTGAACCCCCTCTGGTAATAATCAGAATCGAAATGATTTGTTATTGTCAAGTATGGCTGCAGTGCACCCACCAGGAATTTGTCTCGGTGAGGTTGGTGTGCTGCTATACAATCCCAGACATCTGTCAGCGAGGCTTGTTTGTAAGCCTTACTGCCTCGGGTAAAAAAACTGTTGGAGTGGCGCAAGGAAGTGGTCCTGAGCCCATATATTCCACATTATTGACTCCACTGAGAGGAACAAGGCTGGCTATACTGACAACAGTATTTCCTACGTGTTTTTTATTTTGTCACCTAAACACTCCCTACTCCTCACTTGTCCTCGCCTCACCTCTGTTCATTCATTGCTTAAAAACCCATTTAGGGCCTAGAATTATTGAATGCTTTAACCAGTGGAAAAATAGCAGATATACAAGCTCGTAGATCTGCTATTTTTGAAGAAGTCGTGAAAATGTGTGCAGATCTTTGAATGTATGTATTTTCAAAGCGAACGTTTGTAAGTAAAATTTTGCTTCTGGGGGGTCCCTGGAAATAAATATTTTGAGATGGGGGTCCGTGGCCAAATAAATATAATTTTGGGGGTCCTTCACATGAAAAGGTTTGAGAACCACTGACATAGTAGTCTCTCAAGAACAGACTAACTGAGCTCCAGTTAAGTGAAAAGGACCTTTTCTTTGACGATGGCTGGCCAGATTGCTGACATAGAAACATAGGGTTTTTCAAAAAAAGGATTCAAAAAGACACTTATAGAATCGGGTCAAAATTCTAATTGTCTCAATTTTTCAAAAATAGCAGATCTACAAGCTCGCAGCGCGGCACTCGGTGCCGCGCTGTGAGCTTGTATATCTGCTATTTTTCAATAGTTAAAGCATACAATAGATGATACACAATATAGTGTACCCGTTCTGAATGGGTTAAAATCATTATTGCAAGGTACACAGGAGGATGTGGAGTGCGAGGGGCCTTATCGACTCTCCCATGCGCAATTAACTTTGCTCAATGCATGAAATGTTTAAAGACAGACAATTGACACCTCTTGTGGTGTGTGTGCCTCCGTCCTGCAACGCAAAGGTTTTAACCAAGGTGCT
Organism: Nannobrachium achirus; assembly: GCF_963921795.1. NCBI lineage: Eukaryota > Metazoa > Chordata > Actinopteri > Myctophiformes > Myctophidae > Nannobrachium > Nannobrachium achirus. The sequence goes on from NC_137826.1 coordinate 14,727,820, forward strand.
CTACTCTTTTATTTATTTTTTACAGGTACAGTGCAAATCTATCACCCTAAATGTTATAGTGTTAGTCAAGCAGACACTGTTCATCCGTATTCTCTGGAAGCGTGTCTTTGGTGCGAGAGGAAACCGCAGCGCAGCCATGTGAATAAATGTTCATACTCAGGACTTAGTGTGATGCAGTGGTGGGCAGTAGCTACTGTACATGTATTTACTGAGGTACATTTTTTGATTTCTTAATTTCAGTTTTTAGTACATGAATTTCACACTGCTACAGTCCAATTAGAAATATTGTACTTTTGACTCCACTCAAGAAAATACATTGCGAATTAACTACTAGTCGGCGACCTGGCCAACTCGGGAACAATGTAAATAGGGAATGAATGCCCCGCCCTTTAATGCAAACCCCATTATACCTGTTGTCATAGGATCTGTTTTGACCATCTGTTTGCGTGTGTCCATTTATGCCCATATATGGAGATATCTGTCTGTCTACTTCCATTTTATGCACACATTCTTTTTTTGCGTCAGGCCGATTTCCTCCGGAACAGCCTGATGTCAACAATCAGCCCTGCATAAGGAGATTCCAAACGTTTTGCGCCGGTTCGGGAAAACCGCGCAAAAACGCAGAGGCAACAGCGTACTGTTAGACACCACTACAATCATGCAAGAAGCATAGTTTGGTTTCCTATGGAAACTCCAGCACGACTGGTTGTGCATCGCCCAGGCAAAGTAGGCTACTCCAGAAGCCTTGAGAATCTGTGTTAGACCCTCTGTCACACTGTTAGCATTATAAAACAATGTAGGAAAATGTTTAATTTGAATGCAAAGGACATTCTAGTATAGCCAAGAACAATATTCAAATCAAACAATATAACGTTCATGTCTTTGAGCAACACTGAATGAATGAATATACAATAGGAAGGCTAGGGAACCCATTAACCAAACAAGGGCAGATAGATGTAAAATAAATATAATTAATTCATCTCAACATAATTATAGGGTATGCACTGTACTAGCATATACCCCAAAACATGCCAGAATATATATGTACCAAGCAACCATTCAAGCAAGAACGGAGCGGTGATTATCTACTCCATGGAAAAGGCAGAACAAATGATTGAGGTTTAAACAAACTGCCTCCTTGCTCTTCAAAGAGCTAGCAAGCAAAAACAAGGAGCAGTGCAGGTGTGGATCAGACATCGCTTACTCCCTCACCACGTGTGTGTGTGTGTGTGTGTGTGTGTGTGTGCATGCATGTGTGTTATCATGGCAGCTGGGCCACCTGAAATGTCTGCAGGTGAAGGCATAATCACTGAGCCTTTCCAAACATCCTCCCTACACAGAGACTCTGCTCACCACGGCTGTTCCTGCTTTAGCTGCAAGAACAACCACGCCATTCAAGATTGATGTGATGTCCATATCTTCAATGTTTTGGGTCCCTGCATTTTTGTATCTTGTACTAACATGGATATACTGTAAAAAAGAGGCAGGGCATGCATGGGGCAGATGATGTTTGCCGGAAGAAAGAGACTGCTGATTAAGTTCTAGCACTGCACTTGAGAGCATCCTGGCAAACTGTTGATGCACTAGTTCGGGGGTCAGCAACCCGCGGCTCTAGAGCCGCATGTGGCTCTTTAGCGCCACCCTAGTGGCTCCGTGGAGCTTTTTTAAAAATGTATGAAAAAGATAAAAAGATGGGGGGGAAAAAAAATATTTTTTGTTTTAACGTTTTTTTTTTTTATCATCACTGTCGTGCAGAAACCTTGTATCTCCAAGTTTCACATTTTTATGTTTTTTTTTCTCGCAAAGTAAAGCCCTGCTTCATCATACAAGACTGACGCACAAAAGTAGTGAAAACAGCAGATCTACAAGCACACAACGCCTCGCACCGCGAGGCGTTGTGTGCTTGTAGATCGTTGTTTTCACTAGTTTAGTTCATTTTTTAAATGATAAATACAAAACGAAGTTTTGGACTTACAAGGTTTCCACCCGACAACAACGATTTATAAGGCTTTTATATTTTTTTGCGGCTCCAGACAGATTTGTTTTGGTTTTTTTTGGTCCAATATGGCTCTTTCAACATTTTGGGTTGCCGACCCCTGCACTAGTTGTTGCACCACGGCAGACAGGCGAGGCCTGCAGTAGCTACAGTATACGTGGATAGTCAAAACTGCTTAGAGAGATCGTTGGCTCCCTATTCCCAAACCTGAGAAACAACCACCCCACAAATGGGCCTCTAACATCATGAGAGACCCCTCACACCCCTCTCTGTTCATCGCTCTCTCCCCTAAGGCAGGGCTCTGGACGGATATGCACACGAACCGGCAGGGCTGAGAAACAGCTTTTCGCCCAGAGCAGTGGACACACTACTGAACCCACCCAGGGGCGTCACACCAAATTCTGGGCCCTGGGTACAAGGATTCACTGTGGGCCCCCCATGAATGTTAACTATTGAAAAATAGCAGATATACAAGCTCACAGCGCGGCACCGAGTGCCGCGCTGCGAGCTTGTAGATCTGCTATTTTTGAAACATCGTGAAAATGTGTGCAAGAAACCATTTCCATGTCAGTTGTGCTCAAACTTTTTCATGTTAAGGAAGATGATATGTATTTGGCCACGGACCCCCCATCTCAAAATATTTAGTTCCAGGGACCCCCCCAGAAGCAAAACTTTAGTTACAAATGTTTACAAAATGTTTTAGTTACATAAATTTTCACACATTTTCACGACTTTTCAAAAATAGCAGATCTACAAGCTCGCAGCGCGGCACTCTGTGCCGTGCTGTGAGCTTGTAGATCTGCTATTTTTCAATAGCTAAAGTTACTAGGGCCCCTCCACCTTGGGACCTAGTAACTCAGTCCCACTTTTCCCCCCCTTGTGACGCCCCTGAACCCACCCATAACCCACTGACTCCCCACTCCAAAACAACTACCACTTCCCCTAAGGGCAATGCATACAGCAAGTGCAATACGTGTTCATTTTCATGGTCAATTTATCTGTCTATGACACACCACGTTATGGTGAAACTGAAGACAATTCGGGAATTTTAACATTGAATCCCCGGTAACTTTTACTGGGTAAATTGGGGGAAAATAATACATTCCACATGACAAATATTTGTTTTGGATTATTCACCTTAACGTACAGTAAATCAATCACAATGTAAAACGTGAGCGGGCGCTCATTTTTGGGTTAACACAATGAACAATGAAACAGGTGAGAACCTGTTCCATCCAGCCACGCGTTATGAAGTCGGACGGTGTTGCTCTGTGACGCACAAAGCCATCGGCTGCTCAGGCACAGGCACTGGATTCACGGCTCACCTTTCCACACCGGCCTTGTTTTCAAGTGAGGTAAAACATCATGCATGGAAAACCATTCTTTATTCAGCTGAGAAAGAAACAAAACAAGTGCTGTTCCCTCCCTCTGGCCCTTCAATCCTCAGGGCATTCTGACGGACCACTCTCTCTCTCTCTGGTAGTGGGTGTCAGACAGTCTGTCAGCATGCTTGTATGCTTTCCCCCCCCCCAAAAAAAAACCCCGGTTGGCAATAAAACATCTATCAATCTAAGCATGGGATGAACACACGGCTTACGCAGCCTATGCCGTGTTCATTAATCGGTTCATTTGGTGCCTATATATATTTATGCAAAAGAAAATCCCCCTGCATCTGTTCACCTCGCCGTTTCAAGGGGAAATGTGTCTGGTGGTTGCTGCCCGTATATTTCAGATCTTAGAGCTTATGCATGCGAAACCTTGATTAACATGCATTAGCATAACACCACACCCGCGTCCAAGCATAATGTGAACGCTTGAAACCGTGTGTGTGTGAGCGTGAGTGTGTGCGTGCGTGCGTGCGTGCGTGCGTGCGTGTGTGTGTGTGTGTGTGTGCGTGCGTGCGTGCGTGCGTGCGTGCGTGCGTGCGTGTGTGTGTGTGTGTGGACAGTTCCCTGCTTGCAGAGCAGACAAATATTTGAAGTTGGTGTTGTTTGAGATAGCTAACTGACGCAAAATTACAGCAGGCTAAAAACCCCTAAACAATTCTCGCATTAGTCGTTACATTTGGATGTTTATACAGCCTAAAGGAGTTGGGCAGTCAGCACAAATGCTTCTACTTATAGATTTCCAATAACACAGCGGCACATCAGATATGATTAGGATCACAATTAAGTGAGCAAGCTGCGCGAACCCACTCTTCAAGTTATGTACATGAAAGTTCACACTTTGCCTTTTTTCCACAAGTACGGTCAAATTAAATGTGACAATATTTCGGTATCATGGGCCCTGCAAATAATGCAGATATACCGTAGCTACAGTATATAGTATAGTAAAGTGGAACATTTCGTGTTCTAAACATCCAGTTTTTAGGTGTCCACAAACATAATCATATGTTTGTTTGCACATTGACACATCATAAGATTTCTAACGTTAACCCATTTAGAACGGGTACACATTTTGTGTTTCATTATTTTATGCTTTAACTATTGAAAAATAGCAGATATACAAGCTCACAGCGCGGCACCGAGTGCCGCGCTGCGAGCTTGTAGATCTGCTATTTTTGAAAAATCGTGAAAATTGAAATTTTGACCCGATTCTATAAGTGTCTTTTGAATCCTTCTAAGGTTTTTTGAAAACCCTGTTTCTATGTCAGCAATCTGGCCAGCCATCGTCAAAGAAAAGGTCCTTCTCACTTAAATGGAGCTCAGTTCGTCTGTTCTTGAGAGACTACCATGTCAGTGGTTCTCAAACCTTTTCATGTGAAGGACCCCCAAAATGATATTTATCTGGCCACGGACCCCCATCTCAAAATATTTAGTTCCAGGGACCCCCTCCCCCCCAGAAGCAAAATTTGAGTTACAAACGTTCACTTTGAAAATACATACAGTATATTCTAAGATTTGCACACATTTTCACGACTTTTTCAAAAATAGCAGATCTACAAGCAGCTTGTATATCTGTGATTTTTCACTGGTTAAAGCATTCAATAATGCTAGGCCTAAATGGGTTAAAAAACTCACAGAAATAAAATTATGGTAATGTTGATGATATTTTTTGATCAAATGCTGCTCCCTTACGTACCACCCACACACACACACACACACACACACACACACACACACACACACACACACACACACACACACACACACACACACACACACACACACACACACACACACACACACCCACACACACACACACACACACACACACACGTCGGTGTTGTGGGGTTGTGTAAGAGACGGGGAGATAGAGAGAGATGCATCTCTGTGAGTCATCAAAAGAGTCCCCTGCCATGGCAGTGATCAAAGGCAGACTGCACAAGCCGGCTAAAAAGGGATGCTTTATTTAGGGGAGGATCCGTGATCCTGCTGGCTGTTTACTTTGTGTATGTCATCAGTGCATAGAGATCAAGGGGAGATGTTTAAACGTTATAGTTGGCCCACGCGACGTCTCATACGTACCTGGCAGGTAGTACACATCACCTGGCTCCTTCCCCCATGACAGTACAATGAGAGAGCCATTATTATCAACCTGCTTTGTGAAATATAGGTAGGCTCAGTGGCAGGGGCGTCAATTGGGTATGGCAGGGGTATGCAGCTGCCATACCCTGGGTCCAGGGGGGAAAATAAAAGTTACCTTTAAATATAAAATCCATGAATGTCTCTTTGTCTATCTGTGCTGGTTACTTATTATGTTGTTAAATTACAGTAAAATAACTACAAATGCAAAATTTTACATAATGGTTACTTTAACAAGGTATTATAATTATATTCTCCACACTTGTATTCTCCCCACTGCGAGGCGTTGTGAGCATGTAGATCTGCTATTTTCACAATAGAACCATGTTATCCAAAATGTAATGCCTATTTTCCATGAGGACTCCCATCTTTGCCATACCCTAGCTTTTGCTGAACTGACGCCACTGCTCAGTGGTTCTCAAACTTTTCAGGCCGTCGACCCCTCAAAATAAAAAATCTTTGAACTGGGCACAGCCACACCCTGACAAGCACTTGTAATGTAGGTGTTGAGGCATTATTAAATTTTAGTTTGACTCGGTTCCACAGATAAGTATTGTGAAAATAGCTCCCCCCCAGGGTTGAGAACAACTCAGGTAGGTAACAAGTGGAACAAGTGGAACAAGTGGAACCAGTTTCAGTCAGGCAACACAGGTCAACCTCACAACAGTCAGGGAAGAAGGTGACACTCGGGTCAACCTTGTCAGGGAAGTAAGGTTGACAATGAACATGGGAATAGCCCAATCGACTGCACTTGTCAACAACACCACTCACAAACCCCTTAACGGGCTAAAATCAATATCTTGGGCCACAGCTGGACATAATCCTGCTTTAGTGCTTACAGGTCATTTCATATATATTTCATGGTAGCCACGGAGTTTCATTGTATTCCTATCTTTGTGAGTGTAGCATACTGTCTTTGAAACAGATGTGTACACATCTCAACAGTGAGTTAAATCCCCCAAATTAATAAATAAATAAGTTGTAAAGTCATTGATGTCCCTCGTAGAATGACTGGAGAATAAAACTAGTAAGATGTATAAACTGCTGATTCATTATTACCACTCTCCTCTCAATGCAATGCACTTCAAAGAATGGTTGGTGGTCATATATATGGAAATACGGTATATGCACATCATATCTAACTTAATAATAATAATTATGAATTTGCTATCTTATATCAAGAATGATTAAACCCATTACATTAAGTTATAATGATCTATACGTGGTTACAGCTACAAAAACATACAAGTTCAATAACCCACACCCACACTGACACCACAGATAGTGGTCCTTAAAACTCATTAAGCTAAAAACTGGCCCATAGTAGTGTGTACTGGGCTGATGACTCATGAGTGCCAGCCATATTTATCAATTAATTGGAAAAGCACAATGAATATTAATAACAAGACATACAGTAGTTACATGAACTCCACAGCATGCTCATATAGAGCATAATATAGAAAATGTCATTAAGTCCAACTACATCCAATTAGAAGTCATTTATTTTTGGACAGAAGAAGTTACAATGAATTCCAGTTCCAAAGCAACTAACTATGAGTCCCCTTGAGCTGTGTGTGTGTGCGTGCGTGCGTGCGTGCGTGCGTGCGTGCGTGCGTGCGTGCGTGTGAAATGTGTATGGGGACAGACAGCACCCAGGAGGATAACCCACTTCCTGTTTTTGAATAATATTATTGAATGCACTAACTATACGATACTATCTACTCTGAGATGTTTCTTCGCATTGTGCTTGAAACGCTAGTATGCCTTTTCCTGCCTGATTTGTTTATCTAACCTGGACCAAAAAAAGGAAATCAATAAGAAAGCATCTCAACAGCAAGAGACAAGAGTGGGAGACAGCGAGAGGCCCATTAGCCTTGACCACTTTAAACCCTATATACTTTTACACAGCGGTCATCAATGTGTCTGTGGATGGACAAATGTGTCCGTGGCAAAGACTTGGTCTTGTCTGTGGCAAATGTTTGATTTTCTGTTTTACACGCCATTATAATGTTCTTATTTTGATCATGAGAACCAATTACTAGACTCAGGTTTCCAGGTTTTTTTCAGAATACGTATGATGCTGATTTTACTATTATGACACCAGGGCACATTAGGAGTCCACTGACAACATTTTTATTTCCAAGGACCACCATAACTCTGAGAGTGTACTACTGGAACCAAATGGACCCTTTACGGGTCCATTTGGTTCCATATTGTACACTCTTGGAGTTACAGACCTGTTTTGGTCATCCAGGGCTATTTCTTTGTGTGTTTCTGATAATATTATTGACCGCTCATTTTGTATGTCTGTGGCAAAAATGGCATTTTTGACAAAGATGTCCACCACAAGCCAACATGGCGATGACCCTTGCTTCAAATAGCAATCTACAGATCACAACGTGTCAGATTGTCCACACGCGTGAGCTTGTAGATTTGCTATTTTCGATCGTCGCAGCTCGCACATGTTCATCCAATTTCTGCCTCATTTCTGCTGAATGTTCACTTATGCCCAGAACAGGGATGCTAGGGCTCATCTGTGGTTAATTTCTAATAATAAGCCAAGCCAAATCTATTAAGCCTAGACACAACAGCACAATGATATATTCCAGTCAGAATAGAAACGCAGAACTAATTAAATGCCCAGTCAAGAAACAGTGAAGAAAACATTGTTAGCAGGACAGACAACAGCTTCGACCACAAAAGCCTATTTGATTTAAGAGACGTTGTAAATCTCCTGTATAGTACATGGGGTAAAGCGCTGCATTAAAACTTCCAAGGTTGAGCGTTTGAGTCCCACTTTATCCACTCATGTCTAAAAAGGGAGGGAAAAAAAAGAAAGCATGTGCACTCACTGTACTATATCGTACTAAAAGTATGTTCTGTTCTGTTATGTCCTGCATGTAATTTTAGTTGAAAGGAGTAAAGGGCTTTTAGAGATATAAGCAGACTAACAATGGAATGTGGACGCTTCCATGGTAAGCCTATGTTTTCTTCCACAGTGTGGTTCAATCTACAAAATAAAGGCAGACAGAAGAGAACAAAAACAGTGGCTGTAGAAAAAAAAAAAGGCGAGGGGGAGAAGGAAAGCTCAGAGACTTCTCAAACGAGGCAGGAACATTGGAGCTTCAAGGAGAAGGATAAAAGGCCCAAATCTATCTGAATCTCTAACACTGGGGAAGCAGAGAAGAACAGAAATAATAACCTTGTATGCTGGACTGCCACAGGGGGGGCCGAGGAGGGCTCACTACAGCTGCATTGGTCTTAAGTCTAGATGAAATTTAAACAAATACTTTTTAACCCTTTTAGATCACATCCACGGTCATGTGGTTCACCGACAGCATTTATCAATATTGTTATAATAAAATAATAATGATTGCGACCGTAGGTCTCAGATTAGTATGTAAACGGTCACAGCTTGTCCGTGTGTGTGTGTGTGTGTGTGTGTGTGTGTGTGTGTGTGTGTGTGTGTGTGTGTGTGTGTGTGTGTGTGTGTGTGTGTGTGTGTGATGTCAGGGGAACCACTCTTAACATAATGGGTTTGCCGCTCTGACATCACACGCTCTGGCTTCACTGTGATGTCACACAAACAGAATCACTTTTATGCCCATATATGGAGTAACCTGATGTTATCAATATTAAGCCCATATGTAACAGGACTTCATATGGTAATGCCCATATATGGAGGCCACATTGGCCACATACCACACAAATAGAATCCATGGCCAAGACAGATGGCCAAGACAGCCCATATCTGTGTGGCTGGTTATATAGACAGGGATCTCCATCATGTATGGGCATACATGGGTATGATGTCAGATGTCATAGACATCATAGGACTTTCACATAACGAATAATTGAGAAAGCATGTTTGGGCTCTCACAGCTTATCTCCATATACAGTACTAGGATCTCCATATATGGGTACCAGGGGTCTCCATACAGTCATGGCACCCTTGCATTTGTAAAACAGAAAAAAACAAAAAAATCTTCCAGAAGCTTGGCAAATGAAAACATATTTTGCATCAACATACAGCATCTGGTTTGCAGAGGAACACAACATAAAAGTAGAAGAAATACAGAATCCTAGCTCATTCTACACAGAAACGTACAATTAGCATGGACCAAACAGAAAAGGAGAGAATTGTCCGGAGGTCCGATTGCAGCCAAACATGGACAATCTGTAGGCTCCAAGTCCATCTCCAGTGACCTTGATGTTCCTCCACTGTGCGCAATCTAGACCATTGTGTGTTGTGTGTTTTTTAAACAAATGCAAGGGTGCCAATACTTTTAGCCACAACTGTATATGGGTAACTGGTCCGATATACATCACTGGCCAGATCGCCCATGCAGCCCTGAGGCGTCTTACTAGTAATAATAAGTCTATAAGTCAATTCCTTTGTAATCTTATATAAAAAAAACGAGTACTGTGCTTATGTAGGCTTGAACCAACCATCCACCCATCAATCAATCTTCAACTGTAATTCTCTATGTTTGTTCTGACGTCCATGTACTTTTCAACGTTCAAACCCTCAATCCCCGCATCACTCAGCGGGAATAATAGTGGCTTGGTGTGACCTTTAGACACGCATAATGGGCCTCACCTGGTGGACATGATGCCCAGAGGTCCTCGCCAAAAGTAAAAATGCTGTAATTTCATTTTAGAAGATGTAATTGAAATCAAGCCAATGTGCCAGTGCCAGGAAGTGTAATTGAGCAGATGGCAATTATCTCCAGCACAATCCATGGATCAGACCAGGGCTGGGCGTTGTCTCGTCATCTCACACAACAGTTTCACGTGGCGAGATGTTATCACTCCTTTAATCTGAACATTTCCAGCAAACAGAACAATTGTATAGAGATACCCTTTCTCCCCGCCACCTACCACAGTAAATCCTCCATTTCGAATTCTACATCCAGACGCGATGAGCTTTTGATGTTTCACATGCATTACCGAGCGTTCCTAAAGACATGGCGAGGCATATCGATGCGAGGTAAAAAAGCACAGCTTCTTGCGGGGAGAATGAAAACGGTGAGATGAATAATTCTCATCAAGGTGATATAGCCAGCCTTGGGAACAAAACGATCTATCGCAACAACTTCACAATATTTGCAGGTTGAGTGTAATTTCAACCGGCAAAAGGATTCAGAATCTCAACTGCTGATCTCTAGTCTTTCTTTTCATCTTTGCTTCTTTCTTATTAAAGCGCTGGGTGTTTGATTTCTTTCCTCATGAGAGGTGCTGGGTTCAAACTCAAGGGATTCTCGCCAACTCGCCAATGTATAGGATGTCAGCACTTAAAGAGTAAAGACTCGTACCATCTGCATGGTCCCGATCACCCCGGTGTAAAGCTACACCTTTGGTGGCCCTTAGCCAAGCTGTTAGGGTCAATGGGCACCGATGGATTGGATTACTGGCACTTAACAGATAATTTGTCTCTAGCAAAAAAAAAAAAAAAGCCAATAGCAATGCCATATGTACATCAATGATAATGCCACTATCTGTCAGAGACACCATCTGTATCAATCCCCTCCTGAGGGGAACCCGTTTAGACTATGGACTTAACAACAGTAATAAATCTTACACTTCTGATTAGGTATATCATATTACCAGACTGTGCAATACTGTATAACGGCTTATGTATGATGTTACTCTGGTATTGGAGCTATAAACTGAAAATCAAGACGGAAATGCGTATAGGGAAAGAAAGACTTGCTTTCAAATGTATCTGCTAAACTGCTTTCAAATGTATCCAATTTGTAAAGTATTTTGCAATTTTGTCAAAGACGTGAGTCGTGACCTACTACTGTACATGCATCAATCAGTGTGCATGTGCATTTATGGTGCTAATAGTTTTGTTATCTATCTTGTGGCGTCACTTTCACTCAAATGCCGGAAATCAAATTTTGTATCGAATATATCGTCGTGAGAACTGCTTAAATTAAATATTCCAGCATGGCCTGGGAGAGGCCTACTACTGATTAGCTGGCGATGCGGTGACCATAATTTTTATCTCTGAAGGATATTACAGCAGGAGGCAGGAAAATTCACTTAATGGACATAAGCCCCATATTGTTTTTTGGTTATTATCCCTCAAACAACCCGTAGTGAACAGAGCGGTTGCCACTGTGTCTCAGCATTTCAACACACTGTAAAATTGCCTTGACTATGTGTAACATATTGACGTAGCCCAATGTCACGCATAATGTGATTTAGAAAATGCGAGCTCTTCCAGTGGGCAAAACGTCCAGCTCATGGTCACTGGGTCAGCATTTGATCACATTAACCCATTCAGAACGGGTATCATTATTTTATGCTTTAACTATTGAAAAATAGCAGATATACAAGCTCACAGCGCGGCACTGAGTGCCGCGCTGCGAGCTTGTAGATCTGCTATTTCTGAAAAATTGTGAAAATTTGAATTTTGGCCCGATTCCATAAGTGTCTTTTGAATACTTCTAAGATTTTTTTAAAAACCCATGTTTGTCAGCAACCTGGCTGGCCATCGTCAAAGAAAAGGTCCTTTACACTTAACTGGAGCTCAGTTATGAGCTTTACACTTAACATGTAGTCTGCTCTTGAGAGACTATGTCAGTGGTGCTCAAACCTTTTCATTTGAAGGACCCCCAAAATGATATTTATTTGGCCACGAACCCTCATCTCAAAATATCTAGTTCCAGGGCCCACCCAGAAGCAAAATTTGAGTTAAAAACGTTCGTTTTTAAAATACATTATATTCAAAGATTTGCACACATTTTCATGACTTTTTCAAAAATAGCAGATCTACAAGCTCGCAGCGCGGCACTCGGTGCCGCGCTGTGAGCTTGTATATCTGCTATTTTTCACTGGTTAAAGCATTCAATAATTCGAGGTCCAGGAGCAGCAGCACATACCGGTATGAACACTGTTTTAGGGTGGACTTTCCCTCCTTATCCGCTTTTGGGGTCTGGAAAATCCCTGCCTAGAAGAAGCCAGTTCACAAACTTCCCATCACCACACACTGCCTGTAAGCCCGCTCTCATGGCCCTCCTGCACACAGGACCTCTAAATCCGGCCGGATTAATCATAGCATTTATTGTTGCTATGAGGTTTTTTGAGCACAATTCAAACAGCATCAGATGTCTCTGGGTGATTTTAAATCCATGAAATCCTCCACAGCTGAAGGTATTTTTTGGAGGGTGAACTTTTCAGTTTTCACAAGCAGGTTGAGGAAAAAAAGTAAAGAAAAGATAACTCAGGTGGTGGGTGTGTGGGTGTGTGGATGGGTGGGAGTCATTTTTTTCCACCATTTTGTGCAGTTCTGCAGAGATAAACAATGTGGGAAGAAATGGTCTCACAACATATTGGAAACTAAGTGATATTTCTTTCCACCAATTTTAACCACTGAAAACCTTTACTGATACTGTATATACCCTCTTTTTTCCATCAATACCAAATCTTGTCACCGGAAATAGACGATCTACAAGCTCACGCAACGGGTCACGCTTTATGAACTTATTGACCGGCTATTTAGGCTGAATGTTCACCTGCAGTATACAACAGGGGTCTTCAACAGGGGGTCCGGGACCCCTAGGGGGTCCTCAGAGTTACTACAGGGGGTCCTCCAAAATTTCCAATCCTTTTTATATTAACAACTTGAACCCAAGTGTCCATATTCTGATAACTCTAGCCAAAAATAGCCGATCTACAAGCTCACAACGCCTCGCAGCGCGAGGCGCTGTGAGCTTGTAGATCGGCTATTTTCGGCAGAGAGCTTTGGTGTGGAGGGGGAAAAGAGCAGACTAAGTACAGAGTAAAAGGTCAAGTTTATTAAGTATTGACGGTTCAAGTGGTTAAATATCTGAAAACACAAATTGACATGAATCCAAAATACACTGATGATTGTGCTGTCAAACATGAAACTATATGGAATCTATGAAGAGGTTGTGGGGGTCCCTGCTTCATCTCTCTCTCAACTAAGAGGTCCCTGGCCTGAAAACGTTGAAGACCCCTGGTATACAACATGCCCAGAATAGGGACGCTAGGGTCCATGTCGTTAAAAAGAAGCAGCCACACTCACACACAGTCACAAACTGGCAGTAGAAAACAACTTCAAAAGGCAAAAAGATGGAGATTGCAACCTTTGGTCAAATGCTTCCAATAAATTCCAGCTTTAAAACGAGCAGGGGAGTGGCTGCAGTTGAATTGCATTACCTTCCCTCAGGCTAGGTTCAGTCAGGCTTGTTTTCAAACCAGCCAAAGCCCACCCTTTCCCCCCCACGTCTTTGCCCTTACTTGTTTTGCGTATTCCGCAGATAAAAGGTTCCCCTGAATTCCAGGGCAGACTAAATAGAAGTGCTGAACAAAGCCTGAAATCTGGAACACAAGCGATGATCAAGCCCGTTCCACAACACTTCCAGTCAGACACCAACCCTGCCCATAGGGCTCATGTTTTTGATCTACAGTTTACGAGGTTCGATAAAGATGAGCGAGGCATGCTGCTGTCTCTTAGCTGCCGGCTGTGTCTGAATAGGTACCGGTACGACTTGGGAGGTGGAATGGCGGCGTCACGCGGGGGTCATGGCGGTGGCCCCGGCGTGTCCACGCAGATCTTTTCCAACTCCGTTTCACCACCTTTAAATTACTACCTATATGACCACCATCAGCGCTCCTTGGAAAGTGACAGGGTTTATTTAGGATTTGCTGTTTAGCGCATTCCTATCTGCCCTGTGACACACACACATGCACAAACACAAACACACGCACGCACGCACGCACGCACGCACGCACGCACGCACGCACGCACGCACGCACGCACGCACGCACGCACGCACGCACGCACGCACGCACGCACGCACACACACACACACACACACACACACACACACACACACACATAAACACACAAACAGGGCCCCTTCCACAAATGCACATAAAGTATTTCAAACAATGTCATTATACTCCATAAAGTGCTCTAGAATGACAGAAGCAGGGTTTACAGCACTGCCCTCAGGCCCTATCGTAAACTAACAAACTGCAGCCCCCACCCACACCCACCCCGCCCCACAATACCAAAAAATGCATCCGCCCAAGCATCCAAGCAAGCCTTATCGAGGAGTTTTAAATCTAATTGCCCAGTGCGCTGACAAACTTCATTTTCTGCCGTGTGAATCCGAGGGAGTTATTATTTCAGGGTTTGCGTGCTATAAATAGGCATTTCATAGCTCAGATTAGGGCTGACTCAGGAATGTTGGAGACAGAGGCCAGCGATAATCACCATATTACAGATTACTTTATTTAGACGGAAGAGACAGGAAGATTGAGAGTCGTGGAGAAAAGGGAAACGACACACCACAGGCCTTCCGGACAGAACCGGACCCGGGGTTGGTGAAATTATGCAGTCCACGCACTATCCGGTCAGCTACCGGCGTGTGTGAGTAAGCAGTAAGTTCACTCATCATGAAATATGGACCTTTCGCACCAAGCCTTATGCTGGGGAAAAAGCTAACTCCATTTTAGCTGAGCTCTATACTGCACTGCTACTGTACACTATATCGTCCTTTCATCTTCTATTTGTAATGTCAACATCAGTTGAACACCCCTGCATGGGAGAATCCACTAATCCACCTGGGAACCTTCACGTTGCACCCTGCAGAAGGGGTGTCAAACTACAGAGAGGGGGAGGGGGGCAAGAGAGTAAATTAGTTAGTATATTTATTACGTATATTTTGTCCAGATACGATTAAGATTGGGATCCGAATCGGCAGAAACAGGATCCAAATTGAGGAACCAAAAATGGGGCTACGAACCATTTCCGGATTTTATTTTTTAATTGTTTTTAATCACACTGTCAGAGGTGGTGAGTGGACTTTACGTCTGCTATAGAATCACAATACAGATGGTTCTCAAACATTTACGTTTCAAGGATCCTCATAACTCTGAGAGTGTACAAATGGAACCAAATGGACCCATAAGGGTCCATTTGGTTCCATTTGTACACTCTCAAGAGTTACAGTCCTGTAAGGCTTACTTGCTGCCTTTAATGCCGGCTGGCATGTACAGTAGGTGTCGTGGAATTATGGATCAATCATTAATCGATGAGGCAATTAGGAGACCAGATATTCTAGGTGGTGATGGTTATGCTTTATGTACATGATATCATGGGGAGAAGTACATTAGCACTCATGTCAGTGGTACGGTAGTTCTGCCAGCAGGCACACGTCAGAGATCACAGATATACTGTCGCTGCCTCAATGACGAGCTGAACCATAACAAGATAGGCCTTACCAAAACAACAGCTATCAGGCCTAGTGGAGACATCTAGACTCTTACAAGCTATCAAATATCATACTGTATTGTATAAGTATTATCATTGATGGTAATTATAAAGGTTATACATACAGTATGCAGTCATATACCGGTAGTTTCTTCCACATTATCAAACATTTAAAGTTGTACTATGTAACTTTTTTTATAAAACAAATCTTAAAATTCTCCTAACTATTAAATCACAAAAGTTTTAGAAGATCCGCGCCGTGAATTTCAGCCTGTAAAGCCTTCTCTATATGTAAACTGAGATCCTTGCCGTGGACCGGATCTCGCGCCAAAATTGCGTCATCACACTACCGGCCAATCACAGCGAGGGTTATACAACTGCCGGCCAATCACAGCGCATCTTGAAGTGGGGTCGCTATGGCAGCCATATTTGTTGTCGCCCGTTTGTACCATCCCTTCTCTAGGTAATTTCGCCTACCAGGCAGGGTGAAGGAGTCCGTATCTCTGGAATTACTGAACGCACAGGAACAAGGGACCCCTTAAAAGATAGATCTCAGCGAGGTGGAGGCAGACGCGGGGGTCTGAAGGTACGAAAAACGTCCGAAAGACGCGGACGCGACCGCGGTTTGCTATAGGGCTAATGACCACTAGTTGGGCATCTTACACAGTATAGCTTTAAATTTCAAGGATCCTCTCAACTCTCAGAGTTACACTCCTGTAAGGCTTCATTTGGAACCCCCAATTACTTACTTACTTACTTACTTAGTGCCTTTAATGCTGGCAGGCATGTAGGTCAGCAACAAAGGATCCCCACTCCCTTCTCTCTCTCTCTCTCTCTTTCTCTCTCTCTCCCCAATAGGAATCTTTAAAGGGAACCGGTAGGAGGGAATCGTTAAAATCCCAAAGGATCCCCAACCCTGGTGGTGATGTACCGGTAGCTACTGTATCTTACATGCAGCAGCAGGTCTACCCCTCCTCGCCGCTGCCGAGTGAGCACGGATGGAGGCAGCAGGTACAACCCGCCCACTGAGCGAGTTAAGCACAGATCCTATATATGCATCCTCAAGTGGGGGAAACAAATTCTCAGCTGATGCCTTTAGAAGTGCGTGCCAAATGCAAAGAGGGAAACTACGCGGAAAACACTGTAAACAGTCCAATAATAGCAGGAAGCCCGATAGGCGGGAACGTGTTCCATATCACTGCTTAGCGCCGGCGTTATCGCAGCTGTCGGGTGGAAAGCGCGTATGTCCTAAAAGCGCTACTTTTCAGGAAACGGAAAAAAAGAACCTGTGTTCCGATAGATCCAAGGTAGTTATTACGTGGTCGCGAGCTCTTGTTGATACTTTTCATTGGTTCGATATTCATAAAATCCACAGACACACTTTTCCACTTTCAGGATCTTTATAAAATAGCGGAAATAGCAGGTCTGAAGCTTTTAGAGAGGCAATTTCTGCCACTATTCCGTGACACACTTGTACTGTGAAGTAGGGCATTCATTTACATCAAAAGTTGAAATACGGAGACGCTAGGCTCCTGCCCGACATCGACGCTATCGTAAATGGACAGGACAGCCATCAAAAGGGAAATGACTCAGAACAGAAAGCTCCTGAAATATCCATGATCATTTTCTACACTGAAGTGGACACGGTATCAGGTGCATTAGGCGCTAAAAGTACTCTTTTTTTCCCCCACTGCCCGTGAAGTCTCATCTTCAGCACACAGAGCTGCGGATATTCCACACAGGCTTGCGCCTGGGTAATGGAAAAAAGCAAGCGAGCTGTTCAAACCCCCTTTTAAAGCCTGGAGTGCAGACCCACGGGTCAGGAGTTCATCGGCGGAGCTCGACAGCACGGCCACTCATCTGCTTGACCCACCAAGGTATAAGTGCAGTGATGTGGTGCATTATGAACCCCGGCTAAGCACTGAGGGAGTCTGTGGGGAGGTTGGGGAGTGGGTCGGATGTTGTTGGGAAGCCATAGCCAGGGGAGGGGGGTGAGATACTTCTGGTCCACTAATGAACAGAGTGACAGGAAGAGGTGGGAAGCGTGCGAGAGATAAACTACTATCATTGGTGTACAGTGACTAAGTAGACTACATTTACTTAATGTTGAGGTATTTACTTCAGTATTTCCAAATACTTCCACTTCTACAACTCAGATCCAAATATTGTACTTTTACTCCACAACATTTACCCGAAAAACGTAGTTAGTAGTTACTTAGCAGATATAAATTATAAAATTGTTATAAAACATACTTTAGTCCTATTTTATACCGTGGATCTACAAGCTCACAACGTGTCGCGATGAGACGCGTTGTGAGCTTGTAGATCTGCTATTTTAAAAACGTTTTTTTGTACTTTTACTTTTGGTACTTTAAGCACATTTTGATGCCAACACTTTTGCACTTTTACTACAGTACATTTTGTATTCCGGACTTTTACTATACTACCGTATTGATACTTTCACTTAAGTAAAAATAAATGTGAGTACTTTTTCCACCACTGACTACTATATATCACGAGCGGCGGCCCTCCTCCCTCCATCCATCTCCCGCTAAGCTAAATGACATACTATCAGTGACACATCGCCGAGCAGAGAAGCTCTCCCTGCTCAAGACGGATCATTATGGGCCTGTGTAATTAGCAGCTGTTAAGTCTGCAGCTAAAACCCCTCCCTTCTTCATTTCGTTTGGTGTGAAATTAAAAAAGGAAAAAAGCTAAAGACATGCTGGGGAAAACACAAAATGAAACGAGACAGACTCCTCCGCAGCCTGCTTACGTGTCTAAATCTTTAAGCATCTCTCCAAGCTCTCTCACACGCGGGTCAGCTGGGGGAATGGCTTTGAGTAGCTAAGTGGACGGTGGACGCGAAATGATCGGAAACGGCGTGAGCAATCTGCCGCGAAGTGCAATATGAGCGACACCCGTCTCAGCAATAAGTGACGTCTTTTGAAAGTGCACCCGCCTATCCTTGATGTCCCTGAGTGCCAAAATGTTATATTACCTCTATCCATGAGAAAGCAAGAACCTCATTCAAGACAACTGATATGCCCACATTCCTTTCATGTTTTGACACAGCTTATAACACACGTCACGCATGAAGGCGCGATACAAAATGCGGCCGCACGTGCAGGAACATCCAACACTAGACACCCACACCCAAACACACACACACACACAGCTTGCAGAGCATACAATCTCGAATGCCCTGAAGGAAAGTAGTGATAGAACAAAAAGAGACGTGGGATAAAGGAATCAATATTTTCCTTTCAGATATATTGTAAGATTTGCACATCAAATCTGGTGTGAAGCCCTGCAGACAATGTGAACTCAAATTAATGAGTCAGGTGCACTTTGCTACCCCGCTATATCAGGCTGCGTGACTTCCTTCCACCCACACCAAGTGTGAGAGAAGAAGAGAGAAGCAGGGAGGGAGGCATATAGAGCAGTGGTCCTCAACCTTTTTAGGCCACGACCCCCCCCAAAAGAATCATATTTTGAAGTGGGAACACCCCTCCACCCTGACAAGCACTTGGAATGTAGGAGTCGAGGCATTGCATTTAGTTTGACTCGGTTCCACAGATAAATATTGTGAAAATGGCCGAGCTTGTAGATCGTCTATTTTCACAATTTCTGCCTCTTTCTTAAATTATTTGACAATTTGGCCAATGCTTGACCAGTTTATATAGTATAGTTTGTTGATTACTTTCGATGCAGTAATGCTCTTTTTGTTTTTCTTTCTTTCTTTTTTATGTACTTCGCTGTCATCTGCCCCCCCCTCCCTCCCCTCCCCCCCCCCCCCCCCTCCCTCCCCTCCCCTCCCCTCCCCTCCCCCCCAAAAGAAAAGAAGAAAATCATGTGGGGACTGGGAACCCCCCTGGGGGTCCCGACCCACAGGTTGAGAACCACTGGGATAGAGAGAGAGAGAGAGAGTCAGTATGCAATTATAGTGCCACACAGTGCTATACTCATTGGGTACGGTGCCAGAAGGCAAGGCACACCTCTCAGCCGGCCCTGGGAATCTGTCCCGCAGGCAGGCAGCACCCAAGGTTTTTCCCACAGCTCTGAACTGTGAACTACAACATTCATGTAAGCCTACGGTTTACACGGACAGATAAGGATCCGGTGGCTGGGGATGAGTATGGATTCTGTAAAAAAAATATGTGTGGAGTTCTCTTCTTTCTCCATGAGACAGGCTGGCTGATGCGCTTTCACAACCTCTGCCCGGAGGGAGGACAGAGAAGAAGAAGAAGAAGAAGAAGAAAAAAAAACACGTTGAAAAATGCATCTGCCCAGAAATGCTGTGGTTCCCAGGGACAAGTAACAATAGGCAAGCCCCCCACACAACCCACCCAGCAGTGACTGCAGGTGAGCTATGGGCGACTCCCCCCAGTCGCCTGTGCAGGTGTTATATGCAGCACAGCGCGGCCCTATCATTACCTCTGGCTCTTGCCCTCCCCCCTGCTTTCCTCTGCTCGCTCTCTCTCTCTCAGTCTCTCTCCACTGTGTTTCAAACCAGATCTTAAAGCCTGAATAAGAGCTTTGATCCAGCCCTAATCCCCCGCCTTGCTGCTGGAGAACCCTACAGTTGGGAGACCAATTGATTGGCGGGCTCATAATCCCCTTCCTTCACACACGCACGCACACGCACACGCGCGCACACACACACACACACCCCCACACAAGCACATGTGTGGCGTGCATACACACACATACACATCCTTTGCTAACCACTTGAACACCAGCGTCAATATTCTGAGCATGTCGTAATAGACAAACATTCAGTGGAAAACAGTCAAACATGCCTTGAAAATGGTCAATCTGCAGGCGTTGCTTTGTGATCTTGTAGACTGGTTGTTTTTTCCACTATTTTGACATACAATGAAGTATGTATGGACTGTATGTATGTATGTCAAGACTGACAACTTGAACCCTATAGCGTTCCAGTTCAGGGCATGTTGTAATAGCATAGGCGAACATTTGGAGAATAGCAGATCTAGATATCGTGCAGAGGGGAAAGAAAGTAGTGGGATAGACCCCTGGGCTGGGGACCATGGTCAACAAAGTATATATAATACAGTAGGGTTTAAGTGGTTAAGGATATCAAATGGAATCCAACCACCTAAAAAAAAAACATTGAATATATCCCTGCTCTGCCTACACGTAACCTTGATGCATGAAAACGGTTACACTCTTTTCACCTGTACATATTTTGCTCCGATTGTATTGTATTGTATTGTATTGTATTGTATTGTATTGTATTGTATTGTATTGTGTTGTGTACACTTCTGCAGTGCTTTGGCAATGTAAATGTACGTTCTCTCATGCCAATAAAGCCCTTTGAATTGCAAAAAATGAATTGAATGGTTAATGAGAAAAGTCCCACACAAAACAATGCTATAAGGCAGCTTTAAGGCAGTTGGACAGCCAGGAAAGTTGGGACGAGTCACGAGCGGACTCAGCGGAGTGATAAGGCAGCCCTTTCTGTTGGCCTTAGCCTGGCTGGCACTGAAAGGTAGCCCTGACTCACACATGAACATAGCACTGAGTTAGAACTCTCCTGAGACTACCTAGATAACATTATCTGGGCACACATATCAGGATAGACGTGCACTCTGACTCACACAACACACACACACACACACACACACACACACACACACACACACACACACACACACACACACACACACATGCATGCGTACGCTTCGACACACAATCAGGGACGTGCTGGCCATTGGGAAAAGCGGGACAACTCCCGAACGGCCGGTTCATTCTCGGCCGGTCCAGGCCGGGCCATTAGGAAAAAATGTAACTGTTTGCACAAAAGTAAAAATTAAACTGTTTGCACAAAAGTAGTGAAAACAGCAGATCTACAAGCACACAACGCCTCGCGGTGCGAGGCGTTGTGTGCTTGTAGATCGGCTGTTTTCACTAGTTTAAATCATTTTTTAAATGATAAATACAAAACAAACGGTTTTGGACATACAAGGTTTCCACCCGACAACAACGAAATATAGGCCTAATTCATGTAATTGGCCCACTGGCTTGTCACTTGTCATGATCTGAAATGGCAAATCTTTGAGTAGCAGCAGCGCTATAGAGAGAGATCTCTCTAATAGCGCGCAATGAGGGCCTCTCCAACTCTTTTTCCCGGGCTGAATCAGGGGCCCAGCACGTCCCTGCACACAATACAGCCTTCAGTTGCCAGTTGTGAATTATTTTAGGTGGGGGGCGGTTTGCCTGTCTGACTGAGCTAGAGTCCTTGAGAAATTCACGGTCCTCATTGGAAGAGATAACGGCACACTTCAATCAACACGCACACGTTTGGGAGGTTCGAGTTATTTGGCCGTGGGGAGCTGTGTGATGAAAGACTCAGGCATATTGAGTCCCAAAGTACACTTCAAATTAGCCTAATATTTCCATGCGTCGAATGTGTTTCATTACCGCTCAAACAGCGCACACAAACTATGTGATTGTTTTGCTGAGCCAGTTTAGCTGTAGGGATGGGACGATATGAAAATGTCATATCACGATTAGTGCGAGTAAAAGAAATCGCGATTTACAATATTATCACAATCAAAATCCATTAACCTGGGGTGGAACATTTGCCAAAAAATAGCAAATCTACAAGCTCACAACGCGTCGCGTTGTGACGCGCTGTGACGCGCTGTGAGCTTGTAGATCTATGTAGGCTATTTTTTGGCAAGGACATTTGATAGAGAGTGAAAAAAAGACTATCAAGTACGTATATTATAAGTACCTTTTACCAATTATAGAGCGTTTATATGCCCGGATATGCAGCTCGGCAAATTAAAAGGTGAATTGATCCCAGTGCATGACGGAGGACGATATCACGATAAATGAAATCTCCACGATACGATTATCGCGAGTGTTTTTTAATCACGATATACGATAATATCGCTTATCGTCCCATCCCTAATTTCCATGCTTCGAATCTGTTTCATTACCGCTCAAACAGCGCACACAAACTATGTGATTGTTTTGCTGAGCCAGTTTAGCTGCTCCCTGCATTGTAATGTAATGCCTGCTATGCGATGTTTTGGGACTCTGGACATCAGGGTTAAGATGCCAGGGATGGCTGACTGAGGCCTTGACCCCCTCAGCTAAATTCAGAGCGCCGGACCAAACAAATCACCACCCCCCCCACCACGCTAAGACACAGAGGTATGGGCTCAGACGACTCTGGGGCTTGAATAGTTCACCTCCCGCCCGCCACCTACTATAGTTTGAGATTAGATTCCCCGCATTCCCGTAAACACCTGCCGACCACAAGACCCGGAGCATTCCAGAGGGGTAGAGGCTCAGGGAACGGTCTCGGTCACGGTGAGATATGCCATGAAAGAGCCCATGTCAAGCAAATTTCTCTAAATTTACATTCGGACAGTAGCTCCATTGTCAGGGACATGCGTGGCATTCTATTTCGCCGCGTTATCACAGTGGCCCTGAGGTGAGAGCATGATATATATTTGTTTTGCCTCACAAAGCGACCCCTACCTATTGCACCATTTGAGACGTTAAAAAGTGGCTGTTGTTCATAACTCCAAAGCTCAGAGGAAAAGTCACAGCAGAGAAACAATCATGCCGGAGATTGACTGGATGCATGGATGCTGACCACGAAAATATATTTTGCAATTGCCCAAAAAGTGACAAGTATTGGGAAGATGTGTGGTCAGTAATAAAGGAGATACCAAAGACAAGTGTGGTACTATACCTTGGAAACTTGACGAATGAAAACACACATGGAGATGACATGTATCTGGTCAAGGTGCTGCTGGCAGCCAGCAAAAAAGCAATAACAAGATTTTGGTATAAAAGTTATTCCCCAACTTGTGAGCACTGGCTGTGCATTGTGGAGGAAATATATTGTCACTGTCGGGCAGAAACCTCGTATCTCCAAGTTTCAAATTTGTACGTTTTTTCACAAAGTAAAGCCCTGCTTCATCATACAAGGCCGTCACACAAAGGTAGTGAAAATAGCAGATCTACAAGCACACAACGCCTCGCGGTGCGAGGCGTTGTGAGCTTGTAGATCGGCTGTTTTCGCTAGTTTAGATCGTTTTTTAAAATGATAAATACAAAACGGTTACAAACCGGTTTTGGACATACAAGGTTTCCACCCGACAACGACGATATGTGATGGAGATGGAGAGATTTACACACAGACTTAGGATACAAGAAGAACCGTTCCTTGAGAAAAGGGAGAAACGGACTGAACTCATAACCCAGGATAACTACACCACGAATGTATAATAAGGACAACAGTGTGATGATAAAAATGTGGTAAAAATGTTGACCCTGTGAAAATATACAGTACATGTGACAAGCTGCTGATAAAAATAAAGTTTAAAAAATAAAATTATAAAGTGGCTGTTGTGTAAGTGGCTCTCTCTCTCTCTGCCCGCCCCGAAGGCCTTCCTTTCCACTGGGAGTCCTGTCATAAGCATATTGACACCACAAATGTATAATAATGGACTACAGTGTGATGATAAAAATGTTGACCCTGTGAAAATATGTACCGTAATTGCAGGACTATAAGCCGCACCTGAATATAAGCCGCACCAGCTAAATTTAGAACAAAAAACAAATGTTTACATATATATGCCGCACCTGGCTATAAGCCGCACGTGTCCTTCCTGCTTCCCGCTAGAGCGCCCCTGGTGGCCGTTAGCTGTAAAAATCTATATATAAATCCTATTATATAAATCCTTGTTAAAGACCATTGTAAAATAGATAGATAGATAGATAGATAGATACCTTTATTATCCCAAGGGGGAAATTTAGTTGTCCAGTAGTAGCACAGCAGTATACAGTTATTTACAAAGTTACAGAGACGTAAGAAAGATAGATAAGAGGGAAAAAAAACAAAAAAAACAAAAACAAAGACAAGAGCAGTACAGTACCAATAAGGAGAAGGTGCATCAATAGAGGGGGCGAATAATATATAAGTATATATACATAAAGTGTCTTGCAAAAGAGACCATAGCAGTCAATGCTAGTTAGTGCAAACAAGTATCTCACTGTCATTGTTGTATAAGCCGCAGGGTTCAAAACATGGGAAAAAAGCAGCGGCTTATAGTCCGGCAATTACGGTACATGTGACAAGCTGCTAATAAAAATAAAGTTTAAAAAATAAAAATTGTTGTGTAAGTGGCTCTCTCTCTCTGCCCGCCCGAAGGCCTTCCTTTCCACTGGGAGTCCTGTCATAAGCATATTGACCGGTTCCTCAGAGCCCACATCTGCTCAGCGTTACAGTGTTGTCAAGTCCACCTCCCCTCTGGCCCCGGGGAGAGAGAGGGGACGTCAAACTGGAAAAGGGTGATGGGGTGATGTGGCATGTGGTATTTTCGGAAAAAAGGGGGTTACACTGACTGAACCCCTGGCTAGGCATATCAAGGAAACCACACAGAGACACACGCACGTGCGCACACACACCCTCAAACAGGGGCGTCACAAGGCGGGGGGAAAGTGGGACTGAGTTACTAGGGCCCAAGGTGGAGGGGTCTTAATTATTTTACACTTTAGCTAATGAAAAATAGCAGATCTACAAGCTCACAGCGAGCTTGTAGATCTGCTATTTTTGAAAAGTCGTGAAAATATGTGCAAATCTTTGAATATATGTATTTTTTTAAGTGAACATATGTAACTCAAACTTCGCTTCTGGGGGGTCCCTCCCTGGAACTAAATATCTTGAGACGGGGGTCCGTGGCCAACTACATATCATTTTGGGGGTCCTTCTCATGAAAAAGTTTGAGCACCACTGACATAGAAACCTCAAAGACTTGCACACACTTTCGCGATTTTTCAAAACATAGCTGATCTACAAGCTCGCAGCGCGGCACTTGGTGCTATTTTTCAATAGTTAACCCATTTAGAACGGGTACACATTATTGTGTATCATTATTTTATGCTTTAACTATTGAAAAATAGCAGATATACAAGCTCGCTAGATCTGCTATTTTGAAAAATCGTGAAAATTTGAATTTTGACCCGATTCTATAAGTGTCTTTTGAATCCTTCTAAGGTTTTTTGAAAAACCTGTGTTTCTATGTCAGCAACCTGGCTAGCCATCGTCAAAGAAAAGGTCCTTTTCACTTAACTGGAGCTCAGTTAGTCTATTCTTGAGAGACTACTATGTCAGTGGTTCTCAAACTTTTTCATGTGAAGGACCCCCAAAATTATATTTATTTGGCCACGGACCCCCATCTCAAAATATTTAGTTCCAGGGACCACCCAGAAGCAAAATTTTAGCTTATACATATATTCAAAGATTTGCACACATGTTCACGACTTTTTCAAAAATAGCAGATCTACTATCTATATCTGCTATTTTTCACTGGTTAAAGCATTCAATAATGTCTAGGCCTAATAGCACAAAATAACGCAGTGAATCCTTGTACCAGGGCCCGGAATTTTGTGCGACACCCCTGCTCCTAAAAAAAAAGATAAAATGTTGAACAGGTGGCTGGAGGAGCAGCAAAACAGCCTTTCTCTCTCTCTCTCTCCACTCCTCCCTCCCTCTCTCTCTCTCTTTCTGCAGACGTGTTCCCTGCATCAGAATGGATGGGGGGAGGTCGCAGGGGGTCAAACAAACTCTCCCCGCTGCCTCTGAACCGCCTCTGAAGGGGCTGCGGTGGAAGCCTCTTCCTGACAGCTGCTTTTGTCATCAGTGGAGGAGCTAACCTGGGAGCAACCGCAGCGCACAGCACTGCTGATGAGAAATGGAACGTGGGGGGACCCCTTTTTTTTCTTTATTTTTTTTTGTCTTCTAAGAAAAAAAAGGGGGAAAAAAAGAAGGTAATGTCCTCCCCGCTCTCCTCATCCCTCCCTACCACACACGTACGCGTCCAGCTACTGAGGAATGCGGACCACTCTGAGGTTTAAGGGGGTCATGCTATTTATAATTCCGCTATGACAGAGAGAAGGGTGGGGGGGGAAGAGAGAGAGAGAGATTGATGGGTAACATTGGGATAAGGTACACCAACGGGTCTAAGTCAAGCGTCTTCAACAGGGGGTCTGGGACCCCTAGGGGGTCCTCCAAATATTTGTGTGATAGAAACTTTTTTATATTAACCACCTGAACCCTGGCGTTCAGAACTTAAGCCAAAAATAGCCGATCTACAAGCTCACAGCGCCTCGCAGTTTTGGCAAGGAGGTTTGGTGTAGAGGGGAACTAAGGGACTAAGAACAGAGTGAAAGGTCAAGTTTAGTAAGTATTGACGGTTCAAGTGGTTAAATATCTGAAAACACAAATTGACATGAATCCAAAATACACTGACGATTGTGCTGCCAAACGATGAAACAATATGAAAAGGTTGTGGGGGCTCCCTGCTTCATCTCTCTCTCTCTCTCAACTAAGGGGTCCTTGGCTGAAAAACGTTGAAGACCCCCCTGGTCTAAGTAAACAAAGATGGTATGGCTGTTATGATCCTTAGTTCAAACTACTGTACAGCAGGATCTCTGGTAAACAAAATGGCTCCTTCTATGAAGTTACAGTCGTGATTTGACGTACACAAAGGTGACATGATTAACAGTTTACTGTCAATACTTTTTGTTCATCAACTCTTCTTCAACGTTCTTCATCACCTCAACTTTCTGTCTACAGGAATACACACACGTTATATAATATTTCTGGATTTATCCACTTAATACTTTCAAAGTTTTTCAGAAATTTGTGAAAAAAGCAGATCAAGCTCACAACTGTAACCGCTATTTTTTTATATGAAATAATAAGTTATTTCTGTTGATACTAGTTGATACCTTATATGCATATTTAACTTTTTAATTTCCACATGACAAAAAAGGACGTGGGAGCCAATTTAATAATTGGTGACCCTGTTATGTGTGAGTGCCACAAGCCACAGTGTCAGCAGTTTGGAACTAGCAGAGACTTCGTTTTAGGAAAACCCTCTCATTAATTTGATCAAAGAGCAAAGAGTGCCACCGCTTGTAATGGAAAAATCTGCTGCGCACACCAGCACAAAAGCACGCGAGGGCACGCACGCGCACACACACACACACACACACACACACACACACACACACACACGCACACGCACACGCACACACACACACGAACACACATACCATAAATTCTGTGACCATATTAAACATTGCTTTTCTGTATTTGCGCACTAGGCACGCGCACTTTCCCTCGACTTCCTGTATTGGCCGATCAGCCTCCTGGGCCTCTGGGAGAGGCTGGGCCTCTCATAAGTCTCGTTACCCCTATGGTACCCTGCGGTAAGAGATGGAACACCCATGGGAGAAGAGACTAATTCATTCTGTATGGGGAGAAAAGGCCCTCTGCTGCTTCAGCAAACTGTTCCGGCACCACTAGGTCTGGAGACAAACACATCGCTTGTCCGGTGGGGAAAGATACACAAACAATTGCACACACAAAGAAACCTTATGAAAACAAAGAAAATTAACCTTAGCTAAGTGCCCTCTAATTGCATACTACCCCGTCCAATTCTCCAGTTAGCTTTAGCTAGAGGGACTACGGCAAAGACACTTTAAAAACAACAACGATTGAGCATTGCTGTCATTTTATCGTGTTTTTTTCCCCGGCATTGGAGACGACAAGGCAGACAGACTGCAGCGAGTGCAGTGCGCCGAATTAGTAGAGAGAGAGAGCAGGAAATTGTGCCGTTCGATGGACACGGCGTCAACAAATCCAATTTGTCTGCATGCATGCTACGTGTGTGCGTGAGATGCTCGCGTTGTGATGAGGACGGACGCACGCAGCAAATCAGCCTGTTGTGAACTAACTGCACAGCAACTCATCAACCCAGGGGAGGTCCATTACTGGGAAAGCAGGGGGGGGGGGGGGGGGGCACTGGGCAGTGTCAGCGAGCAAAACAGGGGTAGAGGGGAGTGTAGATTGGGAGGGGGGGCACTCGTGGCAGCTCTCCATGTTTATCTGAGCGGATATTAAAACCCATTCAGAACGGGTACACATTATTGTGTATCATTATTTTATGCTTTAACTATTGAAAAATAGCAGATATACAAGCTCGCAGCGTGGCACCGAGTGCCACGCTGCGAGCTTGTAGATCTGCTATTTTTGAAAAATCTTGAAAATTAGAATTTTGACCCAATAAGTGTCTTTTGAATCCTTCTGAGGTTTTTTTGAAAAACCCATGTTTCTATGTCAGCAATCTGGCCAGCCATCGTCAAAGAAAAGGTCCTTTTCACTTAACTGGAGCTCAGTTAGTCTGTTCTTGAGAGACTACTATGTCAGTGGTTCTCAAACCTTTTCATGTGAAGAACCCCCACAAAATGATATTTATTTGGCCACGGACCCCCATCTCAAAATATTTAGTTCCAGGGAGTCAGGGACCACCCAGAAGCAAAATTTTAGTTACAAACGTTCGCTTTGAAAATACATATATTCAAAGATTTGCACACATTTTCACGACTTTTTCAAAAATAGCAGATCTACAAGCTTACAGCGCGGCACTCGGTGCCGCGCTGTAAGCTTGTATATCTGCTATTTTTCACTGGTTAAAGCATTCAATATTTCTAGGCCTAAATGGGTTAATGGCACAGGTCCACCAAGTGATGCTCTCCAGCAGATAGTTAAGGTACGTCCATGGGAATCTACGCAGTGACAAACACTCAGAGACTATAGCTGATACGGGGCTGGGTTACTGTAAGGAGAGGAGAGGAGGGGTGGGAGAGAGAGAGAGAGAGAGAGAGAGAGAGAGAGAGAGAGAGAGGGAGAGAGAGAGAGACTAAACAGAGCTCTCGGGTGAGGTTTATCATTAGTATGTCTGTGGGTGGTTGTCTAGAAACAACTCCTCGCCCCCTCCGGAATCCCATCCTCCTGTGGAAACTGTCCAAACCCTGGGCGTTATCTGTGGGCCACGGCCTGTAGATACCGAAAACATGAGGACAAGGCGCAACTCACTCCCTCCTTCGGCCTTGGCATGATGGAAGCTGAGGCCAGTAAAAAAGATTTCTGGTTAGCTGACATTTAATAAGAGAAAAACAAAACCCAGAGAGCTCACAAGGTCTGCTCAGTGGTGTCTCCCCCCCCCCCCTCCCCACACACACACACTCCTTTCTCCAGGAAAGAAGTGAGAAGAAGCCAATTCCAGAGTCGAGTTTCAATTCATTGAGCAGAGTGCACCTTTAAGTGACATCCCAACATGACTAGGCAGGCAGGTCAAAGTGTTTTGGAGCTCTTGGCACCTCCAACACCTCTAAGAATAGATTCTGAGACTCGTCTTCAGCTCACACACAGACTGTTGTTCTAGGCCACAGCAGGTGTGGCTTTCACTTTGAATTATGTACATAAATATGACATTTTTTTTTGTCTACCTTAATTGATGCATGTTTTGATAACATCAAAAGGTTCAGAAATGTTAACAAAAGATTTAGATTTTCTCATCCTACAGTTCCTACAGTACTAACAAAACACAAGCAAAAAGCCAAAGAAAAGTCAACGCCTTAGTAATAGCACATGCTGCGGGCTATATTATGGAAGCCATGGCTGCTGTGGGTTGTTAAGGTGTGCCGTGATGATTCTTCTTGGCACGGTTTCAATCCAATTAAGTAACCTGTGTATGGCAAGAATGTGGCAAACTAAACATACAGGTCTGTCGCTTTTGTTAAAAGTGATAACAAGGAAATGATGACAGCGCTTTCCCTGCAATCAGTTCTGGCAAGGGAGAGGTGCCCTAAGGAGAATGCACCAATTTAGCAACGCCAATAACAGATTTAAGGCACATGAAGCTCCGAAACAGTCTTGAGGGCGAGAGAAAGATTTAGGGACTCCACATCAACTGCTACCGGCATTTTGTTTCAGACGAGCTCGGGATGAACTGGGGTGATCTATTGAACGCTACGAGAAATCTATCTTGTAAACGCGTCTAGCAGTGCAGCAGCGTCGCACAAACGAAATAGACATATGCCTGCAGTGCTCTCCGATGGTTTATTACCAGTGATTTGACAGAATTAAGAGGATGCCAACAATAATGTTATTCCCTGATCCCTCCGGCCTAAGAGCATCTAAGTCAGAATTTAATGTAAAGCGTTCTCTTCTCTGCCCTCCCTCCTCCTCAACCCTCTTCGTGTCACTCACATTTTCTCTACCCTCGTCGTTTCCCTCTATTCTTCTTTTATTTTTTTCCCCCTCTTAATTTCTCTATCACACGAACAGTTACAGCAGTGTTGGTCCCGGGGGCGTGAAGTGCATCGACTACATAATTTCAACACCCCCCCCCCCAGTTTGATTCCGACAGGGGACCTGTCAAGTCAAGTCAAGTGTATTTACATGGCACGTTTCATATGACAGACGTAGACTTGAGGAGCTTCAAAATAAAAAGACAAGAAATTGTCAAATATCATTATGGCAAAAACAAACTGTATACCGTGTTGCATACCTTTACTCCTAGTCCTTTCTAAATAAAAACTAAAACTAAAAAAGTTTTTGCCAATATTTGATTAGTTCCTTGGAGACCGACTACATAGCGACTGTAATGAATCATTCATGAGTTTCAGAGGTTTGCAACAAGTAAACCGATCCTAGAGTCTTATCAATATCCTGAACAATACAGTGAATGTTCTAGCTCCCCAAAGCGAACACAGACACATGATGCTGTGCTCAGCAGCAGTGTCTTCTGCAGAGACAACAACAACATCAACAGCGGTTCCACAACACCTTATATCAGGAACGCATATAAAGCATGTTATACGCACAGTGGTGGTGGTGGTGTACCTTGGAGAATTAGGTATATCGTGTTAACTATTTAACTTAAAGAAATAGCAGATATACAAGCTCACAGCGCGGCACCGAGTGCCACACTGCAAGGGTTAGGGTTATCTTGAAAATCTTTGCAAAAATGAATATATCATTTTTTTAAAGGGAACATTCAAATATTTTGAGTTGGGGGGTAAGCGGTCAAATACATATAAATCTAGGGGTCCTTGACATTAAAAACGGTGAGCACCACATATAAAGACACTAAGGTCGGGACTTTAACTGACTAATTGCGATTAATTAATTACAGAAAATTAACGTGATTAAAAAAATGTACGCATTTTAATCGCACTTAGTTTTTGCACCACAGAACCTTCAGTTTCGGGCATACCGATCATAGCGATGCACCAACCAAGAAGAGACAACCAACGCAAAGGGAGAAGTAGCCAATCAGAGCGTTTTGCTTGGCCCGGTGGATGCGAAATTTAGATTTAAAAAACTCACTCGTTGATTCACTCGTACAATAAAATGTGTTTTACTTGAAAAAAAAAAGCTTCTCAGATCAAATATCGATGTGCGATTAAAATGCGATTAATTGCGATTAATTAATCACAGAACCTGTAATTAATTCGATTAAAAAACATAAGTTTTTCAGAAAACCGATTTAGAAGACATTTTTGTTGGTATTTTTCAGGTCTTAATGGGTTAAAGGAGTAGTTCACCCCAAAAACTACTTATTTTCTATCAATTACACAACCCATGAATGAAGCCTTGAATTCATGGAGATTCTTTAGTTTTTGTCCCGTTCCTGAGCCCATAATGTGATGAGCGGCCGGGTGGCTGCTAGGAGATTTAATTGAGTCTCCTAGCAGAGACTCCGCTGGTCATCAAATGATTGACTCAGGAATGTGACGAGAAACCAGAAATCTCCATGAATTCAAGGTTTCATGGGCTGTGTAATGAAGTCATGAAAATAATATGCAATTTCTTTGAGTGAACTACTCCTTTAATCATTATGTTATGCTTTAACTATTAAAAAATAGCAGATCTACAAGCTCACAGCGCGGCACAGAGAGCCGCGCTGCAAGCTTGTAGATCTGCTATATTTTTTTTATCGAACATTTGTGCAAGTCCCGATTCTATAAGTGTCTTCTAAATCAGTGGTTCTCAAACGTTTTCATGTCAAGGACCCCCATCGTATGTATTTGGCCACGGACCCCCATAAAAAATAGCAGATCTACAAGCTCGCAGCGCGGCACTTGGTGTTGCGCTGTAAGCTTGTATATCTGCTATTTTTCAATAGTTAAAGCATGAAATAATTCTAGGCCTTAAAGGGTTAAGCCAGGCATGGGCATATCTCAATATACTGTATAAAGACCATGGGAGGAACATTACCATAGATAATTGATTTACTCTTTGCGCATCCGCTGACAGTTATTTCTTTCTCTCTCAAATGTGATTGTTATCAGTAAAATACAGTAAGGTTCCATGAAACTGTGAGGGCGCCCGCTGGCCTACTGGTCCAGGGGGCGCATACCACTTAGGCATTGCCACAGCGCGTCGCAGGTTCGATTTCCGATCCGGACGACCTTTGCCGCGTGTCACTCCCCATCTCTCTCCTGATTTCCTGTCAGTCTACTATCCTATCAATAAAAGCCCAAAAACAAATCTTTAAAAAAAAGGGTTCCATGAAACTGTGAGCAATGCAGGTGTTTTTTTTTGTACCGAAATTTAATTTATTTTCATTATTGAGGCCAAGCTATTTTCTACCATCCCTCATGTGAGGCCAGGGAAACTGAAAATGGGAACTGTACAGTTACAGAAGGTCTTCAAAACCTTTTATTTTTATTTCCACCAACTGGGTGAATATGGATTTAACCTGAGAAGGCTTTTCTACGGTTTTCCATCACAGACTGCCAGGGCCACCAGGCCACCCTTCTTGCAGGGTCCTGATACACAAGATTTGCATAATTTATTACACCATTAGTAGAGCTAGTCTTACATATCTTTTTTGTTTTTGAAAATGTTTACACATGCTCACGGCCTCACGCCAATAACACAGACATGGAGAAGATTGACCGTTGTCGTGCATTACAGTGTGTGCTGCGTGAATCAAACATCCCGGTTCCAACAATGGACCATGGGCGGAGCGTTTGTTTTCGGTGGCGATGACGGAGGCGCGCCGTCTCAGGCGACCATGAGCCACGTGAGACACCGCCGAGCGAGCGGTAGCGAGGGAGTCGCCGTGTCGAGCGTTGCGACGGTCGAATGAGCCGACTCAGCGCCGTTACCGACTTATGTGCCGTTATGGACAGAATAGTCAATCTTCAGCCCCCCGCCTTTCGGCACCTCCGCACGGTCCAGGCGAACACAACGGGGTGCTCCCTACCTCTGGTTCAGCCAATCACAAGCTTCCACTGCTAGAACCGAGATGCCGTTTTGATACACGCGTGTGCGCTAAATAATAGTGTGGCCACTGACATACTCACAGTGTGATTGTTTGGCTTCAGAATATTTGGATTATGCTGCATGAGCTGTATGGAGTATAAGTTTATGGAAACGTTCCCACTTTTTGGAACTGTACATAACTGGTCATCATTGACTTATGTTGTTTTTGCAGACTCTGCTATGTAGTAGCGCTGGCAATCTCACTGTGGGTTATGTGGACAAAATAATCTTCACCTGTATGATAACAGCATGAGAGTGAGTAGATAATTTGGGGGTGAACGATTCCTTTAAGTGCTGGCAGTCTCTCTGTCAGGTACAGGGTCTATTTTTAAACTCTGATAACAAGTAGGAAGGACAATTAGCCAGAGTTTGTTTGCCTCGTTACACTCCATTTCCACCTTCCAGTCTGACGTTGCTCACTCCAACCTATTTACTTGGGGGAGGGGGATTCGATTTCCCATAACCAATCAGCAGAGTCCGCCTGAATCTAACACTGAAGCTGATGCGTAGCCAAAGCAACACAAAAATCATGTCTACTTTGATAAAAATTACTTCAAAGCATAATGCTGTTTGGATTTCAAAGTAAATGGTACTTTGAATCAAATTATAACAGCTTCAATAGCAGTGCCTATCTTGTCATACTTTCCTCCCGGCTGGTTTGATAATGCTTGACAACAACTTGACAACGCTTGACAACAGCATGATACTGGTGTTAGTCCCGCCTGTGGCTCTGATTGGGCTAATCGCCTAGTCCCCCCCGTGGCAGTCGACGCCGGTCATTGGATAATGGCTTTTTTTGAAAACCAAGCAACCGCTGTTTCATGTCACGATGCCAGAGACCATAATCAGTCAACTGCGTGGAGTGGGCGGATTCAAAGGTTTAGACCCAGGCAATAAATGGCCTGTTAGTCGTAACCATGTCAAGACAAGGACTAAGCTGTCTCGGAGCTATCAAGTGAAAAGAGGTATGACCATAGCAAGAAAGCGATGACATTGTGAATCACATTCCGCAGGACTTTCTCTCAGATAAGACTTTCCCCTTTGACCGTCTAAAGGAAATGCAGTACTTTCAAATGAGCTCTTCAAAAGAAAAGAGAAATATGGAAACATTTCTAGGTCATTAAACTCAAAGAGGAAAGTTAACATCCTGACAACCCTTTACTTGCCCGATCCGCCTCAGACTTCAAAGGGTGAAAGCAAGGCACCAAAGCAGGGTATCTGATACACCTTGATCAAGCTGTAGCCTCGGGGGCCAACACAGCTAGGGCTCCTTAACAACCCATTTAGGCCTAGAATTATTGAATGCTTTAACCAGTGAAAAATAGCAGATATACAAGCTCACAGCGCGGCACTGAGTGCCGCGCTGCGAGCTTGTAGATCTGCTATTTTTGAAAAAACGTGAAAATTCGAATTTTGACCCGATTCTATAAGTGTCTTTTGAATCCTTCTAAGATTTTTGGAAAAACCTATGTTTCTCAGCAATCTGGCCAGCCACCGTCAAAGAAAAGGTCCTTTTCACTTAAATGGAGCTCAGTTAGCCTGTTCTTGAGAGACTACTATGTCAGGGGTTCTCAAACCTTTTCATGTGAAGAAGGACCCCCAAAATGATATGTATTTGGCCACGGACCCCCATCTCAAAATATTTAGTTCCAGGGACCCCCCAGAAGCAAAACTTTAGTACAAACGTTCGCTTGGAAAATACATAATATTCGAAGATTTGCACACATTTTCACGCGTTTTTCAAAAATAGCAGATCTACAAGCTCGCAGCGCGGCACTCGGTGCCGCGCTGTGAGCTTGTATATCTGCTATTATTCACTGGTTAAAGCATTCAATAATTCTAGGCCTAAATGGGTTGATAAATAAAACTAACGTATGCTGAAATTAGGGCCATTTTATGATGATTAGAAACACATAATAGTTTACCTCCAGCGCCTTTAGCACTCAAAGTATGGCTTATGATATATAGTGCTGTGCCCCCAGGACACATTTCTACTGTTTGCAATTCCTGTCACGAGGCATACGGCCCTCCATGAGATGGAACTGTGGAGAATTGGGTTGCCATGATCATTCTGCTCACATAAATTTAAAAATCCATAGCCCTTTTGAACTGTCATCCAGTAGTCAAGTCGCACTTAACCCATTAAAACCACAATCTATGTTGCGCGATATAAATGCACCATTTACCATTAAGACCTGGAGCCAGTTCTACAAAATGTCTTCTAAATCCTAAGTTCCAAACAGTTTTCATGGACCGACCCCAAAATTATATGTATTTGGCCGCCGATCCCCATCTCAAAATTGTTTGAGCTTGTATATCTGCTATATTTTTAATAGCCAAAATATAAAATAATGTTGTTAACTCACCCACCGCTATTTTTAAGACCCTTCTGAGGGTCCACACCGCCAGAATTTTGCCTACCTTTAACGTGGGCGTGCGCGCGAATCCATTGCGCGATGGTTCACCGATTCCATTCACAATAAGATCCAGGCACGGTAAGCTAAAAAACCCCGCAGCCTGCCATTTCCCAAAGCGAAACCAAACAAGTCCAGCGTGGTTGTTGTGTAACATTGAACCGGATGGGATTTCGGCAGACAGGATACAGGCGTCGTTGTCCCGCCCCCCCAGTTCCGTTCTGGAACATCCAGATCCGTTTTTTGTGAATAGGGCGGGTCCACAGAGCGCTATGGACGGCGAATCGGCGATCATACTTTTTTGTTTTATAGTTATTAAAGCTAATTGATAGCTCGTCATATTCGTCATAAGCAGAGTGGACCCATAACTATAGCTCGTCAAACTCGTCCAATGTAGTGGATGAGTTAAAGGAGTAGTTCACCCCCAAAATGACTTTTTTTCTATTGATTAGTCACGCCATGGAGACTAGAGTTCAATAATATTTTTAGTTTTTTGTCGCATTCCTAAGACAAAAATGTGATAACAATAAATTTACCCCCATTCGTTCCGGATGGGGACCCGTTTCGAAACGGGTCCCCATCCGGAATCAATGGGGGTAAATTTACTCGAATCAAATTTTTGTCTTAGGAATGTGACAAAAAACTAAAAATATTATTTAACTCTACTCTCCATGGCATGAGTAATCAACAGAAAAAAAGTCATTTTGGGGGTGAACTACTCCTTTAAGTGGTTGAAATAATAGTTACAATCTAAAATGACACAGACACTTTACTGGTTTTAATGGGTTAAGGCCTACAGTATGTAATAGTAAAATATCAATTACCACAAGGACGTGTACTAACTATTCAGGTCATACGATCTGTATCACTGTTTGCTGGGTGTGGCGGTGATGGTACACGCCCCCAGGGATTCCCTTCTTACAACACATAAAGCTGGTCTTCCTAGCAAACAACTGGAATGTTGCCCTCCAGCATCAGTGAGAGATTTCTTCCTTAATCAGGCCCTTAAGGCCTCTGCGAGATTTGACTTGACATAAAACCCCTTTTGGAAACTCCAGTTTAACTGCACAAAGAACATACTGTCCTACTAAATACATCTAAGTTGCACGCTCTGTCTTACTACTTAAATACAGTACATCTAACTTGCGTCTCACACCCTCCGTCTCTCTACTGTATACCTCCCACTTTAAAACTAAGGATTATGGCCACAGTTCATGTAAATAGGTATTATGTGCTTTAAAACAGCACAATTTGCATTCGCATTAAGCTGATAGATGACAAGGCTAAGCTCTTCGGGCAGTAAACATTTTGATTTGTAAATGAACAACTGAATTAATCAAAACAAGCCCTTAGCAGCTACAAGCAACTTCAAAGCCTCTCTTTAAGTTACAGATACCGGGAGTGGGGGTTGGGAATAATCATCTCCTTTGGTGCTTATTTGTACATCACAGTTTTAAGGTTTTTCAAGGTTTCTTTATTAGTACCCGAAGGTACTTTTTTTGTGAGTCAGAACTCCAGAGTTAAAAACAAGACGTGACAGCAATACAGATCAAGAAAGAACACATCAAAACTAATACTCAATACAAACAATTATCATCATAGTATCAAAAACTGTCATATTATTGAGTCTAAACAATCTATTCTAGTCTGGCTTTCGGGATTAGGGATGGGACGATACACGATATTATCGTTTATCGTGATAAAAAACACTCACGATAATCGTATCGTGGAGATTTAATGTATCGTGATATCGTCCTCCGTCATGCACTAGCTGAGATCAATTCACCTTTTATTTGCCGAGCTGCTTATCCGGTACCACTAAAACCCTCTATAATTGGTAAAAGGTACTTATATATAATATACACACTTGATACAGTCTTTTTTTCACTCTATGAAATGTCTTTGCCAAAAAACAGCCGATCTACAAGCTCACAACGCGTCACGTTGTGACGCGTTGTGAGCTTGTAGATCTGCTGTTTTTTGGCAAATGTTCCGCCCCAGGATAATGGATTTTGATTATCGTGATAATATCGTAAATTGCAATTTCTTTTTTCACAATAATCGTGATATGAAATGTTCATATCGCCCCATCCCTATTCGGGATGTTATTTATACATTTCTGTATGATTTCTTTCCTAATGGTGAAAACAAATAAGACTCTGGTGGCAAGTAATGAAAAATGCAGAACAATCCATAGAGAGATCTCAGATGTCACCCATTATGATAGGATGAAACTGACCCTAACCTGCCTGGAGCCCAACTCCTTAAATCTTCTTTGCATAATGCCTGCAAGCTCTAGTAAACAGTGTGCTATCTGAAACCTGATCTATAGAGACAGCCAACTAGTCAGCTTTGCACTGTTAAATGCTCCTATAAGGAGTTTACACTGTATAAGATATGCAAATGGTATTGTAAACACACACACACACTCGCTCGGACTCTCACAACAGAATACAGATTCTGATCGAATGGTCATAATTGAAAAACCCCACGATAACAAACACTATTTTTTTCAGGACGAGGTCATTCATTCAGGTCATTGTTCTGTTCCTCGGTGGAAAATAAGCGCTGCACTGTACTGAGACTAGATTGCATGAGAAAAGAGAAGTGGGGAATCTGTGGGGAAGTCAAAGTTCGCACAGTGAGCAACGCTATTAGAGAATGACAAACCGGATTGACAAAAGACAGAGAAAAGAAGGTCAGCATAGACCAGCAAAACACACAAATGAGTTGATGAAAACAACTGTGTATTGTGGTCTTTCAGATGATGAATAGAAGGAGGCCTTTTTTTGTTCCTGAAGTCTTGGCAGCCACGTTAGCATACAGAAAAGTATACTAATGACCGGTCTCATTATCAGGTAACTGTAACGAGTATGTACTGCCTCTCTCTAGTAGGTGGGGTGAGATATAGCCTCGTTTTCTCAAGTGTCTTAGGAAAAAAAAAAACACCCAGTCTGCTTTTGTTATCTGTGGAAAACACACAGTTTGGAGGGTAAAAAAGCCTTGTTAAAGCTTTCACTGAGGAAGAAAGGTTGTGTGTTGGAGAAGAGAAATGTACGAGTCAACAACAATTGCGACTCCTGTGCATTTTCTTGTGTGAGTTATGGGTGTATTTTCAGCAAAGACCAGGACGGTCCAGTTTCAAATACCTGAGCACTGCGGCTATCTTGAAAAGAGTGCATGGTAGTGTTTGGCGTGTTATCTCTGACTGAGAGATACACAGGAGATCCCCCCTGGTATTTCCTCAATAAGGCCAAAAGTAGTTCATGCTTCATGTGGTTCCCATCCAGTGGAGAGGTTAAAATTAGACCTTAATGCTGCTGTCTTCAGCAGAAGACATCAGCTTATAGTACCAACTCGCCTGGACTTCACATGCTTTGTTCTCGCCCTGGATAGTATTACAACAGCACACAGTGTGTGCGCGATCTAAAGTCATCTTTACAAGTCTAAAGTCATCCCTCCACTCAGCCATGAATCATAGATGAAAGCTGGAACCTTAACCCTACTATGTATACTGTGGTAAACAAAGAGTATGACTAGAACAGTATAATAAGTTACAATTATTGGTTTAATCGAAGTTGAAATTGTTACATGGGGTGGTTAGTCAGTGGTCAAACACAAACAACTTAATTGATAGTGAATTTTACAATAGGTTATCTGTGGTGATCGACTAATAATAATGTAATTAATAAGGGTGGCTGGGAAAGGCACAGTAAACTAAATTATAAATAGCACATGCCTGAATGTTATTGGGTCACCGTAGTGACCTGATTAGATTTCAGCTGAGTTTTCCAAAAAATGTTTACGCATAGCCTATTACTAAACTGAGCAAGGTATTTCCACACAGGGGGTCCATGGACCACTATCTTATAACAAAGTGCTATTCTATGCTCTATCGCGATCACAGATCCTATCATATAATACTGATACTAGCGCTTTGGACCATCTCCATTATTATAATTTTAGTTGGCTGTCAGGGCTGGTGATGAATGCCAGAATCCCTGGCAATTGATCATACTCATTCACGTTGCCTACGGGGGTCTTTTTTTGTCTGATATAGGCTACATCTGAAATTGCGCAGTCTGAGCTGGAATTGTGCATTACAGAAGAGAATACACAAAGAGAAAACATCGGGATCAAAACTCAAAAACAAACACAAGAGTCTAAAAGACAGCTAGAGGCTTTTTACACCCAACCAAACAACACTCTCACTAGTACTGTACCAACATCACTATCCACTAGCGCAGTGGTTCTCAACCTGTGTGTGTGTGTGGGGGGGGGGGGGGGTCCCCAAATTATTTGGGGGTCCCCAGATGATTAACTTAATGTGCAATGTTGTTTTCTCACTCAACAGCAAACAAATCA
This sequence comes from Nannobrachium achirus, assembly GCF_963921795.1. Classification (NCBI taxonomy): domain Eukaryota; kingdom Metazoa; phylum Chordata; class Actinopteri; order Myctophiformes; family Myctophidae; genus Nannobrachium; species Nannobrachium achirus. Next base: position 14,768,543 of record NC_137826.1, read on the forward strand.
ACATAAAGTTTAAGTGTATAGAGGGTATCTACACATTTCTAAAGTGACAATTTAAGGACTTTTTAATACCTCTATTAATGTCAAATGAAACATTGGCCAAATTGTCAAATATTAGAGGCAGAAATTGTGAAACTAGCTGATCTACATGCTCACAACGCCTCGCAACGCGAGGCGTTGTGAGCATGTAGATCTGCTATTTTCACAATAGAACCGTGTTATACAAAATGTAATGCCTCAACTCATAGTGCTCGTCAGGGTGGGGGCGTTCCCAGTTAAAATATGAATATTTTGGGGGTCGCGGCCTGAAAAGGTTGAGGACCACTGCACTAGCGGTGGCACAAGTGTGTCTCGTGTCCTCCTATCACCAGCAGCAACTCTCCACTGTACTGCAGCGGTGGCCAAGAGCGCCAAGCTGCTAAAATCATCTCCTCACATCTGTACACATAATGCCCAAGCGTATCCTCTGCAGCGAAGCAAAGCGTATGACTTTGCACATGAGCCCAATCAAATCTCCTGCTTTGCAGATTTTGAGCCATTAACCACATGAACCCCGGAGTCCCTGTCGGGGTGAGAACGTTGAGCTGATTTACAAGCTCACAGTATGATGCAGATGCAACGATGTAGTGAGCTTGTAGATCAGCCGTTTTTTGGTGGAGAGATTTGGTGAAGAGGGGGGAAAGGTTTGCGTATAATTACCCCAGTCAACTAATAGGGTAAGAAGTCATAAGCCACCAGAAGAATTTGGAATTCAAATTACAGATGAAAAAGGGTAATTCGATGAGGCAAAAATGTATAGCAACTGCTATTTTGGAACACATTACAGAAGAGATTTGGACAACATCTGCTGGAGGAGATGAACCATCATCTAGGATGCATTTTAATTTTCTCCTCTCTTCCTCTGCCCTATTGCATCCTGTCCCTTGTTGCTCCAAAGTGTGACATGAATGGTAATAAAGGAAAAGAGGAAAGCAGCCAAAGATTTTGCTCTGCACCACTAGCAGAAAGCCTGAGATGGGTCTACAAATTACAATTGTCGACTAATGATGAGTTTAGCACAACGGCTAGATATAAATAAGTCCACAAAACTGAAGCCTGCACATGCAATAATTCTTAGCTATGTGAACTACAGTACAGTATATTAGAGCCCTTATTCTCGGCATGTTATAAGAAGTGAAATTACACAAACATTCTGCAAAAGTATACACAAATGTATGGCAAACGTAGCTGATCTACAAGCTAACAAGAACATGTTTTGTCGAGCAACGAAGCATATGGTTTGAGTGATTAGGACATTTCTAGTTTTGTACATTGTAGCTGGAGTGGATGAGATCACTAATGATGTACATGCAAGTCTTGAGAAAAAGAAAAGAAAAAAGATTTAATGTTTGTTGTAAAACTAGATATTTTGTAAGATATCATAAAAGAAATACCATGTGATATGTCAGAGTGAAGCAGAATAATTAAGTGAAACGCGGACTAGTCAGGGAAAGGAAAAAGAAAGAGACGATGCCCATGGTAGCAAACCTTAAAGATGAGCACGCAGCTGCGGTCATACTGTATCTCACTTCAAATGAATAATTTCTCAATTACCACAGACACAGACCCTCTGAACAAACAGAACAGCTGCAGCATAACGCTGTCTTTTAAACAGAATGCCAGATTAATTTTTGATGGTAGGGCAGACAGGGGCAGGCTTTTCCAGTTCCCTCCGCCTACTCCCTCACAAATCCAAATAATGAGGTGGGCGTACGCCGTTGACTGAAAATCGATCGCACTGTGGAACTACAAGCATCCTAATATAAGTGAATGTGCTCAAGATTATACCATTTAAAGACTTGCAATTTTCTCCCTCCTTACACTAGTTTATATAGTGTGTTGTTGGCTATTATTGCAGTGGCTTAAAAGTATTAAGCCCTTTCTTGGGATGGGATACTGACATTCTGGACAAAATGTACCATGATTCCCAGAGAAATCGACCGTATAGACGCCATGGTCACCTTTTCCCATCCTTTTCCCTGAAATGTGTCTGCCTATATGCCTCAGTGTCTGTCACTAGGGGGTAGACCAAACTCATTTTTCACTCCCCTTTCTGTGGGGTACAGTAGTAAATGTTCACTAACGTGCATAAATCTCCTAGGGTGTAGGAATAATATACTTCAAAGCGGAGCCTTCAGCGATAATCTCCTTTTAATGGATGAATTCTGTGCTCCTGCCGGGTCCACTCCAGGACAAGGTTGGGCCAAATTCCCAGGACTGAAACCTCAGCTGCTGGTAAAGACTACTGATCCACTGCCATTGTCACATGAAAAGAACCATCGACCACTGAAGACCTGCCGAATCTCAGAGGTGGCAATCAGCTCTGAACCTGAAAGCCCTGGTTTCACACAGCGTAAGCTGTAGGATTACCATCCGCACTTGCGTGCCGCTGGAGGTGTCACCAGGTTGCCCTCGTTAGATGCCAAACAAAGAAAAGAAATGCTCAGGTTTATGCTCTGCATAAACATGAGCAGCGCAAGCCTTGGGTTGTCCTGATGCATTGCACAAACCCTAATGAATTCCAACAAACAAAGTGAGATTTCTTTTTTTTTGTTGTCATGTTCAACATAGACAGAAAATAGAACACGGTGGTGGAAAATACAAACCGACTATAATAACGATGCTTTTTCCATTTCAAAAAGATTATTATTGTCGGCCCACGCTCTTTATGTTTGGCCTGGTTCTCGCTGCTGTCGTTTTGTGTTTTTGTCTAGACAACAATAAGCCAGTACCTAATTAAATTAAATGTTTTATAAACGTTCCTCCAAAACACAGCCTAAGGTTAAATTCTTCCGTACTCATCTGACTGCGGAGTCTGCGCGGCACTGCAGTAAGTAAACAGACCAAATGAGCGGCTTTGTGCATCTGAATGTTTCATTACCACGATGACATATAGACACCACTGCTTCCAACCAATCCTGACTCCCTAAGATGTGGAAATATTTACGTCTTTGGAAAGCGAGGAGACGAATGTTTATGCGGCAATCCACCTCCCGCCCCAAACTTAAGTACCCCTTTACATCAAGCAGGTAGATGTGTTTATCATTCAGCCATGGTCAGGCAGCCGCCAGAGGGTGATTTATACTGCCCTTGTAAAATACAACATAAGTTACTTTTACCTCTTCTTCCCTTGACCTACTTGTTGTCGCAACCCCCCCCCCCCCCCCCCCTTCATCATAAAAAAAACAAAAAACTTCGGTGGGCAGTTTTGAAATTCGAAAAGGCATGCCTCGCAACTTGCCGCCACTTTTTGCTTTTGATCCATGACAGAGAGTTTGTGAAAATGTGTAAAAAGCATCTTCTACACAATATATGGATGCTGGATGCTCCCTGCGGTTTTGGCAATTGCTGTGTAATCAGCCAGTGAAGAAAATCCTGTCTCTGTGCTGCTTTCTTATGCCCCAACACAAGAACGCCTGCATGTCACAAGAACAGAAGGAGCAGAAACCATTCATCATTATTCTCAGTGTGGCAAAATTCTCATTAAGAGGACACAAAATTGGATTTTCAATTTCCATTTCAGTCTTCACAAGAGCATTTAGCTCTGCCTTACAGACTCCAAAACACTTTTTGCACTGTAAAACCCCAAGTATTCATTTTAACTCTGAGAGTGTGCAAATGACAGGTCTACTTGGTTACATTTGTAAAGTCTTGGGATTAAATGAAGACTCACGATTTTACTGTGCGCTGTTCTTTTCCAAGAACGCCCGAAACAACTACAAGGAATGTTGCACTTCTGCACAGCATTGCTGTCAAAGTCAGGTTGTACAGGATTTTTCGGTGACACATACAGTAAGAGAAGGACACTTCTGCCGGACACGCACGGAGTGATGTACAACGGTTACTGTACAGCTTTTCATCGAGCATCAGCGACCTTCAGGGGGAAAACCCAGGATGAATACTTGCTTTGTGAAGGCACCGGGAGATACCAATTAAATGTAGCAAGCAATGTCAACATGACCCATTTTCCTGTCTACTAGCGCCCATGTTGTCAGCCGCTATTCTCTTCCAGGAGGGCTAAAGTCATAACACACAGCCCACATCCCCTTCTCGGTATTATACCAATACTGAATACTGTGTGTGTGTGTGTGTGTGTGTGTGTGTGTGTGTGTGTGTGTGTGTGTGTGTGTGTGCGTGCGTGCGTGCGTGCGTGCGTGCGTGCGTGCGTGCGTGCGTGCGTGCGTGCGTGTGTGTGGACAGCATGACACTATGCCCTCTGCCCTCAAGCATACTTCTAGTTCTAACCCACCTACACACACACACACACACACACACACACACACACACACACACACACACACACACACACACTGTGTAACACTATATCTCAGGATACACTGCTCTTGCAGCTTAGGGACATTCAGCATACGATTTGTGTACTAACAGTGTGGTCAGTGAGGAATGATTCATGAACTACTTAAACCCTATATACTTTATGTCACCCTAGGGGTTTGTACCGGTATACATGGTCCCCTACTTTCCCCCCTCTATACACAAAATCTCTTTATCGAAAATAGCCGATCAACAATCTCGCGACGCAACAACAAATGTTCATGACATGCCAAGAATTCTGACGCTAGGGTTCATGTGGTTAAAGAAAGGGACCAAATTGATCATAATTGAGTTACTAGTGTAGAGAGTGGATGTGTGCGTCTCTTTGTGAATGTCACAGTTGTTCTGAATGGCCCGAGAAAAAGGAATCACATTTGGGATGATATATATACTATTGGCAACTTTTTTTCCTGCCTTTCAGCAGGAAATCTGTATCAAAGGTTAACAATGCGGGGTAGAGGGAGAGCGGAGCTGTTCTCACAGCTTGAAACTTTAGCCTGCATAACTCAATTTTAGCGCAGCAGCTTCTAATTGCAGGCACAAAGAAATTCCATTAGGCGTGTTCCATTAAGTGTGTCCAGTATTTCACATTGGTGCTTCTTTCACTCCATTGTCAAGGTTAATTTGTGCCCCGTCCAGCCAATGGCCATGTATGAATGATATAGGTCCAGTCATATGCTTCTTCTATTTACGCCATAGCACTTTTCGTCAATTGGTTTTGTCCAGCTCCCTTCCCACTTGTCTTATATTCATAGGAAAACAGTAGCTTATGGTGGCAAGCTACTGAGTCATTCCCCCGCACGTGCATATGGGGTGTCTATTCAAGAAAAGTATTTGGTGCTTAAACAATCAATGCTAAGAGCCTGAATACAGACCTCTTGATGTAACTTTTTTTTAAGCATCTCAATTAAAGTTAGTAATAGAGATTTTTTTTCCTTTCTTTTCACATCTCTCATTCCTTTAGAAAGCCTGCAGCCTTCTGGTTAATTGGCATCTAAGGCTACAAGTATAACCACTGCTTTTGTTGTTTTCCATAATAGCAGTCTTGTCCACTTACGATAACATTCATGGCTATTGATCTTTTTTCTTTGAGTGAGCACTGACATTTTCCTATGAGATTTTCACCCAAAACAAACACTAAGCTTCTGCAAAAGACAGTTCCTTTAAATAGGAGTGAAAAGGCACAGTACTTTCGATAGAATGGTAATGTACTTTTCTAAGAGTAGAAAGTGGATTATCTCTCTATATATATATTAGAATCTTCTCTAATACTAGAATTGTTTTGTTTATCTGTGATTTTCCTAGAGGGGAAATGTATAATATAATATTTATATTAGAATAGATTCTGCTCATAATGTTTACAGCAGTGATTCTCGGCTGGTGTGTGTACAGGGCTGATGTCCTGCTGGTTTTAACCCATTTAGGCCTAGAAATGATTGAATGCTTTAACCAGTGAAAAATAGCAGATATACAAGCTCACAGCGCGGCACCGAGTGCCGCGCTGCGAGCTTGTAGATCTGCTATTTTTGAAAAAAGTCGTGAAAATGTGTGCAAATCTTTGAATATAATATGTATTTTCAAAGCGAACGTTTGTAACTCAAATTTTGCTTCTGGGTGGTCCCTGGAACTAGATATTTTGAAATGGGGGTCCGTGGCCAAATAAATATCATTTTGGGGGTCCTTCACATGAAAAGGTTTGAGAACCACTGGACACAGTAGTCTCTCAAGAATAGACTAACTGAGCTCCAGTTGAGTGAAAAGGACCTTTTCTTTGACGATGGCTAGCCAGATTGCTGACACAGAAACATAGGTTTTTCAAAAAATCTTAGAAGGATTCAAAAGACACTTATAGAATCGGGTCAAAATTCTAATTTTCACGATTTTCCAAAAATAAGTGCCGCGCTGCGAGCTTGTAGATCTGCTATTTTTCAATAGTTAAAGCATAAAATAATGATACACAAAATGTGTACCCGTTCTACATGGGTTAATTCCAGCTGTCCACTCAGGGAGACCTTTAGCCAACACCTGGTACACTGGACACTGCAGGAACAGAGGACAGGCAGTACGTGTGGCTCAACAGGACCAGAGTTGAGAACAACTGGTTTACATTATGCCGAAAAATCACTATGACTAGCAATTTGACTCAGGGTCAAGGGTTGGTTTGGGGGGCGGAGAGAGGGGCCAGGATGTCCTGTGAACCGAACGGTTTCAGGCAAATCATTCATAGCCGCATCTTGTACATGTGCTTAAAGTTAATGAGCAAGCTACTGAAGACGACTGCAACGCTAGTTGGCCTAGCACCTAATGCGTATCACTATGACAGCTGCATTGGTTGCACGCCACTAACCTGCCACAATCAGACTGATTGTGGCAATTCCATCAAATTCAAACAATTATTTGTTGATTAACCAATCAACACATATTTGATTGAATTGTCAATTTCAGTGCCAGTGTAAAGCACAACAGTCAAAGCTCGCTTACGGTACATGACAGTTTGTTGTAGCACATAGTCAACTGGAAAAGGCTCTCCGCCAGGCTGGATGGCCTACCCAGGGCTGTGTAAGTCCTTTGCGGGAAATAGTTTCTACGTTCTACACCATAAGGCTCCCCTTTTCACATTTGTGGTGCCCCCTATGGACAGAGGTGAAAAACAGGTGCGCTCTATAGAGGCCCCTCGAACATGCAATTTAAATTTGGGGCTGACTGGAGGATGCGTTAATGATATGGTGTATTAATTTTATACGAAATAATCGAATCCCCGGCAAACGGAATTAACGTAAGGAATATAAAAAGCAGTTTGTTGCTCCTATCATCCCCAGGAGCCTAAAGAAACAGGTCATTCTCTCTCTCTCTCTCCCTCCCTCTCTCTCTCTCTCTCTGCCGGGTGGCTGTTTGGTTGTGTGGTCTATTTCTACGCTTACCACATTACACTACTGATACTACCGACTGATCACATTGTGATTCATGTATAGCTATTTATAGTTTGTTAAAACAATTTGTCTGCATTACTTCTCGAGCGTGGTCTCTCACACTTTGTTATGAACTTACAACAGAGTTCACTGTGAAATAGGGGCTTATCCTGGACGTGAACCCAGGACCTCTGTGTACCCAGAGCGAGAATCAATGAATGATTGATGATCAGGAGAGAGAGAGTGACTCTGGCTGGCCTGCTTAAAGAGGCTCCTGAGGATGATTGGAGGCAGGTGGCTCATCCCTGAAGACACCTCTGGCAGGCTGGCTGCCTACTTCTACTCAGCAACAGGAAAGAACATAATTGGAACAAAACAAAAACCAACACACACACACACACACACACACACGCACACGCACGCGCACACACGCGCGCGCGCACACACACACACACGCACACGCACACGCACAGTGTGAAGAAAACACTCTCCTCTTCCGGACTCTGTCCTGGCGGAGATAAAAACAGTTTGAAGAATCATCAGGCTGGAGTTATTCAAATACCTTGCTATGATCTTCAGATTCATGTGTCCTGGATCAAGGGTGGCATACCAAGAAATGTGCTCAGGTTGAAAGTGGTTAATGTAACCGATTTCAGATTTCTCCTTGTAGGGACCTACAGTGGACCTGTTGTACTGACGTACTGTATGCATCACCTGAACCTAAATTGAAATGTGGACAACTTACATTCTAATCCTAACCCATTCTTGTCGTAATACATTTCAATTACATTTCTTTGAAAGCTTATGTGCCTGGATTTGTGTAGTCATAACATGATCATATTTTAAATACAATACAATGTATGCATTTGTGATGTTAAGAGTGAGCCATTCTAAAAGGACAGCTCATGTACAGAGATATGACTAATCTAATATTAGGACATCATGAGGTTTATTCAGGAAATACAGAAAGGAACTGTGTTCCTGTATGTGGCAGGAACTTCGTGTTGTGCAATCATTTATAATTAATTCTGCAAAACTTTTCACTAAAAAGATATATCTCAATGCATCTCCAGCTGTGACATTTTTTTAGGCTCCGAATTACTGCTGAGGATTAAGGAGTAAAAGAGCCAAGTAAACAAGGATCTGAGTTATCAATATGGCTTTGAATCTACATACCCCATGAACCAACTGCAGAAGCTTTTGAATAAATAACTCGCACGTATCTCATTTAAAGCTCATCTGACAGGTTCTCTCACTGCTCATCTCTGCTTAATGTGACTAGTCACAGGCCTGTGTATACCATCACTCAAATAACTAGACCAGGTCAACCTGGTTGTGCCAGACCCCCTGTCATCATCATTTATGACATCATGCCTTTTGTAGGCATGTCATCATCATGTCATCATCATATATACCCTTTATATAGAAAACCCGGACAGACAGACAGACCGACATTTGCTTATGTAGGCCTACCCATTTCATGGGTCTGGCAAAAAGGCATGCTATTTGTATTGTACTCTCATTCACTCCTAATCCTTCACTCGTGATGTAATTCAGCCTTTCAATCAATTAAAGAAAGATGAAAATATTGATTTAATATATATTTTAACACAATTTAATATACCTGTACGCGCAGGGGCGTCACAAGGGGGGGAAAAGTGGGACTGAGTTACTACGGTCCAAGGTGGAGGAGCCTTCATTATTGTATCCTTTAACTATTGAAAAATAGCAGATATACAAGCTCACAGCGAGCTTGTAGATCTGCTATTTTTGCCGTGAAAGTTTGTGCAAATCTTTGAATATATGTATTTTTAAGCGAACATTTTGTAACTCAAATTTAGCATCTGGGGGGGGGGGGTCCCTGGAACTAAATATATTGAGATGGGGGGGTCAGCGGCCAAATACATATCATTTTGGGGGTCCTTCATATGAAAAGGTTTGAACACCACTGACATAGAAACTATAGGTTTTTTAAAAAGATTGAAATATTCCAAGACTTTTTCACGATTTTTCAAAAATAGCAGATCTACAAGCACGCAGCGCGGCACTCGGTGCCACTTGTATATCTGCTATTTTTCAATAGTTAAACCCCCTCCCTCTATGAAGAACATTCATGGGGGGCCCGCAGTGAATCCTTGCATCCGGGGCCCAGAATTTGGTGCGACGCCCCTGTGTACGCGAAGAGAGAGAGATTTGAAGACGCCATACTCTGTAAGAGCAATAGCGTAGCTTTCCTAGAAGTCATTTAGCAGGTCAGACAGCCAGACCAGTCCCATCTCAGCAGAGCTGGAATTACTCCATTAACCGATGGGAGGGTGGGCGAAGAGGGTATTTCTTCACTAGACTCGATGACCATCACCCAGGGCAAAAAGCATCTCACACACACAGGGGTGATAAAGTCAGATGTTCCTTCATCTGTCACAGGGTCACGAGTGATTTACTGTAGAAGCCTGTGCTGACCTGCGGTCCTGCCAGCATCACTGACTTCCCCCATTTACATTCCCCGACCGCCACATGGGACTATGTTCCATTCTCATCCTTATCAAATGCCACCTCCAAGGGATATTTATTTTACATCTAAACAAACGCACACACACACACACGCACGCACACACACACACACACACACACACACACACACACACACACACACGCACACACACACACACACACACACACACACACGCGCTATTTCCCCGTTAATCTCAACGGAATACAGTCTAATTTCGCTGAAAGTATAAATGTCATTAAAATAATATATTGGTTGGACTTGGGTCTTGGAACTGAGATTTTCCTTAAGAAAATAGTCCCAGTGCTGAATGCAGTAGTAGGGAAAACAATGAACCAGAAAACACTCTCAAGTCCCGTCGAACAGTTCCAATTCAACAGTGAATAAATTATGTTAATCTCAAAATTGCGTGGGGGAAAAAAGCATGAGGTAGATTTCAACCAAAAAAAAAAGAAAGGTCTTTATTTTAATATCTATTTGGATTACAAGTTATTGCTTGGGACCATTTTGGCCTATAAACAATTGAGTCTGCAAATCAGAAAGCAGAGGCAAGATAACACAAGCCCATTTCCCTGCCGCTATTCAGAGCAGCCTGACTCTGTCGGTACTTCCCATGGGAGTTCCTTCTTGGCAAGGTGGACTTCACTGAATTTTAATTTTCCTGCACATTAAACAAAGCCCGGGCTCCCCCGCTGAGACCTGGGCAAACATCACATTTAACTTCCTGCTTTGATACTGTCACGCTTTCCTGGGCAGTGAAATGAGTTTCGCCATGACATCACCACCACCACTACACAGCAAATGTCTGGCGCTTTCGCCCCCACGACATCCAAGTGCGCTGCTACTGTTGAGTTATGTACTGCTTCGTGTGCACAGTAAAGTCCTGAGTGTTAATTTAAGTTAATCGAGGACTTTACTCGGTGAAGTGATGAGGGGTGTGTGTGTGTGTGGTGTGTGTGTGTGCGCGCCCACTCGCGCACAGGCACGTGTGTGTCTGTGTACGAGAGAGATAGGAAACTTCCAACACAACCTATGACCTCATTCACAATCTATTTTCGTTTTCGTTGTATTGCTTCCTCTCCCCTTTCGAGTATCGTTGGTCACTGAATACATTTAAAGACAAGTGCATTTTCATGGGTAAGAGAATAGCAATGCACAAGGTCTGTGGCCCTGACCAAGCTTCAAGGTACCCCCAAGTGAGGCCCCAGCTTTAGACACACTGTCCATGCTCTCGCTGTGTGCCTGGGAAAGCTGATCTGCACAGAGCAAAGGACCATATTTTAGAATCACTGCGTTTTTTTTTCTCAATCTCAGTCTTTTGTACTGTCCATCTTCCCTTTCCCCTGTATGCTGTTGATATTTTCTTTCTTAACCACTTGAACCCTATAGCTTCCCTTTTCTGGGGATGAACACTGTCAGTGTTGTGAGCTTGTACAGTAGTTAGGCTGTTTTCGGGGAAGTATAGAGCGAAAACAGGAGGGGTATAGTACAGGACACTGGGAGACTCCGGTTAATTAAGTACCATATATCAGGTTTACAGTAAGTGGTTAAAAGGACTTTTTAATAAAATCTATTGAAAATATAACAATATGGCCTGTAGAATATTGAGTAAGAAAGGACTGGAGTCTAAAAGTTATGCTCTATTGACAGTGAACCTGATGAACTAATGTGGAAAATGCACTGCTCGCTGACATTTTGCATTTCTAGGAAGATGAATTAAACATGTCAGCATTTTGGCCTCCTTGTATACAGTACCATTATTTAATGTATGGCAGGTACATTCTGTATTTTTATGCAGAAGTATTGAATTGATTACGGAGATCACCATTTTCATTGTCAAGGCTGCTTGCTGAACCACTAATGCACAGCAGAGGCGGGCCTCTGGGAGGGAAATTGAAATATTGGATTACTGTTGTATTACCACGGCAGCGGCATCGCTGCTACTTCAACTTTACTTCATATAACATACTTCATTGCTATTAACATGACATAACTAGTCAGTTCCTCGTGTTAGATTTCCAGGCCCTTTTTGAATTGGAGATCAAACTAAAGCCATCTGACAGAATGATTAAGGTGGCTTCCAACAAGACTTTGACCTTTCACAGCATAAGCCACTGAGGTTGTGGAAGTTGAAGGTAGCTATGGCCTTCAGACAGGGGCGCCATATGGGGGCCCCTGAATGATTCAGAGGGCCGAAACCTGGACAGTCAGGGGCCCTAGAACGCGGCAGGGATACCAGGCTGAAATATTTGGCATCGGGGAAGCTAGCAGATGGCAAGAACCTCCTTTTTTTTTTTTCAATGAATGCGTCAGTTCTTTGTGTTCAAAATGTTGATTTTGGAGTATTTTAAATGGTGCACTGTGTGGCATGTTGTCGCTCGTTGCCAGCAAAAACAACGAACAAAGATCTGTGTTTACAAGTGATGTCGTTCCCATAACCTGAAGGGAGGCTAAGCGTCATCGATCCCATAACCAGGAAGGACACAGCGGCTGTTTAGTTCCCATAACCCAGAGAGACGGACTAGGCCATAATGACTGAGTAATAGACATTTTCTGCAAAGGGGACTCAGGGGAGAATCCAAAAGCTCTTTTTCTCATGCTGTAAGCTGTGACAATCCTTCAATAAAATTGATGTTAAAATAAAAGAAACAAAAGCTCAATTGTTGCATTTTAAAACCTGCAAAGATAGATAAATAAACAAACAAACATTATGCTTGCCTTGAGTTGTACTCAATCTCTCAAAAACACTGACACTGGGGCATGAAAAGGTGCTATCGGCGCACCCCTAATGTTTTATATGTCAGTTTAACGACCTAATACTATTATGGGGCCCTGGAGCCCAGGTGTCAGGGGCCCAGGATTTCTAGCTGCACCCCCGCGTTCAGAGGCCACATACCCCGAGTACCCTCATACTTCTCAGAGTGACAACAGGATCCACCCCCTTCCCCCTCCCCTGTCCAAAGGTATTTTCCCTCCAGAAAAAGAGAGGCTGTTTCACATGTCTGGGCAAATGTAGATAGTATTACACGCTCGTCCCCAGGCTAAAGTAATTCTAAGTACGAACAGCATATCACACCCTCTTGTCTGGCTGGCTAATAATCTTAAGGCAATTTATTTAATGTGAATGGATGACTTTAGGGTGCACATAGTTTAAAGAGCCATGTATTTTAACAATGCAATGACTGCTGCCCACTAAAGTAGTACTGTGATTATTGATGTTCTTTTTCCAGGGAGAGAGTTGACAATATTAAAGGCTTTCAACGTCAAATGAATTTCTTTTTCTTTTGGTTTGGACATTAGTACTAATAGCATTATTAGCATTCCTTGGTGGTTGATCATGCCTGTCTGTCACATTAAGTGATGCCAACATTTCAACCAGAGTGGCTATGTCCTCAAGGTTTTTCTTAAGTTAAATGAGACATGCTCTACATTAATTTGTAATGGGGTTCAGCTCTCAGTGAGAACTACACCCCGATACAAATTAATGTAAGATTTCAGTTGAAACAGCAAGCCTCTCTCAACCCATTCTTGTGTCGCACAAAGTCACGAAGCTGTGGCTGTCATCCCATTTCTGTTCCTCGCAACGGAAAAGGAAAAAAAGCCTCTGGGTTTAATTTCATAATAGGGCTAGCAGTATTTATGTATTAATGCTGACCATGACTACCTGCACTTGTTCTTAAGATATCCATTGTTTGTGTGCCTTGCTTTTAAATTTCATTAGTTCCATGGTTCACACAAGTATGTCCCAGTTCTGGTAGGCTGTTTAATGATACATTGTTAGTCTTATTTGATAGAATTCTAGCATTCCACACATTTCAAAGTGGGTAACGTTTCAAGGCAAAGCTATGTTCACATGACTCATTGTGGCAAACACTCCTCCTGGGATGTAGTCTACTACTGATGCGTAAGCATTGTAAATTAGCCCATTATTTGACCAGTACAACACTGTAGCTAGAGAAGGGGGCACGTATTTTTGCACATTCAGTTATCCCCATTTTTCAAAAGCATTAATGGCACAGCCTCATGTCAGCAAGTAGAACTAGCCTATTACTTTTAAGATCATCTTTTTTGAACTCCTTTGAAAGTAACTCTGCTTTGAAGTGAGGAATGAATCACACTTAATACCAACTTCAGCCACTATCTACACTGGCTCTCCTCCCGTTGGGGATGAATATTGATTTCAGCATGAATTAAATGAACCAAAACAACCCTTGTGTGCCCACCTCCCATGGGTCAGTGAACAGGGACAGGCCAGATAAGATCAAAATAATGTGAGGTATGGGCCACCACCCCGCAGGCCAGACAGACAGCCTCCCTGCCCTTCAGCCATCCTGACAAAAAGCAGCTCTGTGAACCAAGAGAGACATTGAATGACAGACACACCAGTCCAAAAGATAAGAACTGGGGAAAATAGGAGTTGTGTCCCAGCAACCCTCACCCCCCAGGCAGTAAAACAAAAGTCAGAAATGATGAGATTTAACCCTAGAGATAATATAACTACTCAACTGAGCCGTTTAACATGTTCCTGTGGCACAGAACCCATGAGCCCCATGAGTGAACTTTGATGGTAACTGGTTTTAGCTCTTCTTAAAAAAAGAAATGGTTTTAATTACTAGACAACCTGTTATGTTTATTGCGACCGTAGGTCGCATTTACTACCAAAACCTCCACCGGCTGTCTGTCAGTCTGTCCGTCATGTCACACTTTTCCCCAACTCATATCTCCGCCACCGTTACCCCAAGACATGCCAAACTTTGCACACACACTCCTTGCCTGCCAATCCACAACCTCCACCTCTCACGTCATACGGGCAGCCATAGTTACACCTGGAATGTTGAATCTCCATATATGGAGATAACCTACGCATCACACAAAGTCTGACCTCACCAGCCCATACTTGGGCATGGACGACTTATATCTCCATATACGGAGATGGCCATATATGGAGATACGATAACATCACAGAGTCGACAGCTGATGATGTGGCGTGATGTCATACAATACACAAACAAGCCCTATATAAAGGGGCAATTCTCACCAGGGAAGAGAGCATTCCCCACTAGCTGAGTATCTTAAGATGGTTGGATGTGATGATATAAGCTATAAGCTTAGTTGATCCTGGCGATAAGGTCTGAGTCGAGGAATGCTCTCTTCCCTGGTGAGAATTGCCCCTTTATATAGGGCTTGTTTGTGTATTGTATGACATCACGCCACATCATCAGCTGTGGACTCTGTGATGTCATCGTATCTCCATATATGGCCATCTCCGTATATGGAGATATAAGTCGTCCATGCCCAAGTATGGGCTGGTGAGGTCAGACTTTGTGTGATGCGTAGGTTATCTCCATATATGGAGATTCAACATTCCAGGTGTAACTATGGCTGCCCGTATGACGTGAGAGGTGGAGGTTGTGATATTTGTGGAGATAAGCGACCAACGGTCGCTTATCTCCCGATTAGGGAGTCTTACTGGTATATGTATATGTATTTATGTCTGAAGGCAGGGAAGTCTATACAATGTTAATTCTATATTATGGCACACACACACACACACACACACACACACACACACACACACACACACACACACACACACACACACACACAGTCACACACACACACACACACACACACACACACACACACACACACACACACACACACAGTCTCAGTCACACGTTGGTATCGCAGGCACAGAGGTATAGGGGCTACCTCAATTGCGCATTAAACAATTACATCCCTAATTACAAGCAAATGACCTGCTGGCAGTGACATCTTTAACAGCGGCTTCTAAATTAAATAGCTCCATAATTGCGTTGCTGCTGACTCCATGCCAGCCAGGCGAGGGGAAATGCATGTGGAAGGAGGTATTGGAGAGGCGCATGAGAAAATGATTAAGAGTCAGACTGTGTTAGAAGTTATTCTGAATTAAAATCATGTTGCAGCCCAACGGTCCCTGTTAGCTCATAAACATAAGCAGCGTGATAATAATGCCGTTATCGAATGGAACGGACCACCCCACCAGCTCGTGCGTAAACTGCTCTCCTCTCCTGCGTCTAGCTCTCAGCCCTGACTGACGACTCTCGTTATGTTTCGCATCGCTCCATTCAACAGCATCCAGATAAAGAAGCAGACAGTCCAAGACATGACTAGTGCATTGGTTCTCAAAGTGGGGTCCGCGGACCGCCCCCCCCCCAGAGGTCCTCGAGGGAGTTCCAGGGGGTCCCCAGCTAAAAATGATAGTTAGGAACCACGTGGACCCTTATGGGTAACTAACTCAGAGACAGAAATGCCATTAAATGGGGGGGTCCGGTCCGTAGCCTGATGCATGTCAAACTGGGGGTCCTTGAAATTAAAATGGTTGAGATTCACTGCTGTATAGAGCGGTAAAAAATCTTAAACGGGGGTCTCCCATGGCTTATCTTTTCAAATGGGGGGTCCGCGGTCTAATATGTGTCAATTTGGGGGTCCGTGGGCTAATATGTGTCAATTTGGGGGTCCTTGACAGGAAAAAAGTTTGAGAACCACAACTAAACGACACGGTTGGATTCGGGTATTTATGGCATGGACGCCTTACAACAAGAAGCCACAAAGCGAAAGAAAGCCAACTCGGAGTGGCGTGGCGCGGTGGCGCATGTGGCGTATAAACTGGCGTTGGATTGCTCTGGTCCGGTCCGGGGGCAGACCTCCATTCAGAAACATCCCCATTCAGAAATACCCCCACTGGGGAATAGGGTTAGGGTTTATGTGACACCTCCATTTAGAATAATGGAAGTAAATCTTTTGAAGGGGCAATGTTTCTGAATGGAGATGTGTAACCGCTCTGGTCCACTGTCGCGTTAGAATGGAGGCGGTGGATAACTTCAGGTGACATTCATGTTCAGGCCAAAGTTGTTCGTAAAATGCGGAAAATCATTATCCGCGGCGTGGGATATACGGTTACAGTTTCATTGCAGCGCTCCGGCGACAGTCTGGAAGCATATGTTGTACTTTAATTCCACTAAAAATGTCCGTGTTGCTTAAGCTACTACTACTACTACACAGTAGTAACATGGATGATGGAGCTTACCTTGACGAAGCATCCCGGTGCTGCCGACGAGCACGATCAACAGGAAAGCAGACGAATCCATCCTCCTCCCGGAATCAATGAGTTGTGGACACCTGTGGTCGTGTATAAAATAGTCGTAACAGAAGAACTGTCCGCCGGCTGTGAACCGTTTCTCGTAAGGTAAGGTTTGATGTTTGATGTAAAGAAGAAGATTTAATAGGGGGGAAAAACTTCACAAAAAAGTTGTACAATCTTCAAGCGACTGTCCTGTCCGTGTGCCTGTCCGAGTGTCCGTGTGTCTGTGTGCGCGCGCGGCAGCCAGGTGGAACTGGAAACGCATGTGGATGTTTGTGTGTGCGTGTGCGCGCGTGTGTGTGTGTGTGTGTGTGACTGTGTTAGAGAAGTGGGACGTTCGCGAACGAGTCTAATCTTTTGAACGGCTCTTTGAAATGAACGAGGGGATCCAGTTCGCAGTAGGGAGACGTTCCCTTTTTTATGAGGGGGAGTAAATTCTTTACTCAAGTAAAAGTATCAATACTGCAATGTAGAAATAATACTCTGCCACAAGTAGAAGTTCGGAATAAAAAAATTACTTAAGTAAAAGTACAAAAGTATTGGTATCAAAATGCACTTTAAGTACCAATAGTAGAAAGTACATATGCAAAATGTCCAATTTCACAAGTTTTTCAATTGCAGACAATGCGACTTTGTCGCACATTGTGAGCTTGTAGATCTGCTATGTGCTATTTTCAAATGGCCTAAATGTATGTAAAATGTAGATAGGGTTGAAGTGATTTGTAATTATTATTATTATTTGTATATATTTTTTTATTAGATATACTAGGCTATAGGCCTACATAATGTTATTGATTTGTAATTTGTATCAAACTCTACAAAGCGACTAGTAACTAAAATGAGTCTTTTGAACGGCTCTTTGAAAGGAACGGATCCCAGAGATCGGCTCACTTCAAATAAAACATAAATCCCATCTCTATGTGTGTGTGCAGAGAGGAATCTTCTCGCCAGGGGGGTTGGTTGGTTGGTGTTTGGTTGGATGTCGGTCACTAACTCCGCCTTTTGCCCCACCTTCAACCAAGCATCGCCTGCAGTAAAAAAGCCTGGTGGTGATTTACACTTTGTACGTACAATGGTGTCCCGCGCTAGACATGCAAGCTGGGGCTTGCAAAATCTCAGAGCTTGTAAATCGATCTACTAGTTCACGATTCTACACGCTCGTAATTCGGGTATTTGAGGTGCAGCGGTGTAAAGTAACTAAATAGATCTACTCAAGTACAATTTTGGGGTATCTCCAATAGGCTACTTTTACTTCTACTCCTCTACATCTTGGATACAAATATTGTACTTTTACTCCACTTTATTTGAGCACTTGTCTTTAAGTATATTTTTGTACTTTTACTCAAGTAAATGTTGATTTCCAGACTTCTAACCTACTTCTAACATATTAGTATTTCTAAAATTGCAGTATTGATACTTTTACACTTAAGTAAAACATTTGAGTACTTTTTCCACATCTGTTTAGGTGCGGAACACCCCATTATAACTCTATGGGAAGTTGGGAACACCTCAGTACGACAGAGTGTAGATTAAACACGAGGACATATTTACAGACTGTAAATCAGGGGTAGGCAACCTTAGGCACGGGTGCCAACATTGGCACAGGGAGGGTGACACACTGGCACACTGGCAGAATTGTGTGAGAGAGGATTTGTATTTTAAAACTAAATATTTTTTCAGTTAAATGAAGTCACCTTAATTGAATTTACAGCAAATGACATCCTTCATATAATTCTACATTCATTAAACTTCTGAACTTTGACTGGAGAGGTAGTCTGGGAGATAGGTGGATTATAGCCTAGTCTAAATGATTGTTATAACAATGTCCTACCGATTGACCGAATTCACGTTACGCAACTTCCTGGTGCTGACGTCACGGTTGAAGGGGAAAAACTACTAATAGCCTATCCCATAGAGTTAACACAGAAATCGCAAATTTAATGCAATTTTCGAATAGTAGGCTAATGTATAAAATACAGCTAGCATGAACAAGAAAACAAGATAGTAAAAGGGAGGCACAAAGGCTAAGCGTTGTAATTTACTTTACCGTTCGAAATAATGATTTGTTGGCTTTAAGTCCAGCAATTTCTATGTTATTTTACCCTCCAAAGCTTACGTCAGCACCAGGAAGTTGCTGAGAAATTCGCTGAGTGCGCGTGCGTGGGCGGGCCGTGAATAGGGTCTATCCGAATGATGGTGTGTCATTAACATTTATGTTGAAATGGCACACTGACTATCTAGAAAATAAAAACATGGCACTTCATTTCAAAAAGGTTGCTGACCCCTGCTGTAAATCATTGTGTCAACTTATAAAATCACAGAGAGATTATTTTTTGTCTTCTTTACACACTTGTCAGTTGGTCAACAATAATCTGCACGTGCCCTGTGTTGTTGTTAAATGGTTAACTTGTTTTAATAAAAACGTCGAGGCAATTAAAAAAAACCTTTGGGAATTTTTATAAGGCAATAAAACAAACTCCGCCTTCTTCCTCTTTTCCTCCATGTGTACCAAAAATACCAGAAATAAAGTCCCGGGGATTGTCACACTGAGACAGCTCTGCCTGTAAGGGACGGATTATAAAGTATAACATAATGACTTATTGCTCTCGGTTACAGTTACAGTCTGGAAAGCCATTAGAGCGTTTTATCTGGAGCGTCTGTTTTGTCTCCCCGCAGCCCCCACAGTCCCCCAGATGACGTGTGATTAAACGACAGTAGCATCAGGCCAACACGCACGGCACAATCACAGATCCCTGCTGTGCTACAGTTGTGGACGAATTACATTGACAATGCCGAGATTGGGAGTAGACGTGGGGCCTAGTGTAGCCTAGGTTAGACCAGTGGTTCTCAACCTGTGGGTCGGAAACCCCAAGGGGGGGTCCCCAAATTATTTTGGGGGGTCCCCAGATGATTAACTTAATGTGCAACATTGTTTTCTCACTCAACAGTAAGAGTAAACAAACCAATATAAAAGTTTAAGTGTATAGAGGGTATCTGCACATTTCTAAAGTGCCAATTTAAGGACTTTTTAATACCTCTAAGATGACAAATTAAATATTGGCCAAATTGTCAAATAGAGGCAGAAATTGTGAAAATAGCAGATCTACAAGCTCACAATGCCTCGCAACGCTGTGTTATACAAAATGTGATGTAAAGGTCCCAAGTTAAAATGTTATTATTTTGGGGGTCACAGCCTGAAAAGGTTGAGAACCACTGGGTTAGACCAGTGTTTCTCAAACTTTCAAATGTCAAGGTCTCCCCTTAACTCTGACAGTGTAGGACTAAAATGTGTACATTTGTACAGTGTCAGAGACTCAGAGTTACAGACCTTGGATCGATCAATTTAGCCCCCCCCCCCCCCCCCCCCCCCATAAACTAAAGGAACCCACAGAGTCCCTGTAATCCACTTTGATAACCACTGGGTTAGACTACAGGTTAATTCAGTTGTCGCTGTCAGCCAGGCTTAAACCATAGGATAATTTGATTCCAGATTTAGTGATACAAAAGAGTGATATTGATATTGTACTCCAGGTGATGGTGATGTCACATTTCCCCCAAGTATTGTCACTTTAGTCTATCCCCTATCTTAAATGAACACAACACAGTTGGGTGTTATATTTTATTTATTTATTTAATGAATACAAAATGTTTTAGGTTGTTAAATATTTAGCTTGTTCATAATATTGCATTATGAAGTCAAACCGAAATGCACAGTCAGTGAAAAAGGTTTCATTTTTGCCCTCTGGTGGTAGTGGCATGACGAAAGAATCAGCTTTACTTGCAGGTTCTTTTTTTACTGCAGCCCGGGGTTGGATGATACATTCCATCCCTGTAAATTTAATCCTGCCATATTTAATGTAATTACAAGTGGTTTGCGCTTAGGACATTATTACCGCCGTTTAATATGCGTTCTATCTCTATAAGCTATAGGCCCTTTTCTTCGGGGAATCAGTTTCATCAGAGGCTGCTATCAGGTCTATTGAGGATGTATTTGCTGCTAGTATGGTTTTATTTGGGTGTACGCTACCAGATCCGTTCTTGTGGGTCGAAGCCTCTAGGACATCCAGGGTTTAGGGGGTTCCAGGGGTCCAACAAAATGAGGGACAGCTATTTCACCGGCTTGAAGTTAGCCTATATGAGATGAGAATGACTTTTCACTTTCATAAGTTAAACTCTCCACTGTTATCTCTATAGGTCTATTTACAGTAGACAGAATTCTGTACTGAATCATCCTTGGCACAGAATCTTTCTGCTCCTGATATGTATCAATTTGTGCTCTTTTTGTGCTCTTTAATGGACATGAAAATGTTTGAGAAACACATAATACACTGAGGTTCAATATATTTCATTTGTATCCCTCCCTGCTTCTATTCGGATGCAGCGCCAGTTGTATATGTAGACTAAACAAACATACAATTTACAAATTAGTCATTCAGCCGATGCTCTTAATCCAGAGCAATTTACGTTAGGTAAACAACACATGCATCAAATGTGTATAGACGGTGTAGTGCCTCGGTAATCTAAAATCATAATAAAACCAAGAACCTAGCATCAGTCTAAAGTAAACCGTACATGGGCACGCATTGCATGTAAAGCATTAAAAGTGAGATCTGTCTAACTGAAACAGTGAATGCAGACATTGAGACAGACAGCTCATCTGATGCACCCTGATCATGAGGACAGCAGCACAACATTATTCAAACAGCACCGGATGGCAGACAGTTGCTTGCATCAGAACTTAGTGGCTAAAAGGATGTCGATCTTTCATTGAGTAGCTATTAAGTGATATGCTTTTTTGGCAAATACACACTACACAGACTCCTTTTAACCACATGAACCCTAGAATCTCTATTCTAAGCATGTCATAATAGGCAAAAAAAAAAATCTGATGTAGAAGCTCACAAGCTTGTAGATCTGCTGTTCTCTCTAGGGGGGCCAAGTGCAGACGCCTGCATGGGAGACCCCTCTCAACAAAGAATAGCCTGTAGCTTTTTATGGTTAAACAGATGGGTTGCATTGTATTCTCTGCTTCTGTAAGCTGTATGTTATGAGTGGAGTGAAACACAGCACATACCGTAGGACTAAAGACTACCGTTTGTAAATCTGGACATCATGATATGGTATAAGAGCTGTCTTCTCCTGGTTTTATAGTCTGCATCATACATTAGTACAGCTATGTAATTTCCTGGACGTACCTGACTGTCATGTCTGTTCTATTATTCGCCTTTAGCCCACTTAGTAAAGTTATATGAGCATTACTGCTGATTATTTCTCAAAAATCAAACCTCGTTCGAAGTGGAGCTGTGAATTTGAGCAGTTCCAGATCTATGCTTTTGATTCTATGTGTTTTAGATCCATGAATTCTAAGTGTTCTATATATAAATTCTATGTGTTCTAGATCTATAAATTATGTGTGTGTGTGTGTGTGTGTGTGTGTGTGTGTGTGTGTGTGTGTGTGTGTGTGTGTGTGTGTGTGTGTGTGTGTGTGTGTGTGTGTGTGTGAACTGTAAACTGTTCCTATGAGTGAGTGGTGAGTGTGCCTGGCCTGCACAAAACAGCGCCCCTCCTTTAACTAGTGTGCTGTGTGTGGCCACTCAAGGTATTGCCAGACTACGGACACGGCCAGCCAGCCACCCACCCAGCCAGCCAGCCACCCAGCCACCCAGCCACCCACATACCCACGGACATACCTGTCGATTGGGAGCTTGTGTTCCACAGCTCCAAAAATCTCATTTTGTGAAAGCCCCAGAAGCCATCCCCACAATAGCGTCAGAATATATTGAGGTGCTACAGTAGGTACTTGGTCAAAAGTGTTGTGATATTTCATTTGGACTTATATCACCCAGCACTACATCACAGCAGCACAGATCTATTCTGGTTTTCATGATGTGCCGCAAGTTCTGAGAAAATATGACCTCTGTAAGGGACACTGTAAAATGTTCAAATGGAGCCGTAATCCTTATGTCATCTACTCATTGTGCTTAGAGGAAATACAGTGTTTGGTATCCATCCTCTCATAGGACAATGCAGTATAATTCTGGAGTAATACTACATCTATTTAGCAAGTAGGAGTAAGGTTCATACAAAGTAGTACTGCTTTAACACACACTGGGTAAATACCAGTGTAATTTACCTTGTGAGTCTGGTTAGTCAAGTACATGTGAAAAGTATTTGACTTCACTGACCTCTATTGGTTGTCTTCAGGAATTGCCAATTTATAGCTCCTAATAAAACATGATTCCCATGGTAACATGCCTCGACCATTTGTAAAAACACATGATTCATGACATTTCTTGCAATAGTCAATAATAATTACCAATAATAAAGAATGCAGAGTTAATATTGTGCAAATATAATTCAACGTATGTTATCTTCATTATCAATCAAGTTCTCCTCAAAATGACGTAATCTATCAGTCGAGTTCCCCTCAAAATGACGTAAGAGATTTATCTATCGGTCAAGTTCTCGTCAACAGTGCAAAGGCAGTCTATCAGTCAAGTTCTCCTCGACAGTACAAAGGGTAGCAATGAGATGCAACCAAAGGGTAGATCTTTGTGCCCATGCAGTACATGGTGTTACATGTGAGCCCACACTGTTTCGTATGAACAGTATTTCTAGCAGTATTTCTAGTTATATTTTAAAATGTTCAATTGTAAATAAATGTTGTCGAGTGAAACAAGAATTTTCTGTGATTGTGATTTGCGAATAAAATGAATGTTTACATTTAGTGAGTTGACCTTTTCAGGGCGCACTACTGATCCATATTATCCTGTGTGTGTGTGTGTGTGTGTGTGTGTGTGTGTGTGTGTGTGTGTGTGTGTGTGTGTGTGTGTGTGAGTGAGTGAGTGAGTGAGTGTGAGAGAGAGATAGAGAGAGAGAGAGAGAGAGAAAGAGAGAGAGAGAGAGAGAGAGAGAGAGAGAGAGAGAGAGAGAGAGAAAGAGAGAGGCAAATATCCAACTAAGCACTGACTGGCGGTCATCCAACATCCATAGACCTGCAGTTACACCCATAACTCTAATTATACATTTATCCTTCTGTCCTTCAAAAGAATCGTTTAATTAGCTCTCGCCCAAAACAAGAGCAACTGAAGTTCCTGTTGACTGACACACAGTCCAACATTTGTCCACCAGGCGTCCTCAGTGTGTGTGTGTGTGTGTGTGTGTGTGTGTGTGTGTGTGTGTGTGTGTGTGTGTGTGTGTGTGTGTGCCTCACTTGCATGAAGAGAGAGAGACACACACACCCACCCACAGACAGACAGACAGACAGACAGACAGACAGACAGACAGACAGACAGACAGAGAGACACTTATTTTGTCCCAAGATACTTTGAAAACTACGGATGAGCTGCTATGTAATTTGCTGCTATACCTTCCATGCTCCCCTGAGGATGAAGACAGAGGGAGACAGAAAGGGAGAGAGAATTATGTTGCTCCTCTGCTTTGAAATGTCACTTCTTGCCCAGTGCTGTTTGCTGACAGCCTGGTTCAAAGTCCCTCTCTCTCTCTCTCTCTCGCTCTCTCTCTGTGACTCATCTATCTCTCCCAGTAACTGAGTGGCATGATGATGGATTTGCTTTTTGATTTCCGAGTGCACTTTTACCCGATCTGAATAGAAAATCTCATCCCATTATTTTGAGACAGGGCCTGTCACGCAGAACAAAGCAACTGTGCAAAGGTTTGCGAATTACCCTGTCCAGCTCAGAAAACATTTTCAAGTGTTTTACTTTAACTTTTTAGTCCTGCAGTGCAGTGGCGTCAGTTCAGAAAAAGCTAAGGTATGGCAACATGACTGGTGTCTTGCACGCGCGCCTTCGCGCGCGCGCAAGACACCAGTCATGTTGCCATACCTTAGCAACAGGCATGATACATTTATTTTAAGAAGTACATTTTATTTTTTCCCCTGTTTCTACGGCTGCCTGGAACAGTTGTTCAAGTGCAGCTAAACTTGGCATGTTAGTAAACGTGCCACAATTAACAATATTGCATTGCACCTGTGCAGCTGAACTGCAGAACCTGGGAATATATACCATTTTGTCAAGATGGGGAGAATACAAGTGTGGAGAATATAATTATAATACCTTGTTAAAGTGACCATTTTGTTATATTTTGCATTTGTAGTTATTTCACAACATAATAACCAGCACAGATAGACAAAGAGACATTCATGGATTTATATTTAAAAGTAACTTTTATTTCCCCCCTGGACCCAGGGTATGGCAGCTGCATACCCCTGCCATACCCAATTGACGCCCCTGCTGCAGTGCATGGTTCTCTAAGGGGATGGCAATGTCAGTAAGTCCACCCATGTCTCTCCAAACCTGTTCTAAACAAGATATATTTACTGGATGAACTGCATTGCATTTGCTGTTGAAAAAGACATCAAGCCATAGGCTATTTTTAGCACCATAGTAGCCGTCTGTCGGTGTCGGCTTAGATGCACATTTATCAACTTTTTTTTCCAAACCTTCCAACCGACTGATCTCCATGAGTCGTCCCGACTTCATTCGACTGCTAGTCTGAAGTAGATTGTTTGGTGGAGAGCCACCAAAGCCTAAGGCTGTGGTTCTCAAACTTTTCAGGCCGTGACCCCTCAAAATAATTATATTTGAACTGGGGACCCCCCACCATGAAAAGCACTTGGAATGTAGGAGTTCAGGCATTACATTTTGTTTGACTCGGTTCCATAAATGTGATAAATGTGAACATAGATGATCTACAGGCTGTGAAAATAACTGATCAACAAGCTCGCGTTGTGTTGCGAGGCGTTGTGAGCTTGTAGATTTGCTATTTTCACAATTCTTGCCTCTTTTTCATTATTTGACAATTTGGTCAATGTTTGACCAGTTTTTACTTGAAATAAATAAAACATATTTCGATTTAGATTTATTGTTTGCAATTCAAACTTGAACTCTGTGAGTAAAAACAATTCCATACAATGGTCCACTCTGCTTATTATTTATTTATAATTCACTGTAAAGAAATCAAGTGGTTTGAGAGTTACCCAGCAACTGTACTGTAATGCAGCGGGTTAAACTAGATCCAGTGCTCCCAAGAGTTCCCCAAAGATTAATTTTGAGTCCCTTGCTTTTTATAATATACATTTTATCTGTGAACTGACACATCTAAATGCCATCGGTATGTCAATGATACAATTTTGTATTCTTGTAGTAGGCTAATGCCCCTCAGAGACTCCAGAGGTTTTGCCAGTTTGCACTCTTTAACTCGGTGCAGCATGCTTTGTGTGATCTGAAACTGCTGCAGTAAATGCTTAAAAGACCAAGGCAGTTGTTTTCTTTTTGTCTCTAGTAAAGTCGATGCTAAAGCCTTCTCTCTTCCCACCCTGAGGTGGTGATGGTATTGAGTTTGTTCAAAACGCAGTATGTGAGCTTTTGGCTGGACATTAATTCAAATTTTACATATAAACACCCTGGGTGCAGAAGCTTAAGGTAATGCTGAGCTTTTTGTTTCAACTCCTGGAGGACCGTGAATCCAGAGCTGGGTTGGCATGGCATGCGGATTACATTGTGTGTCTGTGTGATGTCCATGAAATGGGCACGAATTGCAGAATTCCACAAAAGGTTACGTTTTAAATTAGTCAAGTGAAAATGGGCAGGAAATGTTAAAATATTTAACCAATAAAGTCACATACAGGGCAGGAATTTCATGGGGGCCATGAAGGCAGTTGCCCCTCAGTTTGGCCTTGTGCCCCTCAAACCAATGACATGACCTGAAGCCACAGTGGCCTTAATTCCCCAGCTGACTACCGATTTCTCCTCTGTCTCTTTCAATATGCTTCTTGTCATGTAGACACCAGTGTCTTTTGTTGAGAATCGGAAATCTTAATCCCCCGAGTCCCCAAACCAATCCAGTGACTTTGATTGGTGCAGGGCTGAGCATGGATCAGATTGTAAATAACATCATTTATCTATTTCACTGCAGATTAGGTTATCATCCCCAACCCTTAAATTAAACAAATTCTTTCAATGGACTACAATCTTTTTTTATTTGATGGCCTTCCTGCCCTGGGATTTGCCACATCATTTGGTTTTCAGGATAAGGAAGGAGAATAGGTAGAAAGATGCGACGAGAGGATGTGGACTAGTCAACACCAACACTTTCTCAGTCTTAAAATCGGCATTGGTGTAGGCTGCGCTACTGTACCATTTATGTTGCACGTCCACGTCCATTGTCTTGGGGAGCAGGCCCCGCAGGCTCCCAAGCCAATGGGGGGCGTCATCAAGTTACTCAGACTCCCTCCGACCCAAAGGTTAGGGTTAGGGTCAGGAGCTCTGCGGTGTTGCTAGCTCCACTGTCACGCTACAGTGTGTCTACGTAGGTGGTGTACCTCCCTCCCCCTGCCCCCTTAGCAGTGCCTTGAGTTTGCTCCCACAGTGTCAGTTTGCAGGCCATCAAGTTCCATCAGTGCCCAGCCAGCCTCATCCTTCTCACCCTGACCTTGATCACGACCCGCAGTAGGCCCCCACAGAGTTGAACGTTTCTGATGTGGTCGTCCCATGTGAAATCAATCGCCATTCCTAGCATTCTTGTGTGTAGACGCCATCCAGGGCCTTTACCTGCTCTACTGTACCATGTCTCGGTCTCGGCCCCAGACAGCTGTAATGATTCAGCTGTTGAATACAATCATACCATGTCTACAGAAAGAATGGGGACATTTACAAACTTGGAGGTATGTGCAAAAGTACATATGCCATTTTCCATGTGAAAAAAATAAATAAAAAAAGATTAAAAAGCCAGCGTGTAAAGTTGATATTTGTAATGTTTGAGTATAAGTATAATTTCAAATTCTCCAAGTTTTCCGTGCATCCCATCTAATCTTGTCCACGCGATGGCAGAAGGTCTGTTCCATGGCCTCCAGACCCAGAGTGTGGATGTTGGTGTAAAGGGAGCCCACGACCACGTCCGTTTAGAATAAAAATGCGTGTGGTGACACCTGATGAATCTTGGGGACAAACTCACAGTACAGTAAATCCTTTACGTAACTCGGGTCCTTGTTGTCATTTCGCCCCAGGGATTTGAGAGCTTTTTATTGAGCCAGGGACCCGGGGTAATATTACCTTCAGAGCTATTTGCAACAAAAAAAAACATGTGTGTCTAGTTTGTGTGTGTGTCCAGATCGTTTTGCACTAGAGGCACGTACAGTATGGGCTGTCTGAGTGTTAGATGTCAATTTGGCATGATCTCCCACTGGTGATGGGTTGGTAAAAGGTATAACACGGGGTAGCCTGTGTGATCCTTGAAGGAGATGAGTATTTAAGTCTCCTGCGGTCCTTCCGTAGCAGGCCAGGTGTCAGGATGAATGTAAGGCCTCCCTCCAGAATGTCCTGTTCTGAGGTTGGTGATGTTAAATGTTCATGTGGTGTCATATTGCATGAGGGTGGGTGAACCCTCCTCTAAACAGAGTTTCTCATTGTGCCTGGTCCTGGAACGAGCTTCAGGGCAAAGTGAAAGCAGAGTTACAAAGTGTTTCACACAAGAAATAAAATTCACACGTAGACAACAGCTGGAGACAAACATCAAGGCACTGACTCGGTGAGCCTAATTTCCTCAGGCAAGGCAGAACAGCAGTGCTTTGCCCAAGCATCTCAGGCTACGAACGTGTTTACTCATATGGGAGATTAGTTCCGACATGTATAGGTCAGAGGCTCAGAGCTGGACCAGACCTGGCCTTGAATCTGATGCGTAATTTATTTATTTATTCTAAAAGTCTAAAGAGATTGGTATCATAGGGATGCTATTAGAGAGAGGTGGTAACATTATTTAGAATCAATTTAAAGCCGAGCCGCAGCACATTCTGCACCAACTGAAGAAGACAGAGAGACCTTTGGGTAAGACAGACGAGGAGGCCCAAAATGAAGCCTTGGGGGACACCGGGCTGGGGATGATATCAACTCGCCTATGCTGAGGGAAACGTATCCATCAACCACTTAAGTAGGATTCAAAGTACTCGATGACAATGCTGATGATGCACACACATTTATCACTATCTATGCATGGTGTGTCAGTCAAATGCAGAAGCACAAGGTTAGAGCAGCTCATTGAATGGACGGATAACAGAAGGTCATTGAAAACCTTTCAAGAGGTCAGTATATCCCTTCTGTAAGACTGACTGAAGCTTTTCAAAAAGAGTGCTTGCAATCAGATAAGGTGAGTCTGGGTCTATGCTCATAGAGGAGGGATCTAGATTATTTTTCTTTTTCCTTTTTGAGCGGTGGTCACACCGTCTCCATAGCGTAGCCGTGTGTGTAGGTATGTTTGTTTGTTAGTTAGTTTGTTTGTATGTGGGTGGGTCTGTATGTAGCCTCAAGCCTGTGTAGTACCTTTTCTGACCACACATGTTAAGGGAGGGGCGCTGTTGTCCAGGCCACACACACACACACACACACACACACACACACACACACACACACACACACACACACACACACACACACACACACACACACACACGGGGGGGGGGGGGGGAGAACCACCGCTCAGTTCACACGGGTGTGATTTTTTTTGGAGCTGTGTGGAACACAAGCTCCCTATACGTGGCCGTGTGTGTGTCCGTGTCTGTCTGTCTGTCTGTCTGTCTGTATGTAGCCTCAAAGTTTGGCACGCTACTCCTCCCACAGTTTTTGCACCACACACTCGCGCCATATGTCAAATCGACCGGCTTACTCGGGAATCGTGTGCTAGTAACTTGCTAAGAGAAAGGTTCTATAGTTTAATTGATATTAATTTATTAGTGAATTAATTTTCCCCATTGACTTATAATGGGAATTGCAAAAAATCACATTCAAGTATTTTTCTCTCGTAAACCATAGGAGCTACAGTTTCAAACCTCGGAGAGGAGATTCATAATGATTTTAAGAATGAATCCAAAAATAATTACATCACTCGGCCTCATGGTGGCGCTATAACGGCCCACTTTGCGTTTTGCCCCGTAACTCTTGAACCGTAGATCGGATAATTAAAATTATTTTTTCCCTGGATTCCTTGGGTCAAGACGCATCTCCCCATATAGGCCACGCCCATTTGCGCCAGGATAGATTTTCCGCCATCTAAAATTTTCTCCAAAACACACTTTTTGCACCTTTTCCTACATATTTTCTTCAAATGTCACAAAAATCGGTACACATGAACCTGGGTGACCAGAGAGGTGCTACACACACACACACACACACACACACACACACACACACACACACACACACACACACACAGCTCCACTTCGAACAGAGGTTCGATTTTTGAGAAGATGAATGAGAAGAGCAGGTTTAAAATAGGACAGGGAGCCGTTAACGGCAGATAAATAGACTACGGATTGTGGATTGCGGAGAAAACAAACAATGCATTCCCTTGCAGAAGGTTTTGTTAGTTTTTTTTCCTGAAAAGAATAATACAAAAATCATAAAAATAAATAAAAGATGTTGGAACTAGCTGAAATATCTGCAATGTGAACATACTGTATGTGATTGTTCAGAAATTCTTAACTAAACGAACATTCAGCGCTCAAAGTGAAGCCAAGTACTGTACGGTGTAAAAAGTAGAAAACTATAAAAAGATAAAATTCTCTCATCGATCAGCTCATTGGTGATTTTAAAAGAAAAGTCTTAAAAGTTCCTGCTTTTTTTTTTCAGTCTACCTGATTCAACTAACCATTTTGCTGTTGGTTGTGTGTGTTTCTATTTTGTCCTTTAAATGAATTTATGAGAATATTTGTATTATTTTATATTGAAACTGCCTTTGAAGTTGGTTTCATGTCAGCCAGGTCTCCATGGCAAGAGATTTGTATCTCAGTGGGACTTCCTCTTCCTGGATTGAGAGATAAGAGATACGTGACATCAGATAAGCTATAGTGAATTGCGGGCCAACAGATGTTTTTAGTTTTACTTTTTACTTCCGTAATCTTTCTTGTTATGGTTCGTTTGTGGTAGCTATATCACAATAGTGTTCAATCCTTTTATACAGATACTGGAGGAATGCTGTTACAATCTAATCCACAGAGGGATTCAAATGGATTCAATCTACCAGGGACTGTCCTTGTAATCTAATATTCCCTCACCAATTTTGTCACTATATGCAAAGAGAATAAAGGTGCAGTGATATGATAAAGTAGACACAGCACAGCATGACCTTTGATTGTAGAATTTATAATACACTAAATTCTATATCCCACTGTTACACATGCACGTACATATGCACGCACCCACCCACACACGCACGCACGCACGCACGCACGCACGCACGCACGCACGCACGCACGCACGCACGCACACACACACACACACACACACACACGTTTTGCAGGCATAGGCTATCTATCTACCGTATCTATCTATCTATCTATCTATCTATCTATCTATCTATCTATCTATCTATCTATCTGGATGGATGGATGGATGGATGGATGGATGGATGGATGGATGGATGGATGGATGGATGGATGGATGGATGGATGGATGGATGGATGGATGGATGGATGGATGGATGGATGGATGGATGGATGGATGGATGGATAGATAGATAGATAGATAGATAGATAGATAGATAGATAGATAGATAGATAAAAACAGGGAAATATCAGTTAATGAAAGTGCATACAGTCCTAGTGCAAAGTAGTCGCTCTTTGTGTTATGTAACTGTCTGATGGTCTGTGGGAAAAGGAAATGTTCCTCAGCCTGTTAGTGTGCGCTAAGGGGATCTTGTATCCCTTCACCCTTTTGGACATTAGAGGGGAGAACTGTCTTTTGTGGTAGTGGGTGGGGTCTTTAATGATCCTCAGGGATTTGTTGAGGCAATGCTGGGTGTAGAGATCCTCCAGACTAGGCAGCTCACAACCAGTGATGTTCTCTGCAGTGCAAACGACCCTGCTTACGGTCTATGTCCGTACAGCTGGCATACCAGGATGTGAAGCTGCCTGTCTCTGTATGTAGATGTCCCTGAGGGTGTGTGCCCCCAGGTACTAAGGTATCCACCCTCTCCACACTGAGACAGGTGGGAACTAGCCTCGGAAAATCCAGGCTTTTATTTTAGGTGGGAACAACCTCCTTGGTTTTATTGATGTTCGGGGAGAGGTGATGCAGACCATAGGTCACAGTTTAGTATGAGAAACGGCACATCTTGTCTCCGTACGTGTCTATGGGTTTGACGCTCTGACATCATGCTCTGACATCGCTGTTATGTCTGGGGAACCACATTAACAGAATCCCTTTTATGCCCATATATAGAGATCCCTGATGTCATCAATATTAAGCCCATATCTAAAAGGACTTCATATGGGAATGCCCATATATGGAGGCCACATCGGCCACATACCACACTAACAGAATCCATATATGGTTAAGACAGAGGGCCCAAGACAGCCCATACAGTATCTGTGTGGGTGGTTCTACAGACAGGGATCTCCATATATGGGCATAAAAGGGATTGTATGTATGATGTCAGATGTCATAGAGGTCATAGGACTTTCACATAATGAATAACTGAGTACTGAGTAAGCATGTTTGGGGTCTCGCAGCATATCTCCATGGGTACTGAGGGGGCCTCCATATATGGGTAACTGGTCCAATATACATCACTGGACAGATGGCCAAGACATGGCGCGACCTCGCCTGTAGCCCTTAGGCGTCTTACTGGTATTGTGCCAAGTCACTTTCACCGTCTCCGTCTAGAGGCGGTCCGTCAGGAAGTCCAGGAGGATCCAGTCGCACAAAGATGTGTTCAGGCCCAGGTCCCGGAGCTTGCCATCGAGCCTGGAGGGCACTATGGTGTTAAATGTGGAGCTGTAGCCCACAAACAACATCCTCACGTAGGTGCCCCTATGCCTATACCTACCCTCCAGGTAGGAGAGGGCCATGTGGAGGACATGGGCAAAGGCATATTCGGATATTCCGTGCTGGCCCTTTATGAAAATTGCTGGGGTTCGAGGGTGGGGGGAAGCGTAAGCAGGCTCTCAAAGAACTTGCTGAGTGCCAATACAAAGCAGATCAGAGTGACTACAAAAATTACCAAGTTCACTACCACACTTCCACTGATGTCACACAGGACATGTACTCATCGTCATCACATCTCATTTATAGGTAATACCTTCTTACTGTAACTGTGTCAGCACTTTTATAGACAAAATAAAAATAAGGCATCAATCCTTTGTATTCACAATACATTCGTCATACTGAGGCTGTTGTGAATTGTGGATATTCCCCCAGTCGACTTGACGTATAAAACACATAAAACAAAAACTAAAATAAATAAATAAAATTGATACAACAAAAAGACATTTGATGACTGCACCCTGGATGCAAACCCTATGCTCAAGACTTTAGATTAGTATAGTCAGCAGTGTCGGAAGCAGCACTGCGGTCCAACAGGATTAAGATGGCACAAATCAACAGTAGGCCATTTGTCACCTAGGAGGAGGGCAGACTCTGTACTATTGGAGAGCTCGAAAACCAGACTACAATGTTTTGGGGATATTATTTTTTGGTTTGGAAGGATGAAAGTTGGGAGAAGGCATTAGACCATGACAGTCAAGGTTGTTGTTTCTGAGGAGAGAACCAATCAATGTGAACCAATGCATATTTAAAATGTACTGTAGGTATGGTGCCTTTGGCTAGACAGTTGTCGAGAATCGATAGAACACTCGGGCCAGTTCAAATTAAAGCTCTCTTTAACGAGATGTGAAGAGATGACGTCAAAGGGAAGGTTGCGGGCTTCGTGTACGGGACACTACTGTATATCTAATAGAGAGCGGTGAGAATACGTTAAAATGGTTAAAAATAGCAGTGCACACCATAGGGAGAGGGCTTAGAATAGGCAGCTGCGTCTTAGTTTCATGCCAGGGACGTGCTGGCCATTGGGAAAAGCAGGACAACTACCGAACGGCTGGTTCATTCCCGGCCGGTCCAGGCCGGCCATTAGGAGAAAAAAAATACAAATAAAATGTCGGCCTTCGTTCCATTTTGGGGGCTGGGCGGCCAACGAAGTAAATCGTCACTGTCGGGCAGAAACCTCATATCTCCAAGTTTCAAATTTGTACATTTCAAATTTGTAGTAAAGCCCAGCTTCATCATACCAGGCTGTCGCACAAAAGTTGTGAAAACAGCTATAGAGAGAGATCTCTCTCTATAGCACGCAATGAGGGCCTCTCCGACTCTTTTTCCCGGGCTGAATCAGGGGCCCAGCACGTCCCTGTTTCATGCCGTTTGGCAAAAGGGAAGTTTCTTTCACGTGAGCACCAGACACGTGAAGAAATGTGTGGCCACTGTATCCCAGCAACAGATGCGGTTTTCTATAGAAAGGGGAGGTATAGTAACCTGGAGGATCATGGTTCTATTATTATTCCATAAAGCATCTACGCATGTTTTCCCCTGTGGAGCAGGGACACCTTTTGTACAGACTCTCACTCCTTTGTTTAATCTGCCATTTTAGACTCAAAACAAGTGATATTTGATCCCCGATGACAATAATTGAGACCTATTTTAGGTTTTATTCATTGTTTTTGTTTCCTTTTCTTTTTTCGACTTGGATAGTTTGACAGCTATTATTGAGAAGGTCACTTTGAAGAAAAGGCTGTAAAGACAATTAGATACTCTAGTTTCACTAACATTGGAAGCCCTTTGTGTTTCCTGATGTTCTGTAAGACTATATGCATCTTCTGTGTACGTTTACAATAATGGTTGGCATTTAATGAGGCCTCAGAGAAATAGGAAAAGAGTTTGTAATACCATGCTAGTGACTGAATACAGGCGCCTTCTAGGTCAGTATTACACATTTAGTCAAGGGTAGCTGATATCCTCCTTTCATGAAGCATTTTTGGGATGTTTCATCAACATTTGGAGGGAAAATAATGAAGCGCACGAACAGATGCTGTTTAACATACGTATATTTGTAGGCTGCATTTAATAAAAGCAGACTTGAATTTGACTTGTAGTTGATCTCCTATGAAAATGTGTCAGAAAAACATACATTTCTTGTCTCTTTCTTGTATATACCAACTACTACTATTCCCTTGTATTCTCTTTGTGTCATTTTATTATAACCAATTATGTATAGTGTATAAAGAATTATGTATAGTAAATAAAGAAATAATGATCAACATGAATCTGGGGTGAATATTCTACTTGAAGAAAACACATTTCATACTGATCATCAGTTATTCAATAATTTATTGGTAGAAGCAAACTAAAAAATAAATAATGAAAACAATACTTGACTTAACAGTGCCTCAAAATGTGCTATGTACTATAGCAAAGCCAGTATGTGTTCACATGGCAAAAATCAGTATTCCCCAGCTTTCTTGTTTGTTTTCTACATTTCTGCAACAAAAAAACATTGCTTCAGGATGATCATTTTAGTATGGCTTTGTTATACAAACCAAAGGAACACTTTTAGCATTGCCATTTTAGATTAGAGTACACTTTTATTGTCATATTACCCTGAAAATTATTTTTGAGCCATAAGCCATACTTTGTTTCACATAAAGAGGGACAGGCTCACATTGATACAGTAAACATATAACAACCAATACAGTTGCAGAACATTTAATTTAAAACGTTTTGTTATAAACCCATCTAAAGGGCCATTCATTCACACTGAGCACTATAAATATAAATATAAAAGTATAGTTTTAAAAAGTCAAGTTGATGGCAGTGTTCACACTGAATATAAAAAAATACAATGGTGAACGATATAGTTATGTTTATAGTTATTGTGCCCGGTGGGAATGTATTACGCATTAATTGCACTTTTGTGCATCATTCCCAAAACAATCCTGACTGATTTCTCTATCCTGCTTGGATACAGTTGGTATTCTGACCTGAAAATGGCTTTTCTGTTTAATAAAGAGCTGGAGAAACAAAAAAGAAAAAGACAAAATAAAAAAAAAAACATCAATGGTCTGAATTATTCTGGTAACCTTATCTATACACTAATAGTTCCCTTTTTCCTTTTTGTATGTGCTTTTTAAAGGCCAAAGCGCTTATTGCATATTGCATTTACTAAAGCAAGCTTTTCTTTGTGTACATTTCCAATGTTGCATTTAAAATCAGCCCATAAGCAGTGCACAAGCAGATCTACAACCACAGGAAAGTCTATGCCACAAGACCACATTCGTAACATGCTATATACGTGGGGGGAAAAAAACAGCGATGGCGAAATTATACTGAGCTCAGCAAAGTGCTGTCTAGGAGCATCTGGCCTTTAATAGCGTCTGAGTCTCCTGTAGAAGAAAGCTGCCATGCCAATGCCCACAATGCCAGCCACAGCGAGGACACCCACAGCTGCCTTCAGTCCTGTAGATGAATCAGCATCACTGGACTGTGAAGCTGCTGACAGGACAACCAGAGGACAAGCAGGTGTGTTAGATAGCCTTTAATCTTTAACACAAAATGCATCCCTCATGTCTACTATGTGCTTGGTTCCAGAAATCATTTCACTGTCATCTTACAAACTGTACAAATGTTTTAACTAATAATGGTTCAGACTTCAGATCTGCACAATTGACTGCTTAGAATAAAATAAAATAAAAAAGTACCTATTTCAGATGGAACTTCGTAGGCTGAAAAACCAAAACAAATAGATCAATATTTAATCAGAAGATTACAATTCATAAGCTATGAATGAGGAAAAGGTCTTACTACTTCCATTAGGTCATTGGTCTAGGAGGCAGCGGTAATCAGTATGTTGTTGTAGGAAGAGAAAGATCACACTTACGATTCTCAGTACTGGTGACAATAGGTGTTGAGGAGAGGGTGGCAGACTCTGTCAATCCTTCTTCCTCAACACTGAACGCTAAATCCCTTTTTCTCCTGCCAGTGGGAGTGGGACTGCAAGTCTATAGTTCGAAGGAACAAGAGTTTGAGATAATCTCACAGATTACACTTGTTGCCAATGTTAAATAGGTGATGGGCTACATTTGAGATTTATATAAAGTATGTATGTTTATATAGATTAAATGAAATAATGATACTATGTATTGTATAATAATCACCAATGCACTGCAGGCGCTAATCTCGCAAAGCCTGGTGATACAGTGCAGATAGTAGGTGGACACCGTCTCATTCTGCTGTTGAGTGAAGCGGAAGGCTTGGAAGGAGAAGCGTCCGCGGTGGCTCTCCCCGTTCTCATGCATCATTGTGTTCTGGTCTTTGGAGCACCTGTCCAGTTGAAACAAAGACAGAAAGAAAGAAAGAGAGAAAGACAGACAGACAGACAGACAAGGTCAAGGTTGAGCTTGAGCTGTTGGTTCAGAATGAGACTCGCGGACTTACGAGACAAACAGGTTGAAGTAGACAGCAGCGGAGGGGTCAGAGGAGATTGAGGCGTAGCATCTGTCCAGGAGAACATTATACCTGATGGGGTAGAACGGTCAGAGTCAACACTAGTAATGGCAGAAACCATAGCCACTCAATGACTAAAGGACTATTGTGTGTTGTGTTTGGTTCTGATATTATGAAATTAAGGTCAGATACTGTATTTCTACTACTACAGAGTCAGTGATTGAAGGTAAATGGATATTCTTACTGCTCAGTCAAGTTGGTTGCCTTCACCTGGACATAGATGCGGGTCCTCAGCTCTACTCCATTCGTTGGCATGATCAACGGGGTGGTGTAGTTGACGTCCTGTGAACAGATTATTACATTGTATTATCAAGCTGCATCATCCCCTATTTCAAGGGAAGAACTCCAGTACATGCAGAACAGTGGTTCTCAAACGGCTTCATTTCAAGGACCCCAATAACTCTGAAGTGTACAAATGAAACCAAATGGACCATTTGCAACTCTCTGACTTTACAGACCTGCAAGGATCCTCTCAGAGTTTACAGACCTAGAACCACTGACGTAGGCGAATAGCCCTGCCTGTAGCCCAAAAGTCTGACATCGTCCTTGACCAGGGCAGTGTTTGGTTTCCCATGTGGGAATCCTGGGTTTGAATCCCTGCGGTTGCATTGGCGATGTGAACTGGGCCGGGTTTCCCGAGAGAGCGGGAGGTCAAACAGAAGGAAATGTAGCGGAGAAGCCCTGCATGTCTCTAAAGCCCAGAACCCTAATATTTGCCTTTGGCCAGGGAGGATTTCCGTTTCACTGAGTGGTTGATGTTTGTTAAAATAACATTGGCTTAAATTAAACACAGTTCTAGGCAGCAGTATGTGCAGTGCACATGCCTGCATGTGTGTTTGCGTGCGTGTGTGTTTGGGCATGTCATGCTGCTGCTACCACGACCATGGGCAGGCAAACTCTATAGCACTGCATCAGGAGACATACCACCAGATTTCTGAACTGTTTCCACGTGGCCAAATTCTGGGCCCTGGCTGGGTACAAGGATTCACTGCGGGCCCCCCCCCATGAATGTTAACTATTGAAAAATAGCAGATCTACAAGCTCACAGCGCGGCACCGAGTGCCGCGCTGCGAGCTTGTAGATCTGCTATTTTCGAAAAAATCGTGAAAATGTGTGCCAAGAAACCTATGTTTTCATGTCAGTGATGCTCAAACTTTTTCATGTGAAGGATCTCAAAATATTTAGTTCCAGGGACCCCCCCCCCCCCCCCCCCCAGAAGCAAAATTTGAGTTACAAATGTTCACTTGAAAAACACATATATTCAAAGATTTGCGCGAATTTTCACGACTTTTCAAAAATAGCAGATCTACAAGCTCGCAGCGCGGCACTCGGTGCCGCGCTGTGAGCTTGTATATCTGCTATTTTTCAATAGCTAAAGTTACTAGGGCCCCTCCACCTTGGGCCCTGGTAACTCAGTCCCACTTTCCTACCCCTTGTGACGCCGCTGCACGCGGCTACGATTAGTCTGTTGAACAAGGCCCGAACGCCGCCTTTCGGCATGCATGTCTGGCCTGCTGCACTGAATTAGGCTACACTTACTTTATGTTTAACTGTCTTAAAAATGTCTTTAAGTTGGATTACATTCTTTTGCAGTGTACTTTCC
This sequence comes from Nannobrachium achirus, assembly GCF_963921795.1. Taxonomy (NCBI): domain Eukaryota; kingdom Metazoa; phylum Chordata; class Actinopteri; order Myctophiformes; family Myctophidae; genus Nannobrachium; species Nannobrachium achirus. The sequence goes on from NC_137826.1 coordinate 14,807,397, forward strand.
TATCTTTTTACTGTTACACCTGCACGTAAGACTAGCCACAGGTAAGACTACTAATGTGCATCGCAAAATCACGTACGTTATCCTACTAACAGAACCATTCCTATCCTGTTTTTGCTCTTGTATCTATAATATTCTTCTTCCCCTTTCCTGGAAAACTACAAACGATGAAGCTTGAACAAAAGAAGAAATATTTCACACACTTCTCCACATAAAGCTCTGACTCTGATTCTGTTTTTTGATTCATTTTTCCTATGACTTACAGTGAAAAGCTCCATGGTCAATGTGCTAATGAAACTTCCGTTTTTGTCCCTCACTGCAATGGAGGATGCTGACCTATTTCAGACAAAGATTGATGACAGGGAGAAAGTAGTGATTAATGGTTGAGACATGGTTGAGACTGACAGTAGTTTACACATATAGTAGTAACACAATGACATTATTGAAGTTAAGTCAAACGCTTTGAATGTAGATTTAAAAAAGCAGTGGGATATTATTTGCTCTCTGTTGTTGACATTATGACCAGTAACATAAATCATAAATTGCTCACAACTAAATATGTAGTGTCATGTAAACATTTTCAATGTATTTAAGTTGTAGACTTGTTATAACTTTACATTGATATTTGTTTATTTGGGAAGGACCGAACATCTGTCAGTGCATAGACCTGATGTTAACCGTCTGGATGTTGGAGAGTTAGCAAGAAATCTTAACATAAAACAATAAAACAAGATATTACAGAGAGAAACAGATGCATGCGTGTACTATCTGTCATGTAACCTGGCAGAAACATGAATGTGGTCTCACCACAGTCAAAATGTGTAAAAACCATAAACTGTTTTATCATCAGCATGTCAGTATCTATCAGATGTCCCATAATAACCCTCTTTGGTACCCTGGTACAAACCCATCTCACAAGGTCATTGTAATTGTACTGTCTTTGAAGTGACACAGAACATAATTCTAAGTAAGGAACTTACACATCCACCCGGGTGTTGTTGATAAGATACTCCAGAGGGTAAGCACAGGAGTAGTAATATTTGAGTTCAGCTTTATAGGTGACTGTGCCGGTGGCTATATCATAGGAGCGCACTGCACCGCTGATGTTGACCGTCTGGATGTTGGAGAAGTCTGAGAATACCCCTTGGCCAGGCGCACTGGTGGTCTAAGACAAACATGAAGACTCATGTCAAGATAAGGAAAAGTATGATTTTGTGGAATCCAAATAGATGGATTTTCCCCATCCAACTTATTCATGCTCAACTCACTATGAATTTGCTGTGGCAAGATGTAGACTCGTTGAGGGAGAAGCTGAACCTGACAACTGGGGGTGAGGCACTTTCGTCCAGGGTTCCAAGGCAGCTTGAGGTATCACTCACATGGTTGAGTATGAGCTGGGACGCATTGTAGCCAGTGAACAATACCGGGCAATAGATGATAGCCAGGCTAATTGAACTAGTTCCACATTCCACTGAGATGTCGTTGTATGCTTGAAAAGGGAAATATAAGATCAGTTAAGTTTGTTTTCCATTGTCATCGATAATCATATTCACTCACAATGGCAGAAACCTTAGCAAATCACTAAATAATCTATTATGATGTTTATCGGATATTGCCCACAAAGGTACTTTTACAATGCTTCATTTAAGCATAAAAAGCTAAAGATGCCAGTCTTAAAAGTACACAATACAGCTCCACATCAGTTGTACCATGAAACTTTAAATTCTGTCAGAGATGAGCCTTCATAGCTGAAGATAAAATCAGCAATTTATTTTCAACTCAACTCAGTAATGAATATCAAGTTAAGCCACATTTTACTCTTCAAAAGCAATCGATCAAAACTGATGTTAAATCATACCTGGACGTCTAGCCCCACTTCCACAATCACTTATATTTAACTGAGAGCTCTGGGCAATCATGAATGCCAAGAAGAAAAGGCTCAGGTGATACATTTTTGCCTTCAGGGTTGTGGAGATCTATAACAGCAAAATAACAACATTTTAAATGCACAGTGACACATGCTCAATCATGCAGCTAGAGCTCAGGAAGAAATCTAAATCAACAGCAGGTAAAATAAGTTACCGAAAAATAAGTTGGAGCATATTAAGCTGTTTTGATTTAAGATTATCATTAGGAAACGCTCACCTTGACTGCCACTGAAGACTCCTTTCCCTTCAGTTACTTGTCTGCTTTCGTTGTGATTCTTGTGACGTACAGTATACAGAGGCTTTTATAGGTAAGCAATCTTCTTGGGATTGGATAGAATCCAGGTCAGTGCAGTTCGGCATGTCCCCCTTGATTTGTGAACAATCCCATTGTATTTGTGATGGCACACAGACCATCTCATATAGGTATAGTTTGTGAAACCCAATCCACCATCTTCTTTGGTGTGTCTCTAGTGAAATGATCAGAAACAATGGCCCGGCTCTTTTGGGAGTTTCCTCCTTTATTTAACGAGGGAGAGGCCAATAGACGGCAAGTTCTCTTTTACAATGCCACTCTGAAAGTACAGTATAATAATACAACACCACAATAAAAACAAACTAGATCAAATCAAGATAGAATTGTGCATATAAAAGATGACGATTACATTATGTAAAGCAGGTACTATTGTAATAATTACATTAACCTTTACCGTGGTCAAAGGATGACCCTGTGATATATATTCCGTAACCCAGAGGTTAATAAGCCAGACATTGTGTATGGGTGCTATATGACATTGAGCAGATGTTAATCTTCACACAGGTCTAGACAATGACTCCTTGCCATTGTATCTAACTAAAACACTTCACACAATGGAATAAGTGGCTACTGCAGCATTCTGGGTGGTCTAGAGCATTGTGCATTGCATTTCACATATGTCTGGTATAACTCAGTTGGTAGAGCACTAGACTTTGAATTGCAAGGTTCTGGGTTTGATTCTGGGCAAGGCCAACTTAGCGGACATGTGGGAAATACTAGGACCTGCCGCTCCATCTCAGCACCACCTCCATCTTCCAGGTCTAGTGCCTTGTAAACCCATATATGGGCATAGACTGATGATCTCCATGGGCATAAAAGGGACATGGACTGATATATCTTCATATATGAGCATAGAAGGGATAAGACAGACAGACAAATACAGGGACCTCCATATATGGGCATAAAAGGGACAGATATACACAGACGAGTACAACAGATACTCTGACAAAGGGTACAAGGGTATTGCATAACCGTGTGGGGCATGCATTCCCAACTTGCATTGTTCCCGAGTAGGCCCGGGCACTTGTCTAGTATAGTAAAGTAGACAAGCAGAGATGTCAACTTGCCTGGCAGTAAGGAGAATATAAAACATCCGCACACTGTTTTTAAGCTCCAAAAACGTCATTTCTGTTAATGCAATGTTTTGACCGTTAGGTTACATTAACAAAAAGGATGTTTTTTGGATCTTAAAGACAGTGTGTAGATGTCCTTGATGCCTTGATGTCCAGCACCTGGCCTGAGTACAGGCATAAGATGTGCACACAATCTTCTCTGTGAACTTACAGGTACCTGGCATTGCCATGGTTAATACACTGACACTGTGTTACTTATCGAAGCATACTCAGGTTTGGTAGGTAACCAGAATTGGCCAGGTTATTGCATGGGTGAAATCTTGGGAGAGAGAAGGAAAAGAGAGAGTTCAGTTGTAGATTGGGCTGCTCTGCGCTCTCCGAACGGCATGCTCTGAGACAGCCAATGTCCCACGTGCAGCGTGCCATTGGGCTGCTCTTGGGGGCTGGAGAGACAGTGTAGCCAGGTGTTGTTGGCAATGAGCCAGTCTGCATATAAGACTGGGGGGGGGGGGCTTCGATCCAGCCTGTGGGCCTGCACTTCTTTACCTGTGTGCTGAACCTGCAGGCTGTGTGCCATGTTAAAATGTGGCAGGCTGTGTGCTAAGTGTGATAGACAAGGGAAGCTTGCGGCAGTGGTGTGCTGCCATTTATTTTGTTCCATGCTTTTCCCTCTGTTTGTGGTTTAGTCAGGGAGATAGATTTGTACTTTGTGTTGGGATTTGGTCTTTATTGTGGCACCAGGCTGAGTGTGTTCAGACAGACAACTTGCACTTTATAGAATACAGTATCTTGTTTGGGACAAAAATCTTGGCCAGACAGATGGATGAAAGGACAACCAACAGATCAGCATTGCCATTAGCGTCCGCTGCTACAGCTATCTAAAAACAAACGATAATATAACACATTTTTTTATTATTATTATTTTACTGGCAAACAGTTGCGCTCTCCCTCAGGCAATATTGTTTGGCTCATATTTACATCGACTGACAGAGATATTCAGTTGAATATCTCTGTGTATATATTGTCTTTGTGTTATACTTTCAGGCCCATTGCTATGCGTGTCTATGTGGCTTGGCACCTGCTTTGATCTAACACCAAATTCAATAATCCACTTGACTGCTAAATGGCAGAGTACAGGAATTATTATGCTTGTGTTCAAGTGTGACCTGAACCTTCTTATCTAATTAAAGAGCTGTCAGTAAAGCTCTACATGCGGAGTTCTCAGAAGTTCTCAAAACTGCCAGCTGCTAAAATGATGACCCAATTCATCAAAAGTGGAGGATGTTTTGTTTGGCTACATCTACCGTAAATCACGTCGATAAAGTCTTAGAACACTGAAAGTCAAAATGGAAGATGAACTGGAAGTGTGTTGGCTTTACGGAGCCAAAGTGCTCATATCTACTGAAGTTCAAGAAAGTTCAGCGCCCTGGGAGTTCAAATAAACAAGTGCTGGCTAAAGGCGCATAAACTGTACAATGATGGGATTGTTACCAATTGGCAACCAAGTTGAAGTAGACAACAATGTTTGCGGTGGATCATGTGGTTGCATGCAAGAATGTGAGGGTGACTGAGGTAGAGTCAGAGAGATCAGTGAAGATAATTGGAGAGAAGCTACTGAATTAAACTAAACATGAGAATTAAAATGATGACGTTTCTGAAAAGGCATCACATTTTATCTGCACCATTAGAAGGTTAAATGCTCTGCGCCTCATGGCATTTCTCCGTTATTGATTTCACAAAAAAAAAAGTTTGTAAATAAGGTTTAAACAATATTTTGTTTAAATCGATTTAAACATAAAAACAAAATATATACAGTAAATGATTATGCACTTTATGTATGTATGTATGCACATACATAAATGTACTGCACATAAATGTGCAGTATGTTATGTATGAAGACAAATAAACAGTTGTGACCTGTATCTTACAAAGAAGCACATGCTTGTCTATAGAAGCAATAAGCCACAAGAGGCATGTGGTTACCTGGTATTTTATAACAGCTGAGAGGCGCGGTGAAACACAAGGCGAAGCCAAGTGTCTCTAACCCTCTCAGCCACCACATGCCTCGTGTGGCTTATTGCTTTTCTAAAATGGTTTAAAAATGGCAACATGAAAAATCATAGATATGTACCAATTAAAACTGTTCTATTTCACTAATAATTCACTACAAGGTCTGCAAGAAAGTAGTTCCCAGCTTTTTGCCAACAACACAGGTGCAGATCATTGGTGCAGCTGTGGAACACTGTGGAAAGAAATAACACACCTGACCTGGGTTTGATATAAACTGATTCAAGGTGTGGATTATAGTCTCATATACCACAGCAATTAAAGGGAAACCAGCCAATCAGAATCGAGGAATGGAACTAGCCGTTTTAGAAACTGAAATTAGTGTAGGCCTACTTAATTATTATTTGCTTATTTTCATGTGTTTCTGCATAGGTCTGAAAACTAGAACATGCACAACACTGCGCAAGTACTAAAACAGATGAAAGACTACTAAAGAAAAAGAGATTCCATTCACTGCTATAAGGCTCCCAACGGTGTTTATTATCTGTAACAGATCAAGGTTTCAATCCACTCAGGCTCTTCTGGCGTTATAGCAGTGTGTGCAGACCTTCTTTTATGGATATGTCTGTCATCTGCATTTCCAAATTCTAAAAATTAAACAATGAATTGTATTTATATCGCCTTAGAAAAAAGTTATTACCCTACATTAAAATGACACAAGCCAGCTAACCTCAGACCGAGTTCAATACAACACACAGACAATCATTTCACCGCCTATTAAATTTAGTGCCTATAACATTTTCTAAAGGCTAAAGAAAGCATTATATTAAACTGCATCCATTAAGTTTCAGTATAGCAGAATGGCATTTAATTTGTTGCTGGAAATGAAGTGTCTCCCTTTCATCCTCAATAAATGTCAGACATGAGAATGTTTGATTTTACAAGGAGGAAAACGTGAGAATATATATACGGACAGATTTGACTCTTCTTGAAAAAGAATCCCTATAATTCCCTAGGCGTAACTCGGTGATGGACAACCATACATTTGTGACCTTTCCAGTGGATTAATCCAAACAATGGTGTTACGGCCTGTACAGACAATATGAACACTTCAAATGAGGAGAGTAGACCTTCAAAAACAAGTATTTTTATATAGAAAATAAGTACAGTACAGTCCACACAGGAGATCACAGCCACCAACCTCAATTTACTGGCCTGAGCTGTATCAGATCCAGACTAGATGCCATATCTATCTTGCACCACGAATACATGCAAAGGCCAGGAAATTAACTACTTTGACTGCATTTATTCAACAAAGTGCTTGAACGGAAGATAGAACAGCTACAGTCATGATCTATGGCTTTCATTGGCCAGGACATAACTGAACAGCAACCAGATGTTTTCAGAACTAGCACGCTGGCTCATGCCCCCTGTGGGGTAGGCTACCCCAGCATGGTGACGGAGCTCCACTGTACCATTAGATTTCCTGCTTCTCAAAGATGCAAGGAGTTTGCCAGCAAAACGCATGTAGCAGATACCTCCAAAACGAATGGAAATCAAAGTCAGTGCCTTTCTAAAATATCCAAATTTGTGCAGCATAAATTAATCCAAGTCTCCCAATGCCAAATGATCTCACTCTGAATTCCTTTCAGACATTTTCCAAACCTTACAGGAATTCAGGACTCGTATCCTCTGCATACAAGTGTATACTATTTAATTTACACTCTGCACAGTCTGTCCAGCAAGCCAACATGCATAATAACAGCATCCTGGATCTGTCTGACCAGAATGGAATGGAACCTTAATTAGTATCATGGGTATAACACCTGTGATTACCAACTATTTCATGTAAAAATGGCTGCTGTGAAAAAGGCCTCTCAGGTGTGGTGTATGAGAGAGATACAGTACGTAACAAGCTCAGACATGGCTCTGTCAACATCTACCGGTACATGACTTGATTCAGCGAGAGACGTCGTTGAATATGCACCAGATGATCTCTCATGCAGGCCAGAAGAACCGTTTTCCCGCACACCGGTGTGCATACATTTCACCTGCACGTGACCTTCTACAGCAGCAAGGATTATCTCTGGGTCAAAGTCATCATCATACATGAATGCATGATTTTCCTGCAACCCACTGTGTTTTCCTATTGAATTTCCTCTGACAGAGAAGTGGGTGTCGCAGGCTTTTTGAAGCTGAACTCCTTGGTATTAAAGCAATAGCACTGAAGTAGAGCTACATTATCTAAGCACTTTATTTAAGGCTGGTGCGATATTAGGAAAGCCTTCGATATTCAATAACGTTGTTGAATACCTCGATATCGATATTACTCACGATATTAGTAAAAACAATTGCATTATATATATTTTTTATGTTTTTCTGCTTTAGGTCACTGCCTGCCTAACCCAGATAATGAATAGCATATCCATGCATGCACAGTGCACACTGCACAGTACACAGTACACATAGAAGGGTTAGGTAGGTTATAGGTTTTATTGAAATAACCACACCTGGTTACAGATGGACTGCTTTTTTGCATGTGCTACGTGCATGCATAGTGTGTCTGTTAATTCATTTGACACATACACCAATACCTACCGGTAATTTCAAGCCGCCTTTGCCGATATGTATACGGTACCTTGCATGTCGATACCTCAATATCGATACATTTTCGATATATTGCAAAGCATATATACACAGTATATATATATATATATATATATATATATATATATATATATATATGTTATCAATGAATGAACATGAAAAAAGTATAATACATTGTTTTATAACTGACCATTCTGATTCAACACTTGAATATACAACGGTATTGTGCAACAGAGTCCTGTCTCGTCACCCATTTGACATCCTTTGCCTTGGCTGTCTTCAAAAAACATTCCACGCTCCTTCTTCTTTAAAACCCATTCTTTTCCAGTGCAGTACTAAACACAAAGATATGTCCTTTCTGGCTGTCACTAAGAAAAGTGAAGCGTTGACAGACCATGCTGGAATTGCAAAGAGATAGCAGCTGCTTGATGTTGAATAAATGTGTGCTTTTTAACAGCTTGATGACATCGTCCAATGTATTTTTCCACCTTCTTCACAGTCCTTTTGAATGACATTTCATTTTCTGCCATCGACTCTGTGTGATATCCTCTACTCTGGTGGACTTCCCACTTTGAGTGTTAAATGGAAACAGTTTTGAATTAGCATTCATTCAACATACATAGGCCAACTTTAGTTTGTTTGATGTGTCACAACATGATATCTCTTCTGTCAGTCTTTCTAGGTCAGGGGTGGGCAACTTTGATGATGGTGAGGGCCACTATATTTCCACCTTCACTCCAGAGGGCCACATTGCATATTGATACGTCCTACTTTGTCATTCTAGTAAAAAGAAGCAAAAATAGCCGATCTACAAGCTCAAAACACATCGCGCTGCGATGCGTTTTGAGTGAATTGGAATCCTGAATTATTTGTTGTTATTTTTTAATTGGAATCCTTAAATGTAAATTTTGATTTAATTTCAAATGTATTTAGTTATATACTCATGTTAAAGGAGCTATAGTCAACTTCTTGCTAAAATAAAAATAATGTTTCGAAAATATTTTATAAAAAAATAAGCTTCATACATGTTTCTATTCAAAAATGACCACAAAGCGTAAAATAATGATAAAATATTCATTTTGGCCATTGTCAGACCGACACTTTGTTTACATAATAGTCTATAGACTAGGATGTACCGGTAAACAAAGTGTCGGCCCTACAATGAAAAGGTTGACTATAGCTCCTTTAACTTTATGAACTTAAATACAAATACATTGGACATAAAATACATTGTAATACTACTAGTCATTAAGCTGATGGAATTAAAGCAGGTCATGTTTGGAATTGTAACGGCTGAAATCAATAATATATCAGTATTCCGGTATTAACCTGCGGGCCACATTAAGCAAAGGTAGGGGCCGCATGTGGCCCCCGGGCCGCCAGTTGCCCATGTATGTTCTAGGTTATTGTCTGCTGCTGATAAGCTGCAGGTTGATGATCCTCTCAGCTATACAGATACCGGTAGCTTACATTTTCTTTTCATGATGTTTACATACGCGTTTCTCAGAGATCGTACTCACATTACAACTGGACTGGATTACAAACCGGCCCTGATTTTGCTGTTTCTTCAGCAAGAAGAAGGCACGATGGTAGGAGTTCCTAAGTTCCTCATAGGAGATCCTGATTTATTTAGCAACGAATGGGATCTATTTTCTTACATTTTCATTTTCTTCTTTCATTTATCAAAGCCTGTTCCAGCTAGTGCAGCGTGTTGAATTGTGAACTTCCTTTCTTTTTAGTCTTTTTTGTTCCGGCTTATTTTTTGTCTGTAACATCTCAACACTTGTCACACATTGTATAATAAAAATACAAATATTTGATACACGGTCAATTGTTTGTCCCACACAGTCAACTCATGAATTGGTAACGTCTGTGAGCGGGGATTAATGTGTTGTAGAGCTTGTAGATCGTCTTTGCGTATGTGTCACTATCTCATCTCTGTTGTGGGCCTTTCACCCTTAACAGAAAGCTCTGCATGAGAAGTCACAGACAATGAAAAGGTCCTGTCACAACAACCTCTTGGTACGTTAACCACCTTCCTCCTCTTCGTTGCAGAGTAACCCTTAACTTGTTCTATGCTAAAATAAGTAAGGAGTCCGTGCTGGAGAACTGGTGATTTAATAACAAAATATATTCCAAGTAAACACGTGAACAGCCAGGGTTCTATCCTCCGTATCACTCGTAAACAAATAAAATAAATCACTGATAGCAACAATGCGTGGCCACACTCTTCTCTACCTGAACAAGAAGTAAACACCGCACCAAGCATATCCCATAATACCCCTCTGCAGCCCGCCAACTACTTAAAGGCATACTTAAAGGCACATACCCCTGCCCCTGTGTACAGTTTATATAGTATAGGGTTACAACGTTCACCGACTGAGACTGTCAAGTCTTCTCAAGATCCTCATCACCACACCCACAGCACCAGAATCAGAGGTGATTCTAATCTCCACCTGAAAGAGGAAGATGAAGAACTTTGTGAGTTACACCATGATATCGGATCACCTGAATGCTCTCTTGCTGTTCACCACGTGTCGCTCACACCTGCACGCACACACGTGGGCCCTTGCCATGTGAGACACAACTGGCAGATAGTGGAGATGTAGTACATCTTCATGATGTCACTGATCACATATCTCTCAAGAACAGACTCACTGAGCTCGAGTTACAACTGAAAAGGACAAAAGGACCTTTTCTTTGACGATGGCTAGCCAGATTGCTGATCACATGAACCCACAATCAATCCTCCAGTTATAGGCAACACAGAATGGGAGACTTTTTTCTTATTTCCTCACTCACAACTCTAAGGTATTGTAATGGAAATACAATTTATATTCCCTTTCAGGCCATTGATCTATCGATTATTGAGTTATCGATTATTGATATTATATATTTAATATTGATCTTACTTCGGTTATATATAATATATTACTGTATGCTGATGTTATGAATGTAATATCCGAGCAAGGGAAGTAAATGAGCATGATAATATGTCTTGAGTGAGTTTAGTGAACTCCCAGTGTACTGTTTGCGGTAGTTGCAGCAGCAGGCTCATGCAGCAAGGTCAAGTACGCTAGCTATTCCCTTGTAGGCAAGTGGCAAACCCAGACAGCAAGACGACAAGTTAAGATGTTATGAACGCAAGGAGAATATTTCTTGTATCAGGCGTCAGTATTCTGGCTAGGCTAGTGACTACACACTACGGCCTCGGCATAGAGCGGAGGGCCTTCCATTCTCAGTCGATAAGAATGAAACACATGTTCATGCAGTGGTTGGTCAGGGTAGTGTCGCCGCTCTCAGTAGCTGAGCGTTGAGCAGCACATTTCATAGTCAGGCAGAATTGACCTTCCATACTCAAGAGCTGAGAGAACACGTCTTTTGGTCAGACAGAAGGAATGTCAGTCCTCAGAATTATCTTAACAATGTGTATGTATTAAGGCTGGGACTTTAACTGATTAATTGTGATTAATTAATTACAGAAAATTAACGCGATTAAAAAAATTAACGCATTTTAATCGCACTTAGTTTTAGCACCACAGAACCTTCAGTTTCGGGCATACCGATCATAGTGATGCACCAACCAAGAAGAGACAACAAACGCAAAGGGAGAAGTAGCCGATCAGAGCGCTTTGCTTGGCCCAGTGGATGCGAAATTTAGATTTAAAAAACTCACTCGTTGATTCACTCGTACAACAACATGTGTTTTACTTGAAAAACAATGCTTCTCAGGTCAAATATCGATGTGCGATTAAAATGCGATTAATTAATCACAGAGCCTGTAATTAATTAGATTAAAATATTTAATCGCATCCCAGCCCTAGTATGTATCCTTGCATAATCTGTCTTTAAGCTGTCTCAACATCCAGATCGGTGTCAGACTCCCGTTGCCTTCCGAGACAACTGGACCCTGTCCACCTTTTCTTCTTTCATCTCTTTTTCCTTTCTACTTTCTATTATTTACTCTAATGTTCTCATTATTGTATTACATAGGAATTATTGTCATATTATTATTATTGTCATCTGTGGGGCGGCATAGCTCAGGGGTAGAGAAACCGTTATTAGAGCACGAAGGGTTCCCGAAGGGTTCCCAGTTCGAATCCGGGCTCCCCCTGAGTTAATGTCGAAGGGTCCTTGGGCAAGACTCTGAACTCCACATTGCTCCCGGTGAGCTGGTTGGTGCCTTGCATGGTTTCCTCTGCCACCGGTGTATGAATGTGTGCGTGAATGGGTGAATGTAATGCACAATCTCTGTAAAGCGCTTTGGATAAAAGCGCTATATAAATGCACCATTTACCATTTATCTGTTGTATTGAATAAATCTGTTATAGACATCAGTGTCTAACTCTTCATTCTCTCACCGAGGAAATGTTCAATTTCCACAACAGGTATATTAATGACATAGTTCAATGTTGAGCCAGTAACAAATTAACCGTCAGTGAAATCTCACTAGTGTTGAATGGGAGGAGTAGGACAGAGGTGCTACGGTGCCTATGGAATATGGAAAATCAGACAGATCCGTGTCAATCACATGACTGTCGAGATACTGCCTACCGATTTGTTTTGCAAACATCGGCCTCATGGTGGCGCTAGAACAGGGCCATTTGAAAAATGTGGGGCAGAGGTTCTGAATCCAGGGAGGCATCCAGGGAGTGTGTGTGTGTCGAAGGATGGACGGACGGACGGACGGACGGACGGACGGACGGACGACGTACGCACGCACGCACGGACGGACAGGGGCGAAAACATACTCTCCCCCTGCCTTCGGCTGGTGGAGACAAAAAGGAGGAGTAGGAGGAAGCCTGGAACATGGAGAGAGAGGAGTGTTGTTTCGGTAGAATGAGCAGGCTTGAATCCTGACTCGTTGGGATCCGAAAAGGTTATTCTGTGAGAGATGGACGAGCAAGAGCTGAAACAACTCATCAGTCATCAGAGTTTTAGTACATTTATCTCCCGAGTTTTAGTACATTTAGCTCCCCGCCCTACTGATTTTGGTGACCGCCAAAAAAGTCTTAAAGATCATTATCTAATGGGCAGCTTCCAGGATGAACCGTACTGATTTTGGTAATCCCGTGGCTTATCCTCTTAAGCGTCACCCTTGGCCAATTCCAAATGGGTTTGAGAAGCACCATGGATTCTAGGGCAGTGGTTCTCAACCTTTTCAGGCCAGGGACCCCCCAAAATAATCATATTTCAACTGGGGACACCCCACCCTGACGAGCACTAAGAGTTGAGGCATAACATTTTGTATAACATGGTTCTATTGTGAAAATAGCAGATCTACATGCTCACAACGTGAGCATGTAGATCTGCCATTTTCACAATTTCTGCCTCTAATATTTGACAATTTGGCCAGTGTTTAATTTGCCATTTTAGAGGTAAAGGTAAGTCCTTAAATTGTCACTTTAGAAATGTATCTAATCTATACACTTAAACTTTACGTTGGTTTGTTTACTGTTGAGAGAAAACAATGTTGCACATTAAGTTAATCATCTGGGGACCCCTCAAAATAATGCGGCGACCCCCCTGGGGGCCCCGACCCACAGGTTGAGAACCACTGCTCTAGGGCTGCTAGCTGGCTTCTTCACTCTTGTCTTGTTTATGATTTTCTTTTTCTTTGTTGTCTTTTGTGTGTGTGTTTTTTTTTAAATAATATAATTGTTTCTTTGTCATTTCATTTTAGATGATGTCAATTGTAAACATTGTGCTCCTGCTCAGTCAGTGTACGTGTTGCTCTTTCATGACGGTGGACTGGGCACAGAGAAGGCACAAAGAACAATGTGCACGAGCCTAACATGTGTGTGTTGTGCCAGAAACACCAGTAACAGAATCCAACCAGAATCTGGCATACAATGTATTGACTCTTTCTGTTACCAGGCTGTGAAATCCAAGCCAAAAGACAATTTCTTTGAGCAATGGCACCATCTGCTGGATAAGGTCATCTTCAGCATCTCCATCTCTCAAGTGTCAAATGGCTTGGCTTTTAGAGAGGCTTCCAAAATGTGTAGGAGGGGCCTAATAAAAAAGAATAAGTGTTTTTGATTCTGACCGTAGCGGGCACCGCAAATGTGAAAAGTTGTGAAAATGTATTAGAAAGTATATTTCTTAGTTTTTCTCTGGTCAGCATATTCAACCCACCACTTACTTCAGGGCAACCTCTGAGTTGAAATTATAATCAGTTATTGCTGATCAGTTTGCTTTGTCAGTCACATAAAAAGGATAAGATGACAAAGAAGAAAACTGTACATTTGTCATCCAGGCAGGAAAGTACACTGGTAGTGCTGATTTGTATGAAAGTATGATAGGCTATATAAGCCTAAGCAGAAAAATATAAATCAATAAAATATAAGGAATTCAGCCAATACATCCTTGATGGAAATAGAAATCATATTCCATAATGGATAAACAGTTTTCCCCAACCATAATAAAGTACTCCACACAAGAAAAGAGTCCACACCAGTGCAAGTGGGTTTTCTGTTAGTTGTATTGAAAGTATAGTCAGAGTTCAAAGTGTACTGTACAGCAAGTACAGTAGAGCATTTTCACCCATAGCTTCTCTCTGCCTATATACAAAACGTAATTTCAGAGATATATGGAGTTACAGAATACATTTGGCCCCAGTCGTAAGGCCAGATAGTATGTTTGGCATTTTGTTATCCTGTGTCCTGGTCATTATGACCTGCAGTGGACAGATCTCATCGTATATTAGTTATTTGTCCCAACATTCTGATGGCATTGACGTTTAACACTGAAAATGATATCTATACCGTATTAATCATAATAACAGGAACATTTTAATCAATTATCTTAACAATCCTATTACGTAAAGAAAAGGCAGAAGACATTTTCAAAGAGGCCATATTTAACGATATGTGAAATAATTTAATGGGTGTAAATGTAGTAGGCCTAGGCCTAATTAAGCATATAGATATAGGCCTAGGTCAGATAATTCTCCTGCAACCAGCGCTTGCAGTAATGAATAATGAGCACTGCTACTGGGTATAGTCCGGTTCAATATGTCCAAACATGAAAGGTTCGTTCAAATTTAAGGGGGATTTTCAAAACTATACATTTTTGGAAACTTCAGAGTATAACAAATCAGAAAAGTTAGTCTCATTCACTTACTATACACTATACTAAAGGGAAAACATACCCCCAAAGAATCTGCTTTAAGTAGCATGTGAGGGGTCAAACTAGTTTTTTTTTAATGATTCTGAATCCATTGCAAGCATGTTTTGCATGAAAAACATTTGTTGGGCTAAAAACAGCCCGACAAAACTATGGTTTAGTTATGAGTCATCACTTTTCACAGTTTTGTGGGGGCTGTTTTTAGCCCAAAGAATGTTTTTCATGCAAAACAAATGCTTGCAATGGATTCAGAATAATTAAAAACCCCTAGTTTGACCCCTCACATGCTACTTAAAACAGATCGTGGGGGTATTTTTTTCCTTTATAGTATAGTGTATAGTATTAAAGTGAATGATCAGCAGCTGTCAAAAATTCCCCTAGGTATTTTGCAAATGGAATCATGGATTTTCTGATTTGTTATACTCTGATGTTTCCAAAAATATATAGTTTTCATAATCCCCCGAAGATTTGAACAAAATTACACAAGCGACTTGACTAGTAGGTGCTATCAAGCGAGTAGTTGCTTTGAACACTTTCAGTTGCCTCCATGGGACGGTCAGACAGATTAATAGCTGGCACAGACAGCTTGGCAGGCAGGCATATAAAGTGGAAGACCAGCTGCACCCAGGTGATGACTGCTCAGATGGTCTTGATTGATTGATTGAAGACTTTATTAGGAGTTTGCATAAAGGTACAGTTTCATGACGGTACAGTTCACTGGTACAAGGTCTACTAAAAGGAGATCCTAGAAAAGACTAAGCTTATTTCCACAGGAAACCATTTAAGTATCTCATATAACATTGAATGACAGATGAATAAAACACAGTACTATGCAGTAGATATAGTCGGTTAAAAAAAGAAAGAACAAAAAGTCTATACAAACAGTAAGTATACAGGGGCAGGGGAGGGTAGGGCTGGGTCATGATGATGAGTCTTGCTTAAAACTATGCCTAAACCTAACCCTGGCCTTAACTCTAACCCTTATGGCCCTGTTACAGATGTTGTCCAAAAATCATGCAGATCGGTACACAGTATCTCTGTAGCCATTAAATGAAACGGGTATTTCTTACATTGATGCTCCTACATATTATCATGCAAGCACCAGTTAAAGTTACTTTCCATCCCTCATATACTGTGTGCACAGTGCACATCCCATAACCCACACACTGCACATCATTTCGGAGCTCATATCTTTGAACGGGTAAGGGCTAGTGACATAGAAATATCGAGATTTCACCCTTCGACACAAGCCAGGTCAGGGACTTGAACCGGGAACCTGCCTAGTCTCTCTACCCATTCACCTGTGACAATGAGGCATTATAGGGTACGTCAACGAGCTCACACTCTAAATAACTAATGCAATCTCTTGTATGTGTAGACACTCAGTGTTATCTTGTTGGAGGAAACATTGCAGCTTTCCTTTTAAATTTCAATTCAATCAGACAACACGCTGACAAGATCAGCTATTTTCAGGGAAGATCATTTTTAACGTAGAGCAACAACGGAAAAGTCACTATAGAGCCCTGATGGTCTCCGGTCAACCAAATAGAGGGTTTAAGAACCACTTAAACGGTAAACCCTCAGCCCAGGTGAACTACATTTACAGCTCAATTATGCCTGCTGCCCCAGAATGCCACTTCTCTCATTACAGCATACCACAAACCACACCCCACTACCACACTTACACATTCAGCACAATGAAAATGCCTCATTTGCACCAACTGCAGCACACATGCAACAAACAGTTTCTACTGATTCCATGAAAATAGGACCCAAAGGAAGCAATCAGTGGCACTGGCATATCGTCGTTGTCGGGTAGAAAACTTGTATCTCCAAGTTACAAATTTGTAGGTTCTTTTGCAAAGTAAAACCCTGCTTCATCATACAAGGCCGTCGCACAAAAGTATAGTGAAAACAGCAGATCTACAAGCACACAACGCCTCGTGTGATTGTAGATCGGCTGTTTTCACTAGGTTAAATCATTTTTAAAATGATAAATGCAAACCGAACGGTTTTGGACATACAAGGTTTTCACCCGACAACGACGATATTGTACTCCACTGAATGGACTGAAGAAAGCATGGTGTGTAGGCTATAAGTTGAGTTAATAGGTCTCAGAAATACATGAAGTGTAAAAGTTAATTTAACAGCACTACAGCAAAGCGATCCCTATTTTAAATTGTCTTATCTGTTTTATTGTCTCCGCCAGCCGAAGGCTAAAGGGGAGACTATGTTTATGTGCACCCTGTCCGTCTGCGTCCGTGCGTCCGTCTGTTACCAGCAAATCTCCGGCGCCGTTGGCTCGGTCTCGGCCAAACTGTAGTACTCCTACAGATTTTGTCCAAAACTCACGCAAATCGGTAGACAGTATCTATCGATAGTCATGTGATATCGACATGAATCTGTCCGATTTTCCATCCTGATTGTCTAAGATTGCATGGCTTCCAAAGGATTGGGCTGTTTGGAAGAAAATGCAGCAAATCATGAACGCAGCTTGCGATTTTTGTGTAACAATTTGCACGCACATTCTCACTATAGCCAAGGAAGAAATACCACTTGATTTGTGTTTTTACTTTTTACCTGTAACTGCACCGATCTCACACTGCAGACTCCCTTGAGGCCAAGGAAAAACCTCCGCCCTGCACATTTCTCATCTGTCTTTTATAGCGCCACCAGGAGGCCGACTTTTGGAAAATAAATGTTTTCACATTACTCCTTCAGATTCTGTACAAAAAACATGCAAATCGTTAAACAGTATCTCTATAGTCATGTCGACATGAATCTGTCCGATGTACCTTATTCCATCCTAATTGCAATTTTATGCATATTGTCCCCAACTCTGATGCCCGTCCAGCTACTGTATATGTGACACGTGTCATAATTTAGATAAGCCTTTTTTATCGTTTAATGCAACCATTCATTTATTAACCACTTTCAACGTGGCATCCCTATTTTGGGAATCAGTCAGTATAGGCAAGGGGGTCTACAATGCTTTCAGGCCAAGGAAGGACCCCTTAGTAGAGAGAGAGAGAGAGAGAGAGAGAGAGAGAGAGAGAGAGAGAGAGAGAGAGAGAGAGAGAGAGAGAGAGAGAGAGAGAGAGAAGCAGGGACCCCCACAACCTGTTCATATAGATTCCATATAGTTTCATTGTTTGACAGCACAATCGTCAGTGTATTTTGGATTCATGTAATTTTTTCTTCTCCAGATATTTAAGCCAATAATGAATAAAGTTCTAATATGGACACTAGGGTTCAAGTGGTCAATATAAAAAAGGAGAAAAATGTTTCTATCACACAAAGATTTGGAGGACCCCCTGTAGTAACTCTGAGGACCCCCTAGGGGTCCAAAGACCCTTATTGGTATAGGCAAACATGTTATTCTCCTTTTGCCCCCAAACAAAGGGAAAGCGACGCGTTGAGAGCTTGTAGATCAACAATGTTTGCTATTTTAGAAAAGGGGCTGTGTTCATTTATTTTTTTCCACCCCCTATATCTTTCTGAACATCTCTCTGCCTGTATGCAGTACCACCTCATAGCAGACCAGCTGTCTCCACTTCTAATAACGAAACCAACCAAGAACTCAGCAAACGGTACAGAAGAAACAGAGCGAGAGGGAGAGAGAATGAGCTCTGCTTTCTCCGTTTTGAAACGTGCTGCTTGGTAACAGCCCGCCCCCCCGACCAATTCTCTATCTCTCTCCCAGTAACCGAGTGACTTGATGATGGAACTGCCCTTTGATTTCTGAGCGCACTTTTCAGCAGATCTGAAAAGGAAATTCCATCCTATTATTTTCAGTGAGGGTGAAACAAGGCCTGTCATGCAGATCAAAGTACATGTTGTACACAGTGAGTGCAAGCATGAGGATCTACAGAGTGAATTTACCTATCCAGTTGATCATTTGGTCAAACTTGGTCAAACTTTGGTCAAACTTGGTACAATTTAGACAGCGTTCTACCTATGTGGTATCTGTCAGTATCAGTAAGGGCAGTGTGCCTTGTTATTTTGTTAATGAGCCTGTTCAGATATCCTGATGAGGAAGGGTAAATCTCGCTCTTTCGAACGACCGTCATTTCGACAAAGGAGCGTCGGGAGGGTTAGCGACTCACCCCACGGAGGTTAGGTTTAGGGTAACCTCGCCTCACCAGGCTTTCCCCTGAGAGAAAGCCTGGTCTTCGTTTACTAAACGGGCCGTTTGATCCGGTCGGGAGCGGAAGAGCTCCTACGTTTTTCTGTAGTCCAAAACGGACTACACTTTGGCCGGAAACAATGACCGGAAACAGTTTCAACCCAGTTTAGCGCATGCGCAAGTAGTTAGCGCATGCGCAAGTACGGGTTAAAACTGTTTCCGGTCGTTGTTTCCGGCCAAAGTCCGTTTTGGACTACAGAAAAACGTAGGAGCTCTTCCGCTCCCGACCGGATCAAAAGCCCGAAATTGGAAGCCAGCCCAGGCTAGGTTTAGGGTAAGGGTTAGAGTTGGGTGTCGAAAAGATGACACGTAGTAACAACGAAACGCTCCCGATGAGGATGTGGCTGGTCCTGGTCACCTATAGGTAAATGGTCGGCCTGTGATCATCAGCCTTTTGTAAACAAAGTAGAGCAGATAATGACATTTCGTGATACAAGCAGATAGATTTTTTTAAACTTTTAAACTGTTCTATCATGGTGTGTACGAGAGGTGAAATGGGGTAGCTACAATCCTAAAGGAAGAGTATGTCAACATTAGGTTGAGTTGAAGTGTAGGTCTGACAGAGTGATGTCCAATTAGCACAGTTAGTTGGTGGAGCTTTCGTCTTTGGACCGCAAGGTCATGGGTTCGATCCCAGGCACCGTTAACTCAGCGAATTAATAGCATGACGATGTGAGTCCTGTGCTAAGCACTGGGATCTGATGTTTCGGATGTGCAGTCAGTACAGACAGAGAAAAGGATCAAAAGGTGGATGAAAGAATGATGCTGTGTGTGTGTGTGGCGCTCAGGGAGGGGATTAAGAAAGCCAGACAGTCAAAGAAAGTATAGGGAAGTAGTACAAGTAGATAAAGGGTAAGTTGAAGAGAGGTGAGGTCTAAGGAAAGTAGTATGAGGAAGTGACTGAAAGGTTGGATATCAAAGAGAGAGAAAGGGAGCTGCTAGACAGCTGATAGAGGCACCAAGATGGGAAGAATATGCATCGGGGTCCGGTGATAAAGGATAGAGACATTTTTAACTCAAATCTTTGCTTCTTCTGGGGGTCCCTGGAACAAAATATTTTGAGATGGGGGTCCACGGCCAAATATATATATCATTTTGGGGGTCCTTGACATGACAAAGTTTGCTCCGATATAGCAACATACGTTTTTTTCAGAAAACTGAAAAAGACATTTGTAGAATTTCCCGCTTGTATCACCATTTGAACAATTCTCCCAAAAATAGGCCTATTGCTGTTGTCTGCTTCAATTACAGCGTGTTTTGTTTATAAATGTTAACTCCAGTTTGAACATCTTCAGAAACATACAGTACTATGGGAGAGCTATATGGAGAGTTGGTGATTACATCACAAAAGTATCAGAAAAGATATGCTGAAATGCAAAATGAGTCTAATTTTGGTGTGAAATAAATGTCCGCCATCTTTGATTTACGAGTGGTGATCTAAGATGATTTGTACCAAATTTCCCACTTATCACCATTTGAACAATTCTCCTCCGGACGTGGCTACGTGTGTGGTTAGGGTTCGGGTTACGGATAGTAATGGGGCGAGTCGGACCAACACATAACGTCAGAGAAATGCACCGTCATCTGCTTCACTTACAGGGTGATTTGTGATTTGAAGTACCTTGTATTCAACCAGAGGTGTTAAAATATTGACCACTGGTTACAGCTGGTAAGCACAGTGAATCTGTTCCAGTGTGGATAAGTGGATTATACCTTTTAAATAATGTTTGGGGGGGGGGTATAATAAGGTATCAAGCCTGCAGTAAACCTCGTTCAGGTGCTTGCCTGTGTGAGGGTGAGTGTATGCTGGGCAAGAACTGCTACTGAAAGTGTTAACCATCACCAGACTTTCACTGAAGATGAAAGCCTGGTATGCGTTCAGCTAGCCGTATGATCCAGTTTAGAAAAAAACATGTGGTTCCAGACAGTGGTTGCTTCCGGTTGGCGTTGCTGCTTTGCTTTTGTTCTCCATACAATGTGAATCAATTAGTTTAGTCTCGCTAGTCGATTATAACCACACTAAACACATTTTAAACTAGGGGAATCATTTTGAAGGAGCTGTTAGTTCCGGTCACGTGATGATGTAAAGTTCTTTCCGCTCCGACTGGATCAGAAATCCGAAAATGGTATTGATCCCTGCATGGCTACTGAAAGTGTATAAATACAGTACAGGAAGTACAGCATAAGGACACGAAAACCTTGTCATGATTGGTCGGAAAAGACAGCTTCTGGGCGAGGTACATACAACGGGTGGCTGTCCTGACACTTCAGTGCCATATAGTTCTTTACCAGGCTTTTCTCCTGAGAAAAGGCTGGGAACGAGGTTAGGGTGTGTGTGTGTGTGTGTGTGTGGGGTTCTGGGTTTTAGGTTAATCTCCCCGTCCGGACTGACAAGGAATGGTTGGCTAAGAAATGTTGTTCCAACCTCTTAGAGCACCAAGTTAACGTTTGTCCTCCCTCACCATCTTTTCACATGTGTACGCCCTTCTTTGTCTGTCTTTGTCTCCCCTCTTGAATGCCCTTTCCATCTCCTTGTATGACCTGAGGATCTCAGGCCGCATCCAGTCTTGTAAAGGTTTGAAACATAATTAGGTGCAGTAGACCTAATACGTAATCATTTTCAATCCTGAAATAGGCAGGCAGACAACCAATGTAGGGAAGTTAAATTAGGAGCAATGTTCAATCTATCAATCTAGCTGCCATATATACAGAGGACTTGAAATGCTATCGGCCAATGGGCTTTGTAATCTAATATTCCCTTAGCAATTTTGTAACCCGATGCAAAGAAAATAAAGGTGTAGTTAGTGATAGTATGATAAGCTAGACTGGGCACAGCATAACCTCAGGTCTTAGTGAAGATGTGTTTCTTGAATTTATAACCCACTTAATCAAAGCTACTAATCTTTACATGCTAGATCACCAGAGCTCACTATTTCAACATTCTATTAACTTAATGAGAAATAAAATTATTACTACAATGACAAGTCTGGACACATTTACCTGAATTTTTAGTTATCAGTTTATATGAAAAAATATTTCACCTACCGTTTTACATCCATAAACTTTTCAATTTAATTTAAGTTGATGGTTTTTGAAGCATCATTATTCATCATATCTCTTTTTTACTTTTATAATTTTTATCCCACGATTTTGTAACCCATTTTTCACCCAGTGTCAATTATCTATTGTAATTCTGTGCACTACACTCCCTCTGCCAACCTGAGGAGAGCTTTCTTCTATGCATGAGGAGTCCAAGTTGCTTCTTTTCATCTGACAGGGAGGAGTTTCCCCAGTTAGACGTAGCACGTCCTTTCCCCTCCATTAGGCCCCGGTTGGCCAGGTGGAGGCAGTATAGAGACCAAGATTACTGCATGTTTTTGTGAAGGTATCTACCCTAGGAGACACAGGGAGAACATGCAAACTCCACACAGAAAGGCCCTTTTGCCAACCCGACCAGCTGCGCCACCGTGCCCCTCAAGTCTCTTTTAACTATCAAACAAATTTGTGGACATCCCCCATTTACCATATGTAGGCCTACAGTAATGGATCTAATACAAATCTTTGTTATTCACCATGGAGAAAAGGACACAATTCCAGACTCATTCTTTTGACTAATAATAATTTTGATTTATCGTTCATTTATTTTTCTAGTCTGACCTTGAAAAGGTCACTTTGAAGAGCAGCCTGTACTGTACAGTATAACGGCATGCTTCGGCGCTGTCTTTGGAACCCCTTGTGTTTCCTTATAAGACTGTAAGACATAGGCCTATAAGCATCTTCTTTATAAGTTCATCATAAATGCATGGCGTTTAATGAGGCCATGGAAAAAACAGGAGAAGAGTTTGTAATACCACACAGAATACAGGCGTATTCTAGGTCAGTATGACATATTCAGTCGATTGTGAATTTTGATATTGTGGTGTCTATGCCCTTGTTTTCCCCAAGAGGGTTGGGGAAGAGGAGAGCTTGACTTTGTTACCTCGAAGTCGTTAAATCGCTAAACATTAGACAACAAGGCAGGTGTGCCGACAGGGCAGGAACGCCTTGAGGCGTGCCGCACCCGAGTCAGCTGCCACGCGAGCGGGGTGCCCCCGATGAGCAGCCGATGGCCTCGCGTGTCAATGAGTCAAAGTTGGCTTAAGCCGTGGTTTATGGAATCGTTTAGCACACAAAGCAACACGAGCGGCTCGTTTCCACCGTCTCAGCCAATCACAGATTGAGGAAGTATTTCCCAGCATGCCTCGGGGCTGATCCATATTATTTATGTGTGCGTTATTGGGGAAAACCATAGGCATAATGTGGGCCCAAAGTTGTTGTGCTTGACTCAATCATTACAATATCCAATATCCTTTTTTATATTTGACATTTAATCAACATTTGGGAGGAAAAATGGTGATTTGCAAGCACAGGAGACTAATGTGACCATTGGATCATCAACCTGACAATCAAAGTGTGTATGTTATTGTTATGTGACATCTGTGTTTGCCTTTTCCTGTATGGGATAAACATGGACCACCGCTTCATAAATAGTCAGAAGAATGGTTATTTAGAATGATTTTGAGTTTCTGATTCCACAGAGGAAGAGCAACAGCAGTAGGTGTCTGCTATCGAGAAATAACAATGCTATTGTGATTGACCTAGAAGAATTGTGTTTATTTATTTTCCTTCTTTTTTTGTCTTTCTACCAATTACTCACCCTGTGAAGCCTGGACTACATGGAGATTGTTTTTTCTCACATTCCTTTATGGACCATTTAGCAGACACTCTTAATCTAAGCGAGGTAAACACGAGGTAATACATCAAATGCATAGAAATGGTCATCTAGGATCATGGGTAAACCAAGAACCTATCATCAGTCTAAATAGTATAATATCAAAAATAAATAATTATGAACATTGAAACTATACCAGGTCAACAAATGAATCTGGCACCTGTCTACATAACATGCTATCTAAATATCATGGTAGCCTTTGCATAAGCCTGCAAGGTCATCAGGTGTAAGTGCCACAGCAAGCGCTAGTGCTACAGCAAGCGCCATGAGGAGACTAAGGTGGAGTCTGAAGAGGTGAGTCTTCCGATTACGGCATACGATCGGGAGTGAGTTTTACGGGGAATGTGGAATCCAACAACACAGGGAACTTGATGAATTTAAGAAAATGTGGGTTCAAGTTTAACAATAGCAAACTATCTTTATATTACAAAAGAGTAAGTGATCTACTTCCGGGTCATGTATCGCTAACTTAAATACCAAACCACTTGGCCAAGATGTACTACATATGTACTAAATATAGCTTAAAAATTCAAACACCCATGTCACCTTTGCAAGATGTCGTTTCCAAACCTCTGTAGGCTATACAGTTGTATTCGTTATTACCCTCATATTTTGCC
This sequence comes from Nannobrachium achirus, assembly GCF_963921795.1. Lineage (NCBI taxonomy): Eukaryota > Metazoa > Chordata > Actinopteri > Myctophiformes > Myctophidae > Nannobrachium > Nannobrachium achirus. The sequence continues at coordinate 14,832,024 of NC_137826.1, forward strand.
TCTGTATAAAATAGTCCGCCGGTCAAATATGTCCGACCGGAAACGTGCGCTGCAGCACAATAGTTCCGCCACAATAGTCCCCCCCCCCCCCCATTTTTTTTTTTAACGTTTTTTTTTTTTTTTTTTTACTTTTTTTTTTTTTTTTACTTTTTTTTTAACTTTTTATTTATTTTATTTTTTATTTTTTTTAACTAGATGTGAGCGGCCCGAAGGGCCGCGACCCTCTAGTAAACTATAAAACTATTAAAAAAAATTAAACTTCTACACAGTTCTCACGTACTACTACACTTCACATGTCCTTTATCCAGTTGTAGACGCAGTACTAAGAAAACACTGCATTTGACTTTATTATTTAGAAATAAGGATGGATATAGAAATAAGGAAAGGATAGCTGAATAGAAGTTTGATTGATTGATTGATTGATTGATTGATTGAGTATTTTATAAGAAAAAAAAATGGAGAACAGTACAAGTATAGTTAAACACCCTAAAAGGAGCATCCTTTTACATTCTTTATTTTACGTCGGAAGTCCTTGGTATTCAATTCATGAACACAAAGTCACTTGGATTATACTGTGAGAGAACAGATATTTTATCCTATCCTATCCTATCCTATCCTATCCTACCTACTGTGCATGTGCGCCATCTACAGGGAGCTGCAAGGAGCACATTCTCCATTCACATCAACAGAGCTGCAGTGGAAAGTGAGCAGCTTCAGATTCCTCCATAAATGGCAGAGTACCCAAGCTGGTCACATCATGTTTGCAAAGTCAGTGCTTGGGCCAAGGCTCTTCAGAGGGTGGTTACAAAACAGCACAGTACATCACCAGTCTCCAGGACTGAGTTGCCAGCCATACAGGACCTTTACATCCAGAGTGAAGACTGTGTCATATACTGACTTTCTTAATCAACAAAGCTCGTAAGGGCAACAGAGGCACAAGAATGAACCAGTTGGCATCTACAGTAGGCCTACCTGCTTCAGCCTGTTTTCACTCATGGCCAACTCTACACTGCCTTCTCCAGTGGAAAGAGAACCAATAGACTGAATAGACTGACAACATTGATTATAAGGAGCTGATTTAATTGTCTGTAAGTGATTTATTCAAACATATGTTTGTAAGAAGTTGGTTTTGATAATAACATTTTGCATTTATAACAAAATGATATACATGATCATTATAGATAACACTCAGAGCCAGAGGTGATTAGGAAGGCTACTGCAATCAGTGGTGGGATAACAGTTACTGTCCTTCATGTTACCGACAGTATTTTTTTTTTTTTTTTTACAATATTACTATGGGCAGCAGTATGCTTTTCTCTTGTGCAGTGCACCTAATTGTTAACTAAATAGCACAAAGAGACTGGCATTACTTACCGTGAACATTATTATATTTAGATTTAAGCTAATGTAGAGAGATGTAGAGAGATTTAAAGTTGCGCTATGTAACTTTCCTCTTCTACCCTCTATCGTATAAGTTATGTTGTATTAGCATACTCTACCATACGGATTGGACAAAATGATATTTTATTCATTAAACAAAAGTTATATAGTTAGTGCCGCTTTCAACCACACACTGATAGAAGCCTATTCACATTCACATCACTAATTAGCCCCCTTGTATCATCTAGTCACAATTACAGACAAATATTCCAACACCATCTTGGTATGTTGTGAGAGTGAATATGGGGTGAATATTGTCTTTGTAACAAGGAAGTCCATACGGCTTATTTATACTGTTCAAATAATCATTTATTTGCATAAAGATTACAACTAATAAATATTTAAAACAATACTTGACTTTACAGTGGCATCAAAATGCGCTACATATCAAAACCAGTATTCATTCAGGTAGTAAAATGTATTCCTCAGCTTTTTTTGTCTGTTTTTCTAAATTTCTGGAGCACACATAGAAGCAGCTTCAGGGTGATCAGTGTAGTGCTTTGTTTAAAAAAAATCAAAGAAAGCCTTAGCACTGTGATTTAGATCACATCAGTATACGCTTTCATTGTCTGAGGTCTCTGAAATCATTCTTGCATGACTAGTCATGCACCATCTCACATATTAATACATTTGCGTTACATTTCATTCAGTTGCAGTACATTTCATTTCATTGATAAAGCATTATAAACACACACATGTACAGTACCCATCCTAATTGCTAAAAAAAAAAAAACGTCTGGTTGCCTTAATGTCCACAGCACACTAGTAGTTCCCTTTTTCCTTTCTGGATGTGCTTTTTACAAAGCACAAGAGTACATTAACACTATGTTTCTGAACATATTGCATCATTGTTACTAAAACAAGCGTTCCTCAGCGTACATCTCTAACAATGTAATTCTCTTTCCACTTAGCATTTAAAAGCAGCCCATAAGGACTAGTAGATCTACAACCACAGGACTTCTATGCGCCAGACCACATTCATGACATGCTACATATGAACGATTCATATTCATATAGTCTACTGAGCTCAGTCCTCTATGTTTTGCGGGAACAATTTAGATTACACCAAATCTCCACAAATCTTGCTAGTGTAAGGAAAATGATGTCTAGGAGCATCTGGCCTTTAGTTGTAGGCCTATCTGCGTCTCCTGTAGAAGAAAGCTGCCATGCCAATGCCCACAATGCCAGCCACAGCGAGGACACCCACAGCTGCCTTCAGTCCTGTAGATGAATCAGCATCACTGGACTGTGAAGCTGCTGACAGGACAACCAGAGGACAAGCAGGTGTGTTAGATCTAGAAAACGTATTTATGTGTAATATGCATAATTCATGACTATTTTGCCCTTGGACCAAATAGGGTCCATCGGGGGGAGGTTAAGCTCTAAACTATTTCACTGTTTTACAAACTGTGCATGAGTGGAAGCCGGTAAGTACTACAAAAAGAAAAACTGTTAAAGTTTGGACAGTTGACTGCTTAGAGCAGTGGTTCCCAAACCTTTTAGACCCAAAGAGGAATGAGACGTTTGCCCACAACCCAAACTGAAAATACTGTAGCAGAAGTACAAGCACACAACGCGTTGCGAGCTTGCAGATCGGCTATTATCAATATTTCTTAAACATGTGTTTTCTAATCTATGGAATTTATTAATTAAAATTATTTAGAAAAATGAAAACTATTGCTTTTTTGGGAATGTTTTTTTTTGAAAATGTTTTGAAATAATAATAATTCAACTGAAAATGTAGGAAACCAAAAATTAAGGGATCCATAAAAATGTGTCCGCAACCCACAAATGGACCCAACCCGACCCACTGTTTTGGAAGCAGTGGAGGAAAATAACAAAAATTGTCATACCTTGTGGAGATGCATATGCTGTAAAACAAAAACAAAACAAGTAGATTAATATTGGCTCTTAATGTTACCATGCATAAGTTGTGAATGAAGTAAAAGTCTCTCTACATTCTTTGATATTTGGTCTTCTAGGCAATCAATGTGGGAAATCAGTGTGGTGTGGGGAAGAGACAGATCACACTTACAAGTCTCAGCACTGGCGACAATGGGATGGGTTGAGGAGAGGGTGGTTGATGTTGACACACCATCTTTTACTTCACTTTCACGCAAATCTCTTCTTCTCCTGCCACTGGTAGGGCACTAGAATTGGGAGGAAGAAACAGTGTGAGTCTCTCCAGAAGATTGTTTAATAATAGGTCTCAATTGCAAGGACTGTATAACCTTTTCTGAAAATATGGAGGTCAATAAGCATAGGAGAAGGTACATTGAGTTGGCAAAATTTGAAGGAAACATTAAATGTTCTTTGGTATCCCATAAGACCATGTGGTGAGGATGCCGGCGCTTACATGGTTATTTTAATCTTATTTCATTATAACTTAGCTTCAGCCTCAGCTTCCAAATAAAATACAATTAAAAACATAAAAAGTGGCCCGGGCCGCCGGTGTGGTGGTCCGAGCACCCTAGGCTGCAATGCCAGCCTGACAGCGCGTTGCGGGTTCAAATCCCGTTCCCGGCGACCTTTGCTGTGTGGCACTCCCCATCTCTCTCCCCATTTCATGTCAGTCTTCTGCCCTATCAATAAAGGCATAAAAGCCCCCCCCAAAAAGAAAAAAAAAAAAAACATAAAAGGTACGTAACAAGGAATTCTTCCAACTAGGCAACTAAGCTTCCTTGCAAAAGAGACTTGGCCATACAGTATCTGATGTTGTGTTGATGACATAAACATGGTCATTGTGCACTCTGCTACTTATGTTGCCGAAATCTCAGCCAGGCAAGCAGTGAAGCCAACGGGCCTGGTTGGCCAATCTGGGAACCGGGTGTGCAAAATGTACACCGCACAAACACGCACGCACGCACGCACGCACGCACGCACGCACACACACGCACACGCACACGCACACACACACACACACACACTCTTTCTCTACCACCACTTACATGTAAACAAGGTCTAGACACATCACAGTCATGTAAATAATAATTATTGATCATTGTCTGACCGCAAATGATGAGCAGGAGCTGACATCACAGAGCCTGGTGATACAGTGCAGATAGTAGGTGGACACGGTCTCATTCTGCTGTTCAACGAAGCGGAAGGCCTGGAAGGAGAAGTGGGCCTGTTGACTCTGGCCATTCTTGTGCATCAGTGTCATCTGGTCTTTGTCGCACCTGAGGAAGAAATAAATCAATAAATCAACGGTGTTGGTCGAGGGTGAACTCGAGCTGTTGGCTCAGAATGAGACTTGTGGACTTACGAGACAAACAGGTTGAAGAAATTATTAGTGGTGGGGTCAGAGGAGATTGAGGCGTAGCATCTGTCCAGGAGAACATTATACCTGATGGGGTAGAACGGTCAGAGTCAACACTAGTAATGGCAGAAACTTTACTAAAAGACTCTAGTGTGTAGTGTGCATGTGTTTGGTGCGTGTATGGGAAACAAATAACTACTGTAGAGTCAGCAATTGAAGATAAGTGGATATTCTTACTGCTCAGTCAAGTTGGTTGCCTCCACCTGGACATAGATGCGCGTCCTCAGCTCCAGGCCATTTGATGGCATGATTAACGGGGTGGTGTAGTTGACGTCCTGTGAACACATTAGTCCATTGTATTATTAAGCTACATCCATTATTTCAACAATGATACTGTACACATCACCTGGGATATCTTAATGGTAATTAAACAGTAAACAGAAGTTTTCTTTCATAGACTTAAAGACATTTCCTTGATGTTTGTCAAGGTATGATTTGTTATGGTCATTAAAAAAAAAGTTCTGTCTTCAATCCAAATCTCCCTGACTGTACGTGTGTGTGTGTGTGTGTGTGTGTGTGTGTGTGTGTGTGTGTGTGTGTGTGTGTGTGTGTGTGTGTGTGTGTGTGTGTGCGTGTGCGTGTGCGCGTGTGCGCGTGCGCGTGTGCGTGTGTGTGTGTGTGTGTGTACGAGTGCATGTGTGAGTGAGTGAGTGAAAAAGAAAGACTCACAGAGAAAAGCTCCATGGTCAATGTGCTAATGAAACTTCCATTTTTGTCCCTCACTGCAATGGAGGATGCTGACCTATTTGACACACACACATTTATGACAGGGAGAAGGTACATGGTTGAGACATGGGCGAGGCTGGCACTGGTTTACAGAAACCTTACACTCAGTGACACATTGTTGAAGGACTCAAATGCAAGTCATTCCCATTAGCAGGTGTCGAGAAGGTGGCATAGCGATTTCCTGTTCCGGTTTTTTCTCCCATAGCATTGTTTGATTGGCAGCATATTGAAACCAGACACATATCAAACAATGCTATGGTAAAATGAACCGGAACAGGTAATGGCCACCTTCTGGAAACCCAGGACCAAAGTTATGCACTGAGCCTACCTACTCTATGAATGGAAAATCATATAATAATTCAAAAAATGTTTAGTAAACAGTAAACACTCTTGGGAGTATTTCAGTAGACTTTGGTGTGACATTATTAACGGCAGAACCCATAAAAAAAGTTTAACATTGGGATGCCACTATCTATAAGATGTCCCATATAATAACACGATGTCAGCCAGGCACATAAGCATCTTATAATGCCATTTGTTAGATGTGAGACGCATAACGTAACAGAATTCCAAGGAAGGAACTTACACATCGATCTGGGTGTTGTTGATAAGATACTCCAGAGGGTAAGCACAGGAGTAGTAATATTTGAGCTCAGCATTATAGGTGACTGTGCCTGAGGTTGGATCATGGGAGTACACTGCACCACTGATGTTGACCGTCTGGATGTTGGAGAAGTCCGAGAATACCCCAACGCCGGTTGCACTGGTGGTCTGAGACAAACATCAAGAAAAGGAAATTGATTATTTTGTGAAATCCTAAAAGATGGATTCTCCGTCTTCTTCATGCTCTACTCCAGGGGTGGGCAACTTTCATGATGGCGAGGGCCACTATATTTCCACCTTCACTCCAGAGGGCCACATTGCATATTGTCAAGTCCTACTTTGTCATTCTAGTATCTCATACAAAAGAAGCAAAAAATAGCAGATCTACAAGCTCAAAACGCATCGCACTGCGATGCGTTTTGAGCTTGTAGATCGGCAATTTTTTGCTTCTTTTGAATTGGAATCCTGATTAATTTTGTTGTTATTTTTTAATTGGAATCCTGAAATGTAACATTTTGATTTAATTTCAAACATATTTAATTATATGCTCATGTTAACTTTATGAACTTGAATACAAATACATTGGACATAAAACATGCCATTTTAATACTACTATACTAGTCATTAAGCTACTAACATAGAATGACAGAATTAAAGCAGGTCATGTTTAGAATTGTAACAGCTGAAATCAATAATATATCAGTATTCCATTAACCTGTGGGCCGCATTAAGTGAAGGTGGGGGCCGCATGTAGCCCCCGGGCCGCCAGTTGCCCATGTATGCTCTACTCACAACAAATTTGCTGGCACAAGATGCTGTGTCGTTGAGGGCGAAGGTGAACCTGACAACGGGGGGTATGGCGTTTTCGTCCAGGGTTCCTGCGCAGCTTGGGTCACCCACATGGTTGAGGAGAAGATGGGAATAATTGTAGCCAGTGTACATCACAGGGCAATAGATGATAGCCAGACTAATTGAGTCAGTTCCGCATTCCACAGTGATGTCAGTGATTTCTGCAGCAGGGAAATATAAGGTCAGTAAAATTAGTTTTCAGTCGTAGAGTATCTTATTCACTCACACCTAATGACTAATTACCTCCTAAAAGGATACTTTTTGTAAAGGTATGCCAAAAAATACACAATACATTCTAGTTCCACATAAATTATCCACTATTGTCAGCAGATGTGCAAAAGAGTTAAATAAGTTGTGATCATTTGGTGTAAAAACGAGTTATTCTGTCAGCGATGAGCCTTCACATTTAGCTGAGGATAAAACAGACAATTTATTTTCTCAACACAACACATTTTATGTTCACTGAAAAACTGAAAGCAGTTTAAAAGCAATCAATCAAAAATAAAAAAAATAAATGTGAATACCTGGACGTCTAGCCCCACTTCCACAAGCAGTTAAATCTAACTGAGAGCTCTGTGCAATCATGAATGCCAAGAAGAAAAGGCTCAGATGATAAACTTTGGCCTTCAGGGTTGTGGACATCTATAACAGCAAAAGACAACATTTTAAATGCTTGACGCATGCTTGATCATACAGCAATATCTATGGAAGAAATCTAAATGAACACATATATACATACAGCAAAATATGTTTTTGATTCAAGATTGTCATTGTAAGACACTCACCTTGGCTGCCATTCTAGACTCCTTTCCTTTCAGTTAGTTGTCTCCTTATGTTCTGATTCCTGGTATGTACAGGCAGGTCTTTTATAGGTAAACATCCGTCCTTGGATTGGATAGAATCCAGGTCAGTAAGGTTTGTCGTGTCCTCCTTGATTTCACTGTATGCGAACAATTCCATTGTATTGTGGATGCCACATAGATCATCCCATATGGGTAATTTGTGCAACCTGACACACCACGAGTATTGTAGTGCAGGATCAGAAACAATGGTCTGGCTCCTTTGAGAGTTTCATAAGATTTCATGAAGTAAGTGGAACACAGACAAACATTTTATGACTTTTCCAGGGGAGGTTAAGACCTACCAATAATCCCATTAACCTTTAGCTTGATCAAAGGATCCGATGACTGAGGATGAAATGATATGGCTGTTTATATTCTAACCTTTACATTTTACCATCACTTACTGTATAATACTTCTACAATACATTATAAAGGATGACCCTGTGTGACATTTCTTATTTTGACGTTTGGCAGGTTCAGGCAGAGATTCTTTAGTGCCATTTAAGCTATAAGAAAGCAGTATGAACGATTAAATAATTGTTTAGTTCATGGGTCTTCAACAGCGGGTCAAGGGAGGGGGCCATGCATCAAATCTTTGTGTGATAGAAACTTCTTTTGTACATTAACCACTTGAACCCTAGCATCCCTATTCTGTTGGGAACATTGGCCGAAAATAGCAGATCTACAAGCTCACAACGCCTCGTGCTGTGAGGCGTTGTGAGGTTAACAAGTTAACAGTCTGAAAATACATATACATATATTAACATGTATCCAAAACAACACTACACATTGACAGTGCTGTTAAACAAGTCTATGAAGCTATCTATGAAATCTATGAACATTTTTAATCTGCACCACAATTTTATACAATATGTAGTGTTGGGGGGGGGGGGGGGGGGGGGTCCCTGGCTCCCTGCTTAATCTCTCTCTCACCTAAGGGGTCCTTGGACTGAAGAACGTTGAAGGTCCCTGGTTTAGTCTAATGTTTGAAGAGCAGCATTCTGGGACTCCCAGGGCATTGTATTCAACAGTGCTGCTCCAGACATGAGAGATATTGTGGTTTTTGTTCATTGTTATATCCACGGCTTTCCAACGCCCCATAGTGCATTGCGCAGACGCTGTACCGAGCTTCCGGCGCCGCAGCCGCAGCCGAGTGTGATTTACAAGCTCACAATGGGTTGCATCTGTGACGCGACGTGAGCTTGCCTTGTATGTCTGCTGTTAAACCGGAAGTGTGGTCCAAACAGGTCCAAATAATCTCCAGTAAACTCCCGCGGAAACACGTGGATATATATATATATATATATATATATATATATTTTTTTTTTTTTACTTTGTTTATTTGATTGAACAAGTAAGTTATTTAGTAGGAGTATGAAACCCACGATGACCCACAACATGTAGGCCTACAAATAAATATACTACTACTCTACTACTACTACAGTACTACTTCTAATAATAATAATAATACAACTCTTAATATATACAGTACTTGTACACACACACACACACACACACACACACACACACACACACACACACACACACACACACACACACACACACACTCCATGACAAAACAGCAAGATGCGCATTGCGCAACACTGGAGCATGTGCTCGTGATGAGCAAGAGGCTGGTTACATCTTACATAATTAGGGCTCACTTGCACATTTTGCATAATCTTGACTTGGTTCAATATGTTGACATTGAGTGAGATGAGGCAGGTGCAGAATTGTGTTCCCTTTAGAGTGCTTCCTCCCATAGTTCACCATGATATTTCCTTACCCATGCTCCTTATCCCATGGGGATTTTATATCATCTAATGAGGTGGTGTGTAAAGAGCAATTTGTCCATAGATTATTGTCAAGTTTCATCAAGAAGGGTGGGGAATCAAGGATCAATGCTGCGGATGTATGAGAAAGAAAGTCTGGGATGACCTAATTTTACTGGTGAAATTTAGGAACTGTATTGTTAAAGGTAGTGTAAGTGTACACGTCACTTTCGGGGTTCCAGTTCCAAATTTGTCAGCTGACTTCTTTTTGAGTCACCACTTCCAGTTTCACTTGCTTATCCAGTATTCTGTATTATAGCGTCGTTGTCGGGTGGAAACCTTGTATGGCCTTTTTTGTTATTATTTTAAAAACGATTTAAAATAGACTCGTTTTGTATGATGATTGCTTTTAGAAAATAAAACATACACATTTGAAACTTGGAGATGCGAGGTTTCTGCCCGTGACAGTGACGATATGAAAATTGGTATACTGACTTGAAAATGCATTTTCTGAACACTAAAGAGCTGGAGACACAGAAAGACCCATGGTAGGCCTGGGGGCAGTAAAACACTCTATAACAATGATTCCTAGCAGAATATAAAGCTATTTGACACATGTTGTAACAAAATATATATCCCAGCACCTTTAATATAGAGATCACTAGTTAGAATACCCATACTAGACCATATTTTAACACCCAGACTAGACGAAAATGTGGGAAACGTATGAGTATGTTAAACAAGTTGCCTTAAGGTTGTCAGTCTTAAGTTAACTTGAAACAATGTGGATCTTGGGATCCACAGAGAAGCGCCATGGTTCCAAATTAGTTGACGATCGGACTCCATGTGTGGCTTGCAACATCAGTCATCTATGACAACAGCCAGACAGACAGCCAGATAGCCAGACAGACAGACACACACACACACACACACACACGCACGCACGCACGCACGCACGCACGCACGCACGCACACACACACACACACACACACACACACACACACACACACACACACACACACACGGATGACAAGCCTCTTGCAGAGCCACACCGTAAAAAGTGAGACTTCTTTTTACCAGAAGGACAATTGAACTTTCAGACAGTTCATATTTCTGTCATTTAATAGAAAAAAGAAAGTGCTAGATTAAAAACTACTAGTAGGATGCAATTCTGGGAAATTGCAAGTTGCCTTGACACGAATATCACTTGCAAATAAATTCCGTCTTACCATTTGGGAATTGGGAATTTTCCCCATTCTAGTAAACAGGGAAAATGAATTCACTAATACATTATTGGCCATATATGGAGTTCTCTTTGCTGACACGGAGATCCCTGATGTCATCAATATTAAGCCCATATCTTGGAATGCCCATATATGGACATACTGTGTCGGTATCATGTGGTCTATGATATCAGACATCTATGATGTCAGTCATCTCCATATTTGGGAAATGTTAAACTATTAAACTATGTAACGTATCTTTAAAATAAAGTCTGAGCATGGGACATCTTAACTTGACCTCAGCTGGGAAAGGTATATTAAACTGTAGGCTATTCATGACATTTCTGTAGCCAGCAGAATGACCATTTCAGGTAAAGATGACAGCTAACATTTCGTTTTGGTTAAAAAACTAAACCAAAGAGTCAAGTGGATTTATCTACTCTACCAGTAAGACTCCCTAATCCACAAATATCACAACCTCCACCTCTCACGTCATACGGGCAGCCATAGTTACACCTGGAATGTTGAATCTCCATATATGGAGATAACCTACGCATCACACAAAGTCTGACCTCACCAGCCCATACTTGGGCATGGACGACTTATATCTCCATATACGGAGATGGCCATATATGGAGATACGATGACATCACAGAGTCCACAGCTGATGATGTGGCGTGATGTCATACAATACACAAACAAGCCCTATATAAAGGGGCAATTCTCACCAGGGAAGAGAGCATTCCTCGACTCAGACCTTATCGCCAGGATCAACTAAGCTTATAGCTTATCATCACATCCAACCATCTTAAGATACTCAGCTAGTGGGGAATGCTCTCTTCCCTGGTGAGAATTGCCCCTTTATATAGGGCTTGTTTGTGTATTGTATGACATCACGCCACATCCTCAGCTGTGGACTCTGTGATGTCATTGTATCTCCATATATGGCCATCTCCGTATATGGAGATATAAGTCGTCCATGCCCAAGTATGGGCTTGTGAGGTCAGACTTTGTGTGATGCGTAGGTTATCTCCATATATGGAGATTCAACATTCCAGGTGTAACTATGGCTGCCCGTATGACGTGAGAGGTGGAGGTTGTGGATTGGCAGGCAAGGAGTGTGTGTGCAAAGTTTGGCATGTCTTGGGGCAACGGTGGCGGAGATATGAGTTGGGGAAAAGTGTGACATGACGGACAGACTGACTGACTGACAGACAGCCGGTGGAGGTTTTGGTAGTAAATGCGACCAGACGGTCGCAATAAGATCATTAAGGGATTGATTTTAATTAGGTTAGAGGAAATTTCCAGTTGAATGTCTCCATTCATCCTCAATAAATGTCAAACACGTGAATGTCTGAGTTTACAAGAGGAAAACGTGAGACGATAAACCCTGACAGATTTGACTCTTCATGAAAAATAATCCCTAGGCGTAACTCACTAATGGACCACCATACATTTGTGACCTTTCCAGTGGATTGTTCCAAACAATGGTGTGATGGTTCAAAAACAGTTCCCAGATGTTTTCAAAACTAGAGCAAGCTCAGCCTCATGGATAATCAATTAAATGTTTTACCTATGAGCCAATAGGCAGGCAGGGTTTCTCAAAGTGGGTGCCGTGACGGTGTACAAATGGAACCAAATGGACCCGTGGCACGCAAGTCCAGGGGTGCCTCCGGAATACTGTACTTTGATCATATTTGGAATTCATCATTATCACTTCAGTTTAACCACTTACTGTATACGTAGTAAAACGGACCTGAGTACTTTCGTGCGACCTTTTTCAGCCAACAGTACACAAGTCTCTTCACCAAAAATAGCTGATCTACAAGCTCCTGACGCGTTGTGAGCTTGCAGATCGTCTATTTTTGGTAAACGTTCCCCCCTGAACTCCTAATGCTGGGGGTTAGGTGGTTAAATGCCAAGTATAAAACTAGAAAGATACAATTCTGGAAAATTGCAAGTGTAGTTGCTGTTACGCGAGTCACACTCGCAAATGAATTCCCCATATATTATGGAGATCCCTGATGTCATCAATATTAATCTCTTGGGCATACTGTGTCAGTCTCATGTGGTCTATAACTTCAGACATCTATGATGTCAGTCTCCATATTGGAAATATTTTAAATAACAAACTCAACTCTTATCTCTCTACAACAAGACCAAAGAAAGTTTACATATTTCACAAACATGGAAGGTACTGTAAAGTAACAATGTAATTCAGGGGTAAAAGTTATTTATCCACCTGTTTCCGTGAGAATTTACTGTAGAATTATGTGTGGGACACTTCCGGAGAACAGCAGACATACAAGCTCACGTTGCGGATGCAACCGTTGTGAGCTTGTAGATCACTCTTGGCTGCGGCGCCGGAACTGCCGCACTCCTTCTGCGCAATGCACGATGGGGCGTTAGAAAGTTGTGGATAGGGCCGGGGTGCCCTGAACCAAACATGTTTGACAACCACTGCAATAGAGCATACCTGCTTGCTCAAGGGATAACTTAAGATTTGACCTTTATAGATAACAGGCGTGTGTGCGTGCGTGAGTGGGTGAGTGTGTGCGTGCACGCTGCGTGCGTGTACTGTATGTGTTACATGCATTGATGACAAGCCACCAAAGTGTTCTCTCGGGGGGCGACAGCCAGGGGCACATCCAAAAACATTATCTGTAACACAAATAATCTTTCCTGTCATACAAAAGTCACTGTATGAACCTTATGTGTAAAATTAGTCAAGTCAGAAACAGTTAAAGATCTAGACCCCTCGCAGCTTTCAACTTCTAACTGTCTGTGTTGGCTATATTTCATATACCTGTACTTTATGTAATTCTTATCTGATTCCATTGATAAAGTAGTCATTTAGACTAATTGCAAAATTCATAACCTAACCCCACTACACCTTGGAAAAGAATGGGTGGAGACGGGTGGAGATGGGCTATCCCTAAGCCTGCACAATAAAAGAAACACAATCACAACAGAATCTAATACTCTTTTACCTCCTGGGCACAAATTACATTTTGACCTCCCTCTGTCTGGCCTTCTGGCTGTCGAGCAACATAACTATACAGTACAAACACGGTTAAAACTATATTTCTTCCCATCTTCTTCAGCAATGTGTTGGTCAAGATCATCTACTGACCATCCTGCTGGGATGATTTGGTGGGGGGAGGGGGAAAGAGACCATTTTACATCAGTGAGCCGCTCTCAGATGTAAAATGAGTATATCCGTTCTCTCTCCCTTACCATCTGCTGTGCCAACAGCTTGTGTGTTCTTTAGAAAACAATAGAAGGCAGTTAACCACCCACTGTGGACAAGCACCTCCTGCACCACCCAGCACACTATTAGAGCCAAGGGACTCCCACTATTGGCAAATTGACACTCTTTTCTTCTGAAGGACGTGCTGGCCATTGGGAAAGGCGGGACAACTCCCGAACGGCCGGTTCATTCCCGGCCGGTCCAGGCCGGCCATTAGGAAAGAATGTCGACCTTCGTTCCATTTTGGGGGCTGGGCGGCCAACAAAGTAAATCGTCACTGTTGGGCAGAAACCTCGTATCTCCAAGTTTCAAATTGATCCCAGCCTGCTCTACCATACTGAAGTCTGCTGGCTGAGCAGAGGAACTGTGCTCACACCTTTTCATGCCGTGGCTCCTAGAAGGAGCGACCCAGACTCACTTCATGATCTTGCATTTTTGCTGCACTTAAATGTCCTTATTGTTAACATGCAAGGCTGTTGTTACAGAATACTATAGCATTTGTGTCTTTCAAATTACATTTACCCTATAGGTCTGTGGGAGATATGACTATCCTGGAGCAACCCAGCCCATTTCCTTTTGCCGTTCCTTGCAATCTGTGCAAAGTGTGCATGTCGCTCATGGGAATAATTACAGATGCATCCCCCCAGTTTCATAGGGACCCCGATCCACCTGCTTCTGCACACGCACGCACACATACACACGCACGCGCACGCACGCACACACACACACACACACTCTCTCTCTCTGTGTGACAATGGACAGTTCAATTCTGTTAACTTTTCCATTCCAGCAGAGTGGAGTGTACGTGGCACACAGTGAGAGTATGGGCGCATGAAATACTTTCATGGTTTCTCTTTTTCAAGCCCTATATCCTGCCATTTATTTCAACCTTCCATACTTAATCCGTCATTTCAAGAACGTCACTGAAGGAGTAATGTGCACTTTTAAGATCCTTCTTGAAAACTGTTTGGGCATCATTCAAAAAGCTGAGAGGTTTAACGACCGAACCATTTCTTTTTTTCAGGTTTGCAGGTCAGGCATTTTCTTTAATCTCAGATCTCAGATTTCCCTGGAGAACTCCAGATATGAACACTGCCAATGTATTTCTTTGTTTATACCCATTGCGGAAAGGGGTTGATATATGATATCGACAATGGGATCGAGGCTATAAGACAAGCTCCCCTTGACAAAACCAAACCATTTCACCGTCAGATGACAATCTGGCTCTCTATATTTAATCTGATCAAATCAACGTCCCTTTGCACACACGTCATTATCTGATTTGATCTGTTTTAACATTGTGCACTGTATTTTAACATAGCACTGTGTAGCTATTCCAGGTGACAAATGAAGAGGAGGTGAGGCTTCCCTTATCCACATGCTGTGTCCTGTGGAAAAACACTGGAGGGATCTCTTTCAAACACAGTGCCTTATCCACAATTTTGACCTAGAGCCCAGTCCTCTTGTTGCCCGCTTTGGTACCACAGGAGAGGATGATATGACTGACTCTAACCTATCGACATACACTGGCCGCTTTCTCTCTTTAGGACAGGCATGTGATTTTACAGTAGCCTACATCAGTGGTTCTCAACCTTTTCAGGCCGTGACCCCCAAAATAATCATATTCTACCTGGGGACCCCCACCCTTCACAAGCACTTGGAATTGTAGGAGTTGGAATTACATTTAGTTTGACTCGATCTATTCTACATGCTCACAACGCCTAGCGTTGCGAGGCGTTGTGAGCGTGTAGATCTGCTATTTACACAATTTCAGACTCTAATATTTGACAATTTGACCAATATCTTGGACCAGAGGTACTAAAAAGTCCTTAAATTGTCAATTGCAGATACCATGTATTACACTTCTACTGTATGTTGGTCTGTTTACTCAACTGTTGAGTGAGAAAATGTTAACATTTAGCTAAACATCTGGGGACCCCCCAAAATAATTTGGGGACCCCTCTGGGGGTCGCGACCCACAGGTTGAGGACCATTGGCCTACATCAGTGGTTCTCAACCTTTTCAGGCAGTGACCCCCAAAATAATCATATTTTAACTGGGGACCCCTCCACTCTGACGAGCACTAAGAGTTGAGGCATTACATTGTCTACAACATGGTTCTATTGTGAAAATAGCAGATCTGTGAAAATATTTCCAGAGCCTTCATTTGGCTGATTCCTGCTAGTAAATACATTGTTTCAGTCTTCTCAACTTCTAAAACATCCCTCTTCTTTGTATTACATTTTAGTTTATTGTTCCTTATCTAATATAATACAGTCCATTCTGTGTCACCTTAGAGGTTTAATGGATAATCAGCTAGTGGGACGACTAGTAATTTTTGACAGATATGTGGCACACTTTACACGGGTCAAAGAAAATACAGCAACAATCCTATACAGCAAGAATTGGAATGCAAAGTCATTTTCAATCAATCAGTCAATCAATCAATTAGAAACACAGCACTGGGCATGTTTAATCAAGTAAAAGTGCAATATTTGCAATATGCACAATATGCTTTGTACATCATTTAAGAATAGTGTATCAATGACATTTTATGAAAAATACAATATAGGTACAGTAACACAGTGTGCCATTACAGGCAGAACATATCGTCGTTGTCGGGTGAAAACCTTGTATGTCCAAAACCGTTCGTTTTGCATTTTTCATTTTAAAAATGATTTAAACTAGTGAAAACAGCCGATCTACAAGCACACGTTGTGTGCTTGTAGATCTGCTGTTTTCACTATTTTTGTGCGACAGCCTTGTACGATGAAGCAGGGCTTTGCTTTGCGAAAGAACATATAAATTTGAAACTTGGAGATACAAGGTTTACACCCGACAACGACGATATACATTTGTAAGCTGACTAACCGTTATCTTTTTCCAAATTGTATATACTGTATAAAGTGACCTACAAGTATTTAAATTAATTGATTAATCATTATACTACCCTTCTACTGAGTAGTGTCATTAATAAATTAAAGATTTATTTCAATTAGAATACCAATATAGTTTTTAATGTTAAGTTTAACAATATAGTTGTTAAAGTTGTCGCTTAGGGCGAGGAAATCCTTAAGCTCTTATAGGCTTTTTACAACTTGACATCCATGCCTTGGGCTGTTTGTTATCATGGTTAATCAAACCCCAATAATCAAACAAAAAAATGTGTATGAAGATTCTATTCTGCTCTATATCTGTTGGTATAATACCACTGAAGGGCTCGTGCCTACATCACAACCCCTAAATCAGAAGTCTGAGTTTGACCAGTTCATTATACACTATAATGTGTTTCTTGTAATTGATCCTACACCCTGCATTTGAGAGCTGAGGTATTGAATTAAGTTGTACAACAATCTGGTCTGTCACATCATCATGGTTGGAGCAAAAAACAACCAAAATAATCACCGTACAATACACGTAGCACGTCTGGACCTACACTAATGCACATTGTGCAAAGCTGTCAACGTTATCTAACTAAAATCGTAGGCTTTGTGTCTGCTTTTAAATCAATACACATGCTCAAATGTCACATACTGTATCGCCATGTTCTCGCCTTTTCTTGGTATTTTCCATAGAGTCGTGCCTGATTCATACTTAGTCTTACAACGGTGTCATGCACCGTAAATGGCCTGACGTACAAGCTCACAGCACGTCACGAATGCGACACATTGTGAGCTTGTACATCTGCTATTTCTGGTGTGCAACACCGTCATACAATAGGGCATACATCGGGCTTTAGTATAATGTGCTTGTGAGGCGGTGGGTCAGTTGAAGGCCGGGTTACGGACCCCTGAGAGGGTGCTGGAGGAGGCTGCACTCTTGCCTTTGAGGAGGGTGAGGGAGAAGATGAAGAAGCACACGCTCATGACGGCCAGGATAATCACGCCCGAGAGGAGTGCACTGGTCACTGTGTTCATGCGAAAGCCCGGAGTGCTCAGCTGGCCTGGAAAGAAAAAGAGCATTCTGTTCAAAGAGATTCCGTCTGTGAATACGCTGTAGTGTTAATTTAACTCAGAGACTGTACAGTACAAACATATATATATTATTCATGAACCTATTTGTAAATAATGTATAAACTAAGAATTAGAAAAGGGCACGCCGCAGGGGACATATCTCAGGGCTGGATAAGTCATGGCTTGGATTTACTAAATGTCTGTCTGCCGTCTGACCGGCTGTCGGCATGCTGACATCACTGATACTAAACATGGTAACAGCCGAATGCTGAAACAATGCCCAAATTTGGAGATGAGTATAACATCCGCATGCTGAAACAATCACTGATACTAAACAGTGTCGCCACCATGGTAACAGCCGCATGCCTACATTTGGAGATGAGCATGCTGACATCAGACGTCATACTCTGAGGTCATAGTACTGACATCACAGACTAGCCTGGACACGGAGCACCATGTATGGGCATAAAGATCTGCCCAACGAGCACTCCAACATGAAACACCATATATGGGCATAAAGATCTTCCCAACGGCCACTCCAACATTACTTCTGGGCATAGGAGGACAACAATCTCTCATATACTGTGCACACCCTCCGGGCACATGACTAGTTAACGAAAACGTTCACATTTTGGCACCACTATAACCAGAAGCGACAGTTTTGGAGGATGCACTTTACAGAGGCTTCTTATTGTGGGATTCCAATTTGGGGTGGATTGCTATGCTATATTTGTAGAATTATGGAAATCTGCAAGGCAGAAATGGAGAATGGCCTACAGTTCAAGAGTTATAGGCCAAAACACAAAGCTCAACCATGAGGCAGATTAGAAAAGGTTTAAAGTTGGGGCGCCTGCTGGCCTACCGGTCCAGGCGCATACCACATAGGCTCAGTGTAGCCTGACAGCATGTTGCTGGTTCGAGTCCCGATCCCGACTACCTTTGCTGTGTGTCGTTCTTGGTCTACTGGGAGTGTGCATGCAAGGTTTGATGCCAACAGACATACAGGCCTACACAAACAAACAGGGGCAATAACAATCTCTGGCAAAGATAAGAAGATTACAGTATAATGTCATTAAAATGCTTACCCAGTTGTGAATTGTTGGTTGGTGTGTCGTCTGTAAAAGACAATAAGTTCAATTACGTGTAATAAAGATCATCCCAGAACACAGTATGAGTCAACAGGATGCCCATAGGCACTTGATGAAAGGCTAAAACAGTATCTGCCCAAGTCAGCTGAAGACTCTTTCACCATCACCCTATTCAGTTTTACAAGACTAAAGCCTTATAATGATATACAATCGGATATTATACCTCAGAAAACTCACCCTAAATAAATGATATAGTCGTTGTTGGGTGGAAACCTTGTATGTCCAAAACCGTTTGTTTTTATATTTAAACGAAAAATTAACTAAACTAGTGAAAACAGCCGATCTACAAGCACACCGCGAGGCGTTGTGTGCTTGTAGATCTGCTGTTTTCACTACTTTTGTGCAACGGCCTTGTCTGATGAAGCAGGGCTTTACTTCGCGAAAAAACATACAAATTTGAAACTTGGAGATACAGGTTTTCTGCCCGACAGTGACGATATAAAGAAATGCGAAGGGCAAGAGCCGAGCAGCACTGGAAGAGTATGACAGTATAATTTTCCACTGTTTAAAGGTTAAAGGAGGGACCGTGACAGATTACTGCACTGTGACGTTTCAGGTTTCAGTTCAAAGACATCGCATCTCAGACAGAATCTGTGCTGAGAGATTTATAACAGTAACAGGAGGAGCTGCTGCTGCTCTGGTTTAGTGTTCTGGTGTGATGAAGATGGAGAAATGCATTCAGTGTAAACGAAAAAAGAATATCCTTGTTGTCGGGCAAGAAACATTGTACCTCCTTATTTTTTTTTATGGTGTAATGCGACATGTTGTGAGCTTATACATCGGCTACTCGTTGCTATTTTTGAAATGTTTTTCAAGTGAAAGTGGTTATGTCTATCGGAAGGTTTTATGAATAGTGAACCAATGAAAAGTATTGACAGGAGCTTGTGGACTAATAATAACTACACTGGATCTATCCAGTGACAGTTTTGGGCACCCGACAGTGAGTTACATCTTATAGCAGTGTTTCTCAAACTTTCAAATGTCAAGGTCTCCCCCTTAACTCTGACAATGTACAAATGGAACCAAATGAACCCGTTAGGGTTCATTTGGTTCCATTTGTACACTGTCAGAGTTACAGACGTGTAAGGGTCAATTTAGAGCCCCCTAAAGGAACCCACAAAGTCCCTGGAATGCACTTTGAGAACCACGGTCTTCATAGAACCATACCACTCCGTGTGATTATAGGCCCCGCAGTAATGACAGCATTTCCAGACGCAGATGTCGATTCCGTATGCTCTGGGATGTCTCTTTTTTTCCTGCTACCACAGATCTGTGGAGACAATAGAGATATATACATAACATGTGTTATGCTGTATGTGAATGTAGGCTCCTCCTATAGATTGAAACCTATATCATACACAGCAGGTTTTGTGTTTTTCCACTTGAACGACGTTGAAGTGACTCGGTTAGTGGCTTGAGAAGGAGCAAGAGAATATACTGACAGCTCACTGGTAGATAATGTGTGCCCAGTCCAGCACTAATACTGTGAATCCATTCCTTTCTAAGGAACTGATGCTAGTCTATTACTGATGTTATGTTAATACATTTAAATTTCATCACATTATAAAGTATGAAATTCTCTGTTTATATTGTCTCATTCTCTCTTTTTGAGATAGCACACATATAATACTACATTATTTGATCAAATCTGGCTCCATGCCATTGTAACTTGGCTGATTACTTTGTGTTGAGAGGCATAGTTGGCTACCAATAAACAACATGTAATTGTGTAATATGGCTCTGTAGAGGCAATTAATAATGACAATATTGCCATGAAAAGGACAATAGAGACTGGGTCCATTTTGACAGCCATCAGTGCTGCTTGGTCAGTTGACAGTGACATTGGGACCAGTTTATACTTTGTTGCACAATGGTGTCACTCGCCAAAAAGAACAGATTTATCAGGTAAAATCATGATGTGCATCATTGTACGCTGAAGTATAAATTGGGCCTTGTGGGCAGGGGTGTCACACCAAATTCTGGGCCCTGGGTACAAAGACAGGGCGGTTGAGTGCTCACAGCGTGGCACTCTGTGAGCTTGTATATCTGCTATTTTTCAATAGTTAAAGTATGTGTTATACTCTATGTGTCCTCCTATAGATTGAAACCTATATCATACATGCAGGTTTTGTGTTTTTCCACTTGAACGACGTTGAAGTGAGTCGGTTAGTGGCTTGAGAAGGAGCAAGAGAACATACCGACTGCTCACTGGTAGATAATGTGTGTCCAGCACTAATACGGCCCCTCCACCTTGGGCCCTAGTAACTCATTCTCACTGTCCCCCCTTGTGACGCCCCTCACATCCCCCTGATGGCTTGATGATTAGGTCTCACCGGCATGAGCAGTGGACAATCATCCGCTCGGCACAGCTTGGTGACGCAGTGCAGAAAGACGGTGGACATCTTCTGGTTTTTGTGTTTGACAAAGCGGAACACTTCGAAGGCGAATCGTCCCATTTGGCTCTTGCCATTCTCAAAGACGGTCGTCTGTGGGTCTTTTTCACAGCTACCTCAGGACAGAAACATACACACATTATGATCGGAAAGCAGCATCTGAAAAATGCAAACAAACTATTTTTCCAAGTCGACTCGACTCAGTAAAAAGTTGAGTTGAAGTCGACTTTATCGTTTGATGGCGGCATCACATCACACATGATTTTGGGGGGGTCCCCAGATGATTAACTTAATGTGAAACATTGTTTTCTCACTCAACTGTAAACAAACCAACATCAAGTTTAAGTGTATAGAGGGTATCTGCACATTTCTAAAGTGCCAATTAAAGGACTTTTTAATACCTCTAAAATGGCAAATTAAACATTGGCCAAATTGTCAAATATATAGAGGCAGAAATT
Source organism: Nannobrachium achirus (assembly GCF_963921795.1). Lineage (NCBI taxonomy): Eukaryota > Metazoa > Chordata > Actinopteri > Myctophiformes > Myctophidae > Nannobrachium > Nannobrachium achirus. Next base: position 14,854,001 of record NC_137826.1, read on the forward strand.
GTGAAAATAGCCGATCTACATGTAGATAGAATGTATATATATATATACATATATATATATATATATATATATATTTTTTTTTTTTTCTTTTTTTTTTTTCTTTCAACTTTCTCTGGTGGGAGTCGACTTGTGTAATGAAGTCGACTGAGTCGACTTGTCGACTTTTTCGTTAATGCCCTAATACAAACTCAAAGATATTACTCAAAGGTATTGGTTACCTAAAGAAAAGGTCGTATCGGAGGTCATCAGTGGGGTTTCCAGAGGGAGTGGTGTAACAGTAGTCCATGAGCACATTCCATCTATTTGATTAAAAAAAAGTCAGATTTCAGGGTCATTAATGTACTGTAGGCGCAATCACGTGAATATACCAGTGGTTTTGGATTCATGTCAATTTGTGTTTTCAGATATTTAACCACTTGAACCGTCAATACTTAATAAACTTGACCGTTCACTCTGTACTTTTCCCCCTCTACACCAAAGCTCTGCTATAGCCATGCAGAGACTTGCGCTGCGAGGCGTTGTGAGCTTGTAGATCTGCTATTTTTGGCTAAAGTTCTCCGAATATGGACACTAGGGTTCAAGTGGTCATTATAAAAAAAGGAGAAAAACTCATTTCTATCACTCAAAGATTTGGAGGACCCCCTGTAGTAACTGAGGACCCCCTAGGTGTCCCGGACCCCCTGTTGAAGACCCTTGCTGTAGCAGATCTACAAGCTCACAATGCGGCGCAAAAAGAGCTTGTGGATTTGTTTTCTAATTTATGGAATTTCTTTGGTTATTCTTTTTTTTCTTTTTTCCTTTGATTTATTCATGAAATTACTGAAAGAATATTTTTTATTATTCTTTTTTTTTTTTTTTTTTTTTATGTTTTGAAATAATAATAATTAAAAACAAAACATAGGAAACATCTCATAGTAAGTCTCTGCATGGCTACAACAAGGCAACGGTAATTTGAAGACACGGACAAAAAAAGTGACTGTAAAATTAGGCGTATACGGTACAATATACATTTCTGTACAATATGCTGTACAGTATGTATTTCTGTTCATACTGTGTGTCCTTGTGTGTAATGCAGTTTGGCGCCCTTTGTTGCTTCTGTTCTAGTGGACCCGTTGAACTTGAAATTGGACACACATCTCATATGAAGACGACAGAAACAGTGAATTTAGCAGGAAGGGGGGAAGGGGGGCTATCTAAGGTTATCCGGGCTAAGAAGACCAGGCCTGGCTGGTTGTTGTTTCACTGTCAAATCACAGGCCTGCCCACAGTGTGTCATCAGCAACAGAACACAACAGAACACAGTCGGGTCACATGTGACGTAAGACAGAATTATTATGTCACATTATGTTTTGGATGCCAAAGCTGAGAATGATTTGGCATCACGGCACAATATTATTCCTCACAGATGTGTCAAAAGCAGATATGGCTCTAAATTGACTTCACTTGTGCGTCCGACCGTCCGTATATGGAACCCAGCCAAATAATCTAGGCCAGTGGTATCATTCTTCATCTGCATTCTGTCAAAGAATGCGTCATCTCACTGTCCTACTTATTGCTTTACTGAGAGCAGAAATAGCACACTGAGTTTGGTAGGATGGGGCGGCTCCCTATGCCACTTTACAATCTGATTTGTCTCTCCTTTCTGTTACTCTGCAAAGGAAATGTGTACTTACTTATATAACACATGGCAATAATAAATACAAGTCTTGTGCTCAGTATAACTGCACACTGTAATGCAATTGTTTTAGACTTAAGTGTCATTCCCACCAGGCACTATAAAGATAAAGATAAAGATACAAATTTAGATTGGGTACGCATTATTGCGTATTATTTTATGCTTTAACTATAAAAAAATAGCAGATCTACAAGCTCACATCGCGGCTGCAAGCTTGTAGATCTGCTATTTTTGAAAAATCTTGAACATTCCTTCTAAGGTTTTTTTGAAAAACACACGTTTCTATGTCAGTGGTTCTCAAACTCTTTCATGTCAAGGACCCCTAGAATTATATGTATTTGACCGCCGACCCCCGTCTCAAAATATTTTATATCAGGGACCCCCCAGAAGCAAATATTTGAGTTACAAATGTTCACTTTAAAAATTAGTTATTCAAAGATTTGCACAAATTGTCATGATTTTTCTAAAATAGCAGATCTACAAGCTTGCAGCGCGGCACTCGGTGCCACGCTGTGAGCTTGTATATCAATTTACACTTTCAGAAAACAAAATACGCTTTTTTCAAAATAATTTAATAAATTAAAAAAGAAGGGGAAAATAAATCCATGAATGGTTTAAATAAATAGGGAAAATATCAGGTCTAGAGGCTACAAGAGCTTGTAGATTGGCTAGGTTTACTATTAAATAGGGCTTAAGTTTGTAGTTTGGACATCAAATTTCTCTTTTGGGCCTCTAGTTAAAAGGTTTGGGAACTGCTGAACTACATATCCTTATACGTAGGATCATTGGCCTCAATTTGATATTCTGTGCCACAGATACATTGATTGCCTTGCCTTGGGATTCCCTTTGACATTATTGTCTCCACCAGCCGAAGGCATGGGGGAGAGTATGTTTTCCCCTTCGTCCGTCCGTGTGTCTGTGTGTCCGTGCGTCCGTGCGTCCGTCCGTGTTTCCTCGCAGTTTGTGTGCAGCTAATCTCAGTCGCCGTTGGCCCGGTCGCTGCCAAAGTGAGCACACACATTCCCTGGATGCCAATCTAGAACCTCTGCCCTAAATTTTTCATGGGCCTTTTCTAGCGCCACCTAGTGGCCGATGTTCGCAAAACACATTTCTGTGCACTACTCTTACAGATTTCATCCAAAAATCCTACAAATCGGTAGGCAGTATCTCGACAGTCATGTGATCGACACGGATCTGTCCGATTTTGCATATTCCATCCTGATTGGCTAAGATTGGCTTCCAAAATTTGTATGATTGAGCCGTTTTGAACAAAATGCCTCAAATCCCAAACGCAAAGTGCAATTATCATGAAATCGCGCACACACGTTCCCACTAGGTCAAGGAAGAAATGCCACTTAATTTTTTTTAAATCAGCCTCATGGTGGCGCTATAACAGGCCGATTTGTGGTTTTACCTATAACTCTACCGATCAGTTTCAAACTTTGTAAGCGCACTCCCTAGAGGCCAAGGAAAAACCCTTTCCCTGCATTTTTCACATCAGCCTTTTATAGCACCACCAGGAGGCCGACTTATGTAAAACACATTTTTTCCTATTATTCCTTGAGATTTTATCCAAAAATCATGCAAATTGGTACACTGTATCTCTATAGTCATGTGATCAAGTCCGATCCGTCTGATATTTCATATTCCATCCTAATTGGCTAATATTGGCTTCCAAAGTTTGTCACTGAGCGCGCTATTGCTTGTTTCACCTGTGTGTTGAATGACCTATATGTGATGGACCTGTTGTAAATGCTTGATGTGAAGCTTAATCTGTTGAAACGTTGGTGATTCATATTAAAATGTTAGATATCAGAGCGTGACTCCTTTAAGTTTTGTAATGGTATTACACATTTGCATAGAAGAAGACTATTACACAGTGGACAAAGTGGCAGACAGCAGCGCTGCAGTCAGGTTTTACCATTCAGTAAATTATAAAACTGGGAAAACTGAAACTTACCACTTGACACTGGATAGACTAGAGCAGGGGGTTCCTAAACTTTTGGGGCTCAAGGCACCCCTAGAAATGTATCTTTCATCCGAAGCGCCCCTAAATTATATTCCTAATTTTCACTCCCGGCACCTTATATTATGTTGCAAGGAAAACGTTGACATAATAGACAGTTTGGTTAGAACTGACTGAAAATAATGTTGTATTTCAAGTTTAAAATGATACTAAATATATATTTTCAAGTGTCCAAATAAATTCTGACTATTATCAAATGATCTCGCGGCACCCCTGGACTGGTGTCGCGGCACCCCAGGGTGCCCCGTCACCCACTTTGAAAACCCCTGGACTAGAGAGGCTGGAGTGTCAAAACAACATATTTTGATGATTACACTGCAGATTCCACTCAAATCACTCAGATTCAATAGTTTGCACATACCTTCGATCCAGGTTGGAGGCTTTAACGGCTGCAAACACCCTGGTCTTCAGTGTGAGGCCTGCCATGGGTATGGACAGCTGCTGCACGTACGACGAGTCCTACAGCACGCAACCAGTGGTGGAAAAAAGTACTCACATGTTTAGGGCTGTCACAATTATTACATAATCGTCTAATCGCAATTATTTTACATAATCGCAATTATTTTTCATAATCTTCATAATCGTGAATGTTGAAAGTGTTTCATATATAAGTAAAAATCACACCCGTGTGAACTGAGCGGTGGTTTATCTCCCCCCGCCCCCCCCCCCTGTGTGTGTGTGTGTGTGTGTGTGTGTGTGCGTGTGTGCCTGGCCTGGCCTGGCCTGAAAACAGCGCCCCTCCCTTAACATATGTGGTCATAAAAGGTACTACACCACTTGAGGCTACATACAGACCCACCCACATACATACATACATACATACATACAAACAAACAAACAAACATACATACCTACACACACGGCCACGCTATGGAGACGGTGTGACCACCGCTCAAAAATAGTGGAAATAGCAGATCTACAAGCTCACAACGCGTCGCATCGCGACGCGTTGTGAGCTTGTAGATCGGCTATTTCCACTATCAATGTTATTTTTTAAGTAGAAAGTTGTCAAATATGTCCATTATTTCTTTGTATATTTAGGTCATGTGTCTTATCTGCCACGTGCAACTTCAAAGCCTAAAAGCCAAACAGAAATGTAATTATCAACGACAAAAACACAATTAAATCGTTAATCGCAATTATTTGAGTGACAATTAATCGTCATGTAAAATGTCATATCGTGACAGCCCTACACATGTTTTACTTAAGTAAAAGTATCAATACTGCAATGTAGAAATACTCTCTTACAAGTCCGGAATTCAAAATGTACTTGAGTAAAAGTACAAAAGTATTGGCATCAAAATGTATTAAATTACCAAAAGTAATGTTCATTATGCAGAATGTCCCATTTCAAGTTTTCAAATATATACAATATTTGCCTCTGAGATCAGTGAGATGTAGTGGAGTAGAAGTAAACGTATTGAAATTTGGAAATAATCCAGTAAAGTAAAAGTACCTCAAAATTAAGTACAGTAATTGAGTAAATGTACTTAGTTACTTTACACCACTGTATGCTATGCAACCACATACTAAATGTCACAGCATGATGATTTGTTCATTATCACTGCAAATAGTGCATTGCAGCACATTGATTAATTTCTGAATAAGCCCATTTAGAGTATTTAATCAAAAAGTGTCAGTTAATTTTCTGTGGAGCTTGAAATGAATAATGGTTGTGAGCTATTAACCATTATTCTGAATATTCGCCAAAAATAGCCAATCTGCAAACTCACATTGGATCATCTGTTTTTGGCAATGTGTAGATGGGGGGAAAAAAAGAGAGGACTTCTACTTGTAATGTAAATTCCACTACAAGACTGTACATTCCAATGATTTCCATTAATGTTACAATTGTAGATGCAGAACATACTACTTCTCCTACAATGTATATATTATTTGTAGTTTTGTATGCAGTTTCGGAGTTTCAAATCATTGTAGCCAGTAAATAATAAATATATGAGAGTGATTACAACCCTCCTAATATGAATATAGATTGAACTTTCAATGCAGTAGTAATATATGTATAGGTAATATGAACTTACATTGTAAAGCAGTAGATTCAGTGTGCTGATGAAAGTACCATTGCTGTCCTTCACTGAGATTGCAGCAGCCGACCTTTAATACAAAATCAAAAAGTCAGACTTCCTTTATTCCCTGCATGGGCCGATTCCACAAAATGTCTTCTAAACAGTTCTCTGTGTCTTATATTTGACAATTTGGCCAATGTTTAATTTGTCATTTCAGAGGTATTAACAAAATCAATAACCAAAGACAATGCATAGCTATTTTTTCCAGGACCTTCCAGGACCCTTGATCAATTCCAAAACTTTTCCAGTACTGGAAAAATATTTTTCTAATTTCAAAATATTTCCAGGAATTTCATGACCGTGGGAACAGTGTTGATTTTGTCGACTAAAACTATGACGAAAAATAATTGTCGACTGTGTTTTTTTCACTGACGAAAACAAAATGAAAACTAAATAAAAACTAATCTGTGATGCCTAAAACTAAGACTAAATATATTGACAATTTCGTCAACAAAATAAAAACTAGACTAAAACGTTAGGGAGGGACAGTCATTTTATGTTTGGTTGCTCTCAGGTGTTGCATGCTGAAAATAGCCTATCTACAAGCTCACAGATCAGCTATTTTCATCACGCAACCAAGTGTAAAATCAGCCATTACCATGTCATCAAGGCCTGCCAAAATACATTTTAGTTGACTAATTACTGTAGATTTAGTCGCCTAAAATCTTATGATATTTAGTCGACTAAAATTAGACTAAAACTAAAACTTTTCAGGTGACTAAATTATGACTAAAACTAAAAGACATTTTATTCAAAAGACTATGACTAAAACTAAATCAAAATTTGCTGTCAAAAACAACACTGCGTGGGAACCCTGTATAAATGACTTACGAGGCAAGCTGTGTATTGTTGACCAGGTACTCCAGAGGGTAGCTACAGCTGAACTTGTAAAGCAGACCGGGCAGGTAGCTGATAATGGTGGGAGGATCTGGCGTATCGATGTACCCCGACACGTTCCCTATCTGCACCAGTGACAGGTTCCCATAGGCGTTGGGTCCATGACCGGAGGAGACCTGCAACAAACCACAGCACTGTGAGCAATACCCATCCCATCCCAGCCAATCCCCGCTATTATTTTATCCTTATCAGACAGAATGACGGTCGATAACATCACTCAAACTATTCAGTATACTAATGCGCCTTCCTAATCCTCTTATCTGAGCATCCAACTTCCACACAAACCATCCTGCTCAGTCCAACTCGTCGCTCATCACACAATGGGGGGGAAGAAAAACTAAACATTTGCTAAAGGTGCTCTTTAAAGTAAACGCTCCCTTTTCTTAAGAAAGAAAAAAGAAAAGAAAATACATTTTCCAAGAGCAGACAATCACCATGATTGTTTCCCACATCCACTTGTCACCATCAAAGTATGAAGTGAAGTAGCCAGTACAAATTACAGTTACAGTTTAGGCATTAAGCAGACGCTCTTATCCAGAGTGGCTTACAAAGTGCAAGTTTAGAGTAAGAGCCAGGAAAATGTGTCAAGTGTCAGATCTTATCTTTGTTGTTGAAAGAGTTATCTTTGTTGTTTTAAAAGCTTTTGGTCTCAGTCATTTTCTGTGCTTCCTATGTAAAATGTATTACTTTTATCCACAAGTTTCCGCGGGAGTTTACTGGAGACTATCGGGACCAAACTTCCGGGTTTAACAGCAGACATACAAGCTCACGTCGCGTCGCAGATGCAACCCGTTGTGAGCTTGTAAATCGGCGCCGGAAGCTCGGTACAGACGTCTGCGCAATGCACTATGGGGCGTTGGAAACTCGTGGATAGACAGTTATCTAATAATCCATGACACTTGAATAATTGAAGCGTGCCAATGTCACTAAAACTCTACTCAATTTTGGTGTGCAACACACAATACATTTTGGTCAAGACGAGTAAGTAGTGAGTGCTCGCGTGGCGCAGTGGTAAAGTGCCTGCCCAGTGCCCACCACTGCAGAGGTCCTGGGTTAGAATCCACTGTGGTGGCTTTGTCGAACGTCTACGAACAAAATTGGCCTGTGTTCGGGGGAAGGGAAGCCGGGTGGGGAAGGTGATAATTGTTCACTGCACGTATTCCTACAGGCTGTGGCAGAACCTGTCAGCAGGGAGTGTTGGGCGGGAGGAATAGGACGAAGGCTCCACGTCCTCCCAGTCAGTAGGGTACAACACAAATGTGTGGAGAGGAATCAGTTGTCATAACGACTGATGGAATCAATATTCATGCTTGGCCCTTTTGCAAGTGAGTGAATTCACTGTCAATTGACTTTTGTAGGCAATGGGAATCGTTAACTAAGTAGACTACGTTTTCTAATTTGTAAGATTAATATACAAGGTTAACACACGAAAAAGAAAATGAAAAAATAACATTACTATATTATTAAATTGCATTTACTCCCTTCTTCGTACCACTAGGGCATTGCCGCAGGTCTCCAGTGATGCCAGGCTGATGCTGAAGAGCACAACCGTGGGGAAAGTGTTGTTGTTGATGAATCCACGGCAGTGGGCATCACCATGGCGACCATTGAGGGCCAGGTCGGTGTCAGTGTAGCCGGAGAAGAGCACCGGGCAGAAGTTGATCTTGAGCGTGATTGTCTGCACACCGCAGTACACGCTGATGTCCCGCTCCGCTACCACAGACAACACAAACATAATGCACAGGCCATGGGTATCACTGCACGCTGTCACATCACTAAATAAAATATGATACAGATACGAGTACCTCAGTCTCTTAATTGCATGAGAGACTGAGGTACTCTGCCTTATTATTATAAAACAATTTGTTTAGTATGACAAAAGTTCAATTCAAACTTCCACAGATGTGCTTAACAGCAATTTAACAAATACCTGAGGCGGATTCTAAAAACTCCTTCTAAATCCTAACAGTTCTCTGAAAAAAAACATATGTTGCTACTGTATACAGTACATATTCACCTAGCTAAAAACTAAAATAGCACAAATGCTTTCCCATATTGAATGGGTTAACCCACACATTCCTCTTTTGGGCAAATTATTATGGATTTAATTAAGAAATAGTAGAAAAAAATGGAAAATAGACCATTTACAAGCTCACAGTGCGTGATAAGTTGTGAGCTGGTAGATAAAAAATATGAAAAATTAGCCAATTGGACTTTACCCTTTTAAAGATTATGAAACTTTTTTCATGAATAAATCCCCGGCGTTGATTATAAAAAGTATATATATATATATATATATATATATATATATATATATAATCCATAGTTCCTCACCAGGGAAGCGACTGTGGAAGTTGGCATCACAGTTGTATCCATTGAACTGAGCTCCAACTGATAGGGCCTTAAAAAACAGCAAAAGAATCAAAAATATATGTTCCATTTCAGCACCTGAAAGAGAATAAAGAATTATATCAGTTATGCATTTAATATTTCATATTCAAGTTCATGTAGTTCACCCTAAGATATAATCTGACTGCCAGCATATGGAAATAAAACAAGACAACATCATCATTTGGTATTGTTGTAATAATGTTTTGCATATTTTTGCATATTATTCCTCAGAAGAACTGAGCAAATCTCATGCTAGTTTCCCAAAGAAATGTTTTAAAGCCTCTCCCACAGCACCAAAACTGTAAAATGTCCAAATGAATGACATTTGAAAATACCAGCAATCACGGCATCAAAGTAACAATACTTAACAGACAACTACTGTCATTACTAAAATATAAAGGCTTATCTCCTTGTGTGCATCTCTTTGTTTTGTGAAAGAGCATAATCAGATAATTGTCAATCACAGATAAGCATTGCCGTTGCGAGGAAACAGTTAAATTAAACGAGTCAATTTGCACTAGAATGATTCGTGGCTACCATGCTACTCACCCTGGATCCTGAATGCCGGCGAGTCAGCGGTTCTCCATATGCTTGGGACTGCCGCAGGTGATGGAATGGTCCGGACAGCATCCCTACCCGGCAACTAGAAACAGGGACCTGGGAGCCGGGGGAAAAAGGGGTTCCTACGTATAAGAGGTTCATTATTTGAACATGCCAACAAAAAGGGCTGTCCAGAGAGGAACATGGGAAAGTCCATCAAATCTGAATGTGTTATACAAATCCTTTCACGTCCGCAGAAACATGAGCAGGTTTTGAAGTTTCCCACTCATATCCTTTCGGCCCAATCTGGCTCTGTCACTGCTCACAAATGGCTTGACGCCGCATGAGGTCCGTGGCGGTGGGGGGGGGAGAATTATCTTTTCATCGCTCCAGTGGCCCAGGCCTGCTGACTGAGCCATTCCTTTCTCCCCGGCACCGGGGAGTGCAGAGCTCATCATGCGGCCCTTTTGGCCCAAAGGATCCACACTTTTCAAGCTTTGTGTGAAACACACCTCAGTCAGCACAGCAGCAGGCGATCAGCTCGGCCGGGACTCCGAGCCGCGGCCTGCCGACTCCGCTTTGATTTTTACCCACACTGAACAGGGAGAGTAAAGGCAGAAGAAAGTCAAGTTCATCGACTTTCAGGGGATTAGCTGACCTGTGGTGGAACCATCTTCCATATGGATATTACTGTATGGGACAAGACACAATGACAACGAGTCAGGGAACACACAGGATTTTGTCTTTGAATAATGGAACATGAGATAGTGATGGTCTTGCAATGAGAGGTCAAATCAAACTCTGAATTTAGGTCAAATGGCTAACAAAAGGACCACTTGTTCTCTCCTCTCAATTAAAAAAAAAAAAGAAAAAATCATCCAATTTATTAGATTTAACTCCAGTAGACACATTAGGCAACTTTTGACCCTCAGATCTATACATTTTAAACCACAAACATTAAACACAATTAAAAACATTAACATTCAACCACCTAGTCTTCAATCTGTCCTGCAAAAGCAATGTTAACTCTCATACAAGCTCATGACTTCTTGAAAAAAAAGTTAAAGGTCTATACAGTGGTCTTATGCGAGCAAAGGGAAACTGTAGCCTGAAAGAGGAATCATTTGTCATCTGTCCTTACCTTGCATACATTTCGCTTTATAAATGTTCTTTGTTTGTGGCCTTAATAGGACATTCATCAAGTCTTCAGAAGGTTGTTGGAATTTTCATCTCAAGCAGGTTACAAATGATGTTTGCCCATTTAATCCATCAGCGCATTCCTATTTATAAAATCTTACCGAAGTTGCGGAGAGGTAGTCTACTAGAAAGCAATGACACTGAGAGCCCCAAGGCACTTTAATTTATTCCTTCTCGGCTCTGATTTTTAACTTAACTTGGGAGAGCTGGTTGAGGGTATAGAGTCCAGAGAATGCAGGGAATCAGGCTCTTATTTTTAAGGATTAAGCTAATCAGGGATGATTTGTAATAATAAGACTGTACAGACTGTAGATCAATCCCTTAATATCTCACATAGTGTCTCATTTCAGCACAGACCGATACCCATCTAGAGTGCTCCATTCATTCTTTTTTCACAATTCCATCTCCCTATATATGCCTAAACCTAAGGATTAGATTATGGGGTTTCAACTTCCATATGTAACCACAGAGGTCAAAGCCACCATTTTGTAGGTTTTCATCACCTTACAAACCCAGAAAGATTGACAATGTCAATCTTTCCCCTGTCCCATTCTGGCCAAACACTGAGTGCTGTGTATGATACGTACATAACATGCACTTGCTATTTGTGGTGTGTACACTACATTGTGGGTTATGTTATGTTATGTTATAAGAGAACCATGGAGCTATCGCAATCACTGCAAATGCATGCCATGAAAAGATAAGTGAAAGAGGGCATGGGATCAAATTACCATTTGACAAAAACAAGCTTCTGCTGACAACTTCCTAACAGACAACTTCAGTAGTTTATTCACCGGTCTTATAGTTTAGAACATACTTAAGCTGTCAGTTGCCATTGTGTTCATTTCCATTACAACAACAGATACCCAGTCTTTAAGCTTCCAAACCACTTTATATTGTTGAAGTAGTCGTTGGGCATCTTATTTTGGTTTAGTGTTTTGCATCCTGCCTGACAGACGAGTTTGTTTTGTACAACTGCACTGAATAGGGGTCAAAGGTTTGTAAAATTCCAAGGGCCCTTGGTCGAAAGGAACCCATGGTGGCCCATATATATTGTCCCCAGGGCCCAGAAATACAAACCCATCCTCTGATTCTGAGAAAGGAAATCAGTGGCTCTTCTCAAGGTTCAACTATATCAAATCCATTTACTTTTTTACATTTAATCCATACTTATCTGTACATTTATGTTGAATATATGGTGTTTATCAACTTTTTCTTTCTTTGGGTTGTAGGTCTTATGAACCAAATCACACAGTGACCCCAACTAACTGAGGTGATGCTCGCTTCCCAACTTGTCAAATGTGTCACGTTCCCTGGAGTCACTATTTAATTGCCAGCGGTGCCCCAAACCACTTCTATAGAAATCCCATGGCATCATAATTTTTACATCCACGTTAGAACAGTACAACAAATAATTTCACCCACTTTTTTACACCTCTGAACCAGTTACTTTATAGCATCTAATAAATTTAAAACGACACCATTAAATTTACAATTTAGGCATTTAGCAGACAATTACAATAAGCAAGGTAAATCAAATGCAGAAAGTGTAGTTTCTCAGTAATCTACCAAGAACCAACTAAACAATATAAAATAAAGAATCTATAATCTGTACATAGGAACTATAGGATGCCAGGTAAACAAATGAACCTTGCATTTGTCTAAATAACATGCTATCTAAATGACATTTTAACCTTTGCATAAGACTGTATGGTCGTCAAGGCATTATAGGTCAGAGTATTTCTATTTATTTGACAATTTGTATTTACCCTGTCGTAGACTATGATTCTTGCCGCTTGTCTGGATAAGAGCGTCTGCTAAATGCTTAAATAGTAGTTGTTCCCTTCAGACATAGGTCTCAACACACTAAAACAGCCTTCATGTAAATTAGTTTTACTCCCACAGCACTGGTTAATTGTTGTCATGTATTTATGTCGGTACATAATCAATTTTTGTTTTTTATCTTAGTCTACAACAATTATGTATCTTGTGTATGACATGTAATTCTGCATGACAACTATTCAAGTCACTCTTACTTGCCAAATAACATTTTAGTAGGAAAGCTTGTATAATTTTTTTTTTTTTTTTTTGTAGGTCAAGTGTGTCAACGGGATTTGGCTGAACTGATTTCATTGATGAGAAGACAAAGGGTCACTCACGTTTTTTCTTTTTCTTTTTTGAACCTGATATTGGCTCAAGCTATGATAAAACCCACGATCATATCCCTCAGCAGAATAAGATCTGAGCGCCCATTATCTACAGTGAAATCAATCTTGACTGGGTGGCTGGTGAATGACCCCTCTATAGTATTTTGAATGGCACACAAATAATTTCACGTCTTTGAGTAAATGAAAAGGCATGTCTCTGGGCTTTTGTTAGATAAAATGTCATCAACCTGGCATGCTTACAAGTCCTGAGTCTGTGCATCACTCCCTGTGTCCCTCAGAGAGTATCCCCGTATAAGCTTTTCCTCTCTGTCGACATAGTCATTATATACATGACAAACGCATTCTTCAGAGCAGGATGTTTTCTCCACCAATAGCATAGCACCGCAGGAATATTATTGTTGCAGTAAAGAGAAACGGGTGCTGTTGTTTCTAACCTAGCCACAGACCTGCTTGTTTCTATATCGCCTGGCAGAAACTTTGTACTCTATCTCTATGTTTACTCTTTTTGTGTTTCTTTTTCATAAATTAATGTATTAATGATTAATGTAAACTAGCCAATATACAAGCTCAAAAATATTTTGCCTATGATGACATGCCCAACACTGTGGGTTTTATAAACACTTAACCAACAAAAAGTATTAGCAAAACTTGAGTAAAAATAACAACAAATAAATAGAAAGATGCAATTGGAAATGTGTTCTCCTGACGCAAATGTCAGCAATCTCCATATTTGGGAAAAGTTTATTTTTTAATTAAAGTCAATGGAGAAAAATACCAGGGACCACGTGTGACACAGGGGGCCCTGCCCTGGCTGGGTGTCACACATGGATCATTCTAGAACGGCTCGTTCCATTGACTGGTTTCCCTTTAATTGGGAACTGCTTTCTTGTAGCTAGGGGAACTACTTTCTTGCAGACCTTGTAGTGAATTATTAGTGAAATAGAACATTTTTATTTGGTACATTGCCACATTATTTTTCAACAACGTCCAGCACACTGTCAATTATCCCTTGCTGAACACTTCAAATAGCCATACTTCGGTGACCATTGCTCTTATCAGCGCAACATAGGACAAGGTTTGCAGGTTTGAAAATCTAGTTGTTTATAAAGTGCAGAATACCAGCTACTGTAGGGGTTCTGGTTTCATCTAATCGATTTTTCAACACATCACCTCCAAGATTTTCTATAAGTTGTACTTATAGTTCATACAGAAAGTTAAACTCTTCTAAGGAAAAAGGGAAAAAAACAAGATATGGATTTAAAATGCTTGAGAGAAAGATTATTGGAGTTGGAATGCTGTCTTCTTCCATCAGAAAGTTGTTCCCCATATCCTCCCTTCATATTATTCCATGTTTTACCTCCTCAAAGTTACTCCATGGTGTCTCCAACGAGGTCCTGCACCGGCTGCAATATGTTCATAAACAGGGGCGTCACAAGGGGTAGGAAAGTGGGACTGAGTTACTAGGGCCCAAGGTGGTGGAGGGGCCTTAATTATTTTATACTGTAGCTATTGAAAAATAGCAGATATACAAGCTCACAGCGCGGCACGAGTGCCGCGCTGCAAGCTTGTAGATCTGCTATTTTTGAAAAGTCTTGAAAATGTGTGCAAATCTTTGAATATATGTATTTTTTAAGCGAACATTTGTAACTCAAATTTTGCTTCTGGGGGGGGGTCCCTGGAACTAAATATTTTGAGATGGGGGTCCGTGGCCAAATACATATCATTTTGGGGGTCCTTCACATGAAAAGGTTTGAGCTCCACTGACATCGAAACATAGATTTTTCAAAAAACCTTAGAAGGATTTGAAATATTCAAAGATTTTCACGATTTTTCAAAAATAGCAAATCTACAAGCTCGCAGCGCGGCACTCGGTGCCGCGCTGTGAGCTTGTATATTATCTGCTATTTTTCAATAGTTAAAGCACAGGGGCCCCACAGTGAATCCTTGTACCCGGGGCCCAGAAGTTGGTGCGACACCCCTGTTCACAACTCCACTGCCAGGATCTTTAAACCCTGCAGGCACATCACTCCCAGTCTGCAGCAACATCAATGACTACCTGGAGAGAATAGAATCATGTTCAACATCCACCCCTGCACCTATAAATCACTACATGGCTTAGCTCTATTACAGGGATGTGCAGAGAATGTTAGAGATGCAGGGGCTGACATTTCTAAAAGGGCCTTTTGGTGAAAATATAGAAAATAGCAGACCTCCAAGCTCACAACGCGTCGCAGCTTGGAGGTCGGCTATTTTCAGTGCTTGATAGCCTGCCACACTGAACTAAGCATATTCTATTCAGGAGAGTTTGGACAAGGCAATTCTCTTGAATGCTGCCTTTAGGTATGGCATGGAAAGGGTATTTTCATTTCTTTACTTTTTTACTTCTTTAGTAAAAACGGCATTCATGGTCTGGAGAGGGCACTTTTTCCAGACAGATAAAAGGGCAGGGGCTCAATCTGCTCCACGATTACACCCCTGCATGTTGTTCGCTCAGTTGTCCCTGTTATTATAGTTTTATATAATTAATTATAGTTTTTTAGTACAGTATTTTAAAGAGTACATGAATCTTACGGTTATATATTTTCTAATGATTGGATATAATGAATCTTTAAAAAAAAAGGTGACTGATATGTTTTGTCTGTCATATGCTGTACAACCAAAATAATTTAGAGAGAGAGAGAGAGAGAGAGAGAGAGAGAGAGAGAGAGAGAGAGAAAACATCTGTTTACATCAGCAATCCTTACAACGCCTGAAGCGTAATGATTTATTCACACATGAATGGAATGTGCAAATCCACACACAAATCCTCACTAATAACACAGCATTCTGCAGGCGAGGTGTGAAGCAGAACAAGCAGGTGAGGCATCCAAACGCAGCCAGGTGTATTTATGCGGTGGTGCTTGCCAGTCTGGTTCGCCAAGGACTCCCAAATTGATATCATTTATATGTTTGCCGCCGACCCCCATCTGAACAGATTTTGTTGTAAAGTTATTTCAGGGAACCCCAGAAGAGAAGATTCGTGCTACAGTTTTTCTACTTTCTTTAAATTGGTTAATCTGATGTGATGAGATTAACTAATTTTACTGAGGAGCCCCTTCCAGGACCCCTGGGGGTCCGCAGACCCCACTTTTAGAGCCACTGGTCTTTGCAAACAGGGAGGGTCGGTACACAGAGGACGGTCTTTAAGCCTACTCCAGAACTTTAGATTTAGATTTACAATCCTTACAGTTGTCATAAAATGTAAAAGGTGCATTAAAATATAATGTTTTTACAATCTTATAAATTAATATATTTAATAATATATACATTCATATAAATTATGATATATGGTATGTAATGTATATTTACCAGAGGATATTAACACAATATAATTATTAACTGTTGGTAGACTACATAATAAGGTGGGACGGAGGCGGGCAATGTTTCGGAGCAGGGACGTCAATTGGGTATGGCAGGGGTATGCAGCTGCCATACCCTGGGTCCAGGGGGGGGGGAAATAAAAGTTACTTTTAAATATAAATCCATGAATGTCTCTTTGTCTATCTGTGCTGGTTATTATGTTGTTAAATTAAAATAACTACAAATGTAAAATTATCCCCAACTTGACAAAATGGTATATTCCCAGGTTCCGCAGGTCAGCCGCACAGGTGGAATTCACCCAGGTTCCGCAGGTCAGCTGCACAGGTGCAATTCATTATTGTTAATTGTGGCACGTTTACTAAACATGCCAAGTTTAGCTGCACTCGAACAACCATTCCCAGCCCGAGAAACCGTAGAAACGGAGAGAAAAATAGAATGTACTTCTTAAAATAAATGTAGCATGCCTGTTGCTAAGGTATGGCAACATGACTGGTGTCTCATACACCAGTCATGTTGCCATACCTTAGCTTTTTCTGAACTGACGCCACTGTTTCTGAGGTGGAAAAAGGCTGTTTTGGTAATATTGTTGACATTGTGATGGATGAATCGCACCTGTGCGTCTAAGTGCACTGGGTGCAACTAAGATTACCGTCTGGCACAATAGGGCAGGTTGATGCCAATGAGGGCACATATCCGATTCAGCCAAACATTTCCGTATAGATTGGTGGGGATTTTAAGAAACCTTATTGTTCTAACTAAGGACAATAGGATCACCTCCTCGTATGGTGGAGATGATCTTTACCTCCAACTTATTATACATAAACCCAATATTAACGCTCCCAGGCTCGGAAAGGAATCCCAGGCCGGGTCCTGAACAACTGCGCCCAGGAACTACTGTAACACCCATCCTCCACTCTCTCTTCCTCAGATCTTTTTGCACCAATCCCAGTTATGGAAGACATATAGTACCTGAGACGAATAACAGTATCCAGTCCATATTTTTTTTTTTTATATATATTTTTGGATTTACCAGACTGTAAACCACAAACTAGTCATTTTTAATCTGTTAAAGTGTTAATGCAATCCCCCCTCATTTTGTTTATTTGTCGGTTTTAATGTTATCGGCTCCCTTTGTCTGCTGAATATTGCTTGTACGAACTTATACTGTTGTTCCACAAAATAGTCCAAAATAGTCACTGTCAGTATTGATAATGATAATTTTCTGAAAATATATTTTGTAGAAAGTTGACAGGATGATTTTCAAGTTGCAAATTTGCACTCGCAAGGGACAAGAAAGAGTGACAGTAACTTGTCCTGTTTTTGAGTTCATATTTTCTTTTACAGAACAGCAGTCCTTCACATCATGCAGTGAAACACATTAAACAAATGAGAGCTGCCCTGTGCAACTTCAGTCCTCAGTTGTCAGCAAATAAGCTGCTCTACTCAAACATTAGAGTGGATAGAGGTTCTCACTCAAAGCAATCTCACAAGCCAACTGATATCCTTATGCTGCTGTCCATGGCTATATATCCAAGATACAATCATTTATGTAAATGATGTAAATATCCTGCACAATATACAACCCCAAACAGCCAGAAATTATTTTGGTGTGTACTACTTCTTAAAGGGATATTACACTTTCAAAATAACTTTTTGTCATTTTATCGTCTAATCAGGCTTTTGGGAACACCCAGGACAGTTTTTGAATTTCTTCATTCAGTATTTAGATATTTTATATTCATTTCCCCCCATTTCCCCCCTTCCAGGACCTTCCTATACAAACCCATTATAACTTCAAACTCCATTTTAACCATGATAGATTAAATTACAACTCCTGTCCTTTTTTCTGGTGACTCCTAACACCCTCCGAATACGTGAGCAGGCCGTGTTTTTTCGATAACATTTTTCATTGATTTTTTGGGGAAAAGAAAATTATTAAATACAATAAAAGATTATAAAAAATAAATGAAAAAAGTTATCGAAAACACACGGCCTGCTCACGTATTCGGAGGGTGTCAGGAGTCACCAGAAAAAAGGACAGGTGTTTTAATTGAATCTATCATGGTTAAAATGGAGTTTGAAGTTATAATGGGTATGTATAGGAAGGTCCTGGAAGGGTGCAAAATGGGGGAAATGAATATCAAATATCTAAATAGTGAATGAAGAAATTCAAAAACTGTTCTGGGTGTTCCCAAAAGCCTGATTAGACGATAAAATGACAAAAAGTTTTTTTGAAAGTGTAATATCCCTTTAATCTGTAATCATCACTGTAAATAATACTTTTAGAAAGTGAGTCTCATATATAGTTAATGACACATTATCTGCTTAGGTCTCCGTTTGCAAAATAGTATAATACCAACCACGAGCTTATAAGACCACAACAATAACATGTTGAGTAATCACAAAAAAAAAAGAAAAAAAAAATTGGGAGTGAACTATCCCTTTAACTGTGCTGGTGCAGTAATTATAAATGCTGACCACTAGATGTCATCAGAGTCAAACTAATATTGTGGCGACATTAAATCATGTATTACTGAGCTTAAAACGTAAGAGCTCATTGTGATACTAAATATAATTCTTAAGGAGAACTCCTAAGCTATGTCTTATGGTCTTTGTGCTGTACCAAATAAATACCTGCACACAATGTTTTGGTTGTTGTTGTTGCACATTATGTGTTTTTCTTTTAAATGACAACTCTATCATAATGCTACTATAGGAATGTTTATTATTTATGAGCATCCTTAGACTAGTGTTAGTGTTTGGCTGTACTCGTGCCGTTTGCATTTCTGTCTTATAAAGTATTAAATCAATCAATCAAACCCTCGGTTTTCCCTGCAGTTCAGGCTTATTTCCCCATGCCAGGCAGGCAGGCACAGCCTGCAATAACTATATATCCATCCAGACTTTGATTGATTGAATACTTTATTAGAGGATAAGGAAAGGGTAGCCCTAAAGGAAAGTAGCTCACTGGTAGGCCTACAAGGTCAACTGTCTAAATTATACACTCGTTTAAAGGGGTATTTCGGTCAAAAACGACTTTCCTACCTTTCAAATGATGATTCGGGAAGCTTCTGGGTTGATCCAGGTGTTGTTTGACCCATAGCAGCATTTTGTTCCACATTAAATGACACACAAATAGAACACTGTAGCCATGCAGAAAATATCACCATAAGACAGTCAGAATTGGTATTAGAAAGGTCAGGGACTCATGGGTAGGTAAAGATAGGCTTTGTCTTTTTATTTCTTTTTCAATACCAGTTGCTGCCAGTGCCACCTGTAAGTGACTCTAATCTCTTGCATCACCTCCATCTGCACTGGTTGTGGAAATAAATGTCCTGGCATGGCCGTGTAGAGTAAAAGTTACAAACTACAATACAATACACATCTGATCTGTTCTATTCCATTCTATTCATTTGTGTTCTAGTGCTTCTAGTAGGCCTACTACTGTCTATATGCATAATTCAAGTGGGGTAGTCTGTCTGCAATGCGGTGTAGTAAGATAATGTGTCCACTAGAGGCCAGTTTATGTCGGAAATTCGAGAGTGGGAAATTCGGAAAGTGCAGGTGTCAAATCAATACTAGGCCTGCTCAAGAGAGTAAAAATAAAAGCCGATAAGCCGTTGTTCTGGTACTGGTAGACTATATAATATAAGGCAAGGCTATACTTACAGCAAACACTCCGCTCCTCTTGTTCAGAAAATGCCATGTATGATCTGTATCCCTGAAACAGGCTAAATCTGACTGTCTGTGACTGTGTGCTGCCTAATGCATCCACAAGCGTTAGCCCTGAATACAGGACTCTCATATACATGAGAGTCCTGGTGCCGCCTCAACATGAGGAGTAGTGGGCAATCGAGCCCTTAACGGTTTGAGCTAGGAACGTCAGATTTCAAAAATAAAGTGCTTACCTAAGCCAACTTTGATAACAATTTGACGCCGCACAACGTTCATTACACGCCGCTACCGGATTGTTGAATAAAAAGCATTTTTGTCCGAAATTATTTTGCTTAACATAGGACGTCCGCCTCTAGTGGACAGTCACGTCATCTCCGGTTGATCATTGTAGTGAACGGAGATGATGCGATGACGCGACTGTCCACTAGAGGCGGACGTCCTATGTTAAGCAAAATAATTTCGGACAAAAATGCGTTTTATTCAACAACCGGGGAGCGGCGTGTAATGAACGTTGTGCGGCGTCAAATCGTTAGCAAAGTTGGCTTGGGTAAGCAGTTTATTTTTGAAATCTGACGTTCCTAGCTCAAACCGTTAAGGGCTCGATTGCCCACTACTCCTCATGTTGAGGCGGCACCAGGACTCTCATGTATATGAGAGTCCTGTATTCAGGGCTACCACAAGCGTGCAAACGCCAAACTATGATGCCACCATTATTTATGATATATCATCATTCATCAGACATGGTCCATTTGTGAATGTGTGTGTCTGACTGTGCAAAGTTGGGACGCTGAGTTGGGCAGCAACAAGCAGCAGCAGCAAACGAGGCCCGCCATTTTCCTGCGAGCGAACCTCAGGTCCTTGTGCAGCCAGCAGGGGGAAGCGGCGTGGAGCTCGGAGCCAGAGTTCTTCTGTGGCTGCGTGGGAACCAGCGAAGAACAGCGAGTAGAGATGGGATTTATGGCTCTTTGAAGTGAGCCTGATCTCTGGGACCCGTTCTTTTCAAAGAGCCGTTCAAAAGACTGGCTCATTTTAGTTACTTTGGTTATTTAGTTACTTTAGTTATTTAGTTACTTTGTAGATTTTGATTATAATTACAAAATAAATCACTTCAACCCTATATACATTTTGGCCATATACATATTTTCTGCGCATTTGAAAATAGCCGATCTACAACGTTGCAACGCATTGTGAGCTTGTAGATCTGCTATTTTCAAAAGTTTTTCTACATCTAACATATAATTTTCCGAATGTCTGTCTGTCTGTCTGTCTGTCTGTCTGTCTGTCTGAGTGTCTGTCTGTCTGAAACCGCGTTTCTCCTCAGTGGCTGGAGCAATTGATCTGAAATCGCATCACCATCAGCATATGAACACACCTGACATAACTGTGAAGCCCGTTTGTCACTTTCACAAATCGTATGCTGTATAATTGCATTTTTATGGTGTATCTATATCTATTTAGCCTACAGTACCTTTTGTGACCACACATGTTAAGGGAGGGGCGCTGTTGTTCAGGCCATGCACAATCACACACAAACCCACACACACACACACACACACACACACACACACACACACACACACACACACGGGGGGGGGGGGGGGGGGGGGGTTGTGTGCAGGCGGGCGGGCGGGGGGGGGGTTCTGGCCCTGTTACAGATGTTGTCCAAAATCATGCAGATCGGTACACAGTATCTCTGTAGCCGTTAAATGGAACGGGTATTTCTTACATTGATGCTCCTACATATTAGCATGCAAGCACCAGTTAAAGTTACTTTCCATCCCTCATATACTGTGCACAGTGCACATCCCATAATCCACACACTGCACATCATTTCGGAGCTCATATCTTTGAACGGGTAAGGGCTAGTTTTATTAATTGGAAAACTTGTGAAATGGAACATTTTGCATAATGAGTAGTATGCAAGTATTAAGTAGTCTACATTTTGATGCCAAAACCTTTGTACTTACTCAAGTACATTTTAATTCAGAACTTCTACTTGTGGCAGGCAGAGTATTTCTACATTGCAGTACTTACTTAGTAGTACTAAGTAAAGAATTGTTGTACTTTTCCCACCACTGTTCTGTTCATTAGAAAGGAACGGCCCCCCCCATCGTTCATTCCAAAGAACCGTTCAAAAGACTCGAGTCGTTCGCGAACGTCCCACCTCTAACAGTGAGAAAGAAGGAGCCAGCAGTGAGTGAGTGAGGAGGGGAGACTAGAGGAAGAGGCTCTGCTCTGGTCTGGTACGGTGGGGAGCGGAGAGAGAGAGATAGAGGGAGAGAGACACAGGGGAACGCTTTGGAACCGATCGCAGACTGCTGGTTCGTATCTCTATAATGAAAATATCATCGGTCCACACCGCAATGTCCGTGGACTTGGATCTTTAATGTGTTTCCAGTGTGGATTGGTTACAAGTGTTAAAAACAGAAGGAACCGTTAACTGCAAAAGCCTGAGCTATAATACGTCGGTCGCCGCGACGAAAAAACAGCCGATCTTTGCTGTGAGCTTGTAGATCGGCTGTTTTTTGGTCGCGCGACACCGGCGTGCGGCCCAGCATAAACCACCCCTGTAAAACGCCTGTCTGTCTGTCTTGTCTTGTCGCTCGTTCTCATGGTTTCTCTCTGTCTCTCTTGTCTCTCGTGTCAGGTGGCCGCCGGGCGAACAACCGTGGGAAGCGACAACGACACGGATAAGAACGCTAGCATTTCGGTTCGTTGAAACACTGACCCCGATCTCTCGTCTTTGTTGTTTGAAGTCTAATACATACGAGGGGAGTAAAGATGTCTGGACAGAGCATAACAGACAGGATAACGGCCGCTCAACACAGTGTCACCGGCTCGGCGATCACCAAGACCGTGTGCAAGGCGACCACGCACGAGATCATGGGGCCGAAAAAGAAACATTTGGATTGTGAGTATTCCCCCAAAAACGGGGGGGCTTTTGGTTGCATTGTTGCTGCATTCCATTGATTCGCTTGTAAATACTTTCTCCTCTCATAGCCTCATATGCGAGGGGCTGTGGTTGTGTGAGGCCTATGTGTGTGTATGTAGCTTTGGTAGCATGATCTGCCTATCACAGTGGTTCTCAAATTGGGGTCCGGCGACCCCCAGGGGTCCTTGGTGCAGTTCCAGGAGGTCCCCAGCTAAATGATAGTTAGGAACTCAGAGTGTACATATGGAACCAAATGGACCGTTATGGGTCTGTAACTCAGAGAGTGTACAAATGGGTCAATTTGGTTCCATTTGTACACTCTCAGAGTTACAGATCTATAAGGGTCCATTTGGTTCCAGTTGTACACTTTCAGAGTTAAATTAATGTTGATTTTACAATATAGATCGGTGTTCCAGAGATGGAAATGCCATTAAGTGGGGGATTGTAGCCTAATGGATGTCAGACTTGGGGAACTTGAAATTAAAATGGTTGAGAATCACATCTAGTCTTTATGGGGGTCCTTGTCAGGAAAAAGTTTGAGAACCACCGGCCTATCAAATCAAAATATACCGCTTTCTTTCTTAACACTTGTTGAAACAGTCCCCGTTTTGTTCTAGTTTTCCATGCTGACTGACAACAGAAGCCCAGCAGTATGGCTGCCATGGGTTTCATTGTAGAGCTATCTCACTGTGAACCTTTAACTTTTGATCAAATCATTAACCACATTCTCCTCCAGACGCCCACTGTACTTAGATGTTGCACATATGACTTTCATCTGGTGTCTGGGACTGTGTGAAGTGTGTTGTGTATTAGACTGTGTGTAATGGGCCTCTGCTTTTTGGAGCTCAATATAAGTACTCCCTGTAGGACAATAATTATTCTTTCTGTAGAGCCCATTCTTTGTTTATGTCAATATTAAGTGGTGGTTTACTTGTGTGCTCTCTTAGATAGACACCCGTGTCAGGGTCGGGGAGCACGCAAAGAAGTTACTTGTTCAAGAGTGGCACTGTTATCTCGTGTTTCAGAATGAATTAATTCGGCAATCTTCTGGGATTTTTGTGAAGGAATGTGTTAAGTTGAAAGGAAGTTGCGTGTACTTCTCTCCTAGTGTAAGCAGAGAAGGTTGGCTACCGCAAAGTTAACATAGCCTTTGCTCTTACTGACATTTGGCCACATTTGAGTCACTGTCTGTTCGTAGATATCTACGTGTGCTATTTGGGGATTGACCTGCTTCCAAGACAAACAGATTGCATTGGGATCTCTCTATGAGAGAGGATTTACCATGAATCCCACTATCATTTTGAAGAAACGTTCTCAATCCTGACCGCAGAAACCAGTTGATGCCTGTATGGTCGGTCTGCTGAAGAGGATATGACTACATTTGTCTAAGGAATTCACTATTTGTTTTGCCTTTTGATCTCCGCCTGCATTTGAGTTCAAACCCACTCAACAATTTCCCTTCCCCTGAAATAGTCTTTGAGTCACACTCACAGAATGGTACCCGTTGATCGTGCCTCTGCTTAATATTAAGACACCCTCCGTTTTTTGACAGCAGGATGTGAGGGGTTATTTGATTGTAGTTTAGCCCAAAGTCTTTTAGTGGTCCTAACCCCTGAGGGTGTGTGCGCGCGTGCAATGTTTAGACCAGAGCATCTACCCCATAGAGCAGGGGTTTTCAAAGTGGGTGACGGGGCACCCTGGGGTGCCGCGACAGCAGTCCAGGGGTGCCGCGACATGATTTGATAATATTTGGAATTTATTTGAACACTTTGAAAAAATATTTAGTATCATTTTAAACTTGAAGTACAATGTTATTTTCAGTCAGTTCTAACCAAAATGGCTATTATCTCAACGCTTTCCTCGCAACATAATCACTAAAATATCGTCACTGTCGGGCAGAAACCTCGCATTTCCAAGTTTCAAATGTGTACGTCTTTTGGTAAAGCAAAGCCCTGCTTCATCATACAAGACTGTCGCACAAAACTAGTGAAAACAGCCGATCTACAAGCACACAGTGTGCTTGTAGATCTGCTGTTTTCACTAGTTTAGTACATTTTATAGATCATAAATACAAAACGACGATATGTTATAAGGTGCTGGGAGTGAAAATTATAATGTAGGGGTGCCTCGGATTAAAAAAATGTATTATGGGGTGCCCTGAGACAAAAAAGTTTGGGAACCCCTGCCATAGAGGCTGGATGTGAACTATTGGCTTGCAAAGTAGGCCTGTAAACATTTGTTTCTCTGTTGGTTTATTTTATTTCCTGTGCTCTAAAAGGCTTACGGCTCACAGTGTGGGGTCCATAGTCTCCATGTTTTGCCCACACATGTAGCTTTGTAGTCTTTACAATACGCAGCTATCATGAGTGTTAATTTAACTCAAAAGATGTATTTCTTTTGGTGTGACAGTTTGCCTCAATCAAAATATTGCGATTTCCGTCTCCCGCTGGTATTTGCCCTTTATGATGTTGATCTACTCCTGTGTTTATTTTATTTTAGTTTTGGGTCGTTCACTGCATACAGACACACTTACCCACTTTAACCTTTTCGGTAAAGTTCTTATGGAATGTGTAACAGTACTGTGGTTAGATGTTGGCTGGTATTTGTTACCTGTATGCTACAGTACATAAATAATATACCTTATTCATCAAGTGTAGCCGTTTGTCTTTGTTTCAGAAGAGTGGCAATTAGGTCAATATGGTTTGTTCTGACACCAAATCTTGCAGATTTAATCAGGTCTTGTCAACCCTTTATAAATTCACGTTTATTCTTTTTTTTATTTTTTTATTTATTACATTTTGTACTTCTAATGAAACATGACCCAGAAAAAAAATCTAGAACTGGCCCACAATTTGCTCCAGAAACTACAAAGATATGATGCATCTCTGATAGCTAGCATACAAAACATGCCAGCATAATTAGCCTGTTTAAAAACTCACAGGAAGTTTGCCTATTTTGTTGAAACACACTCGGGTGCTCTTGAGAAAATAGTTGTTACATCAGAGATCCTAGTTGTAATGTTTTGATTTATAAAGTGTCTCATTTAAGTGTCCATATTTGAATATAGCATGGCTTTAATGATAACTTGCCAAATGAGTCTAGTAAGGGGCCTTAACCCATTCAGGCCGGGAGGCGGGAACACATTTTGCTGTTTGGGAGGGGCTTACAGTACATGTACAGTATGTAGCAACATATTTGTTTTGTAGGCTAATTTCTGATTTAGCCCTATTCTATAGGTTAGGCCTAAATTAACAATGAAGGCCAATAAAGAATTGTATTATTCTGTCCTGCCCTGAACGACCACAAACATATCACTTAGCAGCCCTGTGGTTCCTTCTATAGAATCATTTCCCGTTAGCCACTATTTTTAGTCTTGGCATTAATTCCACGGATTACATTTTGTATGTGAGGGTTTTGGAAATGCATGATGATGACTAAAGCACCCAGCTGCTGCAGTATGCAGACGAGGGACCCTGTACCCATGTTCCTGCACAGACAGGTGTTTGGTGACTTCCTTGATGGCACTGCTGGAATCGGGCCTCTCCTGGCTCCTTGAGCTATTCCAGAGTGCTGGCAGAAGCGGTGTCTAGCAGGAATCACACTTTGGTTTGAGATAGTTGAGGGTTGGAGTTTCCTCTCCAGCCAGAAATAAACCATTGAGGTCGCATGCTCTCCTGTCTGGCTCTGATTTGCAGGTAGGAGATAAGAGATATGGTTCCCCCAGCTTGAGCTCCCCTCTGATTTGGGGCTGGTTTGTATGCACATTCTTTAACACAGCCGTGCTAGATAAACTCATTCAAACAACTTGAGAGTTACCGGTGAGGGAAAAGCTCGTAAATATCAGACTAAAATCCTCTTGCTGTCAGCTTCAACGTATGTTTACTTGTTTGAAGCAAGTGTGAAATAACTCATAGGGAAATGGCACAAGAGTACAGTATTAAACCATTTGAACCAAACTACAGGCCAGGCCACATTACTTTTATTTTATTTTATCCATCGTTGTTATTATGTAATGTATTCGTTCCGCTTAACATTTGCTGTTGTCATGAAAAGAAAGTGAGTAACTCGGGTACATATTGGTGACTTTTTATGGTCTAAGACTAGGTTAATTGCTGTTATGTAAAATGTGTTGTCACTACTGTTAAAGAATAGCTCGAAGTTCTCTCATGAGGTCATGATGAATATGTGAACGTAACTCTGCTGCACCTTCTCCCTCTGATAGAAATGTCGAGGAACAACCAAGATGAAATTTCAGGAGGGCATTTATTTATACCCGGCGTATCGGCACGGTGTGTGATGTGTTCTTTTGCCTGTAGTTAGTATATAATCTTCAAAGAGTAATCTGTGTATTATATAATTTGGTTATTTTAGTTTAATTCCTATTTTAAACACATGGAGAACATGTAACACAGCTGATGAAACTTAAAGCTACCTGAATAACATGGTTTTGGTTCTACATATTTTCTTTGCCATTTGCTATACAAGGGTTTTAATGTATTGTCAATCATTAGTCGGCTGATACTTTGAGCTGGGTCCAAATATGCACCGAACAGCTGTTTACATGTGCACTTAAGTAATTAATTGTACTCGTGTTTCTGGTATTTTGATGGTAGATGTGAAATTCCAAATGAGCATATCACATCTTTAATTTTGGATGTCTTGTCTTGAGTGTTGAAGTGTGGATGTGCTAATGTGTTTGTGCTTGAGTTAATATTGAGATCACTTTGTTCACACGCATGTTAATTATTGCTGAACAATTTCCAAATTACAGAAATTTAGAATACTTCTAAAAATAAAAGTGTTCTTGTTATAGGATTTGGTCCTTGAATCAAGGACCATAATGTTTTTGTATGTTTATTTTGACCGTCAGGTCGCAAGTTACTATGCAAAGCTCCACCAGCTGTCCCTCCGTCAGTCTGTCCGTCACATCACACTTTTGCTCTACTCTTATCTCTGGAACCGTTGCCCCTATCCATGCCAAACTTTGCACACACACTCCTTTGGATGGCAACTCATTTCTCACATGGCCCTCTTCTAGCACCACCATGAGGTAGAGTATTGCAAAACACAGTTTTGGACACTGCTCCTACAGATTTTGGCCTAAATTCACACAAAGCGGTATACGGTATCTCTAAAGTCATGTCATCAACATGGATCTGTCCCATTTCCCATATTCCCTCCTGATTGGCTACGATTGCCTTCTAAAGGTTGTGTATGCTCAGGTCACTTATCTTCCGATTAGTTACACTATATACTCTTTTTTTTTTTTTTTTTTTTTTTTTATCTTCCAAAAAATCCATTGGTCCATTATAGAATGGAATGTAAATCAACTTGGACTTGAAACTTGCTTGAGTTAGGTATTCCAACACAGTGACTTTAATGTTGCCTTTAACAGTACAACATTTTATGCAGGATGTAGGATTAATTGATTTGAAAGTTCTTGCCAAAAATAGTCCCTGAAGAAAAGCTTGTTTTTAAGAATTACATTCTCAGACCCACACCAGTAGCCACATGTGGCCCGTGGCCCTCAAATGGGACCCAAGGCACACTGATGCTCCAATCTGCACCAAAGTTGTCTCTGACGCTATTCGGAAGAGTGGCATGAGAATTGTCGCACCCCAAAAAAAAGATAAATTGCCCATGGGCCACTACAGCAGTCTTTAACACTTGAACTGACCATATGGTTGGTAAGTCTGACCATTGCTCTGATCAGTGCAATAAAGTACTATATTTGAAGGCTGCACACAGTTTATGAAAATGTAGTGCTTTAAAGAATGCTTGAACACTTGAGTGTGACATCTACCACTCACCATGTTGACATTAGTTAACACACAAGCAAGTTGCCACTGCATCTGGTTGAACTTCCTTTGTGGCCTCTTTGACATAAAGCACGCTGTTACAAACCTAACTGCCGTCCGACTTTGTTGTCCTACTATGGCTGGCAGTAACAGGTAACTCATGATACAATATCCTGATACATGAGGAGTCACAATGCGATACATATCCCAATGCCAATAACCTTCGTTCCTCTGACATTCATCATGTCCTCTCCAGTCTTTACTAGCATGTAGGTCTCAGCGCTGTACAAATACATTTTATGAAAATTATAAAATAAATATTGTGATATTGGATTATCAATAGTAATACGATACAATATGGTCATTCCAATATAACTTTTGAACACAGCTCTTAATGTGACTACGCTTTGAAGTTGAAGAGAAATAAGAGCACATTGAGTTATGCCTAACCTAATTATTATGACCGTACTCTGTTTTAAAGTAATAAAAGTGGGGACAGAAGTAAAAGCAGAAGTGTGAGCAGATTTCATGTTTCATTTTCACGTTGGTGTTTATATTTTCATTTTGCATGACTTTAAAACTCTTCCTTCCTTGAGCTCTCCTTGAATTGGAAGATTTCCTTCTTCCCATTTAAGTAGTGTGCACTTGTGCAGCTGTGTCAAGGTGATTCACAGCAGCCACCGAGGTGGATTAAAGAGTCACACTGGTACTCTGCACACACTTTTCTAGCCCTCCAAAGTCACCGCCTGGAGGTTAGGTCCACCCCACCCCAGCCCACCCCATGTCCCATGGAATGCACTGGCCCACTAGGAGCATGTGACTGCAGTGGCATCGTATGGCAGCCCTTAAAAAGAGTGCTGACACACTGTCAGCCGGCTCATCTGAATGGAGCATACTGTAACCCTCAAAGGCCTGCGTGATTCAATGGCGCAAGTCTGTAGTGTCCGGGCCAGAACCAAATAATAAGCAGTGTTGGCACAGAGGCCAGCATCGTGCCTGTGTGTGTGCGTGACACACAGTGGTGGAAAAAGTATTCACATGTTTTACTTTAGTAAAAGTGTCGATACCGCAATAAAGACATGCTCTGTTACAAGTGAACGTCCGGAATTGAAAATGTACTTGAGTAAAAGTACAAAAGTTTTGGCATCAAAATGTACTTAAACTAAAGCACCAAAAGTAAAAGTACAAAATGTTTGAAAATAGCAGATCTACAAGCTCCCACCGCGTCACATCGTGACACGTTGTGAGCTTGTAGATCAGCTGTTTTCAAATATATAGCCACGGTATAAAATAGGGCTAAAGTGGTATGTTTTTAAATATTATAATTTATATCTGCAAAGTAAGTAACTAGTAACTGAAGTTTTTAAAATAAATGTGGTGGAGTAAAAAGTACAATATTTGGATCCGAGATGTACTGTCTGGAGTAGAAGTAAAAGTATAGGAAATTGGAAATGCTCAAGTAAAGTACAAAATACCTCAATTGTACTTATAAGTACAGTACTTAAGTAAATGTACTTGGTTACGCTACACCACTGGTGACACACATATTGCTGTGTTCTGTGTTGCCTGTGTTTGTGATGAAGCAATTTCCCTGCTGGGATTAATAAAGTGCTACTACTACTACTACTACACAGAGACGTTACCTCACTGTGAGAGGATAGTAACCTGAACCCTATGGCTGGAAGCCACGTCTTGTTTTCTGGGTTATTATTTCTGCCTGCCTTCTTATCTAACGGCTCAGTTATGTCATGCAACTTCAGATTTCCATTCATACCGGCGTAGGGTTTCAACTTGGGTGTCTATGAACCTGTCGCCGAAACAAACATGTCCAGGGCAACGGGACTGCGAAGGGGAAAGACATTTCCTGGAGCAGGAAGTGTTCATGTATTTCCTGAAGGCATGCCTTTTAGATTGCCAAGCATAAATGCTAACAGGAAGTCATTATACAATGCCCCCTCCCCAGAATGCTTAGGGAGCCAAACTGATCAAATGTCGAGATTGGCTGGTGCACTTTTGATCCACTTCCTCTTCAATTATGCCACTGATTACGAAAGCATGCAGGAATTCCACCCGCCAGGTTTGGGAATCGTAATGACTGCGCGTATAGTATATTCCGTAATCCAGGGGTCTTCAACGTTTTCCGGCCAAGGACCCCTTAGTCGAGAGAGAGATGAATCGTTTAACAGCACAATCATCAGTGTATTTTGGATTCATGTCAGTTTGTGTTTTCAGATATTTAACCACTTGAGCCGTCATTACCTAATAAACTTGACCTTTCACTCTGTACTTAGTCTGCTCTTTTTCCCCTCTACACCAAACCTCTTAGCCAAAAATAGCCGATCTACAAGTTCACAATGCCTCGCAGTGCGAGGCGTTGTGAGCTTGTAGATCTGCTATTTTTGGCTACAGTTCTCAGAATATGGACACTAGGGTTCAAGTTGTTAATATAGAAATAATTGGAAGAATTGGATGACCCCCTGCAGTAACTCTGAGGACCCCCTAGGGGTCCCGGACCGGTCCCCCTGTTGAAGACCCCTGCCATAATCCAAAACCTTGTGGACATTTGCTTATTTTTCTATTTTTTTTATTTGACAATTTGCTTAGCGTAATGCAGACAACATGTGCCTGACAAAGTTTGTATATAAAAGCCAAAATTAAAGGACTTGACGGCTATTTTATAAAGCAACAATTTGCACCACAAATCACTAATTAAATGCCATTGAACCCATGTGTATAGTCTCTACGCTGGTGGTCTACTTCTCATCTCATAACTTAAGCATGAAAAAGTTGGAAAAAGTGTTAACTACTGAACTAATTTTAACTGTAGCCGCTGTTTCATGGAGTTTGTAGTAGAGCAGATGTGCATTAAATAAACATTTGAAATGGTATGTGTTGCTGTTTGAAGTTACTCCTAACAACAGTTATGTCTTCGTTTGAATTTTGTGTCTCAATGCTATAAAAGGATTAATGAAGTCTTAAATGACGACTTCACCACTTTTCAATCTATCTTCATGTAATTGGTCCTCACTAACATTCAAGATAAAATAGCACAATTTCTTTTCCACTTGGTCTGTGTCTCATATAGGAGGACTGTGGGCAGTTCAGAAACCCGCCTACCAGTGACATCTTCGATGGGCAATCCAAGCTAATAGAAACTGCAAAAAGTTACCATGCTATAATGGAAGCCATTGTTCTCACGATAATACAAATCTAAATATTTTAAAAAAAATTGTGTTAAAAATGAATCTGCCTAACGATGATGTCACTGGCAGGCGGGTTTCTGAACTGCCCACAGCCCTCCTAAGACACAGACCGAGTAGAAAAAAAAATGGTGCTATTTTATGGTGGTGAAGTTGTCCTTTAAGACTGTAGGGCTGTACATCATTGGCATTCTGTAGTGGCCATACTTTACAAAAAATAATGGACACTTAAGTTTGTCTTGCATCTCATTTCTCATACTATGTCTATGATGTCGGAGGACATTTTGTTGTTATCGCCTGACATAGTAGGATGATATAACTTATTTTTTATAGCTACAAACTGTAGCTTCTTTAGTTTTTTCTTCAGACAAGTTCAGACAACCCATCTCGGTATGGGTGCCGTGCCTGCTTGCATGCTCTGCTCTGGATGTGTGTTGTGATTGTGAATGCATGTTCTTTATGTAAATCAAATAACGATGATGATCTTTCTACAGCATGTCACTTCGCGTTCAGACAATTTAGCACAAACCCACCTGTTCTGCTCAGAATAGGGGCGCTAGGGTTAATGCAATCTGGCTGACCATCGTCAAATAAAAGGGAACGCCCTCTCTGTTTTGTTCCTTTTTCGTAGTGTCTGTTCTCGAGAGATTAGGGTTCATGTGGTAAATGGGTGCACTATTTCTCACAGATGAGGGGAAGGAAAAGGAAACGCATCTGACACTGGGTTCTGATGGTGGTTAGAGGTTGTCTGGTCTTTTATCACCCTATTTACATCAGGATGTTGATAACATGTCATGTGGCCCTTAGGTAGAATAGTGGGTCTCAAACTCACGTCAAGGAACCCATAACTTAGTTACAGACCTGTTAGAGTCCAGATGGAAACCCCTCAAGGAACCCTGAGGGACCCTGGACCTCACTTTGAGAACCCCCAATGCAGTGTTTCTCAACCTTTTTTCTGCATGGGCACACTTTTCATGTCCCAAGAATCCATGGGCACGCCAACATAATACGGGGGTGTAAATATCGTCACTGTCGGGAAGAAACCTCGTATCTCCAAGTTTCAAATTTGTACGTTTCTTCGCAAAGTAAAGCCCTGCTTCATCATACAAGTCTGTCGCACAACAGTAGTGAAAACAGCAGATCTACAAGCACACAACGCCTCGCGGTGCGAGGCGTTGTGTGCTTGTAGATCGGCTGTTTTCACTAAATCATTTTTAAAATGATAAATACAATACTGGCTTTCAAGCAGTTTCAAGGGGCACACTTGACCCTTCTCAGGGGCACACCAAAGGTCCCCAGGCACAGTGGTTGAGAAACACTGCCCTAATGTAGAAGATGGAATAATACAACCATGAAGGTATCACAGGAAGCTTTTGGTATGTTTGAGAGAAAGTATATTCACTTTCTGATGTAAAAACGTGGTTGTCAAAATGTTTTATCGTTTTTTGTATAGTCATGTTTGTCTTGTCTGTTGTTAGTTTATATGTTACTAGCCCTTACCCGTTCAAAGATATGAGCTCCGAAATGATGTGCAGTGTGTGGATTATGGGATGTGCACTGTGCACACAGTATATGAGGGATGGAAAGTAACTTTAACTGGTGCTTGCATGCTAATATGTAGGAGCATCAATGTAAGAAATACCCGTTCCATTTAACGGCTACAGAGATACTGTGTACCGATCTGCATGATTTTGGATCCGTGTGTGTGTGTGTGGGTTTGTGTGTGATTGTGCATGGCCTGAACAACAGCGCCCCTCCCTTAACATGTGTGGTCACAAAAGGTACTGTAGGCTAAATAGATATAGATACACCATAAAAATGCTATTATACAGCATACGATTTGTGAAAGTGACAAACGGGCTTCACAGTTATGTCAGGTGTGTTCATATGCTGATGGTGATGCGATTTCAGATCAATAGACCGTTTGTCAGCCTTCTGATTGGTCCCTGAGACTCCCTGACTGGCCAACCAGAAAAAAACATTCACTTTTTGCTATCGGGGGTGGAGTTTGTGCAGTGGAGAATGTTGAATGTGTCTTTCAAGAACTGTCCGCACTGCGCGACACGGAGATCGGCCGGTACGGTGATAGCGACGGCAAGCGTCAAGCGATCTCGCTCATCATAACGAATAAGCTTCAACAAACTAGTTCACATGTACCTTATCAATGGTCTAAGAGTCACGATTGGGTACATATAATTTAAATGGGCAGAATTACGAAAAGCCAGCCTATTATGTGAGGAGAAACATTCTCTCTGTCCTCTTCCTAGTACCCAAGATGCAATGCGCTTCTCTTTCTATCTCTGATCCAGAGGATTAAACTAATTAAAACATTTATTTTTCGGGGGAAAACTACTGTTTTGCTATGTAATTACTGTACCTTTTTCTTCCCTTTTTATTAATATCACGTAGATGTGTTTTTTGTGGTACTTTATATAGCTGTAATGAGGCTATGAAGGGAAAAAAAATCGCATCCACTACCACTATAAAAGAATCTGCAAAGAGGATTCTGTCCCACTGGGATTAAACAAATTAAAACATATATTTTCGGGTAAATCCCCTGTTTTGCAATGTAACTACTGTACCTTTGTCTTCCCTTTTTATTAATATCACCTAGGTGTTTTTCCTTTGGTACTTTATATAGCTGTAATGAGGCTATGAAGGGGAACAAAAATCCCATCCACTTCCACTATAAAAACAATCTGCCCAGGGTTAATGTCCCATCATAGTAACAGGGCAGAATGGGGCGGGATTTGCAAAAGGGTTTATTGCTCCAGCCACTGAGGAGAAACGCTCAGACAGACAGACAGACAGAAACTCACTCACTCAGACATTCGCAAAATTATAGTATAGATGTGTGGATCCACCCCAGGAAGATTCGCTGATATTATGGCAAGCATCAGCTAATGGGGATCCTGCTAAACTTGATAAACAATCAGGCTTGCATACAGGAGGAGGGCTTGGTAGGCATATCAGATCTAATCTTTTTTCTTTAAAGGTCAAGGCACATTTACTGTTCTAGGCGTTGGTGTTGTACTAAATGCAAATATGACATAGTCTTACTCTTAGTAGTGCTTGCTTCCCTTTTTGGTAGAAAGGCTTGACTCATCACTCACTTCCTTTCTCACGGTGTAATGTATGTGCATAGGCCACTAGTCAGATCTAATGGGCAGTGTAGCCCCCTCTCCTTTGAGTGTCTTGAATCCTCCACCCTGGCATGCTTCTCCTTTTGGAACTTGGACACCAACCTCCCCAGCCAGAACCAAGCGATATCACAACTGAGCTCTTGTCTGATTCCCACCAGCTGTCTCGTTGTTTCACTTTTACTTCCTGTGGCTTGCCACGTATTCTCAATCTTGTGCAAACCTTTCTGACATTGCTGCCCAAATCAGCTCAGCCCATCTTTTCACAGCAAAACCTTGAGCGATATCCTAACACTCATGGACCTGTTGTGGTCTCTGTCAAGTCCACCCTGCAGGTCTATTTTTGCACTCCAGTTAAATTATTATTATTGTTGAGTCATTGGGAGAGTTCAGTTTGTACTTGAAGATTTGGCATTTTTATTTTACATTTGGGCGCTAATTTGTGACAGACCATTTTTTAATGGAACAAGAACACATGATGAATGCATGATCTCTCTCGCTCTCTCTGCCTCTGTCCCTCCCTACCTCAGTTAATCTCAGAATTAAACCTGTAATGGTATTGACCATAAAAGAGTTTATGGTAGCCTAGATCAGTGGTGACCTTTTCAGGCCTCTACCAACCCCAAAATGATCATATTGAACAGGGAACCCTACCCTGACAAGCATGCGTTGAGGCATTACATTTGGTTTGACTTGGCTCCACAGATAAATGTGAAAAAAGTAGATCAGCTATTTTCAAAATGATTGCTTTTGCGTATTATCTAGCTAATGTTTGACCAGTTTGTATGTTGTGGATGGATGGATGGATGGATGGATGGTGGGGACTTGAATTCTGATGGATGTTTTGTGTTTGTGTGTAACTGCTAGAATTCAAAATTCAAATAAGTCTTCAGGCCTGCTTTTATTTTTGCATTTAGTGGTGCATCCATATTGGGATACGTTACCACAGTGAAGTGTACTTCAGTTCAGAGACCTTCTAAAGGCTGAAATCCCTTGTATTTCATGGTACTAAGCTGCTGTAATCTAAGAATGTCCCAGACAAAAAGATTCCCAATGTGTGATTATGTCAACCCTATGATTTCAACACAGGGCTTAAAGGAATAAAAGATCACTTGAGGCCACTGGAATGAGACTTGTCCATGTCAGCTCTTCTCCTGTCAATCATTCCTTGTTCAGCTACCAGAATATATCAGTTATTTTTAATGTTGTAAAGAAAGGGGAAACGTGTGTGTGTGCACGCAGTGGGGGTGGATCGGTTGGGGCTGGAAGGGGGACCTTCTTTTTGCTGACATTTTTCCTGCTTTCGATTTTATTTTTATGAGTGTCCAGCAGGTCAAATTCAGATGAAATTTTCAATTGCTGTTGGTTGTACTTATTTTATTCCACTTGATTGGAAGTGATCGCGATAACGTTTATCAATCAGTGCCCCGCCTATGCTAATCTATTGCTCTGTTCATAATCACATGAGGACAATGTGATTTGATTCTGTTCCTGTAGTACTACTCACAGGAGAAAAGCTGAACACACTGATTTCAAAGTATTTAGAAGAACTTATTGTTTATAAAGATCAACTGTGAATTGCTCACTACCTAATGTATACAGTACACCATTGAGACCTCTCAAATCATCAGGCACTGGTCTCTTAACTACCTAGAATAATGTGTGTGTGTGTGTGTGTGTGTGTGTGTGTGTGTGTGTGTGTGTGTGTGTGTGTGTGTGTGTGTGTGTGTGTGTGTGTGTGTGTGTGTGTGTGTGTGTGTGTGTGTGTGTGTGTGTGTGTGTGTGTGTGTGTGTGTGTGTGTGTGTGTGTGTTTGTGTTTGAGCATTTTGTTACAGTATCTCTGAGCACACAGAAACAAATTCCTAATCGACTGTTAATTTCAGTGGGTTTGGCAATAAATATTGAATATCATGTGAATATTAAAATGAAGTCTATGGGCATTGGGTCATAGGCCAAGTCTCTCAATAGCTCTGGATCTGTATTTGCAGAACGGCATATCACTTCATTATTCACTGACTTCTGATTTTGACTTTTTTCGTTCACGCATAAAATAAATAACTAACTACCGAACTTCATCCCACGAAACACTGTAATTATGTTCAGTGTTGCTGCGGTATATTTGGTGAGTGTGTCGCTAACTTTCCGCACAGACGGGGCTCGAACGAAGATCATATCCTCCTGATTTGACTGTCCAAGAAAACCAAATGAACAATCAACATTTTTTTTTAGCAACCGTTCGGTCATAGACCTCCTTCAGGCAGTGTCAGAATGTTCTAATAATATTTGGCTTGTGAAGAATGGATCCAATATTTACCTTAGTGACTGTGGGGCAATACAATAGGTCATGATTTTTGCTTACGTTCACTTCTCCAGTGGAAGAGACTGCCTGCTTCTGGTCAAGGAAGATGGAACGGAAGCGTTCAATGCCGGGCATGTGCAGTTGATGCACTTACAGTAGGAGGCAACCTGGAGCCGGAAGTTTGATGGAATGCATTGAAGTCAATGAGAGCCAGCTGCACAGCATATGAGCAAATATTTTGATCAGATTGGTTCAGGAAAGAAGACCTGAACCAATCTCATGTGTTCTGATTACTTGTGTATTGATGTGCACACTATAATTGTATTTATCCATCTAAACAGTCAGTGTGAGCTATCATTTCTGGTTCGGCAGTATTTATCACTAGTATTAGTTCACACACAGGCTAGTCAATGATTGACAAGTCTGGTGCTGCCAGAAACATACTGTGTCTTTTAGATACTTCAATAAAAGTATATATCCACCGTGGTGCATCCAGCTTTGTTGAGTGTCTACACGAATACAATTGGCCTGTATTCAGGGGAGGGAGCCCGAGCGGGTGATAATATATCTAACAGGACTTAATATGGGAATGCCCATATACTGTAGTGACCGACCGATATACTTTTTTGTGATCCGATACCGATTCTAGAGAGGGGAGCCATCACCGATACTGATACGATACCGATAAATACATATATATATAAAACAGGCCTTTTAGTCTTTAAAGAGCCACAGACCTCCAATCTGCTGTGCTCTAACTGGACTGGAATCTCATTTCTCGCCTAAAGCCCTTGAATATGATGGAATATGATTAAGGATTACTGTAATTATCACATTTCACATCGCACAAACCATACTTGTAACTTTCATTAGCCCCTAAAAAAAAGTTATATCGGTTATATCGGTCGCATATCGGTTATATCGGTCGCATATCGGTGCATATTGTCTCATATCGGTGCATACCGATATGGCCAAAAAGCTCATATTGGTGGCTGATATATCGGTTACCGATATATCGGTCGGTCACTAATATACTGTATGGACTGGAGGAAGACTGCCCATATCTGTGCGGCTGGTTCAGACAGGGATCTCCATGTATGGGCATAAAAGGGATGTAATATATACAGTACATGGATCTCCATATATGGGTAACTGGTCCGATATACCATACATCACTGGCCAGATGGCCAAGAACGCCCTGAGGCGTCTTCCTAGTTGATTTGTCTTGATTAATCTCAACTTTCCCAAAATGTAAGCTGTTTATTAGCCTTTTTGTGTAATCACTGGAGATTGGGGCGGCAGTGGCTCAGGGGTAGAGTGGCTGGTAGAGCGGCCGGATGGGAACCGCAAGGTTCCCATCCTGGGACCTCGATCCTGGGCTCCTCCAGAGTTAGTGCCTTGCTCAAGTGTCCTTGAGCAAGACTCTGAACGCCTAATTACTCCCGATGGGCAGGTTGGTGCCTTGCATGGTTTCCTCCGCCATCGGTGTATGAATTATGAATGTGCGTGTGAATGGGTGAATGTGATGCACAATCATTGTAAAGTGCTTTGGAATAAACGTGCTATTTACCATTTATTTAATAAATGTACCATTTATTTGGCAGTTCAGCCTATTAGCTATGACTGCCGTTGATACACACTGCCAGTCTGCCACACAGAGAACGCTGGAACACACACGCTGCTCACTTATAAAGGACTTTCATTTGGGGCCTGTGTCCACACACAGCGTTTTATGAGTGGAAGGGCGCTTTAGATTTCATCATCATCAGAGCACTAGCACACAGATTGACATGTGCAGTGTTTTAATCCAGGTTGTGTTATGACTGTTGTCACACACACACCGGTCACACCTGGGGTCTGCTCACCCCAAGGGGTCCGAAACATTCGTTGGGGGTCTGCGACGACCTGCCTCACGGCTGCAAGGAAAACGTGTGTGTGTGTGTGTGTGTGTGTGTGTGTGTGTGTGTGTGTGTGTGTGTGTGTGTGTGTGTGTGTGTGTGTGTGTGTGTGTGTGTGTGTGTGTGTGTGTGTGTGTGTGTGTGTGTGTGTGTGTGTGTGTGTGTGTGTGTGTGTGTGTGTGTGTGTGTTGTAACTGTCGGAGCTAGGCAGAGATCGAGTCATAGGAACACACGCCTTGCCCATACATAACTCAAAGTCTGCAAATACTTTGAGCGTGCACATCCCTGGGTATGGAGTCTGGAATAGTATAATTCTGTTTTTGTAATATGTAGTGGGTTCAAGCTGTAAGGTAAAGGGTCAGAAAATTGTATACCGTACTTTACTTACAAATGCTTCTACTAAAATCTCTGAATTTTAAAGTATTTATAGACTGCTGGTCTGGAGAAGGTCTTTTATCGTCTCTCCTTCAGGAGTGTATGTTTTATGCTTTGATGTCTGACTTTTGGGCAAGGTTTCAGCTCAATCAGAGCCTCATTGTCTTAACTTCCATTATAAAATGTCGATATTTCTAATCATGAATGAATTAACGAATGACACAATATCACAGATGATAAACTCAATAAAGCCCAAAGGCGTATTTCCATTGTGGTCATCTATGACATACTGTAGAATGTGATTAATATTTCAAAGATACTGATGTCATATAGAGATGGACCGATTGCAAAATTCTTGGCCGATTCCGATTTCCGGTTTTATTAAATTCTGATCTGCCGATACCGATTTTTCCGATACCGATTTTCTATCTAAGAAAGAACAATAATTATACAATACACCATATATTTTTTGGCTTGAGTACCCTTTCCATGATTTTTTTATCCAAGTACTCCCTTTCCCAGACAACATTTTGCTTATATAACTGCAATTAAAACCACAACTATGGTAGGCTATATGCATAACACCCCTGTTCAACAATATAACATCACAAATAAGAAATGGAGTGAGTTTCAAACAGTGCATCCTGAGCAGATTTATTTTCAACACTGACAATAAGATTCAGTCAGTTTTCATGTCAATAACTAGTAATCAACAACCAATCATCAACTGATCAACAAAATTCAAAAACACATCTCAGTTGGCTGGTATTCTACCATGTAATTTCTTCAGTATCCCATGCAGTACCTCTGGGTATCACCAGGGGTACTCGTAGTACCCCAGTTAAACACTGGAATAGTTGACTTTCAATGTCACAATCAACAATTTTTTAAGCAGCACTGAGTTAACTTAAGAAAATAAAACTTGAACTCAATCTAGTGCAATGTTTGTACTTGAAAAATTAAAGCTGGTGCTATTTAACTATTATTATTATCATTGTTATTAATATGCTGGTGAAATTGGCTTGGCAATCCTTTCTGTTTTTATACTGTCATTAGTATCAACAAGCAACCCCCCTGGTTGCTTGTTTCTCTCTCAAAAACAAAACCTGGCAACATTGGGTGATCAGACACAGAGAAGTGTTTATCTTAGCACAGGACGCTAAACAAGCAGGCTACAGTGGACACTCATGCTGCTCATGATTACATGCATTTATGTAGCGCAATATTTGGGATATGTGTGGCTGGCTACCAACAGGGAGGAAACATCGGAAAATCACTGTTGATAGCACGTAAAATAGACGATTCGCACGGAAAATAAAATAGACGCTTCACGGACATTTTTAGCGCTTCTTCGGCAGCCTTTGCTATAGATTTCAGCACTTTTGCAGGAATAGCATGGTGCCCTGTGCTTCAGCACAAGCGTGTGCATTAATCTGGCCATTCTTTAGCATGATGTGAGTTTGTATGCCTTGTAGATCAGCTGTTTTTGACTAAACTCACGCAGCCAGCCACCACTAGCTGCTGTTCGTTGTGGGTGTGAGAGTCAGAGTGTGTGTGGAGGGAGGGAGGGACGGGGAGAGAGAGCGAGAGAGATAGACGGAACACTATAGCCCCGTTCAGCTCGCATCGTTGCTTTTGTTCAGATGTACTGTAATGAGATGGAGTTATTTATTTGAGCGAACGGGTAATATCAATGCAAAGAGCGAGTTTTGGATCATCCTGGCACACAGTGAAATAAGTCCAAATCTGCGACATGTTTTCTTCATGAGTCTGTTAGCGTTAGCTTCGCTGCTGCTTTGTTTTGGTCAGCGCGCGTTGAGCCACATGTTTCGTACTGCGAATGCGTGTCATTTTTGATCGGCGGAAAACCGGAAATTACGTTAGGACCGGCCGGTCACCGATTGAGGCCGATTTTATATAATACCGGCCGATTTTCGATACCGGCCGATACCGATGTCCATCTCTAAGTCATAGGCTGGCCACATGAAATATGATATCCACTTTGGACTTTTCTTTTTTTTTTTTTTTTTTTTCCCAAGTTGGTTGCTGCTTATTCTGGTTAAACATCCCTGGGGGAAAAAAGAGAGAAAAAAGAACCCGGTATTTTATAACATTTCTTCTTGTAATTCGCCTTCACACAGCAAATCTGTGCACCATAGCTTTTACAAAAAGTGTTTGGACAAGGTACCGTGTTTAATCAAATGTACCCGTTCTGAACATTGTTTGGTTTGATGGGAGAATGTTGTTGGGAGGATTGTACTGCCCACAGCCATTTCAGTTGGGCCTGAAAAGGCCTTTGTTATCACATGGGTGGGCTATTGTATATGTAACAAGCTAAAAAGCCTATTGTGTGTCTTTCAACAAACACTGAGGAGGTTTCATAGACCACCCATGTAAACAGGTTGCAACAAGTTGTTCTAGTGCAAGTGCAAAAACGGCTGAACCGACATAAGGGTTATTATAAGTATGTACTGAAACTGTTTCGAATACTGGGGCCAAACTTGAGTGTCTTGGTCAATAATCATCATCATGTTTGTTTCGATTATATTTCATTGTGTAAGATGGAAACTATTCATGCAAAACGTCTTAGAGATTTGAATTGGTTCATATTCTAATCATCATTGGAATTGGTTTTCCTTTAATTGGTTCATATTCTAATCATCGTTGGAATTGGTTTTCCTTTAATTGGTTCATATTCTAATCATTGAAATTAGTTTTCCTTTAAATGGTTCATATTCTAATCATCATTGGAATTCGTTTGCCTTTAAATGTTTTCTAGATGGAAGCTTGGTGTTCTAGAGGTTAACAGCTAGCGTTGCGGCCGTCACACTGCAGATCTGTGTCTTTCAGTCCTTATCCCCTTTAAGCCCATATGAAGATCCTTGCCAGTGTGTTAATAATATAGGATGTCAGTTGTCTACTTCTGTAAACTATTTGTACAGGACTTTTCTCATGTTCCAGCAGGTCCAGCAACATTAGTTAATTCAGAATCACAATCGTTTTAACCACTTTATCCATATTTTAAACATTGGCTATTCAAAAATAGCAGTGCTTTTCTCTAAAAGTCACTCTTTTGGAAATTTTGACTGATTTGTGTGACTAAAAAAAAAATATATATACACAAATCTTCTCTCAAGGGGGGTACCTGGCACAAAACATTTTCAGATGGGAGTCCGTAGCCTAATGAATATCAATTTGGGGGTCCTCGACATGAAAACGTTTCAGAATCAACAGATCTAATAAAGTGTAAACAATGGGCCGTTGAACAGCAAATGAGGCAAAGAAGGACGATGAAGCAGTTTCACCTGCTGAGTGTCATTCATCTCCCTCAACCATCTAAAATTCACTTAAATATTGATGGCTGTTGTCCGCCAAGCTTCTTTTGGCATCTGACTGCAATGAAAATTGAATAACTGGGATCAGCCTCAAGAGTTGGCCTGTCACATGATGATTGCATGGAAGAGGGCAGAAGACGTATTTGGCTCCAAATCTGAATAGTTGAGTACTGAGTACTTAAACATAAAGTAATCTGGTGATTTTGGGGTTTTTTCAATACTGTTTGCTCCGTCTGAGATGATCCCCCTAGTTTTCCCTTCTGAAAATATCACAAACTGTTCGATTAATTGATCACTTTCAAACCGTTGTGTCCCTATTTTGGGCATGTCCTTAAAGTTTTTAGCTATTTGTTATGCAACAAACAGAATATATACCCTGTAGCGTTTAAGATTTGTAACAGTGTGCTGCTCAGAAAGGGCACATGCACAGTCAAATCCTGTGTAGTTTAACCCATTTAGGCCTAGGATTATTGAATGCTTTAACCAGTGACAAATAGCAGATATACAAGCTCACAGCGCGGCACAGAGTGCCGCGCTGCGAGCTTGTAGATCTGCTATTTTTGAAAAAGT
This sequence comes from Nannobrachium achirus, assembly GCF_963921795.1. Lineage (NCBI taxonomy): Eukaryota > Metazoa > Chordata > Actinopteri > Myctophiformes > Myctophidae > Nannobrachium > Nannobrachium achirus. Next base: position 14,897,565 of record NC_137826.1, read on the forward strand.
CGTGAAAATGTGTGCAAATCTTTGAATATATGTATTTTCAAAGCGAACGTTTGTAACTCAAATTTTGCTTCTGGGGGGTCCTTGGAACTAGATATTTTGAGATGGGGGTCCGTGGCCAAATACATGTCATTTTGGGGGTCCTTGACATGAAAAAGGTTTGAGAACCACTGACATAGTAGTCTCTCAAGAACAGACTAACTGAGCTCCAGTTAAGTGAAAAGGACCTTTTCTTTGACGATGGCTGGCCAGATTGCTGACATAGAAACATAAGGTTTTTCAACAAACCTTAGAAGGATTCAAAAGACACTTATAGAATCGGGTCAAAATTCTAATTTTCACCATTTTTCAAAAAATAGCAGATCTACAAGCTCGCAGCGCGGCACTCGGTGCCGCGCTGTGAGCTTGTATATCTGCTATTTTTCAATAGTTAAAGCATAAAATAATGATACTCAAAATGTGTACCCGTTCTGAATGGGTTGAATAAAACGGTCCATGACTCCACGGTCCATTTTTCCACTTTTGACAGATAAATGAACAGGATTTCACTGCACAGTCCAGAGAAGGGCTCCGTCCGTATGCGGGGCCGTATGGATGGCTTGATGTGATGTGTCGTCAGTAGGTCAGTCTCATGTCTCCGATTAAGGGAAACACCACAGGGCGCAGCGCACAGATTCACTGCAGGCCAGATGGCAGTGGCACGGTGCCATGGCTGCCATGGCCAGAAGACCACATCCACAGTCAATAACCCAGACAGAGGCACACATGGTGACTTATAGCATAACAAAGCCCAGCATAACAAAGCCCAGAAAAAGTAATTCCTTCCGGACATTCAAGGCCGTTAAAAAAAAAAAACATATTTGCAATATCACGATTATTGTGACCGAAGAAATCGCGATTCACGATATTATCGCGATAATCAAAATCCATTATCCTGGGGCGGAACATTTGCCAAAAAATAGCCGATCTACAAGCTCACAACGCGGCGCGTTGTGAGCTTGTAGATCGGCTATTTTTTGGCAAAGACATTTGATAGAGTGAAAAAAAGACTGTATCAAGTACGTATATTATTATAAGTAGGCCTACCTTTTAAACGATAATATCGCGTATCGTCCCATCCCTTGACACATGTAATAAACATATTCCCGACCCGACGAAGGTGGGAAAGCTGCCCTGTGCCCTGTTATTCCAGCAGAGTGGGGATTCTCCCTCTGGAACTGCTCTCAACTCAGTCGGTGCCGTATATAAAGTGGGACCTCTTATATTGCCGTTTCGCCAACAAAGGGTTAAAAAAATAGTGTGCACGCTGGTGCACACATTCGTGCACAGATCATGCACTATGCATGTGCATGCTTCTCACAGCTTTCAAACAAAAAAATCCGCTTGGAAATCCGTTCAGGCATTCAGGAGAAAGGAGCCCTTATGTTTTCTTCAAATGTAAACAAACATGGCTGCCATGTTTGAAAGATGGGGTTGGTATGGGGGTTAAACATGCAATTTCGCGATCGCGATCATGCCTAGTACATTGTTGGAGGTCCAATTTAAAAAAAAATATATATATTTTTCTAATTATTAAAAAAAAAAAGACGTCCAGAAGACGTCTGGCAGGGAAGGCCATAGTTAAAAAGACGTTTTTTATTATAGAAAACGTTTTTTTGACAGGGTATGAGTTAGAGCCATGTGAAGGGCGGTGGACTGGGCACAGCATGCATCTAAAGACTGAGACGTTTGATTTCAAATCAGCAGCTGCTCACTCACTTTCATGAAAAGCACTGTAGCAACTGATAGGAAAAGTTATTCAAAATTAAGGTTATTAGGCTATTACTCATTAATCAGGAAAGTAAATTGTTCTCGTAAACTAATGTTGCAAAATCATTGTCAAGACGGATTATTTTGTTGAGAAAACATTACACACTCAAGACAGACACACACATGCCAAATGCACGGTTATTTTCGCTTGTGCAAGGTCGATGCTGTTATGTGAAAGACTCTCCATGAATTCAAGGCTTCATGGGAGTGTGTTAATTGATAGGAAACAAGTCATTTTGTGGTTGAACTACTCCTTTAACCCATTTAGGCCTAGGATTATTGACCGCTTTAACTACTGAAAAATAGCAGATATACAAGCTCACAGCGCGGCACCGAGTGCCGCGCTGCGAGCTTGTAGATCTGCTATTTTTGAAAAATCATGATTTTCTTTGAATATATCTACTTAAAAGCTAACATTTGTAACTTTAATATTTGCTTCTGGGTGGTCCCTGGAACAACATATTTTGAGATGGGGGGTCCGTGGCCAAATACATGTAATTTTGGGGGACCTTGACATGAAAAAGTTTGAGAACAACATGATTTAGAAGAAGAATTTAGAAGTCGGGTCAAAGATCGAGTCAAAGATATTCAAAGACTTGCACTCATTTTCGCGATTTTTCAAAAATAGCAGATCTACAAGCTCGCAGCGCGGCACTCGGTGCCGGGCTGCGAGCTTGTATATCTGCTATTTTTCTAATGTTAAAGCATAAAATAATGGTTAAAGTGGTTAAAATCGAACGCGACTCGGGCGCGTTCCAGGTATTTGAGAGTTTAATTGCCGAGCCCCAGCAGGAGGTTGCTCATCGTCCATTCACCTTCACACATCTCAGCTTTCAGGAGCTGTGCGCAGTAGCCTCTGTCGACGTGAGCTCTGCTGCCTCACCGTTATTAATATGTAGACCTTCCATTTTATTGATCTGTGGGCAGGCAGTCTCCTGGGTTTTTACATGGCGCAAATAAAGGAGCAGATAAGAGTTGGAGCAGCGTTCCACATTTGTACCAAATTTGAATCTAAACCAAATGAATAATGTGAACTGTGAACCCTACACGAAGCAGTATTCTCTTGTTTTCCCCTCTCTCTAACACTCTCTCTCTGAGTCTGTACTAAATGCTAAAATATGCAGTGCTCTTTAACCCATTTAGGCCTGAACACATTATGACGCAATATTTTATGCTTTAAATATAAAAAAAATAGCAGATATACAAGCTCACAGCGCGGCACCGAGTGCCGCGCTGCGAGCTTGTAGATCTGCTATTTTTGAAAAATCGTGAAAATTCGAATTTTGACCCGATTCTATAAGTGTCTTTTGAATCCTTCTAAGATTTTTGAAAAAATACCTATGTTTCTATGTCAGCAATCTGGCCAGCCATCGTCAAAGAAAAGGTCCTTTTCACTTAACTGGAGCTCAGTTAGTCTGTTCTTGAGAGACTAATATGTCAGTGGTTCTCAAACCTTTACATGTGAAAGACCCCCAAAATGATATTTATTTGGCCACGGACCCCCATTTCAAAATATCCAGTTCCAGGGACCCCCCAGAAGCAAAATTCGAGTTACAAACGTTCGCTTTGAAAATACATATATTCAAAGATTTGCACACATTTTCACAACTTTTTCAAAAATAGCAGATCTACAAGCTCGCAGCGCGGCACTCGGTGCCGCGCTGTGAGCTTGTATATCTGCTATTTTTCACTGGTTAAAGCATTCAATAATTCTAGTCCTAAATGGGTTAATAATGTTTGATCCTCACACTTTAAATGATAAACTGTGAACCTTATTATGTACTTTGTATTGTAGGTACATAGCACTTCCTGTAAAATTGGAGAAATGCATTGACTGCACGTTTAAAGATAAAAAAAAAAATAGATTAAAAACATGGACTGCACATTTCTTAGACTATAGTTGTTATGTATACGTGTCTGTATACCATTATTGTAGTGTTTTTGTCTATGTTACATAACGACAAGCGGATACTGTTGCATCCTTCAAATCTAACCTAAAAACATATCTGTTCAGAAAAGCCTTGCGTGTCATTGTGTCGTCCTCCTCTGTAGGGCTGTCACAATTATTACATAATCGTCTAATCGTGATTATTTGACATTATCGCTATTATTTTGTCATAATCGTGAATGTTGAAAAATTTCCGAAATGGTGGAAATAGCAGATCTACAAGCTCACAACGCGTCGCATCTCGCGACGCGTTGTGAGCTTGTCGATCGGCTATTTCCACTATCAATGTTCTTTTTTTAAGTATAAAGTTGTCAAATATGTCAGTAATTTCTTACTATATTTAGGTTATGTGTCATATCTGCCATGTGCAACTTCAAAGCCTAAAAGCCAAACAGAAATGTAATTGTCAATGACAAAAACACAATTAAATGGTTAATCGCAATTATTTGTGTGACAAATAATCGTCATGTAAAATGTCATAATCGTGACAGCCCTAATTGTGCTCTCTTTATGTGATGTCACCAAATAAAATCAATCAATCTCTGTCTGTCTGTCTTTCTCTCTCTCTCTCTCTCTCTTCTCCAGACCTGATTCAGTGCAGCAGTGAGATGAACGTCAACATTCCTCAGCTGGCCGACACACTGTTCGAGAGGACCGCCAACACCAGCTGGGTAGTGGTCTTCAAATCGCTAACGGCCACACACCACCTAATGGTCTACGGCAATGAAGTAAGGACCTCGCCATTCCTAGAACTCATACATTTTGGAAGGAATACACAGTAGTCGTTGCATTAGTTAGTGGACAATGCCGTGCTACCATTTGTTTGCTGTTGTATGTTTGGCGGATGCTGTATATAGTTGGGCAGAAACCTCTTATTCTATCATCTCCATATTCTAACTTTTTGTGCTTTATTTTTTTGGTGTAAATTAATGACCTACTTGATCATACTACAGCAGCGTCGCACAAAAGGAAGCCACAAGTCTTTGTACTTTTGTATTTGAAATCTGAAAAGTATTAAAGTAACAGTTTTGGACATGGAAATGAGCATAATCTAAAAACCTCTGTAGCACATTTAATACTGAGCGCCTATAGTGGATAATGCTTACAGGCTTCTTTTTTACACCATTAGTTGATTAAGGAGTTTGCGTGCCAAAATGTAGTGAATTTAGTGAATGAACAAGTTGGAGATTGTTTTCATTGTCACGTGTCTTGTTGTATGAATGCACTTTGTTTCACACATTGTCTTGCAGAGATTCATACAGTATCTGGCTTCAAGGAACACACTATTCAACCTCAGCAATTTTTTGGACAAAAGTGGCCTCCAAGGTAGATGGTTCGCTTTTTGTCTGCTCGTCTCTGCCGCCAATTTGTCCTGTGTGGTGATATTTAAAAAACCATTCTGCTTCATCTCTCTTTCTGATCTAGGCTATGACATGTCGACGTTCATCAGGAGGTATAGCCGCTATCTAAATGAAAAGGCTGTGTCCTATAGACAGGTTGCCTTTGACTTCACTAAAGTAAAAAGAGGGTGAGTGGACAAACATTTGTTACTTGCATCATTGTTACCTCACATGGATATGAAAAGCTAGATGCCTCATTCGCCACTGCAGTTCATTGGAGCGACCTGTAAAGAAGGCAAGGAGCAAGTGTGTAAGGCACGCTGCCACTCAAAGTGACTATTGGCCAACCACAGTGCGGCTTTTCCGGGACTTGGCAGAATCTACGGTGCGTTCGAAGAAACGAGAATCTAGGGTGCGTTCGAAGAAACGAACGACCAGAGGGCACACCAGTGCGCTCAGTTCCTAGATCCAAACTCTGACTGGCCTACCGAACCTCCGTTTCTGCGACGCATGCGGAAGCGTGCTTCAGAATTCTGGAAGCTTGACTTAAAAATTACCTTGCCTTTTTTTTACAGACGCCCCAGAGCTGTTGTCTATTAGCAGAGGCATGAAGGCTATTTTCTAATCCCAGAAATGGTAGCCCATTTACCAAGGTCATGTTCTTACACGCTTTTTATCTATTTTGTAAAAAGGCTAACAGTATCTTTGAGGACAACAGTTTAATGACTTAAACCCCAAACACTGTGTTGACCGGAGTACCTCAGGGATCTATCCTTCTGCTACACCAAAAATAGCTAATCTACAAGCTTACAATGTGTCGCGTTGTGAATGATGAGCTTGTGATGATGAGCTTGTAGATCTGCTATTTGTCGCCTATCATGACATGCCCACTGGAAGAGGAATGCTAGGGTTCAAGTAGGTGAAAACCAAGCACCCGACTGTGAAGGATGTGAAGGTTTCTATCTTGGTCTTTCCACAGGTCCGATGGAGTAATGAGAACCATGAACACAGAGAAGCTCCTCAAGACCATACCCATCATTCAGAACCAGATGGACGTGTTACTTGACTTCAATGTGAGTTCATCAGTTCTTCTCAGATACTTGTCAGTACGCTTATTCACTACTCCTCTCCAAGACATTGTAGTCTGGGAGGATTCGCCTCGATAAATGGGCTGCAACACATTATGACGCAATGTTTTATGCTTTAAATATAAAAAAATAGCAGATATACAAGCTCACAGCGCGGCACCGAGTGCCGCGCTGCGAGCTTGTAGATCTGCTATTTTTGAAAAATCGCGAAAATTAGAATTTTGACCCAATTCTATAAAGCCCTTTGCACACAGGCGCGTTTAACCGCACGGATAAAACGGACAATGTAATTTTTTGAAAAGAAAACAATGATTCTCTATGACCTCATGCACACCGGCTCCGAATTAGCCGTGCGACGAGTGGCTGCCGCCGTACGTTTTTTTTCTCGATCGAAACCAGTTCGATTCGTGCGTCTTGTCGCATGTGGGAAAAAACTCATCACTCCTTTTATGACTCCTTTTTGGATCCGCAGCGCCGATTCCGCACAGCCTTGCACACCAAATCCAATGCGTTTTATTCATGCCGCAAACGGAAAAAAAAACGCAACTGTCCTGTGTGCAAAGGGCTTAAGTGTCTTTTGAATCCTTCTAAGATTTTTGGAAAAAACCTATGTTTCTATGTCAGCAATCTGGCTAGCCATCGTCAAAGAAAAGGTCCTTTTCACTTAACTGGAGCTCAGTTAGTCTGTTCTTGAGAGACTACTATGTCAGAGGTTCTCAAACCTTTTCATGTGAAGGACCCCCAAAATTATATTTATTTGGCCACGGACCCCCATTTCAAAATATGTAGTTCCAGGGACCCCCCAGAAGCAAAATTTGAGTTACAAACGTTCGCTTTGAAAATACATATATTCAAAGATTTGCACACATTTTCACGACTTTTTCAAAAATAGCAGATCTACAAGCTCGCAGCGCGGCACTCGGTGCCGCGCTGTGAGCTTGTATATCTGCTATTTTTCACTGGTTGAAGCATTCAATAATTCTAGGCCTAAATGGGTTAAATAATAAACAACCAATCAAGAAAAGGAGGCGGCATCCACTATGAGCTTCTCAGATTCTGAGCTGGGCCAGCTTCCGGCCCAGAGATATAATGGTTTCAGCCCAGAAGTTCTTCTCATCCCCCCTAGTGGCGAAAAAAACTCAGATTAAAGACATTGTGATAAAAATGAAAAGTTACTTTAATTAATATTTTGGTGTGACAAATTGCTGTAAATAATATAACATATATCTTGCCCGTGGGACAGAAATTTCATATCGCCATATATATATATATATATATATATATATATATATTTTTATTTTATTTTGCCCTACTTTGTCAAACGAGTGTCACACAAAAGTAGTGAAAATAGCCGATCTACAAGCTCACAACGTGTCATGAGCACACACACACACACACACACACACACACACACACACACACACACACACACACACACACACACACACACACACACACACACACACACACAAATAAATGGTTATGAAAAATCCTTCATATCAGCATTACTCAAAATGGAACTCTAACCTGTCTATGTTCTCTGTAGGTCAATGCTAATGAACTGACAAATGGTGTGATCAATGCGGCCTTCATGCTTCTGTTTAAAGATGCCATCCGGCTGTTTGCAGCCTACAATGAAGGAATTATCAACCTGCTTGGTAAGAGAGAGACTGCACTCTCCACAGGGAGAGTTCTCATGTTCATGTAGCTTTGTCTGTTTCGTTTTGTATTGGTGAGAATGTTTGAGAAATCCAATGATCATAATTATTCTTAATTTAACCGATTTACTACACCTGGCATCCCTATTTTGGCCATGGCATTACCCAATAGCGATTATCCGATAGGCGAAAAGAAAAGAAAAGTATTAAATGGAATCGTAGTAGTCGTAGACGAGTGCAAATTCTCAAAGCAGTGATTCTCAAACCTTTTCCTGTCAAAGATCCTCACATTGTATTTGGCCAAACAGTTAGCAGTTTGATTAGCTGTATCATGCTTACTCCTCCATTCCCTTATGCAACAGAGAAGTACTTTGACATGAAAAAAGTCCAGTGCAAAGAAGGCCTCGACATCTACAAGAAATTTCTCACAAGGATGACAAGAATCTCAGAGTTCCTCAAAGTTGCAGAGGCAAGTAAAGATCTTACTTTGGGAGATTTGCAAAAAAGCAATGTTACTTGCACTAACGTACAGCATGAAGCATACTTGAGTATAGTTGTACACCTCTTCTAATACTGTACTGATATATATATATATATATATACATTCTACAAATAAGTGTACTGATGTATACAGTAGATGTATATAATCTTATACTAAATTACCCCCCTCTCCTTTTTTTTTTTCTTCTTTTCTTTTTGCACTTCCCCCCCCATTGCTGCAGGTTTTGCAGAAGGTTAGAATGTGTGTCCTGTCTGTACTTTTTAACCTTTTATTTTAATCTTTATTTTATTTCTCTTGTTTTTAATTCATTACAATGCAGTGTTAGCTCTGTGATGAATGTATTGATGCTGTTAGCACAGTCTTGTAGAACACGCCACACTAACATTTCGCAGCTTGTACCTGAGTGACAAATAAACCCTCTTGCTTCTTGCCATATTTACTTTGTTTTCCTTATCTTGGATGCTTCTTGCTCTCTTTGTACAGCAAGTTGGAATCGATCGAGGAGACATCCCGGATCTTTCTCAGGTAAGAGAATGCTTCCTTTGCTTTAAGAGTGCAGCAGGTTGGTTAAACAGTGCCTCTGTCTCGAGTGTGACCATAACTTTGTGTCCCCTCACTATTTGCTGGCTTGCTTCCCTTAACGACATTAACGCTGTCGTCCCTGTTTTTCGGCATGTCATTATAAGCAAAATATTTCGGGAAAAGTTCAAGACACTTCGAAGTAGCAGATGTACAAGCTCACAACGCGTAGCGGTGCAGCGCAGTGTGAGCTTGCAGATACCTGTAGTCTATTTTCACGGTTCATCGTAAGACAAATTTTATAGGGGTTTTCAAAAAAAGCAACTGTTACTTTGCAGGGCATTCACAACATTGGAAAGCACAATATAACCCATGCAGACTCCAACATGTTTGAGAGCTCACCAATATGGCTCCAGTGTCAGCATCTTTATTGGATAATGGAAGTATAAATTAAATGACAATTATCAGCATCAGAACACATCATCACAGTCCATCGTGTGCTGTACAAGCAGACAATTACTGTAATATAAATGCAAATGTCTTGCTCGCCCTGACTTTATGGGAAGGAGAAATATTGTTTCCATTTTTACATGACAGTAATTAAGACATTTGAAGGTATTATCATTATCATTGTCTCTGAACACAATTTGTCCTTAAAGTTAAGTGTGTGTGTGTGTGTGTGTGTGTGTGTGTGTGTGTGTGTGTGTGTGTGTGTGTGTGTGTGTGTGTGTGTGTGTGTGTGTGTGTGTGTGTGTGTGTGTGTGTGTGTGTGTGTGTGTGTGTGTGTGCGCGTGATGCTGCAATGCAAGCACCTAGAGACATAATTGTGAGCTTTTGACGACGATGTTGTGTGGGTTACACTGTTTTTATCTTGTTGTGCTACCCCCCATAATACAAAATAAAATGGAGGTCTGTACCCCCGAGACTCTGACCTGACTGGTTGCAATCGCAAGCTTTCTGCCCAGCTCTAAAGCTTTGCACGTGCCCACCAACGCACCTACGGAGAGCTTCACACTCGTACTCACCCTGGCCCTGACCTTGCACGTCATACAGCAAATAAAGGTGGGAATTAAGGGCTTTAAAGTGGGACATGCCTACTACTTAAGGGCATAACAAAGTATAGAATTACCGCACACAGATTGTCTATTGAAAATCTAAACTTTGTATGTAGTCCTTAATGGTAGGTTCACGTCGGCCACAGCCGGGTGAGGTGCCCTGGTCAAACCTTCAGAATCGGATATGTTGAGACCTAAAGGAACACAAATGTTCTCCATTCTGTACAGTATGTCGCACTAATGCTCCCTATAGGACAAGGACAGTACCATTTCTGCCTACTCCAGCTACCATTTGTCTATTTATGTTCACTATAGGATTGTGGCATATTGTTACCTCTGCTCACAGTAGGGAACGTACCATTTATGCCTCTTGTGTCTCAGAGATGGACTGCAGATAGCAAAAGAATGTACCTGCAGGGATTTCAAACTCTCAAACAACCTGTTTTAGTGTGATAACATTCCAGAAACTTTAGTTTGAAAAGAAACGCTCACTGGTTGAGTTTATTAGTGCATAACAACTAGCTAATCTTCTTGCGGTCCACACATAACATAAAAACATGACATTCAACAAGACATTACAGGAGGACAATGACATTAAAAATGTAAATTTTCCTTCAAACACTTTCATAACTTCCATCATATGCAACGTATTCTCCGATTTCCCATTGCCTTTTACATGCTGATGTCACCTGCATTTTCAATTCGACTGCCCAGCTCTCAGACACGGAGCCAGTAGATATGGTACCGTCTTGTAGTTGGTACATAGGTGTCGCTCGTTATCTTAAACGACAAAGAGCCTAAAAATGTTGGCTTTGGTTACGTTTTTGTAAAGGTGTATTGATGTAAAAATCTATTTTCTTAAGACGCTGGGTTGCTCATGCTTTCAAAGCTTTAACTAGTCTCATTAGTTGCTAGCTGCGGTCACAACAGCATAAGCTAGTTCTCTCCCATAATGTTTCCTAAGGACATCTTGACAAGTTACCACCTTTATTTTCTGTATTTCTTCCCTTCCTTTATCTCTCCGTTCTCAGTTCACGGTTTGTGTAAGTATCTGAACCTTTTATCTCTGTCCTCTGTTCTTAACTCTCAAATACCTGGAACGCGCCCGAGTCGCGTTAGATTTTAACCACTTTAACCATTATTGTATGCTTTAACCTTAGAAAAATAGCAGATATACAAGCTCACAGCACGGCACGAGTGCCGCGCTGCGAGCTTGTAGATCTGCTATTTTTGAAAAAATCATGAAAATGTGTGCAAGTCTATGAATATCTTTGACCCCGATCTTTGACCCGACTTCTAAATCCTTCCTCTAAATCAGTGATTCTCAAACTTTTTCATGTCAAGGACCCCCAAAATTACAGGTATTTAGCCACGGACCCCCATCTCAAAATATGTTGTTCCAGGGACCACCCCAGAAGCAAATATTTGATTTACAAATGTTCGCTTTTAAATAGATATATTCAAAGACTGCAAAAGAAATCATGATTTTTCAAAAATAGCAGATCTACAAGCTCGCAGCGCGGCACTCGGTGCCGCGCTGTGAGCTTGTATATCTGCTATTTTTCAATGGTTAAAGTAGTCAATAATCCTAGGCCTAAATGGGTTAAAAGGTGCTTGTCTCTTATTCGTTTGTGGACTCTTTGAAACGTAAACTTGGCATGCTTGCCGTGTTTGTTGTTGTTTATTAACCACTTGAACCCTAGAATCCCTATTCTGGGTATGTCATAATAGGGGAATATTAGTACAAAATGTATACATTTGGCTTTGACCAATTTGGGAGAAATTAATGAACGGTTACGAAAAATGAATGATCATCAGGCAAAAATGGATGAACATTAGGGGAAATGTGATTATTCAATTATGCAAAAATGGAAAAATCCATCAACATTAGGGTGAAAATGGATACATTCAGCAAAACAAATGATCATTTGCCAAAAAACAGTTGGTGAAAATAACCGATCTACAAGCTCACGACGCGTCGCAACTCGAAATTCTGATACTTCCGCACTTATAATGTATACTGTAACTTAATTATAGGGTTTAAGTGGTTAATATGGAAGCCGTGGTGTTGTAGCCTATGTTTTTACTCAGCCTTTGAAACTCAACAATAACATGCTTGGATACTGCTCTCCCTCTAGGCTCCCAGTAGCCTGCTGGATGCCCTGGAGCAACACTTGGCCTCTTTAGAAGGAAAGAAAGTCAAAGACTCAACAGCAGCCAGCAGGTAGGACTTCCTCCCCTCACTTCACCTGCCTGGACTCTACCCTGGCTCCCAATTCCTGGAACATAAGCACATAAGTTTGCATAGGCGCCACGTTGACTAATGGCTGTGGGCCTTAGTTGGTTTATGCAAGGGAAGATGCTTCTATCAGATATCGGTACACACACACACACACACACACACACACACACACACACACACACACACACACACACAACTTTGCAGCTTCTGCCTTTCATGCGTTTGTTTTTCCAGTTGATATCAGTTTTCTAAATGTAGGTTTTGTCGACAGTGTTTCTTTTATTTAACGTGTTGCTGTGTAAGAAGATGCTTACTCTAGATCAATGGTTCTCAACCTGTGGGTCGGGTGTGCACATTTTTTTTCCCCTCACTCAAAAGTATACAAACCAACATAAAGTTTAAGTTTATAGAGGGTATTTGCACATTTCTAAAGTGACAATGTAAGAACTTGTAATACCATTTTAATACCTGTAAAATGAACAAATCAACATTGGCCAAATTGTCAAATATTAGAGGCAGAAATTGTGAAAATAGCAGATCTACATGCTCACAACGTTTCGCAACGCGAGGCGTTGTGAACATGTAGATCTGCTATTTTCACAATAGAACCTTGTTTTACAAAATGTAATGCCTCAACTCTTAGTGCTTGTAGGGCGGGGGGGGGGGTCCCCAGTTAAAATATGAATATTTTGGGGGTCACGGCTGGAAAAGGTTGAGAACCACTGCTCTAGATGATCCTAGCTCACCTAGTTTAAAACCGGTTTTGCAATCCACATGAAACCTTTTATGTAGACCAATGGTCCACACGTGTTATCCTTTTAGCATAACCTTTTGACCGTACAACCTGTACTAACAACAAAATAACCAATCAATCAATCAAAAAAACACTTCAAGCAGAGAAAGGCAAACTCTGTTCTGTTCATAAGTTGCCTCACCTGGGTATAGTAGCAAAGTCCAGGTGTAACTGTGGACTTTGCATAGCTCCGCGGTGCCATTACTGGTCTCGCTAGCATACGAAATGTGTTTTCTCTGTACCCCCGAATGACCCGTTTGTGTTGACGCTTTATTTCTGCTCTCCCTGTCTGTGTTGATTCAGGGCTAGCACCCTCTCCAATGCCGTCTCCTCTCTGGCCAACACCGGCATATCTTTCACCAAAGTGGACGAGAGGGAAAAACAGGCCGCCTTAGATGAGGAGCAGCTTCGCCTAAAATCACTGAAAGTAGGTTTTCCCTTTAACACATTCCCCGCCATTTAACAATACCTTCGTACTCTCCCCTGCCCCTGTCTCCATAGACTTCCATGTAATTCATAGTGCACGGATCATGCACACCCATGCCTAGATAATGCACCACGTGTGTCCACATTGCTCACAGCTTTCAAACAAAAAAATCTGAATGGAAATCCGTTCAGGCATTCATGAGATAGCAGCCATTATGTTTTCCTAAAATGTAAACAAAGATGGCTGCCATGTTTGAAAGATGGGGTTGCTATGGGGGTTAAACATGCAATTTCGCGATTGCTATCATGCCTACTACATTTTTTGGGGTCCAAAATTTTTTTTGAATTTTTTTTTTTTTTAGATTTTTTTTTTCTTTTTTTTTCTCAGGATTATCGGGCCTGGCGGGGAAAGACATTGAAATAATCTCGGGACTATCGGGCCTGGCATGCAATGAGTTAATTGCAGACACTGCAAAATCCAAGTTCTGGATGTTAAGTTCACTTTGAGGGTTACGGGTAAAAGAATCAAATAAAATACACTCTCAGCTTGGGATGGGACGATATGAACATTGATTTCATATCACGATTATTGTGATAAAAGAAATCGCGATTTACGATATAATCGCGATTATCAAAATCCATTATTCTGCAGTGGAACATTTGCCCAAAAAAATTGCCAATCTACAAGCTCACAAAGCGTCGCGATGCGACACGTTGTGAGCTTGTAGATCGGTTATTTTTTGGCAAAGACATTTGATAGGGAGTGGGAAAAAAAGACTATCAAGTACGTACAGTATATTATAAGTACCTTTTACCAATTATAGAAGGTTTAAATGGTACCGGCTATGCAGCTCGGCAAATAAAAGGTGAATTGATCCCAGTGCATGACGGTGGACGATATCACGATAAATTAAATCTCCACAATACGATTATCGTGAGTGTTTTTTTTATCACGATAAACGATAATATCGCGTATCGTCCCATCCCTACTCTCAGATACACTCTGGATTTGACAGTGTACATTCCTTTCGACTGAGTGCACCTCTGACTGGCCAGACAGTGTCCAGCACATGTACTACCACTTACCTTGAATGACATTTCTGTGCTGCTGTTTGCAGAAGCATGTGGGAGGGAGGGAGAGGGGGGGGGGGGGGGGGGGAGAGAGATTAGTCAGTGTTGAAGTCTGTTGAGGAAGTTGTGGCCACAGTCCTGTCCCTTGTGTTTCCTGTTTTGTTGTTGTTGTTTGACCTTTGTTGGTCTATATTCTTGGCATGTTTTAGAAGTGTGTGATATGTAGTTGCCACCTACGTTGTCTCATGTCATAGAAGGTTAAACACAGCTGATGCTAGTGACACCTTAAATGGTCTTGTTTCTGTGTGTGCCGGCTTGAAGTTAACTGTGCAAACAAACATCTGTCCATGCTGGAACACAGCTCAAACCTAAATGAAACGTCAGAATTAATGTCACCTTCCGCTGCATATAACCAAGCCTTCATCTGCTGTGAATATGGTCTGCTCTCCTTGAGAAGAGGACTGCCTTTTGTATGAGCAAAACCACTTTCTCCATAATTGTGCTATAATATGCTGAGTGGTATGCATTGGCCTAATGCATAGTAATCCTGGGGTCCTTGAAATGTAAATCTTTTAGAACCACTGCTTTAGGATATTTCTCACAAGCGAACACATACAGGTTAAGTCAGTGGTTCTCAACCTTTTCAGGCCGCAACCCCCAAAATATTCATATTTTAACTGGGGACCCCCCACCCTGACGAGCACTAAGAGTTGAGCCATTACATTTTGTATAACACGGTTCTATTGTGAAAATAGCAGATCTTAATGCTCAGGCGTTGAGAGCATGTAGATCGTCTATTTCACAATTTTCTGTCTCTAATATTTGACAAGTTGACCAATGTTGAATTTAAAGAGTCCTTAAATTGTCACTTTAGAAATGTGCCGATACCTAGTCTATACTTTGGTTTGTTTTGTTTACTGTTGAGCGAGAAAACAATGTTGCACATTAAGTTAATCATCTGGTAGTCTCGCGTGGCCAGACTGTTGACTCCGCGATTCTGAAATGCTCCCGCCATACAGTCTGGTGCATCGAAAGAAGAACGATGAGTACCGGTTAAAGCGGAAGTGAAGCCTCCTAGTCACTTCCGTTTCCGTCTCACATCGCACACATTTATCATTATATAAATAAAAATCATATAAGCATGTTTAGCTTGCTGCTTAGCAGAAATGACATTTTCAAATATATTTTCTTGAACGCTAATGCCCGTTTCCATTACTCGCCATTCGGGAGTTGCTGTTCCAGACTCTATATAGCATTCAGAGATTGTGGAATAGTTGTCTGGCTACGCGAGACTAATCATCTGGGGACCCCCCAAAATAATTTGGGGACCCCCAGGTTGAGAACCACTGGGTCAGGTCACTCACTCACTTTGCCACGTGTCTCCTCTTCCACCCCTATAGGACCAGCGGCTCAAGGAGCTCCAGAAAACCCCTGGCACGGCAACCACAGACACCTCACCTGTGTCCTCGCTAGGGGGGACCGTCACCTCTGCTCCAGCCATTGACCTTTTCTCCACCCCCAGCTCCACCACCAGGTGAGAGCGCTCCATCTGGACACTTTTCTACCAAAACATAGAAAGTCTGATGTTTTATAATCTTATCTATAAATCCAGGAATGTCTGTCCCAAACATTCCAAGAATATCTGTTTTTCTCACAAATACGTAGCTGACTGATGTCATAGTACTGAAGTCATAGACTAGCCTCCACATACTGAGCATAGAGCGACAATGTCTTGAAGACACCTGCCCTCACTTCAATGAAGTTGCTCACTCAGTGCATGTGTCGCTAGGAACACCCTATTTCTGGGATTTGGGCCCTCTGATATCAGAGTATTTAGAGCCCAGTACTATGACATCACTACCCAATGTCGGAATCAAAAATTGTGGGGGCTGACTTAGCCCCCCCCCCCCCTGTCAGTCCTCTGGGGAGCAACTTTATAGGTTTGCAGTCCATCCATTCTTCTGTCTGAGATCTTGTGTGGTGCATATCTCTTATTATGAGACTTAAGATGAACAAACTTGCTATTTGATTAGTGTAAGGAAGGCATTGTCGCATACCAAATGTAGGTCACTCTGACTCTAAAGAAATCTAATCATGGCATGGGAACTCCATGTCAATGTGGCCAGCCTGTTATGTCATTTGTCCGTGATGCCTTCCAAATTGGGCAAGATTTCAGCCCAGAGCCCCATTGACCTATGTTATAAAATGTAAGTTAAAACATGCCTACCGGCAGCCTGCAAACAAAGTTTGGCGCTGGTTGGTCCAGTGGTTTGCGAGATTAGCTCTGGACACACACAGACCCTCTCATAGACGGTTCGCCTCTTGCCGAGCCACGCCGTACAGAACCAAACGCAATCATCTGTTGAAGGACTATGGATACAGTACTTTGAGCAAAACCTTGTTCTCATATACTGTACAAAAACGATTGGAAATGAACGTTACGTCAATATACTGCATACCAGGGGTCTTCAACGTTTTCAGGCCAATGACCCCTTAGCTGAGAGGAAGATGAAGCAGGGACCCCCTCTACATAGTGTATAAAAAAGTTAAATTCTATGAATCATAGATGGATTCATAGACTTGTTTGACACTTAACCACTTAGAATCTTAAATCGTTTATACTTAGTAAACATGACCTTTCACTCTGTACTTGGTCTGCTCCTTTTTACCTCTTACACCAAAACTATTTGCAAAAAATGGCAGATCTACAAGCTCTCAACGCCTTGCGCCGCGATGCGTTGAGAGCTTGTAGATCTGCTATTTTTGGCTAAAGTTCTCCTCAGACTCGGAGTATAGGGATGTGAGGGTTCAAGTTGTTCATTTAAAATAATGATTCTATCACACAAAGATTTGGCGGCCCCCCTGTAGTAACTCTGAGGACCCCCTAGTGGTCCCGGACCCCCTGTTGAATACCCCTGCTGTATACTAAAATGTAAATGAAACCTCTCCGATTTTTCAAGCTGAACAAAATATAATTGTGATGCACTGGCTTATAATGGCTCATTGACAGGAATCAGTACAGAAGTATAAAAACAGATCTAAAATTTAACAGAATTTGTATGCAAAGAGTATTTCACTTTTTTAATTTTTATATATATATATATTAAGGCTGGGACTTTAACTGATTAATTGCGATTAATTAATTACAGAAAATTAACGCGATTAAAAAAATTTACGCATTTTAATCGCACTTAGTTTTTGCACCACATAACCTTCAGTTTCGGGCATACCGATCATAGCGATGCACCAACCAAGAAGAGACAACAAACGCAAAGGCAGAAGTAGCCAATCAGAGCGCTTTGCGTGGCCCAGTGGATGCGAAATTTAGATTGAAAAAACTCACTCGTTGATTCACTCGTACAACAAAATGTGTTTTACTTGAAAAAAAATGCTTCTCAGTTCAAATATCGCTGTGCGATTAAAATGCGATTAATTGCGATTAATTAATCACAGAGCCTGTAATTAATTAGATTAAAAATTGTAATCTCATCCCAGCCCTAATGGTAGAGACACGCAGCAAACCTGGGTTGGGCTTGGGAATCGAACCAGCGACCTGCCACAAAGCGACAAAGGCTTATGTGTATGTGCCTAGACCAGTAGGCCATCGGGGGCACGAGTATTTCACTCTTATAGACGTAGCAAAGTGGAGTGTTGCTGCGGAGAGCCTGGCTTAGGTAAGAGAGGACTATTTAGATTGAGTGTAATATTTAGGTGTCTGTCTTGCTCAAGCTGATTTACACCATGGTGTCAAGTTGTACTTTTGCGTGTATTTGAGAAATGGTCTTGGAGGAGACCATTACCTGTCATTAATGTCTGGGAAAAACCAAAGGGGAGCTGGAGCTTGTGTCTTGTGTCTTGACTGCATTTATTATTCACAGGCTTAACCACTTAAAACCTACATACTTCAATGACATCTACAGCAGGGATCTTCAACGTTTTCAGGCAAAGGACCCCTTAGTTGAGAGAGAGAGATGAATTAGGGACCCCCACAACCTTTTCATAGATTCCATAGTTTCATTGTTTGACAGCACAAGCATCAGTATATTTTGGAATCATGTTAATGTGGGTTTTCAGATATTTAACCACTTGAACCGTCAATACTTAACAAACTTGACCCTTTCACTGTACTTAGTCTGCTCTTTTCCCCCTCCAAAGCTCTTTGCCAAAATTGGCCGATCTAGGCGTTGTGAGTTTGTAGATCTGCTATTTTTGGCTAAAGTTCTCCGAATATGGACGCTAGGGTTCAAGTGGTTAATATAAAAAGGAGACAAAAAAGTTTCTATCACACAAAGATCTGGAGGACCCCCTGTAGTAACTCTGAGGACCCCCTAGGGGCCCTGGACCCTCTGTTGAAGACCCTTGACTTAAAACCTACACACTTCAATGACATCTACACCAAATCTCTCTCCTGAAAATAGCCATATCTACTCACAATGCATCGTTTTGCAAGTTTGTAGATCTGCTATTTTAGCCGAATATCCACCTTTTATGGATAAGGACATTAGGTTCAAAGTGGTCAAGATGGAGGACGGAGGAATGCGAGAATCCTAGATCAGGGGTCTTCAACAGGGGGTCCGGGACCCCTAGGGGGTCCACAGAGTTACTACAGGGGGTCCTCCAAATCTTAGTGTGATAGAAACTTTTTTCTCCTTTTTTTTATATTAACCACTTGAACCCTAGCATCCATATTCTGAGAACTTTAGCCAAAAATAGCAGATCTACAAGCTCACAACGCTGCGAGGCGTTGTGAGCTTGTAGATCGGCTATTTTCGGCAAAGAGGTTTGGTGTAGAGGGGAAAAAGAGCAAACTTAAGTACAGAATGAAAGGTCAAGTTTATTAAATATTGACACTTCAATTGGTTAAATATATGAAAACACAAATTGACATGAATCCAAAATTCACTGATGATTGTGCTGTCAAACGATGAAACTATGTGGACTCCCTGCTTCATCTCTCTCTCAACTAAGGGGTCCTTGGCCTGAAAACGTTGAAGACCCCTGTCCTAGATTCTTTCTGAATAGCGACGTTGAACCTGGTTGTTGGGTGTGAAAACCTGGCAGCTTGCACTAACGTACGCCCTCTGTATGCCCTTTCTCTTCCTTCCCGCCAGCACGTCCAAGGCAGCCAACGACCTGCTGGACCTGCAGCCAGCCTTCCAGCCGACACTGCCTCTCTCTGCCGCCATGCCCGCTGCAAACTCCTGGGGAGGTGAGAGCTCTGCACGTTGGCACCACCTCGGTCCCACTCCACACCGCCATGCTGCTCGTTTGCACAGCGTTGCCGTCGGGTAGAAACCTTGTATATCCAAAAACCGGGACTTTTCAGGAAATGGGGGGGAGGAGGGGGACCAATCGATTTATTAGTAATTATTCCCAAGCTCTTAAAACTCATTGACTGCTAACACTAAACTTCGACTTTGAGGCTAAACTGCCAAGCTATTTTATGATTTTCTTGCCGTTTTGAAGTGGTCGCAGCGTGTCCATCGTGCAAAATGCGCGTGCACGTCGCAGTCCGTGGCCATACAGAAAAGACTAGCATTGTTCTCAATGTAGAGAGAGGCAGGATCGGGAAACTGAGAGATTGGTGTTTTCCTGCAAAATGTATCATGGGAGTCTATGGAGAATCTCGCCAAACTCGTCATCTGGCAGCCAATAAGTTAATACCTTTCATTGGTTCAATACTTATAAACCACCAAAATAGCTGATCTTCAAGCTCACAATCACAAATTGACAAGTTGAAATATGGAGATACAAGGTTTCTGACAAACTGACACTCACACACTCACTCTCTCTCACTGTGTGGGCATGCTCACTGTCAGATTTGACACACATACACGCGCACACACACACACACACACACACACACACACACACACACACACACACACACACACACACACACACACGCACACACGCACACACGCGTATACTGCACAGCTCACATTAGTAGCCCCAACATGAACATGCCCCTTGGTGACTGTGTGGGCATTTGGTCAAACATCAGTTATCACTTATTATTCATGAACAACACTACTACGTCTGAGTAAGATCAGACAATGGAGAAAAGAAAAGCCCTCTTAGCGTTACTCTTATTCATGCATGGTTGAGGCTAGAAAATGCACCCCTCCTTATTCCTTAATTGGCTGAAAATCTGTAAACAGCCACGTCCATTTCTGACACATTGGCAAAATATTTATTTCATCCCCTCTAATTAGTATGCACCTCTTGTATTTATTGAAGTTAACAAATGTATCGTCGTTGTCGGGTGGAAACCATGTATGTCCGAGACCGTTCGTTTTGTATTTATCATTTTAAGAATAAACTAAACTAGTGAAAACGGCAGATCTACAAGCACCCATCGGCTGTTTTCACTGCTTTTGTGCGACAGCCTTGTATGATGAAGCAGGGCTTTACTTGGAGAAAGAAAGTACACATTTGAAACTTGGAGATACGAGGTTTCTGCCCGACGGTGACGATATAATATTTTTTATTATACCTTGAATGGTTGTCATTCCTTTGCACCTTGAAACATTTCTTTCCTTCCCAATTTTGTTGTTATGCCAGTTGACCTTTTGCCAAAGTCTGTGTCCAAATCCTACTGTACCTCAGCAACGGTTGCTATTTAAAGAAGGTCTTTCACACTTGAACAGAATGGGGAAACAGTGTGCGACAGTATTGCTGGTCTGCAAAGCTTTGTTGGTCGGACTTTCTGAGTTTTGGGGGTTTCTCGTTCTTTGTGAGCTGTGTGCTTTTTGACTGTTGTCCCATGTTCTCATACGGACATTATGAATATATCCTTCCACTATTTATTGCAACCCCCTTTGCCTCGATCTGGTGGATTTTGCTTGAAAAAAGAATCACTTGCCCTGCTGGTAGCAAACTCCAAACGATGGGTCAGGCGCTCAATGCGCTTGTGTTTATTTAAATCATTTTTATTTCAGCGATAGGCCAGCGACGTGCTGTGGACAGTTTGGAAGAACGGTTGCCTGAGGAGGTTAGGAGGTACACAAAACTCTGTAATCTCCCTCTAAGGCAGGGGTTTTCAAAGTGGGTGACGGGGCACCCTGGGGTGCCGCGACGGCAGTCCAGGGGTGCCGCGAGATCATTTGATAATATTTGGAATTTATTTAGATACTTGAAAAATTATTTAGTATCATTTTAAATGTGAAGTACAAAGTTATTTTCAGTCAGTTCTAACCAAAATGGCTATTATCTCAACGTTTTCCTCGCAACATAATCACTAAAATATCGTCTCTGTCGAGCAGAAACCTTGTATTTCCAAGTTACAGGACCGCCGCACAAAAACTAGTGAAAACAGCCGATCTACAAGCACACAATGCCTCGCGATGCGAGGCGTTGTGTGCTTGTAGATCTGCTGTTTTCACTAGTTTAGTACATATTTTAGATGATAAATACAAAACGAACGGTTTCCACCCGACAACGACGATATGCTATAAATATAAGGTGCTGGGAGTGAAAATTATAATGTTGGGGTGCCTCGGATTAAAAAAAATATTTATGGGGTGCCCTGAGACAAAAAAAAAAAAACGTTTGGGAACCCCTGCTCTAAGGGACTTACAGACACAACCAGGTGGACGTTCATCAGTGGAAAGAGATGCACACTTGGTTCACTGTGCCCGTCGCCATAAGCTATGAAATCTCCATGTCAAAGCACGTCAGAGTTTCATGTAAATGAACAGAGGTGAAGGCGGGGCACGGTGGTGCAGTGGTTAGCACTTCGCCTCACAGCTCGAAGGTCCTGGGTTCGATTCCCGCCGGGGGAAACTGTGGGCGCTGGGGGGGCGTGTTCCTCCACCCGCGTCATCAGCACCCACACCCTAGGTGGGGTTGGCGATAGGGCCTTTCTGTGGTGAGTTTGCATGTTCTCCCCGTGTCTCCTTGGGCATAGGCCCTCACACAAAAACATGCAGTAGTCCTGGTTTCTATACTACCTCCCCCTAGCCAGCCGGGTGCTCCCCAATGTCCCCTGGCGCGGCAGGGGGAGAGCAGAAACCAGGACTACGGGTTAGGTAGTCACCGGGTGAGAAAATGGGTTACAAAAACCGTGGGATAAAAAAAAATTAAAAAAAATGAACAGAGGTGATCTGTTGTCAAAACACCATTCCAGCAGTCTCTAGTGGGCAGCTAGAGCCCAGAGACATAGAAGCAGCGAGTATAAAACCGTTTCGCCCTTGGAGAAAAAGGTGCATGTGTTTGTTTGGAGTATGCTGCTGACAGCTGTAATGTGATCATTTCCCCGGGTCATGTGTTCCCAAGCCGATCGTCCTCAAAACCCTGCCTCCAATCGCTGTGATTGGCAGAGATGCCTTCAGAGAGCAGTGGGTTTGCTTCAAGTTATTGTAACCTATTCTGTCCGCCACGTCTTGCCAATTCGGACGGCATCGTTGCAGGACGTTGAGTGAACAAAAACTAGGCTTGAGAATTGGCTCCCGTTTACATACTGTACCTGCACAGTTAAGATGGCCATAGCAACCGTAAGGTGGTCTGCAGCACAGTAGTCCCTCTCACTGTCGGGGACTGCCCCATAGGTGGAACTCCCGTTGGGTCGACTGAGGTTAGGGTTAGGTA
Source organism: Nannobrachium achirus (assembly GCF_963921795.1). Lineage (NCBI taxonomy): Eukaryota > Metazoa > Chordata > Actinopteri > Myctophiformes > Myctophidae > Nannobrachium > Nannobrachium achirus. The sequence continues at coordinate 14,920,602 of NC_137826.1, forward strand.
TAGTTTTACTGAGGTTAAGGTTAGGTTTACGTCAGGGTTCCCCAATTAGTTTTCCCCAAGGGCCGAATTATGTCTAGGGTACCAAGCCGAGGGCCACAACATTGCAGGGGGCGACGGTGCCCTTCCCACTACTCCAGTGACAGTTTTCGTCGTTGTCGGGTGAAAATCTTGTATGTCCAAAACCGTTCGTTTTGAATTTATCATTTTAAAAAATGATTTAAACTAGTGAAAACAGCCGATCTACAATGTGTCCTTGTAGATCTGCTGTTTTCACTACTTTTGTGCGACGGCCTTGTATGATTTGCGAAAGAATGTACAAATTTGGAGGTACGAGATTTCCACTCGACAACGACAATATACTAGTGTTGTTGCTGCTCTTATACCACCATTATTACTGGGGTTGGTGGGGGCCAGACAGTAGCCCCCCGTGGGCCGCAAATGGCCCGTGGGCCGCCTATTGGGGAACCCTGGTTTACGTGGTCGGACCAAAGGGAGTTCGACCTAAGGACATGTTACCCTCACTGTCAAGATGTTCATGTGAGAGGGTGTAGACCAGGGGTTCTCAACGTCCAGAGAATCCTGGTCATTGAGAATCAGAGTGAAATAGCACTGAGGATTTTACAGTGCAGTCTGGGGTTCATTCCTGTATAGTTTAGTTCAGAGAGTGTACAAATGGAACCAAATGGACCTTTTTAAGGGTGCGTTTGGTTCAGCTGGTTCCATTCCTACGCTTATCGGAGTTGGAGACCTGTAAGGAGTCCATTTGGACCTCTGGTGGTCCTCAGACCTACCGTTCAGAACCAGTGGTGTAGACCACCGTTTCCCAACAATGGGTGGGGAGTCCCATTTGTTGGTCACGAGTAAATATCTCTTCTCGTCTTGAGGTGAAAGGTTTGATTAAAGGACAACTTTGTTTTTTTACAACAAGGGTTCATCTTTTAGATTGTAATTAGAGAAAAGAAAAAGTGAGCGTTAAAATGTTTTCATTTGCTTCGTTCTATTGTTTTATTGCGTTTACCGTGCTAAAATGTGGGGCATGCGTACGCATGGGGGCATGCGTACAAGTGGCTAAATATGTATTTTTAGACACAATAAGCCAGCAGTTTCTTTATTGCTATTTACAGTAACACTTCTAGCCCCCATAAGTCACATCCAACCATGAAAGGTTGCATTGTATCTTGGGAATGGGCTTATTTTGTGTGTAAAATGACATATTTAGCCACTTGTACGCATGCCCCCAACCACTGAAATAAAAATCTCTAAAACAATAGAAAGAAGTAAATGAAATCAATTTAACACTCATCTTTTATATTCTTTAATTACACTCTAAAATATGAACCCTTGTTGTAAAAAACTAAAGTTGTCATTTAACAGTGGTGTTGACAACCGTATGTCCCCTCTGGGGAATTGAACCTCAGTCTCAACTTTGGTGGTGGGCAGGAACTTTACCCCTGCACCACCCAAACGCTCCTCCCTTGAATCTTTAAAAAGAGCGAGAGAGAAAGAAGGCATAATTCTCTTATGTTGGACGTCGGCGCTTATCAGTTGGAACACAAACCAAGTGCTTGCTAATGGTGAGCATTTCACCTCTTTCTCGTATCAAAGGTGTGTACATAACGATAAGGTTTGCACAGTAAGATAGTATTACTGTTTGTCTTTACATGGTAAAGAATGTAAGTACAAATTAATTAATTCATGCTCAATGCTATCAAATTATATCGTTTAAGATATCCACAAATATAAAAAATGTTATATACACTGTGTATATATTTTCTTTTTTAGCCCCTCCCTAGTGGCCACCTGTAGTTTTACACAAATGTATATGAAAATTAACAATGTTAATTTTCTTCACATCGTAATTGTAACTCATCATTGCTGCAGGAGGCCAAACAGCATACATTCTTACATTCTCCAATATTGTAAAATTGTGTAGAATGAACACGACATTTCAACATTTCTGTCAGCTAAAATTACAAAATACAAGTGGCTTGTATAAACAAACCTGTGCTGCTGCTGCTTGTTTTGTTTAGTTTTTTTTTTTGCATTTGGAATCACACACCGATTAGGCTAAGATTGAATGTATTCTTTTGATACTGGCCATGTGCCGACGGTTGTTTGCTGTCAACGAACTCTTAACTTTTTTTTTAACTGTCCTGATAAGACCTAGAAGACCTTTAAACTCTGGACTAGTTCAGCGGTAGTGATAAAGCTGGCTGTCTCTTCCCAGAATGTGGGCCAGTGCAAGCAGAACGGCAGGCCTCTCTAGGAAGTAGGATTATCAGCCCAAATTCTTCATCATCTCCCCACTCTTGTGTATGATGATGACCCACTAAGCCCCATGTCTCTCCCTCCGTGTGCTCATATGTCTGATAATAAGTACCCATTAAACCTGTTTGCGTGCCTGTGTTGTGCACTGAAAATAACAGATCTACAAGCTAGGGATGGGACGTTAGGCGATGTTATCGTTTATCGTGATAAAAAAAACACTCACGATAATCGTATCGTGGAGATTGCATTTATCGTGATATCGTCCTCCGTCATGCACTGGGATCAATTCACCTTCTATTTGCCGAGCTGCTTATCCGGTACCACTTAAACCCTCTATAATTGGTAAAAGGTACTTATAATATACGTACTCAATACAGTCTTGTACTCAATACAGTCTTTTTTTTTTCATTCTCAAATGTCTTTGCCAAAAAATAGCCGATCTACAAGCTCACAACGCGTCACGTTGTGAGCTTGTAGATCTGCTATTTTTTGGCAAATGTTCCGCCCCAGGATAATGGATTTTGATAATCGTGATAATATCGTAAATCGCGGTTTCTTTTATCACAATAATCGTGATATGTCATTTTCATATCGTCCCATCCCTACTACAAGCCCACAGCGCGTCGCGGCGTGAGCATGTGGAGTGGCTATTTTTGGTGCGCGCTGTGCCGCGCGCAACAAAGTGTATCAACAGCTTTTGGTCCCATTTCTGTCCCTGCATGTGTCCATGCATGTGGTCTCGTGTACGACAACACACCAAGTCTCATTTCTCTCCCTGCATGTGCTCTCGTGTGGAACTCTGCATGCGACTTTTTTTTCTAACAACACTTTTCATGCCAGGCCAAAATGGCCCCAAAGTCCCTGTGCCAGGATTTTGTATGTTTTTCTTTACTATGCAATGAAAAAAAAAAGTTTTTTTTTGTAGTTTTTTTCCCCACAGAAACAGACACAGTTGGTGTGATTCAGTGGCAAAGATAATTTTGTCACAAATGGTTCCAGAGATAGAGCTGTTTGAATCAAAAAAAGTGTCCATCCACTAGAATGGACACACATTTTCTCAATCAGCTAAACGAGGGAGCCAACACACAAACAGAGAAAAGCATCTCTCTGATCTCAGGTCATTTTGACAAAAAAAAAAAGAAGAAAAAAAAAAAGAATATTCAATTTTTATTATATACGTCAAAATACGTCATTGGCACTGACGGCTTTTGGCCAATTTACGTCAATCTACCTCTGTGGCATGGTAAGAGTTAACTCACCGTAATCTTTTACTCACCTTGTTCTGCGCCATCTCTTTGTGCTTCTTCTTCTTCTCCCTGTCTCCCGTCTTCCCCTTTCTGTCTCGTCTTCCTCTACCCTCCCCAGATCCTTTCACCTCTGCTGCGGAAGCCATGGAGGAATACATTCCAAACTCAAACCCTTTCCTCACGCTACCCGTTGTCGATGCTCTCCACCTGTCCTCGGACGCCCTTAGCATATCCTCTAGGACGCCCAGCCACGAAGTGTTTGGTGGGATTGCGTGACCTCGTCTTCTCTTTCAGCCTTTGGCTTTGTGCCGTTTTTTTTTTATCCCCCTGCCTCGTTTCTGCCACGAGTCGCATGACAAAATGCATCCTTCATTGAGCTTCGTTCAACTCTGGGATGGTCTGTGGTGAAATATGGCATGGCGGGGGTTGGTGGTCAATGTAGGAAGTCGCTTTAGTTTAATTAGATACAGATTGGAGATTTATTTACGTTTTACGCACGTAAGTTAAGTAAAATGGGTGAAGTAATGGAGGCTGCAGTTGTACTGTGTTTTTGCCAGACCCATGAAATGGGTAGGCCTACATAAGCAAATGTCGGTCTGTCCGGGTTTTCTATATAAAGGGTATATATGATGATGACATGATGATGACATGCCTACAAAAGGCATGATGTCATAAATGATGATGACAGACAGGGGGTCTGGCACAACCAGGTTGACCTGGTCTAGTTACTTTACAAGTACTGCGTTTGGTGCTGTCTGGCTATCTTTTTCTGGCCGACCGTACAAAGGCAGGGCCTTTAGCCAATGAGGGAGCAGCATTCTCTGTGACGTCAGCACCAACGACCTGACCTAAATTACCCTCACTCTAGATGTGAGGTCACCGAGACGTCACCACCAACCAACATGCGTCGTCACATACCCAGCACCGTTCGCAGTACATGCGTGCTCTGCTGGCGCCCAAGTCGGCCATATATGGCCAAGTGCACATTGCACAAGGCGCAAGTTGGCACCTGGACAGAGTGCAGTGTAGTTTATGTTTGTATCCAGAACATTTTGTTGTCATTAAGGACCAGTTAGCTTCTTGTCACTATTCTCACATTCAGCCGAGTTCTGGCATGCTGCCCCAATTCCAAATATTTGTTTCATTGCGAGATAAGGCGCTGTTCCCACTGTTTATTTGCATAGCTCTTAGCATTCTTTGAGTCTATTCTACTGGCATTCTAGCTTTGTTTGTATTTGAAAGGTTGACATGGCTCTTTGTTGCATGAACATGCAACAAAATGGACACGTTGCATGGCCCTCGTTCCTTTATTTGTTTATTTTTTATCAGCGTTCTTGTTTTTCTCCAGATCATTACAATCCCTTTTTTGATTCAAGCTCTTCCCTGGCATCTGACCTCGATACTCCAGTGCAGATAAAGCACGTTATTTCAGGTACTGGAATTGGCAGAGAGTGTCGTGCTTTCTAGGCTTTTGACTGCATCAGTGTGTGTAATAGCAAAGTTTATGTGAATGGTGTGTCAGGACGGATTTCACACGTTGGACCATAAATCCCCCAGTCATTAACCACTCAAACCCTGGAAGCACTATTCTGGGCTGTGAACTTTCACAGAAAGTAGCAGATGTACAAGCTCACAGCACATCACATCTTTGCCACGGGTTGTGAGTCTGTAGATTGCCTTTTTTCTTTATTTGTAGAGTGGGGAAAAAAAGGGTGCATCAAGTACAGAGGCAACTCCTGTCAAGTTTCTCTAGTATAGAGGGTTTAAGTGGTTAAAAAAAATACCTGCCTGTAAGCATATGCGCGTGTAACAGTTTGGTTTTTGGCCGTTAGGTGCAGTTTGCCGTCAGCAGCTTGACTTGTGCTTGGTCTGGAAGATGTGATGATGAATGCCTGCTTCCTGGCCTTTTCTTCTGCAAGTCGCTACCTGTGTTTTTATCTTAACCAGCCTTTCCTCTAGTTGATCTACTATATGTTTCTGATCTTTCTCCTTTTCCACCCTTCTGTCTCTCTCTCTCTCTCTCTCTCTCTGGTGCTTTGCTTTCCTCCTGTTCTTCCTGTCTGCGTATCAGACTCCTTCTGTGGGCCGTCTCCTTATGCCACCACCCCTCTCTTCCAAACTGAGCCCACTGCTGTAGCTGGTCTATTCAGAGGTACGTACCGTTCCCACTAGGGGCCCAGTGGGAGTACTGCCTGATGGATCTTAGTTAATACCCTGATATTGCATGGTCAGTGTTTCAAACTGATGTCTGTCCCCTCTTTTAAAGTGGGTACTATGGAAATGGTATGTGTTGTGCTGGTATTAACCTGTTCTGATGTTCTGTGACCCCTCTGTGACAGATTAATCTGTGTATCTACCAGAAACCTTTCAGCTAGCATACCTGTATTATCCTGCAATCCGCTGTCATCTACACGTATAATGTTACAAGCAAGCCATTTATAAAAGGGGATCAGTCACGTGTGGACAAATAATTTCAACCTTTTTTTTGCCATTCTGGAAAGTGCTACAAGTATTGTGGTAGAGGTTGCCAAAGTGAAAGTGGAGCAAGAAAGTGTGTGTATGCATTAGGTGTCTAGCTGCATTAAACTTTCATGGCGAAATTGGAATCACCAGACGGTAACATGCTGCAGAGGAATAATGACACAAGGGACAACCAGTTGACCATGCACACAGCAGCCATTTTGCTCCTAAGTCATGCTTGTTGGTTTTGGTAATCGGGGTAAGTGTAATTTAAGAGCTAAATGGCTATTGTGTGAATATGGTCAATTTGATAGAAAAATATACTGGTGACTGTCGGTCAGTTGGTCTTAACCACTGTAATCCTGGCATCCCAGGATTTAAATCTTCAAGCTCAACGTATCATGGTGCAACATGTGAGCTTGTTTGGTTATTTTATACATATTTGAAGTGGGGTTTAAGTGGTAAAATAATGGACTCTAGGCTGGACAAGAACTGCAACTCTAAGTGGAAGTACAAGAAGTACCGTTCTGTGTACATTCTACACCTACGGTCATGAAAAAGACGCCTTCTAGGGGGGAGCACATACAATGGAAGTTGCCCCATAAGTCCCGCCCCATATAGACGGTTTCAGCTGTAGTGCTTTTCCAGGCTTTTGTCCTCTTGAGATGAGATAATGCTTGGGACAAGGTTACATGGACTTATTATGGGGTGCCACAGTTAATCAAACTAATCGATTCAATTGTTTATTAAACCTAATCGATAATTTAACAAAATTATCAAATAATAATCAATCGCTATTTTGGGCATCTCATTATGGGAGAAAAGAAACGCAAAAAACAAGTGGTGGTGATTTTTTTTTTTTTTTTTCGTATCATGTGTATCAAACATTTTTGGCACATGTGTATAAAACAATGCTTAAGTGGTTAATTTGTTAATATCCGATTAATCGAACGGTTCGATCGATGGAATAATCGCTAAGAAAATACTGGATAGTTTGGAGCCCTAACAGTCTCTCACCGCTCTGTCTCAGCAGGGTTCACAGCCTCCCCGACCCCCCAACAGACCCAGAACAGCAGAGGCCTTAACGTTGACTTTGACTCTGTGTTTGGTAACAATGGCAACGGCAACAACCTGGACTCCTCTGGTATGTACCTTCTCATTCGTCTACTACAAGCACAGTCGGTCCCAGATGTTCTTTTTAGCTCACCAGTTCAAATGTTGAATGCTTTAACCGGTGAAAAATAGCAGATATACAAGCTCACAGCGCGGCACCGAGTGCCGCGCTGTGAGCCGTGAAAAGTCGTGAAAATGTGTGCAAATCTTTGAATATATGTATTTTCAAAGCGAACGTTTGTAACTCAAATTTTGCTTCTGGGTGGTCCCTGGAACTAGATATTTTGAAATGGGGGTCCGTGGCCAAATAAATATCATTTTTGGGGGTCCTTCACATGAAAAGGTTTGAGTACCACTGACATAGTGGTCTCTCAAGAACAGACTAACTGAGCTCCAGTTAAGTGAAAAGGACCTTTTTTTTGACGATGGCTGGCCAGATTGCTGACACAGAAACAGGTTTTTTCCAAAAATCTTAGAAGGATTCAAAAGACACTTATAGAATCGGGTCAAAATTCTAATTTTCACGATTTTTCAAAAATAGCAGATCTACAAGCTCGCAGCGCGTGCTGTGAACTTGTATATCTGCTATTTTTTTTAATATTTAAAGCATAAAATATTGCGTCATAATGTGTTCAGGCCTAAATGGGTTAATAACACATTATGGTGGTGAATTAACAGTGGGAAGAGCACATTGTTAAGGATCCAAATTTGAATAACCACTAAATAGAGTTAAATGTCCTAGCTTTAAGACATAAGCGTCACGTTTCTTATTTGGGTCTGTGAGAAAAAGATGTCCAGTTACAATGGAGGTTTTGTGATGTGTTATTAACTACAGTATATATAAAGCTTTATGTGCACATAGGAGATACAGCACATGGTGTTTTTCACCCTGCTACTGTAGCATGTGCTGCTACAGTATATCTCACGTAATGCCTTTTTTTCCCCAAATTATGCCTATGTCGATTAGAACATGAGATATTTTGTTGAGGCTAAACCATCATTGCTAATATCGTGTTGCACAAAACATATAGAATAATCACCAGTGTGTTGGGTGGCATCTTAAACTTGCACGGCAAATCAAAATTATAACCGCATTTGCTGCTCAGCTGGTATTAATTTCGGACCCTGCACACAAACGTAGTCTTGCTGTCCACATGGGCAACTAACCATTCCTTTAGGAGAGCTAGTAGGTCTCATGCATTCTGCTGCCACCTAAAGGTTTGGGGGATAAATCACAATGATCATTGGGTCTTCGGTGGAAGACGAGTTGGACTTTAATCTTGGTTTGTGTGTAATTGCTGCTGTGTTTTCTACCATCAAATGTTTGATTAGAATGTTTGGAATGAAGCATTCCAATCCATAACGGTCATTCATGACTCAAACAGAATGTAACATTGAATGTGCTTGTGTGAAGTATTGTGGTGATTTGAGTATTTGGTCATGAAAATATACTTAATAGCTTAACTTTTGACTCAATCGAAGAGATGTACTGTAGTTGTTCACAGTTTGTTGTACAGTGTAGTCTTCTTCACAGAAGACGTATCTCTAAAGTCATGTCATCAACATGGATCGCTCCCATTTCCCATATTCCCTCCTGATTGTCTACGATTGCCTTCTAAAGTTTGTGTATGCGACTTGACGGTCGCTTATCTCTCGATTAGGGAGTGTTACTGGTTTTCAGGTTTTTGATTGAACAGCCCTAGCACACAAAGCTGATATCTAGCTACCTAGCCATTCAAATACACCTTAGTTTCTATCTTGTCACCATCATTTTGAAAAGATTTTCTTTCTCAGCCTTTAATCTAAGAGCACTGGTCTAACCCTTTACACACTGTTTACTGTTTACCTGAAACGTTGTTAGATTAGGATTTGGTGTGGACATTAACCAGTGTGAGTCATTAACCGTTGAGATGGTTTGCATTTGAATAGTTTTTTATTAATAACACACTTAAAACTCAAAATAAAGGCTATAGTAAAGTAAGAAACTATTAAAACTACTATCTTTTAGTAGAAAAAAACTATTATGTCATCGATTTAGTGTATTTTAAGTTACAGTAGGAAGTGCCTGTTGAAAATGGATTACTTGCCACCATCACATCTGTAGTTGTTGACTAGTAACTATTTCAGAGTACTTAAAACAATGTTGACTTATCATAATAGTTGTTGATTTGTACTTAGTTTAAACAAAAAAGTAGGCTACTAAAGACACCGTCTTAATTAATCCAACGGAAGAGCTCTACTTCACATTCATAATCATGTCTACACAGAGTGTTTTTTTTGGGCTGCCTTTTGCTTACTATCTTACAATTCTATATTTTTTTTCCTTCCTCCTCGTCCCGGTGTAAACACACTCTGGGGCCGTGGCTTTTGCATGGCATATGCATGACTGGGTGAGTTGATGTGACACACATTCCTCTTACACAGTCTTGGTATCATTGTTTTTTGTTTGTTTTCTCTCAGCCCCACTTGCTTTGCCTCACACTTACTGTCCTCTGTTGTTCTTGTTCTCGTTGTTGTCATGTTTGTGGTACGTACATGTTCTGTGTGTCGTGTGGTGTCTGTTCTGTCGTCCTCATGTGTTGTTGTGTCTTCACCCGGTCCGTGGCCCCCAACCTTCCCCTACGTCCTGCCCCCTTTTATTTAAGACCACGTTTTAGGCTGCATCCTAAAACCAACAGTGGCCAACTCACCCAGCCAGGGCTTGACCCTCCTCAGCTCCCAGTATCCCAGCAAGCTGGTGTCTGACGACCTGGACTCCTCGCTGGCCAACCTGGTTGGGAGTAAGTACACACTTATCCACTTAACCACATGCAGTGGTGGGAAAAGCATTCAAGCGTTTTACTTAAAGGAGCTATAGTCAACTTTTTCTTGAAAAACGGACGCTGAAATAAAAATAATGTTTCAAAAATATTTTATACAAAATATTAAGCTTCATATATGTGTTTCTTTTCAAACAAAAAGCATAAAATAATGGTAAAATAATCATTTTGGCCATTGTCAGACTGACTTTGTTTACAACCCTTATCAATCCATATAAAAGAATAGAAGAGGGATATAAACAAAGTCGGCCTGCCAATGGCCAAAATGATTATTTTATCATTATTTTACACTTTTTGTGGTCATTTTTGAATAGTAACACATATATGAAGCTTAATCTTTTTCATAACATATTTTCGAAACATTACTTTTATTTTAGCGTTGGTTTTTCAAGAAAACGTTGACTAGCTCCTTTAAGTAAAAGTATAAATACTGCAAAGCAGAAATACTCTGTTATGAGTAAAGGTACGGAATTCAAAATGTACTTGGGTAAAAGTAAGAACGTGTTGGCATCAAAGTGTACTTAAAGTACCAAAAGCAAAAATGTTTGAAAATAGCAGATCTACGGTACAAGACCACAACGCCTTGCATGGACCTACTGTAGTATAGACTCCTGTCAACAAACTATGCAGATGGTTTAGTTGTTTATTCCCTAGATCAGGGGTCTTCAACGTTTTCAGGCCAAGGACCCCTTAGTTGAGAGAGAGATGAAGCAGGGACCCCCACAACCTTTTCATAGATTCCTTATAGTTTCATTGTTTGACAGCACAATCATCAATTTGGATTCATGTAAATTTGTTTTCAGATATTTAACCACTTGAACTGTCAATACTTCATAAACTTGACCTTTCACTCTGTAATTAGTCATCCCTTTTTCCCCTCTACACCAAAGCTCTTTGCCAAAAATAGCCGATCTACAAGCTCACAACGCCTCGCAGCGCGAGGCGTTGAGAGCTTGTAGATCTGCTATTTTTGTTGAAGACCCCTGCCCTATACAGTACTTGGTCATATGATGAATGTCAAAAACACAGATCTACAGGTTCACAATGTGTCACATTGTGTGCTTGTGGATCTATAATTTTTTATGTCTATAATGACAGGTAAAAAATAGGGATAACAGTTTGAAAAGTGCTTAGTTGTTATCTGCATGCATTCTTAATGCAATGTAATTTGTGATGTGATTTATTTGTATACAGTACACAGTTTTGGTTTGTGAATTTATTTCCTTCCTTTCCCCATTAGATCTGGGAATTGGCAATGGTACGGCGAAAAAGTAAGTATTTTATTTTTGAAATCCCTACATTTTGGGTCCTGGTCCCTACTAGCACTGGCCCCTAATGTGGCCCTCAAAGAGTGAATGAACTTTGTGCACGTTTCCCACAGATGTAATTTTGCTGGCTTATGAGGTGGTACTGCTTGGAATCCATATATGAAGAGTCATTTTGAAACCGCCTTTTTGAAACTGCCTATTTATTATTTATGAGATTTCTTTGTATGTATGTATTTGTAAATACAACATTGATTAATAAAGTTATTAAAATATATATATATATATATATATATATATATATATACAGGTACTAGCACTGCATACTGTATGACTGATCTTATGGATTCCCCTTTTCCAGTGATATGCATTGGAGTCAGCCTGGCGAGAGGAAACTCACAGGTGGAACCAACTGGCAACCCAAGATGGCTCCCTCCACCACGTGGAACCCTACCTCCATGGTATGGATACTTTTTTTTCCCCACATGAAATTACCTTTGTTTTTGTCAAGGGACACTGTAAAATCCTCGGTGTCAGTTTAACCATTTGAACCATTTACACGCATGAGGCGTTGCGAGGTTGTAGATCGGCTATTTTTGCCAAAGATATTTAGTGTAGAGCGAAAACTGGATGGCGCTTATACAGCCCATGGGTATTCAGTCAACTAAAGCCACTTTCAGATATAAACACTGGAAAATGTGCGGGGAATAAGGTCGGGACATTGTCTGATGTTCACAACTCCACACATTAAGGTAAATACTCTGTTTGATAAGGTGAGGGGTGGGGCCTGGTTAGTAGACGCAAACATTTGCTACTCCCTTTTAAATATAACGGTGTGAGATGCGTGGAATCAAATGCTATAATTTTTTATCTTCCTTCCACAGAATGCTTGACATGTTGGTCTCCCATTGATGCACCCATACGAAACATCTTTCCTACCATAGTAGCCCTAATGTAGAAAAAGAGCTCGGAGCTGCGCTATAACCTACTTTTCATGTATTCTTTTGTTTCACTTAAAGGGGAATACCACCCATTTTCAATATTGAACTATGTCATTAATATACCTTATAGGAGTTGTGTGGAAATAAAAAAAAAAGTTCCCCCTCTTCTGTGTTGCCTAGAACTGGAGGATTGATTTGGGGGTTTGTATTGTAAAGTACAATGTGTGATGTCATCAAGTTGTAATTTACAATACAAACCCCAAAATCAATCCTCCAGTTCTAGGCAACACAGAAGAGGGGGAACTTTTTTTTAATTTCCACACAACTCCTCTAGGGTATATTAATGACATAGTTCAATATTGAAAATGGGTGGTCTTCCCCTTTAAGAGCCATTTCATGGACGTTGAATAAAAACATGAATAAAAAGTTAGCCGTTAACTACTGTATTTCTCTGCAAACTCCCCAGGAGGAGGTGAGGCTCCACTTGTCAACAATAGAAGCGCAAGCGTCATCAACACGTCCGCTCGCTGAATGCAATTTCACCGGGTGCATTCAGACATATTAGAGCAGTTTGAGTCAAATTGGACTTGACCCGGACATAAGTCAAGGTTCCTGCCCACATAAAATCTGTTGCATGTCCGATCCTACTGGTCCGGAATGTTGCGTTCATACATAACAGCCCCTCCGTTTGAACTCTGGAAAACGTCCATAATACAGTGCATGTCTGAAAGTGGCTTATGTTTAGGGTTCAAGTGGTTAAAGGTGTACAATGTCATAGTTACAAATGGATATGTGAACACTGAGGATTTGACCGGGTAGAGAAATTCTATTGGCCGGCCAAATAGTGGCCTGTACATTTCATATTGTACCTAGTAGGGCTGTCACGATATGACATTTTACATGACGATTGTCACTCAAATAATTGGCGATTAACGATTTAATTGTGTTTTTGTCGTTGATAATTACATTTCTGTTTGGCTTTTAGGCTTTGAAGTTGTACATGGTAGATATGACACATAACCTAAATATACAAAGAAATTACTGACATATTTGACAACTTACTACTTAAAAAATAACTTTGATAGTGGAAATAGCCGATCTACAAGCTCACAACGCGTCGCGATGCGACGCGTTGTGAGCTTGTAGATCTGCTATTTCCACTATTTCTGACATTTTTCAACATTCACGATTATGACGATTATGACAAAATAATTGCGATAATGTCAAATAATCACGATTAGACGATTATGTAATAATTGTGACAGCCCTAGTACCTAGCACAAAAAGATCAGTTGGAATAATCACTGAGAGAAATGCTTTGAAGAGTACAGCTGGATAGCCCAAATTTGTCACGCGTGTTGTGTCTAGTATCAACATAGCGATGTTTGTTTATCCCAAATGATTCTTAATACATTTGTGTCTGTTGCGTTGTGTAATTGTCCTCTGGGGCCACCCTTTCAGAGCGGCATGTATTTCCACCAATACGTAAGTTCATCACGACCGCATATTGTATATATGGTTGCAGCATTTCCTTGCTCTCTGACCAACGCTGGCATGCACTGGTTGATATTAACCGCTTCACGTACACCTGCTCCACGTTGTCGAGGCAAGTGAGCACGCCACTTCTATCAGCCGCACTGTTCTTTCCAGGCTGAAACGCTGAACTGTGGACCACATTAACACAGCAGCCATGCCATGAGATGGCCCAACAGCCCAACACACCTTGTGTCAGGACACTCTAACCACATGTGTGGAGATATTAACCCATTTAGGCCTAGAAATTATTGACTGCTTTAACCAGTGAAAAATAGCAGATATACAAGCTCACAGCGCGGCACCGAGTGCCGCGCTGCGAGCTTGTAGATCTGCTATTTTTGATAACGTCGTGAAAATGTGTGCAAATCTTTGAATATATGTATTTTCAAAGCGAACATTTGTAACTAAATTTTTACTTCATGGGTGGTCCCTGGAACTACATATTTTGAAATGGGGGTCCGTGGCCAAATAAATATCATTTTGGGGGTCCTTCACATGAAAAGGTTTGAGCACCACTGACATAGTAGTCTCTCGAGAACAGACTAACTGAGCTCCAGTTAAGTGAAAAGGACCTTTTCTTTGACGATGGCTGGCCAGATTGCTGACACAGAAACATAGGTCTTTTCCAAAAATCTTAGAAGGATTCAAAAGACACTTATAGAATCGGGTCAAAATTCTAATTTTCACGGTTTTTCAAAAATAGCAGATCTACAAGCTCGCAGCGCTGTGAGCTTGTATATCTGCTATTTTTCAATAGTTAAAGCATAAAATATTGCGTCATAATGTGTTCAGGCCTAAATGGGTTAAATACTTTTTGTTAAAAATATACAAAGCCCGATGTTATGCAGTCATATGACCATGTCGCATGGTGAAAATGGGCAACAGGCTCACGCGTCACTGATGCACAGCGTGAAGAGCTTATAGATCGGCTATTTCCGCTTTTTTCAACTTTACATTTCCCCTGTGATTACATACCCAAAATAGGGACACCAGGTTGAAAAGACGTGGGAAAGGTTATGAGCAATCAACTTCCACCTAAATATCAGGTTTCCATAATTCTAGATTTGTCTCCATAGTTTCCAAGGAAATCCCTTTTCCCCACAGCGAGCTTTCTCCGCTAAAGCCTGATTTATATTCGTGCCTGACACTGGTTCCCCTGACACATCACTGTACAGGTGACATCACCTATGTAAAAGTCCATATGGCTGTGTGGCAGGTTCAGATAGGGATCTCCATGTATGGGCATAATATTGTATGTTGTGATGTCATGGGATTGGGAACCACTCTTAACAGAATCCCTTTTATGCCCATATATGGAGATCCCTGATGTTATCAATATTAAGCCCATATCTAACAGGACTTCATATGGGAATGCCCATATATGGAGGAAGACAGCCCATAACTGTGTGGCTTGTTCAGACATGGATCTCCATGTATGGGCACAAAAGGGACGTAGTACTATATACAGTACATGGATCTCCATATATGGGTACCAGGGGTCTCCATATATGGGTAACTGGTCCGATATACATCACTGGCCAGATGGCCAAGAATTGGCTCGACCTCGCCCTAAAGGGTGAGGTCGCAGGTCACCCTGAGGCGTCTTACTAGTTGTGTGTGGGTGTCAGACTCCGAGATCTCCAAGCATCGTCTGCTTGTAGATCTTCTATTTTCGGTACGCGACAACGGCTTGCAACAGCGTATAAATTCTGCATTAGACCGCTGTACGAAGCACCCCTCAGTAATTTGATAATATGAGGTTTTAGTTTTTTCTTGTATCCTCTCTCGATGCTTTCAAAGTTGTCGAGTGTTCTTTGCTGGGAACCTCTTTAGTAAAGGCTGTGTAATATAACCCTGTGAAAGGTGAATAGGGCCCTCTGGGGCCCTAAAGTTTAATCATCTATTGTCAGCCTTTGACAACACAGTGGATGAGTATTTAACCACGCTGATTGACTGGGCAGAGACTTTTTTCTCCTTAACAGTGCGATAACTCATCATTAGTGGTGCAAGGTTCTAAAATATTGTCATTATGAAGGTTCTATTTAAGAGTTGCTGTATTGGGTCTTGTCATTGATCACAGTTGCACAGTTAGTCAGTGCAGATGAAAGGATATTGAACTCTGTCCACTCTCATCCCTCCCCTGTTTCCCATTAGATTAACAAGACTAACTGCCTAGTGAGGCCATAGGTTACCGGTACATTACTTATTGGACAGTAATACCAAAAGTTAACTCTTGAACTGCAAACCAGGCATGTTGTGAGATTGACAATTTAGCAGTATTAAAAGATGCACACGATATCATATTGTGTTCTACATAATATTGATTGTTATAGCTTTTAAGATGGGGAGGGGAATCAAACAACCGTAGGCAAGACATGTCCTCTTGGTTCTGATCATTATTTTTCATTCCATAGGCCAAACAACAATGTAGACTGAAGTGTTTCTGCCTTAAGGCTTATTTAGTGAAAACATTTAGTCCCAACACGCTTTTCATTAAAATGTAAGAAATAAACTGAAGAAAATGGCAAAAGGAAGAAACGCCACAAGTGGCTACGAATATGCATGAAAGAGGTGCTCTTTGGAAAGGGGCGTGAAAAATGTCAAATGACTCAAAATACTAAAGTATTCCAAGGGGACTCGCTTATCTTTGTACCCCTATTAACTCATTGAATGCCATTTCAAGATGGCCCCCAAGTACCAGACTGCCACTATCCTAGATTTCTAGTGCACGGATCAATTTTTAGTGCACGGATCGTGCACGCCCATGCACCATATATGCATCATATGTGTAGTACTTTTTAACAGCTTTCAAACAAAAAAATCCGCTTGGAAATCCGTTCAGGCATTCATGAGATAGAAGCCTTCAAAGTCAGACAAAACAAACACTGCCACCTTCCAAATTTCTAGTGCACGGATCAATTTTTAGTGCACGGATCGTGCACGCCCATGCCTAGATCATGCACCATATGTGTAGTACTTTTTAACAGCTTTCAAACAAAAAAATCCGCTTGGAAATCCGTTCAGGCATTCATGAGATACAAGCCTTCAAAGTCAGACAAAACAGCCATTTTTGACATTTTGAAAGATGTGTTTGTTACGGGGCTAAACATGCAATTGCGCAATTGCGATCATGCCTAATACATTTGAGGCATTTTTAGAATTTTTTTTTTTTTTTTTTTAATTTGAAAAAAAAAAAAAAAAAAAAAATTTTTTTTTTTTTTTTCAAAATGGCTTCCAACTCGGGAAACTCGGGCTGTGGCAGCCTGGGAGTACTGTAATAACTCGTGAAACTCGTGCCTTGGCAGTCAATGAGTTAAGAGGGCCTTTTTATCCCTAACAAAACGCAGCAGTGTGTATCCGTATGGCCTTAACCACTCAAACCCTGTATGCTAATTTGACCAGGGTCCCCTGGGTTTTTATACTTGGACCCCTCCTTTTTTCCCTCTACACCAATTCTCTTCGCGGAAAATGGTCATACACAAGTGTGTTTCCGACGTGTTGTGAGCTCTACTTTCACCAACTATGTGCATATTATCACATGCCCAGAATGGGGACGCCAGGGGTAAAGTGGTTAATCAGGGCGTGTGGAGATCTCTTTATACACCAGCATTGAAAGAAAGACACTGGGGACTATTTTAGTAGTTTGAGTTAAATAAATAAGAATTTGCTATATTGGAACACATTATTATGTTGGCCTATTTTGAACAAATGTTGCCTTTTATGTAATGTCCAGAATAGGGACGCCATGGTTAAAGTGGTTAATCAAGACAGGTAGAGATCTATTTGTGTGCCTTGTAAAAAAGCATAGAAGATACTGTGAACTATTTTTTAGTTTGTTGCTGCATTTGAAAACCTGCGCCTAACCTCACCAAATAAACTCAATCAATGGTTATCACCAAATAAAACTCCCATCAGTCAATCAGTTAAAACCTCATGTCTCACGAGACAGATAATTCACAACTTGTATCAGGTTATTTCCGTAAGCAAGCCCAATCCCTAATGCCATGCAGCCACATCATCCAGTTATTCATTATATCAGGTAAAGACGGCCTAGCCGCGTTTCGGCTAGGCCGTCATCGGTGTTACTGATTGTGAGGGTTAGGGTTACACTGATGGCGGCCTAGCCGAAACGCGTCTGTTTGCTTGCTCTGCTGCCTCTGAAGTTTTCATTAAAGAGACTTTTACTTAAGACTTTGTGAGTGCGGATTATAACTCTTTACCTAATTATACTCCGAATCTGCACCCGGAACCCCCTCAGACCGCTTTTTATATTGGAGTTGAGCTGACCTATCCCTGCATGGAGTTAAGTTATATTCATTATATCAGGAACACTGAGTTTGCTGTCCGTCTAAACCAGCCCCATCCCTGTAAAAAGGGACACATTCTGAAGAAGAGCCTCCTCTGAACGCATGAAACAAATGCAGTCTGTGATGAAAAGCTACAATTTGGCACCACCGTCACGTCTGACTTCACCCGTCTCCCTCGCCAACGACTGAATAGTTAATGAAACATGTACTTCCCCAGAGGGACGGGTTGTGAGACAAATCTGGGTTTGTTATCACTGCAGGGGCTGTTGGAGCAGCAAGCCGCTCTCTAGAAAGAAAGAAAGAAGGAGAGAAAGTCTTCGCTCTCATCTCTTCTCTCCACAAGGAGGGCCTGCACCTGTCGGCAACTCCTCCTCTGTCTAGGACTTCTGCACCCCTCACTCTAAATCTCACTCCCTTTCATTCTCCTGCATCTCTCTGTCTCTCTGGTGTCTCTTTAATTCTTTCAGCTAGGCTGCTCTTTGGTATAAACTATGAAACAATTTAGCCATGTTTACTGGCCCTTTCTGCAGCTGACTGCGGACTCGGAGTGTACCAAGGACCATGATCCATCACTGCACCCTTCCATTTTCAGAGATTTAGCCCACAGTAGTTGAGTACACGAGTGCCCTTCTGGAGCCTTCATCTGTGGAAGGAGTCCTGATTCTGTAGAAGTAATTTTTCTTTTTTTCCCCTTTGTGTGTGTGTGTGTCATCCCAGGCACCATCTGTCATGGCGTTCCCTGCAACTACACCAACGGGCATGATGGGATATTCAATGGTGAGTTGGCAGGGGGCATCTTTTCAGCATGTCATTTTTTCTCTTTGTAGTACAGATTCTCTGGAATAGACATAGTACATCTGATTATGATTGTACGTTGTTTTTTGCAGTGTGTGGGTACAGTATTCCTGTACTAGTTATTTAGGTCAGTGGTTCTCAACCTTTTCAGGCCGCGACCCTCAAAATGATCATATTTTAACTGGGGAGCCCCTCACCCTGACGAGCACTAAGAGTTGAGGCATTACATTTCGTACAATCTGGCTAGCCATCGTCAAGGAAAAGTTTGGTCACTCTTTTCACTTCTTGCAGCAATGCCGAAGTCTGTAATCGAGAGACTACATTTTGTATAACACGGTCTATTGTGAAAATAGCCAATCTACATGCTCACAACGCCTCGCGCTACGAGGCGTTGTGAGCATGCTGGTGTCAGCTTAATAGGAGCGCTTTTCCATCTACTCTGGGGGAAATGACTGCTTTACATCTCAGACAGACACTGGGGCACCATAACACTGCTTTAAAAAGGAAAAGCTGACTAACAAGGAACATCAGACTGGCTAAAAATGTTTCGAGGCCAGTGGGAGACAGGTGTGCCACCTGCAGAGTTTCAAAATGGATTTATTCTGCAGATGACATAACCAGGTGCACATTTTTAACCCTTTCAGTGCCCAGAATCACCACTAGAGGGCGCCCAATGGCCATAGAATCCACCATAGACATATGCTGTATATGCACAAGCCCTGCGCAGCCATGATGCGCCTGAACACTTTCCTTTGTGCATGAACAGGAACAGAATGAAGTTAGCTATTGGCTACCAAGCATTTTAGAAGCCCTATTTTCGGCGATTTAGCCGTGATTAAACCTTACACACCTCATGGATATTATGCATGGAACAGAGAAAATGAGCTCTAAAGATCCTGGATTGCATTGGAGTGGATGGCAAATATCGGCGGTGCGACGCTCTCGCGGGCCGTGTAAACAGATTTTTTTAATTAAAAAAATAAAATAAAAATCCCGAACTAGTTCGGGATTGGCACCCTGGACGTTAATACGGTCCAAACTATCCCGAACTAGTTCGGGATTGGCACTATAAGAGTTAAGTGTTTATGATGATAGAAGTCAGTGTTTCTCAAACTTTCAAATTTCAAGGTGTGTACTCTGTCAGAGTTTGAGACTTGTTGGGTCAATTTAGACCCCCCTAAAGGAACCCACAGAGTCCCTGGAATCCACTTTGAGAACCACTGATGTAACGAATGGCCAACTTTTTCTGTACAGTACTCTGTCTTTGGCTGACCCAAAGGCATTTACATAACGGCTCCTACAGGGGTATAATTGCCCCAACATCATATAGTTATTATATATGTGCTGTAAAGTTATTCCGTGTTACAACCCATATAAACATGTTTTCTGACACAGAGTACAGGGCTTTTCAATGCTATACGCAACTTCTAGAGCATTTCTCATTAAACCCTTAAAATAGAATCATAGGATTCTTGTTATGTCACACAAACCTATGTGCTTAATTTAGCTAGTTAATTGTAATTTTGGCTCTAGGGGAGAGCCAAAATTACCCCCCCCCCCCCCCCCAATTGATTCATATTAAACGTCAACACAGGTCCTCTCTAAGTTCTTTTAGATCTAACTTATTATCGATGTGTTTCTTCACCTCAGCCTCCTCATATGGGCTCTATGATGATGAGCCAACCCTCCATGATGTACAGCCAGCCTGCCATTAGGCCAGCCAACCCCTTTGGCTCCTCCCCTGGTGCCCAGGTAACCGCTGACTTTCTCTCCTCTCCTTCTAAGTCATATGGGTAAGAGTAGGGCTGCAACTAATCTGCCTCAGTGTTTCTCAAACTTTCACATTTCAAGGTCTCCCCTTAAAAGAGTAGTTCACCCCCAAAACATTTTTCCCCTATTGATTATTCACGCAATAGAGACTTGAGTTCAATAATATCTTTTGTTTTTTGTATTTTATGTTATGCTTTTGAAACTGCTTTTGAAACTGATATTATTGAAACTGATTGCTTTTGAAACTTATATTATCCTAGATAAAGTACTATGTTCTATCCGTCTGTCTTTCAATGTTATATGAGAGGGGGAGGAGTGGCACTCTATGTGGATAGCAACCTAAAATATAAGGTAATAGAAAATATGTCTACTGTTATTGATAATGTGTTAGAATGCATTACAATTGAGATAAGTAGAGAAAAACACAAAAATATAATTGTCAGCTGCATCTATAGAGCTCCTGGGACCGATGTTGACATGTTCACAAAAAATATGGAAAATCTGTTCTCCAAAGTTAGCAAGAAAAACCTTTTTATCTGTGGTGACTATAATTTAAATTTATTTAACCCATACAAACATAAATATATAGATACATTTATTGATGATATGTATAGTATCAATCTATACCCATTAATAACCAGACCAACTAGGATAACCCCACACTCAGCCACCCTAATTGATAATATATATACAAATGAATTTGGGAAAAACATAGAGAGGGGGGTATTAGTGACAGATATTTCAGATCATCTGCCAATATTCGCAATATTCAAGTGTGAATATGAAAACAAAAAGATAGCAGATATACCCAGATACAAACGAGTAATAACACAGGAGACCATTGCAGCTCTGAGACAGGATCTGTTGGCTCAGAACTGGAACAATATATATGAGGAAGAAGATACAAATATAGCATATAATACATTCATTCGCATATTTGGGAAACTATATGACAAGAACTGCCCTAATCAGAGGTGTAAAGAAAGGAGAACTGAAGCGAAAAAACCTTGGATTACACATAAATTAAAAAACGCAGTTAACAAAAAGAATACATTATATAAAGAATACCTAAGACATAGAACTATAGATAATGAGAATAAATATAAAAGATATAAAAAACAAATTAATTCACTTTATCAGAGCTAGTAAAAAGGATTATTATAATAACCTATTAATAAACCATAAAAATAACATAAAGGGATTATGGAGTATCTTGAATAAAATTATAAAAAAGGGATCAATGTCAACTAGCTACCCGCAAAGTTTCATTGACAACGATAACACAATAACGGATCTAAATGAAATAGCAAATGGTTTCAATGACTTCTTTGTTAATATAGGACCCAAACTTGCAAATGAAATCAAAACAGTAGAAACAGAGGAAGATGTGCCAGCTGATGAGTGGGGTTATTGTAACCCAAACTCCATGTTTTTGAGAGCTGTGGAGGAACAGGAAGTTATAGAGACTGTCAGTAAATGCAAAAATAAAACATCCACCGACTGCCATGACCTAAGCATGTCACTTATTAAAAGAATTATGGACACCATAGTAAAACCATTTACCTTCATATGCAACTTGTCATTCAGGAATGGTGTGTTCCCAAGTAAAATGAAAAAGGCAAAGGTCATTCCAGTCTACAAAGCAGGCAATAAACAACATTATACTAACTACAGACCAATTTCCCTCCTCTCACAGTTCTCAAAAGTATTGGAGAAACTATTTGTGAACAGGTTGGATCTCTTTGTAGAAAAAAATAATGTACTAACAGAGAACCAATACGGGTTTAGAGCCAACAGATCGCCCTCAATGGCACTGATTGAACTGACGGAAGAAATAATAAAAAACACAGATACAAAGTTGTACACAGTTGGAGTCTTTGTGGACTTAAAGAAAGCCTTTGACACAATTAATCACAACATCCTGATAAGGAAAATGGTAAAATATGGCTTCAGAGGGGTTGTGACAGATTGGCTTGAAAGCTACATTGAAGACAGAGAACAAATGGTACAACTTGGTAGCTGTAAATCTGGATGTTTGAAGGTTATGTGTGGAGTCCCCCAAGGATCAGTATTAGGCCCCAAACTATTCAATCTCTATATAAATGATTTGTGCTCAGTATCAAATGTACTGAAGTGTGTACTATTCGCTGATGACACCAACATGTTCTGTGCAGGGGAGGACATCCAGCAGCTTATGATGGTCTTAACAACAGAAATGAATAAATACAAACACTGGTTTGATAGAAATAAACTATCTTTAAACCTAAATAAAACAAAGTTTATGGTGTTTGGGAACCGCCAGATACCAGAAGACATACAGTTGATAGTAGACCATAACACAATAGAAAGAGTATACGAAAATAAATTCCTGGGAGTGATATTAGACCATAAGCTTTGCTGGAAACCCCACATAGATTATGTTAAGTCTAAAATGGCAAAGAGCATCTCTGTCATTAGGAAAGCAAGCCCTATACTCAATCCAAGCTCATTACACACCTTGTATTGTGCAATGATTCTACCCTACCTGCACTATTGCTCAGAGGTATGGGGTAACACCTACACAACAACAATAAAACCATTAGTTACACTACAAAAACGAGCAATAAGAGTAATAAACAATGTAGGATATCGGGATCACACACACACACTGTTTCTACAATCACATCTATTGAAGTTCACCGATATGGTCATTTTCAAAACCCTACAAGTCATGTACAAAGCAAGATACAATCAACTACCAGCAAATGTACGAAACAAATTTCTAGACAAAGAAGGGGGGTACAACCTCAGGGGACCATTGGATTTCAAAAAACCTGTGATGCATACAAACCTGAAAACAATGTGTATTTCATCCTGCGGAGTCACCTTGTGGAAGGAGCTAGACGAAGAACTAAAATACTGTGAAAATCTAAACCAATTCAAGTTTAGATTAAAAAGATCTATTTTTGATAGATACAGAAGAGAAGAGCAATAAGTATATGTTTATGTATATGTGTATCTACTGTACATGTAGTGTGTGAGTCTGGGTGTGTGTGTACGTGTGTGTGTGTAAGTATGTAAGTATGTCATGTGTTTTGGTGTGTGTGTGTGTGTGTGTGTGTGTGTGTGTGTGTGTGTGTGTGTGTGTGTGTGTGTGTGTGTGTGTGTGTGTGTGTGTGTGTGTGTGTGTGTGTGTGTGTGTGTGTGTGTGTGTGTGTGTGTGTGTGTGTGTGAGTGTGTATGTGTGTGTGTATTATATAGTAGTATTGTATGTTTATACGTATATTTTTATAGTGAAATGTATTTGACTATGATACCCCAGGGGTGGGGCCCGACAAGCCTTGTGCTTCTCCCTAACCCCTTTCGGACACTTGGACAATGGACACAAAAAAGGGGGGTGGAAAAAAGAAAACTCAAAATGGAAAGAGTTACGCTGTTCTATTTGAATGCACTCTTGTTGTTTACTGTTTCTATGTCCGAAATAAAACTAAACTGAACTGAAAATGTGGTTCCTGTGGAAATAAGCCTCGGCTTTCTAGGATCTCCTTTTAGTTGACCTTGTACCAGTGATTTGTACTGTCATGAAACTGTACTTTTTTCTATTGCAAACTTCTAATACATTCTTCAATCAATCAATCAATCAATCGCATTCCTAAGACAAAAATGTGATTAGATTAAATTTACCCCCATTGATTCCAGATGGGGACCCGAATCCATTTGGGTCCCCACCCGGAACGAATGGGGGTACATTTATTGTAATCACATTTTCGTCTTAGGAATGCGACAACAAACTAAATCATTATTGAACTCAAGTCTCCATGGCGGGAATAATCAATAGAAAAAAAGGCATTTTGGGGGTTAACTACTCCTTTAACTCAACGTACACATGGAACCAAATGAACACGTTCATTAGGTTCCATTTGTACACTGTCAGAGTTACAGACTTGTTGGGTCAATTTAGACCCGCCTAAAGGAACCCACAGAGTCCCTGGAATCCACTTTGAGAACCACTGATCTACGTGACAGTATCTTCTTAGCGATTATTCTATTGATCATTTTTTTGATTCATCGAATAATCAAGGAGCAAATTTTTCATGTATATTTATGTAATGTATATATTTTTTCAATTGATTAATGAATCACGTGAGACTTATTTATACTTTTGTTGCACAACTGTATTGCGCACCATTATTAATAGATTATTTAATTGAATATAGATTATGGATAAAATAAATTGTCTAGTGAATCAGTTCTAGTCCAATGCAAAGAGGTAGTTGGATGGTTTCAACAATATGTATTGTGGTCTGACTGGCAGCTGTACTATTCCATTCTTGTGCTGCCCCCTAGCTTGGAACAAGGAAACATACATCATTGGTCATGATGAATAATGGCTCAGATGCAGTTAAAGATAGTCAGCCTCCTCCATCCATTATGTGTCAGGAAAAGGGGTTTGGGACTTCCGTGATGTCACTAATGAGTAATGGCGTGCCATTAAAGTTATGTTGGGCATCATTTTGAGGTTAAAGATATGAGGAACCGTGGCCTGGGCATAGATGGGCATAATTACAGGTAACCAAGTGATCAGGATGTCATGATAATAGAATTAAACTAGAACAAACTAGTGTGTCCGGTGTAGATAAATGGTATGTTTATACTGTAGTGTTCGGTACTCTGTAGTTCCAAGGCACACCTCACAGAAGGGGCAATTGCTTCCAGTGTCGTCTAAGACATTGGTTCTCAAAGTGGGGTCTGGGGACCCCCAGGGGTCCTTGAGGGAGTTCCAGGGGGTCCCCAGCTAAATGATAGTTTGTCAGGAACCAAATGGACCCTTACCGGTCTGTAACTCTGAAAGAGTACAAATGGAACAAAATGGGCCCTCCATTTGTACACTCTCTGAGTTAAATGAACATAGATTTTACAAATATAAACTGGTGTTCCAGAGACAGAAATGCCATTAAATGGGGGTTCAGTCCGTAGCCTAATGCATGTCACAATGTTTGGGAATCACTGCTAGAGCCTTAAAATCTTCTCTTATGGGGGTCCCTGGCTTATCTTTTCAGATGGGGTCTGTGGGTCTTTTTTGGGGCACCTTTTTTTTTTACTTATGAGAGGATTGCATGAGTTTATTTTCCCCCCCTGCACCTTTAGCACAGCGTTTCTCCTCTTCTGTCCTCGGCTCTCCATTTGCTGTCCTGTATGTCCGTCATCCTTTCACCTGTCCTCTCTGAATCAGTTGTCCACAGCCTCTAGTCACTCCAGTCCTCTCAGAGAAGCAGGGAAGGACCCCTTTGCACAGCTCTCTCTCCAGAATTTCTTATAAAACCATCTTTTAGGTACAGCTTGTTCTCTGCGCTTGTTTGAGTCTTGACGTCCGTCAGCAGACAGCATGTAAATGTAGTTTGTTACTCATTAACTGCCATGAGTTTTGCGCTGACTGTCATATGATGGCTGATTTAGCTTTGCTAATAACACTGTCCCCTACACAAGATGATTCCATTAATGTTCTGTAGCTCGCTACACAAAATACTCTGGTAATTCATCTCTGTACAAGACTGTACAAATGGAACCAAATGGACTTTTACTGGTCTGTAACTCTGAGAATGTACTGTGGAATGTTCCATTTGTACACTTGGACAAGCTTTCGTATCTTTTCTCAAGACCTTATTTGCATACAAGTTTTATTCTTCGGGGGGAAACCCCATGGAATTGTTTGGAACACCCATTTTCTTGTGTCTGTCTTCAGACTTGACCAGCATGGTGTGATGTGATCTGATGTGACATGACATGATCTGACATCTACTAGTTCATATGTTAAAGGTTATGTTTTAGAATTTTTGCAGATTGCTATACCTTCCAACTCACAGATGGGTAATTCATCTTTCTGTTTAGCCTTTTTGTAATGTTATTTCATGTTGCTTTTTTTTTTTTTTTACACTTTCTGTAGAGACTGATATGGGAGGTCATATTTGCGCCTCAGCATTTGTCCCTTTCACCCACTTCCAACAACAACCTGACCTTTGTGTTTGTCCTTATCTTTCCCAGATGCAGTTTATGTAACCTGAAAGCCAGGAGTCTTTGGCCTCCTGAAAAGAAATTACCACAAAGTAAAAAAACAAACAAAAAACCCCCAAGCAAACATCCAGTTTGCCGTTTCTGAACTCCCCTCTCTCTGAGAACCGCGGGACCCGACATGGGACTGGGCAGAATGAAACCACCAGACGGGGGGGAAGGGGGCCGAGCCATCTCAGAGAGGCATCAAAGTGGACATTGTGCCCATCCAAGTCATGGATTCTCTCTGCCATTCAAAGACCATCTGGACAGGGATCACTCAGCCCCTACTGTACCACGGACAAAGAGAGAGACGAAACACCCCAAAGGGAGACATTTTTACTCGTATGTATCTGGAAGAATTTGTCAGGTTGCTGTCCCACATACACACTGCTTGATTCATTTTTTTCCACTCCTCTCCCTAGGCGAGGGAGAGAGGATGACTTGATTTTTGTCGATCATGATTACCTGATTTAACCAGCCTGAAATTAGGACAAAAGGCAAACTCCTGTTTATGCCATCATTTTTTTTTCTTTTTTTTTTATGTATTACGTTTGCAGTAGACATTCCTTGTGTATTGTTTGTATTTATTTATGATTACCCGCAGAGAGAATGACAAAAAAAGGAAAGGTAACTAGCGATATTGAACTATCCCCTGTGGGAGGTCTTCAGGTTTATTACATACGTATGATTGATTGTAGAATTGGGTTTTGAGAGTGACTGACTGAGAGTTAAAAAAAGAATAATAAGTTAATATAAAACGAAATTATATGAAATGTTTTGCTGTTGGGGGCACTAAGTATTCCCATTACTTGCATGATGCCTGGTACAGTGTTCTTTGTGACTCACAATTGTCACATCGAAAATGTATATGGACATGATGAGATTTGTTGACTCGACGTCAAATTCTGAGTTAAATTTGGTGAGGGAAGACCGTCACTTCAGCAAAAGCACTACATTTTGTGAACGAGGCGGCATTGCATTGGAAACGAATCTGCATTTCAGCTATTCTACGCTTTTTGGCATGCCATTTACTCTTACATTTAACAGTTCTACTGGCTACCCTGAGTGTTCTGAGTCTCTTTCATGCCCGGGTCATATTTCCACCAGGCGAGCACTGGGGCATTTTTGCACAATGGGGCGGTGAGACATCATAAAGCAGTAGGTGTAAGTGGGGTCAAACCCTATCCATATCAAGCTGGTCAGGGAGCGTCCTTTTGTCCAACAGCAGAGAGGTGCGGTTATGCAGGAGAATGGAGCACTGTTGATCGGTGCTTTGTGTACATAAAACTGATCCTGTCAACCGGGGGGCTGTGGATGGGATGCCGGTGTGAAAGATGGCATGAACATGAAAGGGGCTCTTTAATCATCAATTGAGCATATTTTCTGCATCGTCCCTACAGATTATATTTTTGTTTTTTGATTTTCCAATAAAGTGCAAGCTTCCACAATTGTTTGTGCTCTCTTATTCCTGACACCATCTAGACCAGTGTTTCTCAAACTTTCCCTTAACTCTGACAGTGTACAAATAGAACCAAATGAACCCATCAGGGTCCATTTGGTTCCATTTGTACACTGTCAGAGTTACAGACTTGTATGGTCCCTTAAAGGAACCCACAGAGTCCCTGGAATCAACTTTGAGAACCACTGAATTAGAACCACTGGTCTCTGAATCTATTAACTGCTATACAATCAAGGCTAAAGCTACGATGTTGTACATCAATTACTTTTAATAAGAATTTCTAGGCTTGGGCTGCTGGCGAAGTGGTCCAAGCACCTAGGCTCAGTGTAGCCTGACAGCACGTCGCGATCCTGACGGCCCTTGCTGCATGTCACTCCCCATCTTTCTCCCCCAGCCTACTGTTTATCCCTATCAATAATAAAGGCATAAAGGCAAAAAAGAGAAAACGTATAGATGTTAAACTCAGAACAACTACTTTGGGTGATTTAATAGTTCTATAATTTCACATGGAATGACACTTGTTCTTCAGGGTCCCAGAAAGCCCTCTCTTCCACAGATGGGTGATTCGCAGCAGGCCTCTGGTCCAGAGCGCACAGGTGCAGCTCATCCATACACAGAGAGCCTCACATCCTGCTTGGCAAGTGATCTGTTCCACTAACAAGCGGGCTCTTTGTTATGTTGCCACTTCCCCTTAGTTTGGATGCGGTTCGAGAAAGCCACAAAAATGTGACTACATTGACTTCAATTATACAATTGATCGACAAGTTAGTCAAAGCTTTTCTGTTAGAATTGATGCCTTGAATTGCCTTCCTTTTCATAGCGATGGTGAGCTTCATTTGAATTGTCTTTATTACCCATGTCTGCTGTTGCACATGTAGCCATGTCACTTTGGTTTGGATTCAAAGGGAAGAGAGATGGTGAGACTACAGTTCAATCTTTATGGGAAATTGGGTAATAATTGTTATGGACTATTCGCTCACGTTAAAAGGAATCCTGGAATTTGCTAAATGTTGGTGACGTACATAATTCAAATGGATAAATGAAATAAATCTACTGGTTCTGTATGTAATGTAGTATGAGTCACAGCTGCTTTTTGTTTCTGCCATTTGTATTACTACCTGCTACAGGAAGGAATGAACAATGTCAAAATCTGAGGGCAATAGAAGAGCTGGTAACCAACTGCTGCTACAAATAAGGATGTTTTTTTTGTACCTACCTTGGTGTGTGGGCCCTATCCATTTTGTGAATGTGAACCAACTGCTGCTCCTCATCACATCTATCAAAGCGGCTTAGTTAAACAAAATGTAGGCCTATATAAAAAAAAATTAAAAGAAAGAAATGGAAATTAAGGTTTTGTTCTCTTGAAATCAAGTTGTATTTAAGTAGTGCATTTGAAAATGCAATTTTTGATTGAATACTTTAATGTAAACAGCACATGCATGGTACTGTCAGACATTAAGGATAACACAAAAATGGACTTGTTTCCATTGTGGTCCTATGTAGGCTACAATTCATCAACATAGCATAATTGCAAATTGCTTTCCCATTGAGGATGATACAATAAAAAAACATGATATCCATAATAAAGTTGAAGTTTAAATTTGGTTTGATAAATCTCCATTAATGCTGTGTGTGTGTGTGTGTGTGTGTGTGTGTGTGTGTGTGTGTGTGTGTGTGTGTGTGTGTGTGTGTGTGTGTGTGTGTGTGTGTGTGTGTGTGTGTGTGTGTGTGTGTGTGTGTGTGTGTGTGTGTGTGTGTGTGTGTGTGTGTGTGTGTGTGTGTGTGTGTGTGTGTGTGTGTGTGTGTGTGTGTGTGTTACTGGTAGCCTACATTCATCATATTACAAAGCTTCAAAACACGCAGAGTGTGCAATGTAGGTGAGTCAGGACACTGCTTTCATTTCAAAACTATTCAGGAAATAATCATAAAGTTCATACACTTGCAAATAAGGAATGGCAGTAGATGGACTCATATTTCGCAAGCTCTTGCACCATCTTGTGGCCTGAAATGGTCCCTACATTAAATGCTCCCTACTACCTCATGATTCGAAGTAAAAGTCTAAAACACAATGGCATTCCACTGTTTTCGTCTTTCCCATGGGAAAACAGATGGGGGGGGGGGGGGAAAGAGCTGACCTGATGTTATGCCACTGAGAGGCTTCTCTTGCTTTACTGAGTCATCTGGAGTCTGTCTGGGTGACACAGACATTCCTCTGGGTGTAGAAAAAATGTTACAAACAACATCAGGCCTTCTCATACTGTGTAGTGTATGTACACTTTATTTGAAGGTCAGAAAATTCAATTTTGTGATGTGATAATGATGAGGCCCATTTGAAAATTTGAGCAGTACATTTTGAAATGTGAGGTATATCAAATTGGTCCAGATGTCTGACAGGTGGCTGTCACTCCCCTCCTTGAGATGCCATCAATTCAGATAGCTTGGGCTCATATTATATTTATGCAGATCCAAGCTGCACAATAGACTACAATAGCAGACAAGCAACATTGACAGACATGTTTAGAAAGAACCTAATCCATTCTCAGAGAAGAATGCCGAGTTTATTGAATATGTTCAGAACTCCATACAAATATAAGGTTATGCTTTTCTGGGATGGACGTTTTGCCTCATGTCTGCAACCCCTCTACTGCCGCTGTGCCAAAGTTTGTCTGTGTGTGAATCAATTAATTCCTCTGATGATTCTGTTCTGGTTTGGGTGGGTCTAGTGCACTTGGCTGGTATTCTTCTTGTAGTCCAGGAGCTATGGTACTCTGCTTACATGTTCAACACACAACTCCATTCACTGTATATTTTCTCTTCCAAATGCACAGATCAGGGCAGGAATTTCAGGGAGGCCATGAAGTCCAAGGCCGTCGTTTCCCCTCAGTTTGGCCTTGTGCCCCTCAAACCAATGGCATGACCTGAGCCCACATGACCTTAATGCCCCAGCTGACTGTACCACTTTCTCCTCTGTCTCTTTCTGGTTGTAACTAAAGGCCAAGTGGCCTTGCCCCTAAAATGATGAAATTCCAGGCCTGGCACAGATACATGGTCAGTGAACTTACCAGAAACAAAAACCTTTACTTAAGTAAAATTCCCTTGCACAGTATTGAACAGTGAATATAAAACTATTTCCACCACTTGTAATTCTGCTCGGATAGAAAATAGGAAGCCGCATTATGCTGGAGCTCCTTCCAGTCACGTGCTGAGGCTGGGTCAGCTTTGCACCTCCTTGATATGATACCACTCCTCTTTCAGATGCTCAAGCTATCATCATCGTCACCAGGGGTGTTGCACCAAATTCTGGGCCCTGGGTACAAGGATTCACTGCGGGCCCCTGAACATTTATTATGTGCTTTAACTATTGAAAAATATCAGATATACAAGCTCACAGCGCGGCACTCGGTGCTGCGCTGTGAGCTTGTAGATCTGCTATCTTTGAAAAAGTCTTTGAATATTTCAAATCCTTCTAAGATTTTTTGAAAAACCTATGTTAGTGGTGCACAAACATTTTCATGTGAAGGACCCGCAAAATTATATGTATTTGGCCACGGACCCCCATCTCAAAATATTTAGTTCCAGGGACCCCCCAGATGCAAAACTTTAGTTACAAATGTTCACTTAAAAAGTACATAGCTATATTCATTAAGATTTGCACACATTTTCAATAGTTAAAGCATTCAATAATAAAGGCCCCTCCACCTTGGGCCCTAGTAACTCAGTCCCACTCCCCCCCACCCCCCGTGACACCCCTGATCATCACCACCACCATGCACCTAACAATATCTGGACTATATTATCAGTTTCATCATCATTCAACCAGTAGCCTACGGGTGACATTATAATACTACTTGGTTCTGTTTTTCAAGGGCTGTATAATTTGTGTCAGGCTGCTGTCATTTGCCAACTTGCCAACTCTGTAATTTTGTTTTTACATCACATGTCATCATGAGTCCTGAATTTCTTTTCAGTGCAATTTAAGAGGTGGAAAAAAGGAATGGAACAATTTTGGTAATAGGCTACTTAACTCAGCTTTTCTGAACTGAATCATTTTATTTGTCGAATAGGCTCACTTGAGACTTGACACACTCCTCTGTTTGTACAAGTTATAGCCCATAGTGATGTAAATCTCTGGCCATATGATGATATAGGCTATCTTTTTATTATTATTTTCTGGTGTCTTTTTTCCCCTTTCTTTTTCTTTTTGCAGTTCCAGTATTTCATATAGGATTGTTAGATAGATAGATAGATAGATACCTTTATTATCCCAAGGGGGGAATGTGTTGCCCAGAGGCAGCACAGCAGTATAAGGTTATTTACAAAGTTACAGAAAAGTATGAAAAAGATAAAAAGAAAAAACAAGAACAGAGTACAGAGTACAGTAAGTACAGTAAGAGCAAGAGCAACGACTATCAATATAATACAGTGCCCAAATCAAAGTGACCATAACAGTCAATGCTAGTTAGTGCAACAAGTATCTCTACATCATGTCAAACACAAAGCAGAAATACAAAAAAAAAAACTAATAACACTAATAGTGCAGTGTCCAAAGGTCAGAGCGA
Organism: Nannobrachium achirus; assembly: GCF_963921795.1. Classification (NCBI taxonomy): domain Eukaryota; kingdom Metazoa; phylum Chordata; class Actinopteri; order Myctophiformes; family Myctophidae; genus Nannobrachium; species Nannobrachium achirus. The sequence goes on from NC_137826.1 coordinate 14,953,171, forward strand.
TAAAAACAACTAGCAAAAGAAAAATAAACAAGAGAGGGTGATGCATGCGGCAAGACGCACAAAAAAACACCCTTGTTCTGTTTACATTGTACATTTCTATCATTTCGTTCTGTGACCTTGTATCTGAACTGTACTGTCCTGTAGACCAACTATTCCTATATGCGAATTGCTATTCAATCAATCAATCAAATCCTTCGTGGAATTTGAAGAATTCTGTCACAAGCTGCACATAAAACAAGTGGACGCATCTTTGTAGAAGTTCTCCACTCCATAAACATAGCGTGTCAACAAATCTTGATGCAATCATAGCGTGTAAAGGGCGACCTTGTAGTAGATGGGTTGGCTATTGACGGCGCTCGACACCGCCGTAGGATGAATTATAAATCGCCTGAGACGTCACCCGCACTACTCTAGTAGTCGCACCCCCTGTGCTTTAAGAGGACTTGTCTTTTACATGCGATACAGTGAGTGTGTGTAGTCTGTAGGGCAGGCTGTTCACTGTCCACGGATCAGGGGTCCTGGACTCCAGGTGAGCTTTCATTCTAAAGACAATAAGTTTCTCATAAAGTTTAATTAAAAGTGTGTTGCTGTAGATTAATGTATGCAGGACTAGTTATTTAACTTGTAACTTTTGTATACTTGTCTCTATGCGATGGGCGTGATTTTGTTTAAACGTTATTTGTGAGTGTGATAACCGAGTGATCTGTAAAGTTTTCCCGTGGAGTTTGGCTTAAAAATGTGTGCTCCTAAATCACTATTTGATTGGATCCATCAGAGGCAGTAGCAGCAGGACTGGTATATTTGATAATATGCTGCCAGGTTCTGTCATATTGCTTTTTTTATTGACAGTTAATATCCAGCGAATGTTTGCTGTGTGCGAACTCTTATGACTTGTTTCACATTGAGTAAACGAATTTAGTAGGTTACCTGAATTGATTTAGTAGGTTACCTGGGAAGTTGGAACAAGCCATCAGCTCAGCAGTGAATCAGATGTTTAAGTCTGAATATTTAATATGAACTTTTCATGCTATGAATCACTGATGTCTCGGAAAATCCACCCGTGGTCACACCCACTTCTCTGATCTTATCTAGGCTGCCTGGTAGTCTATACTCTTTTCAACACTTTGATGTTTCAAAGGGAATTCAGACCATGTGCTTGGCTCTGAGGTGGTATTGTGGGACTGCATGCAGCTGTATGGTGTACAATTGAGACCAAGTAGCAAAGCAATCCATATAGCAACTTTCAATTGTTGTTACCCCTTTAGAACTTGCTCAGAAGTCTGTCCTCCCAAAAATAATGAATGGAGAAGGATCTTAATATTCTGGTTTGGGTTCAGTAATGGGCCTATTTGTCAACATAGTGTAAGTAAACAATCTTTATTATGTAAAATAATTTACAATGATATATTGTATCCAGTTATTCTTGTAACTTAGGCAATAACTCAGTCTTAATTTATCCATTTGTACTGTAACTCTGAGAGTGGCCACTCGCTTGGAATAGGTTCCTGGTTCGATCCCCGGCGGGTCCCCCTGTGTTAGTGCCAAAGTGTGCTTGAGCAAGACACAGAACCCCTAACTGCTCCCGGGGAGCGGGTTAGTGCCTTGCATGGTTTCATCCATCAGTGTGTGAACGGGTGAAAGTAGGCCTAATGCACACTGAGCTTGTAGACCGGCCACTTCTGCAAAGATTTATTGTAGACAACAACTGAAGAGGCATTAGTATAGAGCCCTGGGGGACTCCTGTCAACTAGTCTCGCGAGGCCAGATTGTTGACTCCCGCGATTTGGAAATGCTCCCGTCATACATGATATAGCATTCAGAGATTGTGTAATAGTTGTCTGGCTACGCGAGACTACCTGTCAACTAATGTAAGATTTAAGTGGTTAATAATAATCAAGGAAGTTCACTCAAGGACATGCAGCAGCAAGAAGTAGTTGTCTATAATAGTGTGGAAGATAGTTTCATCCTTTTAAAGCAAACAGGACTTGCAGCATTCCTTTTTTCAAGACAATGGTGTGCCGTACAGTACACCTCCATGGCAGATGTCATGTTGTGCATTCCCTCAGCAGCTGACAGTTCTGTTTCACAGGGATAAAAGTACAAACTTCCCCGTTGGGACGTTGTCATGACATGCATGCATTCCTTAAATAAGCTGCTCCAAAATCAAGATTCTCTTGACATGCAATCGAATCCACCAGCTCTGCAGATACGAACCTGTAGCAGAGACAAACTGTATAGCCTTTTTATTTGGGCAGTTGGTTTTTGTCATGGGAACTTTTGTCAAGGTGTGGATGTGTGTCTTCATTAAACAAACTGTGTTCTCTGGGGCTGCCGAGGCATGCTTAATTATCTTATAGTTATAATCTAACCATTTCTTGAAACTTGATACACTGCATGACAAATCAGCGAAAGGTGTTTGATACCTGTGGCTGACTCACGTGTTTTCACTCAGAGAAGTGTTAACGCACTTAACGGTACAATTCTGTCTTGACCTATCCACCATAACACTGACTGCACACTCCTTCACTCTAACACATTCATGTTGTTTGACATAAAACAAATCATGTTGTTTTTGCCACTGCCAAGTTGCCAACATGAAGGTGTAAAGAGCCTTGGGAGGGCAGTGAAAGTTGTCAACTTTGCTTGGCATCTGATAACTTCCTCTTTTACACAGGAACAGAATCAGACATTTTAAGAGATAGGAAAGAAACCACGAAAGATTTTAGTGCAGCTTTTTTAGGACTTCCGATGTACTCATGACTGTTAGGTGGAAGCATTTCAGCCTGCATCGACTCGAGAATCTAGTGGTTTCCTGATACGTCATGCTATTTGTCACGGATATTTACCCAATGTGGGCACAATTACACTATGCAGAGTCTACACAATGTTTTGTTAAATGTAAATATTAAAGCACTAATTGTAATTACTGTGCAAGTAATATATAATAATTGTCACAGCTAACTGACCTGTTTGTCTTGTTACTTTAAAGGGCAGCAAAGATGTCCAGCAAGGAACCAGCATTGCCATGAAAAACAGTTCCAACTGAATCGCAGGATATCTCACAACACCAACAGAGTTCTCACAGAGTGGACACAGACACTGGACACTGGGCGTTTATCATCGATGGGGTGACCCGACCTGATCGTTTGATTGCATTCACCACGATAGTTGACCAGTTGGCTCGTGGCTGGCCTGCCTGCTAGGGCCACAGCCTGGAGGAGATCTATGAGCTCTGTTGAATGTGTTTATCCATTTCGTGCTGCAGTTTGGAATTTAACAGCTGATCGCCATGATCGACCTGAGCTTCCTGACGGACGAGGAGAAGGAAACCATCAGGGCTGTCCTGAAACGAGATACCGACCTGAGGCAGGCGGAGGAGAAGCGAGTCAAGTCAGTTCAACAATTTCATTTCATTAACCACTTCAACCCTGTACTTAGTTGACCTGGGTCCCTGCATGTGTCTATCCTTGGCCGCCTCCCCCTTTTCCATGGATACCAAATCTCTTTGCGAAGACAGCCAAGCTCACAACGGCTTGCATTGCATTGTGTTGTGAGTTGCAGATCCCAGATGCCCAGAATAGGGATGCTAGGGTACATGTAGTTAAAAGAGTTTCCACATCTAAAGTCAAAGGTTAATTCAATGTATTCCCCAGCAGCACTGGAGCGAACATCTGTTCCATTAGCTAACCCATGAACCAATGAGTTGTTAGTGAAGTGTGCATAGGACATCAACATTACTCAAAATCACATCTTCCAGTTGACTAATTACACACACATGCCATGCCAGTTTAGTATCATCACTGGTTCATATGTATTGAACATGTAATGATAAATGGATGAAAGCATTACCAAACTAATATTCTTACAACAAAGTATGTTTTAGAGTTCTCAAAGGGCCTGACAATTAATGCCCGGTCCTAACTGCCGGCCCAGCCTGTCTATACTGTACATTTTGTCCCGAAAACGTCGGGTTCAGTTAGAATTAGAATTTGAGCCTTAGGCCCGGCCCGGCCTTACTAATCATACATTTTAGGCCCGGCCCAGCCCGGCCCGGCCCAAAAACGTCGGGTTCGGGCCGAATTTGAGAACTCTAGTATGTTTCACCCTGTGTTTTCTTTCCGTCTCTCCCTCCTTTTACAATACAGATTATTACCTTGACTAGGGCTGTCATGATATGACATTTTACATGACGATTAATTGTCACTCAAATAATTGCGATTAACGATTTAATTGTGTTTTTGTCGTTGATAATTACATTTCTGTTTGGCTTTTAGGCTTTGAAGTTGCACATGGCAGATATGACACATAACCTAAATATACAAAGAAATTATGGACATATTTGACAACTTTCTACTTAAAAAAAAAATACATTGATAGTGGAAATAGCCGATCTACAAGCTCACAATGTGAGCTTGTAGATCTGCTATTTCCACAATTTTTTACTTTAAAAAATATGTATATGAAACATTTTCAACATTCATGATTATGACGATTATGAAAAATAATCGCGATTATGTAAAATAATTGCGATTAGACGATTATGTAATAATTGTGACAGCCCTAACCTTGACTGTCTCCGCTTATCTCTGCACATACTGTAGGAGCCTACAGACCTCAGCGACTGACCAAGGTCAGCTCAAATATATGACAGGAGAATGGTTCTACGAGACCAAAGCACAGCGGCACCAGGAGCATATCGATGGCTCAGACATCATCAGAGCCTCCCTGAGACAGACCATCTGTAAGCCAACAATCTCTACAAATCTCTCTCAATCTCTCTCTCTCTCTCTGTCTAAATATTATTCACACTCAGCTCAAGGGAAAATGTATTTGTACAGCCTTTAATTACTGTGGGCTTTACAGACCAAAGTTTTAACAAAGGAAACAAAATGATATCTCACTGTTGTTAAACCCTCAATTGTGTGAGGAAAAACTCAGAAGAAATGGAAGAGACATTGAGAAGGATCACAAAAGAGGGGATCCTTCCCAGGAAGGTGTGCAGAGTAGACAAATGCCCAAATGCAAAACAAACAAAAGCACAATGCTGTTAAATGTTGTCTCACACACATGGGTGCTCAGCTGCCAAGTACTGGAACAGTCTTTAGAACCGACATTGCTTTCTTGCCAGGCAGTAATCTCTTCTATTTGATACGTGCAAAGTGCATGAAAAATTTCTTTTTTGGTGTATTAATCCATTAGTAGGAGTTAATGGATTTAGTGGTGATAAGGAGATTTCTTTTTATCCTACTACCACTAATTCCCGTAGTTTGTATTCTTTTTATTGCTAAAGATAACCTATTCAATTTGTGTTTTTATTTTCCAAAGATGGTGCTTTTGTTGGGTTTCATCCTTGTTGCTACTAGTCCTGTTTCTGAAAAATTTCCTCACGCTGCACGCTGGCCATCTCTCCCGCAGTCGAGTCTCCCTTGATGTAACATGAATAAATAATTGATAATTTGCCTTTAATTCCTTCGGAACTAAAGAAACAATAAAGGGGTAAAATGTACGTGCATCAAAGTGAACAGGTGCAGGGCAAACAATAGTACACGTAAAAGAAAATAAAGTCTGAACACTAGTAGGAACAAGTTCCACTGTTTTATAGTGTCAAGTTCAGACGTTTGATCAAGAGATCTTCATAAGGAATCTAATCAGGAAATGTTTGTTCGCCCAGTTCCTGTTTAAATTCCTGATTACAATTGCTCAATCGAAACATTGATGCAATAAAATAGTGGAGTGTATTCTTACCAGTGTGCGGACCTTATTTTCTTAGAACTATAAGAACCAAGACTGTGGGGAAAATATAAGGAGTGGAAAGTACAGATATTTAAAAACCTGAACCATAGTACTAACAAAGCACAACTTCGTTACTTACTACTTCCTTAAAAGTCTATCTGCAATCTTAATTTTATCTTAAATAATAATAATGTGTGATTCTCTGTCTATTGCTCTTGAATTATGCTACTATGCATTGTGTGATATGGATTTATTATAATGAAAACACCCTCACAGGTCAAGTGCTATTAGGCTAGAAAATTAAGTAGTTTAGCACAGTGGTTCTCAACCTTTTCAGGCCGCGACCCCTAAAATAATCATATTTGAACTGGGGACCCCCCACCCTGACGAGCACTAAGAGTTGAGGCATTACATTTTATATAACACTGTTTTATTGTGAAAATAACGCCTCGCCACAACGCCTCGCGTTGCAAAGCGTTGTGAGCATGTAGATCGGCTATTTTCACAATTTCTGCCTCTAATATTTGACAATTTGGACAATGTCTAATTTGTCATTTTAGAAGTATTGAAACATCTTTAAATTGTCACTTTAGAAATGTGCATGTACCCACTATACACTTAAACTTTATGTTGGTTTGTTTACTGTTGAGTGAGAAAACAATGTTGCACATTAAGTTGATCATCTGGCGACACCCCCAAAATAATTTGGGACCCCCCTGGGGGTCCTGACCCACAGGTTGAGAACCACTGGCTTAGCACAAAGTGATGAGACTCTCCTTGTGGATGCTTTCCATTCTAGTGGAGTTATCCCAGATGTGGCCAGCAAGACCCAGCTTTGTCAGCAGTGACAACCAGGAAGTATTCGTCCCTCCTGAGCTTTCAGGGCTGATTGATGAACCACAAGAGCAGCCCAGTGAGAAAAGGTAAAACAGTGTTCTAGGGATGGGACGTTAAGCGATATTATCGTTTATCGTGATAAAAAACACTCACGATAATCGTATCGTGGAGATTTAATTTATCGTGATATCGTCCTCCGTCATGCAAGATCAATTCACTTTTTATTTGCTGAGCTGCATATCCGGTACCACTTAAACCCTCTATATTTGGTAAAAGGTATTTATAAAATACGTACTTAATACGGTCTTTTTTTCCACTCACTATCAAACGCGACGCGTTGTGAGCTTGTAGATCTGCAATTTTTTGGCAAATGTTCCGCCACAGGATAATGGATTTTTGATTATCACGATAATATCGTAAATCGCGGTTTCTTTTGTCACAATAATCGTGATATGAAATCTTTATATTGTCCCATCCCTACAGTGTTCGTGTCTCCACATTATTCAGCTCCATGCATGATTTTTATGGACACAAATTCCAATAAGCTCATGAAAATTATCCCCCTAAATATCACCCTAATGCTATCATATCATAGCTTAATTAACTGTTTGTGTTTACTTCTTGTCAGCTGACAGTATATTATACAGTACATAATGTGTTTACCTCTGGCCAGATTACAGTATGTTACAGAGTACAGTATGTGTTTGCTTACAAGATTACAGTACATTACACGTGTGTTTACTTCTTGCCAGATGCCAGTACATTACACTTATTTGTTACAGACCACAAAATGTAATTGACCTCATGAATTTATACGTTGGCCAACTTTGTGGAACAAATCAATATACAGCAGAGCATAAAATTCTCCTGAGCGCTGCAAGTAAACATTTGCATATTATCACAGGACTTCTGTCAAACCTCTCAATCTAAATATTATTTTAATTCACTTTTAGTTTTTACTGTTAAAAAAAATACACTTTGATTTGTAACCAGGCTGTCTAAAACGCTAGCATTTCAACATGATGTAACAGCTACGGTATGTCACTGCCATTAAAGCAATGTTGAACCCAATCTTTAAACCCTTTTCTTAAACACATAGCTCCATGACGTTATGTTGACCTAGGGTTAAACATAAGCTAAAAAGGAAGCTTGTTTCCTTTAGGTTTCTCTGACTTCTACACTTGGAGATGCCATACTGTAGAATGGAGGAAGTTTGGATAATGTACATTCTTCAGAACATGAAGCTGCAGTACAACTTTGTGATTTTGCAACACGATGAGATTTAAAACATAATATGCACAGAAACAATAATGTTTACGAAATAATAAAATCATCAAACATTTGCATTACAAATTATGATCAATAGGTTCTGTCATTCATTCTGTCATGGGATCTTACAAACTAAATGGTACCAGTGTTATGTGTTTTATAGAGAAAAGATAAAGCTCAGAAAACATATGATCTCTTTCCGCTCTTATGAGGCCCATCACATGCTGTGCAAGAAAGAGTTGAGCATAACAGCAGATTATGAGTGTGATTGAAAAGGGGGAGGGGGAGGGGTCTAACAAACAAGCAAATGGATACTTTGCAATAGGCCCCTGAATTCCTTCTAATCGTCTTGGAAGGTCAGATCTCACATGCTCGTGTTTTCTTCTGTTTCTGAGGAGTGGTCAGACTCGGTTCAAACACAAGTGAGGAACTTGTTTTCAATCCTGCTTTTGGGCTGAAGCCAAGGTTGGCTCACTCACGTATGCCTGCTCTCTAAAGTAGCTGATGCCGTAATTAATTCTAGTGAAACACTATGTTCACAATGAGATCTATAATGAACTGCCAAAATATGTCTTTGTATAAATAAGTGTAGTAACACACACTTGAACATGTACTGTACATCTGTAGACCAGACATGATTCTGTTTGGAATCTGTTTAATGCATTCTTTATTCATCCTGATAGTAATCAAAACTGGAATCCATTTGAAAACCCCGAGATACTTAAATCAGTATCACAATCGCCCACAAAGGTCAGTGGAAACACACACACGCACACACACACACACACACGCACGCACGCACGCACGCACGCACGCACGCACGCACGCACGCACGCATGCACAGAGAGAAACATGTACAGTATAAATAGTGAATCAAGAATTAAGTATATTTATCTCCTTTTGAAGCCAAGACAGAATCCATTCAACAATGAACACTTTGAACCTCACACCCTGGACAACCTACCGGAGAGGGACAGTGTGTTGGTGGTTGGATCACTGGAGCAAACACAGACACCCAATGAAGGTGAGTTCTTCAATAGATACATTAGTTTGATAACCTATTTAACCGCGTGAACCCTATAATGTCTTTGGCCAGGGTCCCCCAGGGGTCTGTACCATGACCCACTCCTTTTTTCCCCTCTTCACCAAATCTCTTTGCCAAAATAGACCCATCTATAAGCTCATAATGTATCATTGTAAGCTTGTAGATGTGCTATTTTCGCCAATGTTCGCATGTTATGGCATGCCTATAATATGGACACAAGGGTTCATGTGGTTAAACATCATAAGGAATAAATTCCATCACAAATAATCATGCAGTCGGCTCATTTAATTTGTCCTGATGTGTAACAAATCATATGTTATGTTACATTTTTAAATGGAACAACGGAGTGCTCGATGGACAAATGGTCAAATCCATTTCTCTGCAAATCAATGTAAGTGTGGCAAGAGTCGTTTCAATGCTGTCTGAGGAAGAATACTACGTCGAAACGCGTTGCTTTGGCTGCATGTATGTCTACAGACTACTCTGTTCCTGGCTTCTGAAGTGCTGTTGGAGCTCTGTTCACTGCTTAAATAGCACGAATAAGGAGCTTCCTACATCAATATAGGCCTATTTCTTTGTATGTATAACGTAATCCAGGTGTGTGGGCCGACTGTGCTTCAGGTGTGCAGGTTTCCAGATTGCCGGCAGGCACAGTTGTTGCATGGCAGGGTGCAGAAATGTCAGAACTTTGTATGAATTTATTATTTCGTAAACTTACTATGTTTTCTTGTTTTACCTTGAGGGTTTTTTAAAACAAAACTTTTCTCTAGGATATTCTAACTTTCACATGAATTAAATTGTAGTTAGCAACGCATCTAGTATTTCAGTTTGTGCCAGAGTTGTACTTACTCACACTTACTCTGAAATAAGCTAATGAGGATATTTTCCCAAGGGTTGCCAAAGTGAAGGGATATTAGAGTACACGAGGCTGCCAGACCGAGTAGGGGATTACACAGAAATGCATTCCAAAGCCTTAATCTGTACTGCATGACTTGTCTACTTGTGTTTCACAAGGGCTTTGAGTACAATGTTTTGGAGGGAATCATTTTATATGATAAGTAGGGGTGCAGGAAAAAAAAACGATTCGAATTCGAATCGTGTTTCTAACATGGTAAGATTCAGAATCGATTCTCATTTTCCAAAAATTGATATTTTTATTAGATATTATTTATGAGATATTATGATTTTTATTTTAAGACTTTTTATTATGATTTTTTATTACGATAATGTATTAAAGGAGCTATAGTCAACTTTTTCATTGTAGGTGTACATCCTAGTCTACAGACTAGGATGTAAACAAAGTACGGGCCCTGTAAATGTAAACAAAGGGCCAAAATGATTATTTTATCATTATTTTACGCTTTTTGTGGTCATTTTTTAATTGAAACACATATATGAAGCTTATTTTTTTATAAAATATTTTCGAAACATTATTTTTATTTTAGCATCCGTTTTTCAAGAAAAAGTTGACTATAGCTCCTTTAAATATTATGTTGTGTTTGTAGAAGTTAAAAGAATGTGTGCAAGCATGAATAAATCAGCATGAATAGAGACTAGTTTTGAATAGAGAATCGTTTTGAATCGAGAATCGTTTTTACATCGGAAAATAATCGTTTCTGAATTCGAATCGTTTGGATTTGAAAGAATCGAGAAAAAAAATCGTGAATCGTGACCCCAAGAATCGATTTTGAATCGAATCGTGGGATACCCAAAGATTTGCAGCCCTAATGATAAGATGGAAACTGCAGAAAACTTTGCAGTCGACAGAGTGTAAAGAAAGGTCAGATAGTTACATAATGCTCATATCCTCACTGAATGAACCTGTGCGTGTGTTCACCAACTGTGCTCATACAATTAGTTAACCCTATTAATGTGCAAGGCACCAAAATCCTCCAACCCATTAACAAAGATGACTAAGCTGCTCTGCAAAAACCGAAAATAGTATAGGGCCAGAAAACTTGATTTACAAATTATATGTAATGAATGATACACATAATCTCAAATCAAATTCTCCCCTGCATTATCCAATTAAGTGCAGAGTGAGCAGAAAGCTCACTTACTGTAATTCAGACAATATTTTCAACCTTAATGGTAGAAGAATGCATCACTTCTCGGCTTAATGCTCTATTTCTTACCTATTTTGCATTGTATGTTTGTTCGATTATTTTCTTTTTCAGAGCCTTTATCGTCGCCTGAACACTGCAATTCTGTCGCTACTAACCTAAAACAAGACACCCTTAAAGATACCCTAGATGAGCTCATGCCTGAACCCGAACAGAGAACAGTCATTAACAGCTCCCAGGATTCTCTGATAGAGGTTGATGGGCCAGCAGATAGACAGATCAACACAGCCGCTCCGAGGAGCATCCCTAAACCCTTGTTCAGCCTTGGCTCCGCAGAATTCCCCACCTCCCAACTGACCCCTCATAGTCCAGTAACCCTAGGCTCCCCCACTGAGACCTCCACACCCACAGACAGAGAAGATTTGAGTTTGATAGACATAAAGCAGGATAGTGAGGAGTGGCAGGATAGGAAGGAGCTGGGAGAGCACGGCTTGCTGGATGTGGATTGTATCACTCCGCCTGAGAAGGAAAACAACGCTGCCCCTGTCCCCATGAGTAGTAATATCACAGGCACAAGTAGGCCTTTACTTGAAAACAGAGAAGTGGATGTAAATGAAGGTGGTCTCAGTTGTGAAAGCGAAGCAAATCTCCAATGCCAAGACACTGGCCTACACCAGGTCTCTGGTGGTAAGACTTTTAAGACCAATCACTCTAGCAAAGAATTAACCAACCAATCCATCCATCACACTAACAGCAACCAATTACTATTATATAGACCAACTAAATGATATGACTCAAACATGAATTCACTTTACACAAAAATATTTTTAAGTGGGTTTGTCAACGTATCACACAAATTAGACAATAGGCCTTCATAAAGTCTTGCTATTATCACTTTTCACAATTAACCTGCTTGTTTATGCATGTTTAATGCATGGTGAACATGGTTCATTTGTCTTTATTAGGGATTCATTTTGGAGTTTGGTGAATAAGTACAGCAAAAGAGGATCTGCTTCCATCTGCATCATGGTTGCATGTGGTTGCTTTGAAAGACAATTGTTTGTCTCACTGACAGAAGAAGAAATTCTCATTTAGACTGGTTAATTTGACTAGTGCAAGTAAAGTGAAAGTTTCACTTCTGTCAGAGCATGTCTGTGAAACAGTGTGATGTTTTGATACTTGTCTTAATACACATCATATGTAGGATTTTCTCATTAGTATATCTCTGTGAAACAGTGATATACTTTCTGAAAATCCTACACAGCTAACTTTTATTTAAAGCTACAATTCCTGGGCTTAGTTTAATGAATACAATTCTACTTTAAACAATCTGTATGTTAGTGCTATTTAACCAGTACTATCTAAATTGGTTAGTCTTATTTTGGTGGTGGTCTCCTTATACTTCCAAGTTTTGAACCTGGTGTCAGAGAGGACACCTGATAATCGACAAAAGTCCAAAGTTATTTAAAGCAAACATCTACTGGATTGGACGGTAGATGTGCCACCATGTTTATTGTTGTTCAGACATTGTTGCAATGAGAGGGAGACAACGACCATAAAACCTGCGGATTGTAGCTTTAAGACTATAGAAAATGACAGCATGGATGATCCTATGTTTGTTTTGTTTCCTTTGCAGATGTATGTGAGCCCTGCCATCCTCATCATGATAGCCCTCAAATGTCCAACCCCTTTCTTACTGATAGCCCTCAAATGTCAAACCCCTTTGTGGCTGATATCCCTCAAATATCCAACCCCCTTTTGACTGATCTGGAGTCAGGTAAGCTTGTAGACATGGAGACAGAAACCAAAGAGGATGGTCAGTCTGAGACCAAAGCCGTTGACTGGCCTCTGCAGGGCTTGCTGTCTATAGAGGAAGAATCTGATGATGACATCCAGGAAACCCATGTACCCGAGTCTCCTGAAAATATCCAAGAGGATGGTCAAATTAAGCTTCCTGTTGATAAGCAGGACGCTAAATCCCCAGAAACGTTGGAGGTCATAACACTGCCACTTACTGCACTGCAGAATACTCCATTTGAAGAAACCGTCACCTCGCCAAGTTTGGAACCAGCAGAGATGGAGGATCCAACTAAGTTATTCAACCTCGAAGAGAAAGAAAGCGGTGGCCCCGATTTGACCAGTGAACCAACAAGGCCTGAAGACATCACAGAGACGCAGATTGAAGATGGTCAGAATGCCCTTGTTGTGGAAAGTAAAAATGATGTCATCACATCTGAAATGGAACTGAACAATGAGGGTACGAGTACGGTTCAGTCTGATGAAGACAGCTCTTCGCAGATTGAAAGTAGCCTCATGTTTGATTTACCTAAAGAAGATGGTACATACAGAGCCAGACCAATCCTCATCTGTGAAGACACAGATGACTCTTTAACTGGTTCAATGGCAGATTCTCAGAGTCCACAGCCGATGGAAAACATCACTGTTCCATTATCTACTTCTTTGTGCTCAAACAACCAGGATAGCCCAGTTCCCGTTCCACAGCCGATGGAAAACGTCACTGTTCCATCAACTAGTTCTTTGAGCTCAAACATCCAGGATAGCCCAGTTCCCTTTCCCAGGAAGTCCAGTCCACAAAAGAAACAGCCTATCCAGATCAATGACGTGAAGTCTGCCAGCGAGACAGAATGTACGGAATCTAGCATAGTTGTCCAAAAAGTTGAGGAAACCCCAGACAGTCCAACCCATTTAAGTTCAAGTTCAGACAAATCTATAGACCTTGTTAAAAAAGTAGATGCCTCTCCTTCTGATCTCAAAACACCAGAAAGCGGCAAAGAGTCTAACATTGAGTCAAACACAAAAGACATGACTCTGAAGGACGACTCTGTCATTCAGAGTACAGACAAATCACAACTAAAACAACATGGAATTACCGGAGATGAAGAGAAATATTGTCAGCAATCCCAACACAAGGTTGAAACAGAATCAGTTCTGCTTCAGCAAAGGCCTCTCAGTCCAAGCAGAAGTCCATCTAAGACCTGCCATCCCAAGGCCTTACCCAGAGAATCCTCAAATCAAGGATCTCCTTTGAAAACCTTTCCAATAGACATCACCCCACCAACGAATGACTTGGAGGCACAATCTCAGAGGCCAATGCCAGCCGCCAGACAGAGAAAAAGTCCCTCACATGAAGCAAAACTTTCAGGGTCGATCGATATTAAACCTACAACCGAAATCATCCTCCATCCGCCAGCAGCACGGATAGATTGTCCCCCTACGAATTTAAATATCCAACAAGGTAGTCCAAAACATTCAACTGAGTTACAGCCCAACGAAACATCTCAGTCTGATAGCAGACAGCCACTTGCCACAAAAGATGTACAGAAAGTATTCCTGCCATCAAGGAAATCAGGATCTTTACCGAACCAACTTGCTAGATCGTTCGTTTCCCAAGACTATCAGCATTATCTAGGGTCACCTGAGAAAGCACATCGCCCACCTTTTCAACCAGGGAAAGCTGTTGAAGATGATGAAGGGGCCCATCAGATGAGTACCAGTAAGCAGAGTGATTCTATGATCAGTTCTTGGATTGTGCAAAATGCTCACTCGAGCCAAGACAGAACAATCTCTCTTGGGCTGGTCTTGGGCAAGTTCAGGCTGTGAGCCTTTGAATTCTCTCACTTAAGTTGTTACTATACTGTATTTAATTTAACTGCCTATGCTTGAACTAGTACATTAATGAGATTCATATTACTGGGATCTCTAGAGTTCGCTGTGGGGCTTCAGTACCAATTAACAGCAGATTTGATTGATTTGCATTTCATACCAAACAAATGATTTTGAATTCCTAAATATCTCATTACAGGTGTTTATTGCCTGTTTTTATTTTGACTAAGATTACAGTGGGAATTATAAAGAGCTATTAGAGAATACTTTCAGATATACAGTATATAAAAAGCTTCAAATCGTTCCAGCAGTATCTTAATTATTAATAATCGTAATGCCACTGCTATATTCTGCGTAATGTAATCCCAGACGAACAAATCCCAGTTACTCCAATTTTGAAGTTTACAGTCTCATCGTAAAAGTAAGTATTAGGCTATAGATTCCTAATGCTTGGTGAAAGGTCAAATCTGGTGTGAATCTAGCTAGTGTAGGATGCATTTTCCAGGACTCATTTTGTTCTGTTTGTGTCAGGTTATGATGATGATTCTAGTGTCCTCAGAGCAGATGATGACCCTAGTCCCCTCAGGAATGATTTGAAACAAGTATCTTCAAGGCCAATGTCTTCATCCAAAAGCCTGGAGACTCTTACCTCACATCTAACAAGTAAAACAACATTTTACATAATCTCGTAGTCTTTTAAAATTATCTGGATTTGTGATACAAACAAGAAGATACAGTATCTGTGATTTTGTGTGTGTGTGTGTGTGTGTGTGTGTGTGTAGTGTTATACTAGTTTGGGGGGACACATACATGCAGTATGAATGTTCTAGTGACTAATTTATTTGCTTTTTCCCAGGAGAAGAAAGGAGTACAAATGACCCAAGAGGACAGCTGAACATAAGCGAGAATGATGGTGAACATATGTAGATTTCTGTTACTCATTTTGTTTACGCTTGATACTTTGTGAAAGTTGACTGAACAAGAGTCCAGATGATTTGGCAGATAAATTACTTTGTCACTCATTAACCGTATTTGTTGTCCAACACTGTACCATTTAAAGAAGGGGTTCTCAAACATTTTCATATCAAGGAATGCCAAATGGATATGTATTTGGCCGCCACATGATTCCACAATGAAAACATTTTCTACGGTGATTCAAGATTTTTCAAAATGTTTTGAAAATGGCCAATCTACAATCTCATAACTAATTGCAATGTGATGCGTTGTGTGCTTGTAGTTTGGCTATTTTCAAATCGCCAAAGTGTAACATAAAGTTAAGAGAGTGGTTAAACTGTTCCTCATCTGGGGACCCCCCCTAAGGACCCCTGGGACTCCACTTTGAGAACCACAGCAGGAATACATGTCATAACCAGTTATGAAAGATGAAGTGTCTCATTCCAGTTTCTGCGGTGCCACTCGTCTCCTCCACTCCACTGCCACTCGTCTCCTCCCAGTCAGACCCAGATCAAATTCAAAGAATGAGTGTTTCAGTGCCCGTCTTTCAACAGGAGGAGGAGGTAAATCACATCCCAAATTTTACCTGACGCATTCTTTACTGCTAATAAAGTACCCTCAGAAGTACCAATACACTGACCATGGACCTTGGACTATTAGAATAAAGAATTTATCAGGTCAAAGGAAGTTGATGGATAACAGACCTCTCTATAACAGACTGCTGCCTAATCAAAGGCTCAAAGCGCCTGCTGCAGTCAAGCTGCACTGCATGAATCTTGTGCTGTATCCAACATGTCAGCCATGTAAACAAACACACAGGGACATTTACAACTAAACGTTGCTCTCTAGAATGTTTTAAAAAATATTTTAAGCGAGAAGTAGACAACGTACTGAACGTAGTATCAGAAAATGGATTCTATCTAATCAGCACTTCCTTGTTTTCCAAGGCGACCGTGTTGCGCTGGGAGGGACGCCCAGCGCAACACTTGTGGAACACTTTCAGCCATCTGTAAACAAGGAAATACTTTGTTTTGTTTTTAGTTTTGAGTCAAATTATTAATTGCATTTAGTAGCCGGGTAATAAGCGTGATAATGAATGGCTCCTTTGGGATTCACGGTACATAACAGCCTTTCAGCCTGATATCTCCCCTCGGCTGGCGCCTCGGGGAGATATCAGGCCGTGTGTGTATAAAGTATATGTTTAATTTGTTAAAAGTTCTCACTGAGTTTTAACTTCTGTATATAGCCTACTGTTTGTGCCTCGAATTCTAAGTTGTGCATTTGCATATCTTTCTCACTTCTTAGATGGACAGTTTTGACGGCACGCTGGAGCCCAAAGCGAGTTGGAGGAGCTCCATATCTAATTTAAGCCTGTCCTCTGGCCTGGCCTCCATGTCCTCTGTACGTCCACACAAGATCATTTTGGTCTAATATCTTCTTGTATCCATTTGCTAAAACAGTACTGTATGTTAAAAGTACTATCAGAGGATGTTGGGAACTGTTACGCATGAGGGTTGCCTTCTGCCTTTTGCCTAGATCAGTCTAGATCAGGGGTCTTCAACAGGGGGTCCGGGACCCCTAGGGGGTCCTCAGAGTTACTACAGGGGGGTCCTCCAAATCTTCGAATCCTTTTTATATTAACAACTTGAACCCTAGTGTCCATATTCTGAGAACTGAACACTTTGAGAATGACTGGTCTAGATGTTTAAACCTAAGCCGTTCCATTTTATAGAATATGGGCTCTATTTTCGTCCATGCCTTACCCCTTTTGATAAACATTTTGAAATATTTCAAATAGCTGATCTAGAAGCTCACAATGTGTCGATGTAGATGGGCTATTTTTTTTTAAATAGTAAAAAAGGGCAAAGAAGTTTAGGGATAAGGGGTAAGGCATGGACAAAAATATGTATTTTTTTTATTTGACATGGACACCACAACAATAATGCGTACTTCTCTATAGTAGAAATGGTCTCTAGATTAGATATGGTTGAAATGGTACAGTATTTGCACAAGCACCAGATGCCATGTATTTGGAATTTGTACCAAAACAAATGCTGATTTACATAAAAATACGGATTTGCAACATCTGTCAACAGTAGGCTTTTAACCATTTAGACTCTAGAAACTTAGTCGATATGTTTTTCATGTTATTGTTTTTTTAGTAGGACTTTTTCCCCCTCTACATCAAATCTCTTCGCCAAAAAATAGACAATCTACAAGCTACATGTTCTTGCGGGTCTGCTAATGTGTGAGTGTTAGGGACTGGTATGCTAGGGTTCATGATTAACAACAGAGAAACAAAACCAAAACATCAACAGCAACATAACTGTTTAGTACATGTGGATTGTGGATAGCTGGTTAAAAAGGAATGACTCATGGGGCACTGATGACCTCATGGTGGTCATCCAACAGTCATGGACAAATGCACGGGATAAATTGCCAGGGGCATCCATCCCAGTAAAAACAAAAACAGAGATACACTGTTGTGAATTGTAATCTCTTAATGCAAGAAAATGAATTTGCATTTATAGGAGTCAAGAATACTGAATGCAATTTAGCTTAAATTCCTGAGTAGTCTCTCAAGAACAGACTAACTGAGCTCAACTGAGCTCAAGTGAAAAGGACTTTTCTTTGACGATGGCTAGCCGGATTGATTCCCGAGTTAACTACTTACCAGCCACATGCCTTTCAGACAACTGGCACTCTTCTCTCTTTCACAAAATGTAATGGATGATATTGAACAAACTAGAAAGGTGGAAATTCTTTTATGATTTCAAGTTAGAAATTTGGTGTAATCAACCACTGACTCTATAATTACTATACCAGTCTTGAAGACATCATTTGACGAAATGTTGTACCTGTTCTGTGTTCTGTGATGATTCATAAGGTGAGTGGCAGCATGTCGAGCCTTTACCCTGGAGACTTTGGTGACATTGAAATCCAGGGGTCCATCCAGTTTGCTGTGAATTATGTCCAGAAGCTCGCCGAGTTCCACATCTTCGTGGACAACTGCAGGGACCTGGCTGTGGCTGAACCCAAAAAGAACCGCTCTGATCCGTAGGTCTTCTCTAGAGTATATGATTGAAATGGTATATGCTAAGAAAGACTGCAAGTCATTTTTGCAGTAGGTAGATGATTTGAGACTGAGGGAAAGTAGTTCCCTTTAGAAATATTTTTTGAATACATTTTAAAACAAAAAAACAAACTCGTCTAAGAGATTCCGTACATTTAAGAAATACATAATGAAGAACTAGTGAAAATAGCCGATCTACAAGTTCATAACGTGGTGCGAAGCAACGTGATGTGAGCTTGTAGATCTGCTATTTTCACTAGTTTGGGTCCCGGGCAAACGTCTAATCTTTCTTTTGGGTCCTGGCCTGAAATGTTTGAGAACCACTGCCTTAAAGTTTTATAGTAGGCATATTCATGGTACCTCGTTGTCCATCAGAATAAGCTTCAGCACTGTATTTTGCTCTTTTAAATTGTATTTTTGCTCATTTAGATCACTTGTACTGGTTCACCTGGTTTCAGCAAACATCATTTATTAGTTAAGCGTTATATTGTTCTCATTTGTAGGTATGTGAAATGTTACCTTCTTCCTGACAAAACAAAGATGGGAAAGAGAAAAACCTGCGTTAAAAAGAAAACTCAGAATCCTGCTTATAAGGAAGTCCTCACGGTAAGAATTTCAAATGCAATACATTCAGAATTCAATCTTTATATATACGGTATACTGTCTGTGTATATATATATATATATATATATATATATATATATATATATATATATATATATATATATATATATATATATATATATATATATATATATATGTATAGAGAGAGAGAGAGAGAGAGAATATACTCACGTATAGCCTTATTTGTTAATTTGCTTCTTACAGTTCAAAGCCACCATGGAGGTGTTAAAAACTCAAAAATTGAACATCTCAGTGTGGCACGATTACACTTTACGACGGAACAGCTTCCTGGGCGAGGTGGAATTGGAGCTGTCAGAATGGGACTTCAGCAACACACAGATAAAGGAATATGCTTTAAAACCAAGGGTAAAGTGTCAAATTCCTTATTGTCATGCTTAAAGCTTTGTGAAGCCTACAATAGATGGTCATTATTTCCAGTTATTATAGCACAACAGCCTTGCAGAGGCTCCATCAAAACCTAAACACTTGGCAAATTGAAGGACATGCTTAAATACAAATGATATACTTTCTCTGTTTATTTAACAATACTAGTTTTTCTGGGTCTGGTATTTTCAATGGCACTTTGCCAAAATAATACAAAGAATGTTGTCTACCTGTTGAAATGTCCATGTGATCAAATCTATGTTGGTAAACTACCTGCCCCCTTAAAGAAAGCATTAGTGAAGACAAAGTGTCCAGACGAGACGACGCAAAGATTTGAACTATGCTCGCTGTAGCCTGTCACTTACTCTTAGCCCTGCTGAATTCACTTGTTACCTGTTTATGCCTTGTAGAAGGTCTGGCAGAAAGCTTGCACATTATTCAATTATTGTTGCACAGATTGGCATGTGCGGTATGTCATTTATTTATTTGTAATCACCCTATAGTTCTCTGCACCGGCCTCGCCTTCACACACTCTGTCTGTGGATAAGAGAGGAGAGATGAGAGTAGCCCTGCGTTTCCTGCCACAGATCTCCCACAGTAAGCTGATAACTCATAAAGAGTCATATCTCGTTTATAGGGCTGTCACGATATGACATTTTACATGACGATTAATTGTCACTCAAATAATTGACGATTAACGATTTAATTGTGTTTTTGTTGTTGATAATTACATTTCTGTTTGGCTTTTAGGCTTTGAAGTTGTACATGTTAGATATCACACATAACCTAAATATACAAAGAAATTACTGACATATTTGACAACTTACTACTTAAAAAATAACTTTGATAGTGGAAATAGCCGATCTACAAGCTCACAACGCGTCGCGACGCGTTGTGAGCTTGTAGATCTGCTATTTCCACTATTTCGGAAATTTTTCAACATTCACGATTATGACGATTATGACAAAATAATTGCGATAATGTCAAATAATCACGATTAGACGATTATGTAATAATTGTGACAGCCCTACTCGTTCATGTTATTTTTGCTATATCTGCTCACTGTGATCTCACTGCATCAACAGGTAAAAGGACATCTCAATTGGAGACTGGCGAGGTGCAGATCTGGGTGAAAGAATGCAAGAACCTCCCACCAGTCAGAGGAGTGATTATCGACCCATTTGTGAAATGGTAGGATTTACTGCATGCTGCCTTAGTTTATTAGGTGGTACAATATGAGTATTGTTAACTGTGTGCAATATTATATAACTGTTTAGGGTAACTTAAAGTAAAAAAAAAGGATAGCTCACAACTCTCTCCACCAAATTCTATTTGAAACAATGTTTAGATCCTCTCCGGATCTTCATAAGGTTAAAAGGTGAAAGGAAGTAACTATCACATGTACAGACACTAGTCATTGGCCTCACCTAGTGACTGGGGATGGATCCACAGTTGAAAAGAACTTGATAACATAATTGTCATTACCCATATAGAAAAACTAGAGAATGGATGCCCCATGCCCCACCTTTTCATTTCAATCAAGTTGCTCACCCAGCGTATGAAGCACCAAGCAGTACCGTCGTCTTCCACATTTGACCATTATGACCATTTGGTCATAGAGCGCAGCAGATGCACTAGGGTTTCAGACGATGCATGCACAGTAGAGTTTAAAATGTGGATGTCTTGCAATACCACATTTGACCACGGCAGCTTCAATAATCCTCTTAGGTCCTGGGGGCTTGGAATTGCATCATGTTTCATAGAGGGAATTCTCTTATTAGAATAAAAAACATTTGAAAATTGCCACTGTTCCACAACCAAAAGAATGGATTACCTTAATGACAAACACATGTACTCTGAAACTATACATGTGTAGCTGAACTGTGGGGATGATTTGAAGGGGGTTATTTTATTGCATCTAATTCACTCGATATGTTTCAACTTAAAAACTTGTAACGGTAACAACAACTTCTCCACCGCAGCGCCGTGCTTCCTGACAGAAGCAGGAAAAGCCGACAGAAGACCCGAGTGGTGAAGAGGACTGCCAACCCCATGTTCAATCACACCATGGTGTACGACGGCTTCCGGCCAGAGGACCTGAGAGAGGCCTGCATTGAGATCACAGTGTGGGACCATGACCGACTCAACAACCACTATATTGGGGGCCTTAGACTCGGTTTGGGAACAGGTGAGATTCTACAAGTTTACTACACAGTAAAATCTTCAATGTTAATTTCTCCATTTGTAAATTAAAGGGAGTGTAAGTGGTATTGTTTTGTTAAAACAAAATGTTTTTTTTTTTCTTTTTTTTTTGTGTGAAAAGGTTAAAGCTCTGATAATAATAATCATTGCTATAGTGTCTTCAGTAATAGGGGTCTCCCCTTCTCTCATATTTACTAAATAGGAAGAAAAAGAATCTGATGGGTTGCCAGTTTCAGCCAATCGGGAGAGAGTATTTATCTGTTTAAATCTTGTAGTGTTCCAGTTCCAAATTCGACTGCTCATTTCTTTGTGTCGTCACTTCCAATTTCACTTGTTATCCTTTATCCTTAATAATGGGTTCTCTCTCCCGATTGAATCAAATTGGTATCCCAACCAGTGTTGCATTGGTCCGGTCACATGTGTGCACGCCGTCCTGTATCTTTTCTGACAAGTGACCATGCCTCTCACGCGCACAGACATGCATTGATGCAAAACAACCCCCCTCGACAACGTTTACAGACGCTTTAGTGTCACTCACACCAGGGTGATTTAATAAAGGGATCTGGGAGCCTGTATTCATATCAATTGTCTGAACCTGCTAACTTCATAATGTAGTTGTTAAGCGACGTTTTTGGCTTTTCTGTTTATCAAAGAGCTGTTGGGACAGGGAGACCCTAGCCTGGCTCCAGCCTCCAGCCCCTGAATCGCTAGCCACACCCATAAAAAAACAAATAAATCTGGCAATGGAGTTAAACACATTTTTCATTCTGTGTCAGGCTAGGGAGACCCCTTTTACTGAACAAACATATGGCAATGATTACTATCAGAATATAGAACTATTTAACACTTATTTTATCAAAATTAAAGGTAATGTCCCTTCAATGCCCTCTATGCTATGCAGGTAAAAGTTATGGGGCTGATGTGATGTGGAATGATTCAACGACAGAGGAGGCCAACCTGTGGGAGAGGATGATGAAGTCTCACAGTGAATGGGTCGAGGATGTTTTGCCACTGAGAATGTTGGTAATGGCAAAAAGCAAGATAAAACCAGGTGGTACTTTGTAAGTAGTAAGGCAAATAAAATGACACTGATGGATAACTGGAAGAAACATAAAATATATACAAACATGGATGGATATGCATGTGCATGTGTACTGTACTGTATGTAATTGACTATTATTGCATTAGCATCTTGAAGATAATGTATATGTTTTAGAAAATACAAGTTACAATATACGAGATACAAATCTAAACTATACAAGATATTTATAAATTAATTCAACTCACAACACGTTTATTTTTAATCTATGGACAAATTGTATATACATGTAGGCCTAATGTTATAGCAAGTAATAACTTTAAAGCTACAATCCAAAAGTTGTATTTACATTGTCTCCCTCTCCTGACAGAAAGAGGTAATTGCAATGATTTCTGAAGTGCAATAAAGACTTTTATTGCAAATGTCTCATTGAAAGAGTACACCAACTCCAACCACTGCTGTACTAGTTAAAATAACATCTGGATTGTAGCTATGTTTCCAATTGACAAGACATGGTATAATGCCTCTGTGATGAGGATTACGTACATTTCTACATATGGACTATAGCCTACATTTTGATAATTTGGAATTAGGATTTCTATTTTCTATAGCATCAAATGTGTTCTGTATGGTCTGATCAGTTTTAAATAGACATGATGACATTGTAATACGTTTTAAGCCTGATATTTTGAACCATTTCCAAAAATGACCTGCTGCACGCTTAACTGTAATATAACATTAGCCTACTTCTTCATGACATTGGATTGGAGTGACTATATTTTCTGTCAACCTCAGGCTCCAACATAATTCCTTTGTATGGTCTTCTTCTTGTTGATTTGTAATCAAACATTTTCAGTATTGCTTGTTGACAAAGAAGATAATGAAACATTATTGTGCTAAATTGTGTTTAGTTTGTCTGTTTCATTCACGAGGAGCAGTGCTGAGGGGATTACCAAAAACACTTAAGACAGAATACTATTATGACTAGAGGGAATGTCAATTACAAAGCAGTTTAATTTATGAAATAACTAAATAAACAACTCCAGAAACCTTATTGTGCAAAATTGTATTGAGTTGCTGTTTCATTCATAAGGAGCAGTGCTGCTGAGGGGAATACCGAAACACTAAAGAAGGAATACTATTATAAACAGTGAGAATGTCAGTTACAAACCAATTTCCTTTATGATACCAGTAAGACTCCCGAAATCGGGAGATAAGCGATCGTCAGGTCGCATACACAAACTTTGGAAGGCAATCGTAGCCAATCAGGAGGGAATATGGGAAATGGGAGAGATCCATGTTAATGACATGACTGTAGAGATACTGTGTACCGGTTTGCGTGATTTCAGGGCAAAATCTGTAGCTGCAGTGTCCAAAAATGTGTCTTGCAAGAATCTGCCTCATGATGGTGCTAGAAGAGGGCCATGTGAGAAATGATGGGTGGAGGTTGTGGTTTGGCAGCCAATGTGTGTGCAAAGTTTGGCATGGATAGGGGCAACGGTGGCGGAGATATGAGTAGGGGAAAAGTGTGATGCGAGGTGAAGGTGGAGGTTTTGATAGTAACCAATAACAATACAATTGAAATGTATATGTTATAGTATTATTTAATGTGAAAGTTGGAGTAAGTAAAAGTTAATTTCAATCACTACATTGGGTCCAATGAACAACCCAGCATTTGAGTTAAAACATAAAACCCAGTACACATGTTCTGTCCCACCCAGTGGTGGGTAAAAGGTGATCTTTTTTGAAGAAAAAAGAAAGGAAAAACTGTGTTTTTAGTGTGAACTATTTGGGTACGGGTAGGCCTACTGTACCCTTTTGTGGTGCTCTTTTTAGTAGATAGTAGATAGCCTACTACTATATGGTGACTGGCTAAATCACAGGGAACCCATATTATGATCTAAGTCAGAGATGATCTGAAATAGAAAATGCACATGGCTTTTAAATCTCAACATCATGATGTCATGTTGATGACTCTCACACAGTATGATCTAAGAGCTGATCTCAGTCTGAAGGAGAAACATAATGGGTATGGGGAAACCAAAGTGAGACATTAAGTAGGCCTATGGGAAGTCAACTCATTGCCAACTTAAAGCCCCTGATACACGTAGCAATATTTTCATCAATATCAACCAGCAACAACCAGAGGCGTCCAATGGCCATTGGCAGCGTCATTGTATTAATCTTTTTGTCTTCACGCGCGCAAGACACCAGTTATGTTGCCAAACCTTATCAACAGGCATGAATTTATTTAGTACATTTTATATTTTTCCCCTTAAGCCAAGTTATGGCAACTGCCATACTTAGCCATACCCAATTGACGCCTCTCGTCGTTGCTAGTTGATATTGATAGAAAAATTGCGTGTGTGTGTGTGTGTCAGGGGCTAAGATATAGGCTAATTTAACATTGTCAACCAGTAAACTTGAAAGTAACTGTTTCTTAGCACTGCAAAATGAAATATTCAAAGGGCAGGTGCTGAGGATATGCTTTTGGGAAATTGTTTATCAGCCTATAACTGATTATTATATGAATTACTTAGTAATAATACAATATTTTGTGATGGGGTCTCTCTCACTGCCAAATCAGTTTGGGGGTCCTTGACATGAACACATTTTGAGGGTCTAATATGCATAACAAAGGTCCTTGACATTAAAAAGGTTTGATTGATTGATTGATTGAATACTTTATTAGAAGTTAAAAGTTAGCATTGCCATTGGCTTGTTTGCATTGGGGTCCTTTTTTTTACTCAATTCAGTGAGAATCAGTGGGACCAGACCAGGCCCGGCGCTACGGGGGGTCTGTCTGGGCCTGGGGGCATTGCACCCTCAGTTGCAAGTTGTGCCCCCTCAGATTATATTCTATGTAAAGTCAAGAAAATATCAAAAACAACACAAATATTGGCTGAATATTATTATTGACATAGAGATTACAATAACAGTATTGAAACACAGTTTAATCCGCAATTTAAAATCACCTAAAGGTATTATAGATAATAAAAAGAATGTTCATTATTACTACTACCTACTAGCCTATATAAAAAATATGTGCCCCCTCACAATTTTCAAAAGCCCCCTTAGTCATTTCATCCTGCAGCTGAGCTTGGACCAGACTGTGAGATCCTCAATGCTTAAAGCCTATTCGGGTCCATATGGTTCCACCATCACTCAGACCCCTATAAGGGTCCATTTGGTCCCCGGAGCCGACGTTGAGCACCACCAGTGAAGTAAACCACGTGTTATTCATATTTAAATGTAATTACATACCATTAAACACATCTCAGCTGTAATCTCGCGCTCCGCCATTGGTCGACACGTCCCTGATGACAGGAGAACCGGCTTCCAATTGGCGCCGGGCTTGTGTCAATCACGGCGGGTCGAGAGATAAAGCCTAGCTCTGGTCCATAACGTCGCTGTGTCACGGATGAACCCTTGCGCTCACAGGAAAGGCAGCGCACCCTCTCGTCTGTAGTAAAAATAAATAATACATTTTCGCTAGTCACCAAAACAAAGGCGGCTTTAGGGAGATGAAAGCCTAATTTCCTTAGTGGAAACACTCTGAGCCCCCCACCGAACGTCTAAAATACACTTTTTAACCAAAAAAGAGAATATTTTCACCGGAAGGCAAAATCTGGTCAATGGAATTTTCTATTGACAAGATCAGTAGAGGGCGCTGTGGAGTAGCTAAAATTCCAGTGAAATATTTTCTTTTCTGGGCAAAAAGTGTATTTTAGACGTGAGGTGGGGGGCTCCGAGTGTTCCCACTAAGGAACGCAGTCTTTCAACATCACACAACTGGGTGAGTAGCGAAAGTGTATTTTGTACTGAGGAATACAGAGTAGACGAGAGGTTGAGCAGCCTGGGCTACCGCGGCTGCGAGCGCAATGGCTCACCGGTGACATAGCGTTGAGGAGAACTCCTTCTTCTAACGCTGTGGACCAGAGCTAGCTAAAGCCCTAATTTATGCTCTGTCGAGAGCAGCAGACCGCGACGCCTTGTGAGCTTGTAGGTCTGCTACTCTTGACGCGCGACACCGTCGTGCAACGAATGTGTGAGCCGGGCTCAAAGCAGCCTGGTCTGTGACTGGTGGCGTTGCTAAGGTGAGTTCAAACTGCTGGGTGCTGATGCTGTCACTTCTCATGGCTGCTGCTGCCGCTGCACCTGCACGTATACTTTAAAGTGAACCAAACAATGTGTCGCCGTGGTGATGCTGCTGCTCCCGCTGCGGCCAGGCGGACACCAGCGCTGTTTCTATCAGAGGAGGAGGAAAACACTGTGAAATAAACAGATGGAGGCGTTTGAGAGCCATGCGTTTTCACCCACAGTTGGCAGGCAGGTATTCTCCTACTACAGCAGGCGTCGTTCTCGGAAAGCAAGCATCATTCCATCTGCTCCATTCTTCTACCGCGTTCTAGCATCATAATAGCTGCAGCTAAAATCTAAACCATATGGTTTGGTTTGTTTTTTTCTTCTTCTTCTTTTGCGCACCAAAGTAAGATGGATGTTTTGTTCCATGGACTGCCACCGCCTGCCTCGTAGATAAAAACACATATAAGTCAAAGCACCACCAAGAGTTACCAAGACAGACAGAAACTCATCTGAGAGACGGCTGGTTTAATAGCAACTGTATGTATCATCATCATGCTCACAAACGGTGTCTAAAAGATCACACGAACAGCCAAAGACAAAGGGACAATTTTGGTTGTTGTTGACAACTGCTTCTGTTTCTGGCCAACTTTGATTTCGAGGGAGCCTGGAGGTGGGTTCGAATCCCGCCGCACCTGCTGTGTGTGAGGTGAGGTGTCCAGTATCATCCACTCTACTGTAACTTGCAGGGTCGTTTTACAGTACTTTCGCATGATGAGACTGACTGGTAATCAACTTCACGTGGAGTTTTAACTCCAATAGGCCCTGGCACTGTGCCCGACTAATTATAATCCCCCAGATATCATCATCCATGGAGAGGATCAACGACCCAGGGCTGCAGCCGGTGGTGGCATCATCATAACTCTACCTGTCATCAACACACACACACCTTCATGTGCTGTACGGAGCAGCGAACCATCTGCAACCTACTTCTGTTGCTATATCCTACAACACTATGACGACTTTAATCATGGGCTACGTCACTCGCTGGGTTACAGCTTCCGTCAGTTCGTTCGTTTATCTGTGAGGAAAAAAGGGCTTTTCAGGAACAGCAATGAATTTCTCACGACGGGGAATTATGGCCAGACAACAACAACAACAACAACAACAACAACAGCACAGGATTGCACGGCTGAACTGAACCACGCACGCAGCAGTAATGCGCACAAGCCCGGCGTGCACTGCACATTGTCCAGTACAGTTGTTGTCCACAGCGAAAGTTCGGACCTCGCCTCCTCCTCCTCCTCCCTGTCAGCCAACGAGCACGGACCTGTCTCTGTTGTGCTGTAGAACTTGTGTTTTGTTTTATATACATGTATTTTTTATGATCGAATCACCTCGAAAAGGCTGTCTGTCACAGTTCACTTTTTGAACATGCTCTGAAGAACTGGACTGTCTGGAAGCCTTAATCTTTGATTTAGTGTGCACGTGTCAATCATGCCAGTTAGAAAGAAAGGTGAGTTCATGCTGTAGTAGCAACTACAGGTAAGAATGTATGCCCAACTTTACAGACCAAATGGATACATTAATGTTATTATGTTATCATTATTATTGTTTACCCGACTGGTCTGTAACAGAACATCTAATGTGGCTGTGCTAGCCTGCACATAATGTCTGCATTTGCATCACTACTTTTTGCAAGCAATAATAATACAGTGATAGGCAATTAGCCATTCCGTATTCATTGTATTTAGACTTTATCAAGATGACCTTAAATGTTTCTTCAAAAGTTTTAAAAGTCTGCCTGATATTTTTAATTAATTATTTAAAGCAGGGGTCTTCAACAGGGGGTCCGGGACCCCTAGGGGGTCCTCAGAGTTACTACAGGGGGTCCTCCAAAATCTGATAGAAACCTTTTTTACTCCTTTTCTATATTAACCACTTGAACCCTAGTGGCCATATTCTGAGAACTTTAAACAAAAATAGCAGATCTACAAGCTCACAAGGCCTTGCACTTGCGAGGCATTGTGAGCTTGTAGATCGTCTATTTTTGGTTTCGTGTAGGGGGGGGGGGGGGGGGGGGGAGAGCAGAC
The DNA here is from genome assembly GCF_963921795.1 of Nannobrachium achirus. NCBI lineage: Eukaryota > Metazoa > Chordata > Actinopteri > Myctophiformes > Myctophidae > Nannobrachium > Nannobrachium achirus. The sequence continues at coordinate 14,982,194 of NC_137826.1, forward strand.
TAAGTACAGAGTGATAGGGCAAGTTTTTAAGTATTGACAGTTCAAGTGGTTAAATATCTGAAAACACAAATTTACATGAACCCAAAATACACTGATGATTTTGCTGTCAAACGATGAAACTATATTGTATCCATGGGTTGTGGGGGCTCCCTGCTTCATCTCTCTCTCAACTAAGGGGTCTTTGGCCTGAAAACGTTGAAGACCCCTGATTTAAAGCGTACATTTCAAAATAAATGAAGTTTTATCCCAAAAATGCCCCTGGAAGGTTCATGTGAACCTGAACTAGAGTCACACTGACTGACTGTAGCAATTGACTCCAAGAATTGCTCCATTCAGAAAATGGCTGGGGTGTCACCTAGTTTGTAAAATTGTGTTGTGTTTTAGTGGGAGGGTTAGTATTACTATGAATAAATAATCTGATAAATATTATTACTACAACATAATGCCTGGAAATAAAAACATCAAAAGAGAAAGTCCAGTCTCCCAAGGGTTTTTATCGACCCAGACAGGAAAGTTGAGAGGGAGACGGCAAAAGGGAAGCACTGCACCTCTCTGTGATTACTGCTATAATTGGTAATTTTCAGACTGACATTTAGGTCTTATTGTATTGGTTTTGACAAAGGCAGCCTTTACGTCTGCACCAGCCGTCGTCCTGGAGTAAACTGTGTGTTTTCCTTTTTTCCTGGCAGATTTTGAGCTTTACCCCTATGTGGTGTGCTGTGCTGCTGTGACAGTGAATTTCTTACCTCTGACATAATCACCTAAAGTAGTGGCACTGCCAAATTGATGCAGCAAACTAATCCCGCTTTAATGTCTGTTGAGAACTCTAAAAATAACATGCAAGCTTTATTTGCTACTTTGTCACTAATGTATTCTTGTACTGAGTCTGAACTGAACTCCACAAAAGCCACATCAGCTGCAGAATTATGTAACAGATAATTAAATCATCAGTTATCTTTAGAGAGATGCAGAAATGTTCAAGTCATCCAGAAAGGCAGAGGCTAAATGTGTTGTAATCTACCTTCCCCTTGTAGACACAGCGCGGGCCTTGGGCCTTCTGGAGGAGTACTGCTCTAAACTGAGGAAGCCTGAGGAGCAACAGCTAAGAACTGCCATTGAGGGAGTGATGGTGATCTTCAAAAGTAACCTGTTTGAAGCACTTCTTGGTAAGTCAACAGTGCTGCTTATACCACACATTATCCATATATGGGTAACTGGTCCTATATACATCACTGGCCAGATGGCCAAGAATTGTCGCCCTGACAGCTCATCCTCACTGCACGCGATGCGACACGAGCGATGAAATCTCATTAAAATACAAGTGTTTCAATGAGGATGTCCTGACCTACCGCGAGCGACGTCGCGGCACATCGCGACGTTGTCCACCCCTCCTGTTTTAGCTCGCAGAGTCTCTATTTGAGCGAGGTTTCGCGCCGATGTCCATAGAGGGAAATGGCCATGTCCCGCCCCCCAAACACTTTTTTTAATTAATTATTTATTTGATTGGTGCAGGCTACGTTGCAACGCAATGGCCAACGCTCCATATGCAGACAGTATTTCGCAGGACATCGCGCCGTGTCGCTCATTCGCGTGCAGTGCGGATGAGGTGTAAGGCGTCTTACTAGTTTTAATGTGTTTACAAGTTATTTGCACAGAAAGTGATAATTCAGGAAATACAATTATAATTCAGGAGTGAGATAGCACTACACTACACAGAGGCATTACTACCGTAGTCCTGGTTCTCCGAGTAGCATGAGTATCTCAAGAGCCGTTCACACAGGGAATGATAAATATGTAATTCAAATCTTTATAACTCAACTGGATGGCAAAGTCCACACCTCAACTATAGCAACAACGATAGTTATAACAACAACGACAGTGGTGCACGATATCACTGAGTTCACATTCGGAGCGATTTGTTGGAAACGCGCCTTTATAGGGCGTCACGTTCCAACTCACCACTCAGGTTCAATACATCACTCACGTTTAACATATTTGCAGAAAGTTATGGTTCATCAGTGTGGATGCCCACATCGTTCTTGTTATAGTTATCTTTATAGTTATCATTCTTGGTGTGGATAGCCCTTGACTATGGAAAAGCCTGACCTGAGCAGAAGCTTGAATTACACCAGTGCTGGCCTGCTGGGTGACTGGCATTAATGACGCGTGTGTCGGGGGGCGGGACGGAACAGACCCTCCTCCCAATATATTGGCCTGTCATTTGATTCAAACAAGCTTGCTTCTTCTCGCTTTTCCAGCAAGAAGGGTGGTCCAGTGAGACACATACTCACGCTACTCAGAGAACCAGGGTTATGCTCGGTTAGCTCTCTCTTCTTAGCATACATTCTTTAAATGAGTTTATTCTGGGAATATACTCATTTCCATATTGCTAGACAAGCATGCTCCAAAAGACAACTGTCCCATGTGGCTCTTCTTAACAAAGGAGCTCATTCCTAAGAGCCTGCAATGAGGACCAAATATGTCACCACAATGTTTCAATGCCAAGTGAACTGCCAGTAGCTCCAGGCAATCTATATGGGTTGAGTGTAAATGAGGTCCTCACACCCCATTCACTGTCCTGCCCTCGTGAGTGCTCCCCAGTGCATAAGAGAGAGAGGCTTCCCTGGCTATAGGACAATGCCTATTGTCGTGCCTTGTATTTAAAAAAAAAAAACATTTTTTTTCTACTGGCATAATGTTGCAGAGCACTCTGACTCAACATTGTCCGTAATGGCATGCGTCCAAATTCCTGGGAAGCCACCCAGTGTTGGACCTCTTAATTCACAGGGTTTTCAAAAGAACAATCACTAGGGCCAATGCCATCAGGCCCAGATATCTCTCATTGTTTAAGGGTAATGGTGTTGCAATGCTAGGCTTGCCCGCTACGCTTTGACTCTCAGGCTTTAGCTAGGACAGGATTAAAGTCAGTCCTATATGTTCTGCCGGAGTCAACCCACTCTTTTTCCACATGTATTTGAGACTTGATCAAATGCTCTATAAGAATTCTTGTTTGGTCCAATGCTTCCTGAAAGGAAGTCACTGCTATTAACCAGTCGATGTACGTCGCAGATTTGTGGCCAGTTGTGTGCATGGGAACGTTGAGAACAGGTTGCATTGGTTTTATCACCAGTGAATCAATCGGAAATTGTCACCCCAGAGAGATAAGCAGCTCTTTCTGGTGGTTTCAGTGGAGAGAGCAGCGGTATGCTGCTCTTGTGACTTAAGAACGCAACCCATGTAATTCTTTACTGCACACATAGAAAGTTTGCAAACAGGGTGTGTTCGGTTCATTAACCCTGAAAGAGCAGGGGCTCTATCTGCATTGTTATGGGAGAAAGACATTTGTTTATGTTTTCCAACTTTTTGAGTTTCTTATTTTTGAACTGTGCCCTTGGCAATATGCCTGGATGCAACAGTGGGGATATATTTATTACAGAGTGACTGTATGAGGTGCTTGAGACAAAACCGGGGTCCCGTGGGGGGACCATTGAACCAGAACATTGCCCCCTTTCCTCTTCAGGGGCACAGGGATGCCGACCTGGACTCTGGAACACTGAAATAACAGGCTCTCTGTTATGATCGAAGGTTATTTATCACCATATGGATAACATGGTTTGTGAGCAAAGGACAGCCGGTGACGCTTGCCTTGTTAGACACAGCTTCAAAGCCTGATCACCAGTTTTTCATGAATGTAGAGGAATTCCTCCTATTCCTTAGTTACTGTGGTTGAGCTAATGTGCTCACTCTTGGAGGACCTATTGGAAGTCCCAATGCTCCATGCCCCAACCTGTGGCTTGAACAGCCATCTTGCTATGGAAGCAGAGGACATTGTCCGAGAAAAAGACGCAAAACTCATCCCACAACAGGGGATCTGGTTTGAACATCATATCTTCTCCAGCTCTGCTTGATTTGTCATTCTCTGGGAAGAAAACAATATATATACTAACTTACCTCACAAATAGATGATGCCTACTTAACCTACACACTAGCTTAAGATTTGTTGGGACTTGCCTTGGAGTTAAAAGAAAAAGTATGCCTGCGGTGTGATTTTAACCTGTAATCTTGGGAACGTGGACCTAACGTCTTGAAATTGTGACCTACTGAGGTCGCTGTTAGAACATGGTTTATATTTGATTATTTTTGATTATTTGATTTGGATCTAAGGGCGGGTCTTCACAAAATAGCAGCCGATATCGCAGATTTTTCTTTTCTTTTTTTCTCAAATGATTTTTAGAGAAGTTTTTGTCAAAATGGATCATTACTATCCACAACTTTCCAACATCCCATCGTGCATTGCGCAGAAGATGCACGGAGCTTCCGGCACCGCAGCCGATTGTGATCTACAAGCTCACAACAGTTGCATCTGCGACGCGGCGTGAGCTTGTATGTCTGCTGTTTATCGGAAGTGTCCTACACATAATGCTCCAGTAAATGTTTGCGGAAACAGGTGGATACATATTATGCACATTGATGATAAATTAATGTTAATTATTCAGTGCAATACCTTTTATTTGAAATGCATAAAAATATAACATTTCAAGCTGCTTGAAATGTAAAACAGGGTAAACAATAAAAATTCCTGCCTAAAATCGACAGAGTTCACTACATTAATTATGAATATCAGAATCTTTGAGAGAGGGGGAGAAAGGTTCCTCTTCTCGAAAATATTGGAATCGGCCTTGAAAACTCCATATTAGACGACCTCTACTAAAAACACTGTATAAAATATTAAAGTGTCCTCCAGTTCAAAGGTGGTAAACTGGTGCACTCTGCCGATAACTACCCAGCGCAGTGTTTTCTCCAAGTTCTATGCCGGCACAAACAAAATATAGGGTCAGTCAGTGCAGAGATGTTTTTGCATGTTTGTACTATCTAAGCAGAGAGTTGATGTGGCACTGGGTGTACTATGTATGAAATATTCCTCTGACATTGTGTAAGTTTTTCCAAACATTTTTTCCCCCCGTGGACACTTGGACTCATGGATATCTTTTTGACGCATTCCAAAGCCAATAATTTGATGACCAGCAGTGGTTCCTTATGGAGACAAAAAGAGCCTGCTTAGTTCCCTATACAATAGACACAAATAGTCTCCTCAAAATATTGGCTTAGGAATGCGACAAAATAAAAAAAATATCCATGAATTCAAGTCTCCATGGGGTGAGTAATATGTCATCTGTCATATGTCAATTTCCCTTTGGGGACAATAAAGATTATTATTGGGGGTGAACTATTCCTTTAACTAATGCATTTGCGCCCATGGAACCCCTATCTATTCAAGCTTATCATCCTGAAACTAGAGGTCTAAGGGTGTAAAAGCCCCACTAGCATGGGAGAGACGAAGCAGGGATCCCCACGCATGCATACCGGTATATTGTGTATATATGTGTACACAGTATATGTATTGTATAAAATCATGTTGCATATCGTCGTTGTCGGGTGGAAACCTTGTATCTCCAAGTTTCAAATGTGTACGTTCTTTCACAAAGTAAAGCCCTGCTTCATCATACAAGACCGTAGATCAAAAGTAGTGAAAAACAGCAGATCTACAAGCACACAACGCCTCGCGGTGCGAGGCATTGTGTGCTTGTAGATCTGCTGTTTTCACTAGTTTAAATCATTTTTAAAATGATAAACGCAAAACGAACGGTTTTGGACAAACAAGGTTTTCACCCGACAACGACGATATTAAAACAATATTATCTATTGAGAAAGCCTTCCATGCAACATGATAAGAGGCTTTCAAAGATAGCATACCATATTTAGCAGATTGTCTCGTCTCAGTCTGTTGACTACTGAGAGATTTGAGAAATATTCCACAGATTTTTCTTTTAGGTTCTTATGGGATGCCTCCAAGTGAAGCGATGCTGCAGCTTTGATGGCTTCATAGATGCATTTGACAGCACTATCATCATTGTTGTGTAAATTTAAAATGTAAAAATGTAACTTGATCTTATCTTTTACATTATCTCTGCTAACAATACCTTGGTCAAATGAATTTGTTTTATGAAAGAAAGAAAGACCCCTGACTGTGGAGTTCAGTAGAAATAAAAACCAAGGCAAGAAACATATACGGTAATTATTTATAGATGTGCTATTATGTAAAAGCAATGAATGAACTTTACTTAATAGGATGTCTATAAAACAGTTTTAAGAAGTAATTATAAATGTTATATTAGTTTACTTTTCTAGAAGCCCCATTGGCAAATGCTTGATTGGTTTTAGATCTCTAGATTTCAGTAGTCACCTGCTAGAGCTGTCATCAAATGATTTCTTTTACAGTACTTTTGTAATATCTTATGGAAGCTAATGTTTTCCAGTGGATTTTATCGGAGGTGCTATATCTGATTAGAATTGAAGCTATTTTGCCATAATAACATTTTCTATTTTATTATGGCTCATTTGGGATTTTAATGAATAATAGAACCTTTTTAGCATTTTATGATGAGTTCTAGTGATAAGGAGTGGAGGATGATTACTGATGGCTTGCATTATAGACTTGTTATCTACAACACCAGGAGGGCCAAAGAGGGATTCCCCAGAGATTAGAGTCATTTTCATGGATGGATGCTTGATTTTCATTAATCAATGCTTGGCTGTATGATCGGCCACTAGTCGTGTGCAAGCATTGGTCCAGCACACAATTTTGAATGATGAACTGAGTTAACATTCAGAGACGTCTGACCAGTTCGTCCTGCCATCGTAGAAAAACAATAAAATCCAGCGATGCAATCAAACACAGTTACAACTCTGCTATGGAACAAATGCCTCCTGAAATAGATGTAATCATCTTACAAAGCATTAGGTGCTGTCTAATCTGGGCAGTGGCGTGTGTGCCCTAGCTAAAACCCATCAATGTGGAGTGGATTCTGGTTTGGATTAACCTAACCTCGGATCCCAGGGTTGCTTTCTCAGAAAGAGAATTCTGAAGCAAAAAGTGTGTCTATAATGTGGCGAGGCCATTGACAGTATGGGCAGGAGGGGGAGGGGCTCACCCTGGTGGGCACATAAGTAGGCCTGTCTGTCACAATTATTACATAATCACCTAATCACAATTATTTGAGATAATCACAATTACTTTTGGGTCATCATAATTTTTTCCATGTTGAAAAATGTTGATTTATTTTCAAATATTTAAAGAAACAATTTGAAATAGTTCCACAAGCTCTACAGCTTGTAGATTGGCTATTCCCAATATTATTTGTATGTTCCACTGTAAAACACAATTAAGTAATTAATCTCAATAAAATGTCATTATAGTGACAGGCCTACACATAAGTAGTGTCATGTAAAACACAACTACTCAGTGAAATAAACAAGGCAACAACAGCAAGTAACACTACGCCAACAGAAGTTGTAGTTTATATTTGTTGTAGATCAAAATATGTGTAGCCTACCACAATGCTTCCCTTCGATCCGTGGACCCCAGGTTGGGGTTCACTCAGCTAACCTATTTATGTTCATATTAAAGACGATTGCAGACGCTGTGTGTTCCTCTGACTTGATCTGTACTCTGCCTAGCTCTGACAGTTAAAACACACACACATCTCTAGACACACGCTCACAAGCCTCACATCTAGACTTTGTGCCCTGCGGGCGCACAACAGAGGTTTAAAGTCAGATTAAAATGCTTTCAATACCTTATTGTCAATATTTATCATGAACACAAAGGAAACCCCCTTCGGTGTTGTGCTAACCTCCTGTAATGTAATCCCATGCAGACGGATACAGGTCCAGTGGACAGGTAAACAATGTTGCCATCTCAATGTTAAATAGGTATTTGTTTCCAAAGTGTGAAAACACTATAAAAAGTATTAAAAGAAAAATAATAATAATAATAATAAAGCTTTATTTGTATAGCACCTTTCATGACATGAAATGCAGCTCAAAGTGCTTTACAGAGCAGAAAATGAAGCACAAGTGCTTAACAGAAAAAATAAAATACACATGAATACAATAAAGCAGAAAAATAAAAACATAAAACATTGAAGAACAATTTCAGAACAGCGTGGACGTCAATAGCATCAAAGAGATTAAATGATTCAGCTAAAAGCAAGAGTAAAGAAATAGGTCTTGAGCTGTGCTTTAAAGCTATCCACAGATGTGGGTTATACTGTTACATGCTTGGTATATCATTAGGGGATATACAGGTTTTATAGTAATGTGTAAGGTGGCCAGTGTTGTCAGAGGCGATTTGTATGCAAAAGGTGGAGTCTGTAGATGCAGTGTTGTGTCATTCTGTGGCGGTTTTGCCTATCCATGCTTACCCTGTGACTCCATCAGGGTCGCTCTCAATAAGTGGTAGGGATGAGTAAACTACTCCCTACTCTCTATTAGCAGCCTGTATCCTGTGGTCTAGAACAGGGGTTTTCAAACTTTTTTGATAACATTTTCATCCACGGCACCCCTGAATTACACTGTTACTTTTTAATATCTTACATCATATTGGGGAAATATCTGTTTCCATCAGAACTGACTGAAAATAACGTTATACTTAACCACTTGAACCCCAGCATGCCTATTCTGGGGGGAAGGTTCACCAAAAATAGTGACACGCTGTGAGCTTGTAGATCAGCTATTTTTGGTGAAGAGAGTTGTCGTAGATGGAAAAAGAACTCATCAAGTACAGTGCAAATCAGTTCTGTTTTACTAAGCATAGTGAAGTGATATTGATGTAGTGAAATTGATGAATTCCAAATATTATCAAATTATCTCGCGGCACCCATGGACTGGCATCACGGCACCCCAGGGTGCCCCGTCACCCACTTTGAAAACCCCTGGTCTACAACAGACAACAGAGTACATCCCATAGCCTGGGAGACAGTAACGGTGACAGACCCCATGGCCGGCGGCCGCACGTGCTCAGTAACTTCCAAACTCAGCAGAATTCACACAAAAAATATATATGAACTGCTTACGTTTGGGAAAAGTGAGAAATTGCGTTTGTGAGTTTCTTCACATGATCATATGCCTGTGTGCAGGTTCAGATTAATTGCTGAAACCACTTCTGTGGAGAAAAACTTGTCAGACTAGAATTATAGCATGATAGTAATTGATTTAATTTGGGAAGTGGGAAGTAGCAATTATTATTGAGGGCTGAGGATGTATCAAAAATAAAGGATTAAGATTATTATGTGATTACACTTCATACAGGTATACAATACAAGCAGCACAATGTTGGTGGGACATGTTCATAAAAAGATAATAACAAGATTGTAATCATAATAATCATAATCATAAAGTAATAATACTTGATGAGATGTTGGTAGATTCCACCAGTTCCTTCTTGTACAGTATGCAAGCTACATAGTCCACAGAAGTTGCAAATGCATCCACTTCACCTACAGTGACGATGGTAGTTACAACGGAGCAGTTTAACACCATGCCCAGAACACACGCACGCACGCACGCACGCACGCACGCACGCACGCACACACACACACACACACACACACACACACACAGGAGCAGTAGGAACTACTCCTAGGAAATTTGAGCCACAGTAGCTCTTGTGATGTGAATACTTTATTTTACGTTATTTATTTGTGGCACGAGAACGCATTGTAGGCTACCAATGTACAAATTATGCAGATGTGGCTCTGTCTCCAAGACAAATTTCTCCCTACAAATAAACGTGAACCTTGAACCTTGAATATATCTACATACAGTTAGATCTTCGGCACTCTAAACCAAGAATTAGATTTAGGTGATGGACAATCACTACAGTTGGAAAAGACCCCTTTAAGTTGACAAGCTCCATGACCTGGCCTTTAGTAGACATTTCTTGCAATTACACCATGTCAAAGATTACCAAGTGCTTTTGGTAAGCTTTAAGGGTTACATGTGTACTTAGTGGATTACAGGTCTTCTCAAAAGCTTTTGTCATATACGTACATGTAGATCTTCTGATGGTGCAATCACTAAGGCCACATAAAATAGTTTTCATCCATTTCCATCTGACAAGAAGCCTGAGTTATACTTGGTTGCGCAATGCGCATTGTGTCGCACAACTAAATCAGGCATAACTAGAACAAATCTTGGCACTCCCTTACCTTCATTCATATTTAATGAATCTCAGTTTTGAGATAAGCTGTGTAAACAAATAAAGGACCAAAATTCAACCAAAATAAGATATTTTCTCTCCAGTGTCAAAACATAGCTGTCCAGATGTGACAGGTCTCCTAACTAGTGACTCGTACACATAATGGCCTTAGAGATGTTTGTCCATTTGTTAAAAGGAGCAGAACAGGGACAGACTGTACCCTGTCTAGTGATCAAGCCAAGACAATAAAGAATGAAAATATTTCCCATAAATATAATTGTATATGCCTATCTGTTAGACCAATATGATGCACTACTGCACCTAATATGAGACTGATGTTTAATTAAGAAGAATGGGACGAATACTGGAAACATCATGGTTAATAACTAGTGTGTGTCCATGCTGTGGGTACGCTCTGAGGTCCAGCAGAGGGAGCTATGAGACATAGTTTACATTAAATCACTAATCTGTTGCATTCTGCCAAGATGCTGATAAGGAGGAGACTAGGCTTCGCTCCTTTACTCGTTTAATTCAACTGGATTACTCAAAGACAACAATTGTATTGGTTTGAGTACTAGCACTAAATTATGGGTTTATTATTTGTATTTATGCATTTATTGTTATTAATTGATGAAGAGCTGTTGTGAAATCATGGGTCTGTTTTAAGTTTAAAAAGTTGGTTGGTCGGACGGTTCTCAAGAGACGTGAACTACAGATGGACAGATTTGTAAACAGCTGGACTCACATTTATAGTAGGATTAAAGCTGCAAACCTCAACTTATTTGAGCAAATAAAATGCTAATCATTGTGTGTGTTAATACAATGGTCTCCCTATTCTTCCTTAGAGAAATTAGGTAGGACACCTACAGCTTGACAAGTAGCCCTGCCTAAAGTTCATATGCCCAATATCTACAGTATATCAGGTCATTAGTGCAGTACCCATTATCATTGTACTTGGAGGCCAGTCTATTACGTCAGTACTACCAGCAAGACGCCTAAGGGCGAGGTCGCATCATGTCTTGGCAATCTGGCCAAAGGGATTTGGTTCCCCTTGCATCACGGGGATCTCCATATATGGCAATAAAAGGGATTTGGTTCCCCTGACATCACAGTGATTATATATTGGCATTCACAGATACTGTATGGGCTTAATATTGATGACATCAGGGATCTCCATATACAGTATGTGCATAAAAGGGATTTAGTTCCCCTGCATCACAGGGATCTCCATATCTCCATATATGGGCATAAAAGAGATTTGGTTCCCCTGGCATAAAAGGGATCTCCATATATGGCAATAGAAGGGATTTGGTTCCCATGACATCACAGTGATGTCAGAGCATGATGTCAGAGCGTGAGAGTCAATTTGACTAATTTGTTAGCGCCTGATGCCATGATGCCACATTGACGTTTCAACACACTACATATTTGGGCTTAGCTGCATTGGGAACTCCTTATATGGTTATGGCTGGGTCACGGTGACATGAACTCCTCCCTTAAGCCAATTTAAATATGGATTGCAGGTTTAACACTGCATGTTAGGATTATTACACCAGTAATGGAAACAGAAGTCAGTGCTTTACTTCCACACAGCACAACACCAGCTCAGTTAAGCCTGAATTAATCTTTGTTCTTTGTTAGGTGTCAATCATGCTGCAACACCTTGTGTGATCTTATAGATCCTCCTAAGTATAACTCAGGCTTTATGCCTCCTGTCTTGCTCAGGTCATTAGGACGCCCACACGCTGTACTTTGTTGACCCTGCTAGAACAAACTATGCCTTACTTCACTATCCAAGCAGAATTCTAGTTATGAGAAAGTGTATTGCCATTCACTGAGAAGAGTAGCCATGTGTTATACATTTCTTATCCCCTTCATGCTTGGGGCAGTGTGTGGGCTTAACATTAACATAAAACAGTGGGATATGAATAATCAATTACTGTATCCTACCCTGAGGCTGATCCATCACTACACCTCATTTTGTCTCTACTCTATGTCATGTAACGTTTGTATTTGACAGGTATAGATCTATTCAGAATATTCTTCTGTGCTGCAGTAATTTACATAGCTTACAGAAGAATATAGGTAAAACATAGTCTTTACGTTGGATACACAAAGTTAATAAAAGCATTACGATTTTATTTTCAAATTTAACACTGGATTTATTTAGAAAAAAATGGTTTGGGCCCCACTGGTATAGTTGTAACAGATTAGTGTAACATTTAACGGCTTGTTACAAAACAATGTTCAAGCCATGATGCAAACATTCATTTTCTACTTCGAGCATCAGAACAGTCCTTGGCATCAAGTCTCCGAGAAAACTTGCATCCCTCATGTAAAATGATCTAGGATCTGAAGCTACAATGAGACAAGCTATTACCGGCATGCGTTTTATTTTTTATTATGCCAATTGAAGAGTTGGTTATTGGTAATAATTATACATATTTTTGCACTAATGCAGATTATTCTATTGGCCAGTTGTATCATTCTCTATGGTTGCTGAATGTTTCCTGCCTGGTGTTAGAGAATTGTTCATGATGCGGTAGAGGGAAGCGTGGTTTTAGGAGGGAGTGAGCAGTTTTTAAAGAGCGAGATAGGTGGGCACCTAAAATAGCAGATGTACAAGCTCACAAAGCATCGCACTCTGACATGCTGTGAGCTTGTAGATATTCTATTTTAGTCGTGCGACATGAGTAGAAATCAAGATATTGACAACATGACCTAAATTGTACCTTGCTTAACTCTCCTACTGCCAGATTATTTATTTATTTATTGGGTCTGGTGCCATCAAAAAGCGGCTTACCTTTGCAACGTTATAGTAGATAGATAGACATTTTTCTTTTATTATTATTATTTTTTTTTGATTGTGCAATAGTGCACTTTGGTCTGCCAGGCAGCAGAGGGCGGCGTCATGCGAGAATGAATGTGAATTTGCCTGTTATGTGTTGCCGTACATTCAGACCAGTCACTGGCTACAGAGCCTCCGGGCCAGAGGAAATCAACAAGGAAGTGAATTGGTCTCCGTTGATGTTAACGCATAATGGATTTTTTACACCATCACCGCGGAAAATGTGTTTACAGTACACGGCCGCGCGACCCCTCATCAGCTTACAGTCATCAGACGAACGAACCGAACGAGCGCCGTATTGGCGGGGAGGTCTCTTGAGAATTGGGGCGAACGTGAACGTTCAAAGCGGTGGGAGAGTTAAACTTGACAGAGGTTCTGTGCTGTTTGCTCATATCCATGGTTGTGGTAGGGGTGGGCGATACTGGATAAAAGCATTATCACGATATGCTTCATGCAGTATCACGATACACGATATTATCACGATACTGTTTTATGCGGGTTTTTAGGTTTATTATGATTATTAGACCCTCACATATATTCTATAGATAATCTATTCATTTGTATGCTGCAGATAGAAAGATAGATAGACTAATTTATGATTTTTTTAATGATAACATTCAGATTTTTGATTAAACAATTATCATTTTTTACCTCAAAATATTTACTAGTTGGTGTGATGATGGTTCAGGTCATTCAAATGGGTCCCAGAAATGTTTTATGGGTTCCCTTAAAATGTTATCAGAGTGTTGTGAGCTTGTAGATCGGCTATATTCAAAACAATTTGGCGGGACCTCTCTGGGGGTCTCGACCCACAGGTTGACAACAACCCATGCCTTACCATTGAAACTTGAGGGAAAACAAATTACCTTATGGTTGGTTTATTAGACCCACACAGATATTCTATAGATAATCTATTCATTTTTATGCTGCAGATAGAAAGATAGTTTTTTTTTAATGATAACATTCAGATGTTTGATTAAACAATTATCATCTTTTACCTCAAAATATTTACTAGTTGGTGTGATGATGGTTCAGGTCATTCAAATGGGTCCCAGAAATGTTTTATGGGTTCCTTTGAAATGTTTTTTGAGTGTTGTGAGCTTGTAGATAGGCTATATTCAAAACAATTTGGCGGGACCTCTCTGGGGGTCTCGACCCACAGGTTGACAACAACCCATGCCTTACCATTGAAACTTGAGGGAAAACAAATTACCTTATGACCAACCAAAGTCAGGAGGTTTGTTATGATACAAGCTTTATTTTTAGAGAATTACTCACTCATTATCATCCTAGCTTTTCGCTTTTCTACTAACAATAATGGCATGGTTTTTATGACTAAGCCAATTATGTAATAGATAAAATAGACGCAAAATAGACGCGACGATTTCACCGCGATTCGCGACGACACACGCATGCATCAATGGTGAAAACATAAGCACTTTACAAATAGCAGCAAATAGCTACTTGTTTATAGTTAATAAAAACAGATGCATGGATTTACAAGGTGATCTAAATCATCTCATCAATACTGCCAGAACACACAGCTATGGATGAGACTCCAGCACAGTTCAGCTTTGCAAGCAGTGAGATGGCTGATAGCGATAGCAGGACGGATAAGTAGTTTGCGTCCTGTTAGTTTAATGCATCCATTATAAAAAATATGCTTCAAAGAATGCAGGCCAAGCTGCATCACTGCTTTACTAAAGTCCCGTGAAAGTGAAACTAAATCGTGGACCACTGTGCCGTGCTCCTGCACACAATCACAACTCAGTCAGTGCTGTAGACACTCTGTAGCCTGTCTGCGTGCTGCACGGGGGAGGGGCCGTGAAAGCAGAGGACAGATCCTCAAACTATATGACACGTTGAGCCGCGACACGTTATAGCTTGTAGATCTGTTCTTTTTGGCGAATTACACCACAGTACTATAGAAGTATAAATTAAGCAATAGAGCTGCGACTCATGGAACGTGCACTCGCTGTATCCAGAGCCTTTTCTAAATGACTGTTTGTATCACGAGAGAAACGATATTCTGAAATGGCCTATCGTGGCAAAGCTGTATCGCCGAGACGATAATTATCGCCATATCGCCCACCCCTAGTTGTGTCTACAAAGTGCTGTCTACAGCATTCTTGCAGCTTCTAAATATGCAAAATGTTCCTATTAGGATTAGGTTATCGGAAGTATGGTAAATAAATTCAACTGGCCTATAATGATATTTCATCCTTTGGTAAAATCGAAACTGTTTTGTACATGTACATGACGAACTGATGAGTGGAACTTCTGGTTAGAGTGTCCGCCCTGAGACTGGGAGGTAGGGGTTCGATCCCCGGTCGGGTCATACCAAAAAAAGAAATGGGACCCAGTGCCTCCCTACTTGGCACTCAGCATGAAGGGTTGGATTGGCGAGGAGCGAAATCGGCTGAGGTTTTTACCAAAGCTACGCCCCTCGTGGCTTGGGAGATTGGGAGCAACGAATCAGAGCACACCGGTGGGGGCCGAAAGTCGGGGGGACGAAGATCTACTATTCTGTCCATATCTTGACATAACTCGGCCAGCGCTGAGTCGGCTCATGCGACCTTCGCACTGCGCGACAAGGCGGTGTCTCACGGGGCTCATGGTTAGGTGGATTGGGGTAAGTCCCTGCGACATACCGGTACTAGCGTCATACAAAAAAAAAGCGCTACAAAAATAGGAGGATAGGCTCCTGCCCTATGGGCCTCATGTTTCGGCAAGGCTTACTTACTGTATCTGTGAGGCTGTGAGAAGACTAAGCAGTTTGTAGAGCAGATGTTATGTTACTGGATATCTGGCCAATGGTCAACAGTGTTTAAATGTAAATGGTGCAATTTATATAGCGGCTTTATCCAAGGCACTTTACAATGATTATGCATACATTCACCCAATCACACACACATTCATACACCGATGACGGAGAAAACCATGCAAGACACCAACCTGCTCATCGGGAGCAATTAGGGGTTCAGTGTCTTGCGCCAGGACACTTTGACACTAACTCTGGGGGAGCCCGGGATCGAACTGGGAACCCTCCGGTTCCCAAGCAGATGCTCTACCTCCGGAGCCACTGCCGCCCCCCCTTAAAACAGACACGATGATAAACTGAGCTGTGTAGTCTATAATTTCTCTTCAGTTACAGTATCTGTTTTAGATCTGCGTCCGATTTCTCCAAAATGATCCAGTCAAAGCAAAGTTCAGAACCAACCATCTACTACCAAATCAAAGTGGTTTCATGGTTACATTTGGAATAAACCTACAGCAGAAAGACAAATATCACCTTTAGCAGCAGCAGCACATTTCAGATACATTTTGAGTTATGACTGGTGCTCACCATCCTTAAAAAAAAGAAAAGATTATCCCACGATTTTGTAACATCTTTTTCACCCAGTGCCAATTGTCTAATGTAATCCTGGGCGCTACACTCCCTGACCTAAAGTCATGCTGCCTTCTATGCACGTAGAGTCCAAGCCGATAAGAGTGGTTCTTAATGTTCTCTCTCTGACACCCACACTCCAAGTGTTTTCTTACCGTTTACCAGTTCAGGGGCTGCTGCATCTCCTCTTCACAGGAACTGATGTCACGCGGGAAAGTGAACTTTGTGCTTGTTGCCATAGAAATGCCACACGGAAGATTGTTGAGCATGTCTTGGTGAAGCCCAGGAAAGGTTAAATATGAATTATTCTGCCACAAATTGACTGTTGTATTATTTTTGTACGCTTCATGTGTTATCTTCGTATGCGTAAATCTGTATGCTTGCGACTTTGGGCTTGTTTTTCTGTGAAGTCGCTTTTTTTGGGGCTTGCTTACAAATGTTTAAAGCATTTTAAAAGGAGTACTGACTGTGTGGAACCAAAAGGCAGAGGTATTTTGCTGAAACTTAAACCCTATGCTTAGTTGACGGAGTGCCTCAGGCTCTATTCCTAGTGACTTTAGTGTTTTCGCTCTATAGAAAATAGCCGATCTACAAGCTCACAACGCATCGCGTTTCACTTCACTTCACAGTCATTCATTTAAACCAGTCATTCATTTAAACCCCTATATACTGTACTTAGTTGACTGGGGTCCCCGCTCGGGCCCCAGGGGTCTTTACTTGGTCCCCTCCTTTTCTCCCTCTCTAACAAATGTTTTCACCAGAAATAGCCTAATATCTACAAGCGTTGCGTCGTGATGTTGTAGAATGTAGAGCTTTTATTTTTGCCCAGTGTTTCTTGTCTCTTGTGACATGCCCAGAATGAGGACACTAGGGTTCATGTGGTTAATCTGCCTCATACTCTGCACTCAAATTGCTGGTAACTATTGCTTCTTCTTAGTCATTATTGCCACCGAAGGTCGCAGTATGCCATGAGAAATGTTGTAACTTGTCTGTCCGTCCTTCAGTCAGTCCTTCAGTCAGTACAAGAAGTGATGTCACGTGACATCACCTCATCAAAGATCAAACCCTGGATATCCATACTGTGTCAGTCAGTCAGTCAGTCAGTCAGTCAGTCAGTCAGTCAGTCAGTCAGTCAGTAGTGTACACATTTTTACAGTCTATGGGTTGGTTCCCTTGTCACTGTGACATCAAAGGTGACATCACCTAGACCTAGGTAAAAGTCCAAATATGGGTATCCCTTTCATGCCCATATATGAAGATCCCTGATGTCATTGATATATATCACTGGCCAGATGGCAAAGGCATGGCCCATATCTGTGTGGCTGGTTCTGATAGGGATCTCCATGTATGGGCATAAAATATATTGTATGTATATGGATACATATCTATCTATAAATTAGGGAAATCTAGGTCTGCGTGTCTGCACTGACATCATCCAATGGGAAAACCCTTGAGAAAACACATGGTGACGTCATCCAATGGGAAAACCCTTGGAAAGACACAGAGTGACGTTAGCAGTCGGGTGATGACATCACCCAGTTCACGTCCCAGGCCATATATAAGGGCCACGAGAGGGGCCCGTAGCCAATCCGATGGGCATAAACTGCCATATGTCCAAAAATCTTTAGTGGGTTAGTGGATTGGTGAGCTTCAAATGATGTTTCAGCCAACCAGACTATAAATGGGCCAATCTCCAGAATTTGTCAAGCTTCACGTGACATCATATCATACTAAAATGGGAGGAGTTGCACGATCTTCGATTGCCCCGACCCATCGGCTTTGCAGATTGGTCAAACCTCGCGGGATGTTTGTGCCACCAAACACATATAAGTGGCAGCGATGATTTCTAACACACATCAAAAGTAGAAGTGCCAAAGGAAAAGGTTGAAAATCGAATACTTCTTGGATTGAATGAAAATGTTGGACTGCCTTTACAGAAAATCCATTTTGTGAAAGGATTTTCTACAGAACGGTTAGAAGAGTCGAAGCATGCGCAAATCTCTAGTATGGGTAAGTTCTCCTTCTACAACACCGCCACCCAGGTGTGGAATTCCTTGACTACCTCCCTTAAAACATGTAGCTCGCTGGCATCCTTCAAAACTGCCCTGAAAACTAACCTTTCAGGAGGCCAGAGAAGGAGATAGTTTAGTTATCACTTCTCCCATAGACAGGCGAGAAGTGAGCAAACCCCCCCTTACCTTAGCCTCACCCCCATGTTTTCCTGATACTGCCCATATAGTGTTTTTATAACTGCGATATTATTGTCTCCACCAGCCGAAGGCTGAGGGAGAGTATGTTTTCCCCTCCGTCCGTCCGTCCGTCCGTCCGTCCGTGCGTCCGTCCGTCCGTCCGTCCGTCCGTCCGTCCGTGCGTGCGTCCGTGCGTCCGTGCGTCCTCGCAGTTTGTGAGCAGCTAATCTCAGTCACCGTTGGCCCGATCGCTGCCAAACTGAGCACACACACTCCCTGGATGCCAATCTAGAACCTCTGCCCCACATTTTTCAAATCAGCCTCATGGTGGCGCTATAACAGGCCGATTTGTGTGGCCTGGTTGTTACCAGCTAATCTCCGGCGCCGTTGGCCCGATCGCTGCCAAACTGAGCACACACACTCCCTGGATACTAATTCAGAACCTCTGCCCCACATTTTTTAAATCAGCCTCACGGTGGCGCTATAACAGGCCGATTTGTGTGGCCTGGTGGAGACCTGTGCTCGGAAGAGCACTGCTTCTAGTTGAATGTATTTTTTTTGCTTTTTGCTTGCTATTTATTATGTCCATGAATTAAATACAGAGGGCTTTCAACGTAAATAAGACCGTAAAAGGTCTTATTTGAGATGTTCCTTTTAGGCAGGGTGTTTAACTGTACTTGTACTGTACTACATTTCAATTGTATTGACTATACTTGTACTGTTCTCCATTTTTGTCTAATAAAATAATCAAT
The DNA here is from genome assembly GCF_963921795.1 of Nannobrachium achirus. Classification (NCBI taxonomy): domain Eukaryota; kingdom Metazoa; phylum Chordata; class Actinopteri; order Myctophiformes; family Myctophidae; genus Nannobrachium; species Nannobrachium achirus. The sequence goes on from NC_137826.1 coordinate 15,001,410, forward strand.
CAATCAAACCCTCTACATTTATATCAGGTCACACTTATTGATGGTGATGTAACCAGGAATGCTGGTCCCTCATTGGCTTTTACCAGTACTTTTACTCTTACATTTTGTATTTCACAAAAGTAACAATACTACTCTTAGTAGGACTTTTCAGTACTCTTTCCACCTCTAATCATGGCCTGAGTGGTCAGCGCCATCTGGTGGACAACTCATATTGCATAGGAAGAATGACGGAGCTAGTTCAGGGGGTGAGGCCTAGGGGTTGACGCCGCACCCCGCATGGGCGGGGTCTCTTACTCCAGCCCCTTACCACAGTGTACTTCAGGAGTGCTTACCTAACCAGTACTCAGTTGCAAAACTCTACGCCCCACCTTCCTTCCCAAACTCCACCTCAGGATTAGGCTTTCCCCTTGCTGGGGGTCTCGGATCATGTGACCGCGGAGAAGCTTCATTCACGATATAGCTTAAACATTTATCGTGACCGCGGTACATTGATCCGAGGGTCGAATCCATGGCCAAACTTAAGTTCCGCTATAGTTTAGTTAGGCTGTATTCACGCTGCTGTTTAGGCTATAGGATGCTTCTCATATTGCTATCTGTATTGCTGCCTTGTCATTATTGTATGCTTCCATTCTTGTCAATAAAGCTCATTCAACCTAAATGGTCTTGCCCCCTGAAATTGGGTGAAGTGTGGAGATGATGGTTTGTCATCAGAATATGTAATTGATTAAAGCTCTTATGTGGTGTGGACACGCTGGTGCCTCTTCAGGTTACTCAAATCACTGAAACCCTTGTCACACTGTTTACACACAAAGGGTTTTTCTCCTGTGTGGGTACGCTGGTGCTTCTTCAGATCACTCAAATGACTGAAACCCTTGTCACACTGTTTACACACAAAGGGTTTTTCTCCTGTGTGGATACGCTGGTGCCTCTTCAGATCACTCAAATGACTGAAACCCTTGTCACACTGTTTACACACAAAGGGTTTTTCTCCAGTGTGGGTATGCTGGTGTGTCTTCAGATGACCTACAGTGGTTCACAGAAAATTGAGTCGCCTCAGGTATCTGTAGGTACCTCTGGACACCCACCGGTCTCTCTGGAGATGGGAGTGTCTAAAAATAGGAGGCCGTCCTTTCAGCTTATCTTCTGCAATACAGTCAAGTGACACTAGATGGCATAGCAGAGCAATTAGTTTAACTATTTTGCTGGGGATTGAAATGAATTGAAATGAACCACAGAAGAGACTACTGTAGATACTAGAGAGTAATTATACTTTAAATGGTGTAAAAATACATTTTGGCATAGGACTTTTTCATTAAATGTTAATTAAATGTCTCATTTGTATTTGTAAGGGTCCATTTAAAACTGGCTATGGGACTAAAACGGATAATTATAAAGTTAACAGTTCACATGACAATGAGCTTATTACCAGCACTTAATAACAGTTCCACTGTTTCAGAGAGAGCATGTTTCATTATGGAAAAGCTCTGCTGTTCGCTTGTCTGTCTTTGTTTCCTTGTTGGTTTGAAAACATGTGTCTACCCATGTTTTTCTTAGATTAGCCAACTAATTCTACTATTTCTTTGCATTTGATGTAATTGGTGTTGGTGTAATGATGTATTACCTAAGTTCTAAGAATTACTTGAGTTCAATGTTGAGGTATTTGTATTTTACTTTAGTATTTACAAATTCAATTTGGTGGTCATTACTTCACAGTGTCTATATATCATTGATTACTGCACCTCTCAGTTCTCAATTATAAACATTTATAATCATGTAGTCCAGGGGGCGCCTGAGGGATTGAGCATACAGTTATGAGAGCACTGGCCAAACTGCATTCCTGGCACTCAGCCGATATCACACGTCGGCTTTGTCCCTTTCAATGTGAGCAGGGCGTCACCCAGCGTCAAAGCCCGCCTCCACATCCTGGCTGTCTGCAAAGGCTGTATGTCTACTCGTGATGTAGCTCTACTGTAGCCTATACAGTATTCTACCCCCACCTCCAAAATAAAATAAAAAAATCTCAACTGAACTGTGTCATGTTCCCAGCCTACATAGGCCTATACTGTGTATTTACCCTTCAACTATAAAATATATATTGTTTTTAATGAGACATGCTTTGTAATTAGGCTATGCTCCCAAATCCATATTATTATCGTCTGTTCGCATATTTCAATGAGTCCCGCAAAAGGAGGTTTTTAGCGAGGTGAAGTGAAACACCAACAAAAGTCACCTGGAAGATGAAGGTCGGAACATTTATAGCCTATGGAGCATATTTCTGGACATTATCTACGGGGATGGGCTATTTCTCTATCAAAATAACAACTTTTCTAGTGTTATTTCTTATCCTGGTAAACATCATGGGTCTGTCTGACAGACAGCGTTCCTTGTTCGGCCATGTCAGATATATGCGCTTTCTCTAATTATCCAACAGAAGAGAGAGAGAGAGAGAGAAATGGTCAAGCCTATAATATATTCAATAGAAATATATTTGTTATGCCAAATTACAAAACCAAACCCGAGTGGCCCCGTAATGGTCTTGTCCAGTTCCGTCCCGTTCGGATTCTTTTTTTGTTTTTTTTTAGACCTGTGACATTGTCCTGAAATCCGTTTATTTCCGAGGTTCAGAGAGACCCGAGCATTTAGCTTATGATTAGGCTATTAAAAGTCCATGCGTGCCTCTGCCTTTCATGTGGTGAGGTCTACTCAATCTAACATACATACCCCTCCACACCTAAAGTATTTGCCGAAAATAGCCAATCTGCAAGCTCACAACACTTTGCAGTGTGAGGTGTTGTGAGCTTGTAGATCTGCTATTTTTGAAAAATTGTGAAAATGAGTGCAAGTCTTTGAATATCTTTGACCCGATCTTTGACCCGACTTCTAAATCCTTCCTCTAAAATCGAAATCATGCTGTTCTCAAACCTTTTCATGTGAAGGACCCCCAAAATTACAGGTATTTGGCCACGGACCCCCCATCTCAAAATATGTTATTCCAGGGACCCCCCAGAAGCAAATATTTGAGTTACAAATGTTCGCTTTTAAGTAGATATATTCAAAGACTTGCAAAAAAAACATGATTTAAAAAAAATAGCAGATCTACATGTGCTTGTATATTTGCTATTTTTCAATAGTTAAAGCAGTCAATAATCCTGCACTGTTATGCAGCAGGGGAGGGGGTGCTATGACATCCAGCAGCCAGCGGCCAGCGGTGGACAGTAACTGAGTAAATGTACTTGAGTACTTTTACTTTTATTTGTACTTCAAGTAGCTTAAAAGCAAGTACCGGTATGTCCTCTTGAATACGTTTATTTAAAAGCAAGTACTGTTTTACTCTTTTTAAGAAGTCCTCCACTCCATCAGTGTTTCAACTGTAAACCTTTGCTTTGTCCCAAACAGCGTCAAAGCCCTCCCCCACATTCCTGGCTGTCTGTGATGCAGCTATGCTGCTCCCCCTCCAACCGTCCTACTGTATATGTTCCATGTTCTCCCTTATAGACTGTTTTTATTTAATTTTTTGACACTTGCTTTGGCAATGTAAACGTATGTTTTCTCACAAAATGTCATGATTACCGAAAAGTATTGTCACATCTTCTTCTGAGACGTTGACATTTACCAGAAGAGGAGGAATGGAGAAGGATTTCTACAGGCATTAGGCCTACATTTATGACCATGATGGCATTACATTATTATTATTAAACCACAATCAAATGTTTGTCCATACAGATTGTAGTGGAATAAAAATAGCCTACTCGAGTAAATGTACTCAGTACACCATTGAAGCCTGCGTGTGCCGTCAATTCAACACGGGCGGACAATAGAACTGGTTCAACATGTTTGGCACAGATACTTGTGTATTGGAAGCAATTAGCTTGTCTAGAGGGTCGCCTATATGGTCAGCTGCTCCCCCTCCAACCGTCCTACTGTATATGTTCCATGTGATGTTCTCCCTTATAGACTGTTTTTATTTAATTTTTTGACACTTGCTTTGGCAATGTAAACGTATGTTTTCTCACAAAATGTCATGATTACCGAAAAGTATTGAAAAACAGTGTGGTAAATAATAGTTTGACATTTTAACTTGACCTTTCACTCTGTAATTAGAAAGGGACCCTTTCACAAAAGCAAAAGCGATTGGTCATGTCAGAGGCTTGGTTCTCAAAAACCTCCTCGCTGTCACATCTTCTTCTGAGACGTTGACATTTACCAGAAGAGGAGGAATGGAGAAGGATTTCTACAGGCATTAGGCCTACATTTATGACCATGATGGCATTACATTATTATTATTAAACCACAATCAAATGTTTGTCCAGGTGTCTGGGACAACTAATACATCTTTATGAACAACTTTATGAGGCTATTGGAAAAATGTTGCCTACTGCCTTGTTTCCAAATAAAGAACAATTTCAATTGAACATGTGAACAAAAGTTCTGTCTTTTTCGTTTCCTTATATTTAGCTTATTATTATTATGTCACGTTTATGTTGTTTTGGGACAGTGTGTGAACCAATTATTTTGTAATTGTTTGTGTCACAACGTTCTGTCATTTGATGACTTCTCCGCCTCTCTCTCTCTCTCTCTCTCTCTCTCTCTCTCTCTCTCTCTCTCTCTCTCTCTCTCTCTCTCTCAGCCCTAGAATATATATATACATACAGTATATAGTATCAAAATCAGCTTACAGTTTTTTTTTCGATTGCTAAAACACATTTTTTTTAAATTTGGCACAATTTTCACAACCTTTACTTCTGTCCCCAATCGCTTGACTCAATTTGTTACTACTTTAGATTTCCTTATCATATTAGACTCTGACTTTCCTTCTTTACACTCTGATGTAAATTTCACATCACCTTGTTGTCAAAACACAAGACACACTTTTCAGGTTTGCACACACTTCTCACATAAAATCTCATAGCATCAATCCACAACACACAAATATTCAAATCTCTAAACTTTCGGGTCAGGCGAGCAATTCAGAGCCAGGTCCCACTGCTTCAGGCCATGGAGGAGGCTTATGGAGATGTGGGCTTTGAGGCCTGTCAGGGCTTCATGCGGCACTCTAGGCCAGGGGTTTTCAAAGTGGGTGATGGGGCACCCTGGGGTGCCACGACGGCAGTCCAGGGGTGCCGCGAGATCATTTGATAATATTTTGAATTTATTTGGACACTTGAAAAAATATTATTTATTATATAAAGTACAAAGTTATTTTCAGTCAGTTCTAACCAAAATGGCTATTATGTAATGGCTCAACGTTTTCCTCGCAACATAATCACTAAAATATCGTCACTGTCGGGCAGAAAACTTGTATCTCCAAGTTTCAAATGTGTACGGCTTTTGGTAAAGAAAAGCCATGCTACATCATACAAGACTGTCGCACAAAACTATTGAAAACAGCCGATCTACAAGCACACAACGCGTTGTGGGCTTGTTTGGAGTGTTTGGGGGTAAACGTTTAGACCTACAGTCAATAAAATGTTTTGTCTGCATATTTGTGTGCTGTTTTATGTTTGTCTATGAGAGAAGTGGGCATACACTGGGTCATTTTACAAAAAGGGAATTGGTTCATTTACCAGAGTAATTGACATTCATTCAGTGTGTTCCATTTCGACAATTGTGTTTTCAATTTTGCTCTTCAGTGTTCTGTTCATGCTTGGTAGTGTTCAGCCAAAAGCTAGTTGTGTTTATTCAATGAATGCATGTGTGTGTCATGTGAAAATATGGCTGTGTTTACCAAATGAAAACACGAGTTCCATTTTGTGAACATGTTAAGAGATTTGATGGCAAAGAGTTGTTTTGCAAAGGGATCTTCAACGTTTTCAGATCAAGGACCCCTTAGTTGAGAGAGAGATGAAGCAGGGACCCCCACAACCCTTTGTACCTCAACCTCTGTGCTTACTGCTTAGTATGCTCTTTTTTCCCCTCCACACCTAAAGTATTTGCCGAAAATAGCCAATCTGCAAGCTCACAACACTTTGCAGTGTGAGGTGTTGTGAGCTTGTAGATCTGCTATTTTTGAAAAATTGTGAAAATGAGTGCAAGTCTTTGAATATCTTTGACCCGATCCTTGACCCGACTTCTAAATCCTTCCTCTAAAATCGAAATCATGCTGTTCTCAAACCTTTTCATGTGAAGGACCCCCAAAATTACAGGTATTTGGCCACGGACCCCCCATCTCAAAATATGTTATTCCAGGGACCCCCCAGAAGCAAATATTTGAGTTACAAATGTTCGCTTTTAAGTAGATATATTCAAAGACTTGCAAAAAAAATAGCAGATCTACATGTGCTTGTATATTTGCTATTTTTCAATAGTTAAAGCAGTCAATAATCCTAGGCCTAAATGGGTTAAACAAATAATTACAATTTGAGTGCAAAAATAACTTGAAAAGAAACTATTTACAAGCTCACAATGCAGGTAGAGATAACAAGTAACCAACAAGTAATAGACTCGAATAGTCGACTCATATTGAAGAATCGCCACCCCGTGGCTGAACAGCCACACTACACGTTGAAATAAAATATCACATTTCTAGGGGGCGCGGCTAAGAATTTGGAGGCGTGTTTGACAGAGGTACCTCTAGGCACCTCTTGACACCTCTAGGTGTCATTTTAGACTTGGCGACGCTAAATGTTGTAACCCACTGTAGCTGATTAAAACCCTTGTCACACTGTTTACACAAAAAAAGGGTTTTTCTCCAGTGTGGGTACGCTGGTGTATCTTCAGATGACCTAGCTGATTAAAACCCTTGTCACACTGTTTACACACAAAGGGTTTTTCTCCACTGTGGACACGCTGGTGTGTCTTCAGAGTACCTAACTCACTGAAACCCTTGTCACACTGTTTACACACAAAGGGTTTTTCTCCAGTGTGGGTACGCTGGTGTGTCTTCAGATGACCTAGCTGATTAAAACCCTTGTCACACTGTTTACACACAAAGGGTTTTTCTCCAGTGTGGGTACGCTGGTGTGTCTTCAGATGACCTAGCTGATTAAAACCCTTGTCACACTGTTTACACACAAAGGGTTTTTCTCCAGTGTGGGTACGCTGGTGTGTCTTCAGAGTCCCTAACACACTGAAAACCTTGTAACAGTGTTTACACTGGAAAGGTTTTTCTTTGGTGTGGACAGGCAGTGTCGATATCACATAAGAGTTTTTCTTTCCTGTGTTGGTCATCAAATGTTTCTTTACTTCTCCTGGCTGTGTTGAAGTCCTCGCAGGATCTCGGTTTGTCTGTGTCTCCTTGTTGCTGGCTGGTTACACAGCTGGTGATCGTCGGACAGGAAGATGAGGGCAGCTGTCCATTGCTCATCATTTGATGGTAGAGATTGTTGTGGCTTCTCTTCATGTTTTCATGGAGGACCTCAGATGTGAAGGCGCATGGACAGGACACCTGTGTCTTGGAAGATTGGTTCATGTACACCCCTTCTGCTAATTGGACTGTAAATTGGAAGGCGTTTCTTTGTTCCTTTGCAGGTTGTAAAGACTAATATATTCTCTGTCAATCTCTTTTTCTATGTCTCTATACTGTATGTCCCTGACTCTGACTCTCGCAGTATACTATGTCAGAGGGCTTCTCACGGTCGTACTCAGACAAAATGTGACGTTTAGAAACTGCGTCACATCTTATTCAGGTTGACCAGAGCTCTGATCTGACGTCACACAACACAAACCATTGACATCATTCCTAATAACACCGATTTGCACATCTGACAGTGGCAATGCATCCATCCGTTAGTTGAATCATTAAATCAAGTTGATGACCAAACCTGGAAGTAAAGGCTCAAGCTTATCAGACATATGCCCGTTTATGCCAATCTATGCCCATCTGGCATATGCTACGGGCATAGACGGCCTATCTCGTGGCCCTATTATGCCTTAATGTTATGACCTCACCCTTTGCCCCCCTGTGATTGGCTACGGGCCCATGGCATAAGCCAACACATTCTCACCCCCAAGGTGTCAGACCTGACGCCCTGTCAAGTACCCTACTGCTTCAAGTAGGGGATGCCACACGTATGCCTACCGCTTCAAGTAAGGGACGTTTCGGGTGTGCCCAGTGGTCTTAAGAAAAAAAAAAAGTAGACAGAGAGCTTTGCCTTCCGGCTCAACTCTTTTTTCTTCACAACAGTGCTATTTAGCGACTACAAAACTGCTCCTGCTGCTCCGATTCTCCGGCTGATCTCCTTCTCCGTCTTCCCCTTTCTCTCATTCGTGAACAAGACCCTGAGATACTTAAACTCCTTCACCTGGAATAAAGCCTCATTCCCTACTTGGACTGCACAATCCATCGGTTTCCTGCTGAGAGTAAGAACCATGGCCTCAGATTTAGAGATGCTGATCCTCATTCCGGCCGCTGTACACTCGGCTGCGAACCGGTCCAGTGAGAGCTGAAGGTCTCGGACCGATGGTGCCATCAGGACCACGTCATCCGCAAAAAGCAGTGAAGCAACCCTTAGCTCACCGAGCCTTATACCTTCTCCACCACCACTTCGCCTCGAGATCCTGTCCATGAATATCACAAACAGGATAGGTGACAAGGCGCAGCCCTGGCGGATGCCAACCCCCACCGGAAAGGAATCCGACTTATTACCGAGCACACGGATACAGCTCTCGCTTTGGGCGTACAGAGATTGGATGGCCCTCAACAAGGACCCCCTCACTCCATATTCCCGCAACATCTCCCACAGAACCTCCCGGGGTACCCGGTCATATGCCCTCTCCAAATCTACAAAACACATGTAGACCGGATAGTCATACTCCCAGGCCTTCTCCAGGATCCCTGAGTGAAAAGCTGGTCAGTTGTTCAACGCCCAGGACGGAATCCACATTGTTCCTCTTGTATCTGAGGTTCGACTATCGGCCGGACCCTCCTTTCCAGTACCTTGGCGTAAACTTTCCCGGGGAGGCTGAGCAATGTGATACCTCTGTAATTGGCACACACCCTCTGGTCCCCCTTTTTGAAAAGTGGAACCACCACCCCGGTCTGCCACTCCCTCGGCACTGTCCCAGACTTCCATGCGATGTTATTAAGTCCATATATGAATATGGATATATATTAAAGGAGCTTAGTCAACTTTTTTTTAAAAGGATGCTCCATTTTTTTTTCTAATAAAATAATCAATCAATCAATCAAACCCTCTACATTTATATCAGGTCGCACTTATTGATGGTGATGTCACCAGGAATGCTGGTCCCTCATTGGCTTTTACCAGTACTTTTACTCTTTGTGTATTTCACGAAAGTAACGATACTCTTACTTTGAGTAGGATTTTTCAGTACTCTTTCCACCTCTAATCATGGCCTGAGTGGTCAGCGCCATCTGGTGGACAACTCATTGGGTGAAGTGTGGAGATGATTGTTTGTCATCAGAATATGTAATTGATTGAAGCTCTTATGTGGTGTGGACACGCTGGTGCCTCTTCAGGTTACTCAAATCACTGAAACCCTTGTCACACTGTTTACACACAAAGGGTTTTTCTCCAGTGTGGGTACGCTGGTGCTTCTTCAGATAACTCAACTGACTGAAACCCTTGTCACACTGTTTACACACAAAGGGTTTTTCTCCAGTGTGGGTACGCTGGTGTGTCTTCAGGTGACCTAGCTGATTAAAACCCTTGTCACACTGTTTACACACAAAGGGTTTTTCTCCTGTGTGGGTACGCTGGTGCCTCTTCAGAGTCCCTAAAACACTGAAACCCTTGTCACACTGTTTACACACAAAGGGTTTTTCTCCACTGTGGATACGCTGGTGCTTCTTCAGTGTCCCTAACACACTGAAACCCTTGTCACACTGTTTACACACAAAGGGTCTTTCTCCAGTGTGGATACGCTGGTGTGTCTTCAGGTGACCTAGCTGATTAAAACCCTTGTCACACTGTATACACACAAAGGGTTTTTCACCAGTGTGGACACGCTGGTGTGTCTTCAGGGTACTTAAATCACCGAAACCCTTGTCACACTGTTTACACACAAAGGGTTTTTCTCCAGTGTGGGTATGCTGGTGTATCTTCAGGTGACCTTGCTGATTAAAACCCTTGTCACACTGTATACACACAAAGGGTTTTTCTCCAGTGTGTATATGCTGGTGCTTTTGCAGATCACTCAAATCACTGAAACCCTTGTCACACTGTTTACACACAAAGGGTTTTTCTCCACTGTGGATACGCTGGTGCTTCTTCAGTGTCCCTAACACACTGAAACCCTTGTCACACTGTTTACACACAAAGGGTCTTTCTCCAGTGTGGATACGCTGGTGTGTCTTCAGGTGACCTAGCTGATTAAAACCCTTGTCACACTGTATACACACAAAGGGTTTTTCACCAGTGTGGACACGCTGGTGTGTCTTCAGGGTACTTAAATCACCGAAACCCTTGTCACACTGTCTACAGACGAAGGGTTTTTCTCCACTGTGGACACGCTGGTGCTTCTTCAGGGTACTTAAATCACTGAAACTCTTGTCACACTGTTTACACACAAAGGGTTTTTCTCCAGTGTGGACACGCTGGTGTGTCTTCAGAGTCCCTAACACACTGAAAACCTTGTCACAGTGTTTACACTGGAAATGTTTTTCATTGGTGTGGACATGCTGTGTCGATACTTCAATGAAACTCTTATCACATAAGAGTTTTTCTTCCCTGTGTAGGCCATCAAATGTTTCTTTACTTCTCCTGGCTGTGTTGAAGTCCTCGCAGGATCTCGGTTTGTCTGTGTCTCCTTCTTGCTGGCTGGTTACACAGCTGGTGATCGTCGGACAGGAAGATGAGGGCAGCTGTCCATTGCTCATCATTTGATGATAGAGATTGTTGTGGCTTCTCCATGTTTTCATGGAGGACCTCAGACGTGAAGGCGCATGGACAGGACACCTGTGTCTTGGAAGATTGGTTCATGGACACCCCTTCTGCTAATTGGACTGTAAATTGGAAGGCGTTTCTTTGTTCTTTTGCAGGTTGTAAAGACTAATATATTCTCTGTCAATCTCTTTGTCTATGTCAATACTGTATGTCCCTGACTCTGACTCTCAGAGTATAATCTCTGACTCTCGCAGTATACTCTGTCAGAGTGCTTCTCACGGTCGTATTCAGACTAAATGTGACGTTTAGAAACTGCGTCACATCTTATTCAGGTTGACCAGAGCTCTGATCTGACGTCACACAACACAAACCATTGACATCATTCCTAATAACACCGATTTGCACATCTGACAGTTGCAATTCATCCATCTGTTAGTTGAATCATTGAATCAAGTTGATGACCAAACCCAGAAGTAAAGGCTCAAGCTTATCGGACATAATGCCAGTTTATGCCAATCTATGCCCATCTGGCATATGCTACGGGCATAGACGGCCCCTCTCATGGCCCTTAATGTATATTATGCCTCAATGTTATGACCTCACCCTTTGCCCCTCTGTGATTGGCTACGGGCCCATGGCATAAACCAACACATTCTCACCCCAAGGTGTCAGACCTGACGCCCTGTCAAGTACCCTACTGCTTCAAGTAGGGGATGCCACGGGTATGCCTACTGCTTCAAGTAAGGGACATTTCGGGTGTGCCCAGTGGTCTAAGAAAAAAATGAAAAAAGTAATTCCCCTAGTTATTATTAATAATAAAGGATACAATAAAATAAAAATCCATATATGGCCATTCACAGAAATAAAATCCATTTTATGCCCATATATGGAGATTTCTGATGTCATCAATTCCAGGCTCTAACTGGCCCAAGAGCCTGCTTTACTCTGATTTACACCCTACCTTCCCCGAAAACGTTAATATTAAGTCCATATATGAATATGGATTTATATTAATAAAGGATAAAATAAATAAAATGTCCATATACAGTATGAGCATTCCCAGATGATGCCCTGTTAGGGTACCCCCTTATGCCCATATATGGAGATCCCCAGGCATCAAACCCAGGCCCTAACTTGCCAAGGCCCTGCTTGGCTTTACTAATTAACATACGTTTTATGCCCATATATGGAGATCCCTGTCCCAATGTCATCAATATTAAGGACATATCTGGGAATGCCCATATTTGGTAATGCCCATATATGGGCATGTTTTGACATAACATTGTTGACTATCATGCAGGGGTCTCCATACTGTATATGGGTAACTGGTCCGATATACATCACTGGCCAGATGGCCAAGAATTGGCCATCTGACATCCGACCTTGCCTTTAGGGCGAGGTCGCACACTATATTATATGTGTGTATACTGTATATGTATATATATATATATATATATATATATATCCTATAGATATCTTATCCCTATTTTGGAAAAGAAAGGTGACTGATTATCGACTATTCCTTATTGTGATAAAAAAAAAATTATCATTACATTTTTTATTGTTTTACACATTATATAAAAACAATAACAACAACAACAAATTACAAGTAATAAATCAACTTCAATATCAATCCCCCCTCCCAACCCACCCCTCCATTGTCCACGTATACAATTCACATATTCGATCCGTAGAATTATCTATTCAGCAGGTTTTTCAGTTCAGTAACTGTTGTACCCCTACTGTTAACCTAAGTGAAATTGTTCTTTTGCTCTCCACTGTACAAAATTGCCTTCTGCTACGCTCACTATCAGCTTTCTTAACTTGTTTCTTGAGTCGTGCTGTGGCTGTGCAAGTGAGCTACAGTGGATGCTTGTACACTTCCAGACCCAATGGTGTGTGAAATAAAGATCACCACTCCATTGTGTGGGAAATGGGGATCTCTACCATTACATATCCCACATTTCCAATACCCTCTAGTCTAACCCCATATGGATACTTAGGGTCTGCAGCTGTTAAAACCTTTCCTTTCATTCATTTTCTGAAATCTGTGTAAAGAGGTTGCAGTGGTTGCTTGTTTTACTGTAGCTTGACTTACACACTAATAATAATTGACTGAATTCAAGTTAACCACTTAAACCCTTTATAAATTGACCGGAGTCGCCCATGGGTCTACTTTCCGCCTCCATTTTTCCCCTCTGCACCAAATCTCTTTGCGGAAAATCGCCGATCTACATCTCAATCATCTTTGTTTTGCCAGTTACGTAGCCCATCCTTATAGAACAAAATCAATCAATAAAATAAATGAACAACTTACAAGTGATTTTGATTATTGTTTGATTATCTGAATCAAATGCATGTGTAAACGATCGTGCATGTTTTCCCATTTTGAGCAACAACTGATCAGTGTAGGTGCTTTAATTCCTTAAGGGAAGTGAGAGGGGGTTGATTTATTGCTAATAAATGGTAGCTTGTGTGTGTGGAGAGATAGAAGGAAGGATTAGTGGGCACCGCAAGCCTAATTTATACTTTGTTGCACGACCGTGACCAAAATAACAGATTTTCCTCAAGCCATGAGGCCGTGCACCGAAGTATAAATTAGCCCTTAGTCACCGTGGAGGAGGGCTATCTATGGAGGGGGATGCAGTTGGAATAATCACTCCCCTGAGAAGAGGCAGCGTACAGGCATGATGATCACTGCAAGCCCCAGCCCACTCCACCCACTGGTTACGTAAGCACGGAGAAAGCAGGCCTGCATAGTGACTGTGTGTGTGTGTGTGTGTGTGTGTGTGTGTGTGTGTGTGTGTGTGTGTGTGTGTGTGTGTGTGTGTGTGTGTGTGTGTGTGTGTGTGTGTGTGTGTGTGTGTGTGTGTGTGTGTGTGTGTGTGTGTGTGTGTGTGTGTGAGAGAGAGAGAGAGAATTCATTGTGTAAGTGGGTGTTTTTGCTTGTTAGGAGAAGCTATGAGCAGTGGTGGAAAGTACTGTCTAAGTACGGTTTTGAGGCACATTTACTTTACTTGAGTACGTCCGTTTTTTTTTATACTTTAAACTTCCACTCCAATACATACCAGAGGCCAATATTGTATTATTTAGTCCACTACAGTTAACTGACAGCTTTAGTTCCAGTTACTTTGTGGATTTAGATTTTACAAAACAAACATTATAATTAAGCCCTATTTTATACTTTTTGCTATACAAAAAATTGTGATCTACAAGCTCAAAACGAGTTGCTGTAGGTCGTCTGTTATTAAAAAAAGTAAAGACGAATTAAAATTATATATACTTTTACTTTTGTACTGTACGTATATTTTGATGCCAATACTTTTGAATATACCTTTACTCAAGTAAATGTTTTAATATGTGCCTTTTACTTTTTTATATTGCGGTATTAAGTAAAAATAATCATGGGAGTACTTCTTCCACCACTGGCTGTGATGAGAGAGAGAAACAGAGAATGTTGGAGCTTTTGTCTCAGAGGATGCAAATATCCTCAGATCCACTGCAGGGTTGCCGTGGAAACCCGAAAGGGGCAGAGCAGCATGCATGTGATCAGCTGCTATCGTATTATTGGAAAAAAGAGAAGAGAAATAATGGAAACTGAAACAATAGTTGATAAATAGAAGTTATAGTGAAGTGTATTTTGTTAGAGCCTCAGGTATACGTATGACTGCGTAACTCAAGAAGCGATTTTTCAACTGGAAAACCTGAGGCATTGCATTGCATCATGATGGGTCAGGTTATTTTTGTTTTAACAAAACTATGACAGCTGTGTGAGACACAACAGGCTTTGTAACTGATCACGACAATTTAAATTTAGAATTTAGACATTTAGCAGAAGCTTTTATCCAGACTTAGAAAGTGCAAGAAGATAAAAGGCATGAACCATAGTCGAGTAGAGAGCAAGTGCAAATAAAACAATTAACAATGCTGACTGCTTTGCCTATTTTGTTGATCAGTAATCACATTGTTAAAATACATGTGGGACAGGGAAAATACAGAACAGATTGTGATTTTTGGTCATTATATTTCATGATAAGGTTTATGGATTAACGGATAATGCTTGTGGATTAACAGATACTTTCACTGTTAAATACTGTTTAACCTTTTAGTTAATATTTTAGCCTAATACAACAGTTTATAGTTTGCTATGTGTACATAGCTATAGAGTTTCATCAGTGCCACCCCCATACATTACATGCACCTATGCATATACTGTACACACCGCATACACCTTCATACACAAATCTTGCCACCACCATGACTTTTGTTGCTACAGTGAAGTTTGAGCATTTTATATTTCAGTATCGCTTCTGTCTAATGCAGTATCTGGCCAGCTAATTTTAAATGCCTATTACACCCTAGATTTTCTAATTAGCTTGCTTATTAAAAAGTTCCAAGTCAACCTGTAACTGCTAGATTATTGCTCTGTTAGCACGTGTATGATTGTTCCCATGCACCCACAAATGTTCCTCACCAGGTCTGCTTAAATAATTTATCACTTCCCTTTCCCAATGACAAAAATCAATTGCCTGACGATAAGAGTTTAAACATAAGCTGGCAGTTTAGATTAAACATCTACTTTGTCGCTGTGCGTCCTTTCTTGTTCTTCTGTTCGGTGGAGCCAGGATAATTCTTTCTTGTGTAGGAGCCCATACAAAGTGAAAATGTTGAGGCAACACAGAACAGTGCTGTGTCCTGTGCAATGAAATAAACGTACAGAACAGACCTTTCCATTCCTAGCAATGCTGGGCTGTTGTGTCAAACACTGAAGAGGGAGTAATCAATTCTCGGAGGACTGTGATGTGTTTGTTCCATATGAAGATGCATTGTTTATAGCAACTGTTTTCAACCTTTCTTTGAGCTCTGAACCATTAGCATATCGTCGTTGTCGGGTAGAAACCCTGTATGTCCAAAACCGTTAGTTTTGTATTTATCATCTATAAAATGTACTAAAATGTACTCGCGATGCGGGGCGTTGTGTGCTTGTAGATCTGCTGTTTTCTCTAGTTTTGTGTGACAGTCTTGTATGATGAAGCAGGGCTTTGCTTTACCAAAAAACGTACACATTTGAAACTTGGAGATACGAGGTTTCTGCGCGACAGTGACGATATTTTGAACAGTCCTCAATCCATCCCCACAACAATATAGTGTATACTGCTGGGCTATGAATTCAGACTCGCATCAAAGCTCTCTCAGTGAACACTTTGCTACCAGAGCTGCTTCTTCTTCTTTCGTGTATCATCGTCCTTGATGAGTGGTTGGCGACATTTTATTTCACAAGATTTCTTGCTAAGAATGAGGATTGAAGGAACTGCAGGTCACTTGTTAAAAATAAACAAATAGTTGAATATACAGTTGCATGGCTACTCGCTTGCTGTGTTCACATAGCCATGTGTTCAACTCTGCCTAACTGACCTCATTAATGATCCAGGTCTTATGCCTTATGCCTTAACTTCTTTGCCTTTTTTTACTATTTTGTTTTTGTTTTTTAAATATTTCAAATAGCTGATCTGCAAGTTCACAACGTGCAGATGTAGATCAGCATTTGAAGTATTTAAAAATGTTTTTCAAAATAGTGAAAAAATGTAAAGAAGTTAAGGCATAAGGCATAAGACCTGGATCATAATAGGGCCCCCTCTAGAGTCTTCCCGGCCTGACGTCCTACTACCTCTTGAATCCAATGAGGAGGGGTCCCCCTTGTCAGAGAAGATTCCCAACACAAATTATGTTAAGCACAAGAACATAACTTAACATCATGTTGAGCTCAGGAGGGCTTTCACATGCATGCCAAGTGTATTAAATACCGTGCCAGCTGCCACCCCTAAAGCTGCTCAGCAGTGCCATGCGACATACAGGAGTAGAGAGCCAAGTACCACGAGCATGAAAGACCATCCGGTACAAAGGTCTTCATTGGTAAATGGTCTGCATAGAGAGACCATGGATTTCTAAGCCTTTTATCCAAACTAACAGTCACCCATTCATAGCAGGGGCAACCATGCCAGGGCACCAACTCACTCATCGGGAACAGTTTGGGGTTCAGTGTCTTGCTCAAGGACACTTTGAAAAAGAAAAACTGAAAAAGCCAGGAATTGAACCAGTAACCTTCCAGCTACCAGACATCCGCTCTACGATATCGTCACTGTCGGGCAGAAACCACGTATCTCCAAGTTTCAAATGTGTATGTTTTTTCATAAAGTAAAGCCCTGCTTCATCAGACAAGAACGTTGCACAAAAGTAGTGAAAACAGCATATCTACAAGCACACAACGCCTCGCACCGCGAGGCGTTGTGTGCTTGTAGATCGTCATGAATACAAAACGAACGGTTTTGGACATACAAGGTTTCCACCCGACAACGACAATATGTACTGAGATATGTACAATGCCGGTCTTCATGCACTATACTGTATATGGCCTTTATTCTTGACTCTTCGCTCTATAAACACACATAGGTGTGAATACAGTCTAGTCTCTAGTGTGACCCCAATAGATCTACAGTAGTCGGTGAACGGCAGCTTAACTGGTTCATCCGTAGAGGAGAAAGTGGATTCTTGCTTCTATTGAGAGTGGTGAGTTGTGGTAGATTGCTGGCAGCGTTAAGCACATTAGCCAAGGTAGGGCTGAATTAGAAATCAGCTGTGGAGTGGACGGTCATTGTCTCTATTGGAGGGAACTGGCGG
This sequence comes from Nannobrachium achirus, assembly GCF_963921795.1. Lineage (NCBI taxonomy): Eukaryota > Metazoa > Chordata > Actinopteri > Myctophiformes > Myctophidae > Nannobrachium > Nannobrachium achirus. The sequence goes on from NC_137826.1 coordinate 15,018,872, forward strand.
TCTGTGTATGTCTGGGGATTAGGCTTGCTGCTAGCCTGCCATGGGGCATCTGGTGCACAGACAGGCGGCACACTGTTTCACAGGACTCTAGCAGCACTGCAACATGACCAGTGAAACCAGGGAATCTTTACGGTACTGTAAGTTCCTACTGACTAACCTCTTGGACCAGCAGATATATTGTGCACTTGTGGAACAGTGGTGTTATGGCATTCATGATATGATGTGTAGTCACTGAAAATGGCAGGGAGTCAGTGATACAGATGGTAATTTTAATATACACTGGCTAGGATATTTAATATAGATAGATTGATTATCAACAGGTTATATTATAACTGGAATGATGATACAGTACATGACTTTGGCTACATCATATCTTCAGTATTGAATTGTAATTATCAATTGAATGACAACCTACCAAAATGCTGGGATTATTATTACAATAAACCATCACACAGTAGCTGTGGGCGGTTAAGGAATTTGCATACATTTGGCTCCATTCAGTCACTTTTATGCTCTATCTCAGGGGACACATTTGACTCATTTGTTTGCAGCAAATGTACACGAATAAAACTAGTTACAAAGTGTTTTACTTAGTTCCTATACAGATGAGAAATATGGACTTAAGTTGCACTGAGACATCAATGATTGTGGTGCTACAGAGTGAATGCTAATAGCGTGTTGTTATTAACGCCCATTTAAATGTAAATGTCCTTTCTCCTTGGAGACAGGACTCGGGACTTGGTGTTGGTTTCTTTGGCAGAACATCCTTTCTATAGATGTGGCCGCTTTTTAATAACTCTGGTGTCGGCTGTCAAAGTTGAGTTACACAATGAAGAGGCTTAATGGTAGACATTGTGATGACGTGTAAACAGATGTTGGCTCTAGCACATTCTAATGCACTGGGGCTTTTATTCTGCAGTGATTCGTGCTTTGATTCTGTGAGATCATGGCTCCATAAGGCACAATTTATTCCATTTTACCAACAGGGTGACTCATATAGTGTGGCCCCTTAGTTTACGTTAGGTATACAGCATGCATTTCCATTGAGGTCACATTACTGATTTGATCTGTGCTGCAAGAGCGAGAGACATTTTTGTTTGATGTATTTATTTGACATAATGCTACATCATTTGCATTTTTGACACATCCTCAGGGTGACTTTTCCCAACAGGTGTTCAGCATCAGATGTCTGTCGTTGTTTTTTAAGCAAACTGAACAAAGACTAAAGTCATTATTTTCCCCTGGGAATTATCATGGCGAACTTGTTGATTTTCTTGAAAAACCAACCAGATTTCATACACAGGCACATAATACTGTGATAGGGAAAACAACAGAGCACATCCTGCAATGATGAGTCAACAGATAATGAATTCAAAAGTATGATAAAAATAGCCCTTTCTGTTTTAACTCCTTACTTCCTTAAAATATATATATATATATTTTTTTTTTTTGTAGATTGTATGATGCACAAAAGTCTTTTTGTGAATAGATCATTTATCTGCACTCAATTATTATTCCAAGGGTTCTAAACAAAACAAATTAATATCAACATTACTGTAACATTTGATAGAAATTACAGGAGCGCCACTAGTAAAAAGAAAAAAAAAAAGCATTTGGGGCAGTTATGTTATAGCAAATTCACACCAGAAATGTAGTACATTGCATGTCTTATACTAATGGAGGGAAGATGTTCCACAATAACCCATATCATTACTGAAGTAACTGAGTGAGTACAAATGCTCACTCTTCATTGCAAATGTGTGCCAGTCCATGCTTTAAACCAGCCATAGTAAATTACTTTAGACTAATTTAAATTTTACGCTATAGTTTAGTAGTTATAGTTAGTAGCTAGTAGTTATAGTTATAGTGCTCAGTGTGAATGAAACTTTAGACTTTTAATATTTCATCCACAGGATACACAGGATGAAAACAGAACTACATTGTCCATGACCATACTGTATAATCTAAACCAGTTAGTTCTAAACCCTAAAAAGTTAGTAAAGAGTGAAGACACCTCTGAATGCTCCAGTCACAGTGTATTATTTGTGTAGGCAGTCTCTTTTGAAGTGCCCTGTTATTTTTCTTTTTATGCACTAAACCACTGTCAGCACTGTGGGCAAAATCGGTACATCTGCTATCATTACAACAAACCAACATTGTCAAACATAAAGTGCAAAAAATATATACAGTATATAGAAAGAAAGAGGCAAAACAATTGAATCGTCTATTTTCACAATATTTCAAACTACTGTAAAATAATGGCTCAACTGTCAGGTTGAGAGGTCCCCAGTTCAAATATGATTATTTTGGGGGGTCGCGGCTTGAAAAGGTTGAGAACCACTGTTTTAGGATAGTATATATTCATTTTCAATTATCTCTGGAATGCGGTAATATCTCGTTCAGACGCGTCGCTTTGTAGTCCATTGTTGACATAAAGTAATGTTTTGGAGTCTTTTTCTAAGTAAATCCGTAAAAGATCTGTGTTTCATCCTGATCTACTGTAGCTGTACATTCACTGAATTGATTCAAACAAGACGAAAATGCATTTCCTAAAACATGTCTTGGCAGCTGGACCAATGGCATAGAGTTATAATATATGGGACCTATCGCTTCGACTGGTGGGTTGGCCAAATAGCTATGATTGGCTGGATGGCCGTTCAATCAATCTAAATGAGCCAGTAGGCTTTCGGCAAACGAGATGTTGCGCTTGGTGGGGTTCAGAGCTACGCAGTGAACCAGCAGAGGAAAAAATTTATGAAAATAAAATTAAACAGCTGGCCAAAAAGTGTGTGGGGGGGGGGGGGGGGGGGGATGAAATGACGTATTCTGAAAGTGGGGGTGAGACGTCACCTGCACCATGAATGGTTGTGACGCGCCTGAGCTCAATGCAGGGACGTGCTGGCCATTGGGAAAAGCGGGACAACTCCCGGCCGGCCATTAGGAAAAAAGTTTTAAAAAAATGTCGGCCTTCGTTCCATTTTGGGGGCTGGGCGGCCAACAAAGTAAACCTTGTATCTCCAAGGTTCAAAAGTAAAGCCCTGCTTCATCATACAAGGCCGTCGCACAAAAGTAGTGAAAACAGAAGATCTACAAGCACACAACGCCTCGCGGTGCGAGGCGTTGTGTGCTTGTAGATCGGCTGTTTTCACTAGTTTAAATCATTTTTAAAATGATGAATACAAAACAAACGGTTTTGGACATACAGTAACTCATGTAATTGGCCCACTGGCTTGTCACTTGTCATGATCTGAAATGGCAAATCTTTGAGTAGCAGCAGCGCTATAGAGAGAGATCTCTCTCTATAGCGCGCAATGAGGGCCTCTCCAACTCTTTTTCCCGGGGCTGAATCAGGGGCCCAGCACGTCCCTGGCTCAATGTAAACATGAAGCTAACATATAAACATAAACCAAGTGAAATACGCGGTCTGTGTTTGAGTTATTGTCTTTCGTGTGACCTGCATGGCCCAGGTCCTGCCCTAACAGCAGGATTGTCTTCTAGGGACTTTTGTCCCTCTTCAGCAGTAGCCTCCTACTTGTTTTCCCTGACTTTGCCCGCTGCCATTGTCCATTTCCGCAAACCCCAGAGATACAATTAAGCTTTCACTGGGTGTCTTCTGTCTTTTAAATTGGAGTAGGTGGGCGGTGTAGCCTCAATGTCATGTCTCCAGTGTCACCCCAGTAGCAATACGTTGGTTTCCTAAGGCCAACTCAATTAGGCTGCAATCCGACTGTACAGGGACGTGCAGAGAATGTTAGAGAGGCAGGGGCCTTTTGGTGGAAAAGTTTGGTGCTTGTTACCACACTGAACCAAGCATGATCAAGTCAATACTGGAGATGTGGCGTAACAGCATGGATTTCTACATAGAGAGGGCAATTCTTTCAACATAAGATGCTGCATTCAAGTTCAGGAGACTTTAGACAAGGCAATTCTCTTGAATGCTGCCTTCAGGTATGGCATGGAAAGAGGGCATTTACATTTCTTTCACCATAGTAAAAACTGCATTCATGGTTTGGAGAGGGCACTTTTTAGAGACGGATAAAAAGGCAGGGGCAGCCATATTGAGATCATAAATAGTAGGGTGAGGGTCCTTAACATGTTGCTAATGATACTATGGCTCTGTTACATTTAGTAGAGCAGAGCCTTAACAGCGAGCCAACAGCAACACCCTGACCCTAAGTTTATGTCCTGAATGGAACATAGCCTTAATTAGAATTATTGGTAACACGTCCAGGATGTAACATTACCCGACTATTTTTGTCAATATGTCTGTTAATATCTACTGTATTGTGTTTGTTTGAGTGCCCAGACGGAAATTGGAACCAGGTCTCTTTGGTTGTTGGCGAGCATTTCACCCCTACGGCACTCGAATGCCCAACAAATAGTATTGTTCTGATCCAAATTCTTGCTTCATATATCAGTCATACAATAAATAGCACAAATTGAACCTAATAATATCATGATCATAATTCTTTTTGGAAAACACATTTTTAAAAGCTCTGTGGGTGTATTATTTCTAAGTCTGTGTCCACAGACCGCTATTTATTAGTGGACATCAGTGGACATCATGTCCAGACCACTCACATGCAGCGTTTATTGATGTCGCAATATCATAACCCATCAACTGTTGCTGTTCTCAGATGTCCTGTTATTAGCACAATAGAGGGTATGCGCGTGACATCACATAACTTGACTTCCAACATAACTTGCTGGAAGTTATGTGGGAACACACCTACTGAGTGGCAAAAAACAAATTTCTGCCATTGACAGCCCATACATCCAAACAGAAAAGTCTATCTGATTGTATTAAACAAAGTTAACTCACCAACATTGCGGCTATACTGAAACATTGCGGCTATTCTGTGCAGGTTTTTATTTTTTCCAAGTGTCAGAGTTTGGAAGCACTCGTTTTCTACAACACAACATCCTGCTGCCTCCTGCATTATGTGCAAATTAGAAACAGGTGTTATGCAGGGCTGTTGAGTGATTTGCAACTAGCACTTCCAAACTCCAATGCTCCATGCTGCTCAATGTTTTGCCACTCAGTCTAGATTAGGGGGGCGGGTCCCAGTGGACGTGCATACCCTCTATTACTGGGTTGTCAGGATCAAATCAAATCACTGTCCATGGGCAATCCTCTCCAAAAGAGGTGGTACCATAGTTTTGTACCTTTTCTGTTTTGTATTTGTCTATGGTGATAACATTACTCTAATAGACCCCAGGTGTGGTTATAATATGCAAATTTGTCTTCTCTGAGTATGTTTGGGTTCTTGAGGCGTTATTTGGAATCGTGTATGAGCTCTGGGCAAACCCCGCCCACGGACACGTCTGATTGGCTGAACCGGAGCTAGGGAGCGCTCCTTTTTGTTCGCTTGGATCACGCGGAGGTGGCGAAAGTCAGGAGGGATGAAGATTTACTATTCTGTACCCCAGTGTATGTAAGTCGGACGGCGCTGAGTCGGCTCATGCGACCTTCACAACGCTCGACACGGTGACTCGCTCGCTACCGCTCGCTCGGCGGTGGCTCAAGGTCGCTTGAGACAGCGAGCCTCAGTCATGGCCAGTGGAAACAAGCGCTCCTGCCCAATACTCATACACGATTCCAAATCAAGCGCCTCTGAGTCAAAAAGCCCAATACGCCGCTTTACGCCGGGGATTTTATCGCGATAATCATTGATAGCGAGTGAAAAAAGGTATAGGCCTATCAAGTACGTATATTATAAGTAGCTTTTACCAATTATAGAGGGATATGCAGCTCGGCAAATAAAGGAGGAAAGGGTAAATTGATCCCAGTGCATGACGGAGGACGATATCACGATAAATGAAATCTCCACGATACGATTAACGTGAGTGTTTTTTTATCACGATAAACGTTAATATCGCTTATAGTCCCATCCCTATTGCCTGCTTGAAGCTAGACGCAGAGAGAGCCAAAGCCTGATGCTCGGGCACTGGGAAGATGAGCGTTGCAGTGCGTCTTTGGCATAGAAATGCATGGCAGAAAGGCGATGGCAAAACATTTTAAATAAATATTACATTTCAAAGGGTGTAGTAATAATAACTGTTCCTCATGGTTTTTTCCCAGATATCCAGGAGTTTTACGAGGTGACACTGCTCAATACTAAGAAGAGCTGTGAGCAAAAGCTGGAGGAGGTCAACCACATGGCCCACAAGTGGGAGAAGAGTGTTTCCTTGCCCAGCCCTGAGCTGACACAATCTGCCTGTCCTTCTGATGAGGTGAGTCCACTGGAGTCGCCTTGGCAACCACGCCATTAATGACAACCAGTCAGCAGGGATGCAGAGAACAAGAAAAACTAGGTGCTCAGGAGGTACCAGCAAAGTTAAGAACGTGTGGCGGGTGCTACCAGGATCAGTGGGATAAAACTTGAAAAAAGAGAAGGAGGATCCGAGCACTCAAAAAATAAAAAGGAGGAGAACGGACGTAAAAGCAGTGTACTTTATTTCAAGTCATAATAAAAGCCGACATGTTTCGACCCTCTAGGGGTCTTCATCAGGGCATATATGAGGCAAACAGACAAACAGAAGTCATTATATACAGAGGGCTGCTGAGTAGCAGAGACCTAGTCAATCAGCACTTAGGACACACACTCAGAATTGCACATGTGTGTGTGTGAGCAGCACAAAAGGTAATTACATAGGAGGGACAATGAATGGAGCAATCAATCAATTAGCCAAAAAGACTAAATAAAGAGAACGAAAAAATAATATATAACAAAATACCAATAACAAAAAAGCAAACTTAAAGCAAAGAAAAGTATAATTGCAAAAAGGTTTAAAGAAAACACATAAAGTCTATATCCTCATTTAGACCTGGAGGGCACAATGCGTCTAGGGAGTGGATCCAAAATGTTTCTCTCTGGTTTAGTTTTCTGAGCCGATCTCCACCTCTGGTTAGTGGTTTTATCTGCTCAAGACCAATGATGCGCAGCAAACCATCATTGCTGTTGTGCATTTCTTTAAAATGTCTTGCTATTGGATATACCATGTTGTTTGTGCGAATAGCATACTTATGCTCAGCTAGACGGTCCCTAAGGCGACGTTTGGTTCTTCCCACATAGAACACACCAGGGCAGGTGCATGTTAACCTGTAGATGACATGAGTAGTGCTACAGTTAATGAAATCATTAATCTTATACGTTTTATTAGTCTTAAAGTCCATAAAGGTTTTTGTTTGTTCAACGTTGGAACAATGTGGACAATGCATACATTTATAACAGCCTATTGGTCTTTTAAGCCAAGAATCACTTTTGGGGGGAGGTAAAAAATTATTGACTAATTTGTCCCTTAAAGTCGGAGCCCTTTTAAACGAAACCACTGGAGGTTCAGGGAAGACCTGTCTAAGGGTAGGGTCACTGTTAATGATGCCCCAGTTGTTTTTGATGATGCGGCTGATATGGTTGGCAGCAGTGCTGTATTGTGTAACAAAGTAAGGACGGGATTGAGAGGAATTGGTAGGCCTACGTTTCTTTTTTATTAATAAATCGTTACGATTAATATCATGTGCCTTGTTGCGGGCACGTACGACCACCTCTTGCTTATATCCTCTGCTTACAAAGCGACCAGCCATATCAGTAGCCTGTATGTTAAAGTCATCTTCCTCATCACATAAGCGGCGTAGCCGCTGAAATTGACCAAAGGGAATATTATTTATTAAAAAAGAAGGGTGAAATGAATCAGCTCTGAGCAGCGTGTTGCGAGAAGTCTTTTTTCTAAAAATAGTAGTATGAAGATTTCCCAGTACATCTTTGGATATAGTAAGGTCTAGAAAGTTGATGGCAGTTTGAGAATATTCAATAGTGAGTTTAATATTACGATTCAAAGTATTTAGATACTTATGGAATTCAAGCAACTGCGTCTCAGAGCCATTAAAAATGAGCAAAAGATCATCAATGTAGCGACCATACCAGGTTATGCAAGGGAAAAAGGGGTTAACAGTGTTTAAAACAAAACGTTTCTCCCAGGAACATAATCGTAACAGACTCTCTCATCTGTCCGGATGATGGGATGCACGATGAGAATACATCCTTTGATTTAAAAAGAACTGAATTTGAGCTGCGTAAACTACGGGAAAAAGACATGAAACTGAAGTGGGAAATCGTGTCGCTTTCTGACTACTGGAGGGAGAAACGCATCCCGAGGGGCTTACGCATCAAGAAGTTTCCATCCTATGACGGTGATACCCACTTTAAAGATACGTGGGAAGCCATTCTAAATAAGTGCTCTATGGACTTGATGTTGCTCTTAATTGAGGATGCTAAGAAACAAAGAGAGGAGCTAAAAGCCAAAATTGAGCAAATTGAATCTGCACTGCCCTTGTCACCTAGTAAAAAGGTGCCTTTCCATCAGAAGATCAACGACGAGATCCACAAACTTGAGATAACCATCAAAGAACTCAAAGTGGATAAATTCAAGCGGGTACAGCTTGACTACGAGCGTGGCAAGGTATACCACTGGTCTCAGCAGCCTCCACGCAACAGACCTACACCTTCTCGAGCGGGCCAACAGCAACAACGGCGCCCCACTCCCAGAAGGGTGTCCTTTAACCTCGGTGCCAGCAGTGATGATGAGAGGGCATCTAATGTATCCACCGACAATGGCCATTTTTTAGAGCACGACTGGCCTCCTCTACACTCGACAAACAGCTCCACAGCAACAGCAGCAACAAACAGAGGACGCGTCGGGGCCGACGGAGGCGGTGCGCTACCACAGCGCCGCCACCAGGGACACCAACTGAGGGACCTCCCGAGGAAGTCCTATCGGTAGTGAACCTGTCCAATATCAACCTCAATAATGAACAATTGAGAGTATTGTCCAAAGGTATGTCTTTCGCCCCTACCCACGGTACCTCTTTATTTAACACCAGAATTGATCTGTTCCGCTTCTATCGGAGCCTGCATTTAAAGACGTGGTATCATCACCAGGCTGGACACACTCACAGCAATCCTCCCCCTACCACTATAAGCTCTGACTCTACTCATGAGATTCAGTCTGATATTACAGAGGCTCCTGGCGCTGCCTTCAGACCCAAATCTCGCTTTGCCCCTATTGTTTCTAATCCCTCCCTCCTAGCGTTCACCAAGAAAGTAGATTTTGAGATCGAAAAACTTTTCTCTGATCACCTTGGCTCGGGTTTTACTCCCAAGTCCAACCTGACACACAGTGAACGTTTGGCTCTTGATGAACTATCAAAGAATGACTCTATTATTATTCGACCGGCCGACAAAGGCGGAGCCACGGTGATCTTGTCTAAAGAGCAATATATTTCTGAGGCGGAGCGACAACTTGATTCTAAACATTATGTGAAATTGTCTACTAATCCTTTACCTGCTATGCAAACTGAGTTCCATGAGCTCCTAGTCAAGGCTAGGGAGGCTCAATGGATCTCTGATAATGAATTTAAGTTTTTAGGTGTTGAATTCCCTATGCTCGCCTCGTTTTATTTACTCCCGAAAATACATAAAGAACCATTTGATAATCCTCCAGGCCGCCCTATTATTTCTGGAATTGGCACTCTTACTGAACCAGCCTCCAAATTTATTGATAGCTTTATTAAGCCTTATGTTCAACAACTCCCCTCTTTTATAGAGGACACCACCGATGTTTTAAATAAGCTCTCTACTCTTACTAATTTACAAAATAACTTTTTGGTTACCATGGATGTAGAATCCCTTTACACTAACATTGACCATAATGATGGTTTGGAGGCCATGAGGTTTTTCCTTTCAGATAGAGATGCTGTGCCACCCACTGACTTTATTGTTGAGCTTACTGATTGGATCATTCACAACAATGTATTCATGTTTACTGACGCTATTTATAAACAGTGTATTGGCGTTCCTATGGGGTCATGTTTCTCTCCAAACTATGCATGCTTGTATCTCGGCTAATGGGAGAAACGTTTTGTTTTAAACACTGTTAACCCCTTTTTCCCTTGCATAACCTGGTATGGTCGCTACATTGATGATCTTTTGCTCATTTTTAATGGCTCTGAGACGCAGTTGCTTGAATTCCATAAGTATCTAAATACTTTGAATCGTAATATTAAACTCACTATTGAATATTCTCAAACTGCCATCAACTTTCTAGACCTTACTATATCCAAAGATGTACTGGGAAATCTTCATACTACTATTTTTAGAAAAAAGACTTCTCGCAACACGCTGCTCAGAGCTGATTCATTTCACCCTTCTTTTTTAATAAATAATATTCCCTTTGGTCAATTTCAGCGGCTACGCCGCTTATGTGATGAGGAAGATGACTTTAACATACAGGCTACTGATATGGCTGGTCGCTTTGTAAGCAGAGGATATAAGCAAGAGGTGGTCGTACGTGCCCGCAACAAGGCACATGATATTAATCGTAACGATTTATTAATAAAAAAGAAACGTAGGCCTACCAATTCCTCTCAATCCCGTCCTTACTTTGTTACACAATACAGCACTGCTGCCAACCATATCAGCCGCATCATCAAAAACAACTGGGGCATCATTAACAGTGACCCTACCCTTAGACAGGTCTTCCCTGAACCTCCAGTGGTTTCGTTTAAAAGGGCTCCGACTTTAAGGGACAAATTAGTCAATAATTTTTTACCTCCCCCCAAAAGTGATTCTTGGCTTAAAAGACCAATAGGCTGTTATAAATGTATGCATTGTCCACATTGTTCCAACGTTGAACAAACAAAAACCTTTATGGACTTTAAGACTAATAAAACGTATAAGATTAATGATTTCATTAACTGTAGCACTACTCATGTCATCTACAGGTTAACATGCACCTGCCCTGGTGTGTTCTATGTGGGAAGAACCAAACGTCGCCTTAGGGACCGTCTAGCTGAGCATAAGTATGCTATTCGCACAAACAACATGGTATATCCAATAGCAAGACATTTTAAAGAAATGCACAACAGCAATGATGGTTTGCTGCGCATCATTGGTCTTGAGCAGATAAAACCACTAACCAGAGGTGGAGATCGGCTCAGAAAACTAAACCAGAGAGAAACATTTTGGATCCACTCCCTAGACGCATTGTGCCCTCCAGGTCTAAATGAGGATATAGACTTTATGTGTTTTCTTTAAACCTTTTTGCAATTATACTTTTCTTTGCTTTAAGTTTGCTTTTTTGTTATTGGTATTTTGTTATATATTATTTTTTCGTTCTCTTTATTTAGTCTTTTTGGCTAATTGATTGATTGCTCCATTCATTGTCCCTCCTATGTAATTACCTTTTGTGCTGCTCACACACACACATGTGCAATTCTGAGTGTGTGTCCTAAGTGCTGATTGACTAGGTCTCTGCTACTCAGCAGCCCTCTGTATATAATGACTTCTGTTTGTCTGTTTGCCTCATATATGCCCTGATGAAGACCCCTAGAGGGTCGAAACATGTCGGCTTTTATTATGACTTGAAATAAAGTACACTGCTTTTACGTCCGTTCTCCTCCTTTTTATTTTTTGAGTGCTCGGATCCTCCTTCTCTTTTTTCCAGTCAGCAGGGATGTCGCACCAAATTCTGGGCCCTGGGTACAAGGTTTCACTGCTTTTTAAGAGGTTTCCCCCGGGAGTTGAATTTCAACCTTTTAGTACATATTATTACACACCTTTATAAACACATTGGTGAAGAAATTTCTTGGTAACGATTTACTTCGCAGATTGGTCAAATATCTTATAAAATCCCCTTACTAGTAGCTCATTATTGTGTTTATACTGTAACTCATTGTCGTGGTAGTCATGGGCAATAAGGCAAATTTAACATCATAATAGGAAACCAATTAATTGGAAAATTGTGGCAAAAATGTGGGTTGTCAAACAAACAAGCAGGAAGGGTGCATGTACAGTGCAGAGGTGCTGACCATGGTGCACTACAAAGGCATAAAAACGACGAATAAGTCGCACTGCTCCTAGCCACGATACAAAAGACCATAAAGATACCAACGTTTCAACCTGACAAGAGGTCTTCTTCCAGGAAACTTGTGTCATAACTTGTTTCTGTGAGCTTGGTACAACATACACCATCGTGGTGCTCCGGTGGTGCAGGGGGGAAATGCTGTCCACATCGCAGATGCTGTGGGTTTGCTGTACAGGCACAATTGGCCATGGTGCAATCTGTCGCTGCACCAGTTTCTCCTACCGTTAGGCAGGGTGCATGTCATTAGGGCAGGGGTTTTTCAGGCCAAGGACCCTTAGCTGAGAGAGAGATGAAGCAGGGACCCCCACTACTACGTATTGTATAAATTCAGTTGCCGATTAAATATTTTCATATATTTCTTAGACAGCTTAGACTTGTTTGAATGCACTGTCATCATGTTGGAGTAATGTGTATTTTCAGACATCTAACCACTCGAACCGTCAAATACCTGGTCTGCTCTTGTTTTCCCTCTACAAACCTTTTTGCCAAAAATAGACGATCTCTGCTATGTTTGGCTAATGTTCCACTCAGAATAGGGATGCTAGGGTTTAAATGGTTAATGTAAAAACATGATCATATCACAAAGATTTGGCGGCCCCCCCAACTCTGAGGACCCCCTGTTGAAGACCCCTGCATTTGGGGATATTGAACTGGGGAGTAAGGAGTTCCCCTGCTCATGCAACGTCCTCCTGGTTATGCTTCTCATTGTTAGGTGATAAAGCAGTGACGAAACACACAAGTGTGTGGGGAATTCAGGAACTGGCATACCAACTAAATTGGGAGAAAAAGGTGGAAAATAATTGTCTACTGTAAATGGAAAGAAATAAAAAATAATGGTGGCGCTTCAAAGCATTTGCTTCATTGGGGAGATTGGGGGAGTTGAGGAATGGTATTTTAATTGGCTCCCCTAACAAATGTAAGCAAACCTTCTAATAATTGGAAGGGCTTTTCTGGCGAGTTGCCTGTGATGTAAATTCATTGCTGATGCAAAGTATATCCTATAGGGTCCTATAAACGTGACTATATTGATATCAGGACATCAAAGTACATTGTACGTGCTGGTGTGCAGCTAATCTCAGGCATACCGACCAATTATGTATATGTATGTATGTATGTATGTATGTATGTATGTATGTACACACCGGTGTCTCTTTCTTGTCATGTAGACACCGTTTTTTTGTTGAGATTCTGAAATCTTAACTCCCCCGAGTCCCCATCTTTAAGCCCATCCAGTGACTTTGATTGGTGAAGGGCTGAGCATGGATCAGATTGTGAAGACCATCATTTATCTATTTCACTGCAGATAGGGTTATCATCCCTAACCCTAAAATTCAACAAATTATTTCAATGGACTAAAATCTTTTATTTGATGTGCTTCCTGACCTGGCATTTGGCCTTTGTGCCCTCAAAACATGGACAACACCAAAGGCCAAGTGGCCTTGCCCCTAAAATGACGAAATGCCAGGCCTGACTGTAGCCCTTTTTAGTTACTTTTTACCCCCTCTTTTCCTTTCCTTTTACCAATTGATTCCTCTCCACACACCCATTTGGGCGTGGTCACTGCTGTTGTATCATAGTGACTCACCTGCCAGTGAGGAGCCCCCACCGGGAGGACGTAGAGCCTTCACCCTACTCCTGAGACTGAAACTGAGCTAACACTTTCGAAGGGTTATCACGTTGAAATATTATCTAGGAATTTTCAAAATACCAAACTAGAATTTGCCACCTTGATACCAATTAGTGCCTGGGTCCATGGATGACGGAAGCCTGTTACTCAGCTACCAGAAAGTCAGCATTGGTCCTGGTTCCTTAAACACACCTATTTATCTTACTTTTTACACAATTCATGCTGCAGTGTCACTGAAATGCTGTTGTCAAATTGACAATGACAATATACAAGGGAAGCTATTTGGACGGTAAAACAAATACACCCACTGTTCTTCTAAAGTTGTTCACTTGGCAGACAGAAAGAGAATATAGCTGATAAAAGAGGTGATGCATGTGTGCTTGTCAGTGCTGGGACATTCTAATTAAAGGGAATGAATAGAGGCTGCTGCTGAAGGTGTGAGGGCCACGAAGCACTGAAATACCAAGAAAGATGAATCTAAAAGAAGCTGCTATTCCAAGAAAACAAGGAAAACAACATGCCTTTTCCCTGGTAAAAGAAATGAGTGATTTTATAATAATCCAGCTTAGAGCTGTTGTCGCATTAGGGATGAATGTCCAATGTAATTCTGTGTTGAAGCAGTAGGTTACTCTCGGGTAGATATAAATAGTAATAAAACAAGACCTCAAGACATTAGAAGGGAAAGGTAGTCTGGTGGTTCACACACGCAGGCACGCACGCACTCATACACATACGGTACACACACACAATTTTTGTATTGTATTTTTTAACGTGTGAAAGCCTGATTAGTCACCTTTACAACAAGGTACAACTTGTAAGGATTGTGCATTCATGGAATGAGCACCACAGAGTGAACGGTTGCGTTGCAGATGTCCTTCTGATGGATTTTTCTTGGCTCTATTCTATCGTCTGAAAAATCGCTCTCAACATGATTCAAACGATAAGTGTACTACAGTATGTATGCTGTATATTTACTCTAGGGCAGGGGTCTTAAACGTTTTCAGGCCAAGGACCCCTTAGTTGAGAGAGAGATGAAGCAGGGACCCCCAAAACCTTTTTATAGATTCCACATAGTTTCATTGTTTGACAGCACAATCATCTGTGTATTTTGGATTCAGGTAAATTTGTGTTTTCAGATATTTAACTCTTGAACCGTCGATATATAATAAACTTGACCTTGCACTCTGCTCTTTTCCCCCTCTACAACAAACCTATTTGCCAAAAATAGCCGATCTACAAGCTCACAACGCCTCGCGCTGCGAGGCGTTGTGAGCTTGTAGATCGGCTATTTTTGGCAAAAGTTCTCAGAATATGAACACTAGGGTTCAAGTTGTTAATATAAAAAGGATTGGAAGATTTGGAGGACCCCCTGTAGTAACTCTGAGGACCCCCTAGGGGTCCCGGACCCCCTGTTGAAGACCCTTGCTCTAGGGGGAAGAGCTGTTTGTTTTCCCGGATGTGACGTTTATGGGCGTTCCTTTCTATCTCCGTGTGTATGTATGATTTCTCAAAAATGTGTTGCATCATTAGTTTCATGCTAACACATGTTCTTCAGAATAATGATCAATATAATAGCCTAAAAGTCAGGTCTGCGTAAATCTTTCATAGTGTTTTGATTGATTCATCTGGCCAGCAATGAAACAAAATATAGGTTACACACAGGTATGGTGACATACTGTACTGTAAGTAGGAGTGCGACGATGCATCAGTTAGATGCAACTTTGGGAAAGTTGAAATGAGCTTTTGTGGTGATCTTGTACAGTTTCCCGACTCTCCGCAATAAAGAATTTCAATTCAAGATGTGATATTTCTTTTGGGGTTGGGACCGTGTGTGCATTCATTCCATCTTTCTGGCTTAACCTGCACGCTACGCCACCTGATGCTGTTGTCTCCGGATGCTTCATCTTCAAATGAATGTGCTATTGTTCTTGATTAGTGGTAAGACAACCCAGTGTATTCATTGTATTTTCAGGACTTCACAGTAACAGTATCTCCTGTCAAACTGAGTGGCTCTGCTGTGAAAGTTTCCCAGACGTTAGTGTGCACGCACATGAGAGAGAGAGAGAGAGAGACAGAGAGAGAGAGAGAGAGAGAGAGAGAGAGAGAGAGAGAGAGAGAGAGAGAGAGAGAGAGACACAGAGAGACAGAGAGAGAGAGAGAGAGACAGACAGACAGAGAGAGAGAGAGAGAGAGAGAGTGTTGCAGATCCTTGCAATTACGCATTTACGTAGCAGACACTCTCTCAAGGGTGGAGTAAGTGCCATGAACCTTTTTCAACCAACAACAAAGTAAGTGGTTGAGGAATTAGCATAACAAGTAGACACCCTACCTTTGCATCTATTGAGGTAGCATCTGTCTACAAGTAAACAACATATTAGCATACTCTTATAAAGGTGCCTCCACACCGAAAATACTACAGGAGACTTGTTCAAACTGTTCACAGACTGCAAAGAACTGCAAAGAACTGCAAAAAACTAAGCACATTGAATTTTCCAGCCGACTGTATGCCGACTGTAATTACTGTACTGTTTTGCGCATGCGCACTGTGTTGCCATATCGGCTCGTTACAAGCGACTTTGATCCTGTTTTCCTATAATGTTGCTAGTTGTGGGTTACTTTTGTTTGGGCATGTTTCTGAATTGTAGTTGCTTATTTGGCCTTGCTTTCAACATTCTTTTAGAAAACAGCTAATGTAATAGAGCTCAATAGGTGAAACTGGACGCTCCTTTAGGCTTTGTTTTCATAGACCTGGTCGCTTGTTTAACTCACAGAATCTGGCAACCGAGGAGCAGAAGCGGAGATGCTTCCTGTCCGGTGATTTTTTCTCCTCACACCAAAACAACACACATCACTATTACTAGCGTTGCCTTGGAGTTGATTAGTATAGGAAATTGAGAGTTGAGATTGTGAATATGCTATTTAGTTAAAATATGCAACGGGAAAATGTATCTGGCTTATTTAGGCTTGGTTTTGCTGCAGCAGTAGCAAACTAATGGTCCATTACAACTCGCTAGAATTCACCGACGTCCAGGGGCGACTCTACAAAACTGAGCAAGTCCAGTTTTCCAGTTCTCCGTCGATAACGCTCCCGACCCGCTGCCGAAAACCTACCGATGAGCTCCCGTTCGGCAACAGACGCTTTCCGCCGCCTTCCGCCGCCGAATCGTCGCCGAATCTGTGCGGTTAAAAGTGGCCTTTACAGAACATATTTCTATTAAAATTGTTATTGAGCAAGTCCACAGGCACACACATGCAGATAATAGATACAGTAAGATGGTAAAACAAAAAAACAGCATTACAATTCATGATGATGGCATCCCCACAATTTTTAGTAACAAGTTTTCTCTATCAGAGGGAGAGAGTGAAGAAAAAAGACTGCTGACAACCTCATTAGCTTGTTGTCTTCTAAACCATTCTACAGCCACAAGTCTTCAGAAATATATTTCTCACCCAAATTGTGCAATGCCACAACATTTACAGAAAATGAAAACTGAGACTCATTAAGATTTGCCGAAAACCCAAACAAGCCTAAACCCAAGCCCTTTTCATTTTGTGTAACATCATCGTCGTGTCTTACATCTGTGCCATAGACAAATCCAACCAGTTCATTATGCATGTGTGATGCGTGTTTTGTATCAGAATTCATAATAGTTGCACGCGTCAGATAAGCAGCAGATGATTGAATACCATTTCTAAGTAATGTAACCTTAAAGTTGACAGTTAATTTATTTAGTTTATTACGTCGGATCTCCATTAGTCATCTTCCCGAGGTCCACACAAAAGACAAGACTTAAAGAATAATATATACATTATACGAACTAAAACAAACTAAAAGAGAAAAAACTCATGGACCCTACCTAATTTCTTTACTGATGACAGCATCTTTTAGTTTCTTTTTGAACCTGAATTTAATTACATTTACAGTTAGACGTGGGGGAGACTATTCCAATGTACGATCCCCACAATTCATATCAACAAATCATATCAGAAGGAAAGAGTAAAGGAAACAGCACCCACAGGCCACAGCACATATGACTGCTGACAACCTCATTAGCTCTTTGTCTTCTAAACCTTTCTGTCTATGTCTACAGGCTTTGGAAGCATTTCTCAATAAATTGGGCAACGCTACAGTATTTACAGATTTTGAAAGCCAAGACTTTTATTTTCTGTAACATTATCAGTATCATCTCTTTCATCTGTGACATGGATGAATCCAACCAGTTCATTATGTGTGTATTATGTATTTTCTATCGGAATGAATAAAAGTATCACTCGTCTGATAAACGGCAAACGATCGAATATCATTTATAAGTTTATGTAATGTAACCCTAAAGACCCCGTGAAATGAAAAATAGTTTTTTCACACTTTTAGAGCTTATCTGTGGTAATCATATGGGCATTCCCCAAAAATTTAAAATAAAACATTTTTGTGTATTTTTATATCAAAAGTCCATAAAAGGCTAATCTTAATTACTTCCTGTGAACAGAAACTGCTGCGTATTGACATAAACAGGTCTTCTTGAATATAAATGAACCTTTGATTACATTCACCTGTTTTATTCCCATTGCTGGTATTCCTCCAAACACAGCTGTTTTTAATTATCAAGCTACTCCGTTTTGAATGTCATTCAGGATGACGTCCAGACTGTGTATTAGTCATTGTAAACTTAATCAGCACACTAAAATATGTATCTTAAAACATTATAGGTTAGAGTTAAAATAATAAGCAACTTGGTAACAAACATTCTCCACAGCAGCGCCAGACAATTAATGAGATTATTTAGCCATTTTACTTTACTACTGTAGCATTGTATCAGTCAGCTTTGTAAGTTGCTAGTGATCCTCCTATTCATCTACAGTCAAATGTGTCTCTTTCTGTCCATTCAAAAGTATAAAAAACGTGGTCAGGTATAGGTTGTTGTGGCCTCCTGGTGGCGCTATAATAGGCCAATGTGAAAAGGGTGCATCTCACGGACCTTTCACGGCAATTGGACTCTGCATGCATGAATGAGGCATTTTGTTCCAAAAACGTGTTTAGCAAAACCTGCTGGTGGTGCAATAACAGGCCAATGTGAAAAGGGTGGCATTTGTTCCTTGACCTAGTGGGTATGTGCGTGCAAAATGTCATGGAAATCGCAGGCTGTGTTCATGATTTTAGCCATTTTGTTCTAATCGGACGAATCCTGCAAACTTTGGAAGCCAATGTTAGCCAATCAGGAAAGAATATGAAATATCGGACACATCCATCTTGATCACATCACTATATAGATACTGTGTACAGATTTGCGAGATTTTTGGAGAAAATCTGAAGGAGTAATGTGTCAAAGAATGTGTTTTACATAAGTCGGCCTCATGGTGGTGCTATAAAAGGCAGATGTGAAAAATGCAGGGCAAAGGTTTTTCCCTGGCCTCTAGGGAGTGTGCTAGAGATGCGCGGTTGGCGGTTTTAGCCGCGGTGCACCGCGGTGATACGCGGTGCAGTCGGATTTGGATTAATCAAATATAATTATTAATTAATTTCGGATAACCGCGGATGAAATCATGCAGGAAATAAATTATGGCCTAATATATCTATCAATAAAAAGCGAAATCTATGTATGCTTGTGTCTGTGTTAGTGTGTGTTATTTTGTATAATTTGTAAAGTAACCATTTTTCATGAGGCAATGTCCAGTCCACGATAAAACTAAACAGCTGTGTCCAATTAAAGGCAACGGCATCACGGCATGCATTGTCGCACTCATTACCTCTGGTCGCGCTGCACTAAAAAGTGAATCTCTCTCAGCTCCATAGTCCATATTGTGAAGTACTGTACAGTAGGTAAGTTAAACTTCCCACTAAGTTGTGTGTTTGTTTCTCTCTCTCTCTCTCTCTCTCTCTCTCTCTCTCTCTCTCTCTCTCTCGTGTGTCTGACTCTGCCTGCCTAGCCTGATTTCAGACTCTACGCTGGGGCTTGAGTCTGAACCTGTCTCCATTCTATTTGATTGAAAAGGGGAGGGGATTTAAAATGTGAAATTCCCAATCACAAGAGATCTGGTGGGAGGGGTTGTGTTTGACTTTTGCACACAAAACATTCCCTCCTCCCCCTCCCCTCAATGACATGCACCAAACAGGTCATTGTCTTTGATGTTTCATTGATTAGAGAGAATCACTAACGAGCTATTCGACACCTGTATGGCTCAATCAATGACTGCAGTTCGGAGCCCTTTTGAAGTTCAAAGGGAGCAATTAAGAACTCTGGTGAGCCACGCAGCCACCCCTCCCTCCACTGTTTCTGTTGATTTTCAAAAGTTAGACGCGCCCCTCCTCCGCATTGCATTGATTTCATTGGTCGGTTTCGGTCGGTTTGAGAAGCTTTCGGTAGCAAGAGACACGTCATATGACACATCCAGACCAAGAGATGCAGTTCACTCAGAGAGTGGGCGGGTCTATTGGCTGGAGCCAGGCTACTGCCTGCCTGCATGTCTGTCTGCATCGACGCAGCACCGACAAAAAAAAAAAAAAAAAAAAAGACGAACGGACATTCCGTAGGTTAGATCAATGCATTTTTGTGATCGCACAACTAAGAAAACTAACAGGGAATTTCCTACCAGAAAATAATATTAAGTGTAATAATAATACTTTGGAAGTTGCGGATGAGGATGGATGCAGATTTATAAATTGGATGATATGATTAATGCGGTTGGATAATGGGCGGATAATTAATTTGCGCGGATGGATTCGGATTACTTCAAAAGCCTATCCGCGCATCACTAGAGTGTGCATATAGTTTTACACTGATCGGTGGAGAGTTATAGGCAAAACACAAATCCGCCTGTAATAGCACCACCATGAGGCTGATTTGAAAGATTTGTAGTGGCATTTCTTCCTCTGCCTAGTGGGAATGTGCGTGCACAATTTCATCAGAATTGCACGCTGTGTTCATGATTTGAGGCATTTTGTTCCAAATGGACCAATCCTGCAAACTTTGGAAGCCAATCTTAGCCAATCAGGATGGAATATGGAAAATCAGACAGATTCACATTGTTCACATGACTGTAGTAGAGATACTGTCTAACAATTTGCGTGATTTTTGGACAAAATCTAGGCTATAGGAATACTGTCCAAAAATGTGCTCTGCAAAAATCAGCCTCATGGTGGCGCTAGAACAGGCCCATGTGAAAAATGTTATGCAGAGGTTCTCAATTGGCATCCAGGGAGTGTGTGTGCACAGTTTGGCAGCGACTGGGCCAACAGTGCCGGAGATTAGCTGGTAACAGGACAGACACACACACACAGACGGACAGGGGGCAAAACATAGTCTCGGCCATGCAGCAGACAAGGGGAAAAAACATAGTTTCGGCCATGCCTTTTGGCCTGGCGGAGACAACAACACATTTACATATTCAAACAGTGCAAATGAAGTTGTATATCGTCGTTGTCGGGTGGAAACCTTGTATGTCCAAAACCGTTTGTTTTGTATTTATCATTTTTAAAATGATTTAAACTAGTGAAAACAGCCGATCTACAAGCACACAACGCCTCGCGGTGCGAGGCGTTGTGTGCTTGTAGATCTGCTGTTTTCACTACTTTTGCGTGACGGCTTTGTCTGATGAAGCAGGGCTTTACTTTGCGAAAAACGTACAGATTTGAAACTTGGAGATACGAGGTTTCTGCCCGACAACGACGATATACAGTACAAGGCATTAAATTCTGCAATGTTAAACTAGAGCATACTGTATGTAAACGCTCATTGATTGATATCAATTTGTTGAGAATATCCAGTCCTAGGAGGTGGTTCAGTGAAGAAGAATTGAACTGTTATAGCTGCCATGTAAAATGGACAGACACACAGACAGAGGTGAAACCGCCTGCCGCTCTGTCAGTGAGATAATATTATGTTGTGATCAGTGTTGCAGTGGTCTTGGGTCGCGCGCCCCCGACTACCCAAACCTTTTCTGAGCCGGGGTCTCGCACCCCCCGAAGTTCACACCTGGACAACTGTTTAACAAAGAAACTAGCCTATTTGCATATCAATAGACCTGTATAGTAGGTGTCGAGCGAAGTCCGCGACCCCCCAAACATTGAATCAACACTGCACCACTGGTTGTGATGGATCATTCCAGTGGGCATCCAACTTTATTTGACTTTAATCTCATTAATGTTCCTTTAATCCCTTCCCTTTCAAATGTATTGCTAAGTTTACCACACAGCTCTCTGTTATCTATCTTTTCATAGTACTGAGGAATTATCTATACTGTACTATATTTTTGTGTGTGCGTGCGTGCGTGCGTGCGTGCGTGGCGTGCGTGCGTGCGTGTGCGTATGTTAGCCTCACGTCACCAGACAAATCTGCCATTGCAAACACAAATTGTGATATTGTCTGGCAACGCGAGGCTTTGCTAGACGCGCGCGCGTGTGTGTGTCAGTGAGGGGGAAGCGACCAGAATGTCAACACACATGTCATGGGAGCCCCCCGGCAGCGGAGCGTGAGTGCTGGGTGGAGCCTTTTTGTACCCCAGCTGTCAACTTTGTGGACATGTACTGTAGCTCAGCATCCTGCCTTCAGTTTGGCCGATACAAGCAGGTCTGAAGTCGTCATACGGCCTTTGAGGCTCAAAGTGTCCCACCCAGACCGAGCCATAGAACATTGTAGGGCAGAGGCATTGAGGAACTGTTGTATGTTGCCCCGTCTTCACTCTTCAGATGTCTGCCACTTGTGATACAGCAATCCGTTGATGACAGTGAGGCTGGCCGCCGGTGCCAAGACCACTTGGGGCGCTGTCCGGCTTCCATCCAACTCCAGGTTCGATTGATGATGATGACCGCATCGTTGTCCTGCTCTCAGTGCAGGTTGTGCAGGTTGAGGCGTTTGGTGTCAGCGGGGTTGTCACAGATCCTGTCAGTCACTGTAACTGTCTGCTACTAGTGGTGCTGCTGTGCTCTGTAGTCCGTACCTCTAGTCACTGACAATACTGACACACTCACAGTTTGTCAGGACAGTGACATTGATACAATGAGACAGCCTTCTTGACCGCTGTATGGTACACTACAGCTCCCCATCGCTCAAGCACAGTCAGTCCAATGATATAGCATACTCATCCTGGATCTCTGCCAGCCACAATTCATGGCACACTGCACAGTAGTCTTTTATTCACCACTGTGATGTAGAGCAACCCCTTGCCCTTGCTCTGTGCTCTCTCCCCAGTCACCGTCTGTATCTGCATGTTGTCAGTCAACCACACAGGGACAGAGGGTCTCCTGCGTCTGGCAGGATCCCTAGACGGACCAAGGAGACGGAGGCTCAGGCTCCCATGTCAATTGGAGCTTGGCACTGAGTGTTAAGTTCACACACAGTTCAGATATATTCCTTCAGCCTGGCATATCGGTCCCGACTTGGGAAAGCAGTGCCGTCCTGTAGTCTAACGGCAGCGGAGCAGGAGGGTTCAATGACATCGGAGCTGGGCAATTAAGCGCGATGTGCACCGGTTCTCCACATTAGTAACAAACAAACCGGGAGCCAAAACAGGAGCGTTTATTTGCCTTTCCACTGGATTTCCCTTATCTCTTGTGACTGGTGGGGTGAAACTAGAGATTCCTGCTGTACTGGCTATTCGTCCCCCCGCTTGACTGATGTAGACAGAGGCAGTTTTTGTGGAGGGAATGGAATATCCATGCTCTATAAGACAGTTCTTGAACAAAGACTTGTAGCACCAGAGCTGCTCCTGGATGTAATGTGAGAAGGCAGGATAGTTGTATTGTATCAGTTTTGTTCTGCTCCATGACATAGGCTTCTAATCGCTCCTTTTCTCCTCTCCATCTGGTGGACAGTTGTTACCTGGCTTCATTCTTGAAGACAGGCCAGCCAAATAATTGTTTCATGGCAGCCATAAGCGGTATACCGCCGTCTGCCTGTCGGCTGCTCTTGCCAGCGCTCTTGGGCTAGGCTGGCGCCTTCTGGCCAGTAAGAGAGGCCGACATCTTTATTATCTGGTACCGTCACCCGGCATTGAGTGTCTGCTCGCCGGCATCCAACTTGCTCTCTCTCTGCCACTTCCCCTAGACGCTTTCCTTGATTGAGAAATGATGAAAATTAAGTATGCTGGCAACTTCTCTCGATTTTATTATGGCAGTCAGTCACAAACACAAACACCAAATAAATTCAAACTAGAGCAGTGGAGGGAGGGGTTGCTCCCTGCAGATACTCCTATCCCTCAAGGTTTCCCCCCAAATCGCACACACTTGAAGCAAATGGTCAAATGAACATGGACCAACAACATTAATCACAAATGACACATACATACCCCCAACGCATTCCCATGGCAAATAATAACGCAATAGCAGAACAGTATAGGGCACTAAACCTGTATAGGCGCGCCTGGAGGCATGCTGGAAAAACACTCCTCAGCCGCTAACCACCCGGGATGCTACAATATTGTACGGAGTATTTTTACTGCTTCCCATTTCTTCACATTAGCTCACAAATCAGTCAACAGGCTTGTTGATGAAGTCTTTTGGCAGCAGTATTGAACTCCAGCTGTCTGTATAGCAAATGATTGATGGTGTAGCACAATGATTGCATGTCTATTTCCCCATGCATTTTTATTTCTGTTATTTGAGCTTTTTTGCATTCACATATTTGTAAGGTTTTAAATTGATTTAATGAAAATAGAAGCCTGTGTGTAGCTTGACGTAATTCAAAATGTGGAATGCTGAATGTAAGAAAGCATACTGAATGAAAGCAGGAATGGATAAAGAAAATGTATTCCACAATGCACAACAACGTGTCTTGATATGCCAAGTCCATTATTTTCCAATACCTGGACACCTCATCATGATTATCATGTTAATACTGTACCGTGGTCACTTACTAAAGAATAAATGATTATCATGTTTATACTGTACCGTGGTCACTTACTAAAGAATATAGGAGGCTTTGTTGATATTTTTCGCTTAAACAAAGAAACAAAAACACGCTAGAGAATTCTGTTGTCTTGGTCCAATTCTTTTTTATTGCAGAATAAATTCCCCCTTCGTCACATTTAGCTGGCATCAGGTCTTTGGGGCTGGCATAGCCATTTTAATGGATGTACCACTCACCTGGTCTGAGAAAGGGGAGGGGGCTGGGGCATTTCCTGGCAGGGAAATCTGTATTGCAGAATTAGATGTCAATATACCTCAATACCATTAGCGTTACATGATGAATTACAGTTTATTCTAAATTGCTGTCTTGTGTAATGCTTTACTTTTCTTTATGGTATCCATATGCTGTGCATGTAGTCTGTTTAGGGCTTACCAGTAGACTGTTACTTAGCTTAGTATAGTAGGTTTAGTAGTACATAAGTACATATGTGTGCTACTGCTAGATTAAGGAAGTTATTTCTGTAGTCACAGTCACAGACAGTAATGTTTACACTACCTGCTGAGATGCCAATTCTAATTAAAGGCTTAACAAATCAACAAAGTGCCCAGCCAAGTGGTTGCCCAGTGTATTTGTAAGTACCACTACTTGTGTAATATGTGGTAACACTATACTATCCTTAAAATATTTCATAGATAGAAGTTCAATAGAGTTACAGTATGTGATAATGATTTCAAATGTCTCAATATAGTAGCAGATTTGTTTGATGTGTGTAAGACTTGTGATATAAGGTTTGAATAAATGGAAAACCTGGAAAGTAGTTTTGTAATATTCTTCCATTAGGGTAAATGTGGAGTTTTGATGGACTGGTGTTGCTAAAGGGAAAGACTAATATCTACAATTGCACACAAGAGTTGTTCTTGTCAGCACCAACTATTACAACATAATCTGGAATAGAATCAAGAATTATAGTCTTTGTCTGAGTCAAAAATAAAATAGCTCAGTCTTAAAGGACTTGTGCTTAACCACTTAAAACCTCTAGACTTAGTAAATAGACCTGAGTTGGCTCTGTACTTGGACTGCTCATGTTTCCTTCTACATCAAATGTCTTTGAAATAGTCTACAAGCTTGTGTTGCGACACATTGCAGAATAAGGTGCATTGGGGCTCAAGTACGTAAAATACTTTACTGTTTGTCTTCTTGGGCTTACGTGTATGTATGCTTGTGTTTGTGTTTCCAGCAGAGGGAGCCGAGTAGCTCAGAGCCCGGTGGGACAGAAGAAGCAGGGAGCTTCAAGACCTCTGAGGTACGTACCTTCTTTAGGGCAGATGTGTTCCAGTGTATGTCTTTGTGTAATTGTGTTTGCTTTGATCTTACTGGTGGTTTGTGATCGCACACATCGCATCGCATCACGTTCATTATTTTGTCATGGTCAATGCCTCTTTGGTTGGCCCTTTCATAATCTCATTGTATGATTTCACTTGGGGATGATTAGCCATGGCATGGTACACCAGTTCCAGTACAATGTGCTTTTAACACCTTCCACCCTTGGAACTACTACCTGATTCCTCAAGAAGTCATTTAGCTCCATAATCCACAGATCAATGAACTCGCCGTTAAGTAAATGAGCTTATCTCTGGGCCAAGGGCAACTAGACGGTCCAAAGGCTTAGGCCTACATTCCCTTTTCCCAAATTTCTGTTGTTAATTACCATTCCTGTAAGAATTCATACAAGTATTTGAACTTTGTATGTCTCTCAGTAGTTTAAAAGGATCAAAAAGGTTACTGTGTAATTATGGGCAAATGCATTGTAGCCTTGTAAACCAGTCTGCAGGAGGAGGAGGCTGGTTTACGAGGCTAAATGCATTGTGTCTTCATCCTCAAAGTACTGTAAACGTGATCTACCGTATAATAAACATTTACTGTACTGGAGAGTCATACAGAAACAGTACTTGTCACTGGTTGATTTATCAATGAAGTCATGGCTTTCCATGCAGAACTCTACTTGATGTCAGTTTCAAGTTAGATTGGAGGGTCAGGTCAGGCTTAGGATTGATCCTGGCTTAATATTGTCCCATCACTTTCAGTGATAAACCAGCAATGGCCAAGCCTTGTGTTTTCCTCTGAGCGACAGGCCAGACAAGAGGAGGTCAGCAGTCGTTCAAACTAATGCAATAAGGACAAGCTTCCTGACTCGCATATACTGACAAGATTAGCTCTGTGGCGCTGGGAGGGAGGGCGTGAGGGACAGTATGTCTGGCAGCAGCAAGAGAGAACCAGGACTATACGGCCACAGCGTACTCCACAAATGAAAGCGGTAATCAAAGTCGAATTCTGCAATGCATCTCTTCACCGGGAATGCAGATCCCCCTCCAGCAAACAGGTACACAAGAAAGTCGGGAGAGATGTATGTTGGGGCCGTGGAGCATGGCATGGGATGTCGGCTGAAGTAGGGCTACAACTATCCTTTGTTTTCTTGGCAATTATTCTATAAATAACTTTTTTGATTAACCGAATATTCGAGATGGTTGTTTAATTTTTAAATATACTTACCGTATATCAACGAATCAATGAATAACTTACGGTATTTGCTATTTTCTGCTATGTTGCCCAACAGTGTCGTGCAAACATTTAGAAAATCGCTGATCTGCAAGTTCACAATGCGATAGCCTGGCATGGGCATGAACTTTCTTTTAGCTCTGGCAGATTCGTCTGGTTTCCAGGCTAACAACGCGATGCAATGCTTGTGAGCTTGTAGATCAGACATTTTCCCTATGTTTGAGTGTTTTTCATATTTAGTGAAAATCTTTGCCTACAATGACATGCCCAAAATAGGGATCAATTATTAATCGATTTAATCGATTAGTTTGATTAACTCTTGCTACCCTGAAGAACAATGGTTTTCTGGGAAGGGAAGGTGTGAGAGCTGAAATTGAGTCTAAACACCAGGGAGTCCGGGCATTGATTACAGTAAGTTGTGTGATGACAGGAGAGCCTGATAGGGTATTGATTCCTCATAGGACGACACTGAGAAACGAAGGAGTTGGAACTATTTCAGTGACATATTATGCTACATAATAATATCTCCTTCTCTGAGTGTAACCTCACACTCTTCACACACTTGCCACATTAAATTGACTGCTTAGCATTACAGACTGGTCTAGGCTGCAATCATTGAGATGTACTATACGACCAGTCATATCGACTGATACTGTACATACAGTACAGAAGCAGGTGTGTAAAGCCGTAAGGATAAGGCATATAGTGATAGATAGATCTTTTTCTAATAATGTTATATACAGTATAATATCTTTTTTGGATATTGAGAAGTTAGTGCTTGTTCTGTCGGTTGGCACAGTAGGTTTGTAAGTCGTGTTACAGGCATGAGCTGACAAGCCTTACTGACAGTAGGTTTGTTACTAAAGGTAGCTTATTGTATTGTCTCTAAAACATGATCTTCCCATAGTGATCACAGTCTGCGTTGCAGGTCCTCCCACGAATGACATCAGTGTGTTTTAAACTGGTTGGCTGCATATTATGTGGAACAGGGCATTATACCCAATGTCTCTTTCTGTGTGTGTGTGTGTGTGTGTTGTGTGTGTGTGTGTGTGTGTGTGTGTGTGTGTGTGTGTGTGTGTGTGTGTGTGTGTGTGTGTGTGTGTGTGTGTGTGTGTGTGTGTGTGTGTGTGTGTGTGTGTGTGTGTGTGTGTGTGTGTGCGTGCGTGCGCGTGTGTACACCCAGCTAAGTCAGTTCAGTGTGACAAACATGGCTGAGAGTGAGAATGCCTTGCGAGCAGTTGTAGTGGAGTATTGTGCATTCTGCACCGTTCAGTTTAATTACTTTGTAGAGATATGGTGAATACTGCCCAGCTGTCAAACTCCTTTTTTTTTGTATTTTAGACATCATACTGTAAGCACAACAAAAGCAACACGCCTAAAACACTTCTTGAATTAAACATGAACAAACATTTAGTTTATAGTTAACTAAAAGTAAACATTATATCAATAAACATTAAGAAAAGTGAAGACCTTGGCAATAAATATTTCAAGGTGCAAGTTTTTTATACTGTTACATCTTGTGGATAAAGTAGCATTATTCTGTTCTGGTTCTTCAGACATTTTAGGAGCAGCAATAATAATGAAAAACACAACAGGGAATAATGAATATAAATTAAGTAATATACAAGTAAAACAAAATATTTTTCTGGGGGTCCCTGGCACATTTTCAGATGGGGTTCCGCGGCCAAATACATATCATTTTGGGGGAGCTTGGCACAGAACTACTGATTTTGAAGGCATTTGTAGAATGGGCCTCAGGTCCTAATGGGTTAAAAGAGAGAGCCAGTCAGGAGGATCAACATTAAAGTACTGTATTAGGCCTGCTGTTGGGTGGCAATGGCGCAGGGGTGGGCAACTTTGATAATGGAGAGGGCCACTATATTTTCACACTCAGTCCAGAGGGCCACAATGCATAATACAGGCAAACATAAAAAATAGCCGATCTACAAGCTCAAAACGCGTCGCAGTTGTAGATCTGCTATTTTTGATATTTTTTAATTGGAATCCTGAAAAGTAAACATTTTTTTTTATTTCAAATGCATTTAATTGTTCCTATGTTAACGTTAACTGAAATACATTGGCAATAAGAAATACTAGTAGTACCAGTAACACTCCCTAATCGGGAGATAAGCGACCGTAGGTCACTTATCTCCACAAATAGGGCAAAAATGTGTTTTGCCAAAATCTTCCTGATCCATGTTGATGACATGAGTGTAGACATACTGTGTAGTGATTTTCGTGATTTTAGGGCAAAATCTGTAGGAGCAGTGTCCAAAAATGTGTTTTTCAAAATCGGCCTGGAGGTGGCGCTATATGGGAGAGATTCATGTTGATGGGATGAGTGTAGACATACTGTGTACCGATTTGCGTGATTTTAGGGCAAAAATTGTAGGAGCAGTGTCCAAAAATGTGTTTTGCAAGAATCGGCCTCATGGTGGCGCTAGAAGAGGGCCATGTGAGAAATGAGGGGTGGGGTCTCCGCGCCGGCAAGGCGGACGAATAGGTACCGGCCCCGGCTGTCCCGGTCGCTCCTAGCCGGAGTTACGGCATTTTATGTGAGCTGCAGTGTAGGGGGTCCTCCACTGGGGGCGCCACCACTTTTGCATCCGTTCTGGAGCACCAGGAGTGGGTGGTCCCCGGGAATTCCCCGGGAGCAGCCCCGTGGGGGTGGTCATTTGGTCAGTTTAGCACATTTGGTCATTTTTTACATCTGGGGGTCCCCCAGGGTCCTGGAGCTCCGGGGGCTCCGGGGGTAGTTTGGCAGGTAAGGAATGTGTGTGCAAAATTTGGCATGGATCGGGGCAACGGTTGCGGAGATATGAGCAGGGCAAGAGTGTGACGTGTCAGGTGTGACAGACAGACAGACTGACTGACTGACTGACGGACTTACACTTTGTGCAGGGTTTGATAGTAAATGCGACCTACGGTCGCAACTAGTCATTAAGCTACTAATATAGACTGAAGTAATTAAAGCGGGTCATGTTTGCATGTTTGGAATTTTAACAGCTGAAATCAATAATATACTATTATAGTATTACAATATTAACCTGAGGGCCGCATTAAGTGAAGGTGGGGGCCGCATGTGGCCCTCGGGCCGCCAGTTGCCCATGTAGGAGTTAGAGCGTCTGCTTGGGAAAGGGAAGGTTCCACTGGGTTCTCACTGGGTTAGTCTTGAGCAGGTTGATGATTGCATGGTTGCATCTGCTGTTGGTGTGTGAATGTGTGATTATTGGCTGGGGTTTAACGAGCCGTAACTCCAGTTCCCAGCATGCTAAACACTTCAAACTTGTTAGATGGTCTTACCAAGTGGGCTGTAATTGCTGTAATTGTGGGCTGTAATTGCTGAAGCCCCAGGGTTTGATGGCCCCGTAGCGGTCTGAAAATATAGTATGCACCATTTACCATAGTTAATATGCCTGCAGATTCACACAACACAAGTTACACATTGGTGTTATTTGTAAAGATTTGTCTTTATTTAGGAAACATATAATTAAAAGAGGACTCAACTACTGCACACTCTTGTGTAATGACATGCATAAACTTAAACTTGGCCGTTGCACAACGTGGTGCAAACTTGTACTTGAATTATCAGTACCTGTAAGTGACATATTGTCTGCTCACAATGAAGAAGCCTGATGTCTCTGTCTCTGTATTGCAAATGTACTTGTGCAGATAGGGCTTTCAAGGGGGAGGAAGACGAAACAGGATTAAAGATTAGTGCCAACTGTAAAATAATTTTCAATATTTTGTGTGTTGTCAGATATTTAAAAACGCATTTAAATATGCTTTGGAAAGCCCTGTTTCAAGTACATTTTTAAATGTACCAATATGCTCCCATCAAATAAAAGAAATGAAAAGGAATAAGTAGAGGAATAAGCCTAGAGCGTCTTCTTCCACCACCTCAAGTTGCAGAAGGGTTTTATTTGTTGAATTATGACTGCTGAAAACCAAAAATTACCTTACATCTTACAGTAAACTGACTACTGTACATTAGATTTCCCTAAAACATAGTTGTGATATGGGTGTTTCAGGAGGGTAGGTGCGACAACCGCAGAGCCAGTTCAAATCCAATCAGTTTATTAACAGGGGAGAAGAGGTGAGGCAGGCAGAGGTCGAATCAGGCAGGCAGTCCAAGTAGGCTAAGGCATCCTAAGGAGCAGGATATACTGTAAACCTAAGCCAAAAGTAAAAGTATCTAAACCAAACGTCAGGCAGAAGGCCAAAAACACTAGTGAGAATCTGGAGACAGAACTCCACATAAGAACAACGCAGACATTACTAAGAGAAGGCTTTGAAAGCCAATTCAAACACAAATAGCAACAGGTTAAATGTTGCATCTCTGTCTCAAACTACTGCCTCAAAATGCTGTGTGCTGTAGTGTTTGTACCCCGTATTAAAGCATCCTTATTCCTCATTGTTGGTACCGGTACGTGACGTAGAGAGTTTCTCATCCATTTTGAACGGTTGTTCCAGAGGTTGGTTTTGTTGGTCTTGGAAGCTGTTGTTGTTTATCCAATTCTACGTGGCACATTTGTAAGATTCTCCAGAGGCAAAACCAAGTGCTGTACCGTACCAAGTAGCTTTAAACCATCCTTAAAGCTCATTTATATTCATCAAATACAAAGCTAAGATACGTTCTGGTATACTTAAAAGGCATACTGTAGATATGGTCACTCTATTCAGCACTCTCACATGACTTTCTAAAATTCATACAGTAATCTGAATTCTCTCATTATTAATGGATAATCTCCAATGGACCAATCCCCAATCACATACACACCCATTGTAACAGTTACAATGGGTGTGTATGTGATTGGGGATTGGTCCATTATTACCCCATAAACTTGCATTACTATAGTTAACATTTTCTATCGATCAATCTAATTTTTACCTATCAACACTATCAGCATAATGCAGTAATAGAGTACAAAAATGTACAATATCAATCAATATGCATACATGGGCCTGCTTAATTTCTTTGGACTAAATAACATTATTGTGACCGTAGGTCGCAAGTTTAGTATGTGAACGGTCATAGCTTGTCCGTATGTGTGTATCTTTGTCTATAACGCCTGACATTGTGGTTCTATGGGTTTGTCGCTCTGACATCATGCTCTGACGTCACTGTGATGTCAGGGGAACCACTCTTAACATAATGGGTTTGCCGCGCTGACATCACGCTCTGGCTTCACTGTGATGTCACACCAAAATAATCTCTTTTATGCTCATATGGAGTTCCTGATGTCATCAATATTAGGCCCATATCTAACAGGACTTAATATGGGAATGCCCATATATGGAGGCCACATCGGCCACATACCACACTAACGACTGGTTCTAAAGATAGGGATCTCCATGTATGCCCATACATGTCAGATGTCATTGACATCATAGGACTTTCACATAACGAATAACTGAGTATAAGCATGTTTGGGCTCTCACAGCATATCTCAATATACAGTACATGGATCTCCATATATGGGTACCAGGGGTCTCCATATATGGGTAACTGGTCCGATATACATCACTGGCCAGATGGCCAAGAATTGGCGCGACCTAGTTCACATGTCGCCCTGAGGCGTCTTACTAGTTATAATCTTACAATAAATGTGACAAATCTCTGTGAGTATGTGACCCGCGTATATCGAGAACCGTTAGTCCCACTGGCTTCAAATTTGGCACGCGCGTTCCCCGCCGTATCGGGGAGGTGGCATTTTAAAATGTAGCAATGATAAAAGGACAAATGAGTTCATACAATTATATAACTGAGAAATGATGCATTTGTTTGTAGAAGATCTAATATATGCAGGATATCTACCTAAAAGGTACTTATTTATTTATAATGCAATCTCATTCCATATAGGTTTCCTGCTGCTAAGCTTGCGAGATGAAAGATAACCTCAACCATAAAATATTTACACATTATTGCATAAGTCATTGTACTGTGACTTGCATCTACTCGGCATGCTCTGTGAGACCCATATTGAAACGTAATGCCTCTGAGGATCTTAAGTAGCCCACCACACATTGCTGGAAGTGCATGCATAATAATTACCGTGTACTACTGTACAGTTGGCCAAGATCTGTGCTGGAATGGAAAGCCATGATTGGTTCTCAATCTCTCTTTTCATGTTTTTTGAAGGAATGCATTTTTGAAGTGGCATTTCAGTTGACAATAGATAATATTAGCTGGCTATCAGTTCTGAATGATCTGACAATGTTTGACTTGTTACATTTTTTCGAAGGTATTTTAACTTACCTTGTCAAGTGGCATTTCAGTTGACAAGTTGACTAGATAATGTTAGCTGGCTCACAGGGCTGAAATGTTTAATTTATTTTCTGTTGTAGATTTCAAAAAAGTATATATCAGGCCATAGTGCATGGTGAAGCATCCTTGGCGCAGTATACAGTAAACTCAACCCTAAGTTTACAAAATAAATATCACACACCCAAGCTTTTCTCTGTATTTCATTTCACTTACTTTTAATGGTGTGCAGCAATCTAGACACAGCCGCTACCAGTTCAGTCAAGCTATATGAATTATTAATACTTACTGTAATACATAATACTCTATATCCTACAGTTCATTCTGCATTCCCCTCTAAGGTAAAGCAGTGTCTTACTTCAAACTTAAAAGTCTGTGCCTGACTGTATTGTGTGGGTCGAGCAATAGAACTGCATTAGAAAGTAAGAATCTTCCCTCATCTTTATTGCTGTAGTTCTTTATTTGTCTGAATTTCAAACCTGGTTTTACTAGGGTGTTTTATCAGTGTTATTATCTGGAGAATCAAAAAATGCTCACTTAAGCGTATACAGTATACAGTATACAGTACTGACATTTATTGTGAGTTTGTGTGTGTGTGTGTGTGTGTGTGTGTGTGTGTGTGTGTGTGTGTGTGTGTGTGTGTGTGTGTGTGTGTGTGTGTGTGTGTGTGTGTGTGTGTGTGTGTGTGTGTGTGTACTGCTTATCTAATTCTTTGCGTGGGCAAGCACTTAAGGGTGTGTGCTTGTGTGTGTGTGTGTGTGTGTGTGTGTGTGTGTGTGTGTGTGTGTGTGTGTGTGTGTGTGTGTGTGTGTGTGTGTGTGTGTGTGTGTGTGTGTGTGTGTGTGTGTGTGTGTGTGTGTGTGTGTGTGTGTGTGTGTGTTTGATGATGTCATAATCAGAGTCGTTTTATTCACCACACAGTAGAAGTGCCGGAATTGGATATGACCATGGCCACACACGCTTACTGCCTCCCTCACGCACGCACGCACGCACGCACACACACACACACACACACACACACACACACACACACACACACACACACAGTGAGTCTGTCTGTGTGTCTCTCTCTCTCTCTCTCTCTCTCTCTCTCTCTCTCTCTCTCTCTCTCACAAGAACACATTTTATTCTTTCCATTGCCTGAAAAGGTAGATTTTCTGACATACAGTACAAGGTTTCCATCTGGCAGCAACCATTATCATCATAATCATCCAGTGTTTTCTTATGGCATGAATAATAATGAAAGTATTAGAATGAGCAGGACACACACACTATAACTGCTATCAAACTCATCACTCGCGTGTGTGCACGCACACACACACACACACACACACACACACACACACACACACACACACACACACACACACACACACACACACACACACACACACACTCTCTCACTAACTGAAATTACAGTGTTTTACTCACTTCCAATCAGCCTGACATACAGTGGCTAAAGCCTGATTCATACAGTACTTAGTTGTGCCGGACAGTTGTCGCACACTGAAAATGGCAGATCTACAAGTGCACAACACCTGCCGCTGCGATGCATTGTGAGCTTGTAGGTTAGGCTGTTTTAGGTGTGCACTGCGCACAACCAAGTCTAAAGCAGGGGTAATAGCCAAGTGAGACAGAGAGCATGGGAATCAAATTCCTTCCGCTTAACTGGCAGCAGTACTGCCGTCTTCCACTCTGCTCTCTTCCCCCTCTCTCTCTCACTCCCTCTCCATCCCCTCTCTCTCTCTCCATCCTCTCTCTCTCTCTCTCTCTCTGTCTCTCTCCCTGCACGCTGCTGCTCAGTCGCTCAGCAGGAGAGAGGGGAGAGGAGCCTGTCTAAAGCAGTGAGAAAGAGAGAGAGAGAGAGAGAGAGTGGATGAACGCGAGAGAGGGAGAGAAGCTCAGGAATGCTCTTGGGTCGGAGTAGGGGGCCACGCCAGCGGCTCGCTCGCTCGCTTGTCGTGCGCGCTTGCCGTGGCGCGCTGCACGCGCGTGTCGGGTTGATGACGCTCGGCAGCCTCTGAGATGGCGCTAGGAATCCTGATTGCCTTCAGCGCTGTGGAGGAGGCATCCCGGTCCTCACGGGGGGCCCACATGCAGTAGTGTCTGTCCGCCGTACCCTTCCTCGCCAACGCGCACCAGTGTGCGTCTGTGTCTGCGCTGTGCGTGTGCATGTGGGTGCGTGTGAGTGTGTGTGTGTGTGGTGTGTGTGCGCACAAGCAGCAGCTTCAGCCCCCTTCTACTTCTTCTTCTCATCCTCCTCTTCAGCAAACTCTATTTTTTCTCTGTTAATTATCTTTCTTTTTTTCACACTGTTATTCTATTCTTTTAGTTTGTGTGTGTGTGTGTGTGTGTGTGTGTGTGTGTGTGTGTGTTTGTGTGTGTGATGATTTCAGCGGCAGTGGCCATGAGTTTGAACATAGGTTGAGAGCTCTTTTTTTCCCCCCATCAGTATGGATTGCCTTTGCATTGTCACTACTAAGGTAAGATGCTCAGTTTGAATGAGTGATTGACTGGATTATAGAGAGAGAGAGAGTGAGTGAGAGAGAGAGATTGTTGGAGAATGAAACATGCCAGCAAGGCAGGAGGAAAGAAGCTTGATGTGTGCAGTGGTTATTCTTTCTGGATGTGTGTGCGTCCTGTGTGCGAGGCAAAATCCTCAGTGTAATTTAACTCTTGAGAGTGTGAAAATGGACACAAATGGACCCGTATCGACCCTTCTGTCAATTTGGGTCCTTGCAGTGTACATGTGTAGGGCAGGTCAATACAGTATATTGATATTATATTGACATTGTGATATGTTACTGTACTAGGTATCGTCCGGGATTTCGGATATCGTCTCTTGTCGCGTGGAAACCTTGTACGTCCGAAACTGATTTGCGAAAAAAACAAAAAGTTAGAATATGGACATAAGAGGTTTTTTCTCCGACAGCAGTGATCTCGTCTGGGACTTTGTGCTATGGTAATATCGTGACAATGGAATAAATGTTGCCTTTCCTGGTTTTAAAGGCGGCATCACAGTAAAACTTGCTGTCATTTCTCAACTCACCTCACGCTTGATGGATTCACGACTGAAGCCTGTTTCAGTTTGTATCGTTGCTGTCGGGCAGAAATCTCTCATCTCCATATTTTAACTTTTTGAGTTTTGTAAATTAACGCCATGCTTGATCATGCTACAGCAGGGGCGTCACACCAATGGTCACACCAATTCTGGGCCCTGGGTACAAGGATTCACTGCGGGCCCCCCATGAATGTTAACTATTGAAAAATAGCAGATATACAAGCTCACAGCGCGGCACCGAGTGCCGCGCTGCGAGCTTGTAGATCTGCTATTTTTGAAAAATCGTGAAAATGTGTGCAAGAAACTTATGTTTCTATGTCAGTGGTGCTCAAACGTTTTCATGTGAAGGACCCCCAAGATGATATGTTTTTGGCCACAGCTAGACCCCCATCTCAAAATATTTAGTTCCAGGGACCCCTCCCCGGAAGCAAAATTTGAGTTACAAATGTTCGCTTAAAAAAATACATTTTCAAAGATTTGCACTCATTTTTTACGACTTTTCAAAAATAGCAGATCTACAAGCTTGCAGCGCGGCACTCGGTGCCGCGCTGTGAGCTTGTATATCTGCTATTTTTCAATAGCTAAAGTCACTAGAGGGCCCCTCCACCTTGGGCCCTGGTAACTCAGTCCCACTTTCCTACCCCTTGTGACGCCCCTGTGCTACAGCATCACACCGAAGCACCAAAAAGTGGCAGACCTGTGAGCTTGAAACGCGGCGCGAATGCGACATGTTTTGACTTGAGCTTGCAGATCTGCAACTTTTGATATGTTTTTTAATTTGAACCCTGAAAGATAAGAGTTTTGGACCTATGAGGTTTCCACCCAACAGAGACAACATGTCACTCACTCTCTCATACAGGTACTAGCGGGTATTCTACAACAGTGGGCCGAGACCCCCAGGGGGGTCCCCAAATTATTTTGGGGAGATCCCCTGATGATTAGCTTAATGTGGAGCATAATGGCTCAACTCTTAGTGCTCGTCAGGGTGGGGGGGTCCCCAGTTAAAATATGATTATTTTGGGGGTCGCGGCCTGAAAAAGTTGAGAACCACTGCTCTACAAGACTAGCAACAACATTTACAATTGAATACATCAACATAATATATAGAGAGAGAGACCGGCTATTTTTGGTGCACAACACCGGCACACAACTGAGCATAAATCTGTCTTCAGAGTTAAATTAACAGAGGATTTTTCTTGTGTGCACAAACAACATGCTTTTTTTGTGTCACTCACTCTGGCTCATCACTATGCGTTTTGAAGGGAATAATCTAATAACTGACTGTTGCCAAAGGATGTTTTCATATGCAACGTGTGTGTGTGTGTGTGTGTGTGTGTGTGTGTGTGTGTGTGTGTGTGTGTGTGTGTGTGTGTGTGTGTGTGTGTGTGTGTGTGTGTGTGTGTGTGTGTGTGTGTGTGTGTGTGTGTGTGTGTGTGTGTGTGTGTGTCTTTGTTTGTTTGTTCATGTTTGTGTGTGCATTATCCTCTTCTGATGATTCAGCATACTTTTCATGTTTTGAAGCCTGAATATGCATGATTTTGTGTGTGTGTGTGTGTGTGTGTGTGTGTGTGTGTGTGTGTGTGTGTGTGTGTGTGTGTGTGTGTGTGTGTGTGTGTGTGTGTGTGTGTGTGTGTGTGTGTGTGTGTGTGTGTGTGTGTGTGTGTGTGTGTGTGTTTGATTTGATTTGGTAAGATAAGATTGGGGTGTTGGGGGGGGGGGGGGGCATCAGTAGTTCCTGGCCTTTGAGTTGTTGTGCTAGTGTGTTGAAGTTCTTTATTGGGAATACACCCTTGAGATGAACCATCTCGTTTTCAAGGTTAAGTTACAGAAAAATACATTTCTGTAACAGAGCAAACAAAACAAAACGTTACAGCACAAAACAACATTAAAATTGTGCCGGATTGTTGGATTGTTGTCACACACCTGAGCTCTCCACCAGGCCCGTGTCCTCCTCCTTGTCATTAATGCAGCTTACAGTGTTGGACAGTAACAAAGTGCATTTACTTGAGTACTCTACTTTAGGGGTCTTCAACAGGGGGTCTGGGACCCCTAGGGGGTCCTCAGAGTTACTACAGGGGGCGCTCCAAATCTTTGGGTAATAGAAAGTTATTTTCGGCAAAAAGCTTTGGTGTAGAGAGGGAAAAAGATCAAGTTTATTAAGTCTTGATGCAGTTCAAGTGGTTAAATATCTGAAAACACAAATTGACATGAATCCAAAACACACTGATTGTGCTGTCAAACAATGAAACTATATGGAATCTCTGAAAAGGTTGTGGGGGTCCCTGCTTCATCTCTCTCTCAACTAAGGGGTTCTTGGCCTGAAAATGTTGAAGACCCCTGTTCTACTTAAATATATAGTATACAGTATTTTTAGTATCTGTACTTTTTTGGATACTTATTAGTTTCACTCCACTACATTCCCAAGGCCAATATTGTACTTTTAATTCCTCTACATTTCTAAAAAAAAGTACAGTATATGAATGAACAATTTACCCTGTATTACAAATATAGAAAAGATAGCCGATCTTCAAGCTCACAACACGTTGTGTGAGCTTGTAGAGCTGCTATTTTCACTATTATTGATATTTTTGTACCTTGTAATCCGTAAAATACTTTAAAGTATTTTTTGTACTTTTGAATAGTCAAGTACAAATTTGACAGAGCAACTTCCACTTGTATTTGAGTAATATTTGACCCGGAGTATCTATACTTTTACTCAAGTACTGGGGTTGAGAGCTTTGTTCACCACTGGCGGCTTTCCTTGTGGCAGTGGTTTTAAAAGTTGGGGCCAGCAGGCGTGCCAATTGGAAAGGAGCAGAACATGAATGGAAAGAATATTATTGTAGCAGTTTATTTTGGGCATGTCATTATGGACTAATTTCCACCTGCATTTCCCCCTATTATAAAACATAATGCTGATGATTGAAAACATTTTTGAAAGACAATTGTGAGGATTGGCTACTAATATCTTAGTATTTTCCATGTTCCTTGTGTTGCTGAAAGATGCATAATGGACCTCACATGAAACAATCGGCTGTTTAACTGCAGTATTCAAAGTGACCACTGACCATTCTGAGTCAACCTGGTTGAGACCTCTTGGCCATTTAGGTGGAAACATCTCTATTGAGTGCTTTGAAGTCTAAGTTTAGGCAACATACATCCAAAGACCGTTATGGCCCACCCATCTTTGTTGAGGACAAGTGGACTCTCTCTACTCTCTCTCTCTCTCTCTCTCTCTCTCTCTCTCTCTCTCTCTCTCTCTCTCTCTCTACTCTCTCTCTCTCTCTCTCTCTCCTCTCTCTCTCTCTCTCTCTCTCTCTCTCTCTCTCTCTCTCTCTCTCTCTCTCCTCTCTCTCTCTCTCTCTCTCTCTCTCTCTCTCTCTCGGTCAGTGTTTTTGTTTTCCTGATCTACCAGAGCACACACATAAACTCACGTGTGTGGCTGAGAGTCACGTGGACAATTACGATGTTGATTCGCTGAAAGCCATGGTGAAATATTCACGCTTGTTCTGTGTTCAGCGTGTGGAGCCATTACTGAGAAAGCCAGCATGTGCTGGCTCCCCCTAAAGTGGTTCACATCATGTGCCTCTATGTTGTGGAGAACTCTGCAGGGCTGAGGTCAGGGGTAAACTGTAAACTGTGGTTGAACTGAACTGGACTTTACTAGTTAGAGTTGCTGTGTGAGTGGATGCGAATGCATGAAAGGGGATATCAGCCAGTGTATCATGGCGACCGTTTAGCATAGTTATGTAATGACTCATTACACTGTAATGACCGGAAAATATGTGAAACTGCAATTCGTATTGCTGTCCTACCCGGGATGTTGGAGTGCCAAAATGTCTAATGTCAACCTCCAGCAGCGATTTTCAACCCGTGGGCTGTGGCCCACTGGCAGGCGGTGGCAGTGG
Source organism: Nannobrachium achirus (assembly GCF_963921795.1). NCBI lineage: Eukaryota > Metazoa > Chordata > Actinopteri > Myctophiformes > Myctophidae > Nannobrachium > Nannobrachium achirus. The sequence goes on from NC_137826.1 coordinate 15,059,052, forward strand.
CGTCAGTTCAGCAAAAGCTAGGGTATGGCAAAGATGGGAGTCCTCATGGAAAAGAGTAATTACATTTTGTATAACACGGTTCTATAGTGAAAATAGCAGATCTACATGCTCACAACGCCTCGCACCGTGAGGCGTTGTGAGCATGTACCGTAGATCGACTATTTTCACAATGTCTAAAAGTTTTGACAGTTTTTTACACAGGTTTCTAACGGTTTCTTGGGCTGGATATGGCAGCCTGGAACGGTTGTTCAAGTGCAGCTAAACCCCCCAGACCCAGGGTATGGCAGCTGCAGACCCCTGCCATACCCAATTGACGCCCCTGGGCGGTGGTAATATTACAAGTGGCCGTGGGCCCTCAAATAATTTTGAAAAAACACTACGATTTTATTGATGTTTTATTGATGTTTTTGCAAGTTTATTACTGGTATGTGAACAGTCACAGCTTGTCCATATGTATGTATATGTATGTATCTCTGTCTATAACGCCTGACACTGTGGTTCTATGGGTTTGCCGCTCTGACATCATGCTCTGGCTTTACTGTGATATCACAACAGTATCCCTTTTATGCCCATATATGGAGTTCCCTGATGTCATCAATATTAAGCCCATATCTAACAGGACTTCATATGGGAATGCCCATATATGGAGGCCACATCGGGCACATACCACACTAATGGCTGGTTCTACAGACAGGGATCTCCATGTATAGGCATAAAAGGTCAGACATCATAGGACTTTCACATAACGAATAACTGAGTAAGTATGTTTGGGCTCTCACAGCATAAGTCCATATACAGTACATGGATCTCCATGTGGGTACCAGGGGTCTCCATATATGGGTAACTGGTCCTATATACATCACTGGCCAGATGGCCAAGAATTTGGCGCGACCTCATGTTGCCCTGAGGCGTCTAGTGGTATGAAATTTAATTAAAACAATTATGTGTAAGAAATTAACAACACACAAACACTGTATTCATTGTCTCCACCAGCCGAAGGCTGAGGGAGAGTATGTTTTCCCCTCCGTCCGTGTGTCCGTCCGTGCGTGCGTCCGTCCGTCCGTGCGTGCGTCCGTCCGTGCGTCCTCGCAGTTTGTGAGCACCTAATCTCAGTCGCCGTTGGCCCGGTTGCTGCCAAAGTGAGCACACACATTCCCTGGATGCCAATCTAGAACCTCTGCCCTAAATTTTTCAAATGGGCCTTTTCTAGCGCCACCTAGTGGCCGATGTTCGCAAAACACATTTCTGTGCACTACTCTTACAGATTTTGTCCAAAAATCCTACAAATCGGTAGGCAGTATCTCGACAGTCATGTGATCGACACAGATCTGTCTGATTTTGCATATTGCATCCTGATTGGCTAAGATTGGCTTCCAAAGTTTGTAGGATTGAGCCGTTTTGAACAAAATGCCTCAAATCACAAACGCAAAGTGCAATTATCATGAAATCGCGCACACACGTTCCCACTAGGCCGAGGAAGAAATGCCACTTAATTTTTTTTAAATCAGCCTCATGGTGGCGCTATAACAGGCCGATTTGTGGTTTTACCTATAACTCCACCGATCAGTTTCAAACTTTGTAAGCGCACTCCCTAGAGGCTAAGGATAAACCTTTGCCCTGCATTTTTCACATCAGCCTTTTATAGCGCCACCTTTGGGACGACATATGTAAAACACATTTTTGGATATTACTCCTTGAGATTTAATGCAAAAATCACGCAAATCGGTACACAGTATCTCTATAGTCATGTGATCAAGTCCGATCAGTCTGATATTTCATATTCCATCCTGATTGGCTAATATTAGCTTCCAAATTTTGCAGGATTGCTCCGCTTTTGAACAAAATGCCTCAAATCATCAACGCAGCTTGCGATTACCGTGAAATTTGCCACACATATTCCCACTAGGTCAAGGAACAAATGCTACCTTTTTCACATTGGCCTGTTATAGCGCCACCATTAGGTAGACTTTAGCAAAACTCATTTTTGGAACACAATGCTTCAAATCATGCATGCAGCGTCCGATTGCCATGAAAGATCTAAGGTGAGGAACATATGCCACCCTTTTTACATTGGCCTATTATACAGTAACACCACCAGTACGCACGGCCTGGTGGAGACCTGTGCTCGGAAGAGCACTGCTTCTAGTTGTGACTAAATTCATTGATCTAAGCCGGACCACAATTGATTAAATGATCATTATGATTAACTAGGAATAGCACTGAAAATGCACGTGGTCCAGATGACGTGTTAAGTGGCACTGACTTTTCAAGTGAAAAAAATAAATAAAAATAAATGCCATTGGTGTATACAATATACCAAACGTTATACACATGTACAGCTGAGGATGCTTTTTTCATTCGCTTTGCTCTTTTGCACTCTCTTTCTTTCCTACGTCAGTATTACTTATTTTTATCTTTAGATGTGTTGTTTTTGTTGTTTTGATGTTATTTTATATATTTTGCTAAATCATTTGCGATCATCTCAAATAATCACTGCTAGGAGATTATGTGAAAATCGTGACAGGCCTAACCACAACACGTCAATCAGATGTAAGTGATATCCAGCTGCTGCAAACCGCCAATGAATAGATGATGTGCACCGTGCTGTAGGATGGAGGACTCTGTGTATGACATCATTATGGGGGCTGACGTGCTTTATGTAATGTTCAAGTGGAGCCCACACACCACGAGGAATTCTGTCAGCTGCAGCTGCATAGTAGGTTCCCTCGTCGCTGTCGGGTGGAAACCTTGTATGTCCAAAACTGTTACTTTACAGGAAACAGGGGAAAAAACAATCCGTTCCAATGGATCCATACTAGTTATTACTACGTCACAAGCTCTTGTTAACCCATTTAGGCCTAGAATTACTGAATGCTTTAACCAGTGAAAAATAGCAGATATACAAGCTCACAGCGCAGCACCGAGTGCCGCGCTGCGAGCTTGTAGATCTGCTATTTTTGAAAAAGTAGTGAAAATGTGTGCAAATCTTTGAATAGATGTATTTTCAAAGCAAACGTTTGTCACTCAAATTTTGCTTCTGGGTGGTCCCTGGAACTAGATATTTTGAAATGGGGGTCCGTGGCCAAATAAATATCATTTTGGGGGTCCTTCACGTGAAAAGGTTTGAGCACCACTGACATAGTAGTCTCTCAAGAACAGGCTAGCTGAGCTCCAGTTAAGTGAAAAGGACCTTTTCTTTGACGATGGCTGGCCAGATAGCTGACATAGAAACATAGGTTTTTTTTTCCAAAACTCTTAGAAGGATTCAAAAGACACTTATAGAATCGGGTCAAAATTCAAATTTTCACTATTTTTCAAAAATAGCAGATCTACAAGCTCGCAGCGCGGCACTCGGTGCCGCGCTGTGAGCTTGTATATCTGCTGTTTTTTTTATATTTAAAGCATAAAATATTGCGTCATATTGTGTTCAGGCCTAAATGGGTGAATACTTTTCATTGGTTGTATCTTCATAAAACCCACAGACAGACTTAACTTTCACATTAAAATCAAATTTATATCGTTGCTGTCGGACAGAAACCTCTATCTCCATATTCTTGAGGTTTTTGTGTGTGTGATTGTTTTCTTTGTGTGTAAATGATTGGCCTACAGTATATGATCATACACTACAGCCTCACTCAAACGTATCAAAAGTAGCAGATCTGCAAGCTCGAAACAAACACACACGCTTTGAGCTTGTAGATCTGCTGCTATTGCTGCTTTCGAATTTGAATCCTGTTTTGGACATATGAGGTCTGCCTCTCCACCTGAAAGAGACAATATTGTTTGTAATTAAAGTTTTATTTCTTTCATTCTTGTGCACAAATACATTGCAACCATCATCATCATCATCATCATGCCATCATCTGGCACATGGTACATACGTAATAAACAATAAACAGCCTCAGGTAACTTAATTCCTTACCTTAACAAAGAGGCTTATTGTCCGAGCTGCTCCAGTGTGTTCTTCTAGATGGATACACATAGGGCTGTCACGATTATGACATTTTACATGACGATTATTTGTCACTCAAATAATTGCGATTAACGATTTAATTGTGTTTTTTGTCGTTAACAATAACATTTCTGTTTAACTTTTAGGCTTTTAAGTTGCACATGGTACATATGACACATAACCTAAATATACAAAGAAATTACTGACATATTTGACAACTTTATACTTAACTCTCCCCACGCTTTGAACGTTAACGTTCGCCCCATTTTTTACAGAACCTCGATGCCAATACGGCGCTCGTTCGGTTCGTTCGTCTGATGACTGTAAGCTGATGAGGGGTCGCACGGCCGTGTACTGTAAACACATTTTCCGCGTTGATGGTGTAAAAAATCCATTATGCGTTACATCAACGGAGAACAATTCACTTCCTTGTTGATTTCCTCTGGCTGTAAGGCTCTGTGGCCAGTGACTGGTCTTCTTCTTCTTCAACACATAACAGGCAAATTCACATTCATTCTCGCATGACGCCGCCCTCTGCTGCCTGGCAGACCAAAGTGCACTATTGCACAATAAAAAAAAATAATAATAAATAAAAAAAATAAATGTCTGTCTATCTACTATAACGTCGCAAAGGTAAGCCGCTTTTTGATGGCACCAGACCCAATAAATAAATAAATAATCTGGCAGTAGGAGAGTTAAAAAAATAACATTGATAGTGGAAATAGCCGATCTACAAGCTCACAATCGCGACGCGTTGTGAGCTTGTAGATCGGCTATTTCCACTATTTTTGACTTTTGTTTTAAATATATAAACATTTTTCAACACGGAAACGATTATGACGATTATGAAAAATAATCACGATTATGTCAAAAAGAAATCACGATTAGACGATTATTATGTAATAATTGTGACAGCCCTAGATACACAGTGTGAGGTTTCTGCCCGACAGCTACGCTCTGATTTTGAAATGTATCCATTTTTTAAAATAGCCATGTGTGTCATGGGAGAAGACAACCATAGGCCGGATTAACGAACAGAGCTGTTTGTGCTGGGTATCATGCACAGCACAGATGTGGTGGCACAAACTTTGCCACTTTTAGCTTTGTGCTGAAACGTCTCCAAAGGGGACTCATAGATTTCGGGTGACCTTGTAGGATTGCTGCGGATATGCTTTATAATTTCATGTTTCCTGCAATGACCCCGTTCATATCACATCTACAGTGGACATGGGTTTGTCAAGTTTTCAGAAGAAGTATTTATTTACTCTTATTACTATTATTTATGTTACAGTTGTAAGCCCCATCCCAATTCCAAACAACACCTTGTTCCCAATGAATGTTCAACTAAAGGGAAACTAAATATAAAGAAAAGCTAATATGTGTAAATATATGAATGTATATACAGTACAGTATACATACACTGTACATACATTTATTTACACGTACATACACATGCCATAGCCTACAAGCATACAGTACAGTACCCATATGTATACATACATTCATGTATTATAGAAATACTTTGGAAGCTGTCTAAATGGCTTTACATGCTATTCGACTAGTAATGCTTTTATTTCTTACCTCGCTTATGCAGTGCGACCAAAGGAGGTACTTGGCACAGATTATGTGCTTAGTCGCAGCCATCCACACAGATTCCATAGCGTTTCTGCTCTTAGTAAATCCGTCTTTGATGCTTAATTTATACTTAGTTGTGTGCCGGTGTTGCACTTTGAGCAGATGTACAAGCTCACAATGTCATGACGTGACACACTCTGATCTTGTATATCTGCTATTTTCTATTGTATAAATCAGGCCTAAGTTTTCCATTTGGGCTGGATGCTGTGTCTGGACAGGTAGACTGTTCTGACATTATGTGTTGTCTATTAAATAGCTTCAAACCACTCTATTTAACCCATTTAAAACCGGGAAAGTGTTTCATTTTAGATTATAGCTTTGGCTATTCAGAAATAGCAGATATACAAGCTCGCAGCGAATGTACATCTGCTTTTCTTGAACATTTTTGAACAATTTTAAATGTTTGAGAACTACCGATTTAGAATGCATTTGTAATCTGCCTCAGGTCAGACTAGCCTACATATCGTTGTTGTCGGGTGGAAACCATGTACAAAACTGCTTGTAGATCTGCTATTTTCACTAGCTTTGTGCGAAAGTCTTGTATGATGAAGCAGGGCTTTTCTTTACGAAAAAAGCGTACCAATTTGAAACTTGGAGAAACGAGGTTTCTGCCCGACTGTGACGATATTCTGACTGATCTGAGTGTACAGCTGTAGGAGTAAGACAGCCTTCACTGTGATGAATGGAACTATTACAGTGCAGAAATATTGAGCTCTTCCAAAGTGCCCCTGAATCCATGCTGCCTGGTACTCACTCTTCTGGTTGGCATCGAGTCTTGCTCATCGTATTTATCTCGACCCACAATCCACTCCCCCAATTGAGTGTATCATGGCATAATGACATGCAATTTTACAATCCGCGGCTATGTTATGTAATGCTTAGGGTGAGTACTGAGTGTGTGATGTGTGCAGTACTAGCATGTGAGGGACAGACAGAGGAGAGAAGAGAGAAGAAAAAGGCACTCCTACACGAATGGGTTGATTCACTGCCACCGTTTGCTGTTTTTAGATTATCTGTCCAGTCTATATTCAGACGTGCATGTGAGGAGGTAATGCACAGGAGGCTTTTCTCTCATGCCACTTACACCACACACAACATACTGTACTGTATGCACGCACAACATGCCAGCAAACCAGCAAGCAGATCTGGAAAACAGACCATGTGGAGCGTGTGTAAGCTCATAGACGGACAGACAGACAGACAGACAGACAGACAGACAGACAGACAGACAGACAGACAGACAGACAGACAGACAGACAGACAGACAGACAGACAGACAGACAGACAGACAGACAGACAGACAGACAGACAGACAGACAGACAGACAGACAGACAGACCTTTAATGATCCTGTGGTGAAAATGCAGTTGTCATAGCATTACTTGAATACTACAGAAAAAGAAATACAGCTATGAAGTAACCAATAATACTAATAATAGTAAAAAAGAAGAAGAAGAAAAAAAAAGAAAAAAACGTTCTGCCGATAATAACGCACAGCGATTAACAAGAGAGTCCTAGAAACCAGGTATTGGGCCTACTACAGAAATCTTGCTTGGCCCTCAGCACTTTCTCTAATTTATTTAAGTTGCAAAGTGCAGTAAGCACATGTTCCATGTTTAATGAATAATGCCACATGTTATGAATATGTATCGCGTTGTCCCCCTGAATTTGCCTTGGGAATTTCGGCGATGGCTGCCTCAGCTTCAGCTTTGCGAAACAGCCATGACTAAGCTTGCTGATTCCTTGAGCACCACTGTATCTGTTCACTTTCATCCGTCACCCCTTTAAGGCTAATGCTTGTTTATGTTTCGCTTGACAGAAGTGCCATATTTTCAGCTGAAAATGGTGTAATTCAACACTTTTTTAGTAGTCGAGTGACATTTTGTTGAAAGGGTGAAATATACATTTGTGCAATGAAGTATACATTTGTGCCCTTAACCTGATGAGTAGACTTTGTTTTCAGTCATTAGCTTTGACCCTCCAGTTAAGAGGCAGGGAATCAGGACAACCAGCAGAGACAGCAGAGAGGGTCCTCTGTTATCCTCAAAGGTCCTCACAGATGGAGGCATGTATCCATACTGACTGTTGCTTTAATGAAACTTCTTTAGTGCCTTGAAGGTCTAAAATTAGAACTGGCTTACATGATTAATTAAAGCCCAGATGAAGACTTACAGTGGTCGAAACATGTTGGGTTTTTAACGATTTAGCCTCTTTAATAAATCTTTTTTATTTATTTATTTACTTGTTGATTTTTTATTTAAATGTTTTGCCCGGGTTGCTTTTCTGTTTAACCGGCTTACATAGGTGTGCTAAACATAAGCCCTTTTGTGACACATTAGCTTGCTGTCTTGTTTGCCAGTCTCATTCCCCCATTAGAAATGCGCTGTCTGCCAGTAAGCCCCCGTAGTGTGAATAACACATTATATTCACACCCTGTAAGCTCCTTGCATTTACCTGCTGTTTCTCAATTTACAGTTCAAAAATACCCCGGTTTGGTATTTGTCCAAATTTGCTCAGTTCCAGACATAACCTAGGTGCTTTGAAGTGATGTGACTGTGTGATGTACGCACATGGCCCAGTTGGTCTTTACCTGACCTCTGGTCAAGACATTGACCTCCAGAACACCAACTGTCCTGCCGTTACCTGTTTCTTTCTCTCATAGTGTTTACATTTCATGCTTGAGCAGAAGGATATAATAGTTCAACTTTTACATTTTGGTGATTTATCATATATGAGGAGTTGGTCTGTCCCTGGTTGTTAGTATTTGAGATCAGCCCAAACCCTAGTGTCCCTATTCTGGGGTGAACATTTTGGTGAAAATAGCATTTCTACTGATGTACAATCTACAGCTTGTAGATCAGCTATTTTCAGCTAAAAGGCTGGGGGCCAAGTATGTAACCCTGGGGGACCTCTGTCAACAAAGTATACGGTTAATACATTTAAACAAATTTTAAAGCCAACTTTGTTCTGTCTTGGCTACATGCAGTTATCAGATTCCTCTGCATCCATCCAAGCAGTGCCAAGCAAGGCCGCTAATTGCAATAACAGCCCTCCATGATATATCCTGAACTGACACTTATTCACCAAAGGACGACCCTGCTAATGAACCCCCTATGGTTTGTGCAATCAAGATGCATCAATTACTAGACTAAAGTGTTTTCCATCAAAGAACACGCCCTAGATAAAGTTGAATCATACAATTGTCTGACCATTGTCTATTCCCACACTAAAGGGAGCATGTGCCACATACCATTTAACCACTTGAAGCCTAGTGTCCCTATTCTGGGTTATCTACAAGCTAAAATACGTACTATAGCTCACAACACAAAACACAGATTTGGTGTAGAGGGGAAAAGGAGGGGCCTGGTCAACAAAGTATACAGAATGCATGCGGTTAAGATACATGGGATGCTAATACAATAACAAGTCTGATTGTAGAATAAAATGAGGATGATACATTTACAGTAGTTTAATTTAACATTTATTTACATCTGTATTGAACGAGAGCCCACAGAGATTTTTGGACCAACACTAAGTCATAAAACAGAATTATGCTTTAGATTTTTTTTTAAAGGACATCTCGTGCCTTGTTGTGCAGTTGAAGTTGTCAGCAGTCGTTCAAAAAGTACCCAAATGTTTTACTTAAGTAAAAGTATCAATACTCAATGTAGAAGTACTCTGTTACGTCCAGAATTAAAAATGTACTTGAGTAAAAGTACAAAAGTATTGTTATCAAAATATACTTAAAGTACCAAAAGTAAAAGTACTCATTGTGCACAATGCCCCATTTCAAGTTTTCAATTGTTTAGAAATCGTTTGAAAATAGCAGATCTACAATGTGAGCTTGTAGATCGGCTATTTTAAAATGGAAAAAATGTATATAGTGCTGAAGAGGTTAACTCAGCGGGTGCCCACGAGGTGTCTACACGCCAATCTCTTTGATGTCTCTGGAGGCCTACGACGCATTGACGTGTTTACTGTATTTACAGTATTAACTTTAAATCTCACCGTTTGGTTGGGGCTGCGCCTGGATGTAGCCCATTAGCCGCTAGTCGCTTCGAGTCGACGCTGAGAGCATCGTGCGGCCGTTTTTCTCCGTATACTCCAATGCATTTCCCCATCTTTAACGCCCTTTATCTCTGATGTTTGTTTTATGGCTAAAACTGTGGCGTGGTGCGGCAAAATGTCCAAATTTTGATCGGCAATGAACAGCTATGATCGACAACACTGGCCCATACAGTAAGTTATACAATAACATCCTGTCTGCGCTCATGAGACAAAGTGACGTCATGATGCATGTATTGACGCAGGAGGGCCGGATTCAATACAATGGTGGTGGGCCTGGGCAGCAAGAGGGGATAAATGGGGCAATCCAGGGGCACCCGATGTGTTAATGTATGTTCTGTAATAATAATACAAATCTACAAAATAACTAGTAACTAAAGTTTTCAACTAAACTTATCGGAGTAAAAGTACAATATATGCCTCTGAGATGTGGTGAGGTAGGTAGAAGTAAAAGTGTTGGAAATTGGAAATACTCGAGTAAAGTACAAATGCCTAAAAATTGAACTTAAGTACAATACTTAAGTAAATTTACTTAGTTACTTTCCACCACTTGTTGTCAGCCTTGAGCTTCTCAGGTGAAAAATAGCAGATTTACAAGCTCACAGCGCGGCACCGAGTGCCGCGCTGCGAGCTTGTAGATCTGCTATTTTTGAAAAATGGTGAAAATGTGTGCAAGTCTTTGAATATTTCAAATCCTTCTAAGGTTGGACCCCCATGTGAAGGACCCCCAAAATGATATGTATTTGGCCACGGACCCCTATCTCAACATATTTAGTTCCAGGGACCCCCCATACAAGAAAAATTTGAGATACAAATGTTTGCTAAAAAATATATATGTCACGGTTTGATAGAGAAACAGTACGGTCGAGAAACGGAGCACTCGTCGTGCGGCACGGGGCGGAACAAGCGGTCGCCACAACAACGTCCTCCAGGCGGAGCCGCTCGATTGTCCACGACATTGCAAGCGGCGCGAAGGCCAGCGGACCTTGGTCCTGCTCTTCGCCCCCGAGCGCCGCAGGCGCGAGTGGCCGAAGCCGTGGTGAATGCAATCGTTATATTTATGCCCAGGCCGTAAGGCCTGGGCAAGCCCACGATAAACGCCCTGTCCAAGTGACTACAATGGAGCGCTCCCTAGCTCATAGTAAGCTAATGGCTAAACACTGCCGAGCTAGGCTAGTAAATAAAGAAAGAGAGTCGCAAACGAGTGACGTCAGCGCCTTCACTAGTGAATGGCTGTCGTCGCCATCTGGTGGTGATTGGTGTGTGGTGAACGACAAAACAAGCGCTCTTACAATGAACGTACTGAGTTACCCAAACGTACTGTAACATATATATTCAAAGATTTGCATACATTTTCACGACTTTTGAAAAATAGCAGATCTGCTATTTTTCAATCGTTAAAGCATAACATAATTAAGGCCCCTCCACCTTGGGCCCTAGTAACTCACTCTCGCTGCCCCCCCCCCCCCCCCCCCCCCTTGTGACGCCCCTGGGTCCTGTCCTGCTGTTGTTTAAATGCTTGCATTGCAGTTTCCTCCTGCCTGCCTTCCGCTCTGCATGTCGTCTGACCTTGATGAGATATGTTAGTAGTCCAGCCTGTTACTGGGACGGCGTATGCCATTACTGGTCAGATAAAAAAAATCAAACCTCGGTTCGAAGTGAAGCGGTGAACTTTTATTCTATGTGTTCTAGAGCTTAAGAATTCTGAATTCTGAATGAATTAATGATTTTATCTGGAGGGCCGAATTGTCATGTGAAGCTTGACCAATCCTCAAAGTATGGTCTCATTGGACATTTTTAACCATCCAATCATCAGACCGGGACGGACACTACACACATATTCTGGACGTACAGGACAGATACAACCTGTTCATTCTGGACTGAAATTACCATATATGGACATGGGGGACACACATGGGACACACATTTACGGGGGATCAAACCTGTTCATTCTGGACTGAAATGTCCATATATGGACGTGGGGGACACACATGGGACACACAAAGCCACTCCTTGGAAGCGGCTTTCACCGCTTCAAAAAAAGACATAGACATACTTCAAAATATCAGTAGGGAGACAGTTTGGCTCCACACAGGTTGTAAATTCACTTTATTTTTTTTTCTATTTTAAAGGAGTTTGTATAGTATGTTATGTGCATGGCCGTAGTCCCTGGGAGAGAGGGGGAGTGGGAGTATCTTCTGCATGTTGACAGACAGGGGAGTTTTGATTTCAAAGGTGGGGTGGGGACACAGTTAGCAGCCTATAGCAGTGTGACCTACAGAGATACACGGATATGCGGACAAGATGTGCCGGTTTTCATAGTTAATTGTGACCTACGGTCGCAATGAACAGGTTGTGGGGGTCCCTGCTTCATCTCTCACAACTAAGGGGTCCTTGGCCTGAAAACGTTGAAGACCCCTGCTATATAGGAATTAATGTCAAGGACCCCCAATTGATTTGTATTTACCTGCTGAACCCCATTTGAAAATATTTTAGGCCATGAAGAGAATTTGATTGGAAAAATCATATAAGGTACTTCATAACACCTCTTCAAAAACGATATAGAGAAACAGGTGCAGACTGTTGGAGATCATGCGAGCAAGGGGTTGCGAACCATTTCCATGTTTTCTGGGACTGTCCAGCCTTGAGTTCCTGCTGGAAGGATATTCATAAACATCTGGAAGCTGTCTTGGGTTTTGATATCCCATTTCAATTCGACACAATCTATTTGGGTATGATAAGAAACTGCTCTTGATCCTTCTAGTAGCGAGCAAAAAGGCTATCACAAGAAAGTGGATGCAACCACAGCAACCTACTTTGTCCTCTCGTAAAAAATGGATTGGTTCAATATTTATAAAACTCATAGCACACTTTACCTCATTGACTTTGACTTAAAAAAAAGGGAACTAGCGAAAATAGCAGATCTACAAGCTCACAACAAGTAAGGCACTAATTTATTGGTGTAAAAAAAACTTGAATAATTGGAGATACAAGGTTTTTGTCCGACAGCAATGATGTTGCCTGGAAACCTTTTAATTTCAAGGACGCCCATAACTCTGAGACCTGTAAGGGTCCATTTGTACGCTCTCAGTTACAGAACTATACAGTAAAAGGGTCCATTTGTACACTCTCAGTTACAGAACTATACAGTATAAGGGTCCATTTGTACACTCTCAGTTACAGAACTATACAGTATAAGGGTCCATTTGTACACTCTCAGTTACAGAACTATACAGTATAAGGGTCCATTTGTACACTCTCAGTTACAGAACTATATAGTATAAGGGTCCATTTGTACACTCTCAGTTACAGAACTATATAGTATAAGGGTCCATTTGTACACTCTCAGTTACAGAACTATATAGTATAAGGGTCCATTTGTACACTCTCAGTTACAGAACTATATAGTATAAGGGTCCATTTGTACACTCTCAGTTACAGAACTATATAGTATAAGGGTCCATTTGTACACTCTCAGTTACAGAACTATACAGTATAAGGGTCCATTTGTACACTCTCAGTTACAGAACTATATAGTATAAGGGTCCATTTGTACACTCTCAGTTACAGAACTATATAGTATAAGGGTCCATTTGTACACTCTCAGTTACAGAACTATATAGTATAAGGGTCCATTTGTACACTCTCAGTTACAGAACTATATAGTATAAGGGTCCATTTGTACACTCTCAGTTACAGAACTATACAGTATAAGGGTCCATTTGTACACTCTCAGTTACAGAACTATATAGTATAAGGGTCCATTTGTACACTCTCAGTTACAGAACTATATAGTATAAGGGTCCATTTGTACACTCTCAGTTACAGAACTATACAGTATAAGGGTCCATTTGTACGCTCTCAGTTACAGAACTATACAGTATAAGGGTCCATTTGTACACTCTCAGTTACAGAACTATACAGTATAAGGGTCCATTTGTACACTCTCAGTTACAGAACTATACAGTATAAGGGTCCATTTGTACGCTCTCAGTTACAGAACTATACAGTATAAGGGTCCATTTGTACGCTCTCAGTTACAGAACTATACAGTATAAGGGTCCATTTGTACACTCTCAGTTACAGAACTATACAGTATAAGGGTCCATTTGTACGCTCTCAGTTACAGAACTATACAGTATAAGGGTCCATTTGTACACTCTCAGTTACAGAACTATACAGTATAAGGGTCCATTTGTACACTCTCAGTTACAGAACTATACAGTATAAGGGTCCATTTGTACGCTCTCAGTTACAGAACTATACAGTATAAGGGTCCATTTGTACACTCTCAGTTACAGAACTATACAGTATAAGGGTCCATTTGTACACTCTCAGTTACAGAACTATACAGTATAAGGGTCCATTTGTACGCTCTCAGTTACAGAACTATACAGTATAAGGGTCCATTTGTACACTCTCAGTTACAGAACTATACAGTATAAGGGTCCATTTGTACACTCTCAGTTACAGAACTATACAGTATAAGGGTCCATTTGTACGCTCTCAGTTACAGAACTATACAGTATAAGGGTCCATTTGTACACTCTCAGTTACAGAACTATACAGTATAAGGGTCCATTTGTACGCTCTCAGTTACAGAACTATACAGTATAAGGGTCCATTTGTACGCTCTCAGTTACAGAACTATACAGTATAAGGGTCCATTTGTACACTCTCAGTTACAGAACTATACAGTATAAGGGTCCATTTGTACACTCTCAGTTACAGAACTATACAGTATAAGGGTCCATTTGTACGCTCTCAGTTACAGAACTATACAGTATAAGGGTCCATTTGTACACTCTCAGTTACAGAACTATACAGTATAAGGGTCCATTTGTACACTCTCAGTTACAGAACTATACAGTATAAGGGTCCATTTGTACACTCTCAGTTACAGAACTATACAGTAAAAGGGTCCATTTGGAACATCCTCGAGTAACCCTGACGGTCCCTGGGCCAGTGGGCCTGGACTGGACCCCACTTAGAGAACCACTGGCCTAGTTTATACTTAAAGGACAACTTTGTGTTTTTTTTTACTACAAGGGTTCATATTTTAGATTGTAATTAGAGAAAAGAAAAGATGAGTGTTAAAATGTTTTCATTTACTGCTTTCAATTTTTTTTTTGCGATTTTAGTATTTTGATTTCAGTTGGTGGGGGCATGCATACAAGTGGCTAAATATGTATTTTTAAACACAATAAGCCGGCAATTTACTATTTACACCAGCCCCCATAAGTCACATCTGCCCATGAAAGATTGCGGTGAATCTTGGGAATGGGCTTCATAATCAGAAGCTCCAACCTGGGGGCATGCATGCTCCCAACCTGGGGGCATGCATGCAAATCAAAATCATTAAAATCACTAAAACCCTAGAAAGAAGTAAATGAAAACATTTGAATCTTTTCTTTTCTCTAATGACTATCTAAAATATGAACCCTCGTTGTAAAAAAACAAAGTTGTCCATTAATTGCACACCAGTATAAATCAGGATGATTAGCATCAATCCCAGGATTTCTCGCAAAGGAGAAACGACCGTAAGATCGCAGTTTAGTATCAAAACCTCCACCGGCCGTCCGTCCGTCCGTCCGTCGGTCACACATCACACCTTTGCCCTGCTCATATCTCCGCATCAGTATGACATCACACTGCTGACATCAGTATGACATCACACCGTACACAAATGACCCTTATATAAGACCGGCAAGAAACAGTGGTCTAAAACAGTGGTTGCTATGGTAACCAGTTGGTTGCTAAGGTAAAAAACATGGTTGCTATGGTAAACAGTTGGTTGCTAGGGTAAACAGTTGGTTGCTAGGGTAAGAAAACATGGTTGCTATGGTAAACAATTGGTTGCTAGGGTAAACAGTTGGTTGCTAGGGTAAAAAAAACATGGTTGCTGTGGTAAACAGTTGGTTGCTAGGGTAAACAGTTGGTTGCTAAGGTAAAAAACATGGTTGCTATGGTAAACAGTTGGTTAGTAGGGTAAACAGTTGGTTGCTAGGGTAAAAAACCATGGTTGCTATGGTAAACAGTTGGTTGCTAAGGTAAAAAAACATGGTTGCTATGGTAAACAGTTGGTTGCTAGGGTAAACAGTTGGTTGCTAAGGTAAAAAAATGGTTGCTATGGTAAACAGTTGGTTGGAGATAAGCGACCAACGGTCGCTTATCTCCCGATTAGGGAGTCTTACTGGTAGTTACGTATGCTTGATTTTGTGTACGTTTTGGGTGAGAAAGTACGTACGGTAAATCCGTTGACATGCATAGTTCCTCTCTACGTTATTTATGTGCCGACTCGCTCTCCGCTCCAATTCTGCTCTCGTTTGGGCCATGCGCCACATGGTGGTTCTGCACACATGTGTAAAAACCGAAGCATTTAGCCAAAATATGTAGAACCACAGATTTGTTTGACCCACTGTGATGTTTGGTAGGTCTATATTACGTGGTAACAGTCTCGACTGGTTCTGCTGTCTGTCGGCAACTTTATCGTGGTAAATGCAACTCCGCGTGGGTAATTATAACAAAACACACGTAGGCCTACACACCCGCTCATATATTGAACATAATTCGCAAGTAATAAATGAGCCGCTGAGCTAAATCATCTCTTCTTGTGACTTGTGTGCCTCACTGTCCAACACAACGTCTGTGCTGATGACTGTGATGCGGTGTGTGTGTGTGTGTGTGTGTGTGTGTGTGTGTGTGTGTGTGTGTGTGTGTGTGTGTGTGTGTGTGTGTGTGTGTGTGTGTGTGTGTGTGTGTGTGTGTGTGTGTGTGTGTGTGTGTGTGTGTGTGTGTGTGTGAGGAGTCGAGGCGTCCTCTTCAAGTGGTTAACGACATTCCTTTTTTCCCGTTTCTTGATAAAATATATTTATATTGGGACACACAGTTTGAGAACCGCTGTCATAGAGCAGAGTTAAAGTAATTTTCATCACTACTGCGCCTATGTTTGACAATGGTGGCCGTGGGTACTTCTTGCTACGGATACATCTTGTACGTTGAGTCTGTCCAGTTGGATGCTGTACGTAAGGGTCCGTATACGGAGCTAAATCATCCGGAGTATTACGTACTGGGGGTCAGACCGGATCAAACGGAGGAAATTTCTCTCACCCTCCGTTGCTTGTGTATTCCTGTGGTCCTTATGTACTACTATGCATGGTACTTTAGTCTGTCGAGTTGTCATATGAAAGCAGGAAGATACACAAATTAATTCATCTAATATTGCCTCTTTGAAGCAAAGAGTTGTTGTTGGGGGTCTGTCATAATAACAAACACAGCTTGGTTTTAGACTGACCAAACTTTGAAGAGTGACTGTGGACTTTGGAGATACCTGTTTGACACATCCTATAGTTTAGAGCAGGGGTGGGCAACTTTAATGATGGAAAGGGCCACTATATTTCCACACTCACTCTAGAGGGCCACATTGCATGTTGTCACGTCCTACTTTGTCATTCTAGTATGTCATACAATAGAAGCAAAAATAGCCGATCTATTTTAATACTACTAGTCAATCAACAACTGATATAGACTGAAATAATTAAAGCAGGTCATGTTTGCACGATTGGAATTGGAACAGCTGAAATCAATAATATATCAGTAATCCAATATTAAACTGCGGGCCACATTAAGTGAAGGTGGGGGCCGCATGTAGCCCCCGGGCCGCCAGTTGCCCATTTATGGTGTAAAAGAACCCACACATTGTAGTAATCATGATATCCATCTGTAAATCTGCGCCAACCAACTAAAGCCAGTCTTTTTTCACGCTGACTGAATTGACTTTTGTTTTCTTTCTGGCTATAGCCCTAAATGACCATTCCAGGTCTGTAACTCTGAGAGTGTACCAGAACCATTTGGTTCTACTTCCATTTGTACACTCTCAGAGTTATGGGGTCCTTTAACCCTCTAAGGCCCGCATTAAGAAATACTTGAAATAAAAAATTGAAAAAAATCAGATGGTGTTGTAGGAGTCCTATTAACTCATTCCCCGCCTCCCCCGATAGTCCCGAGAAAATCCCAATGTCGTTCCCCGCCAGGCCCGATAGTCCCGAGAATTTGCTTTTATATAATGTAATGTTTAATTACACTCTCCCCCAGCTCGTGACAAATTTTTATCCTTTTATCTTACAGAGAACCTAAAATATCACACATCAAAGTAAGTGTGTTTGAAAAAAAGACTGTAATAATGTATAAATTGCAATACAAATGCATATAAATCTCCCCATAACCCACAGTGAACTGGCACAGTGACGCATTTTGCGCACACAAGGCTGGCGGAAAAAAAGAGAAGAAAAAAAAAGTGTGAGAACAGCTGTGTGTGTGTGTGTGTGTGTGTGTGTGTGTGTGTGTGCGTGTGCGTGTGCGTGTGCGTGTGCGTGTGCGTGTGTGTGTGTGTGTGTGTGAACATCTCTTAGCTGGCTGGTGGTCCACGGACCACTGTCTGTTTCAGTGGTCCCCCTGTCCTGATCAGCACAGTGCTATCAGAGTCTCTGATTCAGAGATCTGTCTCTCTCTCTCTCTCTCTCTCTCTCTAGATACAAAATAATTATCGCCAATTCGCCATATAAATGCTTCTAAAACATACCTGAGAATGATGATGGTTGATTAGAATCCACAGGTTATAATCCATATATCCAGGCTATAATATATTGTTTTGTAATGGTCCACAAGCAGCCAAGCAGGCCATTGGCGCCAGGCGGTCCTTTGCAAAGGGGGGTCCCTGGTCGGCTTTCTAACAGGGGGTCCGCGGGCCCAACGCTTCGCTCCGCAGAGCAGTGGGAACACGATAATCAACTCTTACAAAATCAATCAATAAAACTGCCCGATTACATAAAGTTCACGACGCGATCCAGTTGAGTCAGAGACAAGTGAAGTGGTCCCTGGAAGGGGGTCCGTCCTCTCATTACCCTGCCTGGTCTCCAGCCAACACTTCTCACGGACCACCACCAAAACTCCCACGCTCCCCCACCACGCTCCTCCCAAAAAGCAAGAGATCAACTAGTGTCGTTACTAACGAGCAAAGACGCAGAGGAGCTGTTTAGCAGGGCAGTGCAGAGGATTTTTTTAGGGGCAGGGGGAGACATTTTTCCAACATGTCCTAGAATGTGAAAATAGCAGATCTACAAGCTCGACTTTGATTGATTGATTGAAGACTTTATTAGAAGTTTGCATAGGAAAAGGTACAGTTTCATGACGGTACAGTTCACTGGTACAAGGTCTACTAAAAGGAGATCCATGAAAAGACTAAGCTTATTTCCACTGGAAACCATTGAAGTATCTCATATAAAATTGAATGACAAGCTCTCAATGTGTCACAGTCTCAGAGCGATGTGTTGAGCTTGTAGAGCTTGTAGATCTGCTATTTTCACATTCTAGGACATGTTAGAAAAAAAGACTCATGCCCCCTTTTATGTCTATTTGTGTGTGTGCACCTGTACAGAGCAAAAGACAACCAGCAGACACACAGAGACAGAGAGAAAGCGCCCCCAAGTGGGGGCTCACAGAAATACTCACAGAAATACTGCAATATAGTATGTGAGTTTTTTGGTCAGATATAGCCAATAAAAATATTTTTCTCTGCATTTTTCTAAACAGAAAATTCTAAAAATAAATCCTATTACATAATTACATTAGTACACTTATCTGATAATGCCTGAAGCCATAAAGACACATCTCAAGTGAGTTATCCACTTGAAAACAGATCATTCACAAAAAGGTCAATAACTCCAATTATTTTGAATTTCCACCTGGATTTTGAAAAAACAAGGGGTTTGAAATGGCCAAAACTCTAGATTGCTACATCGTACATACAAAAAATATTTTTTGGAGAGACTAGAGGATGTCCTCTTTTAATCCATGCACTGTATGACATTTTCGTGCAAACAGGGAATTTAGGAAAAATGTCTAAATATGAAGAAAATGCTTAAACAAAATGGCAGGGGAGCCTACAGTGAATGTTAAAATGGCGGTCAATGTGTTAAGAGGAAAATGTAATGTTTTTTTCAAAAAAATGTTTTTGTAAGATTTTATAGCCATAAATCAAAAATCATAAATCATGCTCTAATTTACATATGGGGGATATTTTTCACAATAATAACATATGTACATGTTCTAGACATTCTAATGATCACCAAAAAAAATAGTACAGGCATTTTACTTATGTTTTTGTGAGGTATAGCTTCCATGAAAAAGTGAGATGTTGTTCGTCAAAACTCTGGAATTTCAGCGGGTGTGGCGGGTGTGAATGTCAGCCCCTGTGGGGGGTATTTATATGCAAATATTGTGGCCAATGGCATTGTAATACTAAACAATAGAATCCAATGGTGGTGTTTAGGTGGTAGGGGGAGCTAAAATAAAATGATTTAAACCTTTTTTTGGATAAAATACAAACGTTGTAATATTACAACCGTGGGCCTTAGAGGGTTAAAATAATACATTTGAGAACCGCTAGTACAAGCGAACTCCTATTTTGCCATACATAGTGTCATAGTAAATCTGTTTCATGCATATTCTGAAGAAAACCTATACAGTGAGAGTTATTTGGTATTGATGATGATCAATAAGAACATTATAATGGTGTATAAAACAAAATCTAGAATTTTTCACGGACAATACCAAGTCTTGCCACGGACACATTTGTCCGTGTATGGACAAATGGATGACCCCTGGTTAATATGCTTTACACACAGCAACTTATTCTATGATGTATCGCAGTAGTAATCCATGATATCCATCTTGACATTTTGCGCCAACCTATTGAAGTAACAAAGCTATAGCATCCCCTCCGTGAGGCAACCACTCTGTGGTGTTCCATGGATGTCAGCGAATGAAGGAGAACATTAAAATGCTGATGAGGTTCCCAGAGTAAAGGTCAGAGTGGTGTCTTAGTGAGATTAAAATGGAGGGCTACAGAGGGATGTGCATGCAAAGAAAAGCAAGCACTTATCAAGCTCACCAAGGTTCATGGCTTCCTAGTTAAAGGCTGTGTTTTCTTCAAAAGTGATGATGAAAATGCTATTGGCTGTGCAGCCGCGGAGCCAGAGAGCTAACTGCTCAATCCGGCCCTTGTTGCCATGTCTGTAAATTAAACCTTTTTACGTTCTCTTCTGATCTCCTCCTGAACAATTCATTGAAAAGTAATTTTGATTTCCAAATCACAGAGGCTGCAATTAAGTGGAAAAAAGAGAGAGTAGAATTCTAAAGTTACACTGTATTTTTTTTAATATATATTAATTTGCATGCATGATTTGAGGCATTATGTTCCAAAAATGTCTTTTGCAACAGTTGACCTGCTGGTGGCGCTATAACAGGCCAATGTGAAAAGGGTAGCATTTCATCCTTGACCTAGTGAGGCTGTGCGTGCAAAATGTCACGCAAATTGCAGGCTGTTGTTCAAAATGGACCAATCCTGCAAACTTTGGAATCCAATGTTAGCCAATCAGGACAGAATATGAAATATCTGACAAATCCGTCTTGATCACATCACTACAGAGATACTGTGTACTGATTTTTTGATACAATCTGAAGGAGTAATATCAAAGAACGTGTTTTACATAAGTCGGCCGCCTCCTCCTGTCCTCCGCTATAAAAGGCAGATGTGAAAAATGCTGGGCAATGCTTTTTCCTTGGCCTGTAGATTTTACACTGATCGGTGGAGTTATACTGTAGGTAAAAATCACACCCGTGTGAACTGAGCGGTGGTCGTGGAGGCTGCGCAACAGCAAAACAAATATATATATATTGTGTGTGTGTGTGTGTGTGTGTGTGTGTGTGTGTGTGTGTGTGTGTGTGTGTGTGTGTGTGTGTGTGTGTGTGTGTGTGGGTGTCTGGCCTGGCCTGAACAACAGCGCCCCTCCCTTAACATGTGTGGTCACAAAAGGTACTGTAGGCTACATACAGACGCATACAGACAGACAGACAGACAGACAGACAGACAGACAGACAGACAGACCCACACACACGGCCACGTATAGGAGCGTTGTGACCACCGCTCAAAAACATGAATCAGCCTGTTATAGAGCCACCATAAGACTGATTTGACATTTTTTAAGAGACATTTCTTCCTCTGCCTAGTGGGAATATACGTGCACATATTCATCAAAATTGCATGCTGTGTTCACGATTTACGGCATTTTGTTCAAAACGGAGTAATCCAGCAAACTTTGGAAGCCAATTTAGCCAATCAAGATTGAAAATGGTAAATCAAATTCATGTTGATCACATGACTGTAGAGATACTGTCTACCAATTTGCGTGATTTTTGGACAAGATCTGTAGTAGTACTGTCCAAAAATAAGTTTGGCAAAAATTAAAAGCCCTTGTGAAAAATGGGGCAGAGGTTCTGAATTGGCATCCATGGAGTGTGTGTGCACAGTTTGGCAGCGACCGGGCCAACGGCACCGGAGATTAGCTGGTAACAGACGGATGCACGCACGCACAGACGGACAGGGGGCAAAACATAGTCTCCCCCCTACCTTCGGAATGGCAATTAACACTAAACAATGACAATAACACTAAACGCTGGTAAAAAAGATAATAATAATAACGTAAATGTACGATAGTTTTTTAGGTGTCCAACCAATGGAACTGATTTTTTTTTTACCAATTGAAACACTTCATGTTGACTGACAATGAATGACAATGAACCCAATTATCGAATCCCATTTCCACATTTTCTCTATAATCCACCATCCCCTTTAAAGCCTTATTTCAGCAGATTATCTGATTTCTCACGTTGTCCATTCAGCCTCTCCTGGAGAACTTGGAGAGAAACACATTCACACAATGGCACACAGTGCTCTGTCTCAGCCTGACAGTAATGGGGGCCTTTGTATAGAAAACACAGTTGGTAATAGGCATGGCACTTACTTTAGCTCTCACATTATGCAACAAATTATGCTTACCCGCCATCGTGTACAGAAAACCTTAATGGATGAAACATGGAAATGTTGGCCATTAAACTTTAAAAAGTATGTAAGAACTTCTTTTGTCTTTTAGATTTCCTTTAGGATATGGCTTAAAACAGTTGTGAGCTTTGGTCTTATCATTGTATGCTTGTTTTTTTTTTTTTTTTTTACATAATATGTATAGTGGTCCTTGCTCTCTTGTCTACTAGATCAGGGGTTCCCAATCCTTTTTGGCTCGGGACACCCCTATGAATATATTTTTTTCATCCGAGGCACCCCTACATTATTATATTCCTAATTTTGTAGATCTGCTGTTTTCACTACTTTTGTGCGATGGCCTTGTATGATTTGCGAAAGAACGTACACATTTGGAGATACAAGATTTCCACAACGACGATATACTAGTGTTGTTGCTGCTCTTATACCACCATTATTACTGGGGTTGGTGGGGGCCAGACAGTAGCCCCCCGTGGGCCGCAATTGGCCCGCGGGCCGCCTATTGGGGAACCCTGCTGTAAGCTATGAAAACATATGAAAAGAAAACCTACAATACACAGATTGCTTTCTTGAACGTCTCTCTCCCCTCTGCATCTGTAGGGCTTATGTTTGTATCAGGTCTACATTCTTTGTTTAATCTACTCTGTAAATATAATGTTCAAGTTGTGGTGGGCGGGTGTACGAGCACATTATGACTTCAGCGGAAATCAGTCAGTGTGTAAAACCAGATTTATGCCCATATATGAACATCCTTGTGGTCAGCACAAATCAATATTGTTAGGCAACAGCGTTGGGCAACAGTTTCTGTTGTGAATGACGTCACATGCCCGTATATGGAGATTCCTGATGACAGAGAGACAGACAGCTAGGGAAAGACGGAGAAAAGGATGGGGAGAGGGGGATGGAGAGGATGACAGGGAGAGAGAGAGGGAGGATATACGGAAGGGGAGATCCTGTTTTCCCCAATCTATCTATCTAGATGGATTTGACCTTTGGTGTGCCTTCTTAACCCCAGAAATATTGTGAACCACTAGTAGAGTGCTAATTATATATGGAAACAAGCTTTGTTTACACAATCTTGCAAATCAGCATTTTTGTAATGAGTGATGGTCTGCAACCCTAAGCAATTTGATGGCGACTGGTGAGGTGACAGCAGGTACAATTATCTGTGAACAGCAAGTGAAGCCACCTAAAAGTGGAGGCAGAATTCACGTGGGGGGGGGGGGGGGGTGTAACTGAGAGAACTGCAAGAAGTCTCGTTCACACTTACTGATGCAGAGGGCCCTGTTTGCTATGGGGCAGTCCTGTGAAGATGATATGGAATAGTCAGCAAGCAACAACCTATTCTTTTTTAAGACTATAATCTAGCCTAATCTAATCTGTTTCAACCCACAAATGTCCACCTCCTCCTTTCTCACAAAGGTTCTCGTTCTGCCCTCATCCTCCGTAGTTCACCACCCACCCCTGTCTCTCTCTCTCTCTCTCTCTCTCTCTCTCTCTCTCTCTCTCTCTCTCTCTCTCTCTCTCTCTCTCTCTCTGCTACTCCCTCACTTCATCTCCACCACAAGCTCTGAGGGGAAACATAAAGAAGGAGAAAAGGGATGGTGGAGATCCTTCTCCATTCTGTAATGCTGCTAAGCACTGAATCGATGGACAGTTACCACGGTAACAGGGAGGCTGGCGCCAAAAATATATTCTATAGAGCATCTTTGATACCTCCCACTATATTCAGCCTGCCTGGCTGGCGCATCTGCCCACATAACACCACTCTCTGCTCCCAAGACACCATGCATATGACACAAATCTCTTGTTGAATGATATGCCAAACACCCAGACGTAAGTTTAACCATCTGATTGTTATGCCTCAGTCAAGCCAACCCCTTCCACAGCCAATAACTAACTTGCCTAAACTTACTGGGGCATCTAGGTGGCACAGGGGTAATTAGGTCCTACTAGTACCCACCATCACGAGACTAAGGTTCCAACTACGAACACAATTGATCATGTTCACGGTTGTGAAGGTCGGACTCTGTCACTGCACTAGTGAAACCCACAGCATGATCTCAAGGCACATGTGAGGTGTGAAACTGAGAAGAATGGCTTCTACCTCTTTATGCTTTACATCCTCCCGATGAAACTCTCACTGCTAGGTGAAAAGAAGCTCGTATTGGAGGCGACTTATTATATACTAATTCTAACTGAGTACGCATGTTGTAAAAGGGGCAGCAGTGGCCGATTGGAAACCCCGGTTCGATCAGTGCCCGCTTGGAAACCCCAGTTCGATCCCGGGCTCCTCCAGAGTTAGTGTTGAAGTGTCCTTGAGCAAGATGACTCAAAGGAGAATGATAAAACAAAGAGAAAAACAGATAAATCGTTGGAAAAACTAACATTTCTATATATAGCTTTTGAATTTTAAATTGGCAGCACACCAGCCAGCCTGTAATTTCATGTTTTCTGCGTATTAACTGCCAAAACAGTATACAATAAAGATGCGTTGATAGGGTATTTAGTGTGTGGAATTGGCCGGACATGAAACTGCAATGATTTCATGTCTCATCCAAATCACACAGTGAAGTAAAAGTCTGTGATTTATTATTAGTTTAGTGCTGCTTCAGTGCTGAGAAATCAGACCGTTGCAGTCAGTTGTACAGTATCTGCCAGGCTGTTGATAATTTATTTGAAAACTATGTGAACTGAACCCCTTTGTTGTGGTAATAATAACTGATCATATTAAATCATTCTGTTTGGCACCAACCTAGTGGGGAACGATGCAAGTTGGAGTTGGAAATGCATGCCCCAGCTGGTTATGCAATAAGTGTTGTTTGAGTACCTGTGGGTATCCGTCTGTCTGTTCTTTTTATGCCCATAGTATGGAGATTTCTGTATCTGTCTGTCTGTGCCCCTTTTATGCCCATATACATTACTGTGTGGTGTTCTGTGTCAGGCCCATATGGATACATATGGAGTCCAGGCCAGGTCAATATCTTCTTTGTAACCTTTTGTCTGTCTGTGTCGTTTTTATGCCCATATACTGTATGGTGATCTGTGTGTGTGCGTGTGTGTTGCGTCTGTCTGTCTGCCTGTGTCCCTGCTCATATTTCGCGTTCCCTGAAGTCATAAGTATATATGTGGGCATATACGTAATAACAATCAGTAAATATATGCCCATATTTGGACATATACTTATGACATCGCTAGCTGACGCTAGCGGGTGGGCTAATGTATGCTAACTACCACTGAAGTTGCGTCATTAACAGGGACAGTATGTCTGAGGCTGCAGATATCCCAGCAGTTTCTTTTTTGCATAGAACCCTGCGACGGGTGAGTTCCAGTCAGTCTCTCACACTCAGTATAGATGAAGAGGTCCCTGTCGCTGTCATTGGACTTCACAGATACTTGTCACAGCAGCATCAGCACCAGTCTGATGACACGTACAGCTACGATGTGACGCTCACTGATGGAGTGTGGCAAGCTAAATGCCTTCTTCATCACAGTTTAAATCACCTGGTGCACACAAATGTCCTCCGGAGTGGAATTGATATCAAGATCAGTGACTGCTCATTTGTTCATGACGAAAGGAGACTGGGCCATGGTTACATTTGCATCACAAAGGTCAGAGGTTGTGGTTCAAAGGGTTCTGCTGTACTACCAACTGTGAGGGATGTGAATGCCCTCCCTGTGTTGGTCAGGGTTGGCATGGGAAACATGGCAGTGCAATATGACAGGCCCCTTCAGGTGAACCGAAAGCATTACCTCCCTCTCTGGAATAATGAGGATCCTGAAGGCAGCGTATGGGCCTCACCTGGCCCTCCATCTGATTTGGTGCTGGACGTGTCCAAGATGGCCCGCGTGTGTGACCTCGAGTCCTCTTTTAGAAACCAAAGGAAACACCTCCCTCTACTAGTGAGGATAATACAAAAATCCAGATTACGCTACTATGGAAAATCTGGATTTCATTACCCATATCAGGCATACTTTGAAGTTGCAGACCAGAGTGGCATAATGTCACTTGTTTTGTGGAATGAGCTTTGTCCACAGTGGTACCAGAGACTGAATGTAGGAACGGTGTTGTACCTCCAAAGCTATACCCTGAAGCAGAGCTATTCTAAAAGGTCCCGGCCTCAAATGGACCACCACAGAATAAAGACATTTACCTCAGTAGAGATCTGCCTGAATCCTCAAAGCCCAGCTGCAGACATTACTGTAATCTCACCAAAATGTGTACCATCTCAATGGGCATTGCCTGAGGTTGCCTACAACTTTGCCACCAGGTCAGACGTGGACAATTTGGCCAACGGCTCAGCATGTGATGTCATTGGTTTGGTAACATTTGTAAGTCGTGTTGAGAGAGTGAAGAGCAAGAAACTAGACAAATACTGGACATATCGCTGGGTCCATGCAGTGGATGGGACATCTAAGCACCCCTTTATCTTGGAGATTTTCTCCTCCTCTCGACCAGACATCTTCAATTCCATCTGCCCAATGACTTACTTGGTTTGCACTCAGATGAGGGTGTGCCAAGTGAAAGACTCATTGCCCTATCTCACAAGCAGTTGTGAGACGGAGATATTCATTACAGGATATCACAAAGGCCGGCCATACGTGACTGACCCAAGGGTGAAGAGTTTCCTCCAGTGGACCAAAACCCTGAAAGACAACGTCATGCTTCAGAAGTCTATTGTTGGTGGCCATTATTGCTTCCCTCACCCCCCACAGATCTCAGATCTTCAGAGGGCAGATGGCTCATCTGACATTCCTCTGGTTGCTGCAGCTGAGTTGAAGAAGGAGCTAGAATCACTTCAATACAGACAGCATAAAAGACTTGCAATTCAAGGACAGGTCGTAGCTGTCAGATACCTGAAATGCCCAAAGAAGGCAGATTCTGACCAGGAACACGTATCGGAACAGTCAGAAAGTGTACAGAGGACAGAGGTGCTGATGGAAACATCTCCCTCCACTGCAGTAGCCTTGGGAAACAAACTAAAGAGAGGTAAAAAGAGGTACATCCGGCAACCCTACATGACCCGTGCTAGGACAAGAATGATGGATGGGGCTGCTTCTACAGCAGAGGGACAAGAGCAGGGCAAGAAATTGCTCGAGGCAAAATCAGAGGAACTGCAGGATGAGGAGTATAACGGACAGGATGACATAGATCCAAGCCTATCAGCTGACCTACGTTGGTTGTCCTGGGAAAGTGATGCTTGGCCCAAGCAAAGAGCAGAAGTATCAGATCATCTATGCCAAGGTGGATTGTTTCAAGAAAGCCTTACGCAGAGGTTCGAATATGATGACAAGGACCTTCTCATGCACTGGAGTAACCTTCATCCTGCCCGGTGGGCACCTGAGCAGCCCACCGATTTCAGCTCAAATGTGGACTGCCCAGGATACTACCAAGTTACAATATTAGGCATTAACAGGAAGAATGCCATAGATGCTGCGTTCTTTCCTGTTATGAGTTCTGTGGACCCCAGAGCTGTAGGGCTTGTGCAGGAACCCCATGGCAACTCACTGCTGTCCTGCCTTGAGTCAGGTTTCCTTTGCCCTCTCGGTGAACCTTTGAACCAGAGGGAGGCCAGCTCTCCACACCCAGAGGAAGTCCTGAAGACAGCAGAGGAACTAAAAGACACACATCTCGTGTGCGTCCTTGACCTGTGTCATCTGGGTGGGGATAAGGTGGAGGTCCTTATCAGTAAGGTGTACAGAGCCTAGGTGTTAGAGGCAGGAAGGGATTTCCAAGTCATTCGTTTATTACGTGTTGATAGTCAAACTCTTTGATTGAGCTGTCTATAAAAAATCACACCCAGTGTGAAGTGAGTGGTGCTTTTTATGAGTTTCTTTCATTAAGCGTCCCGCGAAGCTTGGCCAATGAGCCAAGGGTGGGATATACTTACATGTTGTACATACAAACAGACAAAGCCAGATGTACTGTAGATGCGGCGAGTATAATGTCGGTCGGACGGATTGATAGGGTTACGTGAACTACAGTCGGACACACAGATAGACACATGGACAGACACAGATTTCAGGCGTTTAGATTAGCAATGGCTTATTTCTTGTGTGCTCTTACATAAGAGTGGAATGAATGGCTAACACTCCTAGGTGTTAATCTATTGTGATGTTTCACAGTGATGGTTATGGTTATGGTTTTATTATGGTCTACCCAGATCGTAAACATACCGTATACTCCCACTGTCATATTCCAACTGTATAATATACAGATGCATGCTGAGTTTAGGTGTCTACAGTAACAGTACCGTACACAGCTGAAACCTGCTGCAGTGAAATACTACTTTAGTTGCCGTTTTTTCCGCAGAGCATAGAGTGACACCATGGAATACAGTTTATGTAACGCTCCGTGTGTGGGGGAGGTGTGCGAGTGTGTGTGTGCGTGTGTGTGTGTGTGTGTGCGTGTGTGTGTGTGTGTGGATGTGCACTCACGCACGAGCATACGTTTTTGCACAGTAAATCCTGTGTGTTAATTTGACACTGTGTAAAAAAACTTATGTTCTCCACTATATGTATACATTAACTCAAATGCGGGTTAATTTGGGTAAAAATGGGGAGAATGAATGCTTCATCCAAGGTGCCGTGCAACGTGATGGAAGTCAGTATTTTTTTAAACACAAGCTGCCCTTCTACAGTATGGCTATTTGTATTTAGTGGAATTTGTATTTTGTGTGTGTGCGCACACACACACACACACACACACACACACACACACACACACACACACACACACACACACACACACACACACTTGTTTTGTTTTCCTGTTGAATTCTGCACACAGTGATCACAGTCAGCAAGCAGAATGTCTTCGGTGTTATTCCTCTTCCTGTCCTCATTATCACGAAGGGGTGAGACTCTCTCCCTCAACCTTTCCTGACAGCTGAGACCCTCGTGCTTGCCTTGGAGCTGAGACCGAGCTTTGCATCAACTGAGGCAAATTCCTCTTTTTGGGTGGTGTCTAAAGAATTCCATGTGGGAAAAATGGGTCTCGGGAAGAGACTGTGAAGAGTCAGAGGAGTCTTTCTTTTGCTCAGGGATCATACCACCCCTGTCTCATCATGTGATGCTTTTATCAATTCTCTAGTCAGAAGAAAGCTGCAGCAGTCTCCCCCGTCTTCCTACTGTACATGTACATGTTAGCAGAACACTGCCATGTCTTTTGCATGCTACTGTGCACTGAGATCAAACATGCAGGTATGGTATTTATAAAAGTGTTTGTGTACGTTCGTGCGTGCGTTCATGTGTTTAATTCGCAATGGTTCAGGTGGAGGTGTACAGTATGTGTCATCATATGAAGTCTTATACTGTACTGTGAAGGCCTGGGCCACAGGTTAGTGGTCCACAATATATTGTATGATATAAATGGTAAGATAGGTGTCCTCCTTTTTTTGAAGACCGTAGCCCTGAAACAGCTGGGAACTAATTGAACTCTTGAAGTAATCTGTAGCTAACTGGTTAAGTTACCAGTTAGCTACAGAAAAGAAACACAGACAAATGTTGGTGTTTCATCATGAACAGCCAATGAGGGACCAGCATTCCTGGTGATGCCACTGTTGATGTCAGCAGATGCTATATAAGAAATAAGAGCGTTCTTGGTAATGTCTTCATTAACAGCCAATGAGGCCAGCAGGGCACACCTCGGACCATCGGACCAGTTACCCATATATCGAGACCCCTGGTACCCATATATGGAGATCCATGTACTGTATATAGAGATATGCTGTGAGAGCCCAAACATGCTTACTCAGTTATTCGTTATGTGAAAGTCCTATGATGTCTCACTCTCATCATACCCTTTTTATGCCCATACATGGAGATCCCTGTCTGTAGAACCAGCCACACAGATATGGGCTGTTTGACCATATATGGATTCTGTTAGTGTGGTATGTGGCCGATGTGGCCTCCATATATGGGCAATCCTGTATAGATATGGGATTAATATTGATGACATCAGGGAACTCCATATATGGGTATAAATGAAGCCAGAGCGTTATGTCAGAGCGACAAACCCATTCTGTTAGAGTGGTTCCCCTGACATCACAGTGACATCAGAGCATGATGTCAGAGCGGCAAACCCATTGACCGTAAGAAAGTGTACACGGCCGAACGGACAGTAATAGACCAGTAAGACTCCCTAATCGGGAGGTCCGTCAGGTCGCATATACAAACTTTAGAAGGCAATGGTAGCCAATCAGGAGGGAGTATGGGAAATGGGACAGATCCATGTTGATGATATGACTTTACAGATAGTGTGTATCGCTTTGAGTGATTTTAGGGCAAGATGTGTTGGAGCAGTGTCCAAAAATGTGTTTTGCCTAGAAGAGGGCCATGTGAGAAATGGGTTGAGGTTGTGGTTTGGCAGCCAAGGAGTGTGTGTGCAAAGTTTCGCATGGATAGGGGCAACTGTGGGGGAGATATGAGTAGGGCAAAAGTGTGACGTGACGTGACTGACAGACTGACAGACTGACTGACGGACTGACAGCCGGTGGAACTTTTCATAGTAACCAACAATGGCAAAGTCAATTTATGTCAGCGGGAGAGGGTAGAGGGGGCAGGGGAGAGAATATTTTGAGTTCAACAGAATAATAGCTGAGGAGAGAAGCTGAACCTAGATAGAGTATTTGGTCGGGAGGCATACTGAGCGAGGCATCCATAATGATGTTGAGGGCCTCAGGCCGACAACAGGCTGATGAGTGAGTTGGTTTTCACCACTCTCTGCAGTGATTTCCATTCCAAGACAGTACAGTTGCCACACCAAGCTGTGATGCAGTAGGTGAAGATACTTTCTATGGCAGTGTTTCCCAAACACTGGGTCGGCTCATTTGTGGGCCATGGACACATTTGTATGGGTCTTTTTAGCTTCCTTAAATTTTTGTAATCATTTCAAAATATATATTTTTAAGGGGGAAAATGCAACTTTTCAGGAAGAAAACATTTTTTTTTTCAAAAGAAATGTAATTATGAAAAAAATGTAATAAAATTAGGAAGTAGTGAAAATAGCCGATCTGCAAGCTTACAGCGCGAAGCGACGCATTGTAAGCTTGAAGATCTGTTATTTTCACTAGTTTGGACCCCGGGAAAATATCAAATTTCTCTAATTTGAGTCTCGAGCTAAAAGGTTTGGGAACCACTGTTCTATGGTACAGCGGTAAAAGGTGTTTAGTTTACTTACTACATTAATGATGATGATGATGATGAGTTACTAAGTGTGTGAGAAACATAATGAAAAGGCATGAAAGGACAAAGGTGTCACATTAATTACTGATCAAGCCCTCGTCATATTTTCAGTCAGCCCAGAGTGTCGCTGGGATCGATTACAATTTGTCAGTGGTCACAGACACCACAGTGTGGTTGTGCTTCTTATTTATTTTATGCTGAGACTAGCTTAATTTAATGCACGCCTGTAAATACACAGGAAGGCAGTAAGTGCCTTCATGCTGGGGGAGTATGCAGAACCATCAGGCCTGTTTTGCCAGTCTCAGTCAGGTCTCTCTGCACCTTTCCACCCACGACCTCACCTCCTGCCAGCTCCTATATCTGCTGTTTGACAGAGAGACACACAAACTTTTCCAAATAGAGGGGAAATAAAAGGCACAATGCACGATAATCTCTCTCTACTCTCTGACAGCAAGTTGACACATGCACCACTGCAGTACTCGCTCAGTCAGTCAGTCAGTCAGTCAGTCAGTCAGTCAGTCAGTCGGTCGGTCTGCCGGCCAGCCGGCCAGCCAGTCAGCCAGCCAGCCAGCCAGTCAGTCAGTCAGTCAGTCAGTCAGCCAGCCAGCCAGTCAGTCAGTCAGTCAGTAGGTCAGTCAGTCAGTCAGTCAGCCAGCCAGCCAGTCAGTCAGTCAGTCAGTCAGTCAGTCAGTCAGTCAGTCAGTCACTCACTCACTCACTCACTCACTCACTCAGTCACTCAGTCACTCAGTCACTCAGTCACTGACAGTGCTGTCTTGTTATCATCTCATTCGCTGCTGTTTGTTTTGGTGTTACTGTATCTCATTAAAGATGGCAGAGACTCCGTGACCAGTTTTGGTTGACATATACGACGGCAGGAGTGCAGTTTGGAAATATTTTGCATTAAAAAGAACATACAAAAGACAGAAGCAAGACTAAATGCAAGTGGTACTAGAGAGCACTACTAACGAATGGTGTTTGTTAACACAGCAAATGTGTTGTCCTGTTGTTGGACCAACATCCATTTGTAATTATCTAAGCTAAGCTAATCCCCCTGACCCCCTCAGAGCTACTGTATAAGGAACCGCAGGCAGCAGACCTCAGAGTCAGAACTTACCGTAAGTAAATTAACTTAAATGCTGTAGTGCTTAGCACACACGCACGCACACACACACACACACACACACACACACACACACACACACACACACACACACACACACACACACACACACACACACACACACACACACACACACACACACACACACACACACAGTACTGTTGAAGTTGTTCAAAACAACTAATGTTGCCAAAAAGTGTGATATTTCTCTTATACTGTAGTACCAAAGACATTTAATGTATTAAGAAAATATGCTTCTCGATTATTCAATTCATGAAAAAAGTGAATGATAGAATAATCGCTAAGAAGATAATGGATATTTGCAGGCATCCATTTCAGTAGAGTGTCTCTGTGTCGCTTCATATAGAAAGTTATATTGATTGTTTGTATCTTTTCTTCACAAACACCTGGTTTCAGTAGCATATCGTCTCTGTCGGGTGGAAACCTCATATTTCCAAAACTTACTTTTCAGGATTCAAATAAAAAAAATAGCAAGTAGCAGATCTACAAGCTCAAAAACGCGTTTTGAGCTTGTAGATCTGCTACTTTTGATACTTTTGTGTGACGCTGCAGTTACAGTATGATCAAGTACTGTAGGACATTCATCGGGGGAAAAAAAACACAAAAAGTTTAAATATGGAGATAAGAGGTTTGTGCCCGACAGCAATGTAATCCTACTGTAATACCATTTGATGCTTTATTGTTATCATCTTGACCTTGGCTGTACAGTAGCCTCAATAGCACCAAATGTTCTGCCACTGCATGAACACAAGATAAGAGAGAACTCGCTAGACAAACTCTTTGGTAACATTTTCTAGGAAGCCCATGTCTATAAGCTTGGCAATGCCAGACTAATCACGTGGGATCACTCACAAGTTCCTGATACCGTGGAGGAACTTGTGAGTGATCCCACGAGATCGGTCTGGCAATGCCAAGCTACAGTACACGTTTATAATGTGATATATTCATAATGCATTATAATCTGCTCATAATACTGTAAAATGATACTTATAAGCAGGCATACATATTAGCAGTGCTTTCAAACAATAATCATAACATATAAAGCATTTATGATGCCTAATCAGGTAAACATCATAATACACCAGTAAAGACTCCCCTAAGGGCGAGAAGCAACCTATATATGGAGAGGGATATGGGAATTCCAATATTAAATAATTCATAATTCATATTTTCTTCTCTAATGCAATCTCTGACCTGTATTGTAATAGGACTGGGCAATTAATCCACAATATATTCTATTGTAAGCTTATGTTTAACCTCTCACAAACTTAATGTAGGTTAATCGAATAATCAAGAAGCAGCGTTATCATTTGTGATATTCTTTTTTATTTACTTTGTATCAACGATCTATTGAGGCAACCAATTGACATAATTGTGATATTGGTTTGAAGTCATATTGCCCAGCCCTCTATTGTAAAGTGGTTTTATATTGTCTAGTGTCCCCCCCCCCCCATTATACATATATAATGTAAAATGAAGGTCTCAGAGGGGTTTCCCTGTTAATTAAAATTAAATAAAGATTATCTTCTGTGAACTCAGACAGTACCCTTGTGTGGTATAGAGACCCTGAATGAGACATTTTATTATCTCCACCAGCCGAAGGCATGGGGGAGAGTATGTTTTCCCCTTCGTCTGTCCGTGTGTCCGTGCGTGTGTCCGTGCGTGCGTCCGTCCGTGCGTCCTCGTGTTTGTGTGCACATTATCTCAGGCGCCGTTGGCCCGGACGCTGCCGAAGTGAGCACACACATTCCCTGGATGCCAATTAACCTCTGCCCTAAATTTTTCAAATGGGCCTTTTCTAGCGCCACCTAGTGGCCGATGTTCGCAAAACACATTACTGTGCACTACTCTTACAGATTTTGTCCAAAAATCCTACAAATCGGTAGGCAGTATCTCGACAGTCATGTGATCGACACGGATCTGTCCGATTTTGCATATATTCCATCCTGATTGGCTAAGATTGGCTTCCAAAGTTTGTAGGATTGAGCCGTTTTGAACAAAATGCCTCAAATCCCAAACGCAAAGTGCAATTATCATGAAATCGCGCACACCCCAGGCAATGCAGCCTAAACACCTGTGATCCCTCATGTCTTGGCTGCATCATGTTGCCACGGCATGTGGGATCACATTGTGGACTTGTGGTTATGATGCACAAGCAGGCAAACTGTATCTTTCCAGTGTCCGGCAATATCACCTTGCATAAACCAGTAAGACTCCCTAATCAGGAGATACACAAACTTTAGAAGGCAATCGTAGCCAATCAGGAGGGAATATGGGAAATGGGACAGATCCATGTTGATGACATGACTTTAGAGATACTGTGTACCACTTTGCGTGATTTTAGGCCACAATCTGTAGGAGCAGTGTCCATGTGGCCATGTGAGAAATCAGGGCTGGAGGTTGTGATTTGCCATCCAAGGGGTGTGTGTGCAACGTTTGGCATCGATAGGGCCAACAGTGGCAGAGATAAGAGTAGGTAGGGACAAAAGTGTGACGCAAAAGTGTGACGTGACAGGTGGACGGACGGACGGACGGACGGACAGAGAGCCGGTGGAGCTTCAGGTGACACATTGTGTTTCAACTCTTTCAATTTTTTGTTGAGTGAAGTGCTGCACAACACTTTAGTCACCAAGTAGGTAATGAGGCTCAAAGATGCAGTGTCGGCTTTGCGGCGCAGGCATGCTGTAGAATGTGACGGTAGATGATGAATCATCACGTTTTATTTTCCTTATACTTCCCGTTTGTTCTTTCCTTCTCCCACCATCGCAGCTGTTCACATCAGACAGACCGGACACACCTTAACGGCCGCTTACGCTTCGGAACCAGTCCCTCTCACGTGTGCTCCCTTTGATCAATAATTGATTGAACCTGTGGCGCTGTTTTGCTGCGCTCTTGTTCCGTGCAAGCCAGCATAAATCTATGATGAGAGTGGTTGATTCACGTGTCGCTGGGTTCAACCCAGGACCCTCATGGTGTTTTGGTTTGATGTTGTTATTCTATGGACTTCCTGCTGTGCTCAGGACATATTAACTACTGTATCATTGATCCTGGGCTGATAAATACAGTATATCGATACTATATCGATATCAGAATATTAGACTAGATATCGATTGTGTTTTTCAACACCGTAATATTGGTACAAGTTTGGACTTTGATTTTGACTTAGCATTATTATTATTATACACTGTCCTTAAACTGTATCTTACGGCCACACTACGCGCTATACATGATGCTGATTATTCTACTGGCAAAAGATACGTCCATTTCTCAACGTCATGCTGTCATACAATTCAAAGTTGTTAATTGACTCCATTGGTGTAAAGTAAGGACGATGATACACGAAAGAAGAAGTCAAATTTAGACCAGATATCGACCCATTATGTGATTGATACACTATGTAAGGTTCTTGAGCAGCCACTTGACCATTCTCCTTATATTGCACTATAAGTGACACCTCCGACACCTCCGACGCCTCAGGGTGACAAGCGACCTCGACCTTTAGGGCGAGGTCGCTTGTTGCCCTGAGGCGCCATGTCTTGGCCGTCTGGCCAGTGATGTATATCGGAAAAGTTACCCATATATGGAGATCTATGTACTGTATATGGAGATATGCTGTGAGACCCCAAACATGTACTCAGTTATTCGTTATGTGAAAATCCTGACGTCTATCACATCTGACATCATACATAAATCCCTTTTATGCCCATACATGGAGATCCCTGTCTGAACCAGCCACACAGATATGGGCTGTCTTCCTCCATATATGGGCATTCCCATATGAAGTCATGCTAAGGGCTTAATATTGATGACATCAGGGATCTCCATATATGGGCATAAAAGGGATTCTGTTAGAGTGGTTCCCATGACATCACAACATACAATCCATTGTATGCCCATACATGGAGATCCCTGTCTGAACCAGCCACACCACTGTGATGTCACCTGTTTAAGCCCATATGATCCCTGAGTATCTGACATCACTGTGATGTCACAGTGATGTGTCAGGGGAACCACAGTGTCAGGCATTATCCCTGCTCTGAGTATCTGACATCACTGTGATGTCACCTGTGATGTCACAGTGATGTGTCAGGGGAACCACAGTGTCAGGCGTTACCCGTCCGGGGGGATACGGTCAAATTGTGATGGTTCTGACAGCAAAGGTAACATCCTGGCCTTCTGTACATAATCATTATCAGCCATTTGGGCTGATACTTTTTAAATGGAAGGAAACCCTTCCTCACACAGAGGTCATGCAGTTCACTAAATTGGAGAGAATTAGGTATTCCCTTCAAGGATCCATTTCAAAATGGTATACAGCAACAGCAGAAAGGGACATTGTAAGATTGCACTGGGGATAGTGGCTTACGCAGTCTTCTCTTAAAGGCAATGGCATCTGGCACATTGATTTGTTTTATCAATGTAACGCGGCAAACCACACCTATGCATAATGTAAAGGGTAGCGCAGGTGTTTTAGGGATGAGGCTGGTGTCCAAAGATAGCTGCTTTTGCACTTGTTGCCCCTTGCGCAATGCTAAATCCCCAAATAGTGGGTTCAAGGGCCATTCTCACTGAGCACTAGAACTATAACTATAAAAAGTATAGTTTTAAAAATCATTCTATAGTCAAGTGGATGGCAACTAAAAATACAATGGTCAACGATATAGTCTATAATCTTTATACCGTAGTTATCGTCAGGGACGTGCTGGGCCCCTGATTCAGCCCGGGAAAAAGAGTTGGAGAGGCCCTCATTTCTTTTTTTTTCTTCTTTTTTTTTAGTTATATTTCGTCGTTGTCGGGTGGAAACCTTATATGTCCAAAACCGTTTGTTTTGTATTTATTATTTTAAAAATGATTTAAACTTGGTGCGAGGCGTTGCGTGCTTGTAGATCGGCTGTTTTCACTACTTTTGTGCAACGGCCTTGTATGATGAAGCAGGGCTTTGCTTTGCGAAAAAATGTATACATTTGAAACTTGGAGATACGAGGTTTCTGCCCGACAGTGACGATTTACTTTGTTGGCCGCCCAGCCCCCAAAATGGCAGGCCTGGACCGGCCGGGAATGAACCGGCCGTTCGAGAGTTGTCCCGCTTTTCCCAATGGCCAGCACGTCCCTGGTTATCGTGCCCATTGGGAATGGCACTTTGGCACCAACTGGGGTTTTTGACTGGTTCAAGCTAAATATGCTTGATGGTGTTTCAAATATTTGTGTTATCAAACACAGGATAAGGCATACATTTACAAATCAGACATTTAAATAGTGCTTCGTTATTTTCTTAAACAGACACATACACACGCACACACACACACACACACACACACACACACACACACACACACACACACACACACACACACACACACACACACACACACACACACACACACACAGTACAGTACAGTACAGTATAATGTGACCCAGATCATTACTGTGTTTAGCCAAACTTACGATGTTCCTTTTATAGATTGTACATTGTTGTAAAAGACAGTAATGTGATACGAATGTCTTTACATTATGATCAAATTCCATCGTAAAACAGTATCCTTTCTATCATGGTAAGACTGAGAATAATTCAACATGATATGATTACACTAAATATCTATTACTATTGTGAGCAATGAGCTGCAATTGTATCTCTTCCTTTGTAAAGTTTGCTATGATAAAAGTGTGTGTGCGTGTGTGCTGTGCTTTTGCTAGGGAACACGAGTGGACCATGATTCTTTGCTGCACAGTACATAGTAGTTTTCATTATTCATTTATTTGTATGTTTACCTGACAAAAATCTGTGATCTGTTCATATACTTGGACAGTGAATGTTCATTTAAGAGCTTAACACCTTGCAAGCCGCGGCAGAACCCTCTGAACAGAGGTAGCGCCGAAGAAATAAGCCATTTATTTACAAACATGTTTTAAAAAAACAAAGCCCACATGATAACAACACGTAATGGAGTGCTCGATACAGCGTACATATTCATCCTGCAGAGGTCGGCGATCTTACTTTGGCGAGGCGGAGGGGAGATCAATTCCATTCGTTTACGTGCGGCGAAGCAGGGAAAGGAGCGATAGAGAAGCGGCGCCCGAACGTGATTGAGACCGCGATCCACGAACAGAGACAAAGACCAGCCATATTGTTTGTCCTTCTTGTCGAGTTTCAACAACGTGGAGAGTAGGAGGCCACTCCTAGCCACCCATCCATCCAGAATGTGAGTCAACGGCGCGGCCTGCTGGATACTACGAGTATCACACCCAGTCCCAGAAAATGATTGAGAGAGGATATTAACCGTTTCAGATGGCTCCAACAAGACACAGAGAAGAATGGCCGATGTTTTTTTTTTGGATTATTATCATTTATATCAAAAGTCCGGGAATAGACGTGTGGCTGATTGGACCAAGTAGGAAGTCCGAGGGGTGTTAAAGGGGAAGACCACCCATTTTCAATATTGAATTATGTCATTAATATACCTTAGAGGAGTTGTGTGGGAATAGAAAAAAAAGTTCCCCCTCTTCTGTGTTGCCTAGAACTGGAGGATTGATTTTGGGGTTTGTATTGTAAAGTACAATGTGTGATGTCATCAAGTTGTAATTTGCAATACAAACCCCAAAATCAATCCTCCAGTTCTAGGCAACACAGAAGAGGGGGAACATTTTTTTTATTTCCACACAACTCCTCTAACTAAGGTATATTAATGACATAATTCAATATTGAAAATGGGTGGTCTTCCCCTTTAACTCATTCTGGGCGATGCCCGTAGAAACCGTAGATTTCCCGCTGTACCGCGGTGCCATGCCCGTCGAACCCGGAAGTTTAATTAGCTTTAATCATTATGAAAGGATTAAAAGTATTATCGCAGATTTTCGCTGATTCTGTCTCTTTAGGCCCGCCCCCTAACTGTATCCGGTCATTTCCGGTCTGGACCGGATCTAGCTTTCCGTATCCGGTCTGAGCCTGGGCCATAGTCCCGCCTCCGTTGGTTTACAGTGTAACAGAGGAGAAAGCTACTCGGCGATGGAACACTCGTTTTTCAATCGGATTTTTGCGTTTGGAAACTTTGATCCAGTCTCTACACGCCTGGATTATGATCCCCGCACATATCGTGCGTTTTGTGCGCGAACGTGTCCACTTGTTACCATAGCGCACAGTTGGCTTTTTTCAATGCTTTTTCATGTAAACACTGGCGGATAAGCAGGGATACAGCGTGGCAACGGATATGTCTATTTCAATGGGGGTTTTTTTATTCGAAAGCTTGTCACCGAGTCTACAGTCTACTAGATGAGTCGTGCACAGATTGTGCATGATGCGTGCGCGTGCCCACGTTAAAAGGTAAGGACAATTTGGCAGCTGCTTACTAGAGCTATGTTTAAAATGGCAGCAAAATTGTTAAGTACAGTAGCGTACATGATAAAAAGAAGTGGTGGTTGGATGGTTGAAATTTGATGATAAATGTTGATCAGGTCCAGTAGACAAATAAAATAATCCTCCTCCGCAGTTATAAAGTTGGCTCACACATTAATTAGGGCACCCTGCATAGCAACCGTTGCCAACTAGCACTGTTTGTTAGTATAGAGCTTAGTGGTTGGCTGTTGTATGTTTTGTTTTTTATCTATGAGTGCCGCCTTTGCCACAAAGAGCCATTTTAAAACTGTGTGGGTTTATTCCTCACACCATACTAAGAAATAAAACACGCACGCACACACACACACACACACACACACACTGCCCTACAGCAGTGGTTCCCTAACCTTTTAGCCAGTGACCCAAAAGAAAAATTTGATATTTGCTGATCTACAAGATCACAACGTGTGGCACCATGTTGTGAGCTTGTAGATCGGCTATTTTCACTACTTCTTAAATATTTGTGTTCTAATTTACGGAATTTCTTAGATTTTTCTAAAAGTCGCACTGCAGCGGACCCATGCATAAAAATGTGTCCGCGACTCACAAATGGGTCCCGACCCAGTGTTTGGGAACCAGTGTCCAACGGTATGTCACTGCTATGTCACTGCTGTGACTGTCCTACACTGTGGTCTGTTGTCTGAACCCTGGTCGTGGCATGACAATAGCTTAATGTGTCCCCAGGCACCCGAGAGCTTTAACAATAGACACAGCGAGGAAGAATGCTTGATTCCTCCTGGAACCTCATCCGCTCACTAAGCCAGCATTTTGGTGGCGAAGTGTGTTAGGGATTCAAAGTAGGACAAACATTTCAAACTACAGTAACACTGCCAACATACATTTTATTTATGACTACATAATGAATAATTCTCTCTCTATTAGGCTGTTGTTTACATCGATACCTCCCCCCTTACGGCAAAACGATATCCCTTTTCTCCAGCCTACATGTGCACTTGTCTCTTGTGTTTCTCCCTCACTGCCGCGTGTCACAGGATAACGTGTCCGTGTAGCAGCGTAGACAGACCTGGCCCGTGGTTCCCTCTTGGCTAGGCTCCCTACAATGGGGCGGGGAGTGGGAGGGAACTCGTTTGCCGCAGAGTTGCCGGTGCAGCGGTGGGGAAGCAATTCATTGCTGTCCCACAACACTGACAACGCTGGGGCACACTCACACACACACCCACCCACCGAAGCGTGTGCGCGCACACACAGACACACACACACACACACACACACACACACACACATAGAGACACATACGCACCGGCACAATGAGCAGCCAGTCTGAGGACTGCCAGAGTGCAGGCAGTAGTTTGAAGAGGGCTCTCCCCAGCCAAGCCGTATCAGGTTGAAACCTACCACATACACACACGCACACGTACGTGCGCGCGCACACACACATATCCATTTCCAGACACTGAACATTCCCAGAGATGCAGGAGAAGGATGCGAGCGAGGAGGTAAGATGAGGCTTACTGACAAAGCGATGGAGAGTTTAGTCTTAAATAGAAGTATGCAGAAGTGATACAAACATTTACCTGTTTGCATGTGCGTGTGTGTGAGAGCGTGTCTGTATGTGTGTGTGTGTGAGAGAGAGTTAACATGCATGTGTGTGCACGTTAACAGCCACATCACCCTGCAGAATGAAGAGGAATGCAGCCTGAACTCAAAAACAAAAAAAAAACAACTGCAGTAGTCTACCTCCCTCCCTCCCTCCCTCCCTCTCATCTCCTCATTCTTACTTGTTCACAGACTCTCCCTTACAGTACAGTGGCTTCCTCTCTCTGTCCCTCTGCGCCTCTGTCTGTTTCACCCATGGCAGTTTTTTATTATGAATGAGCTCCTTCCATAGAAGCCGAACCGCTCTTCCAAATCTCGGCTTGCGTCGTGAGTTGTGTGCGTGTGCTGGAGAACACCTCAGTGTGATGCAGTTCACGGAAGCGGTTGCTGTCATTATTTAAAAAAAACACTCTCGCAAACTCACACATGAAAAAGTGGATGTGATTCGGATTGGTGTGTGTGTGTGTGTGTGTGTGTGTGTGTGTGTGTGTGTGTGTGTGTGTGTGTCTGTGTGTGTCTGTCTGTGTGTGTGTGTGTGTGTGTGTGTGTGTGTGTGTGTGTGTGTGTGTGTGTGTGTGTGTGTGTACGTGCATGCGTGTTTGTGGGGATAAGCATGCTGGGGTGAGGCTGAATCAGGCCATGCCTCCTGTGCTGCGGTTGCCACTCAGTTCTTTGGCTGGGAGGGTTTATACCTGCAGCTGGCTGCATTCTGATCTTAAAGACAGATGTACTGCATGCCTTGGTGGAAAAAAGTGTTGCGAGTCATGTCGCTCAACAACTTGATGGCAACTGGGGGATGTGGATGCGACTTGCGTCAAATCCAGTTATACACTGTAGAGTACCATGTCTCTCCCTGGAGAAGGCACTGACCGTTTCCCTTTAGTGCTGACTGTGTGCTTTGCAGCTCCTGAACAAACACAACATTGTTTCTTGTTCATCGTCTATGGAAGCTGCCACCGACAGGACTTCATAAAACTCAAGCTGTCACTCAGGCCTGATTTATACTCGATTGCGGCCGGTGTCTCACATTGAAAGTAGCAGCTCCACGAGCTCACAGCGAGTTGCGCCACGGCACCTTGTGAGCTTGTATATCGGCTATTTTCAGTGCGAGACACAATACATAAATCTGATAGATAGATCAAGTTTACATAAATGTGGATTTAGGAGATGAGGGGAGACATGGTGAGGTGCGGGGGCTTGCTTGATCACGTTGACAGCCAATACTGTGCAGTGAGGCACTGACCGTGAACAGATGCCACTTGAACAAACCCTTTCCACGGGACAGATTCATGAGACGTCTTTAGTCTTTTATCATTATTGTCATATACTGTACATGACGTTATCCTTGCTCTCCTCTTGATAGCACAATATAATAACAGAATAAAAACCTTTACAATACATATGAAATGATAAGAAAACATGATAAACGATATGGGCATAGTCCATACCATCATCATCCGGACTCTTCTAAACATTGCCACGGAGCACCATTCCCTCATTTTTGGAGCTGTGTGAAGCACAGGCTCCCTATACGTGGCCGTGTGGGTCTGTGTGTCTGTCTGTCTGTCTGTCTGTCTGTCTGTGTGTGTGTGTGTCTGTATGTAGCCTGAACTTCCTAAACTTCGGCACGCTACTAGTCCCACAGTTTTGCCACCACACACTCGCGCCATATGTCAAATCGACCGGCTTACTCGGGAATCGTGGGCTAGTAACTTGCTAAGAGAAAGGTTCAATAGTTTAATTGATATTAATTTATTAGTGAATTAATTTTCCCCATTGACTTATAATGGGAATCGCAAAAACTCACATTCAATTATTTGTCTCTCGCAAACCATAGGGGCTAGAGTTTCAAGACTTGGAGAGGAGGTTCATAATGATTTCAAGGATTAAATAAAAAATAATTGTGTCATTTGGCCGCATGGTGGCGCCATAACACCCCACTTTACGTTTTGGCCTGTAACTCTTGAACCGTAGGTCGGAAATTTAAAAATATTTTTTCCCTGGATTCCTTGGGTCATGACGCATCTCCCCATATAGGCCACGCCCATTTGCGCCATGATAGATTTTCCGCCATCTTGAATTTTCTCCAAAACACACTTTTTGCTCCTTTTCCTACATATTTTCTTCAAATGTCACAAAAATCGGTACACATGATCCACACACACACACACACACACACACACACACACACACACACACACACACACACACACACACACAGCTCCACTTCACACGGGTGTGATTTTTAACATAATAATGCTATTTATGATTCAGTGTTTTAAAGACATTACCAGTGTGGACTAAGGCTAAAGGATTTTACATACTGGGATGATCTTATTTGTGGTGGGGAGCAATTTATGATGAAAATAATAATATTTGTATTTATATGGCACATTTTTTACAGTTTACAAAGTCATTA
The DNA here is from genome assembly GCF_963921795.1 of Nannobrachium achirus. Taxonomy (NCBI): domain Eukaryota; kingdom Metazoa; phylum Chordata; class Actinopteri; order Myctophiformes; family Myctophidae; genus Nannobrachium; species Nannobrachium achirus. The sequence goes on from NC_137826.1 coordinate 15,103,297, forward strand.
ACACAACACAACATGTATATTAAAGGGCAGAATCTCACATTTACTAGAACGACATTAATAACATAAAACAGGGCTAAAACAATATATGGTAAAAGACATCAAGTAAACCGAACAGCAACCAGTAAGATTGAAGAGTAGAAGAGAGGGTTGACTCCTTGTTTTTGTCCCACAGCCCTCTTTGTCAGGGCCAACAACATGGCCCCTATAGCCCATTCATCCCGTCCCCCTCTGTCCGTCTCTCTCCTCCCTCTTTCCAGCGCTCCCTTTCTCTTGTCAGAATGCAGGTATTGTTTAGGGAGGAAAGCCCCCTTCTGTTTGATTCTGGTGGAATGGCTGTGGTGTAGGGAAGAGAGCACAGGGCTGGTGGAAAGGCTGTAGGGGTGTAGTAGGGATGAAAGCATGGGTCTGGTGGAATGGCATGGGTGCAGTGGTGGAAAAAGTGCTAAAACTCAAGTAAAAGTATCAATACTGCAATGTAGAATGTAGAAATAATGTAGAAATAATCTGTTAAGTCAAGAATTCAAAATTGACTTGAGTAAAAAGTACTAAAGTATTGTCATGAAAATGTACTAAAGTACCAAAAGTAAAAGTACTCATTTTGCATAATGTCCCATTTCAAGTTTTCAAATGTATGCAAATCTTTTGAAAATAAGCTCACAATGCGACACATTAATGTAGGTTAATGTATGTTGTAAAAATAATCAAAATCTTCAAAGTAACTAGTAACGACAGTTTTCAAATAAATGTAGTGGAGTAAAAGTACAGAGATGTGGTGGAGTAGAAGTAAAAGTATTGAAAATTAGAAATACTCAAGTGAAGTACAAATAACTCAAAAGTGTATTTAAGTAAATGAATGTACTTAGTTACTTCTTAGTTACTTTACACCACTGGCTGGGTGTAGGGAAGAAAGCATGGGTCTGGTAGAATGGCTGGGTGTAGGGAAGAGAAAGGGAACCAGAACAGGTTTTGAGAAAGAAATGTACAAGGTCCCGTGTAGATATCAAGGAACCAGTTGAGTCATACAAATATTGCTGGTTTTGAGTAATTAAATTGCAAATGAAGTCACTTGGAGGTCAGAAAACCCAAAACTATCACATACGCTGTCTGTCTGTCTGTCTGTCTGTCTGTCTGTCTGTCTGTCTGTCTGTCTGTCTGTCTGTCTCTCTCGCTCTCTCTCTGTCTCTGTCTCTCTCTCTCTCTCTCTCTCTCTCTCTCTCTCTCTCTCTCTCTCTCTCTCTCTCTCTCCAATTCACAATTCACAATTTAGGCATTTAGCAGACACTTAATCCAGATCGATTTACAGTAAGCAAGGCAAACAAACACATCAAATGCATAGAATTAGTAATCTCTCTCTCTCTCTCTCTCTCTGGGTGTTTTCTTTAAGTTCAATCAATCAATTTAGTTTTTCAATTCATTTTTTAAATGCTTTACGGTTGCATTTACTATAAAAACCTGCAGATCCTGTGCGTGCGTCACAATGCGTGACAGCCCATCCCAGCTCAGAAGAAGGATATAGCTGACCTGTTCTGACATCACAATGACGCCTCATGTCACGCTGAGGAGTCCCGTTTTGACCATCTGTTTGCCTGTGTCCATTCATGCCCATATATGGAGATATCTGTCTGTCTGCATCCATTTTATGCCCATATTTGGAGATCTCTGTATCTGCCTGACGGGCGGCCGAGCGTCTAGTCGAGGACCAGCCTGCTTGGGAACGATGTAAATAGGGAATGAATGCCCCACCCTTTAATGCAAACTCCATTATACCTGTTGTCATAGGACTTGTTTTAACCATCTGTTTGCCTGTGTCCATTTATGCCCATATATGGAGATATCTGTCTGTCTGCGTCCATGTAATGCCGATATATGGAGATCTCTGTATCTGCCTGACGGGCGGCTTAGAGTCGAGGACCGCATACCGGGTAGGGTCGAGGCCGGGCACTGCACTCCCTGCTGTGGCGGGGAATGTGCGTGCTGAAGTCTGTGTAATGCAAACCCCATTATACCTGTTGTCTGTTTTAACCATCTGTTTGCCTGTGTCCATTTATGCCCATATATGGAGATATCTGTATCTGTCTGTCTGCGTCCATTTTATGACCATATATGGAGATCTCTGCAGACAGTGCGGTTCCGGAATCCCCTGATGTCAGACATCAGCTCCACATACGGAGAATCTGAACCTTTCGCACCTGTTCCGGAAAATCGTGTATCGGGTCGGGTTGAGGCCGGGAACTGCACTACCTGCTGCGGCAGAGATACGCGGATTTCATACATACATACACGCTCACAGAGATGTTTTACCTCGCCTGGTATGATGCCTGTCATGGTGATGATGTGCATAGCCTGGTTCATAGGCTACCATCAGCATATCGTCATTGTCGGGTGGAAACCTTGTATGTCCAAAACCGTTCGTTTTGCATTTATCATTTTAAAAATTATTATACTAGTGATCTACAAGCACTACAAGCACACAACGCCTCGCAGTGCGAGGCGTTGTGTGCTTGTAGATCGGCTGTTTTCACTACTTGTGTGCGACGGCCTTGTATGATGAAGCAAGGCTTTACTTTGTGAAAAAACATACAAATTTGAAACTTGGAGAAACGAGGTTTCCACCCGACCACGACGATATCGTCGTTATGGGGTGGAAACCATGCATGGGCGGACTGGTCGTCTGGCATACCGGGCAAATGCCCGTTGGGCCGCTAGGCTAGGGGGCGGCCCAGTGGCAAAGAAAAAAAAAATGCAACAGTTGTTTAGAATGGACATATCAAACTCAATGTCCAACAGATTGCTTTGTGTTAACAGCTGAGTTTCTAGTGTCAATCTCCCTCTGGAAGAGATTACACTGAGGCCTCACTGCAGTCTGTGTTTTATGCTTTGAAGAGGACATTACATTATGTCTGTAGTGTTTTCTCACTGTAACATTGCTGTCTGTATAATGACTGGTTGCACCTGAGGGGAGCTGTGGAAACATTTGGTGGATACTAGGCTAGTATGCACAACTAAAAGAACTGATGCACTATTGTGTTGGAGCGCCTCAGTGCGGCTGCAGAGTTAAGGTGCTATCTATTCCTGATTGATTGATTGAAGACTATTTGAAGTTTGCATAGGAAAAGGTACAGTTTCACTATGGTTGAGGGCTATCTTATGGAGAGTGTCTGGTTGCTTTATTTTAGGTGATTATAGAATTTAAAGGAGCTATAGTCAACTTTTTCTTGAAAAACGGATCATAAAATAAAAATAATCTTTCGAAAATATGTTATAAAAAAATAAGCTTCATAAATGTGTTTCTATTAACACATATGGTGCCAACCCCGAGTTTCCCGAGTTTGTATTGGTACTACCGCTGTGCCAACCCCGAGTTTCCCGAGTTTGGGACGTTTTTGAAAAAAAAAAAAAATTTCAAAAACATTTTTTGGACCTCCAGAAATGTATTAGGCATGATCGCGATCGCGAAATTGCATGTTTAACCCCCATACCAACTCATTCTTTCAAACATGGCAGCCTTGTTTGTTTACATCTGAAGAAAACATAATGGCTGATAATTGATAAATCATGAATGCCTGAACGGATTTCCAAGCGGATTTTTTTGTTTGAAAGCTGTGAACAGCATCTACACACGTGGTGCATCATCTAGGCATGGGCGTGCACTTTTTACACAATTGCACAATTACATGGAAGTCTATGGTAACCATGGCAACGCGAGACATTGAAGAGAAAAAATCATTGCAACATAAGTGTTAAAAAATGACCACAAAAAGCGTAAAATAATGATAAAATAATCATTTTGGCCATTGTCAGACCGACACTTTGTTTACATTCTAGTCTATAGACTAGGATGTAAACAAAGTGTCGACCCTACAATGAAAAAGTTGACTATAGCTCCTTTAAGTGCTCTCTTTTTTACTTTTATAATGAGTGGGTATCGTCCTAATTCTGCACTGCAAGCATTGTTTGTTGTTTTCCGTTGGGTGCGGAGTATAGATTTGCAGAGTTCTGCGTGCAGAGTCTCAGTTTGGTGTCTGTGTCATGCTCTAGGATATAATATACAGTAGCCAATAGCCTACTGCATATTGAACAATACAATACAACTTGTTTGTCCAATTCTCAGATCAATATGCTTATTTTCCATTCATTAGCTAACTTGCCAAAGTTCTGACACATTTTTGGCACTAATCATGTTCATACTCCGCTTGTTGGTGGTATAAAAGTTGTGGTATTAAAAGCTTAATTGTGTATTTATATGTGCTGCCCTCGACCCAACGAGTCGGTAGAGTATCTGCGCGCGCTGGTTGTGGGGGCTGGTCTAGTCAAGATGCCAGGGCTGAATTTTAGTCCCAGTCCGTCCCTGGTGGAAACCTTGTATGTCCAAAACCGTTCCTTTTGTGTTCATTCAATTAAAAAATGACCTAAAATAGTGAAAATAGACGATCTACAAGCACACAACGCCTCGCACCTTGAGGGGTTGTGTGCTTGTAGATCTGCTATTTTCACTAGTTTTGTGCGCCAGCCTTGTATGATGAGGCAGGGCTTTACTTGACGAAAAAAAAACCTACACATTTGAAACTTGGAGATACGATGTTTCTGCCCAACAGTGACGATGTACACATTTCTACAGTGTCACAATGCGTCGCGTCGCTGTACTTTAGATCAGCAAATTCTGGCGTGTGTCACTGGCGTTTCAAACAAACACGTGCTTCACTATGACCTCTCGCACATCTACTCCCGAAACGGGCATCTCAAATGTGGCTGCGCTGGTGCAACCCCTTTATTTTGTTTTTATGAACCCAGTTCAGTTCCTGCTTTTTTTCCCCTCATGCATTAAAAAACGGATTGACATTAGACATTAAACATAGTGAAAATGGCAGATCTACAATGTCAGCTTGTAGATCTGATATTTTCACTATATTTGAGGTAGGACTTAAGTGGTTAATTCATGCTTAGTCCCAAGAGCCTTTTAAGTACAACATTTGTATTTGAAATGTAGCATAGTGAAAGTCATGAGTTTGAGGGGAAATAATTACAGTACTCAAGTAAATATTACTGGCCACCTCTGGTTGTTATGTGCGGATGTGGAGCAATTTAGTAGTCAATATCACCTAGCAGCTATTGATCTGATTGGGCCTATTGTGTTTCCTCTGTGGAATTTTGGGTTACCACAATGCATGCTCCTTTTTAGATGGCTGTCATACATTTGAAGTTTTCACATTTGACACTGCAATATGAGATTACTGTAGCTTATAGTTTCTGCTATATCTTGAAATATTTATTTCCGTCGACTGCGGATCAAGATGACCTGCCAAAATGTGCGTTGGCAGCTACAGTTGTATATTATTAATGTCCCAGTGGCTTCATCCACTGTTGATGATGACTTTGCACGTCATTTTATTCGGGCCAAATTGACTTTAACATTGCATTACACACACACACACACACACACACACACACAAAAAAAACATTGTCAGTGGAATGCAAGTTCTTCTTGGAGATGGATCAATAGCGGCAGTGATGTGGCAACCTGATAAGTGCTATGAGAGCATTGTCCATTTGCTGAATCAACAGCTTTGATATGATGGAAAATAATTATGTCATAATTGTGTTTAATTGTAGCCTGGGTAGTGAAGGAAGAACTAAACCTCTATCAGTGTTGTTTTTGACAGAGAAATTTGATTTAGTTTTAGTCATAGTTTTTTTGAATAAAATGTCTTTTAGTTTTAGTCATAATTTAGTCACCTGAAAAGTTTTAGTTTTAGTCTAATTTTAGTTGACTAACTATTATAAGATGTATTTTGGCCGGCCTTGATGGCATCCTAATGACTGATTTTACACTTTTTTGCATGCTGAAAATAGCCGATCTACAAGCTCACAACGCTCCGCAGCGCGACACGTTGTGAGCTTGTAGAGCGGCTATTTTCAGCGCGCAACACCTGAGAGCAACCAAACATAAAATGACTCTCTTCTCCACTAGTCCCTCCCTAACGTTTTAGTCTAGTTTTTATAGTTTTGATGAAATTGTCAATATATTTAGTCTTAGTTTTAGTCACCATAGCTTAGTTTTGATTTAGTTTTGATTTAGTTTTCGTCAGTGAAAAAAACGTAGTCGACAAAACTTTTCGTCATAGTTTTAGTCGACGAAATCAACAATGACCTCTACCTACAGTATGTATGTACTGTAACTGTACCAGGGAGCCCATTTGTGTTGTTAAAATATATTTATATACTGTATATAAAAAAAGAAAGACGCAATGTGAGCTTGTCCCGTACCTAACTTTGAGCACCACTGGTTTACAGCCGTGTGTCTCTTATGTCTCTTGTGTGTCAGTGTTTATATTCCCCTTGCCATGACACATTTGTAACTGGATCATTAACATGTGCTGTATGTAAACAGTCATCAGTCAGCCACTGTGCAGCGTGGGTTTTAAATTACAGCTATGCTATCTGTCACTGAATCACAAGCTATCTGCTTGGGGCTGATGCATTAAAGCAGGAGTCTTCAACGTTTTCAGGCCAAGGAACCCTTAGCTGAGAGAGAGATGAAGCAGGGACCCCCTCTACATATTGTATAAATGTGTGATACAGATTTTCATCGATTTCATAGATAGATTCATAAACTTGTTTGACAGCACTGTCATCAGTCTGTTAGATTCGTGTTGATGTGTTTTCCTTTCAGACTTTTAACCACTTAAATCGTCGTTACTTACTAAACTTGACATTTCACTCTGTACTTGCCTGGTCTGCTCTTTTTTTTTACCTCCACGCCAAACCTATTTGCCAAAGAGGCGTTGAGAGCTTTTGGATCTGCTATTTTTGGCTAAACTTCTCCTCAGAATAGGGATGCGAGGGTTCAAGTTGTTAATTTTAAAAGAATGATCCTATCACACAAGGATTTGGCGGCCCCCCTGTAGTAACTCTGAGGACCCCCTAGGGGTCCTGGACCCCCTGTTGAAGTCCCTGCATTAAAGGTTTAGGATTGTTTAAGTGTTTTACAGGAGTCTGATACAGTAATCAAGTCTGAAGGCGATGAAGGCATGGATGAGAGTTTCTGCAGCAGTATGTGACAGTTGGTTCGGAAGCAGTGTTGATTTTGACAGTACATTTTGATTTTGTTTTAGTCAAATATAAATCTACAGTTGTAAAATGTATTTTGGCATTGCGACGTGTTGTGTGAGCTTGTAGATCTGCTATTTTCAGAGCACAACCAAGCATAAAATGACTTGTCTTGTCTTTCGGTTTTACTGGATCTCTTCGCCACTAGTCCCTCCCTAACATTTTTGTTTGTTGAAGAAAAATTCAATATACTTAGTCTTAGTTTTAGTCATTATAGCTTAGTTTAGATTTTTTTTCCCCGTCATAGTTTTAGTCTACGATATCAACACTGTGTCAAGGATGACTCTGGGGTTACCGACCTGGTTTTGGGAGGCTGTGGAAAATATGGAGCAGGCGAGGGAACCTGGACTGATTGTAAGAACTGCAGATTTATTGCAGTGGAGTTTTAGAAAGATTCTTTTCATGAATGTTTCATGAATGATGGCAGGTGATAAAGGTAGAGCAGGTGCACAGTAGCAGTGATGGCTTTTAGTGAGGTAGAGTTGCAGAGTAGGCAGCTTAGCAGTGGGATCCGAGGCCATGGTAGCGGAGGACAGTGGTGCAAAAAGTACTCAAAAGTATCAATACTGCAATGTACCGGTATAACTACTCCGTAAGGGTGCCCTCACACCAAAATACCTTGAGTGGAATCCGCCAATGCATTTCAATGAGAATGGAGGATTTCTGCAAAATACGCTCCATTCTCATTGAAATGCATTGGCGGATTCCACTCTAGGTATTTTGGTGTGAGGGCACCCTTACAAGTAAAAGTCCGGAATTCAAAATGTACTTGTGTGAAAGTATGAAAGTATTGGCTTGAAAATGTATTTAATCACCAAAAGTAAAAGAACAAAATGTTTGAAAATATTTTCAAATAGCCTAGGTATTTGAAGAAAAGGCTTACACACACCCAGTTCCTCTCTTAGCCTAGGTATAAAATAGGGCTAAAGCTGTTTATGGGGGCGCCTGGTGGCCTAGTGGATCAGGCATACCATATAGGCATTGCCATTTCGGCATCAATGCCTGTCGGCGTCGGCGGTTCGATTCCCGATCCGGGCGACCTTTGCCGCGTGTCACTCCCTGTCTCTCCCCCATTTCCTGTCAGTCTACTGTCCTATGCAATAAAGGCAAAAAGCCCAAAAAAAAAACAAATCTTTAAAGTGGTTTATGTATGTTTTATAATATTATAATTTAAAGTAACTAGTAACTAAAATGAAAGTACAAATACCTCAAATTGTACTTAAGTACAGTACTTAAGTAAATGTACTTAGTTACTTTACACCACTGGTGGAGGATCTATCCAAGAGAGTGGTTAAGCTTGGAGCAGCGGTTCTATGCCAGAATACACAATGTCACACATATCATATTATGATATGTGTGACATTGCATTCACAACGAGAATTCAGACATTTCACCAGATCAGCACTGATATAATGGTACTGGTACTGCATAACAGCACAGCCTGCAAGATCCAAAGAGCACCAGCAAGTACTAAAAGCAAACGGTACCTATATGGCAAGATGCCCGAGTCCCCAGTTATTGTGTTTTGAAGAAAACACAGACGGAGCAGCATCATTTGATGGCTCTAGGGACAAAGGATTACATTTGCTCCGGGCTCGTTTTCCAAGAAAAGCAGTTTTCAGATGAAAAGCCATCAGTTGAAGTCTCCCCAGGGGTTTGAAGTCTCTGCATTTCACCCAGCTGTAGGATGAAATCCCCCGTTCCTCCTTTTGATGCTGCCTTCCACAGTTACACATGCATGTCAACTTCTGTGTGTGGGCAAACGCTCACGATCACAGTATGCTAGGACAAGCGCCAGTGCTTCTCGGAAAGGATACAGTATTATATATGGCACTGTGTGTGTGTGTGTGTGTGTGTGTGTGTGTGTGTGTGTGTGTGTGTGTGTGTGTGTGTGTGTGTGTGTGTGTGTGTGTGTGTGTGTGTGTGTGTGTGTGTGCGTGCGTGTGTGTGTGTGCGTGCGTGCGTGTGTGCGCTCGCGCGCGCGCATGTGCACGTGTGTTTAATAACTTCACGTAACATAACTCTGTCTCGGTGTAATCGTTTCCCATCTTCCTAATTAATTAATCTTGACCTCCGCCACCATTCGCTGCTTATTAAATTGTGCTGTAATTGAGGTCTTAGTTACAGCTGTCTCTTCCCACTGTGCATCACTCATGAGCTGATGGTGCAGCAGCAGATATCCTAGATGGAAGTACACTTCCATCTAGTGGTTGTGTCCTGATAACACTGCAGAATGCAGTGTCCCAGATCACTGCTTCTCAAAGGACCTCCAAATTAATAAATTAATAGGTATTTGGCCCTGAACCCCCACCTGAAAATATTTTGTGCCGGGGACCCTCATAGAAAATTTGTGTTGTTAAAATGTTCCATTTTAAGATATTTAGAAAATAGACAATCTACAAGCTCACAATGTGCCGCAGTTAGCTGTTTTCAAAGAGCCGATATAGAGGTTAAACAAGATTTTGATGCTATATTAGAGCTCCAGGCAGGAATAACCTAACAGTACTGGAGAACTCTACGCACCTGTGTCACCTCAAGACCTCAGGAGGGACCCACCCAATACTTCCCCAGAGGAGCCTCTTGTTGGGAAAAAAAAAGAAAAATAGAGCAGGAGAGGGGAGTTTAACCTTGGTCAGGAGGAGGAGATGGGCAGTGATTTGGCCACCACTGCCGACCCTGCCATCAGGAGGGTGTAGCGGTTTAAGGGTCGAAACACCTTATGATCGATGGTTACCGCCTGAAGACATCAAATTTTCCTTGCCAAGGCTACATTCACCAAACGTGAATGGAGGAGAAGCATCGTTAGATGTAATTATAATCATTAACTAATTTGCCTGGGGACCCCTCCTCAAGACCCCCATTTTGAGAACCACTGTCATAGATGGAATAATGCTGTTATATATGTGAGTGTACTTGCTAAAGGTAATGCAAGAGGAACTGTTCCATGGCTTCTATCAGATGAAGCAGTAACGTAAACAGAAAGCGAATGGCAAGAGGGAGAAAGAAGTTTGGAATGTTTTAAACTGTGTTGTATAGTAGACACATCTGTAGGTTTTAAATTAAGTGTAGACTCAACAGTAGATGCCAGGCACACATTTCTTTTAAAATAAATAAATGTAATACATTTTAAATATGGTTAGGTATAAAATAGGGCTTAGTTGGTTAAATGTCTACATTTAAATGTATGGGTAAACAAAATAAATAAACGTAGAAAGAACAAGGCAAGAAACCTCACTGTGTATCAACACTGTGTATTAGTGTGTTTACTTTTACCTTGCTTTATTAATCCGCTGGGACTTTCTCTCTCGAAATGTTTAGTTACAGATGTGCCATTTCAAAACTTCCCACGTCCTGCCATTGGCAAGACAATAGGGGATCTGGGGATAGGGGTTTGCAGAACATTGAGCTTGTAGATCAGCTATTTTGCTATTTTTATGACCTTCTCTTACTTCTAAGTTTAAATGTATCTATGAAGGTGGATTCTGCTTTTCCATGGGAATGGAGTGGTTTCTTTCAATTTGCGAGTTTCAGCAGAAAATCGCTCCATTCTCCATAAAAATGTGAAACAAGCAAAACCGGGAAAGAAACGCATTTGCAGAAAAAGAGCAGTAAATACCGAAGGGTTGAAACGGCATATCTGTACGACCAAAACGGCAAGCTTTGTGTTTGTAAATGACCACTTAACAAAGTATAACACCTCAGACGCCCACATGTATACATGTGGCGCTGGGAGATGACTTAACAGATCAGCCCACTGTGGTTTTGTAATTTTCGCCTAGAATGTGCACATCAGTACTTCTCCTGCTCTCACCACTTACCTGCTGGTGTACCCTGGCAGGTAAATGTGTGGTGTAATAAGCTGTATTCAGACCCACACCCATGCATGTCCTCAGGGGTGTCGCACCAAATTCTGGGCCCTGGGTACAAGGATTCACTGCGGGCCCCCCATGAATGTTCTTCATAGGGGGAGGGGGTTTAACCCATTTAGACTGGGAACGCATTATTACGCATTATTTTGTGCTTTAACTTTTGAAAAATAGCAGATATACAAGCTCGCAGCGCAACACTTGTAGATCTGCTATTTTTGAAAAATCTTGAAAGTTTTGAAAAACCTATGTTTCTATGTCAGTGGTGCTCAAAACTTTTCACATGAAGGACACCCAAAATGATATGTATTTGGCCACGGACCTCCATCTCAAAATATTTAGTTCCAGGTACCCCCCCGAAGCAAGATTTGAGTTAAAAATGTTCACTTAAAAAATACATATATTCAAAGATTTGCACACATGTTCACGACTATTAAAAATAAATATTTTTCAATAGCTAAAGTATAAAATACTTTTGGGCCCTAGTAACTCAGTCCCACTCACCCCCCCCCCCCTTGTGACGCCCCTGCATGTCCTGTCAGAGAGTGGGTGGGTGGTGTAAACTTGTGTCTGCCAGGAGAGGGAGCTCAATATAATATAATGTTGTATAGACGGGTTTCTGGTCCACGTTACACTGATAAGAACTAGATGCGTGCGCAGGGTCAGTACCAGAATTAGCCAATGAAACCAGCGCTCCCCAAAACAACAGGTTTGGGGATTGGACGGAATTGATAACATGATACAGTCAGCTGTGCATTTAGTCTCAATGTTTGTAAACAAGAAACCCGTCTATATTCGTTGCTGTTGGGTCGGCTATTTTTAGAAGAGGAAAGTTACATTTACGAGAAAAAAATTATCATAAAAAGTAAACATAATGGAGATAAGAGGATTCTGCCAGACAGCTACAAGGTACCGTGATTAGCAAGGCATGGCATGAGTTACCATTGCAGGGATAAAAGTTCATCAATAATAGTAAATACAAGAAATAATGTAGGCAGACCAAGAACCTTATTCAGTAAAACGTTATATAGCGCCTTTATCCAAGGCGCTTTACATAGATTGTGCATTACATTAACACACACACACACACACACACACACACACACACACACACACACACACACACACACACACGTCACACACACACACACACACACACACACACACACACACACACACACACACACACACACACACACACACACTCTCTGATGGCAGAGGAAACCATGCAAGGCACCAACCTGCTCATCAGGAGCAGTTAGGGGTTCAGAGTCTTGCTCAAGGACACTTCGACACTAACTCTGGGGGAGCCCGGGATCGAACTGGGAACCTTTCGGTTGCCTAGCTCAAGCTGCCACTCTACCCCTGAGCCACTGCTGCCCTACAATGGATATTTAACCTGACTTTACACTTGGTTTCATTACCTTAGTAATGATTGTCATGAATACAGGGACCCACAAGCCCAAAAGCTCAAGGTATAGACCTGTGATGTCTTGCTGTACTTTTAATTTCAGTTTTATTTATTAGTTTGGTCATTAAGATCCACAGAATGAGAGGTCTGCTCTGCCGGAAACATCGCAAAAGAAAGTTATGGCCATTCGTATATATTCACTGTCCCATTCATTGATTCCACTACACAGGATCAGAAAAATATTTTAAAAAAGAAGAAAAAAATCTGCTTTGTGAGGGGCCATAACTTTTTTTTGCAATGTTTCCGGCAGAGCAGGCTGCTCATTCTGTGGACCTTAATGACCAAACTAATAGATAAAACTGAAATAAAAAGTACGGCAAGACATCACAGGTCATCTCACATTCTGGGCTTGTGGGTCCTTGGCAAGTAGTGCCCAGGATTACATTAGACAGTTGACACCGGCTGAAAAAATGGGTTACAAAATAGTAAAAAAAAAAAAAACTGTCATGTATTTATTTTGCTAGAGTATACTGTAACTGAGTATTTTTTCTTTTCTTTTTTGCTAAGCCCGAAGGGCTTGAGCCACTATTGTATCTGTACCTTTTATTCTTCCACCACTTTTAGCAACCGTGCAGCAAAAGTTGCAGAACCCTTGCAGAAATGTTGAGTAAAATAGGTGGCATATCGCTTTCCAAATGGCCAAATACATCAGGAAAAACCAGGGCCAGTTGGGGGCACTCTTGGGAGCCAATATAGACTGTGGCAGACATGCTGAAACACTTCCAATAGCATGTATTCCACATAGGGTTGCCACCCGTTCCGTATAATACGGAATCGTTCCGTATTGGACAATTAAAAGATGCGTTCCGTATTGAACCAATACGGAACGCGGTTTGTTCCGTATTTAACCAAATGCCCCATAAAGGTCTGTCACACAAACCTCAACACAGAATTTAACAATAATGAATGAAATAAAACACAGGAAAAGACAGCAAAAGGAGGGAGAGGCACGAAGGACCGTCTGTGAGGCGGGTCGCAGTCGCTGTCTCCTCTCCTCTCCTCTCCTCTCTAGCCCGGCCCCTGTCTGCATATGCACTGCATGTCGCTGTCAATCACCGTTGCCTAGTTACAGTCAGTGATCACTGAACTTCCTCCTTCCACCAGGCAGATGCACACGCGCGCTTTAAAAATGTCGTCTGAAGACAATACTCCACCGCCTCAAAAAAAGGACAGACGCCTACAAAGGTACAGACGCGAGTGGGAAGAAACAAACCTGTGGCTTGACAGCGTCAGTGAAGGTTGCTTGCCAAGCAACCTAGCCTACAGTGTGTGGAGAAAAATAACAACATGCAGTTGCCAGGTCTGATAATATAAGCCATGTTGGGCTAGGTTGGATGAAATACCATGCAGTGTTGCCAAATCTGACTATTATAAGTATTTTGGGCTCTTATTTCTGTAAAGTTGCTCAGGTTTAGGCTAGTGAAGCCTATTCAGCCTAAAGTAAAAAAAAATAATCTTCGTTGCTAATAAAGCACTTTAAACTTTAAGTATATGACTTAATGGTTTCTTGACTACCTTCTCTTTACTGACCACCAAGTGACCCAATACAAGAGCCAGGTTCAAATCATTCATACATTGCTTTATTTCATACAAAATTAACTTATTGATATTTTAGAAACAATTGGCCACTTCAAACCGCAAAACAATATAGGTTATACCATGTTGTGTGTTATAGTTATAACTATTCTATGCATTTCATGGGTTTGGGACTGCATTTTTTCGCCGGCCGGCGGCTGTGCCACGCGCACGGAACGCACGCACCGCGTGCCCGGAAGAGGTGTTCCTTATTTCAATTTCTGAAAGGTGGCAACCCTAATTCCACATGTAACACTCAGCTTGACTATTGATTATTATTAGTGTGGTTGACACAATGTAGTTCTGGGGAAAAAATATTTTCACTAGATAAACTTCACTAGATAAACTTTTCCACCACTAGATAAACTTTTACGCTTCCATTGGAAATTGATGGAATCAATGGGAATGGGAATCAATAGGGAATCAATGGGAGTGGGAATCAATAGGGAATCAATGGGAGTGGGAATCAATAGGGCAGTGTTTCTCAACCTTTTTTCTGCATGAGCACACTTTTCATGTCCCAAGAATCCATGAGCACACCAACATAATACGGGGGTGTAAATGTTTTCACTGTCGGGAAAAAACCTTGTATCTCCAAGTTTAAAATGTGTACGTTTCTTCGCAAAGTAAAGCCCTGCTTCATCATACAAGTCTGTTGCACAACAGTAGTGAAAACAGCAGATCTACAAGCACACAACGCCTCGCACCGCGAGGCGTTGTGTGCTTGTAGATCGGCTGTTTTCACTAGTTTAAATCATTTTTAAAATGATAAATACAATACTGGCTTTCAAGCCGTTTCAAGGGGCACACTTGACCCTATACTCAGGGGCACACCAAAGGTCCCTATCAGATAGGGAATATAGGGAATCAATGGGAGTGGGAATCATTAGGGAATCAATGGGAGTGGGAATCAATAGGGAATCAATTTTGTCGAGCTTCACATCACAGTTAGCTTGCTGCAGAATATAGTCAAGTCGGCAACCACACTTGCAATTTCCAATTGCATCTTTCTGGTTATTTTATGACCTGGTTATGAGCTCATGCTTCAGCAGTGACAGAGCTGTTCATAGGGGAATTATAATGCAAGGAGGTCACAGAGAAGGGAGTAAGGGTGGGTGGACATGGGGGGTGGTGGAGCGGGGGGTTGAGGGAGACAGAGAGAGTGTGAGAGAGAGAGAGGGAGAGAGAGAGAGAGAGAATCAGTAGGCACTGCTAACAGAATCAGACTGAGAATGAGATAGTATGGTAAAGAGTCAGCGTTAGGGTCGGTCTGTGTGAAACCTCTCTCTCTCTCTCTCTCTCTCTCTCTCTCTCTCTCTCTCTCTCTCTCTCTCTCTCTCTCTCTCCGTCTCATGCGTGCACCCTTTCTGTAGTTATTTCGTTCTTCTTTGTAGCACATCCCTTCTGTCTCTGTCTCTCTCTGCTTCCGTCCTCCGCGAGCTCTTTCTTCGCTACCTACCGTACGGTCGGTCCATTTGGACAGGAATGTCTCCCATAGTGAAAAGCCCGGAGTGCACTCCAGTGCTGTGCCACTGCAAAGTTGCCTGCACTAACAACACTTTGTCCTTGATGTTTGGATGCAAGGTAGGCTGCCTCCCTCCTGGTGACCTCTCTCTCTCTCTCTCTCTCTCTCTCTCTTTCTGTTGTTGTTGATGTTGAGCATAAGGATTTTGTTTGCTTTGGATATGTACAGTAGACTGTAAAATCCCAAGTGCTAATGTAACTCAGAGACAGTGGTGTAAAGTAACTGTACTTATGTACAGTGTTGAGGTATTTGTACTTTGCTTGAGTATTTCCAGTTTCCTGTACTTTTACTTCTACTCCACTACATTTCGGATCCGAATATTGTACTTTTACTCCACTACAATTATTTGAAAACTTTAGTTACTATTTACTTTGCAGATATAAATGATTATATTATAAAACATACATTAATGCACTTTTGCCCTATTCTATAGCCGATCTACAAGCTCACAGCGCGTCGCATCGCGACGCGTTGTGAGCTTGTAGATCTGCTATTTTCAAACATTTTGTACTTTTACTTTTGGTACTTTTAAGTACATTTTGATGCCAATACTTTCATACTTTTACTCAAGTACATTTTGAATTCCAGACTTTTACTTGTAACGGAGTACATCTGCATTGCAGTATTGATACTTTTACCGAAGTAACAAAATGTGAATACTTTTTCCACCACTGCTCAGAGAGTGTCCAAATGTAACCAAATGGACCTGTGTGCGTCCATTGGGTTACACTCTGGGCTCTATTATGATCCAGGTCTTATGCCTATGCCTTATTAAACTTCTTTGCCTTTTTTTACTATTTTGAAAAACATTTTTAAATACTTCAAATGCTGATCTACATCTGCACGTTGTGAGCTTGCAGATCAGCTATTTGAAATATTTAAAAAAATATGTCTATATAGTAAAAAAAAGGCAAAGAAGTTAAGGCATAAGACCTGGATCATAATAGAGCCCTGAGTGCTTAATGAGGCTAGAATAGATCTCAGGCATATGCATGGCTCGCGTAGTGTTTCTGCATCCTGTTACTGTCGTTCTTCATTAATTGTGTGAAAAGGTCAACATTTAGCCCCCCCCCCCCCCCCCCCCTCCTGTACTTCTGTTTCTCTCTCTGTGGTGCGAGTCACATGTGCCATCCTTGTTCTCCTCTGTCACACAGCGCTCCGCTTGACTTGTTTGATTGTGGCTGCCTTCAATCTCCTCCTCTTGGCTTCAGGACAGAACCCATGTGTTTACTCTGTCAGCTGGGGTGGTCAAAGTGAAAAAGGGGATTCGGGTCTAACAGAAATTGAATCTTGCCTGCACAAGAACAAAACTGCATTAATTCGATCTTCCCTTTTCTACATTTTGCTGATTTTTCTGTTATTCGCCATCAGCCCTGTGGAAAAATGGAAGTCATCTTGGATTCCGTGACTAAACGTGCAGTGCCCCAAATGAAACAGTCGCAGTATGTGCAAAGGAATTATTTGTTTTAGTGTAACAAGCGAGGCTCTTTTACGGGATCAGAATAATTATTTTTAAGGGATTAATTGTGTTTGTTGTTTGAATCTAGGTTATGTTAGCAGTGGAATGAATTCTGTTGGCTTGAGGCAAATCTTAGAAAGCCAATTTTCTTGATTTCGTTACGGCCTATTCATGCTACAGTTTGTAGACATCAGTAACAACAAGTTACAGTGTCTATTGTTCTCAGTGATCCATGTTTATGCTGAATCCGAGAGTCTTATGAAATAGAATATCCGAAAAAAACTCTGCTTTGATCTTTGCTTGTTAATTTTCAGTTTACTTTGTTGTTTAAAAGAAGAAAAAAAAACATAAATTCAACAATAATACACGAGAGGGAGTGCTATACCATGAAATATTGGCACTGACGTACTGCAGACATGGGAACGAGGCTGTAGGCCGAGTGCCATAGATCAGCACACTAGTGTCAAGATATGTTATAGTACGACCATGATTGTATTGCGATGATATCACAGTCTCATCAATAATATTCATGACTAGAAAGCAAAACATTTCAAGAAACAAAGAGTGCTGTATTAAATGCAAAATGAAACTAGAAAAGTGTGCCCAGGGTTCTGCCGTCTAGCTTGTGTAGCGGCTCCTATGGTTAATTTCTTTTAGCTGGGTTGATTGTTTGTCTTACGCGGTGCAAGAGTTATAGCAAAATGTGAAGCGTCACCATGAGGCCGATTAGAAACATTTGGGATGGAGGACCTTCCTGCAAAGTTGCATGCCAATTGGTCCAGCGGTGCCCGAGATTAGCTGCTCACAGATGGACGGACTGACGGACCCAAGGGAGGGAAAACATAGTCCTTCACCTTAGACCATTTTGGGGTTAACTAACTTATATAATATAGCTATATTTAATAACTTATGCATTCTCCAATAACTCCACCACCAACCAGAACAGTAACTCCCACTTGCATGAAGATGGCACCTTAAAGTATATTACTGTGTTTTACTGTACTGTGCTGTACTTAAGTTATAGTACTCTATTCCAGATTGTATTGTTCTCGATCTTCTTAAGTAATTATGCTACCTCATTCTCCAAACGATGTCCGTAGCATGTCAAGTCAAAGCTCTGTACAATACATACAAGTAGTGTAGTTTATTAACAAGTCGTTTGTTCGTTGTTCGTTGGTTCGTTTGTTGGTTCGTTCGTTGGTTCGTTCGTTCGTTCACTCATTCATTCATTCATTCATTCATTCAGTTGACTGATATGTGAAAGACATCATGTGGAGAATGAGGTTGTGTAATTGTTTGCTTATCCACAACTTTTCCATGTCCCGTCGTGCATTGCGCAGAAGGTGTGCGGCAGTTTCCGGTGTCGCAGCCGAGAATGATCTACAAGCTCACAACGGTTGCAACTGCGACGCGACTTGAGCTTTTATGTCTGCTGTTAACCGGAAGTGTCCCACAGATAATGCTACAGTAAATACTCGCGGAAACAGGTGGATAGAAGATACTAAAGTTTTCCTCAATGGTTAATCACATTGCTGCTTTGCTCCGGTCCTGTTTTAGTTGGGCTATATAGCACTATTATATTTAGCTGTACTCCACTCTTATCATGGATTCCTGACTGGTGGAAGTTCTTACTTTAAAAGTAAGAAATATATACCATGATTCGGGAATATTTTGTATAATTATGAGTAAATATTTTGACCAAACTAACTGGTCACCCATATTCTTGATTAACACTGGTTGTAGTGACGATGATGCCTTTTCATCAAGTACTCAGCTGAGGTCATTGAGAACTGTATTTTGTTCCCATTCCTAATCTTTTCTGTCAACAGGGTATTATGGTGTTTGCCAGAAAGGGACACAACCCAATGCTAAGAGGATTTCCAAATCATTAGAGATAGAGCTTTCCCCCCAACCCGCTAGTTTTACATTTAAAGTACAGTTAAGTGTACCTATTCCTCAGCATAACGATGATTTGAAATATCTGATATACTTTTCAAAATGTCGAGATCAAACATCAAATCCAATTGTCAAACTTTCTGTTAAGTGACAGCCCTACACAGGTAGGTCAAAGATCAGAAGCAATATTGTCAAGTTCAAAGTTTATGTCCAAGTCAATGTGTAGGGTCACTAGGGTTATTGCATTGACCTAGGATTTAAATATATTTATTTATATTTCATATTTATTGAAAAACATTATTCTAAACTCACAAGTCCACAAGAATTCTAACAATGTAGTAATGTGCACAAATGCACAAAAAAAGGCAAGAGTGCTGCTCTCTCTCTCTTTTCCTTATCGTTCGTTCAGCTGTTCATACGTGTTTTCAAGTGAAATGTTAAATATGTGGGGTTTCTGTTGTACGTCATTCATCGATGTATAAATAAGGTTCAACTGTCTTTAGGAATTAGGGCTATGGCAGAGAGGGGGTTGTGAGACGTGCGGTAGGTACATAAAGCCACAGAAAAGGGGGTCAGTGCACGCAACTGGCAGGAGATTCCACAATAATAATTCAGGCCTTGAATCTGCCCGTGGCCATGCCAGTGCACGTTTTCATCTCATCGTGTTTCTGCTGGCTTGGAAATCCAGGGGACTGCACGGGACATAGGAGCAGAGGAATCCTCTCTGTCAGTGTGGCACGTGAGCACTTAGTCCTGGAACACAGCTCACCAGGCCAGCCCTATAGCTAGGGCATCTTATGAATCCTCAAGTTGCATGGACTGTATGCTGTTTATTGAAGCCAGCTGGACTGCCGAAAGGAAAGGAATATTTATTAAAATCCCTATGTCGTTGTTGTCGGGTGGAAAGCTTGTACTGTATGTCCAAAACCGTTCCTATCGTTACCCTTGACTAAGTAATTTCAAGGGTAACGATAGTGAAAACAGCCGATCTACAAGCAAACAACGCCTCGAGGTGTGAATAGATCTGCTATTTTCACTAGTTTTGTGCAACAGTCTTGTGTGATGAAGCAGGGCTTTGCTTTACGAAAGAACATGCAAATTTGAAACTTGGAGATACAAGGTTTCTGCGTGACAGACTGACAGTGACGATGTACTTATAGTACGATAAACAACAGGAACCTTTTGGAGTTCCTTTTTTGGAGGAACTATCATTTTGGGGGTGAACTATTCCTTTAGGGCTGAATTGTGCAAAATGTGTTCTAATTAACTTGACATGATTACATTTCTCAAAATAGCCTTGCTGGTACAGTAGTAGCTAGTAGCTACGTTTATCTCATTTTGGCTGCAGTAGACTGGTGGGTGTGAGGGAAGGTTGTCGTTAGAGAAGGAACGATGCCACAACCAAGCTGGATTGTTTTGAGACAGAACAGCTTGTTATCATCATTCCCTTTGTTCATCATGCCATGTCATTCAGGGGCGGTTTTTATAAACTGGGGGCTCCCCACAAAGGTAGTAAAAGAGGCCCCCCCATGAGCGCGCGTGAAAAATAGGTATGCACGAAAAACAGTATGCGCGCGCGCGAAGCGCAGGAATTAAAAATGCCACCCTCCAATTCTGAAAAAGTGATGATTTAGCATGACAAGACAATGAACTTTACAAGACAATGAAGAGCAGAGGCAGAGGAAGCCTATTTGTTGTCATTATGGTTGGTTTTAAATACCTAACCACAATCATTTTGGATCTATTTGATTAATTTAAGAAGAGTACAGTAAGGTAAGTAAGGTAATCAAAGGTATATAGAGTAGGCCTATATTGTATATTTTTATACAGGACATATTTGATGCAGGACAATAATTATTTTAATAACAATAAGGGAATATCAGTGAATAATAATAGTTTAACATTTAAATTTTTACAATTTCTTTTTAACTCTTATTGTGCCTATCCCGAACTAGTTCGGGATAATTATTAACGTCCTGGGTGCCTATCCCGAACTAGTTCGGGATAGGCAGGCCGTCGGCCGTCATCTGTTTACACGGCCCGCGAGAGCGTCGCGCCGCCGATATTTACCATCCACTCCAATGCAATCCAGGATCTTTAGAGCTCATTTTCTCTGTTCCATGCATATCCATGAGGTGTGCAAGGTTTAATCATGGCTAAATCGCCGAAAATAGGGCTTCTAAAATGCTTGGTAGCCAATAGCTAACTTCAAGCTAACTTCATCCTGTCTCTGTTTATACTAGGGGTGTAACGATATTGTAACTACACCGAAACATCGTTTTTAACTTAAAAAATTGAAGTATATTGAAATGAAACGGATAAAATCGAATCGTATCGTTTGATTTTGTATCGTATCGAATCGGCAGTGCAAAGAATCGATTGTATCGATACTACCTACTTGTGCATTGTATTTAGCATTTTTAAGAAGAAAAAATGAAAAGGAGGGGTTTGATTACTTTTCCTTTCCATATATAGCTACACTGGTCTATCGATAAATGTGTGTAATCTCTGGGTTTATGTCAAAGTGCAGGTTTGGCAATATACAATGTCCATGTATTTGGCAGATAATCACTGTGTTTACTTATTTATATCCATAATAATACATGTTTCCCTTAAAAACCTGCACTATCCACACCTTTCACACAGATTTAATTTCTTTGCTAAATAGTTACTATATCGATTTTAAATCATTGAATCGTATCGTAACGCCATGAATGAACCAATATCGTCCATGTATTGTATCGTCAACCATGTATTGTGATATGTATCGAATCGCTATTAAAATGTATCGTTACACTCCTAGTTTATACGGTAAGTCACTATAAGTGGTCATTACTATCAGTCAAGAGTATTATCATGAAGCATTATATATTATATTGTACTTATTAGTGCTTATAACTGTAATTATACAGTAAGTAGATTATATTGCCTTATAAGTAGGTTTAAAATGCATTATAGATATATGGGCTTCATAAAAAGTATTAGCCGGCATTTTTGTCACACTTCATACTCAGAGGCCCTCTATTCTCACTCTGTGTTTCTGTGATTCTCTCTCGTGGTCTGTTGCTCCCTCCCTCCCTCCCTCCATCCTTCTCTGCGTCCCCACAGCACTAGTAGTCACTCATGGTTAAAGTATACGTCAGTTGTCTAAATCGTGCTCCATTAAGCTCACGTGGTCCTCATTTCCATGACTGCAGTTCCACTACTTTACACAGCAAAGTATAATGCTAGCTGGGGGGGCACTAAGCTCACACATCTGATGGTAGCTTATATCTATTGTTGGGTTAGAGCAGTGGTTCTTAAACATTTTCTTGTCAAGGACCCCCAAATTGATATGGATTTAACCACATGCAGACCCCCTTTTGAAAAGATTGCGTGGCAGGGACCCCATGCAGTGAGCTCACATGAGCTTAGACTATTATATCGTCGTTGTCGGGGGGGAAACCTCGTATCTCCAATTTTCAAATGTGTACGCTCTTTCGCAAAGTAAAGCCCTGCTTCATCGTACAAGGCCGTCACACAAAAGTAGTGAAAACAGCAGATCTACAAGCGCACAACGCCTCGCGCTGCGAGGCGTTGCGTGCTTGTAGATCGGCTGTTTTCACTAGTTTAGTTCTTTTTTTAAATGATAAATGCAAAAGGAATGGTTTTGGACATACAAGGTTTTCACCCGACAACGGCGATAGTCTTTAGTTTATTTTGTTCCTCATTTTGCTGAGCAAATCTAGACCCCTGGGACTCCCCGGACCCCACTTTTAGAAGCTCTACTGTATGTGCCGTATGTGACTCTTCACTGTTACATACTGTTAGAATTTCTAAAACACAATCTTCACCTAGTTGTAAATGAATGCCTGATTTATATATGGTTGCGCTTTGTGTCTATACAAATAAATAACCTATCTACAAGCTCACAACGCATGCTGTGGTACCCAACCAACAGAGCTCCTTAAATCTGTGATCATTCAGGTGGTTTTATTTCCCTCTGCCTGTTATTTTCGCCCAACGATACTCACTCTGGATTTATTTTGACCTCTACAAAACATCACAAACACAGCAATTACATTTGCCGCTGTGGGATATCTTGTGATTTTCCACATCAAGTCAAGTCACAGAAGAATCGTGATGCCACATGTTACGGAGAGGTTTATGAGAGGGTTTTGGAGGGACACCATTGGAGATGAGGGAACATCAATCTACGCCGGCTAAAAATGAAATGTTTTCTCAGTTCATCGAGAGCCGTCACAAAGTATAAAAAAACAGTTTTTGAAGCCTTACATGCTAGAAGATGCCTTAAAGGTGTTAAAATAAATATGAGTTTCTACTGTATGCCATTGCTTCAGACATGCATCACATTACAGTTTATCGAGTGGTCACATTGCTCTAAAAGGTTTTTCTTCACTGCTGTAAAACAGTTATGTAAGCATAGCTGATTGTACCTTGGGCTATTGTACTTGTTTTATATTGTAGGTCACTGGGCTTCTTTCAGGCACAATGTCAAATTAACTTTGATTTGTTCGAGATATGGCCTTTATCTCCGAGATTCCCGCTATACTGTATGTACTACAGCAATGTAACAGACTAAAGTCATGGGTCAGGTGTAGCCTATACTGCATATATTGTCCAAACTATGGACCATATCCCTGTTGACTGACTAGTAATTGTACATACATCCTCCTGACTGACATGAATTCTGTAGCCTGAATTTAAACCAATAACGGATTAGATGCCTTGTCTACACCGTCAACATGAAAGACCACATCTGTGTTTGTGTAATGGCCAAACTGGCCTTAAGCAGGCAGCATTGCTTCTAGCCTCCATCATGTTGTACTCTCTTGAGATTGTGTGTGTGTGTGTGTGTGTGTGTGTGTGTGTGTGTGTGTGTGTGTGTGTGTGTGTGTGTGTGTGTGTGTGTGTGTGTGTGTGTGTGTGTGTGTGTGTGTGTGTGTGTGTGTGTGTGTGTGTGTGTGTACATGTGTGCGTGTGTTAGAGAGAGCATGCATGCATTTTCAGTGCTTCCTCGTGCTTCCTCGTTATTTATTCAACACTGTTACGAAACCACTAAAAAAATATACAGTGATGCATTTCGAGCTTGTATTTTGCGCTATTTTCGATTCTCGCCTATATTGACATGCCCAAAATAGGGACTCCATAGTTGAAAGTTAACTGCTAATTAATTGCAAAACGAGCAGTTTGGAAGAACACTCATGTCAACTATTACATGTCGAACAGGAACAATGTGCTCCTCCTGTATCCCCTGAAGTTGAGGTTTGCTGAATAATCCTCCTCGCTGACTCTTGCTAATTACAGAGTACACTGAGACACAGCCTCAGTAAAACTCGCCTACCTAAGCGGTAATAACCCTCCAAAAATAGCAGTCACATAAAGAAAATGGAGCATAGACGCGCACATAAACTTGAGCACGTGTGCACACACCTGCTCCGAGACTCCCCCACTCCATCTCTATCCCCAAACTGGGTCTGCTCTCTTCGCCTTCCTCCATTCATACAGTAAGTATGTAGGCTAGGCTGAAAATGAATGGAGGGAAGTGAATGAAGCTTCACCTCAATGTGTGCCATTGTTTTTACATACATTACTGTTTATCGTCGTTGTCGGGTGGAAACCTTGTATGTCCAAAAAAACAGCAGATCTACAAGCACACAACGCCTCGCACCGCGAGGCTTTGTGTGCTTGTAGATCGGCTGTTTTCACTACTTTTGTGTGACAGCCTTGTATGATGAAGCAGGGCTTTACTTACACAAAAAACATACACATTTGAAACTTGGAGATACGAGGTTTCTGTCCGACAGTGACGTTATGCTGTGTTTGACGTTGATATCTCGTATGCACGTGGCACGCGCACACACACTCTGCAGACCTGCCTGCAGGGAAATCCCCGCAGACCCATTCCTGCAGGCTGCAGCCGTTAGTACTTGAAACCCATGTACACGACCAGACAGACGGAGACATAATGTGCCGTTTTACATACTAAACTGCGACCTTCGGTCGCAAAATGGGTACATTTACAGGATCTTGTGAACCGGGCCAGTGGACTAGAGACAGATATTCCTTTGGCTAGTATAGTATGTGTATTGGTACTTATTATTATAAATGAATGATATACAAGTATACTACTTCATTTGTACTTCATTTGCCCATCGTTCCCTATATGGAGCATAAGCCATCGATGACTATTCTCCATCCAACATGGCCTTGGGCTGTTGCTTTTAAGTTGTCGTTGATGCTTCTGTAACTCGCTTTTTCTTGGTAGGGGTTATGCCCCCTTTATCCCTTTTAACCCCCGGTGGTCTAATTTGTCTCACCTCTACCCTTTGACCGGTCCAGCGGGTGTGACCCTGACCGGTGCTTGCGCACAGGGGCGTCACAAGGGGTAGGAAAGTGGGACTGAGTTACCAGGGCCCAAGGTGGAGGGGCCCTATAGTAACTTTAGCTATTGAAAAAATAGCAGATATACAATCCTCGGTGCCGCGCTGTGAGCTTGTAGATCTGCTATTTTTGAAAAGTCGTGAAAATGTGTGCAAATCTTTGAATATGTATTTTTTAAGCGGACATCTGTAACTCAAATTTTGCTTCCGGGGGGGTCCCTGGAACTAAATATTTTGAGATGGGGGTCCGTGGCCAAATTCATATCATTTTGGGGGTCCCTCACATGAAAAAGTTTGAGCATCACTGACATGGAAACATGGGTTTCTTGCACACTTTTTCCACACTTTTTCAAAAATAGCAGATATACAAGCTCACAGCGCGGCACTCGGTGCCGCGCTGTGAGCTTGTATATTTGCTATTTTTCAATAGTTAACATTCATGGGGGGCCCGCAGTGAATCCTCGTACCCAGGGCCCAGAATTTGGTGTGACGCCCCTGCTTGCGCACCCGCTGGCAGGCTTTATCACCTGGTATTCATTCAAGGTTGTCCAACCGAGGCCTTGTTCTTCCCTGCATAAGAATTTAATACATCGGCAGCACTGGCTCCTTTTAGCCAGTAGTATAATATCGGAATTGTATCATTTTGAAAGAATTCTAATGGTCCAGGTTCAGACTAGGACAGCAGTGCACCTCAGTGATTAGCAGTAACCTGTGCTCATACTGATGTTCTATTCTGTCCTGTGTGGGAAGACTGGGTGATTAACTTCTACATGCTCTTCTACAGCGGTAGTACATTAAGCTGCTTGTCGCCTGGTAGCCTGGTAAGAGGGCGGAAAAAGAATAATTATGCAAATTACTTTCTGACAGGAATGTCAGAAAGTAATTACATTTTTTTGCTTCGGTAATCTGGATTTTATTGTGTATTTTCTTCCAAAACAAAATGATAAATGTAGATGTTTGTTAAAGTCAGACCCCTCTCAAGTTTCTTTTAAAGCCTGTGTTGTTTTCTTGCTCCAGTGCACATACAAGACTAAAGTATAAAGATTGAGCACAGGGAGATACATTCACATTAAATTAGACAGAGTCTTAGTCCAAATTAGTGCAGTCCAGTGAAATGTTCGCTGATGTTCACTGCAGTGAAGTTACTCTTAAGGAAAAGAAAGAGTTTCTCGTTCAGCTCAGTTGATTTCACATTTAGTGTAAAGTCTGGACCTGTGGTGTTTCTTTAGAGATGCTTTATGTTACTAAACAGATCAGGCAGACATTATCTTGCCACTTCCCTACATCTACTGGCATTATAGGAGTTCACGCATGAGACCACATCGCAGGCACAATTGTAGAATGTATTCCTATTTTTAGCAGCTCCAGTAGCTTATATATCATTAGCCCAGAGCTGTGCTGAGCTGCCGCTGTTTACAATGCTGCCTCGAGGCCTTATCAAAAATAACTGTAATCACTGGGGCGTCGCAATTGAGTTGCATCTCACTCATGCAGATATACACACGCTTTGCTTGGGGTTCTCGTCAGCTCTGTGTGTAGTAACTCTTTGAGAACTGTGACTGGCATCATGTCTCTCTATTAGCCAGTAATTTATTTTCAGTGTGAAGAAATTAAATATCACATACGGATGCCACAGAGGCATGCTTTTCTGTTAGGGTGACTCTTGTGGACTCGTCATAGCCTCACTTGCTAACAATTAATCTCTTCATGCTCTAGTGTTAACCCAGAGACGTTAAAGGGGAAGACCACCCATTTTCAATATTGAACTATGTCATTAATATACCTTAGAGGAGTTGTGTGGAAATAAAGAAAAAGTTCCCCCTCTTCTGTGTTGCCTAGAACTGGAGGATTGATTTTGGGGTTTGTATTGTAAAGTACAATGTGTGATGTCATCAAATTGTAATTTGCAATACAAACCCCAAAATCAATCCTCCAGTTCTAGGCAACACAGAAGAGGGGGAACTTTTTTTTCCCCCACACAACTCCTCTAAGGTATATTAATGACATAGTTCAATATTGTCACAAAAAGTCACTTTTTTAAATTTACTCATAGAGGAATTAAGGTCATTATTTGGGCCAAAGAATCGTGCTTTTCTGCACACCATTAGTCAACAAATGTAATTACTTCTCTTTCACTGGGGCAAGGGATTAGTGAATTAATCGTAGCTTTTGAATTGTGTGTGTGTGCGTGCGTGCGTATGTATGTGTGTGTGTGTGTGTGTACGTGCGTCCACATGTTCAAGTTTGAAATACCTGTATCTGTCATCTACTTTGTACTGACTTCTGCCTTTGACACACGCACGCACGCACGCCACGCACGCCACGCACGCCACGCACGCACGCACGCACGCACGCACGCACGCACGCACGCACGCACGCACACACACACACACACACACACACACACACACACACACACATCCTTTGTGTTGAGCTTCTTTCCTCACTACTTGAATGCTTTTTACCTGTTGTTTGGATGCCTATGATCTTCTAGTTTATGTGAAATATCTTCCAAATTGACATACAGGCCTACAGATGAATAGTTCATACTGCATCGTGTGGTTCTGGGAATAACAGCAGATGTGACTGACATTCAGCAATAGCGTCAGTCTGTACAGCGCCAAGTGTCAAGTCCTTCTTATTATTATCACTTGTCTTGTTTTGCTCTTGGTGTCCCTCCGGTGGTCACATGTGGTGCTACTCCTCTCTCCAGAACAGGCCACCGGCAGTGCAGGGGTCCCCACACAACGGCCAGCCCCCGCCCTGCATGAACCCCGCCTTGATGAACGCTCCCTGGGTGAGAGAGAGGGGGGGAGAGAGGTCTCTACTGTCATAGAACAACATCCTATCATAATCATAAATATTTGTCATAGAGTTTCTTGTATTTTTGTTTTGTTTGTTTCTCTCATGCCTTCTTCTCAGACCATACTTACCTACCATCACTGTGTCTGACATGATATACGTGTTTCTTCTCCTTTCTGATGTCGGTTAATTCTACTCTGTGAGCTGTTGAGTGGGTCAATTTGTGCACTCTCAGACTTAAAATAACACTCTTTTGCAGTGTACTCCTGCAGTGGCGTCAGTTCAGCAAAAGCTAAGGTATGGCAACATGACTGGTGTCTTGCACGCGCGCGATGTTGCCATACCTTAGCAACAGGCATGATACATTTATTTTAAGAAGTACATTTTATTTTTCCCCCCGTTTTACGGTTTCTTGGGCTGGATATGGCAGCCTGGAACGGTTGTTCAAGGGCAGCTAAACTTGGCATGTTAGTAAACGTGCCACAATTAACAATAATGCATTGCACCTGTGCAGCTGCCCTGCGGAACCTGGGAATATACCATTCTCAAGATAGAGAGATAATATTATAATACCTTGTTAAAGTGACCATTTTGTTAAATTTTGCATTTGTAGTTATTTTACTGTAATTTAACAACATAATAACCAGAACAGATAGACAAAGAGAAATTCATTTAAAAAAAGTAACTTTTATTTTCCCCCTGGACCCAGGGTATGGCAGCTGCATACCACTGCCATACCCAACTGACGCCCCTGTACTCCTGTTAACAATGCCGATGCAATTTAATAATCTATTCATTTGAAATATCTCCTGTCAACTTCTCTGCTGGTTTTCATTGGTGCTGAGGGGATGACACACAGGTGATGTCATCCCTATGACTTCACCTCAGCACTCTTCAGGGTCTTGGCTCAAAACTGATGTCATTGTCTGAATACCTCATTATGTGTTGGTGACATTATTCATGTTAACTCAGGGGCTTATGCACACCGTTTTGTCAAAACGGTTGCACAAGCCGAACACAAAATTACACACACATTTTAATTTTGTGTCATTTTGTGTTGTTATAGCAATGGGTACTTATTGTTCACAATATAAGCTGTAAGATGGTGGTGCATACTACTGCAATTCAGTCACTTACAAGTTTGCATTGCAAAAAGGGCCTTACTTAAATATGAATGTTTTTAAGTGAAATTCTAAAGAAGTAGAATAATGTAATCTAATCTTAAAATAGTTAAATACTAATAATATCTAACTAACTTAATTTAGTCCGTCCGTCTGACCATCTGCATGCTGACATTACTGATACTATACAGTCTAACTCAACTGTAATTGTTGCCATTTCTGATTGACTGATTACTACTTTAGATGTGTAAAATGTTCTATACATTTAAAAAAATCACACCCAATGTGAAGTGAGCGGTGGTTGTGCTTGCATAACATCTTCAGACTAGGATTTAAGTCTAGGATGTACAGGCTATGCTACACACACACGTTTTGCTATGGCAAAACGCTGAGGAAAAAGGCTACAGACATACGACATATGACATCACTAGACAAACATGATGCTACGCACACACATTTTATGGCAAAACGCTGAGGAAAAAGGCTACGGACACACGCACAGCCACGTATAGGAGCGGTTTGCACCGCTCAAAAATGAATACAATAAATAATAAACAGATTACTCGCTTGCGCATCATAGCTCACACCGTAAAGCAGCCCAGTGTGAGCTTGTAGATCGGCTGTTTTCGTTGTGAGACCCCGGCGCGCAACCAAGTACAAATCAGGCCTAAGTGTTCGTTTGTCTGTGTTGCGGTTTCCCCTCTGACGTCTTCTCTCTCTCTCTCTCCACCTTTCCTCCACCTCCCTCGCTCCTTCCCCCTCTCTCCACCTTTCCTCCACCTCCCTCACTCCTTCCCCCTCTCTCCACCTTTCCTCCACCTCCCTCGCTCCTTCCCCCTCTCTCCACCTTTCCTCCACCTCCCTCGCTCCTTCCCCTCTCTCTCCACCTTTCCTCCACCTCCCTCGCTCCTTCTCTCTCTCTCCACCTTTCCTCCACCTCCCTCGCTCCTTCCCCCTCCCTCCACCTTTCCTCCACCTCCCTCGCTCCTTCCCCCTCTCTCTCCACCTTTCCTCCACCTCCCTCACTCCTTCCCCCTCTCTCTCCACCTTTCCTCCACCTCCCTCGCTCCTTCCCCCTCTCTCCACCTTTCCTCCACCTCCCTCGCTCCTTCTCTCTCTCTCCACCTTTCCTCCACCTCCCTCGCTCCTTCCCCCGACCCCTCTGCAGCAGTATCACTACCAGGAGGAGGATTCCCCGCAGCTGGACCATGCCTTCCCGCGGCTCACCAACGAGGTGCGCGCCCCCGAGCTGGTGCATGTGTCCGAGAAGAACCTGTCGGAGATCGAGAATGTGCACGGCTACGTGTCGCACTCCCACATCTCCCCTCTCAAGGTGAGCTTCTGAAGCCCTGGCTGCCGGGACTGTGTTTGTGGCACCCGTCCGTCTGAGGTTCTCTCACAAAACCTCGTACCGACACGCTCACCATGAATGACTGCCAACGTGTTCTGTCAGTCTCCACTCTCCACCCCCACCTCTCTGACCCCTCCTCTGTTGCCTCTTTAGCTTACATCAGTCCACCAACATTACATGAAATACCGATGTCTCTGGTTCACATTGGCACATTTCCTGGGGCAATCTGCCCAGATCATGCATGTCTTCTTCTTCTTTTTTAGTTTTTTACTCTCAAAAAAGCATCTGCAATGTAATGCATTTGAAACTACATTGCAGTGCTCATCATGGGGTGATCACTGCTTGCCTCCTGTGAATTGTTTTATTTTAATTTTTGTTTATTTTATTTTTATTTTGTTGCTGAGTGAGGTCAGCAGCCAAAGTCACATGAGTGAGATGAAAAAACCTGAGTGAAATGTGCCAATGTCAACCAGAGACATCGGTACTTAATACTGTAATGGTAGGCCCCCATGCCCTTTTCGCTCTACTGACTTTTTATAGTCATGTGAGCTTTTTTCTCTCTTTTCCTCTTACATCAAGTTAGTGAAAATGACAGATAGAAGTTTACATAGCAACCCATATTGCATTCATATTTTTTTTTTTAAAGCTAACCATTAAGAAAAGCTATGAATATACATCATTTAGTATGTAATCAACACTTTTATTGAGATTCACAAAGAACGACCACGCCAAGTAAGATTAAACTCTTATTCGGTATCAATTACAAAAACAGCAGTGCCATAGAATATTTGTACATCCATGCTAATCCTGGAGCAGTGATGGAGAACAGATGCAAATCTTGTTGTTCTCAGGCAAAGTTTTATTTTCTTTTTGCGTCCTTTTTACGCCTGTTCTGGAATTGTTCATAATCCCCTCCTTCATTGTCTTGTCCCAGTCTCCTGTCCTGATCTACAGTAAGCCTGTCCACAAATACAGCTTGAATCCACACACACTAGACTGTTACACCATGGTGTGTCAGCCACAACCATACAATCATTTAATGAAGGATAAAATTAGATTCACAACAAAACAATCAGGCATAGGTCATTCCATTCACCCATTTTCATGCATTGAACAGTCAGGTCATACAGGCAAAATAACTCTTAGTATCCCTGCATGGCGATCCATTATTCCACCGGTTCTGGGCATCTTCTCTTCTGGGGGTCCACAAAATATGGTCAGATGGGGCCAAATACTTGTACCATACAATTTCTGGGTCCTTGACATGAAAAACATGGGAACCACTGCATTATTGTTCTTCAGGTGTAGAAGGTTGACAGAGATCAGGACCGTGCTAGTGAAATCAGTTAGAGCCTCTAGGGGGCAGTGTTGGAGATAAAAAGGGCAAGGCTGTTGGCAAATCACTAATTTATGAAGGGCTTTTTTCTTGTGTAGCATAATTTGTAGATAGAAAATATATATTGTTTGAGGTTAAATGAATCCATTTGTGGTGTTGTAACATAGTTTTGAAGAGTGAAATATTGAAGCTGTCTTAATCACCACAGGGACAAAAGGTTAAAATGAAGCAATACTTTGGGGAGTTAGACAGGATAACACATTTAACATCCTGCAGTAACTTAAATGCAATCCAACATTTTACATCTCAATAGCATTGTAGCAGTGTTGTTTTTGACAGCAAATTTTGATTTAGTCACCTGAAAAGTCACCTGAAAAGTAGAAGTTTTAGTCTAATTTTAGTCGACTAAATATCATACGATTTTAGTTGACTAAATCTACAGTTGATTTAGTCAACTGAAATACATTTTGACAGGCCTTGATGGCATCGTAATGACTGATTTTACACTTGGTTGCGTGCAGCGCGACGTGTTGTGAGCTTGTAGATCTGCTATTTTCAGCACGCAAAACCTGAGAGCAACCAAATATAAAATTACTCTCTTCTCCACTAGTCCCTCCCTAACGTTTTAGTCTAGTTTTTATTTTGTTGACGAAATTGTCAATATATTTAGTCTTAGTTTTAGTCATCACAGATTACTTTTTATTTTAGTTTTTATTTAGTTTTCGTCAGTGAAAAAAATGCAGTCGACAAACATTTATCGTCATAGTTTTAGTCGACGAAATCAACACTGCATTGTAGTACAATACATTTTCAGAGAGAGGTTTTCTCTCTTGATCAAATTTGTTTTAATCCTTTATTTGGGTTTAAACTGGTATAAAGTAGAATTTGAGTGCAAATCGTGTACACTATTGTCTCTGTTTTTTGAAGAAAGATAAACAGTGAATTGGTTAATCTTAACAATTCTGAGATATTATAAAGGAAGGGATTGTAGCATGCACTGTCCCGTGCTAATGTAGATTCATAGCTCTGAAATTACAGTCCAGTCAAAAAGAGCATACTGTACATACTGTACTGGATTGAATGAATAAGTGACAATCAATGACTGTAACAAGCTACGAAAAATGAACTTGTCATACAATATGTGGTCTAGATGCTCAGAGCATAGCATCTGACGCCTTTGGTGGGCTTCCTATCTGAAATGCAAACTACAGTAGTTGTATTTTAGAAGTTAATAGTTGCATTGCCAGAATGGAAAACTCTGGAATAGATGCAAGAGAGAGAGAGAGAGAGAGAGAGAGAGAGAGAGAGAGAGAGAGAGAGAGGAGAAGAGAAGAGGAGTCAGAATTGACACTGATGTCAGTATCAGTAGCATCCTGTCATATTGATGTCCATCACATCTCTCAAAAGCAAGTGTCTACTGACTCATGAAGAGAAGACATTTTGGAGCTTTCATTCATTATGTGTCATCATGATTCATCCTTGTTTTTATTATTGTTTTGCTGTGCCTCATTCCCTGGCTGTCACATTGTCCTTTTTTTTGAAAGATTATTTGATGGCATTATGCTGTATTAGGACAGGATAGTGCAGAGTGACAGGAAAGCGATGGCAGAAAGGATTGTCGGCACAAAGTTCCCGACCCAGTAATCAAAGCCTGGATGTTATGGTTATGTGGTCGGTGTATTGACTGGCTGAGCCACAAGGGTGCTCCCCTTCCCCCCTAGACGTTTATTCCCTCAAAGGCATCTTAATCTTCTGAGACATTTTTATTTATTTATTTTTGAAATATATTCTTTG
This sequence comes from Nannobrachium achirus, assembly GCF_963921795.1. Lineage (NCBI taxonomy): Eukaryota > Metazoa > Chordata > Actinopteri > Myctophiformes > Myctophidae > Nannobrachium > Nannobrachium achirus. Next base: position 15,136,983 of record NC_137826.1, read on the forward strand.
GGCTTTTTCTGCCTTTATTGATAGTCCACAGTGAAGAGAGACATTAAACAGGGAGAGAGAGTCGAGGTGTGACATGCAGCAAAGGTCCGCCGGGCTCTGGAATCGAACCCGGGACTCGCTGTCAGGCTCCACAGAGCACGCGTGGTACTCGCCCCAACCACTCGGCCATCGGCACCCCAGAATGTTTTTGTCTTACCCCCAACAGTGAAGCCCTGCAAAATTCATACAGTACATTCATACAGTAAAAGCCTGCAAATTCATATTCCAAATGAACAGATTTGTTGTTATACTTTGTCTTAATGTAACTAATGTAACTGTTACACTTTGAAACAAAGTAGTTCCAAACAGGGGCGTCACACCAAATTCTGGGCCCTGGGTACAAGGATTCACTGCGGGCCCCCCATGAATGTTAACTGTTGAAAAATAGCAGATATACAAGCTCACAGCGCGGCACCGAGTGCCGCGCTGTGAGCTTGTAGATCTGCTATTTTTGAAAAATCGTGAAAATGTGTGCAAGAAACCTATGTCAAGGACCTCCAAGATGATATGTATTTGGCCACGGACCCCGATCTCAAAATATTTAGTTCCAGGGACCCCCCAGAAGCAAAATTTGAGTTAGAAATGTTTGCTTAAAAAATACATAATATTCAAAGACTTTCACACATTTTCACAACTTTTCAAAAATAGCAGATCTACAAGCTCGCAGCGCGGCACTCGGTGCCGCGCTGTGAGCTTGTATATCTGCTATTTTTCAATAGATAAAGTTATTAGGGCCCCTCCACCTTGGGCCCCAGTAACTCATTCCCACTTTCCTACCCCTTGTGACGCCCCTGGTTCCAAATACCGTTCCCGGTGGGGATAAGGTGAAATTAGCAGGTAGAGAAAGATGTGCTGTGTCTGTACCTCGCCACGCTTGCCACTTAGCAATAGATTGCTGTCGGCTTACTGAGCATGTTAAACACTGAACGCACAGATGAAGGTATAGCTGGACGTTTCAATCAGTGGCGTCAGTTCAGAAAAAGCTAAGGTGTGGCAACATGACTAGTGTCTTGCACGCGTGCCTTTCGTGCGCGTGTAAGAGACCAGTCATGTTGCCATACCTTAGCAACAGGCATGATACATTTATTTATTATTTTTTTTTTTTTAAGATTTGTTTTTGGGCTTTTTATGCCTTTATTGATAGGACAGTAGACTGACAGGAAATGGGGAGAGAGATGGGGAATGACATGCGGCAAAGGTCGTCCGGATCGGGAATCGAACCGGCGACGCCAGCAGGCATCATAGCCTAGTATGTGGTACGCGCCTTGACCACCAGGCCATTGGGTGCCCCGTGATACATTTATTTTAAGAAGTACATTTTATTTTTTCCCCCGTTTCTACGGTTTCTGGGGCTGGATATGGCAGCCTGGAATGGTTGTTCAAGTGCAGCTAAACTTGGCATGTTAGTAAACGTGCCACAATTAACAATAATGCATTGCACCTGTGCAGCTGGCCTACAGAACCTGGGAATATACCATCTTGTCAAGATGGGGAGAATAAAAGTGTGGAGAATATAATTATAATACCTTGTTAAAGTTACCAATGTGTTAAATTTTGCATTTGTAGTTATTTCACTGTAATTTAACAACATAATAACCAACACAGATAGACAAAGAGACATTCATGGATTTATATTTAAAAGTAACTTTTATTTTCCCCCTGGACCCAGGGTATGGCAGCTGCATACCCCTGCCATACCCAATTGACGCCCCTGATTTCAATACTGCACCACCTACAGTATTTTTTGCTTAGTGAAACCAACTTCAATATGTCACATGTTAAAGGGGAAGCAAGAGAGTTGGATATTTGAGAGGACATGGTTTATAATATAATAATAATAATAATAATAATAATATTTATTATTAAGTATTTGTTATATATTTATACAAGCATTAATTATTCAATGCGACAGATACAATTGAATAAACATATCGTCGTTGTCGGTTGGAAACCTCGTATCTCCAAGTTTCAAATTTGTATGTTCTTTCGCAAAGTAAAGCCCTGCTTCATCGTACAAGGCCGTCGCACAAAAGTAGTAAAAACAGCAGATCTACAAGCACACAACGCCTCGCGGTGCGAGGCGTTGTGTGCTTGTAGATCGGCTGTTTTCACTAGTTTAAATCATTTTTTTAATGAAAAATGCAAAATGAATGGTTTTGGACATACAAGGTTTCCACCCGACAACAACGATATACAGTATCACCCACCCACCCCGATGTCCCTGCTCCGACAATGCCCCAACTTAACGATAATTATATTTCCATAACAAAATGTCCATATTGTTCTCTAATCTCATCCTGTAGAATTCGATCGTAGGTAGAATTTGGTAGAAGGAAGCATTTAGTTACAGCATCGGCTTACACATGTTTCTTTCAATGTTATATACTAAGTAAGCTCTTTGCTGTTTGTGGCCGGAAATTATGTTCAATCTCTGAACAGAACACTTTGTTTCTACATTACCTTTCCCACACTAGACATTTGTTAAGTAGAGAATGTGTTCTCTTTGAGGCTTTATAGGCCCATTATTATGCAGGGAGCCATAATGGACTGCTCTTTCTCCTTCTCATCCCACATAATGTATGACTGGGTAACCATCAACTGTTTCCCCCCCATGTACAGTATTAGGTTTTCCATACCTCTCTCTCTGTCTCTCTGTCTCTGTCTCTGTCTCTCTCTGTCTCTCTCTCTCTCTCTCTCTCTCTCTCTCTCTCTCTCTCTCTCTCTCTCTCTCTCTCTCTCTCTCTCTCTCTCGCTCTCTCTCTCTCTCTCTCTCTCACACACACACACACACACACACACACGCACACACACACACACACACACACACACATCCTTTCTCCTCTCTTCCTAAATATTCTAGCTGGTGATGTTGTCTTGTATTTCTTACTTGCAGCCTGCGCTGGTTACCCGTTTTGATCTTGCATATCCGGGTGTGACCACAGCAAACTACATGGCAAGTTTTGTTTCGTTTTTAGTTTTTGTTTTTTGGGAGGCGTACGTATTACCTCTTCAATTTCTTTTTCTTTTACTTCTTTTTTTCCTTTTCTTCGTTTCAAACCTTCCTTGGTTTTTGGTGACCCTTGCACCCAAAACATACATTTTTTCCACGGTGATGCATGGACTTGTTGTTTTGATGTTGCATACTCTACTTGTGCAGTTTATTATCGCCTGATGAAACAATCATTCTTGAATGACATTGTTTGAGGTTCACGACTATTTGTATGACACGCTCCCATGTCTCTCTGTGATTCATCTGCTTGCCAAGAAATACTTAATGTGCTTGCTGCGGTCGGTGTTGTCCGCCACTGTGATACGGTGCCCTTCTTATCAATCATGTACGACTACGTTTGAAAATATCAGTGGCCCTAGCCTAGGTCATGTGCTTGGAACGTTGGCCTACACCGGGGGTCAACAACCTGCGGCTCTAGAGCCGCATGCGGCTCTTTAGCGCCGCCCTAGTGGCTCCCTGGAAGTTTTTCAAAAATGTATGAAAATGGAAAAAGATGGGGGGAAAAAATGTATTTTTTGTTTTAACGATTTTTTTATCGTCACTGTCGGGCAGAAACCTTGTATCTCCAAGTTTCAAATTTGTATGTTTTTTTTTCGTTAAGTAATGCCCTGCTTCATCATACAAGACTGACGCACAAAAGTAGTGAAAACAGCAGATCTACAAGCACACAACGCCTCGCACCGCGAGGCGTTGTGTGCTTGTAGATCGGCTGTTTTCACTAGTTTAGTTCATTTTTTTTAATGATAAATGCAAAATGAAGTTTTAGACATACAAGGTTTCCACCCGACAACGACGATATATAAGGCTTTTATAATTTTTTGCGGCTCCAGAGTCCAGACAGATTTGTTTCTTTTTTTTTTTGGTCCAATATGGCTCTTTCAACATTTTGGGTTGCCGACCCCTGGCCTACACGTATCCCAGTGTACTTTTACATTCATCCTTGCAAAAAAATCCTGTTTTATGTTTGCTGGTGTTGCTGCTTTACTATAGTAATTACTCTGTCTCTCTGTCTTTCCGTCCATCCATCCGTTCGTCCGTCTGTCCAATTTGATGATTACTATGTTTCTTGTGGCCACTAGGGCAGGGGCCCGCCCCTTTCTCACCTGCCAGATTTACATATTTGTGTCTGACTATGAATAGTAATTTGTGAAATTTATTGATTAACAATCAAGGAAGTTATTGGTGTGGGCTGGGTTTGCATTCCCACGGTGGGAGTGTGTGGCATAAAAAAGTATTATATTTGCATGGTTAGTGGTTTTGTGGTGTGTGTGTGTGTGTGTGTGTGTGTGTGTGTGTGTGTGTGTGTGTGTGTGTGCGCGTGTGCGTGTGCGTGATTAGGGGAGAATGGAGATAAGAGGGTACTTTCTTGCACTTCAAATATGGGGCTTTTAAGCCGTGACATCATTTTGTAGGCAGAGGAGAATCTGCCCCCAGAGCATTTTCTGTCCCTCGCTATTTCAAAAAACAACGACTAAAGTATAATTCTAACACTTTCCTTTCAACAACAAAGAGAAGAAAAATGTGTAAATAGTAAAAATAGTAAAAAGATTCACGGAAACTGGGGGCAGAAATTCTCCTCTGCCTACAAAATGATGTCATACTTAACAGCCCCATATAAAACAGTAGGCCTACTGGCTCCTGTCCAGACAACAGTCCTGTGTCCTGGAGTAGTGTGGATCACGTACGCCACTCTTCTCTTTCAGCACTCTTCCAAACAATGTCGCACCACAATATTGCACCATTCTCACACCTTTACAGTACATGTGATCAGGGGCGTCACAAGGGGGGAAAAGTGGGACTGAGTTACTAGGGTCCAAGGTGGAGGGCCCTGGCATAATTTTATACTTTAGCTATTGAAAAATAGCAGATATACAAGCTCACAGCTGCGAGCTCGTAGATCTGCTATTTTTGAAAAGTTGTGAAAATGTGTGCAAATCTTTGAATATATGTATTTTTTGAGCGAACATTTGTAACTCAAATTTTGGAATATTTTTTAAATATTTTGAGATGGGGGTCCTTAATACATATCACCTTCACCTGAAAACATTTCTGCACCACTGACATAGAAACATAGTTTTTTCAAAACACCTTAGAAGGATTTAGGAGAAATTTATAGAATCGCGTGAAAAATATTGAAAGACTTGCACACATTTTCTAGATTAAAACAGGTTTAAACCCCTTCCCCCCTATGAAGAACATTCATGGGGGGCCCGCAGTGAATCCTTGTACCCAGGGCCCAGAATTTGGTGTGACACCCCTGCGTGTGAATGAATAACTATTGACTGTCTCTGGATGTACTATCCTGCTGGGGTAACTAGTGGTGCAGTAGCCGACCTGAGCCGGTCCTTACGTGTAATTTCCTAGTGGGGATGTCTCCTCATGGCACAGTAGACGACATGAGTCTGTCCTTAACCACTTAAACCCTCTAGACCAGGGGTCTTCAACGTTTTCAGGGCCCCCTTAGCTGAGAGAGCGATGAAGCAGGGACCCCCTCTACATATTGTATAAATGTGCGATGGAGATTTTCGTCAATTTCATCGATAGATTGACTGATGACAGCACTGTCATCAGTCTATGTTGGATTCAATGTGTATTTTCAGACCTTTCACTATGTATGTACTTGGTCTGCTCTTTCTTTTACCTCCACACCAAACCTGTTTGCTGAAAATATTTTTTAGCTATTTTTGGCTAAAGTTCACCTCGGAATAGGGAAGCGAGGGTTCAAGTTGTTAATTAAAAGAATTCTCCTATCGCACAAGGATTTGGCGGCCCCCCTGTTATAACTCTAAGGACCCCCTGTTGAAGACCCCTGGACTAGTAAACCTAGTTGGCTCTGTACTTGGACCACTTCTTTTCCGATTCGACTGCCCGTCTAGACCATATCTCTTCATCCAAAACAGCCGAACAAGCTCACAGTGCGTCGCTAAGCGATGATCGGCTATGTTCCCCCCAGAATAGGGTTCTGTGTGGTTAATGCAAGTAAGTGCGGGTAAGGGAGAAGGAGGGACAGAGGGGTGTTGGCAGGGAGAGAAGGCAGTTCTCTTCCAGACCATTATATAAAAGACGTAAACCGGCCCAAGACTAAAACATTGTGCTTAGCCAATTTAGTTCACTCAGCCTATAGGGACTTGAATGAGAAATTGCTTTAATACAGCAAGTGTAATTGTAAAGGCAAGGTGGGAGGTAAGAATGATGGTTCCTCTATGACCTGAGAGAGAGAGAGAGAGAGAGAGAGAGAGCCCCTCCCTCGCTCGGCCAAAACAAGCAACACTGTTTGGAGGGCCAGACTCAGAGAAGGTGTTATCGATTCGAACCGTGTTCCGTTGCTTATCGATCCCTAGCCCGTTTCCTTGGTGATATAGGATTGTAAAAATACATGATTATTATGTTTTTTTTGTCTCTCTTTTTTTGGAGTGGCAATTACTTCTTTACCAATCTTTTTAAGTAATGAACAGCGGTTTAATGAATATCACCAAACTAGTCGCCGGCTGTCATTGGTTGAGGAGTCGCGCCGGTCGGATCGACGTGGGCTATTGGCTTTTCGGGTGCCTGTTATCCCAGGGGAGAAGATCATTCTCCTGACATCTACTCCTTGTTGTGATGATTCCTCTTCTGACTCGTTATCCACACAATGGGATGCGTTGATTGTGATTGGAATCCTTGTGATTGGCGTTTGAATCATTGAGCGTTCGCAGGAACTCAGATAAAGGCACTGCTGGCAACCGTGCCTCATCAGAGCAGCAGGGAGGATGAGAGAGTCATTTTGTGACCAGAGTCATACAGCAGCTTGCGTCAGTGCGGTTGTTTATTGTCTCCACCAGCCGAAGGCATGGGGGAGAGTATGTTTTCCCCTCCGTCCGTCCGTGTGTCCGTCCGTCCGTCCGTCCGTCCGTGCGTCCGTCCGTGCGTCCGTCCGTCCGTGCGTCCTCGCAGTTTGTGAGCTGCTAATCTCAGTCGCCGTTGGCCCGGACGCTGCCAAAGTGAGCACACACACTCCCTGGATGGCAATCTAGAACCTCTGCCCCAAATTTCTCAAATGGCCCTCATGGTGGCGCTATAACAGGCCCATTCGTCCTCCGAGTTTGTGTACAGCTAATCTCCGGCGCCGTTGGCCCGGTCGATCCCAAAATGAGCACACACACTCCCTGGATGCCAATTCAGAACCTCTGCCCCAAATTTTTCAAATGGCCCTCATGGTGGCGCTATAACAGGGCAATTTGTGTGGCCTGGTGGAGACCTGTGCTCGTTGCACTGTGTGAAAGTACACTGTCGATAGCCACTACAGTACAAGTCTTTTCAGCTTTTAAGTGATCTATTATTTCACTTTTCACTTCAAGTAAATATGAGAACTTTAATTTAGATAATTGCATTTACGATAAAAAACCTGCAGATCATGTGCGTTTGTGTGTGTGTGTGTGTGTGTGTGCGTCAGTCACAGTGCGTGACACCTCATCCCAGCTCAACAGAAGTATATCTGACCTGTTCTGACATCACAATGATGTTGCAAATTAATTCCGTACTTGTCCCTTTTATGCCCATTTATGGAAATCCCTGATGTCATCAATATTTATCCCATTTCTGTCAATGCCCATATGTGAGTCTCATGTGGTCTATGACATCAAACATCTATGATGTCAGACATCAGTCATCTCCATATTTGTGAAAATATGGCCACATTTTCTCCAACTTAAACAACCAACCAGGTCTGTGCTTTTTTTGGTCAACGTTGACCAAAGCGCTGGCACTCGCCCAGCAGTCTGCTGTCACCCAGGTGGATGCGTGCATGCGCCCATGTGCACGCGCCCATGTGCACGCGCCCATGTGTCGGTCCTCGACCCTTGAGTACTCAGGGAAATTATGTTATCCATAATCAACGCTGTTTGATATGTTTCTATGTTTGCAAAATTGTAGTTAGTGTGTAGTACACACTTTGATGAGGTAAACCATGCTGCCCATTCATTCAGTTGACATTTCAAGAAAATATTATTGTTGGTCCTATTATAACATCAAGCTGTGAAAAGTGCCACAACAACACTTTTACAAGCTTTTACAAAAGTACATTTACTTTACTATTCCTCAAAATGTTCTGGATGTACGGTATACTATACATGGAGTTCACACACACCTTTCCGTGAATATAAATTAATCTTGATTTTATTAACCCTATCAGTGCCAGCTTTCACCACTAGAGGGCACCCAGTGGCCAAAGAATTCATCATAAAGATACACTGTTACATGCACAAGCCCTGCGCAGCCATGATGCACCAGAACACTTTCCTCTGTTCATTTACAGGAACAGGATGAAGTTAGCTTGAAGTTAGCTATTGGCTACCAAGCATTTTAGAAGACCTATTTTCGGCGATTTAGCCATGATTAAACCTTGCACACCTCATGGATATGCTTGGAACAGAGAAAATGAGCTCTAAAGATCCTGGATTGCATTGGAGTGGATGGTAAATATCGGCGGCGCGACGCTCTCGCGGGCCGTGTAAACAGAATATAGTGGGGTTCAAAAAAAAAAGTAACTTAAAAAAAAAATTTACAAAAAAAAAAAAAAAATTATATCCCGAACTAGTTCGGGATAGGCACTCAGGACGTTAATACGGCCCAAATTATCCCGAACTAGTTCGGGATAGGCACTGTATGAGTTAAAATATTACATCAAATATGTATCTGAAAACATTGGGGATGAAAATAAGCAATGCAATGAATAAAAGTTCATTGATGCACTCTGTCTCTCTCCCTGCTTGCTGCCCTGATCAGTTCAGAGATCCCATAGCTCGAGGGAACAGGACCGCCGGCTGACGTTGTGGTCGGTCAACGAAAAAAAAACACACCCCTGAGCTAAACTTAGCAAAAACGTTAGCAAAAAAAGCCACGACTTTAAAAGAAAGAAAGAAGTATTGCGGATACTTAAAACAGTACTTATTATGGCATGATTTGCAGTCTGAAGGGTTGGGTTTTCAGACTTTGGAGGAAGATGGGGACTATGTTGTCCTGGCTTGACAGTTCATTTCAAATCCTGGTGGGAGCCAGGGAGTGAAGAGACTATGATGTGTAGATCATCTGGAGCAGGGGTCTTCAACGTTTTTAAGATAAGGACCCCTTAGCTGAGAGAGAGATGAAGCAGGGACCCCCACGACCTGTTCATAGATTCCATATAGTTTCATCGTTTGACAGCTCATCAGTGTATTTTGGATTCATGTCAATTTGTGTTAAGATATGTAACCACTTGAACCGTCAATACTTAATAAACTTGACCTTTCACTCTGTACTTAGTGTGCTCTTTTTTCCCCTCTACACCAAACCTCCTTGCTGAAAATAGCCGATCTACAAGCTCACAATGCCTCGCAGCACGAGGCGTTGTGAGCTTGTAGATCGGCTATTTTTGGCTAAAGTTCTCCGAATATGGACGTTAGGGTTAAAGTGGTTAATGTAAAAAAGGAGAAAACAAAAGTCACAAATATTTGGAGGACCCCCTGTAGTAACTCTGAGGACCCCCTAGGGGTTCCGGACCCCGTTGAAGACCCCTGATCTGGAGTGTTAAGCAGGTTATTGTAGGTACAGACGTCCTGTGCTTGCTGAATGTAGTGTGGGGGTGGGGGGGGCAGGTGTAAGCGCGTATTCACACTGGATAGGGAAGCGCTGTGAATTGCTGTGAAGTGAAAATCTCGCCCGAACAGGAGCCGGGCTGTTCGCACCAGAAGTGCATTTCTCACGTCGTTGCGTGTTACTCCAGCAGCATCCCAACAAATTAGCTGTGTGGGGTTTGGATTTTTCAAACATACTCAAACTGTCATAGAGTACAACTCCCTGTATTTCGCCACAACCTAGAAAACCACTTCAAAGCTTTCTCACAAAATGGTATTAAATATAGAGAATGTAACAGAAAGGTAGTTTGTTTTTGTGACTATAATAGCAGTAGTCCCAATGGCAGGTAGAGTACAGTTTGCTGTGAGACTTTTGTTGTGTCACTTAGAGCCATAACAATGATTATTATGGTTGAACATTTTTAATTTGTAAATACTTTTGGATAGGTCCTATGAACAAAATAGATTAACAAAATGTAGATCATTTTGTTTATTCACTCCCTCGGAAGAACTAAACAAACTCAGCACTCTAGATAGTTTGGAAATAAAAACTGTCAGGACTCTCCGGAAATCAGACAAATCTTTTGTGTCCTTCTTGTGGTTGATAGAACTTCTATCAATGGGCCCATCTGTCTAAGACAGACATTTCTTGACAATGCATTATCCTCAGACTTGTTGACTCACGTCTTTTTATTGTACAATGGGAAAAAGATGGAAACAGACAATGCACACATCTCCAATACATTTTCTCACCTAAAATGAGGCCTTGAATGTTGTTTGCACTACAGTATACAATAGATTCAAAATAAAGAATGGCTTCTTTTTTTTTATTCCATTTTGCCATACCTGTTCATATGATTGTATACAATTACTATAATTCTATTTATTTAGCATTTCTACTTTCTCTTAACACAGTTAATAGGATATGCATGCAGCATATCCTACAATATACACCCTTGGTCACTAAAAGTGTGGTTAAACGCTGATTGATACCACAATCTTATCTACTATTTATAAAAGTTACTAAAATGTGGCTTTTGTTGTTGCATTAGGCATTAGCCCACAGAGAGCGCCTTCTGAGCCATGGTAAACCACCCAAGCATCGTGCTTCAGCAGTTTTGTGTCAGTCAGAACTGGTTATGTGGACTTCACGTCTGCTATACAATTACAATGCCAGTGGTTCTCAAACTTTTACATTTCAAGGACAAATATAACTCTGAGAGTGTACAAATGGAACCAAATTTGGTTCCATGTGTCACTCTCAGAGTTACAGACCTGTAAGGGTCCGCCCTCTCTAGGTCGTCCTCAGACGAGCCTTCCATCGTCGCTTCCAGTCATCCCGGTTCTCCATACATCTGGCCAGCTCGTTGGTACTTTGCGCTCCTGCGTCTTTCTTGAGTACATCCACGTATGTGATTGTGGGACGTCCTCGTGACCGGTGCCCATGTGTTGGTTCCCACAGCACCTGGGCGCTTCAAGCAGACAGTAGTTCTACCTTTGGAAATTCTCCTGGCTGTGACTGACAACCTGGCAGTTTACTACCCGACGTTGAATCGTTCACAACCCTGAGAAGTCCTTGTTATTTGTGCTAATAACGTGGATAGACCGGACATTCAAGCACAGCTATGGTTGACCGGTTTGAACAAACGTGATCTAACAATGTTAGGTCATGTGTTTGGTCCATGATTAGTGAGGATGTGGCAGAAGTGGCAAACATAATCGCTGCGGGGGGTTTTGGTTCTCGACATCTGTCCATTTAGCTGTGGGCTAATTTGTACTTTGTCACATGACAATATCACCTCACCATAGCACGTACTGTACAGATACATCGTGGTGTACCACATTGGCTGCTGCTGTTCATTGGAGCGATGTGTCCACTCAGCCGCCATATGGGCAGGGACTGTATATAACTCACTGAATTCTTAACCCATTTAGGCCTAGAATTATTGAATGCTTTAACCAGTGAAAAATAGCAGATATACAAGCTCACAGCGCGGCACCGAGTGCCGCGCTGCGAGCTTGTAGATCTGCTATTTTTGAAAAAGTCGTGAAAATGTGTGCAAATCTTTGAATAGTCCTATATGTATTTTCAAAGCGAACGTTTGTAACTCAAATTTTGCTTCTGGGGGGGTCCCTGGAACTAAATATTTTGAGATGCGGGTCCGTGGCCAAATACATATCATTTTGGGGGTCCTTCACATGAAAAGGTTTGAGAACCTCTGACATAGTAGTCTCTCAAGAACAGACTAACTGAGCACCAGTTAAGTGAAAAGGACCTTTTCTTTGACGATGGCTGGCCAGATTGCTGACATAGAAACATAGGTTTTTCAAAAAGTCTTAGAAGGATTCAAAAGACACTTATAGAATCGGGTCAATCGGGATTTTTCAAAAATAGCGGATCTACAAGCTCGCAGCGCGGCACTCGGTGCTGCGCTGTGAGCTTGTATATCTGCTATTTTTCAATAGTTAAAGCATAAAATAATGATACACAATACTGTGTACCCGTTCTAAATGGGATTAACTGATTTTCGGCTTGGTTTGTTACAAATGTCAGACATGTAGTTGTGTTATATGATACAGAGGGTAGAATTTTTATAATGTTTACTCTCTGTTGTACATCTCTCTCTGTGGGGGCCACACATACTGTACAGTATTTGTGTACCTGTCTTGATGCCTGCTCTGTTTGTTAAAGGTTTTATTCTTAAGAGTCTGCTCGTGAAAGGGCGAGCAAGGAACGAGAAAGAGGAAACATGGAAAGAGGTACATCAAGGATGACGAACCTCTTTTACTGATGGCCTGTTCACAATAGGTTGTCATCACACCTAGATTGAACAAAATGGCCTGCTGAAAAAATAAGCCCACCGAAACCATCTAGCCATCCATGTGAGAGATTTGGTGCTGCCTCTCCACTTAGACACAATATGGGATCCTTGGAAATTGATTTGCTATTAGTGGCTCTCAGCGAGAGGTCAATGTTGAGTGTTTTAGACATTCTCTGTAGTTTTTTTTTCTCTCCTCCTGATGGAAAATCCATCTCTGAAAGAGTGAAAAAAGAGACATCCAATCCACTGAAGTATATTGTTGTAATATTGTCACAAAGGACATTTTCACTAAAGATCAGCCATGATGTACTTCTTTGCTTTTAAGCAGAAATCAATGACGACTGAATCTCAAATGCCAACTGACTTGGGTGGCCTTGTGTCACCAAGCCCTCACTATAAATCACTGACAACTGAATGAATTTGGCCTGTTATTCAACATTTAATATTAAAACAATGGCAACATTGTGGCCACCAGCACCATTAGTTGAATTAACCACATCAACCCGGCATTTAAGGTGTTTTTTCATTTTAGATTTTAGTTATTTGAGGAATTATAATGTATTACGATTGATTTTGGGGTTTGTAGCCTATTGCAAAGTACACCGGTGTGATGTCATCACGGTGTGATTTACAATGCAGACCCCAAAATCAATCCTCCAGTTCTAGGCAACACAGAAGGGGGGGGGGGGAACTTTTTTATTTTTATTTCCACACAACTCCTCTAATGTATATTAATGACATAGTTCAATATTGAAAATGGGTGGTTTTCCCCTTTAAGGCATAGCCAGGGATCATTTTAAATGCTTAAGGGAGGCTGCCTTGTGACACAAATATTAATTACATGATACAGAGTAATTTTCATTTGATAGTCAAGGATGGCTGGAGGTATTTTACTTGATGATTTGTGATTTCCAGTAGCTGATTGTATTCATGATAGTCCTCTGTGGTATGGGGACAGCTGTAAAGGAATATAATGGATGCATTCTTTTTGATGGAGCTGCATCCATGAGCAGAATATGCCGACATGGGCCCAAGGCAAGCACAGCATTTTTCACCAGCCCTGTCCCCATACATTACATAAAAATGTAATATTTAGTACTATAAGTCATGCATCAGCCCCTTTAATCATATTGACATTGTTTCCCTATTTTCTGCACATTTTCAAAAATATTCAATATTTACTATTTTAATTTTTCAAAAATAGCACGGATAGCAGGCACACAAGCTGTGTATGGTGCAAAATAAGCACCCACCCGGCCACCCAGTGAAGAACCCAGGGGTGTCGCACCAAATTCTGGGCCCTGGGTACAAGGATTCACTGCGTTATTTTGTGCTTTAACTATTGAAAAATAGCAGATATACAAGCTCACAGCGTGGCACTAAGTTCCGCTCTGCACGCTTGTAGATCTGCTATTTTTGAAAAATCGTGAATGCGGCACTCGGTGCTGTTAGCTTGTATATCTGCTATTTTTTAAGGCCCCTCCACCTTGGGCCCTAGTCAGTCCCACTTTTCCACCCCTGTGACGCACCTGGAAGAACCTGCAGTACCAAGTCAGTGAACATAAATTACACTTCATAATGTGTCTTGTAGAACGTGTGAGTTACAAATACCAGCAGTGGCCTTCATGCATCAGAGGAAAGAATCATCACATAATCATACTGTAGTATTCATCTCTCATAGCATTACAAACTGTTCCGTGGATTGCACAACAATATAGTCAGTAATATTGATGGCATGGCTTTACATTAAAACAGAAGAAGGAAAAAACTAGGGTATGCCTTGCTTGGACACATGACTGTACATTAGTATTATACATTTGTTAGTTATTGATCTGTATCTGTGTGTGTATTTCAGTTTCTACAGTGCTGTTGCACTTTGCCCAGTAAGTCAAGGTCAATGGCCCCGGGCCAATATTCCAGCCATGGTCAACAGACAGTTCTGGAAGTTGTGTGTGTGTGCGCGTGCATGCGTGCGTGCGTGTGCGTGTGTGCGTGCGAGGGAGCTGCAGGTTTCGTGTAGATGTCTGATTGTGGCATCGCATAATAGTACAGTGTAGACTGTAGACAACGGTCTTGATTTGTTTGTATGGCTGCCAGTTGATTTATTACATTTCGACTGGGATGGGTAATGCAATATAATGAAAGGTAAAGGGTCTGATGGACGTTAGCGATTGATTTTCCAGTGTGCATTATTGCCCATAAGCTGGATAATGGCTTTCTGAATGCTGGAGATTTGTGCTCAGAGGATGCAGGGCAGCCAACAGCTCCAGTGTCGTGGCTCATCTCCCCTGAAGACATAACTTACAGTACAGTAGGCCCATTGTATCTGCCTGTTTTGGTCAGCTTTCTATATTGTATGTTTTAAAGACGTATAGCTATATTTTCATCCATGCCTTACACCTTATCCCTAAACTTCTTTGCCCTTTTTTACTATTATGAAAAACATTTTTAAATACTTCAAATAGCCGATCTACATCGACACGTTGTGAAGCGGTGAACTTTTATTCTATGTGTTCTAGAGCTATGAACTCTGTGATCTATACATTCTTTCAATTCTGAATGAATGAATGATTTTATCTGGAGGTCCGAATTGTCATGTGAAGCTTGACCAATCCTCAAAGTATGGTCTCATTGGACATTTTGAATCATCCAATCATCAGACCAGGACGGACGTTACATCATATTCTTGATGTACGGGACAGATAAAACCTGTTCATTCTGGACTGGAATGACCATATATGGACATGAACGGGACACACACGGGACACACATGTACGGGACAGATAAAACCTTATATGGACATGAACGGGACACACAAAGCCACTCCTTGGAAGCGGCTTTCACCGCTTCAAAAATGTTTTTCATCATAGTAAAAAAGGGCAAAAGGTTTAGGGATAAGGGGTAAGGCCAGGCGTGTCGCACCACATTCTGGGCCCTGGGTACAAGAATTCACTGCGGGCCCCCCATGAATGTTCTTCATAGGAGAAGGGGGTTTAACCCATTTAGACTGGGAACGCATTATTATTATGCATTATTTTCTGCTTTAACTATTAAAAAATAGCAGATAGACTCCCTAATCGGGAGATAAAGCGTCCTTCAGGTCACATACAGAAACTTTAGAAGGCAATGGTAGACAAGGAATATGGGAAATGGGACAGATCCATGTTGATGACATGACTTTAGAGATACTGTGTACAGCTTTGCGTGATTTTAGGGAAACATCTGTAGGAACAGTGTCCAAAAATGTGTTTTGCAAGAATCTGCCTCATGGTGGCGCTAGAAGAGGGCCATGTGAGAAATGAATAATGCCATCTTGGATGGAGGTTGGAGGTTTTGATAGTAACTGCGACCTGACGGTCGCAACAAGCTCACAGCACGGCTGCGATGTGAGCCCACAATGTCCAATTGACGAATACATAGTGAGACATACTCTACAAGATGCCCACCCATCTGACTACTTAACACAGCATCCATAAAGTTATCCGATGGGTTGGCCGTGAATGCTTACGAGATTTTCAACTGGGCCCTGATCAAGAAAAAGGTTGAGAACCACTGGTTTAGGGGACACATAATCAAGTCGAACGGATGAGTGTCATTTCAAGGAATTGAAGATCTGAAAGAGGTTGAAACTGCCTCCAACAGATCATGTGAGGTTAGTTCACCTTTACATTAAATCTAAAACTTCTTAACCAAATGAACTACTATCTCATTTGGTAAATTGACCTACGTATAATTATTATTATTAATATTCTACACTGTAATTATCTGACTGTGACCATACATTGGGAAAGCAATGCATTCCACTACATTATTTAGCCCTGTAACCTTTCTGTGGGCATTATCTAGATTTTCTCCTTCCTGTTTCTATGAATGCATATCCATACATTACCAAGCCTTTCCAGCCTAGATAATGTACAGAGATACTACAGTATATCTCAATGCTGAGCGCCACCCTGCATCACAACGCATAAAAAACATCAAGAGTATTTGCATAGTGTTGCAGTATGGTAATACTAGCATATTGTGAGGTCCCTGGCAATTCCCTGGCAATTGTCAGAGAATGCAAATATGAAAGGCTGACCTCCTTTGCAAGGCCAAGGGTGCTGTGATGAGCTCAACCTTATCCCCACCACACACACACGCACGCACGCACGCACGCACGCACACGCACACAGTTTGTATTACTATATTTGTGAGGATATCAACATTTTAGGAGCGCCATTTTTAACCCTAAAACTAAAGACGTAAACAGCTAATCAGATCTACAATCTCATTATAAATGATTTAAAAAAAAATCCTTGTTTTGAGTGGTCTCGTGTAATATTGTAATATTTTGAAATATGGACTTTTGATATTCATTCATTTACAAAAAAGGTTTGGAATTATTCACTGAATGTGCCATGTATCTAGAATATATGAACGTTTCAAAAATATTTCATATAATAGTTCATATATTCTAGATACAATTTTCAGATACAATTTTCAAGAAAATTACATTTTACACAATATTCTTTTTATTTAGATGGATCTGTATGTGAGGAACATTTAAATTGTCCTCGCAATGTCTGCTTCTCAAACTTGACCATTCTTGTGGGGATGCTTGGCCCTCACAAGTGTAGTAGTACACGCGCACGCACGCACGCACTCACGCCGCACTCACGCACGCACGCACTCACGCACGCACGCACGCACGCACACACACACACAGGCGCACCAGTCAAGAACATGTGTGCTCCTCCACTGTGACCCTGGGGACACCAAGGAGCCTTCGCTCCAGATGGCCGAAGTCTCCTCCGGCCCTTCCACCTGTCAGCCAATCACATTCCACCACAGTCACGGAGGGCCCGGGCACCCTGGGGAGGCTAACCTTGGGTGATTTATCTCAACACATAAAAGCAGACATTACCTTGCAGAATGTCAAATGAGATACGTGTAGGATTTATTTACATACTCTCTCTCATCAAGGCTGTGGCACTGATAATGCCTTTCCCGGTGGCTCTCTTTGAATCGTGGATGGTTTCGCTTAGAACTGTGGGTAAAGACTGAAAGTTCACACGCAATACGCAGCATACAATGTCTGTGATTAGCAGGCATTTTGTGAGTTTTCTGTTGTCAGAGCAAGATTAACGACACTGGACTCATTATTATTATACACGCATACGAGTCAAAAATGCCTTGCGTGTCTTCAGGTGTGGATGTGTTTTCCTTTTTTTCCTTTTTTTCTTATTATTTTCTACAAAATAATGATCAATTCTTGTAATTGGAATTTAATTTAGTTTTGAGCAGTGGTGTAAAGTAACTAAGTAGATTTACTCAAGTACCACACTTTAGTAAAATGTTGAGGTATTTGTGCTTTATTGGGTATTTCCAATTTCCAATACTTTCTACATTCTACTCCACTACATCTTGGATCCTAATTTTGTACTTTTACTCCACCACAATTACTTGAAAACTTTAGTTACTAGTTACTTTGAAGATATAGATTGTAATATTATAAGACATATATAAACCACTTTAGCCCTATTTTATACCGTGGCTATTTGCAAATAGCCGATCTAATAGCTCACAACGCGTCACATCGCGACGTGTTGTGAGCTTGTAGATCTGCTATTTTCAAACATGTACTTTTACTTTTGGTACTTTAAGTACTTATTGATGGCAATACTTTTGTACTTACTCAAGTAAATGTTGTATTCCAGACCTTTACTTGTAACATGTCTCTATTGCAGTATTGATACTTTTTGAACATGTGAGTACTTTTTCCACCACTGGCTTTGAGGGGGACTTAAACACCAGCCTCATTGAGCAGAGGACACATACTGTATACAGTACAGTCTGCTCCGCAGTTGTTGTCCTTATAAAACAGTGTGGTGTCATTCTTCCTGGCTCTGCAGCTAACCCATAATGTTCCTTCTTCCCTGCAAGGCCCAGCGTTGCTTTTTGGCAACGTTTTTTAAATCATTTTTTAAAAAAATTTATAATTATTTTTCCTGTTCTTTTTTCACATTAACATCATCATTAAATCCTATTGTTTAGTATTACAATGCCATTGGCCACGATATTTGCATATAAATACCCCCCACAGAGACTGACATTCACACCTCCCAGAGAAGTTGAAATTCCAGCGTCTGGACGAACAACATCTCACTTTTTAACTGAAGCTATTCCTCACTAAAACATAAGTAAAATGCCTGTAATATTTTTTCTCGTGATCATTAGAATGTCTAGAACACGTGCATATGTTAATATTGTGAAAAATATCCCCAAAATGCAAATTAGAGCATGATTTATGATTTATGATTTATGGCTATAAAACCTTACAAAAAGATTATTAATTTTTTAACATTACATTTTCCTGTGATTAGGACTGCTACAACACCATCTGATTTTTTTTAATTTTTTTTGGCCAGTAGAAATTAATTCGGGCCTTGCAGGGTTAAGGGTTGGCAGTGTTGTTTAGCTTCACAATGTCAACACACATTCGCACACAGTATTATTTTTACCTAGTTTTTTTTTCTCTCAATTTAGTCATAATACAGTATTAATCCTGCCCACACATTTCACTGCTGTTAGCACCCACCGGGAGGATGCCTCTATCCTAATCCTCACGTTCAGGCCTCACCTCCCACACACACACACACACACACACACACACACACACACACACACACACACACACACACACACACACACACACACACACACACACACACACACACACACACACACACACACACACACACACACACACACACACACACACACACACACACACAGGTTTGCAATTGCTACTTTGTGGGGACATTACACATAGTCTACTATCTTTGTGGGGACATTCCATTCATTTTTAACCCTAACCCTAACCCTTAACCTAACCCCTAAACACCTTGTGGGGACATATTCATTTGTCCCCACTTGGTTTTTTCCTCCGATTGTACTATCTTTGTGGGGACATGAGGTCCCCACAAAGTAGCAATTCCCTGTCCCCACACACACACACACACACACACACACACACACACACACACACACACACACACACACCAAGGTTTCCCTCCCTGCCCGATGTCTCTCCCCCCCCCCCCGATGCGGCTAAGGAGGTCCTTTTTGAGGTCCAACCAGCACGCTTTGATGTGAGACAAGTCAGCCAATCGATCAGGGAAGGTTGGAATTGAGGCCAAGAGGTAAAATTGCAACGTGTCCACTTTCTGGCTTATTAACACGGCTGCATAGTGCGGTACAGTGCTAACAAGCACCCATTAAGAGGCGCGTTGTGAGCGCCTGACACGCTAATGAAAGAACATCCTTAACTGCTGATACAGTATTTGACAGGATGGCGTGATGGCGACGTGACAGGTTCCCTGAGGCATACATAGATAGATAGATAGATAGATAGATAGATACAGTATACTGTACAGTAGGACCACACTTATACAACTGTTGTGCTTACTGCTGTGTGTACTGAGGTCCATGGCATTACCAACCTTCGCTTTTGCTCTTGGGAAGCAAGTTTTCAGGCCAAGGACCCCTTAGCTGAGAGGGAGATGAAGCAGGGACCCACTCTACATATTGTATAAATGCGTTATGCAGGTTTTCATCCACTTGCTTGACAGCACTGTCATCAGTCTATGTTGGATTTGTGTTTCAGACATTTAGCCACTTAAATCGTCGATACTTAGTAAACTTGACCTTTCACTCTGTACTTGGTCTGCTCTCTTTTACCTCTACACCAAACCTATTTGCCTAAAACAGCCGATCTACAAGCTTGTAGGTCTGCTATTTTTGGCTAAAGTTCTCCTCAGATTAGGGATGCGAGGGTTCAAGTTTTTAATTGAAAAGAATTATCCTATCACACAAGGATTTGGTGGCCCCCTGTAGTAACTCTGAGAACCCCCTAGGGGTCCCGGACCCCCTGTTGAAGACCCCTGGTGCAGACAGCCACATGCCTCCTAATGCAAATTAGTTTGAGAAGTTTCAATGGGACAGCGTAAGGCATGTGAAGGTTCGTGATATCTCTTCCAGTTCCGCTCCCTGCAGAACAGGACTCTGCGACCCCGGGTTTCCAGAAGGTGCCATGAAGGTGTCATGTGTTTCCAGTTCGATTCCAATGAGATAAAGCTATGGGGAAACTGAACCAGAACAGTAAACAGGGTATGCCACCTTCTGGAAACCTGGGACTTACAGTTAGTGCCAAGCTGGAGGCACTGTGGAGGAATGGAAACCTGCGACCTCTGCAGTGGTGTTTTACCTCTACGCCACCCGGGCACCCTCTTCCATCTCAATAGGCTCTGTGCACAGCAGCCATATTGGAAAGAAATTGGGCCCCTTCCTTACTTCCTCCACAGGTGTTACCAATGATACTGATTAAGGTTGGGTCGGGGTGCTCATATTGTGCCTGTTGGCTCACTGAAAACTCTCTGCTACACCAGTGGGTCTCAAAAAGTGTCCCTGAGGGGGTTCCAAATGGCCCCTTATGGGCCTGTAACTCTGAGAGTGTACAAATAGAACCAAATGGACCCGTACAGGTCCATTTGGTTCCATTTGTACACTCTCAGAGTTATGGTGGTCCTTGAAATCAAAACGTTTGAGAACCACTGTGCTAAACTAAACGGAACAGAGCCTTCATTGGAATCACTGGTAACACCTGTGAAGGAAGTAAGGAGGGTGCCCAATTTCTTTGCAACATATGGCTGCTTTGCATAGAGCCAGTTCTCGGCAGAGACTCCTATACCTTAGGATGAGTAGCATTATGTCGTGCACATCTTTATCTTCATCTTCATCTCTATACAGTCTTGGCATTCATCGGCTCGGCCTCAGGTGAACCGGCGCTGATTGTCTTCCAGCTAGGTGAAGTATGGACACTGTAATGGCTGGTGCAGAATTACCGGCTGATCTCCGGGGCTGCAGACAGCCTTTTACCAATCTTAGATTGGGGCTGAAGATGTGCGTTGAGAGGTGTTTCCATGAGGAAGGTCCGCGCTACGCACACGCACACACACACACGTACGCACGCACCCACGCACGCACGCACGCACGCACGCACGCACACACGCACGCACACACGCACACACACAAACACACAAACACACACACACGAACACACACAAACACTCTCTCTCTCTCTCACCTCCCCCTCACTGTGTGGCAGAGCGAGCTCTGCCTCAGCCTCCACTTTACAGACACTCTCCTCCTGCAGGTCTCACTCCTCCGCTGTGTCTCCCACAGCCTCCTCCTCCTCCTCCTCCTCCTCCTCCTCCTCTCCCCTTCTCTCTCCTCTCTCTCTTTTCACTCTCATCTGGTGGTGGTGTACGCCGATAAGGAGCAGCCGGTCCAGATGGGCTGCAGCAGCTAGTCAAGTCAGCCGGGTGAATTTGCTGTGTTTGCTTCACCTGTCACTATGTTTGCTTCTATTTGGTACGCCAAGAAGCTAGGGAGACGACTTGTGCAGAACAGCAGGAAAGCCAAAATGCTGAAGGAGAAGGTACGTGAATCACGGGGCATGGTGGCTAATTGAATTAGGCTAATAATGCACGGTATATATTTTGAATCTGTGCTTCGAGCGGTGTCCAAGTTAGATAGATGTATAGAAAGATAGCTGGATGGATAGATAGATAGATAGATAGTTGACTTTATTAATCCCTGAAGGGAAATTACAAAGATACTTACCAGATAATTTTTTTCCCCCCACACAACTTCTAGTTTTTTGCATATTAACGATGTGCCTCATCGGAGTTAGCGCGTCTGCAATCACCTGTTGATTTATGGTGAGCTGCTTGTGTATGTGTAACAGTCAGATATAGAAGCCGGATAGATCTGACCTTGGGACCTATGTGAGATTTTGCATAATTTAAACATGGAAATGAGATGACCTTGCTAAGTGGCATCCTTTCCGGCTCATCCGAGAGGGACAAAGAGGGGAGAAGAGGGACACGCAAGTGATGTATTTTGACCCTGACGTGTGTGTGTGCGTGTGTGTGTGTGTGTGTGCGCGCGTGTGTGTGTGTGTGTTGGGGGTGGTTCTCACAAGCACCCTCTATCCGTCTCATTAGAGTGACAGCAGATCCCCTTATCTCAGTCATCCTGTCCCAGAGTAGCAATTCTCCTCCACACTGTCTCCTAAGTCATCCGCCTCCTGTAGCGCGGCCAAGTTTTGACAGTGCAGGCGCTGCTTGCGCAAGCACATCCTTCCTTTGGACTTGTGCGATCAATCAGATGAGGACTTTCAGGTCCATTGGCAGGACAGATGCTGTTTCTTATTTTTATGTTGCAGTCTAACAGTGGAGTCGGTGTTGCTCATTTGTCACAGAGAGAGTTGCCGTTTCTACACTGCTCCTCGATTGTTATGTGGGAGAGGCATATTGATTGACCACTATGGCTGAAGATATTGAGACGAAGTGAATCGAGTATGTTGTCTAGTTTGACTGAACTGCTGGGAGGTTCATTGTTGCATCACTCCTGTTCTTTTTTTTATCGTAATCTTTGTTTGCAATTATCACACGTACAGTACAGAGAATGCAGGGTCAACATATTCTATACATTATTTATGTCCTGGCCTGCGCGAGGGGTACAGGACCGTAGGACAAAACATTCAGAGAAAAAGGCAATAGAAGAATCTTGGACATTATGCTGCATTTAAGTTTTCCTTCTTTGAATTTCCAGTCCTCCCTGTTCCAATCGCAAATTTTTGATCAAAAAGAAAAACAATAAAACAAACAATAATTGACCCCCAAGGTAAAGAGGCTCGTTCGCCTTGCCCCGTCTAGTCTATGATTTAGCTAACCATAACCTTAACCTATTCTTCTTTGTCCCGTCCAATCTACAATCTGGCTAACCATATCAACATAAAAAAATATAGAAGAACACACAACCTAGAGAGGGCCCCTCTCTATGCTGTGTGTTCTTCCCCGAATATACAGGGACCAAATTTCTGATCATAAAATAGAAGGAGAATAAATACAAATAAGAATATAGGATGTACACCCATGTACTCATATGTAAACGTGCATCACTCCTGTTCTATTCTCTCTTTGAATATCTAGCAGTCATTTGTGTGTCTCGCACAGCCAGACGATCAAGAGATCTCAGCCTGCTCATACGTCCGGGGAAATCTAAATTCAATTAATGAGCTTGGACGCCAGAGAAAACCAGCCGTAACAATCCTACACTGCATCGGAGACCCCAGTATGAAGGACCGACCTAAAGTCTTTGTTTGCATTGGTTCTGTGCTGCTGTTTTATTTTTATTTTATTTTTCCTGAATTGTTTACACCCACTTTTAGCCCATTCACTGAATTTAGATGTCAACAGACGTATCAGTACTAAATGGGCATAGATCTGTGATCATGGCTATGCGAGACTAGGTAGTCCCAGTCACTTATGGTGCCATTTGGCACCATAAGAAGAAGAGGTTTATTGCATTGTGGCTACAAGCTTTTCGACAAGTGTACCCAGGGGCGTCACACCAAATTCTGGGCCCTGAGTACAAGGATTCACTGCGGGCCCCCCATGAATGTTTAACTATAGAAAAATAGCAGATATACAAGCTCACAGCGCGGCACCGCTCACAGCTCGGCACCGAGTGCCGCGCTGCGAGCTTGTAGATCTGCTATTTTTGAAAAATCGTGAAAATGTGTGCCAAGAAACCTATGTTTCCATGTCAGTGATGCTCAAACTTTTTCATGTGAAGGACCCCCCATCTCAAAATATTTAGTTCCAGGGACCCCCAGAAGCAAATTTTGAGTTGCAAAAAAATACATATATTCAAAGATTTGCGCACATTTTCACAACTTTTCAAAAATAGCAGATCTACAAGCTCGCAGCGCGGCACCGAGTGCCGCGCTGTGAGCTTGTATATCTGCTATTTTTCAATAGCTAAAGTTACTAGGGCCCCTCCACCTTGGGCCCTGGTAACTCAGTCCCACTTTCCTACCCCTTGTGACACCCCTGAGTGTACCTCCCCATGGTCAGTACCTCCTCACTGTGCTGTTGCTATGTACCCTTTAGGCCTAGGATTATTGACTGCTTTAACTATTGAAAAACAGCAGATATACAAGCTCACAGCGCGGCACCGAGTGCCGAGCTGCGAGCTTGTAGATCTGCTATTTTTGAAAAATCGTGAAAATTTGAATTTTGACCCGATTCTATAACTGTCCTTTGAATCCTTCTAAGGTGTTATGAAAAACCTATGTTTCTATGTCAGTAATCTGGCCAGCCATCGTCAAAGAAAAGGTCCTTTTCACTCGCTTAACTGGAGCTCAGTTAGTCTGTTCTTGAGAGACTACTGTGTCAGTGGTTCTCAAACCTTTTCATGTGAAGGACCCCCAAAATGATATGTATTTGGCCATGGACCCCCATCTGAAAATATCTAGTTCCAGGGACCACCCAGAAGCAAAATTTTAGTTAAAGACGTTCGCTTTGAAAATACATATATTCAAAGATTTGCGCACATTTTCATGACTTTTTCAAAAATAGCAGATCTACAAGCTCGAACCCCCAACCTCTGTCTGTGGTGGTGGGCAGACACTTTACCACGGCGCCACCCGAGCGCCGCTACATCATTGTGTTATCATTGCGTGACACAGGATATCCTGTACAAAACTGCCATTATAAATAACCAAGCTAATATAGCGCATGCAATTGTTTTGTTCACTGGACCACTGGATTAAATGGCAACCCCTGACAGCCATATACAGTCCAGTCACCAGCTCAAGTAATGAGAATAATCGATTTAGTCGATTATGAAAAATATATTCGAATGTTTTTGTGATGATTCGTTGATATATGTGGGGGGAATGAGCAAAATTATGTCAGAGGTTCTAAATGTTGGTTTTGATATATTTTCAGTTAATTGCACAGCCCCACCTGGTGCCAAAAGCAAGTAAAGTGGAGTCCAGCCGGAAGTTCTGTAGCTTTACTGGCGGTCTGAATTTTTCCCCCTTCAGGTCACTTTTTCACCACCTCTTCAGTGTGTTTCTAACACTTATCCTTCAGTGTGTTTCTAGTTCTCTTATCCTTAAGTGTGTTTCTACCTCTTATCCTTCAGTGTGTTTCTAACACTTATCCTTCAGTGTGTTTCTAGTTCTCTTATCCTTAAGTGTGTTTCTACCTCTTATCCTTCAGTGTGTTTCTAACACTTATCCTTCAGTGTGTTTCTAGTTCTCTTATCCTTAAGTGTGTTTCTACCTCTTATCCTTCAGTGTGTTTCTACCTCGTATCCTTTAGTGTGTTTTTGAGGTGAGAGCACCTTTGTTCGTTTCCTACCCAGCTGTCGCTACATCGTCTGCAGTCCCCTGTATTATGGTCCAACAGTGGCACACTCACTTAAATACAAAGCAGTGTGCTGCTTAGCAACACACTGTGTGCATATATACTGTATGTATGTGCATGCGTGGCGCGCGCATGTGTGCGTGAAAGCGAATGCATTTGTCAGTGTGGGAGAGGAGAGTGCTTGTCTTTTATTCAAATGGACTAAAGGGGCTATTATATCACTCAGGTGATGTGCTGTATTTGCAAGCAAAACCTCTAGCGGGATAATTTGCTATAAAAACATTAGGATTCGTTACAAAGTTCACTTCAATTCGTACATAAAATGTACCCTCAACTACAGTATGTGCCTGGTTAAGCATTCCCTCACTGCTACTGTACGTGTGCGTGTGCGTGCATGCATGTGCGTGAGAGAGTGAGAAAGAGATACTGCTTGTACCTGTGTGTGTACTGTACATCCATGTGTAATTATAGAGATAAACATACAGGAGTTTGATCATTTGCATGACCTAATTCTCCGCTTACCCAAGAATGAATGTGTGCAGGAGACGCATAGTACTGCCTATGTATGAGGGTAAAGTTATACTGTAGCTGTTTCCAGTATGTGTGTAAAGTTACTGCAATGTTAGCTCGGTTTACCGTATATCTGGGGGAAAGCCTGGTCTTCATTTACAAAACAGTTTGTTTGATCCGGTCTAGACCGGATGGCAACCTACGTCATTTTGTATTCAAAACGGACTACACTTTGGCAGGAAACACCAAATCGGAAACAGTTTCAACCCAGTTAACGCATGCGCAAGTAGTTTACTCATGCGCAAGTAGGGGTTAAAACTGTTTCCGGTTTGGTGTTTCCTGCCAAAGTGTAGTCCGTTTTGACTACAGAATGACGTAGGACGCCATCCGCTCCCGGCCGGATCAAAAGCCCGAAATTGGAAGCCAGCCCAGGCTAGGCTGAGTGTAGCCTGACAGCGTGTCGCTGGTTCGATTCCCGAGCCCGACCAGATTTGCTGCGTGTCATTCCCTATCTCTCTTCCAATTTCCTGTCAGTCTACTGTCCTGTCAATAAAGGCATAAAAAAACGTTATACTTTACTACTTTATACTTCCACTACCCCTCAGAGGCAAATATTGTTACTTTGTAGACTTAAATTATAATTACAAAACATACATTAACCACGGCCCTATTTTATACTTCAACTATTCTAAAATGGCACCACCAGGAGGCTGTGTCTCAGTCAGCACAGTGGGAACACAACTAATTGGTGCCCTGTGTCACCTGTGAAGATTTTAAATTATAGACATGAATAGGGAGCGGCCGCCATATTATCCAGGTCAGCATGCCATAACTCCAATGAAAGAAACATGCCTGAGTGGAAGTACCTGGGAATTGTGGTGGAATTCAGATCAATCAATAATCATGAGAAACAGAGGAGACAAGACAATTATATTAGGTGGTGGTGTGGTCAAGTTTATGTAACATGATATCATGGACAGAAGTACAATTAACACTCTGGGCAGTGGTACGGTAGTTCTGCGAAGAAGAATGGTCAGACACTAGAGTATACTGTGTGGCTTCAAGGCCTCTGGGACGAGGCGTACCATAACAAGATAGGCTTTAACAAAACAACAGTTACTGAGGCCTACTGAAGGCCTCTCTACTCCTAACTATCAAGTATTAGTATCATCATACAGACCTAGATATTAATATAATCAATGAATACATGATCTACTCTATAACGTCACACATAATCAATTATGATAACCTCTAATCTACGACAGAATACAACTACAATTACTGTTATTATTTATGGAAAACAAGGTGTTTTCCCACATTTCTTAATTTAACAAAATATCCTATATCATTACAACCAGTGCTGCATTGGTCCATGATATCTTTTTTGGCCAGTGTATGGCCTCTCACGCTCACATGCATGCATTGATTCAAAATAACCCCCGAATTCACACCTCGACAACGTGTAGTGTCACAGCAGGGTGATTTAACTAGTAAGACACCTGAGGGTGACATGCGACCTCAGGGTGACATGCGCCAATTCTTGACCATCTGGCCAACCACAGCGTTTCTCTGACGATTCTAGTTGTTGTCATTCTGGGGGGAGTTTGTTCATGTTTTTGTGAGGGTATCAACCCTAGGAGACGCGGGGAGAACATGCAAACTCCACACAGAAAGGCCCTATCGCCCACACCTTAGGTGGGGTTGGCTATAGGGCCTTTCTGTGTGGAGTTTGCCTAAACATGGAGATGTGGTACAGAATGACTCATATATGGGCATAAAAAGTATGTCATGTGACATCACTTCCTGTACAGACAGTCAGACAGACAGCCATTGACTCCGGCCTAACAATGGCTACTGTCTATGACGGTAGTCCCATATGACATGATGGACTGGACTATCTCCATATATAGTGTTCTCCACATCTCCATGTTTAAGCCAAACAGGTTTGCTCCATTTCTCCATGTATAGGTCCAAATGCCCAACGTTGAGCTTGACAACGAATCGTTCTTAACACAGCTGCCCCCATATTTACTTTAGAAAATATGTTAAATTCTAAGAACGTTTCGAGTACCGGTTTGATACAAGAGCGAATAAGCGCTACACTTCTGGAATCCTGTGCGTCGACTTAAAGTCTGATCCAGGCCTAATAACTTTATCTGGTCGCCCCGTTGCCACCTCCTTGTTACATTTTCTTTTCTCCGGGTGGATGGACATTCTTTCATAGGTGATCTAAGTCCAGCCGCCCCGTATCAGATCGGAGGAGGATACCGCACATTGTACCTCATCCACCCTTTCTTCTCTCTCCTTTTGGTATCTTCATCCTCCTCCTCCTTTTTTTCTTTTTTATTCTTCTCTTTTTTTGTCTTAGTCTTGTTTATCCTTCTCTTTTTTTTGTCTTTCTTAGTCTTGTGTAGCCGCCCCGTACAGGAAGTGATATTGATGTTTCTGTAGACTATGATAATCATCAACAATTAAATTCATTTGTTTCCCTTTAGGAATGAGAAATGGTGCTCTATGTGTGCTTTGCAGTTTATGCTGAATGAAAACACTGAAACAATTAAATTAATTTTTGTTCAAGGTCGTGGAAAGGTCACCAGGATCTTTCCCATATTCCACGTCATTATTAGATTAAAACATACTGTATGCCTCTCCTCGGTGAATTAGACCAAGCCAAGTCCAAGGTGCTTTGAAATCATTTTTTTTATTGGGTTGTTTTCAATTATTTGATCTGCATAAACCTTGCAGCATCTAAATGTTCCCAGGCGTTAAATCCCCCACAGAAACGACCCGTTTAATTTTGGTCACGTAAATGATTTAAAGATCCACTGTTGGCCTGGTGAGCACAGCAGTGGCAGAAAACTATTCCTCTCAAAGTTCAATTTTTTTTTCCTTTCTTTTATTGATTCAAGGCCATGGTAGTTATTGGGAATACATTTAGCTGTAGGTCATAAGTAGACTTCCACGCCTGCTTTATACTTTGTCGTACGACGCAGCATACATTAAGCACTTAAACCCCATACATTTTTGAGCGGTGGTCACACCGTCTCCTATATGTGGCCGTGTGTGTGGGTATGCGTCCGTCCGTCCGTCCGTGTCTGTATGTAGCCTGCAGTACCTTTTCTGACCACACATGTTAAGGGAGGGGCGCTGTTGTTCAGGCCAGGCACACTTGCGCGCGCGCGCACACACACACACACTCACACACACACACACACACACACACACACACACTTTACCGTGACTATACCCAGTCCTGTGATGCTCTAAGTACCCCAGAAGGGACTGATCAAGCAACTGCTCACGATTCAATATGCTGTGCAAGATTAGCGCGGCAGGGAAATAAATGCAAGCTTAAACCAGGGGCAAAGCAAGGACAAAGGATGAGAATTGGAAAGCACTGTCTAAAGATGAAACAGAACCTTTATGGGGCTATATAATGGTCAGTGTGGCCAACAAACCAGTGTCAGGGGATGAGTCACTAGTTCAGCCGAGGTGAGGGAGGGATGAGGTTTTTAATGAGGTTAAATCAGGTTGGCTATTTTGGTATATCCTGCCTAAAATCCTATTACCGCACCTCATATCATCAGAATAAGATTTCATTCAACAGTACGTGCCAGAAAAAGAAAAGGGGGGGGGATCACACTGGGTGGTACTGGGTGAAGGATTAATGTAAATTGTAAATAACCTAATATAGCTAAACACTTTGATCATAAGCTGCATGAGTAATATTTGAGCTCTTTGCGTCTGCGTTGTCTGGAATCACAATTGGGCCGTTAAATACTTGGCAGGAGGGGAAATGAATTCATCAGATGTTTTGTTTGTGCCTGCACACACCGCGGTCCAATGATCTCACCTCTGTCTGGCATCCAACAGCATTTATACCCCTTTGTTTCCGTTTGTAATAATAATTAATAATAACAATACCACACAGGGACGTGCAGAGAATGTTAAAGAGGCAGGGGCTGAAATTTCTAAAAGGGCCTTTTAGTGAAAATATCGAAAATAGCAGACCTCCATGCTCACAACGCGTCGCAGCGCGACGCTTTGTGAGCTATTTTTGGTGCTTAATACCACACTGAAGTATAATCAAGTCAGTACAGGAGATGTGGCTCTATAGTCATGTGATCAAGACTTGTGTCTGATCTCTCCCCCGAGGAGCACACTTTCCTAGTAGGTATTATAGACATCAAACATATAATTTTGCAAATGTCTGAGTGTCTGTCTGTCTGTCTGTCTGAAACAGCGTTTCTCCTCAGTGGCTGGAGCAATTGATCTGAAATCGCATCACCATTAGCATATGAACACACCTAACATAACTGTGAAGCCCGTTTGTCACTTTCACAAATCGTATGCTGTATATTAGCATTTTTATGGTGTATCTACTATATATTCTGCATCTAGCATGAGGCTCATCTATTCTGCATCTAGCATGAGGCAACATATGTTTAACCAGCTCTGTGTGTGTGTGTGTGTGTGTGTGTGTGTGTGTGTGTGTGTGTGTGTGTGTGTGTGTGTGTGTGTGTGTGTGTGTGTGTGTGTGTGTGTGGATGCGCGCGCGCAGGCGGCGGGGTGGGGGTGGGGGGGAGTGTCATGGCCCTGTTACAGATGTTGTCCAAAAATCATGCAGATCGGTACACAGTATCTCTATAGCCATTAAACGAAACGGGTATTTCTTACATTGATGCTCCTACATATTATCATGTAAGCACCAGTTAAAGTTACTTTCCCTCCCTCATATACTGTGTGCACAGTGCACCCCATAACCCACACACTGCACATCATTTCAGAGCTCATATCTTTGAACGGGTAAGGGCTAGTGTATCAAATCAAGCTTTATTTGTAGAGCACATTTA
Organism: Nannobrachium achirus; assembly: GCF_963921795.1. Taxonomy (NCBI): domain Eukaryota; kingdom Metazoa; phylum Chordata; class Actinopteri; order Myctophiformes; family Myctophidae; genus Nannobrachium; species Nannobrachium achirus. Next base: position 15,168,072 of record NC_137826.1, read on the forward strand.
AAACAAAGTGACCAAAGTGCTGTACACAGTCAAATCAAAGCATCAACAAAACTGCATGTGCACCCACATAGGTACAGTAGCATAAAAAACACAAAAACAATGAAACAAGTATAATAACCTCAGATGTGATCAAAGGCTACTGAAAATAAATGAGTCGTAAGAAGAGATTTAAAAGCCTCAATAGACTGGGCACTTCTACTGGTAAAGGGCAGCCTGTTCCAGAGCTTAGAGAGGCTGCAGCAACAAAGCCACAATCTCCCCTGCATTTTAGCCTGGTTATGGGAACAATCAAGAGCAGGGTGTCTGCAGCCCTCAAAGCTCTGGCAGGAGTATAATCGTACAAAGGTTCAGATAGATATGAGGGGGCCAGCCGGTGTGTAGATATCTATAAACAAATAAAAAACACCTTAAAATTCATTCTAAACTTGACAGGGTGCTTGAATGAAGTGCAGCTAAAGTCGGGGTGACATGGTCGTGTTTCTTTATGCACTTAAGGAGGCGAGCGGCAGAGTTTTGAACCAGCTGCAAGTGCCTAGTGAGGACAACTCAATACCTGTGTACAAGGAGTTATAGTTGTCCTAGCCTGCCCTATTCCGAGTATTGCTGTATTGATACTTTTACTTAACTAAAACATTTGAGTACTTTTTCCCACCACTGCGTGCGTGTGATAGCATTGATTGCTTCATCTATTGCATCATATGATACAAAATGCATCATATGACCAGTTGTTGCATGCTGAAATACTAAAATATCTAAAAACACAGATTGAACACAAAACATAACTCAGGATTGTGTTGATCGTGTCCCAAACAACAATACAATAAGATCTGGTTGTCCCAGAGGTGAAGTGGTCCTTTAATAACATTGTGCAGTTGATATTAATTTCTAAGTGGTGTTTGAAAATTCTTGTTTAAGCACATTTCATGTTTCTAATAAGAGCCTCATTCCCCTGCTAATTGTGCTTAATTGGAATTGAACGCTTGATTAGAATGCATCTTTGACTGGTCCTAATTAATTGCTGGGCTGAAACTACCAATTGAATAATGAACAGCTGGCTGACGGCAGCGCTCCTTCATCTGTGTCTGATGTCCTGGTCACTTGAAAAGCAAGTCTGTTCATCCTTTCTTGGTCATACAGTAACAGTTCTGTAGTACTAAGGGCCGTCAAAGACTATCTGGATTGTGTTAATTTAACCCTGAGAGCAGGGGCGTCAATTGGGTATGGCATGGGTATGCAGCTGCCATACCCTGGATCCAGGGGGAGATTAAAAGTTACTTTTAAATATAAATCCATGATTGTCTCTTTTTCTATCTGTCTTATGTTGTTAAATTACAGTAAAGTAACTACAAATGCAAAATTTAACAAAATGGTCACTTTAACCCTTTAAGTGCCTATCCCGAACATGTTCGGGATATTCGGGATCAAAAACAATTTTTTATTTGCTATTTTACTTACCCCGAGCTGCTTGGAGCAACGTGGGTGGTCCCGGCTCGCCCAGCGCTCACCAACGAGAGACGCTAGATGCTCCGACGATTTATTCCATTGAAAATGGTTTAAAATAAAGTTTAGACCCCCCCCAATGTTCACCGAATGTTCATTGTAGGCGGCGCGACGTATTCCAGGGTGCCTATCCCGAACATGTCCGGGATATTTAATAAAATGAATTATTTTATCGGAGGCCTCAACGAAGCCCCGGTCTAGACGTCCATCCTTGGCCGGGACTTAGACTCGGCCATCCACGGGCCGTATTCGCGCTAACGGCCAAATCGCGCCGCCCACTCCAATAATAAATCACATTAGACAGGATTTTCTCCGGATTGTGTCCCCAGACCCAAAGAGAAAGTTTTTTGCGGCTGAAATAGCTTTAGATCGGGCTTCTAAATGGGTTAGCATTTTGGCTACGTGTCAGCTAGCTTCCTCCTCTCGACACCCATAGCATTGACTGGAGTGAAAACACAAGCCAGTTGGGAGAGGGTCGACGAAAGCTATAAAGAAGGTCTATGGAGAAATTTCTGGCACTCTAGCACCCCTTGTGGCCGGATGGCACTGTATGAGTTAACAAGGTATTACAGTATAATTATATTCTCCACATCTTGCCAAAATGGTAGCCTATAGGCTACCTATTCCCAGGTTCCGCAGGTCAGCTGCACAGGTGCAATGCATTATTGTTAATTGTGGCACTTTTACTAACATGACAAGTTTAGCTGCACTTGAACAACCATTCCGGCTGCCATATATCCAGCCCAAGAAACCGTAGAAACGGGGAAAAAAATAAAATGTACTTCTTAAAATAAATGTATCATGCCTGTTGCTAAGGTATGGCAACATGACTGGTGTCTTGCGTCATGTTGCCATACCTTAGCTTTTTCTGAACTGACGCCACTGCCTGAGTGTTGTATAGTTACAAATGTATACAAGTCCATTTGGTCACAGTGAATTTGTTTTTCTTTTGCACTTGAAAAGGCAGCATTGCAAGCAGGCGTCTATCTGCACAACTGTCCATCCGAAGATTTGAAATGAAGCTGTCATAACAGCTGTAAAAACAAATTATAGATATCTCTTAGGTTTGACTGGAAATGTTGTCTGGATGTCGCCTGCTGCTGTATATTTTAGATTTTCTTTGACAGTTTGATGAAAAGCCTGCAAAAAAAGAAAACAATGTTAAAAGTACCAGATCTCTAGCATCTAGTATCATCAGTCATCATATCATACAGCGAATACAAAAATATCTCATCTACAACCTCACAGTCTGATAGCTCTTTTTGAACATTGTTAGAATTTCTTTCCCTTTTTTTTATGTTTGGAAAATGTCCACCGATAATGACAGGCCCAAAATAGGGCCGCCAGGTTCCAAGTGAACCCATTCAGAACGGGTACACATTATTGTGTATCATTATTTTATGCTTTAACTATTTAAAAATAGCAGATATACAAGCTCACAGAGCGGCACCGAGTGCCGCGCTGCGAGCTTGTAGATCTGCTATTTTTGAAAAATCGTGAAAATTTGAATTTTGACCCGATTCTGCGTGTCTTTTGAATCCTTCTAAGGTTTTTTGAAAAACCTATGTTTCTAGGTATGTCAGCAATCTGGCCAGCCATCGTCAAAGAAAAGGTCCTTTTCACTTAACTGGAGCTCAGTGGTTCAGTGGTTCTCAAACCTTTTCATGTGAAGGACCCCCAAAATGATATTTATTTGGCCACGGACCCCCATCTCAAGATATTTAGTTCCAGGGACCCCCCCCCCAGAAGCAAAATTTGAGTTACAAACGTTTGCTTTGAAAATACATATATTCAGAGATTTGCACACATTTTCACGACTTTTTCACTGGTTAAAGCATTCAATAATTCTAGGCCTAATTGGGTTTGAGACTAATGTTTGAATAGTCATCACAGACACATTCAGGACATCTATCTGCATCAGACATGCTCACCCACACTGTCGTCCTCTCATTGTCCTTGTTGGCCCGGTGATTACATATCATTGTGTTCAGCTGCCATAATGTGAGTGAAGGGGTAAAAAAAAAAAAAGGCTCACTTTTTTCTCCATTCTATCTGGGACTTCTGCCTGTTAATATCTCTCGTATGGTTCCACATCAATACAGCGTGTGATTGTGGACAAAGTCTTTATCCAAAGGTAACAAAATGTACACTTACATTATGAACTTTATAAGCTTGCAATAATGTCAGAAGGTTCATGTTAATTTGTGTTTCCTGATATTTAACCACTTCAACCATCAATACTTAATAAACTTGATTTATCACTCTGTACTTAGTCTGCTCCTTTTCCCCTCTACACGAAACCTCTTTTCCAAAAATAGCCGATCTACAAGCTCACAACGCCTCGTGCTGCGAGGCGTTGTGAGCTTGTAGATCTGCTATTTTTGGCTAAAGTTCTCAGAATATGGACGCTAGGATTCAAGTGGTTAATATAGAAAAGTAGGAAAAAAAGCTTCTTATCACACAAAGATTTGGAGGACCCCCTGTAGTAACTCTGAGGACCCCCTAGGGGTCCCGACGGCCGGACCCCCTGTTGAAGACCCCTGCATTACAGTATCTAGCTACATGTCCGGTATTCTCGCTGTTTATGACTGATAGTGTTGACTGTTGTTTATTGTAACGACACAACAGCACCAGCGTCTAGTGTCACACTGTGCTGTTTGACAGCTGTCGGTAGATTGCATACATTTACACCTATTAGCCTATGCATTTATTTCGCTTCAAATACTGACACGGACTGAATACGTAGCAAACCGCAGTCACAGAAGCTCCATGACTGAAGCATTTTCCTTCACGGAGCAACATAAATGCTGGCTTTACAGATAAGTAGAGCATGCTAGTTGTATAACCCACTCAGTTGTCATTTGTCAACAACACCATTCTAAAGTTACAAAACACAGCTCTCCTCTCTCTCTCTCTCTCTCTCTCTCTCTCTCTCACCACTGTAGGGTCAGGACTGACTCGCACCACTCGCACGTGTATGACAGAGCAATCGTAAAACAACGCGCTGATGATGTGTAACGTTCCTGTGGCGGATTGCCTCTGAGCAGCGCATTTGTGCGATCAGAAATTATATTGGGAGGAGAAATTGTAGAGAAGCGGGGAGCGGTTGGAGACAGAAAGGTGCACAGACAGATTTCACGCCCCTGTCTCACCATGCCAGCTGTGCCTTTTATACAGACATTGATTACTAGTCTCTGTGACTACCCCTGCTGCCGCCTCACAAGCAGCATGACAGTGACCCCCCTCCCATTCTGTCTCCCTAGCTGTCATGGTCCAAGCAGTGGCGTCAGTTCAGAAAAAGGTAAGGTATGGCAACATGACTGGTGTCTTGCACGCGCGCCCTCGCGCGCGTGCAAGACACCAGTCATTTTGCCATACCTTAGCAACAGGCACAATGAAAAGTACATTTCATTATTTCCCCCTGTAGCCAAGGTATGGCAGCTGCATACCCCTGCCATACCCAATTGACGCCCCTGGGTCCAAGAAGTACTCAGATTCTTTAGCCATACTACAATATAAAAAAATACTCGTTACAAGTAAAAGGCCTGTATTCAAAATGATAGAAAGCAGAAGAAAATAAATACACTTAATTATATTCTTTTGAAAATATCACATCTACTGTACAAGCTCACTAGGGATGGTCACGGTATAAGCCATTGTACCGTACGTCAGGGTGTTCTTAAAGTAGCCTGGCGGTGCCAGCCTCTATCACACACTTCGTTTTACCGTCAGGGGGTGGTGTTGTGCGGTCTGGTTTATTAACCAGGCTGTTCTTGAAGTGCCTGCCGTGGCAACCGAGGGTGCCGTAAACCAAGTCCAGGGGTGCCTCAGAATACTTTGATAATATTTGGAATTCATCAATATCACTTCAGTTTAACCACTTATACTCGGTAAAACGGACCTTAGTTAAACTGTACTTGGTGCGATATTTTTCAGCCTACAGTACACCAAGTGTCTTCACTAAAAATCTACAGATCTACAAGCTGACGTTATGATGTGTTTGTAGCTTGTAGCTTGATCTGTCCTAATGGACTCGTGACATACGTACTGTATCTTAGGGGGAAAGATTTACATATAAATGTAAGGTACTTAAAATGTCATTTAGGGATGCCGTGGATGAAAACGTTATTTGCAGGGGTGACCTGAGCCAAAAATGAGCCAAAACCACTGCCGTACAATATTTACATTCGTACTTGATACCGTAATATTTCTGGGCCCACTGTATTTTTTATTTTAATATGTGCTTAAAATGTACATTAATGCATAACAATAAGAAAATTGCTGAGTCATGGTCTGAGTCCGTTTCAGAGGCTGAAAGTATGAAAACTAGGAATTTGGGGGTTTTGGGCAGTGTTGCCAGATTTCTCAAGAGAAATAAAGTAATAATAAAGTAGTGACCAACACAAGAGCACTTTAAGCCCATATACTGTACATCGTCTATTTGAAAATAGCCAATCTCACAACTTTGCTGGTCGAAAACAATCTTGGGAAAAAAAAAATTATATATATTTTTAAAACACAAATCTGGTATTTTGTGCCCCTGGCGCAACAATTACATATTAATCTGGGGGTCATTTAAATTAAAATGTTTGAGAACCACTGGTTTAAACAAGCAACTTAACAGAAAGTCCAAAGTCCCAAAGATGACATACTGTAGTTGTAGTTGACCATTTGCATATTCAGCCATTGAGGTCTTTGGACCGTTGGCAACACACAAACCCACGCATGTACACGCACACGCACACGCACACACACACACACACACACACACACACACACACACACACACACACACACACACACACACAGGCAAGCACGATCAAAGTTAATGTGGTACTGTGGAGATAACAAAACATTAGTTGCTATACTGTGAGAAACTCTGGCACTGGTGAGCTAAGTCCTAGCGTTGCTAGGTTACAGGTATAATAAAGTTAATAAGTTGGAGTGAGATACTTTTAAAGAAATTCCGTTTTTTATCTACAGTACGTGTGTGTGTGTGTGTGTGTGTGTGTGTGTGTGTGTGTGTGTGTGTGTGTGTGTGTGTGTGTGTGTGTGTGTGTGTGTGTGTGTGTGTGTGTGTGTGTGTGTGTGTGTGTGTGTGTGTGTGTGTGTGTGTGTGTGTGTGTCACTCTGTCTGCTGTGTGTGCTCTCATTATACTTTATCCTCATCAAATCACAACACAAGGCCATGAAGCTTCATGCTGTATATAGATCTCTTCCTCATATGGCACATTTTGGTAGTCATAGGTCAAAGTCAGCAGTGAGACATGCAGCTACTGAATGCACTCTATCTGCACTCACAGATCTGGCGATCTGCACAATCTGCACTCACAGATTCCACTATTTAATGTTGTTTTGATACAACCCCTGCTGGGCAACCCAGACTATATACTTGTCTGACTTTATTCATCTTCCATGATCGTCTCCGATGTATTTTCTTTTGCCGCGCTACTCCTCCCGCAGTTTTGGTGGCACGTACTTGGGCCATATCTCAAATCGACCGGCTTCATCGGGACACGCATGCGTGCTATTTTGCTAAGAGATACGTTATCTTCTTACAATGAATGCGACAAATCTCTGCGAGTATGTGCCCCGCGTATCTTGAGAACCGGCCACCCGAAGGGCATCACGTACGCCATATGAGTCAGCTGACTCAAGGGCATAAAGGGACACAGACAGACAGATACAGAGATCTCCATATATGGGCACAAAAGGGACACAGACAGACAGATACAGAGATCTCCATATATGGGCACAAAATGGACGCAGACAGACAGATATCTCCATATATGAGCATAAATGGACACAGGCAAACAGATGGTCAAAACGGGTCCTATGACAACAGGTATAATGAAGTTTGCATTAAAGGGTGGGGCATTCATTCTCTATTTACATCATTCCCGAGTAGGCCGGTCCCCGACTAGACTAGACTAGTATAGTTTAATTTATATTAATTCCATTGACTTTAATTAAACATTAAACTTTTCCCAAATATGGAGATTGCTGACATCATAGATGTCTGATCTCATTGTCCACATGAGACTGACCCAGTATGTTATGTACTGTATATATGTGGGCTTTCCTAGATATGGGTTTACTATAGATGACATCAGGGATCTCCATACTGTATATGGGCATAAAAGGACAAGGTCTGACACAGAGAGCTCCATATATGGCCATTCATTTATTAGTGAATTCATTTTCCACATTGACTTGAAAATTGTAATTTCCAATCTCTTATTTAGTTTGTGTTGTTTTGATATAACATTTAAGTTTAGGTTTAGGATGTTGTTTTGACATCTTGTAACTAGTAATACTTTCAAGTAATAGTAGTTTTGGTGGCGTGTGCGCTTGCCTGTGTGTGTCTGTGTGTCGCGTACCTGTATACCTGCACATTGTTATCGGTGTGAGGCCAGGCGAAGCTAATCCAGCGGCATCCCAACAAACAAAATCCACACGCATCCATCCCACCACAGGCTGATCCACCTTGAGACAGGCAGAGAAGAGGAGAAGGACAGACTGACGGAGTGTGGCAGGGAGATAGTCACCAGAGTCTGAGGAAAAAGTGCCTCTGACAAATGGCCAAATGAAAAACAGACAGGGAGTGTGAAGTTAGAGAAGAAGGATAGCGGACAGCCTGACAAAGCATATCTCTCTCTCTCTCTCTCTCTCTCTCTCTCTCTCTCTCTCTCTCTCTCTCTCTCCCCCCCCTCTCTCCCTCTCTCTCTCTACTCATCTCATTCCGTCCCAGCCTTCACTGAACGAACGGCCTTGCTCTGATTGCTCCAATCACAAAGGGGAGACAAAAGGTTGAAGCCGCTTTATTCTAAGAATTTTCAATTAGCCTTGAGACATTGTTCTGCTTTGGATTTGATTTACGTCCTCCTGCAGTCACCGAGCGTTTTGTGCTTCCATTTGGTTGGTATATTTTGCTCATGATTGTGTGTGCACGCGTGCATGCGTTAGTGGTATGGGCCAGCAGTGCTCTACGTCTCCTTACTCGTGTGCTCCATTGATCTGCCTCTAATCTAGTTCTGGCCTCCTGACAGAGCTGACTTTCCCTCTGGCATTAATTATGCCTCTATGTGATTTACATCACTGGGCCCCGGCATTCTAATCCGATTGGCCCTTACACTATGGCCCAGCTACTGCGGCTCTCACCAAATCAGATATATTGAATATGTGTCGCAAGCGTTTCCCCATGGCTCTTCCCCTGTTTTCTGTTGGCTATCGGCCCTCAAAACACCCACAGTGGCACTCCAGAGCCCCTCCGATGCCGACCGTTCACCTGCTGCCAAGGTACCAAAACACCTAGCAAGGGATGACCAGAGACTCATGTCACTCACGGAAGGAATCTTACCATGCCTTCAGAAATGTAGATCTTTTGGATTCATTCACAGCTGAAGGGGCTGGTGCGAAATGCCCACTTAAGGAATAACTTTGGATAACCTTTTGTTCTTTTTTGGAATTTATGGAAGACAGAGCAAGATGACTTCGTTTCTGTAGAATGTTCAAAAACGTGTCTTGGTGACTTCTGTTGAATTTAGTCTACATTTGGGATATACAAATCTGTTCCACGATGAGCCATATGGGCAAGCGGCGATGGGAGAGCCGCTTGCACAACTCCCCCATGGGCTACGGCAGTGCGCCGACCCTTCTGTCACCCCCGCGCACCGAGGGGCCCGGTATCCGCTTCCTAAAGAAGAGGCTTTCCATGGAGACTCTCCGAGGCTGGGCCGCTGACCTGGGCAGCCTGAGTATGGGACTCAATCTGAACCTGGGTGCACTGAAATGGCCCTTGCAAGTCCCCGGCCGCAAGTGGAAACCCAATCTGACCGAGAGGCTGCTGAAGAGACATGGTACAACTAGTGTGGATGGATCACAGGTTAGAAAGCAGTCTGGAGGAGGCACGTGGCTTGGCTTGAACGGAAGATGTCTATCATAGACAATTGATATGTGTCAAATTGTTAGGTAATCAAAGTGAAATAATAAGCACAGATTTGGGGGGAAAAATGGTTTGCTGTGTTAATGATGAAACACCATCTGTAGTGTATGTATGTATGTGTAACAGAGGTGATCCGAACCTTTCCACCCGGCTTCGAACCCGGGTCTCCCGCATGAAAGTCCAATATCTTAACCATTACTCCAAAGGGATATCCCTATGGAATGAGGGCAGATACTAGACTTTTGAGGCTTCAGGCTGGGGCTGCGACTCTCTCCGCCACATATGTATGTATGTATATACTTGTACTGTACATACAGTACATACTGTACGTACATATACATACAGTATGTCATACAGTACATACTGTACGTACATATACGTACAGTATGTCACACAGTTTGTGCCGCTACGCCCTTGGTGAAGTGAAAGTTAAAACTTATGAAGAGCATAAAAGTTGGGATGTGTTGTTGAAAATGTGTGCATGTAAGTGTGGAACCATTTGCCAGATATCAGAGTGCAGATTGCTGGGGTAAGTGGGACCTTTGATGAGCCTCTGGGTCCTGGTGATGTGCTGTCATAGTGTGACTCCTGACAGTTCCTCTTCAAGCTCTGTCTTTGTTAGAATGACATGATAGTGCTGCTTCCGAGGTTAACGACTTGAACCCGCTCTAGACTTAAATTGGACCTGAGTTGATCAAAGATTGTCCGTCCTGATGAAGGTCCACATGACCGAAAAGTCAAAATAAAGCTACAGTACACAGGCACGTGCACACATAGACACCTTTATCCGTCTGTAAAAAAGTGTCCTCTCCAGACCAAGAATGCAGTTTTTACTGTGGTGAAAGAAATGCTAATTTATGTCCTCTTTCCATGCCATACCAGAAGGCAGCGTTCAAGAGAATTGCCTTGTCCAAACTCTCCTGAACTTGAATGCAGCATCTTATGTTGAAAGAATTGCACTCTCTGTGTAGAAATCCATGCCATTACGGCAGATATTGACTTGATAATGCTTAGTTCAGTGTGGTATCATATACCGAGAATAGCCGACCTCCAAGCTCACAACGCGTCGCAGCACGACACGTTGTGAGCTTGGAGGTCTGCTATTTTCGGTATTTTCACCAAAGGCCCTTTTAGAAATGTCAGTCCCTGCCTCTCTAACATTCTTCTGCTACAGTCCCTGCTACAGTGCATTTCTTTTGCATGTTTTCTGACAGTGTGCGGGTCCTTTTCTTTTCTTTTATTATTAGAGATACCCTTTTGAATAGTTTGTCCCAATGAAATTATGTGTTGTTGATATTACATAACACTGTAGGTCCCTCATTGTGCCACAAATGGGTTTGTAGGGCCAGCAGCAATATGATGCCCCCAATCCATAGCCTCATAGGAGGAGTCAGTTTACTAGGCTAACCAATCCATATGATGACCATTGTTTATAGTCAGCAGCACATGTCTGAGTGACCTCAAATGCAACATCGCTCTCTCACTTACTATTATAATAACAGTGTTGTAAAGTAACTAAGTACATTTACTTAAGCACTGTACTTACATAACATTTTGAGGTATTTGTACTTTACTTGAGTATTTCGATTTTCAATACTTTAATTCCTACCCCACTACAGGCATGCATCGCGATGCGACGCGTTGTGAGCTTATAGATCGGCTATTTTCAAATGATTTCTATCCATTTTAAACATTGGAAAAGTTGTGAAACGTGACATTCTGCATACTGAGCACTTTCTACTTTTTGTACTTTAAGTACATTTTGATACTCAAGTAAATGTTGAATTCTGGACTTCTGGGGGGAACATTCCAAGAGATTTGGTATAGACAGAAAAAAGCAGTCCAAGTACAGCTGTAACTCTGTTTCACTAAGACTACGGGTTTAAGTGGTTAACTACAGCAGTGGTTCTCAACCTTTTCAGGCCATGACCCCCAAAATAATCATATTTAAACTGGGGACCCCCCACCCTGACGAGCACTAAGAGTTGAGGCATCTTGTATAACACGGTTCTATTGTGAAAATAGCAGATCTACATGCTCACAACGCCTCGCGCTGCGAGGCGTTGTGAGCATGTAGATCTGCTATTTTCACAATTTCTGCCTCTAATATTTGACAATTTGGACAATGTTTAATTTGTCATTTTAGAGGTGTTAAAAAGTAGGGGTGTAACGATACATATAATAGCGATTCGATACATATCACGATACATGGTTGATGATACGATACATGGACGATATTGGTTCATTCATGGCAATACGATACGATTCGATTTAATTATTTAAAATCGATATAGTAACTATTTAGCAAAGAAATTAAATCTGTGTGAAAGGTGTGGATAGTGCAGGTTTTTAAGGGAAACATGTATTATTATGTATATAAATAAGTAAACACAGTGATTATCTGCCAAATACATGGACATTGTATATTGACAAACCTGCACCTTGACATGAACCCAGAGATTACACACATTTATCGATAGACCAGTGTAGCTATATGGAAAGGAAAAGTAATTAAACCCCTCCTTTTAATTTGTTCTTCTTAAAAATGCCAAATACAATGGACAAAGTAGGTAGTATCGATACAATCGATTCTTTACACTGCCGATTCGATACGATACAAAATAAAACGATACGATTCGATTTTAGCTGTTTTCATTTCGATCTACTTCGATTTTTGAAGTTAAAAACGATATTTCGATACAGTTGCTATATCGTTACACCCCTATTAAAAAGTCCTTGAATTGTCACTTTAGAAATGTGCAGATACCCTCTATACACTTAAACTTTATGTTGGTTTGTTTACTGTTGAGTGAGAAAACAATGTTACACATTAAGCCAATCATCTGGGGACCCCCCAAAATAATTTGGGGACCCCCCTGGGGGTCCCAACCCACAGGTTGAGAACCACTGAACTACAGTAGTTGAATCCTCACCTCCCTGTTCTGGGCATGTCATAATAGGCGAACATTCTGCAAAACAAATGCCGATCTGTATAAGCTCACATCGCATCGCGAATCAACGCAATGTGTGGTGAGCTTGTACTGTAGGTGTGCTATTTTCGGTTATAGAGGAGAGGGAAAAAGGAGTGGGCCAAGGACAGACCCCTGGGGGATCCCCTTGTCAACGGAGGGTTTGAGTAGTTGGTGTTGAAGCTCTATTGTGTAATCAATTAGAGCTACATGGTTTCTGGACAACATTGTACATTGTAAAAGGCTGGTGTCCCTATGGCCCTATGAGGCTTGCTTGTTGGATAAATGTACTACTAAAGAAACATGGTGAAAACAGGCTGCTCTTTTTCCGGTCAGCTGAAGATTCTAGATTCTTCAAGAAGAGATTGTTGTGTGCTTCGATTTTTACATTCAGCTGTCAAATAATCACATGTTTTAAAGTGATTGCTGTCATATTAACATCGATTTGATTTCCTGGGGCCCAGGAGAGTTACGATTATAATAATGACGGCAGATATGTGCTGCCAGTATGACAGTATTATGATACAGTTGATAGTGTAACTGAAGTGCAAGTGCCCCCATGTGGCACTTTGGAGAAATTACACCTCACTGGCTGCTCTCATTGGCTAACAGTTTGAAAACAGTTGAAAAAAGTTTCATTTTATTCATTTCATTATAAGAAATGTTAGGCTTTGTCAGGGAGAGGTAATATGTCACTTCAGGGCTAAGGTATAGGGTGTCTTGTGATAGTCAAGAAGAGCATTTGGACAATGAGAAAACCATTACTATACAATCTCAGTGTTTTATAAATGCTCTTTTCAAGTCACCAAAATTGTAACTACATTATGTGTGCTGCTGATCCTAGACCATACATGGGCAACTGGCAGCCCGGGGGCCACATGCGGCTCCCCACCTTCACTTAATGCGGCCCGCAGGTTAATATCAGAATACTGATAGTTTATTGTTACAATTCCAAACATGCAAACGTGGCCCTCTTTAATTACTTAAAGAGGGCTACGTCTTTAATTAGTAGCTTAATTATTAGTATAGTAGTATTAAAATGTCTTTTTTATGACCCAACGTATCTGTATTTACATTCATAAAGTTAAAAGAAGTGTAACTACAGTAAATTCATTTGAAATTCATTCAAAATGTTAAATTTCAGGATTCCAATTAAAAAAGAACAAAATAATATTCAGGATTCAAATTCAAAAGAAGCTAAAATAGATGTGACGCGTTTTGAGCTTGTAGATCGGCTATTTTTGCTGCTTTTGTATGACATACTAGAATGGCCCCCTGGAGTGAGCGTGGAAATATAGTGGCCCTCTCCATCATCAAAGTTGCCCAACCCTGTTCTAGACACTGTCCAGCAGCCACAATAATAATAACACAACTATATTCTGGGCTATGCGTCATGGCATCAGCATAGATTAGCTTTAATCTCAAATGTCACACTGTATGCACATTTATTACAATAACACACTTTATCGGCAGTGAGAATTTAGCTTGAACATGTCCTTGAAAACAAAAGTGCCGTTTCGGGTCGAGTGGAAACGCCATATGTCCAAAACTGCTACTTTTCAGGATTCAAAGTGGAAAAATAGCAAAGGTTGCAGATCTACAAGCTCAAAAGCTCAAGCTTTATCTGTATATCTTGTAAGCTTTATCTGTATATCTTGTATATCTGCTACTTTTGATACTTTTGTGTGAGGCTCTTGTATGATCAAGTAGAGCGTTAATTAATGATAAAGTATGACAGAGTATGAAAAGAGTATAGAGATAAAAGTTTGCCCGGGACCCAAACTATTGAAAATAGCAGATCTACAAGCTCTACATTTCTTAGATTTGATGATGAAAATGTATAATAAAACATATATTTTTTTTTAAATACTTGTATATGTTTTATAAAAAAAATCTTTTGACTGTCTGGGACCCACTGCGTTAGAGCAGTGGTTCTCAACCTTTTCAGGCTGTGACCCCCAAAATAATCATATTTTAACTGGGGACCCCCACCCTGCACAAGCACTTGGAATTGTAGGAGTTGGCATTACATTTAGTTGACATAATCTATTCCATTGTGAAAATAGCTGATCTACATTCTCACAACTCCTCGCATTGCGAGGCGTTGTGAGCATGTAGATCTGCTATTTTCACAATGTCTGCCTCTAATATTTGACAGTTTCACCAATGTTTGACCAGAGGTACTAAAAAGGTCTTTAAAGTCCTTAAATTATCACTTTAGAAATGTTCAGATACCCTCTATACACTTAATTCAACTTTGTGTTGGTTTGTTTACTGTTGAGAGAGAAATCAATGTTGCACATTAAGTTAATCATCTGGGGACCCAAAATAATTTGGGGACCCCCCTGGGGGTTCCGACCCACAGGTTGAGAACCACTGCATTAGAGGACTGGCCGTATAATTAGAACGTGACCGGGTCATGGACCTGTGTTGCATGACACACCCCTCCCCCCTCCTCTGCTCGTGTTTATCGCTCTTCAGTCTTCACTGGACCACAAATGCATAAACTGCCTCACAAGAAGTAGAAAAAGAAGAAGAAACTTTAAACGAAGAATGCGCCTGTTAATGCAATTTCAACTGTCTTGCCAGGATGTCCCCCTGGTCTTTGCAGAGGAGATTGTGTTGCTTATAGTGACAGTGGTGCTGCAAGAGCCTGAGAGCATGCTCACTGAAGCGGCACAGACACAGTAAATGACCTGTCACATTTTGATTGGCCCGTCCCGTGCCGGTGCAAAGGGGGTCAAATGGTATTGGAGTGGAGTGGCATTGGCGATGATGAAACACACAGCGCTGCTGGACAGTGCACATGCGCGCGTACGCGCGCGCGCACGCACACACACACACACACACACACACACACACACACACACACACACACACACACACACACACACACACACACACACACACACACACAAACGCAGCCATTAGATGAGGCGTACTACATGGCAGGTAGACACATGCCATGTAGAGAATAATATAGATGAATATGACTTTGGAATAGGCAATGAATAGCAGCCAACGGCCATGCAGAGACTGACAATCAATCACTTTTCACCAGCATGCTGACAGTTTCAATCCTAACGTTGTTTGCCAATCAAAATGTGCCCTTACATGTAACAGATGTGTAGGCCATTATGTTAAATAGAGACTAGGTAAAAAATAAATATGTAGATGATAATAATAATAATAATAACAGCAATAACAGTAAGAATAATAAACATTTATCTCAAACTTATCGCATTGAATTTCATCAGTCTTTGTGCACCTATTAGTTTTAGGCCCCTCCCACAACTTTGGAAGGCAATAACAGCCAATTGGAATGGAATATGAGAACTCTGAATGTTAATCACAGGACTATACTCTGAAGTATGTCATTACATTATGGCTCCAAACCCACCAAAGCTCTTGTTCTGTCTCCATTGTGACCATGACCTTTGACCTATGCGACCCCAAAACGTTGTCATGCCTTTGGGCCGCTTCGATCGTTCCCACCAAGTTCCATATAAATCTGCTCATCAGTTCATCCGATTTTGACCTTGAACTTAATTGTGACCTTGTCCTTTGTACTGTGTACTCGACCCAAAAGTGAATCTCCTCTGTGCAGCCTACTGATAAATGGTAAATGGTGAATGGTGCATTTATATAGCGCTTTTATCCAAGGCGCTTTACATAGATTGTGCATTACATTCACCCATTCACACACACATTCATTCACCGGTGGCAGAGGAAACCATGCAAGGCACCAACCTACTCACCGGGAGCAACTAGGGGTTCAGAGTCTTGCTCAAGGACTCTTTGACATTAACTTAGGGGGAGCCCGGATTCGAACTAGGAACCCTTCGGAAAACCCTTTGTGCTCTTATAACGGTTTCTCTACCCCTGAACTATGCCACCAGGTTGCATGTTCATCCAAGTTATTTTAACATAGCTGTCTGGTAGAAAACATAATCTCTTGATTGATTGATTGATTGATTGATTGATTGATTGATTGATTGATTGAAGACATTATTAGAAGTTTGCATAGGAAAATGTACAGTTTCATGACGGTACAGTTCACTGGTACAAGGTCTACTAAAAGGAGATCTGAATGACAGACGGATAGAACACAGTACTATGCAGTAGATATAGTCAGGAAAAAAGGGGAAAACATAAAAAAATAAAAAAAATAAAAACATACAGTAGGTAAATACAAGCCTGACAGAGGTGACAGACACAGTTATGATTTTGTCCGATGTAGTGGAATCATGCGATTATCTTGGCAGCTTGATTGACAGTATGTTACATTTTAATTCCAACATACATGCTTTGCAAAAGGGGACAGCCTCTGAAAAATGTCAAAGTTCCCTCTTGACCCTTTTTTTTTTACATAAATTATACATAGAAACTGCATTAACATTTACTTCAATATGCTCGTATGGCAAATTCAGCATCAGGGCCAAAACTGCTCTTTTCAAAATAGTGCAAGTCAGCAGTACAGATGTCCAGCAAGGTGACCTCACTTAGCGTTGAGAGCTCCACTATTTTCTCTATTTTAGAGAATTTGGGCTTAATAAGTTACCACTTGTAACTTAGTTTTTTGCTGCCCCCTGTTTCTTTCTGAAATGATCCCTTTGTCCCTCTGTAAAGACCAGTGGTGGAAAAGGTACTCTCATGTTTTACTAGTAAAAGTATCAATACTGCAATATAGAAATTATCTGTTACAAGTAAAAGTCTGTAATTCAAAAGTTACTTGTGTAAAAGTATGAATGTATTGGCATCAAAGTATACTTAAAGTAACAAAAGTAAAAAGTACAAAATGTAAGAAAATAGTGGATCTACAAGCTCACAATGCGTCGCATCGCGGCGCGTTGTGAGCTTGTAGATCGGCTATTTTCAAACAGCCTTGGTACAAAACATGGCTAAAGTGGTATGTTTTAAAATATCATAACTCATACATGAAAAGTAACTAGTAACTAAAGTTTTCAAATAAATGTTGTGGAGTTAAAGTACAATATTTTGATCCGAGATGTAGTGGAGTAGAAGTAAAAGTATTGGAAATTGGAAATACTCAAGTAAAGTACAAATACCTAAAAATTTTACTTAAGTACACAGTACTTAAGTAAATGTACTTAGTTACTTTACAACACTGGTAAAGACTGGAGCAATAGATACAGTAGATACAGTAATACTCATTCATCCCCACCTCCATTTCCCTGATGAACTCATGCCAGGGGATATAGATGACAGTGATGGTGTTGTTTTGTTTGTTCTTTGATGCTGATGAGGATGTTGACGATGACGCACGCACATTTATTTGTTCTTCTTTTTTATGATCCTATGTTTTTTTTTACATAACAGCAAGTATATATATATATATATATATATATATATATATATATATATATATATATATATATATATATATATTGGCTTGCATTTACATGCCTAACAAAGTCAATTTATTGAGTCTTTGAAACGATGTGCGTCATACCGTAACTGGAGGCTCAATGGAGTCTCTGGCCTTGGCAATTTACCTTAGTGGTCTTGAAAGCTCAACATATTGTGCATCAAAGCTGGTATCTGCAGCTCTCTCAACAGCCCCCCCTGCATTGTATAAAATATAGACAGTATATTAGGTAAGATGTTGATTGTGGACTATATATTGTCCTGTCCCTCAACACGTTATGTGGTTTTAAATCAAACTGAGAACACTGTTGTTTTCCCAGAGTCCGCTGCATTCTGTGTGTCAACATGTTTATTACATTATATGCAGTTTATTACCATGAATTACCAACTATCTTTCAAGTATGCATTATGCTATGCTATTATATATACTGATATCATCATGGATCTCCATATGTGTGCATACAAAGTAGAAGGACAGACAGATATAGAGATCTCCATATATGGGCATAAAAAGTACAAGGACAGACATATATAGAGATCTCCATTTATGGGCATAAAAAGTACAAGGACAGACAGTTAGAGATGTCCATATAAGGGCATAAAAAGTAGAAGGACAGACAGCTATAATAGAGATCTCCATTATGAGCATAAAAAGATATACAGGCAGACAGACAGACAGATACTGAGATCTCCATATATGGGCACAAAAGGGTCACAGACAGACAGACGGTTAAAACGGGTGTTATGACAACGAGTATAACAGGGTCGATGCATTCCCTAGTTTCATTGTTCCCAACTTGCATCGTAGCCAAGTAGGCCGCTGCTCAATGGGCACAGGACAGGTCTAGTTGTTTTAAAACTAAGACCATTTTAAAATGTATAGATATTGTACTGGACAATCTGATCACCATTGGTAACATTTTTAAATGCCACTATTCTAACCTTGAATTAGTTAGTTGCTCTTTTCGTTGTCTTTCTGTCTCTCTCGCTTTCATGCGCACACACACGGTGTAACCTTGTGTCAGCTGATGCCCTCTCGGTCCCAATGTATGGCAATATATCGTCGTTGTCGGTTGGAAACCTCGTATCTCCAAGTTTCAAATTTGTATGTTCTTTCACAAAGTAAAGCCCTGCTTCATCGTACAAGGCCGTCGCACAAAAGTAGTGAAAACAGCAGATCTACAAGCACACAACGCCTCACGGTGCGAGGCGTTGTGTGCTTGTAGATCGGCTGTTTTCACTAGTTTAAATAATTTTTAAAATGAAAAATGCAAAATGAACGGTTTTGGACATACTGTACAAGGTTTTTACCCAACAACGACGATATGCTACTTTTTTATGTCCTGGTGCTGTGGTACTCAGCAGGATGCAGAGTGCCTCAGGGACTACATGACTATTAAAAAGTGTGGTAAACTACAGTACTGTGCCTACAGTAACTGAAGAGGAACTACAGTACTGTGCCTACAGTAACTGAAGAGGAACTACAGTACTGTGCCTACAGTAACTGAAGAGGAACTACAGTAGCTGTGCCTACCAGTACTGTGCCTACAGTAACTGAAGAGGAACTACAGTACTGTGCCTACAGTAACTGAAGAGGAACTACAGTACTGTGCCTACAGTAACTGAAGAGGAACTACAGTAGCTGTGCCTACAGTAACTGAAGAGGAACTACAGTACTGTGCCTACAGTAACTGAAGAGGAACTACAGTACTGTGCCTACAGTAACTGAAGAGGGTTGTAGTCATGACGTGCCCACAGTCTGGATTAGGGATGCGGTATCGGTACTCGTGGTATCGGTACTCGACCCGATACAACCCTATTTTGCTGTACTCGTACTCGCCAGATACTTCTCACGGCAGCGCCCGATACTCTGCTGGGGCGTCACAAGGGGGAGAAAAGTGGGACTGAGTTACTAGGGCTCAAGGTGAAAGCCAGGGCCTTAATTATTTTATACTTTTGCTATTGAAAAATAGCAGATATGCAAGCTCACAGTGCCGCACTGCGAACGAGGCACCAGTGCTCCAACGATACAGCTGCGACCACTTAAAGGCATCAGCATCACGGCATGCCTTGTTGCGCTAAACTTACCTCTAAAGTTGAATCTCTTTCATATATCCTTCACCACCTCACGCAAATTGCAAAGTATAGGCTACTGTAGGTAAGTTAAACTTCCCACTAGAAAGCTGTGTGTGTGTGTTTGTTTGTTTGTCTCTGTCGCTCTTGTCTTGCAAGCTCGCTCTCTCGGTGAAGTGTGTGTCTGTCTGCAGGGACGTGCAGAGAAATTTTAGAGAGGCAGGGGCTGATATTTCTAGAAGGCCTTTTGGTGGACAATTCTCTTGAATGCAGCCTTCAGTTATGGTATGGAAAGGGCCCGGGGACATTTGCATTTTTTACCATAGTAAAAAAATGCATTCATGGACACTTTTTACAGACTGATCTGGCAGGGGCTCAAGCCCCCGTTGATGTCAAATTGTCAATGTGTGTACGTGCCTGCCTGCCAGTGTAGCACAGCTGAAAAAAGACGATTGATTGAAGAGAATAGAGATTCTGTGGGCTTCGCCACCTAGTGGTGGAAGAAATTACCTCTGGGAACTCAGATTGCTGTGGGCTAAATCAATGAATGCATTTCTGAGAATACCAGAAAAAAATAATAATTTGACATTATGTTATAGTTGCGGAAATTGGATAATATATTTTTTTAGAGGAAAAAAAAAGCGTAATTTAAATACATTTTGTATTATTAATTGTACTCGTATCGGTACTCGGTATCGGCGAGTACTCAACATGAAGTACTTGTACTCGTACTCGGTCAGCAAAAAAGTGGTATCGGGACATCCCTAGTCTGGATGTCATAATCACAGTGTTGTGGTGTTCATCGACACTATTGTTCTCTCCTAACTAACCTTTAGCCAATGAGGAAGTGGCATTCTCGGTGACGTCACCTTTTTAGACTAGAGTAACCCCTAAAACGTTTTAGAGTAACCCCATTGAAAATGCAAAAAACGGCAGCCACACTCGCAATTTCCCACAATTGCATATTTCTAGTTTATCAATTAGTGTGATCCTTTACGCTTTAGAAGTTTAGATTATTGCACAATGAAGCCTGGTTTGTTCCCCCAGCCAACAGTAAGAAAAGGCAATCTGTGATGTTCTCGAGCAACACTTTTGCGGAGCTGCTCCACTGACGGCAAATAGCAGATTGATGATGTGGACACCGACACTGCACAGCATAATCTTCCTGGGCTTTGGGTGGTTTGTGGTTCAGAGCCCTGAATTGAGGAAAAATACAGTTTATTTGGGTGTAAAAGCTCAACGTTTTATTAGATCACATTATCACCCTTCCGCTTTACTGCCGGCAGCTCCAATAAGTGTCTAAATATCTGAGGCCTTTCGTTTGTGGAGAAACAGGTATTAAGGAAAAACGATGCCACCCTTATTTCAGCATACTGTAGCATATCGTCGTTGTCGGGTGAACACCTTGTATGTCCAAAACCGTTCGTTTAGCATTTATCAGTTTAAAAATGAGAGAATGATTTAAACAACGCCGCCGCGAGGCGTTGTGTGCTTGTAGACAGGCGCGCCCGATTTCGTTTTTTTTGCGTGCAGAGATCGGTTTTCGGGCGGTTTTCCCCCCTCATTTTCCTTCAGATACGGGCATTAACGGTTTTATGATGTATTATTTATTTACTTTTCAAGTTATCACTACTGCAATACATCTGTACATGAAAACACACTTCATCAGAAAGTCACAACTTAAATAAATAGTAAAAACGTAAATAGTAACTTACCATTGTTGCTTGTTGGTCAACTTGGTCCTCCCGAAATGTACAGTTCTAGTTCTGTAGCAACTTGGGACAGGTTGTGAGGTCGGTATCCATTTAATTCCAATAAATGTACATATAGTCCATTCCAGCTGTCCAATGAAAAAATCATGCTGTTTCTTCCACACCACAGCCAAAACAAAGTCGCCACATTATGATGTCATCACTCACTGAGAGTCAACTGTAAGCTATACAGGCTGCGACCGCGTATTTCCCGGTGAACCTAAGCGCAAAGGTGGGGCTTAGGAGCAATGAAATAGAAATGGGCGTTGCTATTTACTCAGGGCACTGGACCGAACCATTTCGGGGATTTTAGACGGGGGGGGTTTTAAACATTATCGCTCGCGTTTAGTGCGTGATTTTCAGAATTCAGACCCCTAAAAGTTTGGCTTGGGGGTCCCTGACTGCGGGGGACGGGGGGGGTCTTCTAGAAGTGAATGGAGGGGACGAAATTGGACCTGGAAGGTGACAAAAACCCCTTGTGCCCCCCGCCATTTTCGCCTATGCTTGCTAGATCGGCTGTTTTCACTACTTTTGTGTGACGGCCTTGCACGATGAAGCAGGGCTTTACTTTGCGAAAGAACATACAAATTGAAACTTGGAGATACGAGGTTTCCACCCGACAACGACGATATGTGTAAGAGCCATTTGAGGCATCTTGTTATTTAGGCTTAATTTGATGAATCATAGCTCAAGGCCATGGTTGCCTGGGTTACTGCCAGGTATTTAACTCTGTAATCAGCCTCAGGTGTTGCCAGTGGCAGAGGCAAACGGTTTTTGACTGTGATTCATGCGCCGTGGTCTTATGAGCGTTTTGTTTGTTCATTTATTTACTTATTAATTTGTATGCTGAAAGTATAGGACCTAGGCTACAGAGAAATAAATATAATGTATATGCAGTCAAAGGAAACGTTTGGACTTCAGTTATTATGAGCACACGTCTGAACTCCCTCGGCAACCAGTAGCACACAAGTATAGGACTACAATATGTATTACAGTATACTAGGTGTATGTTGATGCGTGTGAGGGTGTCACAATATGTGTGAATTAACCAATTAAACCATACTCTCTTGATCTCTTGTTTCCCCGGGAGTCTATACTTGCCCAGTTCCTTTTTTGAGCGGTGGTCACACCGTCTCCTATTCGTGGCCATGTGTGTAGGCGGGAGGCCGTGTCTGTATGTAGCCTGAGTCTGTATGTAGCCTGAGT
Source organism: Nannobrachium achirus (assembly GCF_963921795.1). NCBI lineage: Eukaryota > Metazoa > Chordata > Actinopteri > Myctophiformes > Myctophidae > Nannobrachium > Nannobrachium achirus. The sequence goes on from NC_137826.1 coordinate 15,190,904, forward strand.
ATCAACTGCAATACCAGTGGCGGCCTGAGTGAGCAAGTATGGCTCACACACACACACACACACACACACACACACACACACACACACATACACATACACATACACATACACATACACATACACACACACACACAGGGGGGGGTTGGGGGGGGTCAGCACACGCCACACACACACACACACACGCACACACACACACACACACACACACACACACACACACACACACACACACACACACACACACACACACACAAGCTGTGTTTTCTTTTGGAGAGAGGAGGACAGAGTCTGGTTGCCAGATTCTGTGATTGAAACAAGCGACCAGGTCTATGAAATACTGCACCCACCCAGTAGTGCTGTTGCGCAGCCTCCACAACCACCGCTCAGTTCACACGGGTGTGATTTTTTCCTCTGCACCCTTCTTTCCAACCAGCCACTCCTATGCATTCCTACATAAGCTTTGTTAATGTAATAACTCTCTCCGCCATTGGTATTGTGAACATAATATCGCTGCCTGGCAGGTGAATCTGACACTGGCGGTCGAGCATACAATTTCTAATCTGGTACTTCATAACATCCTGTGCAGCACAAGAAGGAAATATAACTTTGATATCAGACACCAGGTTTCAGTGTAACTTTTGTGTCGTATCGATGCAGGCTATTTCCTCAGTTCACCTCGGGTTTCGCCAAACGTCACCCTTCAAATGGCGACACGATCTCAGAACACATGAGAGGCAGGGGAAAAAAGCAGTGCTGTAGAGCAGGGGTTCCCAAACTTTTTTGGCTCAGGGTACCCCATATTTTTTTTTTAAATCTGAGACACCCCTACATTATAATTTTCACTCCCAGCACCTTATATTTATAGCATATCGTCGTTGTCGGGTGGAAACCTTGTATGTCCAAAACCGTTTGTTTTGTATTTATCATCTATAAAATGTACTAAACTAGTGAAAACAGCAGTCTTGTATGATGATGAAGCAGGGCTTTGCTTTACCAAAAGACGTACACATTTGAAACTTGGAGATACGAGGTTTCTGCCCGACAGTGACGATATTTTAGTGATTATGTTGCGAGGAAAACGTTGAGATAATAGCCATTTTGGTTAGAACTGACTGAAAATAACTGTGTACTTCAAGTTTAAAATGAGTGTCCAAATAAATTCCAAATATTATCAAATGATCTCGCGGCACCCCTGGACTGCCGTCTCGGCACCCCAGGGTGCCCCGTCACCCACTTTGAAAACCCCTGCTGTAGAGAGTACTTGTAGAGGGAATCAGAAATTCTAATGAAGTTTACATACAGTGTTGTGCATGTTAGTCGTGCGTTCTCCCTCACCTTTCAGGCCAATATCGTGCCAGCCCAGCGCCATATACGCCCACACACGCCACGCACTCCACTTTACTGGCCGCTTTGATCTCACCTGCGAACATTCAGACATTCTGTACTTTTGCACGCACACACACACTTGGGCTGTCCACTGTGACACTTATTATTCACTTTCCAAAGGTTTGAGTGCGTGCATGTACAGCACATGTACTGTACTGTTTGCTGCTAGGGGTGTCACGACATTTTACATGACGATAATTATTTGTCACTCAAATAATTGCGATTAGCGATTTAATTGTGTTTTTGTCGTTGACAATTACATTTCTGTTTGGCTTTTAGGCTTTGAAGTTGCACATGGTAGATATGACACATAACCTAAATATACAAAGAAATTATTGACATATTTGACAACTTTATACTTAAAAAATAACATTGATAGTGGAAATAGCCGATCTACAAGCTCACAACGCGTCGCGATGCAACGCGTTGTGAGCTTGTAGATCTGCTAATTCCACTATTTTCGCCTTTAAAAAAAACACGAACATTTTTCAACATGGAAACGATTATGACGATTATGAAAAATAATGGGGATTATGTCAATTAATTGCGATTAGACAATTATGTAATAGTTTGCTGCCACAGCTGGCCCTGACGAGGTGTTATTCTCCATCACTGATTGTCATCTCTCGTGCCTGTGGTACGTCATCGCTGTCGGGATGGAAACCTTGCATGTCCAGAAACTATTACTTTTTCAGGGAATCTATAAATAGGACCTGTATGTAGTCACGAGCTGTTGTTAGTGCTTTCCATTGGTTCAATAGCACGTTGTGAGCGTGTAGATCGGCAGTTTTGTGGGACACTCCATGGCACAGTAGGGGCGGGCATGTCAAAATATGGAGATACAAGGTGCCCGACTCAGCGGCATGTAATAGGCGATGAGAGCGCACGCACGCGCACACACACACACACACACACGCACACACACACACACACACACACACACACACACACACACACACACACACACACACGCACACACACACACACACACACACTTACAGTACTGTGCACAGACAGGACACATCACACATTTCATTTCCTTTCACATTTTCACCATACATGACAGAAACGCTGTCAGTGCTGTTCAGATTTCACAGGCAGTGCAGTGTCATGTTGATGCTCTTGCATTAGAATGCGATTAATTTGGCAAACACGAGTGTGTGTGTGTGCGCGGTCGTGTGCTTGACATTGGTTTGTGGGGGGTGTGTGTGACTTGTTTTGCAGTCACGTCACAGAGGCCGTTGATGCATACGCAGCAGGATGGCTTAGCATACATCGCTCCCAACTAAAGCCCCGCGGCCTCTGATTAGATCTGATCAACAGACACACAGCCCAACGATCTGATTGAATTAGCGATCCTCCAGTAACCTTTATGCCCGATGATGCATCGTGGGTTTATTTATATATTTATTTACTTTCTCTCTCTCTTTGCTCTTCAGATTGATGTTTTCAGATCTATTTGCTGTGTTGTGTTCTAGTTTCCAATCATCTGATAGATGGTAGGGCCATGACTTCAGGGAAATTATTCATGTCACGATGTATGTGCTACTGTATTTACACAAGGCTGGCTTTCTGTGGGTTTTGAAAGAGACACTTTCAACCTTGTGTTCCTATTTTGGGCATTTCATCATAGGTGAATGAAATATATATATACTGTATATTCTTTTTAAAATTTTGAAGCAGCGAAAATAGCTGATTGCTACACATTGTGGGCTTGAAGATCAGATTTTTATTTGTATTTGCTATCTGTCGTACATTGAAGTGTATAGGGCTTACGTGATTAAGCTCTTGAAGGAGAAGAGGACGTGACATTGTTTAGTTTCCCTCTCTGCACACCATGGACGCAGCCACTTCTAGCAGCGGCACCCAGGGATTTGTAGTTGAAACGTCCGTCCGTCCGTCCGTCCGTCCAGAAGCGTCCGTCCGTCCGTCCATCCGCTCCTGTTCCCAGCTGTGCAGGCCATCGATTCCTCCTGCCTGGAGATGTGGGTGTTGTCAGATAGCACTGCCAGTTGAGACACTATTGACACAGCAGGGCTGGCAACCAATACACCCCCCCCCCCCCCCCCTCCCTCTCTCTCTCTCAATTTCCTGCCATTTGTCATCTGTACTACTACCACTCCATCCCTCACCCCTTATTATTTCACTTTTTTCTTCTATCGCTCTTTCCTCCATTTCTCCCCATCCCTCTTATGCACTTTCACTGATTATGTTGCTCTATTCCTCCTCTTCTCTCTCTCTTCTGGAGAAAATGGAGAGAGAGAGAAAGTGTTCTCTCTCTCTCTCTCTCTCTCTCTCTCCCTGGCCTCTCTCTCTCCTCTCTCTCTCTCTCTCCTCTCTCTCTCTCTCTCTCTCTGTCCCCCTCCCCCTTCCCTCTCATTTCTCTTTCTCTCACTCCACTGGCTCATACTGTCACACACACACACACGCACACGCACACACACGCTCACACACACTACACTACACAACACAACACAACACAACACAACACACGTGCACTCTCACTCACATTTTAGCCAGCAGAGCTACAGCAGCCAGTTGGTTCATTCATCATTCATTGCCGGAGCGAGCGACTCACACATCACCTGGTACGTGCTCTCTCTCTCTCTCTCTCTCTCTCTCTCTCTCTCTCTCTCTCTCTCTCTCTCCCCCTCTCTCTCTCTCTCTCTCTCTCTCTCTCTCTCTCTCTCTCTCTCTCCCTCCCTCCCTCTCCCACTCCTTCTTCCTCGCATTTGATGACTGCATTGAAAGCCTCCAAGAGAGAGGGGACAGAACAGTGTTAGGCTTTGACAGAAAGTGGAGAAGTAACCAAAGGTTAGTGCGGTGCGGTGCGACGCGGTGCGACGCGGCGGTGGCGGGATGACTGCCTACCTAAGGAAGCAGCGCAGCTGCTACGCGGACCTGGACGGCAGGGGAGGAGGCTGCTGCAGCTGCGGGGAGTCGCCGTGCTCCTGCGGCTGGCAGCACCACTACTACCCCCATCAGCCCCAGTCCCAGTCCCAGCGCTACCACCACCACTATGGCCCCGGCGGAGGAGGAGCCACCACGCTGCCCAGGAAGGCGGGCCGGATGATAGCCTGGCACTCGGAGGGCTCGAGCCCCCCCGGCCCCCTGGCGGGCGTCCGGGCCAAGGGGGGCAGCTGTGACCTGTGGCCCTCGGAGTGCGGCTGCCTCCAGAGCTGCCAGCAGCAGCCCTATCAGGTAAACAACATGACATCTGCCCCCGTGCAGCCCGGAGCTGCCTGGGTCCCCCCCCACCGCCACCACCACCGTGTCAGGGCTGCTGGGAGAGAGAGAGAGAGAGAGAGAGAGAGAGAGAGAGAGAGTCTCTGTTTGTTTCCCTCTGAGGACTTGAGGCTGTTAGTTGATGCGATGTGTTTTGTGGTAAAGCGGAGAGAGGCGGTGAAGGAATGCTTTTCAACCACCCTCTGGCATCACTGTTTTGGATGGATGTTTCTCTTTGTTTTAAGATTTCCAGAATTTTCAAAAAACGCTAAGATAGCAGCTCTTCAAGCTCACAATGTGGGCTATATTTCTTATTTTTTTGCTTCTTTTGAAATAGGGCATAAGTTGTTAATGTTTTCTGTGTGTGCGTGTGTGTGCGTGTGTGCTTGCGTGTGTGTGTGTGTGTGTGTGTGTGTGTGTGTGTGTGTGTGTGTGTGTGTGTGTGTGTGTGTGTGTGTGTGTGTGTGTGTGTGTGTGTGTGTGTGTGTGTGTGTGTGTGTGTGTGTGTGTGTGTGTGTGTGTGTGTGTGTGTGTGTGTGCGCGCGTGTGCGTGCGTGCGTGCGTGTGTCTGGTCTGCTGTGTCCTACTCTACGTTGACCTGATGAACCAGTGACTGTCTCAAACAAAGCTGCGTCAGAGTTGCTGTTTTCGCACTAGAGTCATTTGATGACTCGATTTATGCATTATTAAATACGGACATGCCTATGGACACATAGAGACTTCTATCCCTATTTTTTCCTTTTTGGTAGATGTTTTATGGAACCTTACGGATGCAGACAAAACCGAGCAATACCATGGTAAATCGTGGGAGCAGTGTAGACCGTGAACTAACCGGTTGGGGCTACAACAATACGCCACAACTCCAACCACCCCCTCCCAACCCAGTGCTCCGCGAAAATACTGACGACAGTGGTCCTTGATGCAAAAAAGGTTGCTCTAAAAAAAGATTTGAAAGGAAAGTAACTTGTACTTTCCTTGTATATATTAACCATGTACCTTTTTAATTTTAGTTGAGTATGTTAAGTGGTAATTTTAACTTTTACTAAAGTAATATTTTATGTGAGTTATGGTACTTATAATTTCTAGTATTCTATTACAGGGGTCTTCAACAGGGGGTCCGGGACCCCTAGGGGGTCCTCAGAGTTACTACAGGGGGGCCACCAAATCCTTGTGTGATAGGATAATTATTTTCAATGAAAAACGTTGATCCCTCGCATCCCTTGCACTGCGAGGCGTTGAGAGTTTGTAGATCGGCTATGTTCGTCAAAGAGGTTTGGTGTAGAGGTCAAAAAGAGCGGACCAAGTACAGAGTGAGTGGTCAAGTTTACTACGTATCGACAATTGAAGTGGCTAAATGTCTGGGGAAAAAAAACATTAACACAAATCAACGTGAATGATGACAGTGCTGTCAAACAATTCAATGAAAATCTGCATAACCCATTTATACAATATGTAGAGGGGGTCCCTGCTTCAGCTCTCTCTCAGTTAAGGGGTCCTTAGCCTGAAAACGTTGAAGACCCCTGCTCTAGTACTCAGTATGCAATCCTGATTAGTGATTATATTATGACATCTTAGACTGTTGCCATGTTTGTTGTCAGAAAACCTTTGACTCTGAACTGACCTCTAGTGGATGCATTGCTTAACATCCATGCCAATGTAAAGGATGTATATTAGAGCAGGGGTCTTCAACGTTTTCAGGCCAAGGACCCCTTAGTTGAGAGAGAGATGAAGTAGGGACCCCCACAACCTGTTTATAGATATAGTTTCATTGTTTGACAGCACGATCAACAGTGTATTTTGGATTCATGTTAATGTGTGTTTTCAGATATTTAACCACTTGAACGGTCAATAATTAATAAACTTAACCTTTGTCTGCTCTTTTCCTCCTCCAAAGCTCTTTGCCGGAAATAGCCGATCTATGAGCTTGTAGATCTGCTATTTTTGGCTAAAGTTAATATGAACGCTAGGGTTCAAGTGGTTAATATAAGAAAGGGGAAAAAAAACAAGTTCCTATCACACAAAGATTTGGAGGACCCCCTGTAGCAACTCCGGACCCCTGTTGAAGACCCCTGTATTAGAGGGTATATAGCTCACTTTGATGACTAGATTCTGAACAGTATGGGTGAAACACTCACAATGAGACTGGATAGATACCTTTTGACACAGAACGGCTGCTGGCAGTTTTGTTACACATACTCCTAACTCACCATACACAACAAACATGAACAGTATTATTAATTAGTGATGCCATATTCTATATGGGTTACAGATGCACGGAAGTATATGAGCAGTGACAGTTACACTGATGGAAATGGCCGTATTTCTTTTCATACGCAAAAGGGAGCATAAATTAGCTTTAAGTCTGCATCGATTAATGTTTGATTGTGTGTGTGTGTGTGTGTGTGTGTGTGTGTGTGTGTGTGTGTGTGTGTGTGTGTGTGTGTGTGTGTGTGTGTGTGTGTGTGTGTGTGTGTGTGTGTTTTTTTGGCATTTATGTTATTTATTTATTCAACACACCACGCACGCACGCACGCACGCACGCACGCACGCACGCACGCACGCACGCACGCACGCACGCACGCACGCACGCACGCACACACACACACACACACACACACACACACACACACACACACACACACACACACACACACACACACACACACACACACACACACACACCACATGATCAGCTGACTAGCCGGGTATAGAATGTCACTTCATCTGGCTTCTTTACAAGTCTGAACATAAAGTGCTGAGTGAAGATTCTAGAAGGGCGTGGCTGCAGATTCAGACGCTGCTCTGCCTAATGAAGCCGTGAGCTTGACGAGCTTTTCAAAAGACGCGTCTCCACTCAAGTGTGAATAAAGGCCCAAGCTTTGCTTTGCAGACCCTTTATTAAAGTCGATGCGTGTGTTCTGGTGTGTGTCTGTGCATGCGCGCGTTTGTGCACGCATGCGTGTGAGAAAGCATACGAGAAATAGTTTACCTCCTTACTTTTTTGTGAGCAATCCAGCGGCACTAGTAAACAGTTGTTCTATTTCTCTTCATGCCGACTGTAGTTTGGACATGGGTTAAAGTACTGTATCAGCCTCTGTTCCATTTCACTCTTCTATCCTGTAATGTGGATCTCTGGTTCTCATAGTCAGGTCTGGAGACCACCAGGGATCCAAAAGTACACGTACAGGTTTATAACTCAGAGAGCGTACAAATGGAACCATTTGTACACTCTTTTATGGTGTCGAGATAAAAATGGATAAAAAGAAATTGCATTAAATGGATGTTCGTGGCTTAATGCATATTAGGTCCTTGAACTGAAAAGGTTTGAGAATCAGTGATGTAGATCCTTCCAAGTGGATGGGTGTCTGCAGAGCTGTTGATGGCCATGATGACTCAGCACTACATTATATTCATAACTGCCTAATACTTGGACATCTGGATCTGAGTCTGAACATTATCACTGTTAGCAGCTCGGAGGGAAGTCTGCCAAGTTCAGCCCGGTACATTTTTCTTTGACTGGATGGATTGTCTTTTCCACCTTTCATCCCAGAATTGAGCCAAAGTACACCGCCATGAAACTGTTTTAAGTGCGTTTCAGCCACTTATCCAGTGAGCCACTTAACCACAAGAAAATTGTGAATGATTTAGAAAATAGCCAATCTAGAAGTTCGCAACGTGTCATGCTGCAAACTGTCAAAATAGTCATTTTGTTATTCTCTTTTGTCCCCTATAATGACATGCCCAAAACTGTGATGCCAGGTAAAAAGTGGTTAAAGTTGAAAAGTAAATGGGGCACGGTGGCGCAGTGGTTAGCGCTTCGCCTCACAGCTAGAAGGTCCTGGGTTCGATTCCCGCCGGGGGACGCTGTGGGTGCTGGGGGCGTGTTTCTCCCTCCGCGTCATCAGCGCCCACACCCTAGGTGGGGTTGGCGATAGGGCCTTTCTGTGTGGAGTTTGCATGTTCCCCCCGTGTCTCCTAGGGTTGATACCCTCACAAAAACATGCAGTAATCCTGGTCTCAATAATGCCTCCCCCTGGCCAGCCGGGGCGCTTGATGGAGGGGAAAGGAACTGGTTGGAATAACGTGTTCCTTCCACGTGCTACGTCCATCCCGGGGAAATCCCCCCTGTCAGGTGAAAAGAAACAACTTGGACTACTCATGCATTGAAGGAAGCATGAGGTCAGTCCGTTGTCTCCCCAGGTGCGGCAGAGGGAGAGCAGAGCCCAGGATTACATAGGCAATTGGCACTGGGTTAAAAATTATAGAAGAAAAGTTGAAAAATAACATTGTGTGCTCGCCTGTGTGAATCCATATTTTTCTGAATGACAATTGCACCTGTTACAAAGATGTATAAGTGAGCACCTGCGCATCCTGATGCATTGTGTTTGTGCAGCCATAACATGAGTTAAGGTTGCCTTGGGCGAGGCTGGCAGCAGTTAATGCAAGACCATCCATCATCTGGCTCAGTGAAGGAAAGAGGGACTCCATACGGTCATTCATTTATACTTAGCTGTGTGGCAGCGTTGCACATTGAATATCGTCGTTGTCGGGTGGAAACCTTGTATGTCCGAAAACCGTTTGTTTTGTATTTATCATTTTTAAAATGATTTAAACTAGTGAAAACAGCCGATCTACAAGCACACAATGTGTGCTTGTAGATCAGCTGTTTTCACTACTTTTGTGCGACCGCCTTGTATGATGAAGTGGGGCTTTACTTTACGAAAGAACGAACACATTTGATACTTGGAGATTTCCGCTCGACAACGACGATATACTACTGTAAATCTTCAAGATCACGACACGTCAAAGCACGCTGCGGCGTCGCGTTGTGAGCTTGTAGACCGCCTATTTAACGACCTATTTAACGGCCTATTTAACGGCTAACGGTGTTAGCTTGTATTGTAGATCGACTAGTTTCACTCTTTCCAGTGAAACTCCTCCTTGTCAGGAAAAAAGAAGCAGCTGGTGACTCCATGTGTGTCAGGATAGAAGTGGTTGCCTCTCCAGGCCAACAGTGAGGGTTAGAATATATCGGTTTGGCCGCTATATCAGCCATTATTAGATTTTTTTGGAGAACGTCTGGATCAGCAGTAGTCGATGCACAAGTCATGGATTATTTATCCTGTGGGTTAGGGTTACACTGTATGCTCCCAAAATTGAATCTGTGTGACCTTGAAATGTTACTGGGAGCTTTTGTGCAAATAAATAATGGTGCAACCCTTTTGGTCTTTCTTTTTCATATTCGTATTCTGTAATGTTATCTTTGAATAGGCAACAATGAGTTATCAGTACAGAAAGCCATAGAGTCAAGTTACATAATGCAGACATCTTTATCAGGGTTGGAGACTTTCTCCATAGACAGATATTAATATTTCTTTCACCGTTAGGACAAAAGCTGGGACTTCCCAGTTCGATTCCAGGCTGGCCGGACCATTTGCTGAGTGTCATCCCTGTCTCTCTCCACTTCTTGGATTGATTGAATACTTAATTAACACGTTTGTTAACGGGTTTACAGGTAGTACAGTTATGCTAAAGCCCAAGGGGCTTGTTTCCATTGTGGTCCTTTGTAGTTTGTACTCAATTAATCAGTAATTGCGACCAAAGGTTTAGTATGTGAAACGGCACATCATGTCTCTGTCTGTCTGGACACTTTTTACGGTCTATGGGTTTGTCGCTCTGACATCACTGTGATGTCAGGGGTTAACCACACTAACAGAATCCCTTTTATGCCTATATATGGAGATCCCTGATGTCATCAATATTAAGCCCATATCTAACAGGACTTCATATGGGAATGCCCATATATGGAGGCCACATCGGCCACATACCACACTAACAGAATCCATATATGGCCAAGACAGCCCATATATGTGTGGCTGGTTCAGAGAGGGATCTCTATGTATGGGCATAAAAGGGATTATGTATGATGTCAGATGTCATAGAAGTCATAGGACTTTCACATAACGAATAACTGAGTAAGCATGTTTGGGCTCTCACAGCATATCTCCATATACTGTACATTACATGGATCTCCATATATGGGTATCAGGGGTCTCCATATATGGGCAACTGGTCCGATATGCATCACTGGCCAGATGGCCAAGACAAGATTGCCCTTTAGGGCGAGGTCGCTTGTCGCCCTGAGGCGTCTTACGAGTACATACAGTACAGTATAATATAAAATACAATGCAATACAATACATATTGGAAGAAAAATCTGTAGCATAATAAGGTATATTTACAGAGAAAGCAGGATTGGGGGCAGAGGATGCTACTACAAAGGTGTTCAATACTCAATTGTATTTTAAGGTCAGCCATTCTTGTTCGTTAGTTGGGGTAGGGAGTCAAGATCTTTCATGGGTATTGGTATGTCGTTACACATTTTGGCAACATAGCAGAATGCATTTCCCCCATGTTGCAGTCAATAAAGGCAAAACAGATAATTCCCCCTAAATATCTTGAAAAATAATTATATCGTCACTGTCGGGCAGAAACCTCGTATCTCCAAGTTTCACATTTGTAATTTTTTTCGCTAAGTAAAGCACAGCTTCATCATACAAGGCCGTCGCACAGGTAGTGAAAACAGCCGATCTACAACGCCTCACTGAATCATTTTTAAAATGATAAATGCAAAACGAAGAGTTTTGGACACACAAGGTTTCCACCCGACAGTGACGATATGCTGTACATATATATTGATTGATTCATATTGTGATATCCAGATATCTCATCAGGAATAGCATTGTTATATGTAAGAATGTGAACAGATGCTCCTTTGTTTATTTACTGGCTGGCTGCCACTCCCAGGTTGAGTTTGTTTGTCCATTTAGTGTTCCTACTGTATGCATGCTTTTACAGCCTCCTCATCTGGGCTTGTGTTGACTATTTTTACATGGGATGCTATAGTGAAATATTCATGGACTCCCCGTTTTTCTCCATGAGCCACTACACATAAGTGTTGTCCCTGAATTATTGAGGAAAACCCAAGTATAGGACAAACCCTAAGTCAAGAAATACAAGCTACATACAGTACAGTAGACTGCCTGATATCAGGCTCTTATTTACTCCTACCCCCTTATTATATACTATTCATAATCCATATAAACAATTACAAATATAAATGTACATCATATTATGATATACATTATGATATACATTATGATGCATTATGATATACATACTATGATATACATTCCTATACTTACTATACATTCTGTTATATATTCTGTAATATACATACCGACTTTTGCGTGTGTGCGCTTGTGTGTGTGTGTGTGTGTGTGTGTGTGTGTGTGTGTGTGTGTGTGTGTGTGTGTGTGTGTGTGTGTGTGTGTGTGCGTGTGTGCGTGTGTGCGTGCGTGCGTGCGTGCGTGCGTGCGCACACGTGTTGTGTATAGGCATAACTGTTCTATTTCTTGTATTACACTCACTGAATGTAATTTGTCATGAATCATTGGTATGGTTTATGTGTGGTGGGTTGCTATTATCAGATCACACATGAATGTCAGTCTTAATGTGCTGCTTTGAGGCAGTGGAGCCATCAACACAAACACAAATGAGTCTCAGTGCATCTGAGCATGTCATTTATGTGCTCACTTGACTGCCCATTACTTCTGCAGGCGCACACCCTGTGAGACTGTGTGTGTGTGTGTGTGTGTGTGTGTGTGTGTGTGTGTGTGTGTGTGTGTGTGTGTGTGTGTGTGTACTCTTTACTGTGAGTTCTACTTGTGCTTTTATAGGACATGTAAAGGGATGGGCGAGCAGTTCTGTGCGTTCATGTGTTTGACAGCGAGAGACATGTACTGTATATCAAGCACTGTACTGCTGCACATGCCAATATGGGCTTCTGTTCTTTAAACACTTTAACCGTCTATTCTTAGCAAAACGGACCTGAGTTGCAACTGTACTTGAACCCATTTGCCTAAAATAACCGATCTACAAGCTCACAACGTGTTGCAATGTGACCCGTTCTGAGATTGTAGATCTGCTATTTTTTAATGTTCTCCCCAGAGTGGATGCTGGGGTTCAAGTTGTTTACGCAGGGGTCTTAGAGTAGTTAGGAATGACATTATTAGTAGCTGTAAATGAGTCTCGATCCCCATCACCATTCCCCTCACAAAGCCCATTTACCCACAGTTATTGACTGGCTTCGCTATCCAGCAGAGCTGGTGAATGGTAATCTATTCCTCTCTTTTTAAATACGCGTCAGTCACCCTGACACCCACACTTTCCCTCTCTCTGTTTCTCTGGCAAAATGTGGTCCTGCACACACCACACATGAACTCAGGCGCACACGCAGGCACACATTAACAGACAAATTATTAATTTGTCAGAAAATGAGTATGAAGTATGAATATGAATGAACATCACAGGTACATAAAATGCTATGATTCATATTGTTGTTGTCGGGTGGAAACCTTATTGTATGTCCAAAACCGTTTGTTTTGCATTTATCATTTTAAAAATGATTTAAACTCGTGAAAATAACCGATCTACAAGCACACAACGCCTTCTGCTCCGCGGGCTTTGTGCGCTTGTGGATCTGATATTCTCACTAGTTTTGTTTTTTCTTTTAGCGACAGTCTTGTATGATGCAGCAGGGCTCTACTTCACACAAAAGAAAGACGTACACATTTGGAAACTTGGAGATACAAGGTTTCTGCCCGACAATGACGATATTCTCTTTTAAGATATGTCTATAGTTGTGCTCTATTCTGTAGGAATTGCTTAGGGACGCTTGTGGGTTGAGTGCCATTTGCTGTATATCTTGTGGTGAAGTGACTGCATAAAACATGTCCTAAGTGCATTGCTTATAAACAGGGGAAAATATTTAAACGTAACAGTGTAGTGATGAGGTTTATTTTATTTTATTATATTTGTGTGGTATCCCAAACCTCAACCAAATAGACTTTTCCTAACCCTGAACCAAACAGCAAAAAAATAATTGATCAAGTTAAACTTTGTCTTGAGCCAAAAGTTACACAAATCCACCATGAGACACTGGAAGTTTGAGCTGATATTGTTCTATGTGGTCTGGAATTTGAGTTGTACAAAATGTACACAACTTTCTGTAATGAATGATATTACAAATTGATGTGACAAATGTGCACCGACTATGCTTTTTGTAGGATAGGAACTAGGGATGCACCGATATCTTATTGGTATCGGGTCCCGATATGACTTAATTAAGTCATATTGGGATAGTGGATGTCACCGATCCAAGTCCCAGATAAAAAATGGAACAATCATCTTTTATTTTCTCCAAATACAATCTAAAATATGAACCCTTGTTGTAAAAAAAACAAAGTTGTCCTTTAATTGAAAGGCAGTGCATTTTCTTTGTACTTGCTATGTAGCCTACTGTATCGGGTATCTGTAAAGTATCGGGAAATATCCAAATGTATTTATACTACATCTACACGACATCTTGCAAAGGTGACATGGGTGTTTGAATTTTTAAGCTACCGTATATTTAGTACATATGTAGTACATCTTGGCCAAGTGGTTTGGTATTAAGTTAGCGATACATACGGGTGATGACCCGGAAGTAGATCAGTAGAATATAAAGATCAGATCGGATCGAAATGGAAAAAACCTCTCTCGGTGCATCCCTAATATGAACTTAGTTACAAAGGTCCTTCACCCACTTCACGGTCTGATGCGTAGGAGCAGGCAGTCGATGCAATGAGCCTGAATGTCAGTGAGGTCAGTGAGATGAAGGTCAGTGTGGTCAGTAAGCCATGTTGCAGACAGTCGCTGATCTGCTCTCCAGAAGATGTAGGTCTACTGATGGGCCATCAGGATATAGCAAGTGGACCCCCAAATAATTGTCAAAGCTTAAGATCTTATAGTATATAACATTTAGTACTAAAACATTTATAAATAAAAAAAGTCACAGCGTTTTCTTCTTTAAAACCTAAAATAATTACGGTAGTTTTCATTGTAATACCTATAAACACAAACAGGAACTTAAAGTATACTATACCAGTAAGACTCCCTAATCAAGAGATAAGCGACCGTCAGGTCGCGTACACAAACTTTAGAAGGCAATCGTGGCCAATCAGGAGGGAATATGGGAAATGATCCATGTTGATGACATGACTGTAGAGATACTGTGTACTGCTTTGCGTGATTTTAGGCCAAAATCTGTAGGAGCAGTGTCCAAAAATGTGTTCGGCAAAAATCGGCCTGATGGTGGCGCTAGAAGAGGGCCATGTGAGAAATGAGGTTGTGAGTTGCCATCTAAGGAGTGAGAAATGAGGTTGTGAGTTGCCATCTAAGGAGTGAGAAATGAGGTTGTGAGTTGCCATCTAAGGAGTGTGTGTGCAAAGTTTGGCATGGATAGGGGAAACGGTGCCTAGATAAGGGTAGGGCAAAAGGTGACGGGACGGACGGACGGACGGACGGTGGAGCTTTTCATAGTAACATAGTTCCATTGCCGAAACACAATGGATTAACTGATCATTAACATAAGCATGCTCTCAAAATGCACATGGCCCACCCATCTGACCACTTAACAGGGCTGCTGTGAGTGTGAACTGGAGACGGAGGACAAATTCTGTTGACATTTTCTTGGCCCAGGGCAGATAACTGAGTTTGATTTATAAAAGAGAGACACTATGTGAAAACACTCTGTCATTCATTTGTTCCTGAGAGGTCTGAGGGCCTTTGGAGCTTTCACATTATGCACGAAAATGCTGACTAATGCTATGATCTCAACTGAGAGGCAGACACAGAACAAGTCCGAAAACGTGTTTAGAAATAGAATGATATGGAAGCTGTGCTCTTGATTCATGTGACTTTGGAACAGATGAAGAGCAACTATTGCATTGTACATTGTATATATTGTATGTGACTATGTGTTCCAATCTGAAATATCTTCATGACATTGATATACATCTGATCTCTAAGAGATACAAGTTTGATTTGAAAGCAGGTGCAGGACTTTCTCATGTACTGAATGTCGGTGATTTAGCAGTGCAAGTTTGACCTAGTGACTTGGTCATAATTTATCTGCTGTCAGTCACAGAGATACTAGAGCAGGATGGCCCTGAATACAGTAGAAAAGGGATGGAACATGACAAGACACATAAATGCAGGCCTGATGTCATACCGTCAGTGAGAACCAAGCACCGCCCTCTTTTATTTTTTTTTGCATCTTGTCACTAACATTCACACTGCACCGCAAATAAGTAACTAGGTCGGAGGGGCTTATTGTCGGTACCAGCCGAGAACACAGGGGTCTATCCCCGTTACAATGAGCTAGGAGATAGGAGATGGGGAGATGTGGGAGCGCCACAACTACCAATTATATTATAGTATGTTATAGCTATTTACTATATTGTGGTATGTACAAAGTGCTGTACAATGTGTAGTATGCATAATCTACCCATTGCAAATGTATGGACTGCAAACATGAGATGTCGAAGCTGTTGGGAATCCCTTATAAACATGCAAATCCTCCCAACTACTCGAGCGCTCTCATCTCTAACACACAATATGGTGTAATTGATATGCATTGCATTCTTTTTCATGATAATTATTCAGAGAGAGTTGATGAACCCATTCTATTATTATTTCCCTTGATTACCGAGTTTTATTCATCTTGTAAGGATAAAATCAAAGGCATCATTTCAAAGGAACCTCAAAATACATCCTTCGGCAGTGTCTTTTGATGTAAGCTTTATGTGTTGAGCATGTTGTTTACATGTCTGGTATGTTGTGCCTATGACCAGAACTGACAAACACTGAATTCACATGATGGGAACCCTAACTTTGGACATTTCTACATGTGCAAGGGAGTGTTTTTTGTGGTTGGATGTTATACATGGTCTGTCATTGCCTTATAATTGTGCCTTTTTAAAGTGCACCAAGCACGTTAATATCCAGTAGTAATAAAAGACAAACCACAGGGAAAAAAAATTAAGAATAGTGTAAATTGCTACCTTCCGAATTGGACTGAATGTGACCGTGAAATATTCCTTTCATTATTTTGCAAAAACAAATTTCATTTTAGGTGTAGAAGCAAGCTAGCGGCATAAACCTGCAAGCCAGTCATGTACTTCACAAATGTATTGCGTTTGTATGAAATGTGTTTTTGCACACCTGCTATCTTTGGAAAGGTATGCAGGAGAGGGAAAGTTAAAGTAAAACAAAAAGAGAGTTTATTAATTCAACATTTTGGTCAACCCATCTTCATCAGTCATGATGAAGGTACAGTGTGTTGACCAAAAGGCTGCATTAATAAACATGCTAGTTGAAGACAGCGTTCCCAACTACTCTCTTTTAAGAAGTGCTTGGCCATCATTTTAATTAGGACGTTTACCCCTCCTCATAATCCTACACAGACCGGGATAAAGAAAAATCTAAAAAAGAAATCTGCTACTATCACAAAATGGAAACATCTTTGGGAACAAGGTTATTATAAGGGTTTAATATCACAATACTTAAGTTGCGTAGACGTATCATGTAACCCTTCTCCATGCCCTCGTTTAATAACATCTCTCATCTCGTATTTCCCTTTTCCCTCAAGTTAAAAGTGTCTCGCTGTAATGGCCAAATCAGAGGGATGCTCAGTGCGTCCTGCTGTATGAGGGGATGTTTATGGTACCATCCAGCAAATGGAGGGCTGTTAAATTGTTTATGATGCTGATGTCACACAGCATGATTCAGAAGCTCAGGATCCATTTTTATGGTAATGGGCCTGGGCATCTGCCTAACACACTGCTGCCCATTCGTACTAACACTGCTCTCTCTCTCTCTCTCTGTGTGTCTGTCTCCATCTCTCTCTCCCTCTCTTTCCCTCTTCTCTAATTACAGGCCAGCCCCGCCCCAATAATAGTCAACACCGATACGTTGGAGTCAGTACCTTACGTGAGTTTTCTTTTCTCTTTTTATTCGAATGTTTGTACAAATACATATTTATTGTTTTAAAGAAAATATTAGCCTCAGCTTCCTTTCGTTCATGCTTCCAGGTTTAAGGGAAACTAAATAAGCGTGGCGGTGTTTCACTGCAGAACACGCCAAATCTCTGTAAAACAAATTTTACGTTTTTGTAATGAATTATTGATAGTTTTTGAAGAAGAAAAAAAGACTGCACTTTGTTTAGGGTTAGGTTTTGTCAGATAAATAAACAAATAATATATTCTACAAATGAGGCTTTTCAGAGTGTTAGTCTCACTCTGTATGCATCCATTGTCACACTAGAGTTAATTAGTCTAAATCTCTGGATTTTACTGTGTGCATACTAGGAGGAGGTAGTTATTTGTGCTTGATAAAGTTGGCAGGCTTTGGGGCCATAATAAAAGTTGCTAAATATACGACTGCTTCCATGGCAGGCAATGAGAACTCTAGATTATGCCTGCCAGTGGTTACTTGCCTGTGAAAGTCTAGACTAGTGGTTCTCAAGCATTTTAATTTCAAGGACCCCCTTAACTCTGAGAGTGTACAACGGTCCATTTGGTTCCATGTGTACACTTTCAGAGTTATAGACCTATAGAGGTCCATTTGGAACCTCTCAATGACCGCCAGGTCGCAAGTTACTATGAAAAGCTCCACCGGCTGTCCCTCCCACCGTCACGTCACACTTTTGCCCTACTCATATCTCCGTCACCGTTGCCCCACACATTTTTGGACACTGCTCCTACAGATTTTGGCCTAAAATCACGCAAAGCGGTACACAGTATCTCTAAAGTCATGTCATCAAAATGGATCTGTCACATTTCCCATATTCCCTCCTGATTGGCTACGATTGCCTTCTAAAGTTTGTGTCGCTTATCTCCCGATTAGGGAGTCTTACTGTTTTTTTTTTCTTTCTGCCAAGTGACAATACTCATACTTCATCATTAAGACTCCCTAATCTGGAGATACGCGACCGTCAGGTCGCATGTATACACACTGCAAAAAGCAACCTCATGGTGGCGCTAAAAGAGGGGCATGTGAGAAATCAGGGGTGGAGGTTGTGGTTTGCCAGCCAAGTAGTGTGTGCGCAAAGTTTGGCATGGATAGTGGCATTAGCGTCGGAGATAAGAGTAGGGCCAAAAGTGTGACGTGGGGTGACAGACAGACTGACAGACATAGTTAGGGTTAATGTAACTGTTTTGGTCTTATTTTTGGTATTATATCTGTATGTGTCTTAATTGTTGATTTTTGTGTAATTTCAACAGCATTGCAAACGAGGATAAACCTCATTGCTCTTTTCTAGAATAAATACGATTTCAATCTACAATTACATTAGTAAAATAGAGTTAATGAAAGGGAATAGACTTTTGTCATTGAAAAAGTGTGATTTGTAAAAAGAAATTGCTCTTCTTCATGCTCAGCTAACTGTGTTTTGCAATGTGCTGAGGTTAATACAAAAATAAAGCAGCACTAAGAAACAAATGAACCAGACAGATGTATTAGTATAATCCTCTGTGTCAAGCTCTTAATAGCTCTTAGAGATTAGCCTGATAGCGCTCCAGCATCAAGACAAAAGATTATGCACCTAATGCTAGGTGACAAGTGTGTATGAGGAAGAAATAAAGTTCACATACGAAGGATTCTTGCATAGAAAAAGGATTATTGATGCGTAACACCTTCTCATATGCCTGTGTGCTGCTATTCCTGTTCACGAGCATTATGAAGAGGAAGTGCTTGTTGCTAATTAATCATCTCGGCAAGTGACAGGAAGAGACAGCATCCCCCTTGAACACGTTTGTTGTGTTCTGAAATAGTGTAGCTAATGTTGATAAGGAGGTAGACATTCTACTTTTCCCCCTTGACGCAAGGCCTATTTAGCACAAAAATGTTAAGCAGCCGTGGGGACAGGATTTTTGCATCCCAAACACAAAAGAAGTTGCTGTAGAACTTAGCTGGGGGAAGATGAACCTACCCAATAGTTTAATATTCCTCTATCCACCTGTTTACGCTGGAGTTTACTGGAGATTATTTGGACCACACTTCCGGTTTAACAGCAGACATACAAGCTCATGTCGCGTCGCAGATGCAGCCCGTTGTGAGCTTGTAAATCACACTCGGCTGCGGCGCCGGAAGCTCGTTACAACGTCTGCGCAATGCACTATGGGGCGTTGGAAAGCCGTCGATAGCCTCTATAGATGATAGATATTTTTTGTTCAATTCTTTCTGTGTTCATCATGTACTTATCATGTACTATTAACATACATGCACTGTTTGCAAATTTTTGTCATCCTTTTCAGGTCAATGGGACAGAAATTGAATATGAATTTGAAGAAATCACACTAGAGCGGGTGAGTACTGTATGGCACATAATAAAGCAATGTTTCTTGTTAACTTTTCATTAATCTCAGCAACACATCTCTTATCTTGTTTTAACATTGATGGTCTTTAGAAGATCCCTACTGATTCAATAGTGTACATAAAATGTAATCATCGAAAGCTATTACAAATATCCAGTTTCACTAGCAACATGCAATGATGTCCCTTTTTTATTTAACATTTTAAACATGAGCATACTGTAGGCTTCACATTAAATGCCTAGTCTGTAATAAACTAATGCCACCCTATTTAAACATTGTCATTTGAGCATTGTTAATAGGACCCTGCTTAACATGACTGTGAAATTATATTCTATACCGGTAGTACAGTAAAAACTGTCACGAGTGATTGATAATATAGAATAATATTATATTATATATATATATATATATATATATATATATATATATATATATTTTGGGGACTTTTTGCCTTAGACAGGAAATAGGGAGAAAGGCTGTCGGGATCGGGACTCGAACCCACGATGCGCTGTCAGGCATCAGAGCCTAGACCGCTAGGCCAGTGGGCCCCCCCCCCCCTTAATTGATATTTGATATGGGATTTGATATAAGTGGCCTTTGTTGAGTCACTGCTCTCTCCTGTCCACTGCCACAGGGTAATTCAGGTTTGGGCTTTAGCATTGCTGGAGGAACAGACAACCCGCACATTGGAGACGACCCTGGCATCTTCATCACTAAGATCATCCCCGGAGGAGCTGCAGCCGAGGACGGACGCCTGCGGTCAGTATCCCAGACACACTTTAGGGCAGGGGTGGGCAACTTTTTTTGCAAGAATAAATGTCCAACATTCTCAGAAAAATACAATATTGGGGGCTTTAGAAATGTCATTTGTAATTTTAGCATTACAAACTGATGTTCGAGACCTCTTTTGTAAGTGAGACCTGCCTAAAGATGAGGCCAAAGCAGTATAAAAGCAACAAACAAGATAAAAACAAAACAGAAATGTCCAATGGATACATAACCCAAGAAGCAAAAATACAATACATTTTCAGCCAATAATTTGATTATTAGAATTAAGACCCTCATGTATCTGGTAGGAGACACAAAGAGTCTCCTTTTGCACTATGTTTACTTGTTACTTGCGCCAGCAGAGTGCGCAAGCACTGCGTTCGGTGGCGTATCTGTCACGTATCTGTTTGTGTTTAGCCAATCAGGGACCAGCATTCCTGGTGACGTCACCATCAACAGCCAATGAGGGACCAGCATTCTTGGTGACGTCACCAGTGCACAAGGCTCAAGTTGGCACCTCGACAGAGTGCAGTCTTGTCTTGTACCAGAGTGAATTGAGAGAGAGAGTGGTGCCACCGAGGGGTCAGAAAATTAACTGCGTCACATGACCCATGTTTCAGCTCTAAAGTGACAAGCGGGAGATTTAAAAAAAGATTTCAATAGCAGCGTCACGAATATCGGCATTTTTAGGTAAATAAATACACAACATGACAACTGTTTTAAAGTATTTTACAGTGACAACTAAAGTCTCTGTAATATTTACTTTATACTATTGCCAAAGAACGATGTAAAATAACGTGGTTAACGTGGCTAATCAATGCGTCTTCATAACGTTATTAACATGCACAATAGCACCACCGAGTGGCAGCTGAAAGTAAGACAATGAAAGGCATGTACTCTGTTATCGTGAGACTGACTGTTGCTATTGCTTTCTTTTTTTTTTAAAGATTTGTTTTTTTTTGGGGCTTTTTATTCCTTTATTTGATAGGATAGTAGACTGACAGGAAATGGGAAGAGAGATGGGGAATGACATGTGGCAAAGGTCGTCCGGATCGGGAATCGAACCGGCGACGCCAGCAGGCATCACAGCCTAATATGTGGTATGCGCCTTGACCACCAGGCCAGCGGGCGCCCCTGCTATTGCTTTCTAACCAATTCTCGCGATTTGTCACTTTAGAAGCTCCCCACGAGCCGCCATTGGACTCGCCCCATGAAGTGAACGTAGGGGGCAGAACTCTCCATTCCAGGGCTCTGTCTTGTACTCTATTGATATTTCTCGCACTAAATCTGGCGACGCTGACCATTGCTCTCCGCCACCCTCCCCCTCCCAGAGTGAACGACTGCATCCTGAGGGTGAACGATGCGGACGTGTCTGAAGTGTCCCACAGCAGAGCGGTGGAGGCCCTCAAGGTGGCGGGCTCCATCGTCAGGCTCTACGTGCGGCGCCGCATGCCCATGATGGAGACCGTCATTGAGATCAAACTCATCAAAGGACCAAAAGGTGGGTGATCCAGTTAGTCTGTAGATTGTGTATATCGTCGTTGTCGGGTGAAAACCTTGTATGTCCAAAACCGTTTGTTTTGCATTTATCATTTTTTAAATGATTTAAACTAGTGAAAACAGCCAATCTACAAGCACACAACGCCTTGCGGTGCGAGGCGTTGTGTGCTTGTAGATCTGCTGTTTTCACTACTTTTGTGCGACGGCCTTGTGTGAGGAAGCAGGGCTTTACTTTGTGAAAGAACGTACACATTTGAAACTTGGAGATACGAGGTTTCCAGCCGAGAACGACGGTATACAGATGAGCCATTTCGAAACTTCACACGTCCTGCCATTGGCAAGACAGTAGATCTTCAGGGGATTTGCTGAACATTGAGCTTGTAGATCAGCTATTTTTGCTTTTTTTATGACCTTCTCTAATTATGAAGTTGACATCTACCTATGAAGGTGGATCCTGCTTTTCAATGGAAATAGAGTGGTTTCTTGACATTTTGTGAAATTCTGCAGAAATACGTATTCTCCATAAAAATTAGAAAGGCAAAACAGGGAAAGAAACCTGTGGAAAAAATGCAATTGCAGGACATTTTCAGGAAAATAGCGTCATAGATTATCCTTTTTTTTTTACATCACTATCGTACTGTTAGCACCATCATAATGTTTTTTTTTGAGCGGTGGTCACAACGCTCCTATACGTGGCCGTGTGTGTGGGTCTGTCTGTCTGTTTGTCTGTTTGTCTGTCTGTCTGTCTGTCTGTCTCCGGGTATGTAGCCTGCAGTAACCTTTTCTGACCACACATGTTAAGGGAGGGGCGCTGTTGTTCAGGATAGGCCAGGCACACTCACACACAAACACACACAGGGGGCACACACACACACACACACACAGGGGGCACACACACACACACACACACACACACACACACACACACACACACACACACACACACACACACACACACACCACCGCTCAGTTCACACGAGTGTGATTTTTTGTAATGTGTATTTTCACACATTTAACCACTTGAACCCTCAGTACTTGGTCTGCTCTTTCTTTCTCCTCTAGTCTACACCAAATCTCTTTGCCGAACATAGCAGATCTTTGCTCTGCGACGCGTTGTGAGCGTGTAGATCTGCTATTTTCGGTGTATGTCCCCCCCCCCCCCCCCCCCCCCCAGAATAGGGATGCTTGGGTTCAAGTGGTTAATGTAAAAGAAGATTTGGCGCCCTTCCCCCGTGTAGTAGCTCTGAGGACCCCCAGGGGGTCCTGGACCCCCTGTTGAAAACCCATTCTGTAGTCATACAAACAACAACACACACACGCACACGCGAGCGCGCACACACGTCCTCAACGTAACCAGCTAATCTTCTATGCACACAGGGCTGGGCTTTAGTATTGCTGGTGGCGTGGGAAACCAGCACATACCTGGAGACAACAGCATCTACGTCACCAAGATCATTGATGGCGGGGCAGCTCAGAAGGACGCCAGGCTTCAGGTCGGAGACAGGCTTATTATGGTGAGGCACGCTGGGTCTCGCTGCTGGGGACCCCCGTCTTACGGGGACTCTGCATGTCCTTGAATGAGGTTATCTTTGGTATATTACCAGGAAATGTGCTGACGCAGCACAATCCTCAGAACAATCTTCCTTCAAACAAATTGCGTGTGTGTGTGTGTGTGTGTGTGTGTGTGTGTGTGTGTGTGTGTGTGTGTGTGTGTGTGTGTGTGTGTGTGTGTGTGTGTGCACGCGCGCGCGTGTTTATGTTTTGTTTTACATTGACAGTTTAAAGGGGGCCTGTCACCTAAAGGGTTACTGTCACTTTAAGAATCATCTTAAAAAAACAAGTTAATTTTTTTATGATGTCATTGTGGGGATGCGCAATTATAAGCCAATCAAATTAATTGTCTGTATCGCCTGACTGTGACTACTTACTGTACTGGTCAGCTGTTGTTGGGGGGCGAGGGGCAGATTACACTGTGACATGAGCTTCAGACTGTTTCAGACCGTTTTCAGAGAAGCTCATGTCACGGTGTAATCTGCCCATCAACCCCTTTAGGTGACAGTACCCCTTTAATTAAAATATACTACAGCAGTACTGAGATACACAACTAATTATCACATACAGAACTGTACCCATTGCCTTATTTATTAACATTGAGAAAATAGCATTTGATCAACATTTTTATAAAATAAATTTAATAATTACATTACCGCCGCAGCAAACAAAGTGGTCGTCCCACTGGGATTTCCTGACAGTGTTGGGAGGGAGTTGGCAGAAAACACGTGGGTGGTGCTGGCAGCCGGCCTCGCCATCGTTGGCGTGCGCCTGTGCGGCCAGAATCATCTTTATCTGTCACATCACAGGTTTACAGTTTGTTTTGTGTGTCATTAATTTTGTAGTATTCCATGAGAAGAGACAGGATAGAGGTAGTGAGAGCAGAAGGGAAAGAGCTGAAGGTTGAATAAAACAAATAAAGATATGCATGTAGATAACACATGGGATGGCACATGGCAGATACAATATTATACATTCATAATAATAATAATAATAATATATTGCATTTTTATAGCGCTTTTCTAAGCAAGTTGCGAACTCAAAGCGCTTTACAATGGTCCATTCATTCATACCGGTACATTGGATTCATACATTAGCAGTGTAATGCATGTGTGTAGGCCTACATGTTATTTCAGAAACATTAGCATCATATGCAGGTGTGTGCATAACATGCTGCCATGAGGCTGGGATGAAGGCTGGGTTTCTGACTAAACCATCAAAGGTCGCTGTTCTCCGCTTTGTGTTTTGGTTTATTTGCACCCAGAGGAGCTCCACTCCAGTGTCTCCTAAGCCGTGTATTTTACCGCACGATCCTCAGCTGGATTTCTTTCGTCATATTTGACATGTTGAGTTCATTCATCAACGAGGGAGCTCGCGGTGACAGTTCAGTGCGTGTTGGCACTGATTGAACACGCTAGCTGTGTTAGCCCTAGGACAGATATGGCTTTTAGTTATCACTCATCCCCTCAGACAGACCACATACTGTGATGTGTTTTATTTGGTAAGATAATTTATCATATGCTGGCCTTTGTTTTAGCTTCGGGCAAAAGACAAATGCCTGGGTGAAAATCTGCATATACTGTGTAGAATGAGTGACTGCCCCGGCCCCATCCATTGAGTTGGACAGGACAGGTGGCGTCAACTTGGGAGGTTTTCTCAGCTATTATTTTCAACTAGTCCTGTGCCCGGGGGAGTGCACTGTAGCCTATATGAGGGATTGAATGTAGGAGTCTCAGAAGTAATGTTGGAGAACCCAGACCGGTGTCCGTTGGGAAGAATGGTCACCACTGATGTCCAGTTGTGCAATACCCGATGTATCCGTCTGTCTGTCTGTCTGGCCCTCTTTTATGCCCATATACTGTATGGTGTAGTCTATTGTGTCCAGGCCAGTCTATGATGTCATCTCCAAATTTGGGCACTGTAGTGATATCAGTCAGTGATGACAGTTTGGCATTGTTTTAGCATGGTTCCCTGCATGCAGTGTACTGTAAATACGTGGCACTCCCACTGAAAACAATTCAAAACATACGCTGTGCTCTGGAAACTATGCCTTTTGGACATAGCCCCTTATATATCCATGCCTGGACGGGCAGAACAATAACTAGCCAGAAAAAAAAAAAAAACACATAATTTTATTTTGAATACCACATAATTTGATGTGTCACAGGTAAGGGTTTCACCTTCATGTTCCCTTCATTGGATTGTATCAATACGATGAAGTTTAAAGAGAGAATACATTGGACTACAAGGTTACAAAGTCGTGACAGCTCAGGTACCCCGAGCATCTCAATTGACATGGCATGACATTACACGATCATGAGAAGAAACCAAGCCACGGCTCCGTGTTCCTGTGGCAGTCTCTCGGCGGTGTAATTGCACCATCCCTCTTGAAGAGAGGCCTCTACGTGCTTAACCACCGCTTAATTCCATTACCCTCCTACCCTCATCCTCTCTCCGGGAGACCATCTGTTATATTCCAGTCGGCTGAAGAAAGGGAGGGAGGCAGGGGAGGAGAGAGAGAGAGGGGGGGCGGCATGCTGGCTCGACAGGCGGAGAACATTGGAAATACAAAGTAGTTTCTAATAATAAGGCGTAACCGATAGCGACGCGCTCCCTTTCCCCTCTCTCTCTCTGCTCATGTGGCCACAGGTGAACAACTACACCCTGGAGGAGGTGACCCACGAGGAGGCCGTGGCCATACTGAAGAACACGTCGGACGTGGTCTCGCTGAAGGTGGGGAAGCCCACCAATATGTACCTATCAGATCCCTATGGGCCACCTGATATCACACACTGTGAGTCCTCCTCAACCTCTTTTAGAAGTAGATCTGAGCTCTCGTTAGAATGGTTTAGCGTTGGGATAGCGATGCATAACTGAGTGTATTGTCTTCTCTGTCGGTCAGAAACCTTGTATTTTTTCATGAATGAATGCCCTATTTTAGTACTTTGTTGTATGACAATGTTGCACAAAAGCGGTATCACAACGTGCCAATCGACTGTTTCTGCCATTTTAGAAATATTTTTGAACAATTTTGAAAATGTTCACCTACTGTTGAACGACAAGTCTGTCATGACTTTTATGAATATTTAACCAATATTTATCGTATTTAATCAAAAGTATTAACGAGACCTGGATCCATGTGCTAAAAAGTTACAGTTTTGGGCAAACAAGATTTCCACCATGCAGTATGTATATATATATATATGTACACTACAGTACAGTATGTATGCTACATACAGTATGTATGCTAATATATTAGTCATATGTACTGTACATGTACATGCCAATGGCTTGCAAGGGTGGGAACACGGTTACCATCCAGAATTTATAGATAGCTGTTGGCTATGTTTCAGACTGAGCATGTATCTATAAATGAAACAATTCACAAACGAAGAGCTCTGTGTTCCACTGCTTTTGTTCATTTTCATTCACTGTTCAGTGGCTTGTATATATTTACTTTGGGATGAGACCCTGTTTAACTGGAATAAACACAGGTAGGGCTGTCACAATTATTACATAATCGTCTAATCGCAATTATTTGAGGTAATCGCAATTATTTTGCATAATCGTCATAATCGTTTCCATGTTGAGAAATGTTAATATAGTTACAAACACTTTCAAAAAGTAGTGGAAATACTTAGCCGAAATACTTAGCCGATCTACTGTATAGCTGTATGCTGTATAGCTGTATCCAGCTGTATCTACAAGCTCACAACGCGTCGTGTGAGCTTGTAGATCGGATATTTCCACTATCAATGTTCTTTTTTAAGTATAAAATGTTCAAATATGTCAGTAATTTCTTTGTACATTTAAGTTATGTGTCATGGTTGCCATGTGCAACTTCAAAACCTAAAAGCCAAACAGAAATGTAATTGTCTACAACAAATACACGATTAAATCGTTAAATCGCAATTATTTGAGTGACAATTAATCGTCATGTAAAATGTCATAATCGTGACAGCCCTAAACACAGGCGTCCCCTCACATGTTATGACAACAGCTTTCTCTTGTCTTCCTCCCTCCTTTCTCCCCAGCGTTCAATCCAGCAATGGAAAATCATATCTCTTCTGTCGGCAACAGCGGCACCCTGGAGTACAAGTCTGGTCTTCCCCCCATCTCCCCCGGGAGTTACTCCCCCCT
This sequence comes from Nannobrachium achirus, assembly GCF_963921795.1. Lineage (NCBI taxonomy): Eukaryota > Metazoa > Chordata > Actinopteri > Myctophiformes > Myctophidae > Nannobrachium > Nannobrachium achirus. Next base: position 15,218,731 of record NC_137826.1, read on the forward strand.
CCCTAGGCACTTACTGGGGGAAGAGGATGTAAACAGGTTGGATGGTTTTTCCTTCTTACGGTAATTACCTCCCTTCCTTACCAGAGAAACACTAGAACTAACAGGTAGCAGTTTTGTCCAAACACCCTACCCCAGGGGTCTTCAACAGGGGGTCCGGGACCCCTAAGGGGGTCCTCAGAGTTACTACAGGGGGTCCTCCAAATCTTTGAGTGATAGAAAGTTTTTTTCTCTTTTTTTATATCAACCACTTGAACTCTAGTGTCCATATTCTGAGAACTTTAGCCAAAAATAGTCGATCTACAAGCTCACAACGCCTCGCGCTGCGAGGCGCTTTGAGCTTGTAGATCGGATATTTTCGGCAAAGAGGTTTGGTGTAGAGGGGAAAAAAGAGCAGACTAAGTACAGTGTGAAAGGTTACGTTTATTAATTATTGACGGTTCAAGTGGTTTAATATCAGAAAACACACATTGACATGAATCCAAAATACACCGATGATCGTGCTGTCAAACGATAAAACTATATGGAATCTATGAACAGGTAGTGGGGGTCCCTGCTTCATCTCTCTCTCAACTAAGGGGTCCTTGGCCTGAAAACGTTGAAGACCCCTACCCTACCCCATCTGTGCTCCCCTGTCCTCCTGGTTTATTGGTGTTTGTCGCTGCGGCAAAAACACTTAAAAAATCTCATTGTGGATTATGATGTCTTTGAAAAAATATCCCATTTTCTCTCTGTTTTTGGGTCACCTGTTCCTCCATCCCCACCAATAAATGTCGTTCCTGTAGTGTTTTTTCAAAGCATGGGACCTAAAGCAGTTTGCAGAATGATTACAATGGGTTCCTAAATCCTTCTGTAAAAAACAAGTTGTGACTTGTGCTTACATGTGCATCACATTTTCACAAGAAACATTTGTGACAACGTGGGTGCCCAGTAAAACTAAATTTGAGTATTGTCCTGTTGTGTCAGTCTCTCTATCTTTTTTTTGTTGTCTCCAGACATTGTGGTTTATGCCTTTTTGATTTAGCCCATCCGCTAAGCATTGGAAAGTTGTGTTGTTTAGTTTGGTCCACAGAGACAGCCTGGCTTCGATTACGTTGTACATGTCACACAAATGAACACAGTTTTGTACAAAACTAACCAAGAATGTTCCCGGTGCACCAGAGTCTGCACCTTGTCTGCAGAACAGCAAGGTAGAAATGTAATTCTTTTCATGGAGCGTTAAAGGACCACTTCACCTCTGGGACAACCAGATCGTATTTTATTGTTGTTCGGGACACGATCAACACAATCTGGTCACATGATACAAAATGCATCATATGACCTCAGTGACATCAGTTGTAGCATGCTGAAATACTAAAATATCTAAAAACACAGGTTGAACAAAAAATAATAACTCAGGATTGTGTTGATCGTGTCCCAAACAACAATAAAATAAGATCTGGTTGTCCCAGTGGTGAAGTGGTCATTTAATGGTTGAAGACAGGATGATTTCCAATTCATCTGGTTTAGTATTGATAGATATTATACTGTATCTCCTTAGCAAAACATACCCTTTTCTGAGTAGAAGTTGACACTCATGTACTGTTACATCTGAGAGTCATTTGTGTCTCTCATTCTCCCTCTCCAGTTTTATCAGTAACTGTCACTGTTAGTGTAGGGTGACCATATTTTCAGCCACTCAAACCGGGACGCAAACCACTGTTGCTTAAAACCGGGACCTTAAAAGCAATGCGCACGTTACCGTGCACGTGCGTGCCCATTCTCTAACGTTCGTGCACGCGCACACACACACCGCAGGGTTGCAAACAGGCAGTGAGTGATTGTCAAACAGCCTCAGTGTTGAATTCAGACACGCAATGAATGTGTTTATGTTTTCTGATTGGTTGGTGAGCATGTTTTCATGAAAAGAACATGATGAATGTCTATGCAACCACTGAAAACAGCTACTATTATTTTAATTCTGGCGAAAACCGGGACAATCTTGCAGTGAATGTTGAAAACCGGGACATATTAGTGTTTTAGAGATATTTGTCAGGACACTGGGACACGCAGCTTGAAAACGGGACTGTCCCGGGTAAAACGGGACGTCTGGTCACCCTATGTTAGTGTGTTGTCTGGGGACCAACAGGGGTCCTTGAGGGATTTACAGGGGTGGCCAGCTAAATGATTGATAGTTATGAACCAAATGGACCATTACGGGTCTGTAACTCTTGAGGGCCCTACATGTATCTCCCGCCTTTCCAACCGACGCAGTTGTCATTTTTACACCCAGCTCCCATGTTGTTTACTAGAAGTTTGCGGCCCTTCGCTGCGCGGCCTTCACCGCCATGTTGCGGCAGTGTGGTGTGTGTAATGGCCAAATATGGTAGCTTTTTGAGAAAAAAAAGTTTTTTGAGAAAAAAAAGTTTTTTGAGAAAAAAACTAAGTTTTTTGAGAAAAAAAAAGTTAATTTTTTTTGAAAAAAAAAAACATTTTTGAAAAAAATTTTTTTTTGAAAAAAATAATTTTTTTGGGAAAAAAAAAACGCTTGCGCACACACACGCGCGCGCACGCACGCACGCACGCACACACACACACACACCCCCCTCTGTTGTAATTCGATACTCTACTCTGCTCAGCTCCTCTCCCACCTCCCTCCCCCTCCCTCCCTCTGTAACTTGATACCCTGATGATCATTTCAGCACTGGCCAGAATGTTCAGAATACTATGTCAGGACTGGCTGCTCTGCGTGAGGCGAAAGGCGAGATGTTGTTAAATTGAAATAAATGCCGTTCAAAGAGTGGCATGTTTAAAATGTGGACAGTTGTAAATTTTCACGCTTGTTCGACGTGGTGGCTATGTTTGTGAGAGGTGTAGCGAGACAATGGAGCTAAACATTCAGGTTCTAAATTGCGACCACTTTGTGTTTGCTCAATTGTATGTATTAGATTATTTAGAGCCCATGGGCATGTTGGTCTTAAAATGAGGTGTGGTCTGACGCTTTTGGACCAGCTTTTAGTCTTATCAGCCGGCATAGTGACGGCGCAGATATTTCCCTACTATTTTGGACAACGCAGCGCTCAACGCAACAACAGGTCACCATCACATTTAGGTCTCCTGACGCACAGAGCGAGCAGCCTTCCATCATGTTTTAATAAGTGGTTTGGCCTGGTTGGATGACAATGATCTTGCTCAGATTATCTATATATTGCATTGGTGAGTGAAAGGGATAAAAATAGAGGCATTTACTTCAATTAGTAATAGCTTACAATTAATTACTGAATGATAGAATATCTTCAGATACATTCAGTTTGTCAAAATTCCTAAGACAAAAACAATAAATGATTATAGTAAATTTACCCCGCATTGATTCCGGATGGAGACACAAATGCATTTGCGTCCCCATCCGGAATCAATGGGGGTAAATTAATTCTAATCAAATTTGTGTCTGAACTCAAGTCTCCATGGCGTGAGTAATCAATAGGAAAGAAAGTCATTTTGGGGGTGAACTACTCCTTTAACTGTCATTAACTCTTATTCTGCTTTGAACGTTCCTGTTCGCCCCAATTTTAACGAGTGAGGACGGCCAATACGGCGCTCGTTCGTTTACCTCGTCTGATGACTGTAAGCTGATGAGGGGTCGTGCCGCCGTGTACTGTAATCACATCGCGAGCAGTGATGTTCTTAAAAATCCATTATGCGTTGACATCAACGGAGACCATTTTGCTTCCGTGTTGATTATCTCAGGCCCTGGGGCTGTGTGTGCATTTGTGTCTTCCCATTGTATGGGAAGAGGAAGCGGCCACATTCACATTAATGGCATTACGCCCCCCTCTGCTGGCTGGCCTGCGAAAGCGCAGCCAGCCAGGCAATATAAGGCAAAAAATAAAATAAAATAAAAAAAGTCTCAAAATCTACTATAACGTTGCAAAGGTAAGCCGCTTTTTGATGGCGCCAGACCCAATAAATAAATAAATAATCTGGCAGTAAGAGAGTTAATATCCATAGAGCTCTGACTCGAGGACGAACAAGATGCACAGTCAGCAGTGTCTACAGGTCATGCTTTAATTGATGGCTTACATAACGAAGAACACGAGTGAGAATGAGCGAGTGATTATTAAGTGGATAATGTCAAGATATCATGGATGTCACATTACAATGTCTGCTAGATCAGTGGTTCTCAACCTGTGAGTCGGGACCCCCAGGGGGGTCCACAAATTATTGATGATGATTAACTTAATGTGCAACATTGTTTTCTCACTCAACAGTAAACAAACCATTGTACGGTTTAATTGCATAGAGGGTATATGCACATTTCTAAAGTGACAATTTAAGGACTTTAAAGATCTTTTTTAGTACCTCTGGTCTAACATTGGTCAAATTGTCAAATATTAGAGGCAGCAATTGGAATAGATTGAGTCAAACTAAATGTAATGCAAAACTCCTAAAATTCCAAGTGCTTGTGCAAGGTGGGGTGTCCCTAGTTGAAATATGATCATTTTGGGGGTCCTTCTGTTAACACTTTTTAATCCTTTTAGAGTGGTATTTAAGGTGTCATATAGACAAAAATGAACAATGAAACTAAATAACAACGGTGCTGTTCACTGTATATAATTGAAGAGTAGTGTTTAAACTGCAAGTTTATCTTTAAGCGCATCTTCCCTTAAAAGGAATGGGAAAACAACTGATTGGTTTAATTAATTCATGTAATGCCTCAAAACACATCCATGACTAATTTAGAGCCTTAATTACAACAACTTAGTGCCGTGTGCCCGGGTTTTGTGACCATCTAGCTAGCAAAAGGTGTGCAGACATCCCTGTACAAAGTGTACAAAACAAATCGACCCTTACCGGTTCATTCGGTTAAATGTTTGCACTCTCAAGGTTAGATTAGATTAACAATTTGTAACAGGGCAGTATTGAGGAATATAGCAAACTGCGCCATTTGGGGAGTTGCGCCCCAGGAAATATGAATAAAACCTACTTCAACTACATCCTTGAGTACATTAGTGACTCCTCAGTCCTCACACAGTTAGTTTTACAATATATTGAGCAGCACAAGTGCAAAAAGGCTTTATTTAATTAAACCAGTTATTTCGTTCATTTCTCTCAGGGTTAGATTACGCAGATCAGTGTTTCTCAAACTTTTTTCTGCATGGGCACACTTTTCATGTCCCAAGAAACCATGGGCACACCAACATAATACGGGTGTGTAAATATCGTCAATGTCGGGAAGAAACCTTGTACCTCCAAGTTTCAAATGTGTACGTTTCTTCGCAAAGTAAAGCCCTGCTTCATCATACAAGGCTGTCGCCAAACAGTAGTGAAAACAGCAGAACTACAAGCACACAACGCCTGGCGTTGTGTGCTTGTAGCGTTGTGTGCTTGTAGATTGGCTGTTTTCACTAGTTTAAATCATTTTAAAAATGATAAATACAATACTGGCTGTCAAGCAGTTTCAAGGGGCACACTTGACCCTTCTCAGGGGCACACCAAAGGTTCCCAGGCACAGTGGTTGAGAAACACTGACGTGGATTAACACAGAAGATTTATACTCTGGGGTTTCAAATGGCGGTCCGTGGCCTAACGCAAACTGGGGGTCCTTGAAATTAAGCAAATCACAGCTGTAAGTTATTTCTCACTCATATCTGAGTCCAGTTCGGATGCGTCTCCATGCTGCTTTAGTGAAAATGCTGGCATAAGTATCCCCCCCCCCCCCAGCTCAGCCTCTCTCTCACCTAATCCCATAACAATCTGCTACAAAGCCGAGTGTCCATGTAATAGCAGGGCCATGGAGCCAGTCATCAAGTGTTGGCAGCGGGTGCTGGTTGGTTGTGTATCCAGGCAGGTCTCAGGTGTAACCATGCAACCTTGTGACGTACAGTACAGCCCATCTCGGTTGCAAGCCGATTGTACACCGCTGCTTTTGAAGCCTGTTAAACAATGGTGACCTTTGAGGCAGTTCATGAGAGATGCAAATGTTGACTGTCAAGCTGTATTTGAGTTCGGTTTAGCAGTGGTGTCAAGTAAGTAAGTACTGTACTTAAGTACAGTTTTGAGGTACTTTTACTTTACTGGAGTATTTCCAATTTTCAATACTTTTACTTCTACTCCACTACATCTCAGAGGCAAATATTGTACTTTTACTCCACTGCAATTATTTGAAAACTTAGTTACTAGTTACTTTGCAGATATACATTATAATATTATAAAACATGCATTAACCATTTTGGCCCTATTTTATACATAGAACTTTGTATTTCTACTTATAACAGAGTATTTCTACATTGCCATATTGATACTTTTACTTAAGTAAAACATTTGAGTACTTTTTACACCACTGCCTTTGAAGGCAGTTCATATGAGAGATGCAAATGTTGACTGTCGAGCTGTGTTTGAGGTGTGTTTTGTGTCATGAGGGTTCGCAGCGCATCACACAAAACGGCATCACACTAGACTAGATGCTGTGCACTGGAGGCTGGTGAAATAACATAGCGGCGATGAACAAAAGGTTGTTACCAGAAGATAAGAGAAAGATTAGTCCTCCATTCTTTTCAGGCTAAGAGGTTTACCACTTCCTCTTACTGGAGGTACATAATTACAGCAGGCACGTGCACACATAGACATAAAAGGGGGCATGAGCCCCTGCCCCTTTTCTCAGTCTGTAAAAAGTGCCCTCTCCAGACCATGAATGCAGTTTTTACTTTGGTGAAAGAAACGCAAATGCCCTCTTTCCATGCCATACCTGAAGGCATCATTCAAGAGAATAGCCTTGTCCAAACTCTCCTGAACTTGAATGCGGCATCTTATGTTGAAAGAATAGGGTTACTACATCAGTGGTTCTCAAACTTTTACATTGATGTTTTGTTTTTCTTCATGGTTTTGGTCTACGTCTAGATAATCCATTCCTTTGCAACCTGCACATTATTCTGAAGAAATCGATTAGAGGTGCAACAGTTACTCGAACTAAACGATTTTATCGATTATAAAACAACAAGCTCACTACGCATCGTAACATGACACATTGTGAGCTTGTAGATCTGCTATTTCTTTTTTTGTTTTGCATGACACTGTTGTGTGACATAGTATAAAAAGTGGTTTATCGTTTCAACCCATCCAGTGCCCAGAATCACCACATGAGGGCGCCTAATGGCCAGAGAATCCACCATAGACATACGCTGTATATGCACAAGCCGTGCGCAGCCATGACGCGCCTGAACACTTTCCTTTGTGTCATGAACAGAAACAGGATGAAGTTAGCTTGAAGTTAGCTATTGGCTACCAAGCATTTTAGAAGCCCTATTTTTGGCGATTTAGCCGTGATTAAACCTTGCGCACCTCATGGATATGCATGGAACAGAGAAAATGAGCTCTAAAGATCCTGGATTGCATTGGAGTGGACGGCAAATATCGGCTGCGCGACGCTCTCGCGGGCCGATGTAAACAGATGACGGCCGGCGGCCGGCTCGAAAATTTAGCCCGGTGTTTCGGTAAGGCCTCTGGGTGTTTTTTTTATTTTTCATAAAAAGCCGGACTAGTTCGGGATCGGCACCCCGAACCCCGAAAAGGCCGAAATAAAGCCGAACTAGTTCGGGATAGGCACAGTAAGAGTTCTTTTGTATATTTCAAAGATTTTTCAAAAACACGTATTAATCGGAGAAGTAGTTGCAGCCCTATTCTTCATTGCTTGCATCATTTTGCTGAAACCTTGCTCTGAAGAGTGTGCGTGCTTTTGGGCCTCTTGAGAAGTGCAAGGTTAGAAATTCTCATTCTAATTTTCCAGTCACAAATTGGCTAAATTAATTTGAAGCGTGCTTAACCTCCTGAGTTCCAAGTTAAAAGTGAACAACAAGTACAGGAAGAGAAGAGGGTGCACCAGTTCACTATACACGGCACAGTGGGTCTGTAAGGGTAAATGAACACTCAAGGCTTGGCTGTGTATTCTGCAGCCAGTGGCGTCAGTTCAGAAAAAGCTAAGGTATGGCAACATGACTGGTGTCTTGCACGCGCGCCTTCCAGTCATGTTGCCATACCTTAGCAACAGGCATGATACATTTTATTTCTTGGGCTAGATATAGCAGCCTGGAAAGGTTGTTCAAGTGCAGCTAAACTTGGCACGTTAGTAAACGTGCCACAATTAACAATAATGCATTGCACCTGTGCAGCTGACTTATTACGGAACCTGGGAATATACCATCTTGTCAAGATGGGGAGAATAAAAGTGTGGAGAATATAATTATAATACCTAACAACATAATAACCAGCACAGATACACAATTAAGAAATTCATGGATTTATATTTAAAAGTAACTTTTATTTTCCCCCCTGGACCCAGGGTATGGCAGCTGCATACCCCTGCCATACCCAATTGACGCCCCTGTCTGCAGCTCTGCTAATCATGAATGATTTATCAGAGGGAATGAACTCTGACTGCTCCATCCTCCTGCTACCACCACTGATACTGCTGATAATCCCAGAGGCACTGTTGGCCGAATGAGAAAAAAAGGCGATTTTTCAGGGAAACGTTTAACATTTTAAGCATCTCTTATATGAATAAAATGTACATGATTATCCTGATCCCATTGTCCATCTGTAGAGAAGGGAGAGTGTTTTTTGCAGGTTGTTCAGTCCGAGTGTATCGAAAGGGTGCGTTTGGAAATGTGCACCGTGAGTGCAGTAACCTCAGTAAAAGTATGCCTAACCCCTAAACCTAACCTTAACCCTAACCCTAACCTCAGTAAAACTATGCCTAAACCTAACCCTATAACCCTAACCCTAACCTTAACCCTAACCTCAGTAACCGTGACGCGGGTGATTATCTATTACCGGCATTTCCGAACGCACCCTTTGATACACTCGGACTGAACGACCTGCAAAGAATTCTCTCCCCTGTAGAGAAGCCACCTAGGACAGTGGTTCTCAACCTTTTCAGGCTGTGACCCCCAAAATAATCATATAACTGGGGACCACCCCCCCCCCCCCCCCCACCACCCTGACAAGCACTAAGAGTTGCAGTTCTTTTTTTTAAATAATTTTTATCCCACGATTTTGCAACCCATTTTTTCACCCAGTGCCAATTGCCTATGTAATCCTGGGCTCTGCACTCCCTCTGCTGTGCCTGGGGAGACAACGGACTAACTTCATGCTTCCTTCATGTATGGGTAGTCCAAGTTGTTTCTTTTCACCTGACAGGAGGGATTTCCCCGGGATGGACTTAGCGCGTGGAAGGAACACGTTATTCCAACCAGTTCCTTTCACCTCCATCAGGGGCCCCGGCTGGCCAGGGGGAGGCATTATTGAGACCAGGATTACTGCATGTTTTTGTGAGGGTATCAACCCTAGGAGACACGGGGAGAACATGCAAACTCCACACAGAAAGAGTTGCAGTTCTATTGTGAAAATAGCAGATCTACATGCTTACACGCCTCGCAATCCAAAAGGACCTCACAGATCTGTAACGCTGAGAGTTATGGGGATCCTTGAAATTGCATTAGAGTATACAGACCTGTTGGCTCTTGCAGCTCAGTATGTCATCAATAGTGCTCGTGAGCTTGCTATCCTGATAATGCAGTTCACACTGTGTTTTTTTCCAGAAGTGAAAGCGCTTTTGTAGGTGCGCTGTATGGAAGCCCTTCAACATGCAAGTCTAATTTGGCGGATGATTGGATGTTGCATTCATGACATACCGGTATGGTGATGTTTGTAAGAAATAGACCCGCCCACAAATTTGTGATGGCAATTGCAGGTGAATCAAAACACAGTTTGATGGTCATTGTCACATGATGCAGGACACCATTTGTGTGTCATTTGATGGAAACAGTCACATTTTTGCAACAAACAATGAGATTTGTAGCATTTGTATGGGAGCAGGTGACATGGCTTTTGGCTCAACGTTTCTCTTGACAATATTGTCAGGCAGAAACAAGTGTGGCCTATTATGGGGAGTTGCATCATGATCCAGTAGAGCCAGTGAAACATCTTTATTGTACGACCTACTACGATTACATAAAACATGCACCAGGGTATGAAACAACCGCTTAAATCTTTAGTTTTGTAACGTTTTCCCCGGAAAAGCCCCAGCGTAGTCTCGCGTGGCCAGAATGTTGCCTAACGCGATTTGCAAATGCTCCCTGGCTACGCAAGACTACAGTACTGGCATAGTCTGAGAGCGTGGAACTACCTTTACTTTTTGGATACAATTTCGGGAAAAGTGTTTTCTACCTAGACGTGGAGGCGTTCTACCCCAGCCCTGGTATACCTTTATAGGACCTCATCTCGGAGCACAACAGTATGCAGCGACGGGTGAGGTTCTATATGAGGCTAGTGTGATTGATGATGATAAATGCCTAATTCCATTTTTTTTTATCATAAAAGCTGGAGCTTGTTCTGATTGATAGGAAGACTGAAAGTGAGATAGGACAGAATGTTGTAGAGAGATTAGTGTGTGACTGAGTAGGAAATAGGAATACTACAGAAGAAGTCGTCGCTACAACTTGCATGCTCCAATTAACACAGCTGGATTCACAGCAGTTCACGCTCCCAAAAGCTAACACGCAAAACCATCATAGCATGTTGAGCCAACGCTTGAAGTGATCACTTTGTTTCTGCCAGATTAACGACATCTTTGCATACATTATGAACTCATCGGATTCCGAATATTTGATATTGGATGACGACATCGATGATAAACCTCTATATAAATGGTTGATATTCAGTGTATTTGAGGATGTGGCGTGTTCTGTTAACTTCCCCCACCGTCTGATGTCATGTTCTCTGTAAGCATGCTTCCAGGTGTGAGATTTCTCACACAGAAAATGCATGCCTCTCTTTGTTTAAGTGCATTCTTTCTGTATTTCTTTATTATGGTTCTTGATCAGTGCCTCAAAAAATGGAAACAGCTGCTGAAACTCAAATAGCAACACTAAAGCATGCAATTCTTAACCACATTAACTCTGGCGTCATTATATGCAAACATACATTTTGGTGAAGTTTGCATATCGGCTATATTCGGAAAATAGATTTTTTGTAAAGGGGGTAAAAAAGGAGCGGACCAAGTTTTGAGCCCTGAAGTCCCCCGTCAGCTAAGTACTGGGTGCATCCCCCCATTCTGACATGCTGCCATTCCGACATCCCCCCCATTCCGACACTAACCCTATACCTAATCCTAACACTAACCTCTATGGAAGTGCCGCCACTCAGACAATTAGCTAGTCAATGTCGGAATGGCAGCATGTTGGAATGGAGAGCGGCCCCCCTAAGTACTATTTAGGGGTTAAGTGGTTAAGTTAATCTTAGGGTTAATCTTATGGTTATTGATTATGAAGAACTGTATGGAAGGTTGTTAACTTTTGCCATCTACCTCCAATTAGAAATCCCTCACTAGATGACGGAGAGGGTCACAGGTTTGATTCCCAGCATTTCCAGTTGAGGTGAGATATCTTGACTGGTCAGTCACATATCGCTCTTTGCATGCTCATCAGACCATATCACTCTGTTTCTCAACATCTGGCCCGAGGAATGGGCCCTTATGGACCATTTATGTAACTCTGAGAGTGTACAAATTGAACCATTTTCTATCTTTGTGACCCAGCAACGTAGATGATTTAACTTGTATAAACGGAACCAAATGGACCCCGAATTGGAAGGGTCCATTTTGTTCTGTTTGTACACTCTCAGAGTTACAGACCTATAAGGGTCTATTTGGAGTGGACACAGTATTGAACACAAGATTATGTTGTTGTTGATGATGATGATGATGCATATTGACCTGGAAGTCATTCAAGAGTCTGTATGCATGCAGTGAGACTTTAGACTTGTCTTGCCTTGTGTTGTTTTGTGTTGCATGTGCGTGAACAGACATCACTGTTATCTTTGTATATAGGCCTATTCATGTTAACATTTCACTTTGACCTTTGACCTTGCTACCACTCTTCACATCATTTTCTACAGTTAGTTATGGTGACATATCTAAGGCGTGATTAACTATGCCTCTTTAAACAGCCAAATGAAGCAAATTGTCAAATAGATAGTTTTTTGTCTTAACCACTTTCAACCTGGCATTACTATTGTGGGCAAGTCATAGAAGAACCTGTCTGAAGATTTACCCCAAAAATTAAAGAAATTTAAAAAAAAAAATGTCAAAACATTAGCTAAACGTTGTGAGTTTGTATTATGTGCTATTTTGGCTGATGGTGAAGTGCATAGGTCATAAGCATACAGAAACATACTTATAAGAAGTAGTGAGGAATATGACCACTTACAACTGTAGAGTTAATAGAGCTTGATAAGAAGAGTATAGAAAGTCCGTGCTTGTTGTAGAACTGGAGAAATGTGAATACTTACACTAGCCTAACCTTCTCTCCCTCTGTCTGTCCTTCACTGTTTCTTATCCGGTATCTTCTCAGAGCTACTTGTCACTGCTCTGCTGACTCACCATCGCATTGCAAAGCACACGCCTCATTCTCTCCCCTCGAAACACTTTCTATGCTCATGGTTTCCCATTCAAACCACAAATCATTAAAGGGATATTTCACTTTCAAAAAAACTTTTGGTCATTTTATCGTCTAATCTGGCTTTTATGAACACACTGAACAGATTTTAATTTGCTTGATTCATTATTTAGATATTTGATGTAAATGTTACCAGGCCCTCCTCCTCCAGGGCCCCTCCCCATACACACCCATTGTAACTTCAAACGTCATTTTAACCATAGATTCATTCAAAACACACATTATTATTTTTTTACTCATACTACCCTCCTAATACGTGAGCTGGCCGTTTTTTTTTAGATAACCTTTTTCATTTATTTTTAATAATTCTTTGGGAAAATGGAAACATTAAATACAATACATTTCTTTACAAATAAATAAAAAAAGTTATTTAAAAAAATAAAAACACCTCCAGCTCACATATTAGAAGGGTAGTATGAGTCACCAGAAAAAATAATGGGTGTTTTTAATGAATCTATCATGGTTAAATTGGAGTTTGAAGTTACAATGGGTGTGTATGGGGAGGGGAACTAGAGGAGGAGGGCCTGATAACATTTACATCAAATATCTAAATATTGAATCAAGCAAATGCAAATCTGTTCAGGGTGTTCATAAAAGCCCGATTAGATGATACAAATGATGATGATACAATATCCCTTTAACTCATCTTCAGTGGAAAAACAGCCTAAACACATTAGCCTTGAGGAAGCTGGCATTGTTAATGCCAACATGCATAAAGAGAGACTAGTAGGATGGCAGACATGTCAGCATCCATGCCTTCTTTTCTCCCCCTCTCACCATCCCGTTTTCTTCATTTATTTCTCTTGCTTTCTTGCTGTCTCTGGAGGTCATTTCCATCTCTCCAACCTCCTCCTCCTCCTCCTTCTCCTCTGTGTGTGCTAATCTCTGTGCTCTTGTCTCTCTCTCTCTCTCTCTCTCTCGCCTCCCTTGTAGGCCTCCTGAGCCAGTTTACAGCACTGTGAACAAGCTATGTGACCGAGCACCCTCCCCCAGACACTATTCCCCCGTGGAGTGTGACAAAAGCCCCCTCCTTCACTCCGTCCCCCTCCCAAACTATCACTTAGGCCTGTTCCCTGACACGGACGTCACCAGGTACTTCCCACCACCACCACCACCACCTCCTCCTCCTCCTCCTCACCGTCCTCCGCCCACCTGACTACAGTATGTGCATGACATTGCATGTCCTTTTTCCCCCCCTTTCTTCTTCCTATACACGTGTTCATTCACACGGCAGCCATTTTGCTGCGTGAATGTGGTCACCTCCACTCCCGTCCTTTAATCGTTCCCTGAAGTCTGCTGCTCTCAGTCTGAGCCATTGGTTTCTCAATTCAAAGTGGGCTCCCGGGGACCCCCAGGGGTCCTCGAGGGGGTTCCAGGGGGTCCCCATCCAAATGTGTTAATATTATCATCAAAATGAGTGGTTCCTGGCACAAAAAGCTTTTCAAATGGAGCGAAATACATTATTAATTTGGGGTCCTTGACATGAAAAGGTTTGAGAACCAAACGGCTCTAAGTCCTCTACCAGTCTCTTCCATTCACAGGCTGAAGGCCCAGGGCTCCCCCACACTTTTCTTTTGCCCACACACTGCGGCTCTTATCCACATATATGTGACTCACACTATCCAAGCAGGTGGTCAGTGGTTCTCGACAGTTCTCAAGAGAAAGAACGGGTCCGTGGTACTGTATTTATGTGGCAAAAAGTCTCCTACGCCAGTTTAAAAATATCACTTTCAGCAACACTTTTAACAAAGTGATGTCTTGAGAGACATGTTGTGCCTTGCTCTCCATGTTGCTCCATGTTTAAGGCTGTTGCATGCTGCCCAATATCAACTGACCATTTGGCTTCACCTGTAGTTTGCCATCATATTTGAATAACATTTGTTTGTTTTAAAACCTTACCTAATGCCTAACCTAACCCCCTCTGTTCACGTATACTGTATGTATGTATCCAAGTCGAATACTTTACTATTTAATATAGCCTAGTAGTGTGTCAATGGTCTGAATTTATTCACATGTTTTGGCTTAATACCTGTCAGTTACCGTGACTGAGTGAATGTGTGATGTCTGTTTCTGCCAGTCCTGTCTAAATGTGACATTGACCTCTCCGACATGATATACTGTAAATCATGTTTTGTCATGTGAATGATTCTTGTCCAACCATTTGGTTGACTGGTATCGTTCCCACCCTTTTATTCCTGCGCTGTAGACCAGCACTGTACTTAGCTTTCACAAGTCTCAAGTGAGAAGACAATATAAAAATGTGATGAGTTATCCAAGGATGAAGCTCATATAAAATGAATTGGAGCCTTGGGGCTGTAGGCGACCAAAGATATCATCAAAGGAGCCCATATCGACAGCTGCAAGACTGCTTATGGCTCAGCTATTCTGACTATGCAGCCTATCTGAGTTTTGTTGTTGTTGCTATAAGCATCCTTTTAACATGCTAAATTAATTTTCTAATGAGGTTTTTTTTTGCCTGGCCAGGCCATCTCCCTGAGTCAAAATGAGTGCTGTAGTCAATTTAAGCCAACTGTATGCTTATGTATGAATTATATTTGTGTCAAACACACAGGGAAAAGCAGGTATCCTACCTAGTCACTGCCTCTGTTATCCAACACAATGTGAGGACCTGATGTTGTACAAGAGGAATAAAGAAGTTAATCACTTGTATAGGAATCTTAAATAAAGAGCATTTAAAAGAACATCTCCCTGCTAATAGATGTTTATATTAGCAATGTGAATGTAACACAACAATGTGGATGTATTTCATCGTTAGGATGGTTTAAGTCAGGCAGAAGTGACAGTGGTGGCTCTCTGGTGTTTGCCTCTGTTGAAAGGATATTTTGTGGATCAAGGGTTTTTACATTTTGTTTTACATTTATCTTATGTCTGTGTGCATGTTGAGAGCTGGGCACTCTGTGTGCGGTGTGTGGAGCAGGATTATAGCAGATCTCACTGGAAGTACAGTAATTCAACACCTCAACTGCTGATATGCACATAATAATGTTCGAACAACTCAATGTCTTTTCTCTTACCATTGTGATAAATGGCTGATACGGTTGGTAAACCTGCTCTTGTCTTGACTGTTGACTTTGAGCCCCTTTTTGGTCCAATATAGTAAATGTGTTCTTTCATAGCTTCCTTTTATGGTTTGAACTTTGAAGAGGCCCGTGGACATTTATGATTGTGCGTCTTGTGATGTAACAAGGCATTAAGCAGATGACTACATATGAGATAATGGATGCTGATCAGTGTACTCGCTCAGTCACTCTGCGCTTGTTAGAATGAAGGCATTGAAAGGAATCTAGATGAGACTCAAAATTGTAATTCTATCTGAATTGGGTCAGTGGAATCTCCTCCCAACATATTATAATAGTTGAGCTTGTGTAGATCAGTGGTTCTCAAAGTGGATTCCAGGGACTCTGTGGGTTCTTTTATGGGGGTCCATACAAGTCTGTAACTCTGACAGTGTACGAATGGAACCAAATGAACCCTGACGGGTTCATTTGGTTCCATTTTTACACTGTCAGAGTTAAGGGAGACCTTGAAATTTGAAAGTTTGAGAAACACTGGCGTAGAGCTTGGATGTATTAAACGCAGTGCTGTGGAGACCTTCACCCACACAGCAGTAGTTCCTGCATTCACCAGCAGATGGCAGAACAACATTTATGATGAGAGAAGATGGACCGTACTCCCTGAGCACACCTTTCAGTGGCAGAGAAAAGAGAACGCCAGCAATGATAACCAAGCAACCTTGGCTGGTCTTCATCATGATGAAGACGATGATGGACAAAATATGCTCCTTGTTGTCGCTGTCTTGTCTGTAAATGCACTTTGTAGTTAGAGCAAAAGAGGACAAAATGTGCCACAGAGGCACAACAATCCAGGTCCAGGCACTCAGGTGGATTTAAAAATAAAAGGCCTTTATTCAACGGGCTAGAACATTAAAAAACACCAACGCTTTTGGCAAACACCTTCTTCAGGGTGTTACTTTGTAGTTAGTTTTAGGCGAGTACTGTACAAATCAAGTCCGCTTTATGGATATTTGAACAGTTTTATCCAATAGACAATGACCTGGCATTTTATTTTTGGATAATTTTCCACTGATAAATGTCGTGGGAGGGGTCAGTTGTATTTCTGCAATGCACATACTGTGTTCACGTGAATCACCTGATTCGTAGTAAGTAGCCTGCGATACTTGAGCAGACCGAATGCTGCGTTTTGTTTGTGTTGGTGCGTAGCTGTGCGTGCATCCTGTTGTACCTCAGTGTCTGTGTGTGTGTGTGTGTGTGCGTGTGCGTGTGCGTGTGCGTGTGTGTGTGTGTGTGTGTGTGAGGTATTTATTACCTTTTACTATTATTTGAAAACTTTAGTTACTTTGCAGATATACATTATACTATTATAAAACCTGCATTAACCACTTTAGCTTCATGTTATACCTAGGCTATTTCCAAACATTTAGTATGTTTACTTTTGGTGCTTTAAATATACACTTGGTGCTTTAAATATAGACGTTTGTACTTCTACTCAAGTACATTTTGAATTCCGGACATTTACTTGTAACAGAGTATTTCTACATTGCAGTATTCTTACTTAAGTAAAAACGGTGAGTTCTTGTTCCACCACTGGTGTGTGTGTATGTGTGTGTGCGCGCGAGCGCGAGAGTGTGACGAGGTTCCTTTTCCATCAGAATTGGGACAAGTGGTCCTAAAGTAGAGCACCGTCCCCCCTGTGGGCGCCGACCGCCTTTGTGCTCCGCCTTGCACTGAGCAACAGAGAAGGCTTGTGTCCGCGGCGCGCGCACACACACACACACGTACAGTACACGCGCACGTGCTGCTGCTGCTGCAACACCTCATTTTCTCTCCAACACCCTCGTCCACCGCCCGTGAAGGAAGGAAAGATGCTGAGACCCACGGAGCCCCCCGAGCTGATGTACTATGTTGACTCTATGACCATGTACAGGGAACCCAGGAAGATGGTGCTCCACAAAGGCTCCACAGGCCTGGGCTTCAACATCGTGGGCGGAGAAGACGGCGAGGGGATCTTCGTGTCCTTCATCCTGGCGGGAGGGCCCGCCGACCTGAGCGGAGAGCTGCGCAGAGGAGACCAGATCTTATCGGTTAGTAGCAGCGGCGGCGCTTCTCGACACTCTTCTCACCCACATACAAGTAGTTTTGTGTCGTTAAAATGTTTTAGGAATACATGAAAAAATATAGAAATCATGATTTTGTTTGAGAACAGCAGATCTACAAGCTCACAACCTGTCGCATCTTGACGCGTTGTGGGCCTGTGGATCGGCTATTTTCAAATAGTGTATAGAGTTAAAGTGGTTAAATTGTTTAATACATTTGGCTGGGAACCCCTTGGAACGCCCTCAAGGACCCCTGGGGGTCCTTTACCCCACTGTGAGAACCACTGGGTTAGTGTACACATTCATTGTCACCCATCTTATATAAGCATTTTTGTCATAGTCACAACGATTACGCAAATCTGCGTTGTCAAGCAAAGGCCACGGTTTCCGTTTTGTCTGACATCACAATGCCCATAACTGGAGATCCCCAACGTTAGCATCATTCTGCGTTGTCAGGTGACGGTCTCTGTTGAGTGTGCCGTCAGCCCAGAGCTCCATCAGTGAGGGCGTAGAGGAAGAGGATAAGGTCACAGAGGGCCTATTTTACCTATGATTCAACTCAGCTGCCTTCAAGGCAGGGGCGTCAATTGGGTATGGCAGGGGTATGCAGCTGCCATACCCTGGGTCCAGGGGGTGCTGGTTATTATGTTGTTAAATTACAGTAAAATAAAGTGCCAAATTTAACAAAATGGTCACTTTAACAAGGTATTATAATTATATTCTCCACACTTGTATTCTCCCCTTATTGACAAAATGGTATATTCCCAGGTTCCGCAGGTCGGCTGCACAGGTGCAATTCATTATTGTTAATTGTGGCACGTTTACTAACATGCCAAGTTTAGCTGCACTTGAACAACCGTTCCAGGCTGCCATATCCAGCCCAAGAAACCGTAGAAACGGGGGAAAAAATTAAATGTACTTCTTAAAATAAATGTATCGAAGGCACGTGTGCAAGACACCAGTCATGTTGCCATACCTTAGCTTTTTCTGAACTGACGCCACTGCTTCAAGGCCAGGACAGAAATACGGAACAAAGTGAGGGACAAATAAGCTGATGTCGTGTGCGAGGAGTACACGACACAAAAAGAAAGGAGGAGGCGACCGAGACAACGGAGCGATGCTGCGCAATTAAGCTCACCCTGAACGCATCGATCGACTGCCGTTGTTAGAGCGATAACTACGGCAACGCTGGGCAAGCTGATAACATCAGCGCTTCGTGCTGATTGGCATTCCCTTTATTCATTCATTCTTAGGAACTCAAAATGTAAAGGTTTTTCCTGTGCCAGTACATTCAGTACAACACAGTTAGTTATCTATACTATTCCTGGTTTAGCTGGGGACCACCTGGACGCCCCTCAAGGACCCCTGGGGGTCCACAGACCTCACGTTTAGAACCACTGCACTAATCTATAATGCTGCGGGCCCATACATGGAGAATTTGTTGGAAATCTTGGAAAAGGGGACTTTTGTGATTTATTTATGCAAAACCTGTCTTTTTGACAGATCGCCTTAATCAATTACTGCTTTGTGATGAAAAGATTAGAGGCAGTGATGCAGAGCTACTTGAACCTTGTCTCTGAACATTTTTTTAAAATATATAGGCTATTAATAGTTTAATTGTCCAATTTTACATTATACAAAACACATTTGACAAGGAAGTTAAAATGACAACACTAAATAAAAATCAATTTTCAGTCACAATAGGTACAACCCTTTTTAAATGTGGAAGTGTTCCTCCAGCCAAGAATCCCCAGGGAAACAGAGCAATCCAATGTCCAGAGCCGGTTGACAGTATCTCCAACATTGTCAGGTTTTTGACCCTTGTGTAATGGAATATGCCTAGACCATTTTGTATTGAACGACGTTTTCTGTTGGTAAAAAAAAAAAGATTTTAAAAACCCAAGTACAACTGTATAACGTCTCATGACATCTGACTGGGATCTTAAACAGGCTTAATGGTGAGTCTAATTGACTAGCGAATTGTGATGTCACTTCCGTGAAATGGTGTGAAATGTCGCCCTCTACGGGGTTCATGCTGGTATTGTTTTGTATTCAAATCGCCATTGGGGAATTTGCGATCACCGCATATAAGAACTGTGTTAAAAATATAAACACACCATGCTCTCGGATTGACCCAAATGGATATGAAGCATCGACTAAGGTGGAAATGTACAGATTTACCCAAAGAGTAACACAATAAACGCTAGAAACGAGTTACAACAGGCTATATCAGATATGAATGAATATCATAAACTATGCAGAACCCCCCCGCTGACAGAAACGCGCACATGGTGTGTTTATTTTTTTAACACAGTCCTTATATGCGGCGATCGCAGATTCCCCAATGGCGATTTCAATACAAAACAATACCAGCATGAGCCCCCTAGAGGGCGACATTACGCACAAATGACGACATGGCTTCGCTTCTCAATTTGGGTAGGAAATAAGTGCTCCCCCCGCCCACCCACGCTAATGCCACATGATTGTACAACCAATTAGACTGTCACGTTTCATAAAAGTGTCACGGTTTACCGAGGTCAGCCGATAAATAAACCTGGCCCTGTCAGTATGTTAGTTTTCTTCCAATCAGTAACTGAGTCTTCCACGGTGTCTTGATGGAACCAAATGGATTACATTCAACACGAACACTGGCCTGGTTCTGAAGTCTAAGAATAGCTGGCTCTCATGGGCACACATTCATTTCTCTCACTGTGTTTGGTATGTCTAACAGACCCCATGGCCATGCCGTGGTCACATGCGTGTTGCCCCTCACCAGATCGCTCGCCCCAAAACACGCTCGCCCTCATTTTTTTCCCGCCAAACTCACGCCGACCGCTCGGTGTGGCGGTTCTTGTATTCTTGTATTTCACTGAGGATAAGGTTATAAATACGTTTAGGGTTAGGCATAGTTTTACTGAGGTTAAGATTAGGAATACGGGGGCCACGGTGGCGCAGTCGGTAGCGCTGTCACCTCACAGCTAGAAGGTCCTGGGTTCGATTCCCGCCGGGGGACGCTGTGGGTGCTGGTGTTCTCTCCTCGGTGTCATCACATAAGGTTGGGGTTGGCGAAAAGGGCCTTTCTGTGTGGAATTTGCATGTTCTCCCCGTGTCTCCTAGGGTAGGTACTCTCACACAAACATGCAGTAATCCTAGTCTCTATAATGTCTCCCCCTGGGAAAGGAACTGGTTGGAATAACGTGTAACTTCCATGCGCTACATCCAACCGCGGGGAAGCTCCCCCCTGTCAGGTGACAAGAAGTGGCCTGCTCACTCCTCATGCTCTGAAGGAAGCATGAGCTCACTTCGGGGCCCTCCCCAGGTTGGCAGAGGGAGCGAAGCGCCCAGGATTACAGTTTAGGCAATTGGCACTGAGTGAAAAATGGGTTACAACACCCCACCCCACCCCCCCAAAAAAGGCTTAAAAAATCAAACATACAAGGTTGAGGAATAGTTTACCGAGGGTACTTTCTGGAATACCAGGCAAAGACCGTTCTACCGTTCTGCTGGATAGACACCCGAGGCGACTGTGTTTTGTGGCGAGCGTTTTGGTATCCCTCACCGGGGGTTGTTGCCAGCAACAGGCCGCACCAAATGTTACCAACATAAGAAATAATCAATGAGGAAATGTCCTTCACACTCAGCAGGAGCAAGGTTAACTTTAGCCTTTGTGTTCACTAAAGCAGTGCTGCTCAACAAAGCTGAAATAACATTTTGAAATTGTCTTTCCATCTGAACAGGTAAATGGCATTGACCTGCGAGGGGCCACCCACGAACAGGCTGCAGCTGCACTGAAAGGAGCGGGCCAAATGGTCTCCATCATTGCCCAGTACCGACCAGAAGGTAAAACATCTCAAATCCCCCATCTCAAATTCCAATTTAAAGGTGTGGCATTTACAGTAGTAGGAGACGCTGTCACTCGATCAGAGGCAATGGCATGAACGTTAGGCAATAAGTGATAGTGTAAATAGTCACACAAGTAGAGCGCAAAGAAAAAACTTTTAGTGCTTCAAGGAAACTAGGATACCATTTAAAAAGCCCATGCTGCCTGCGATTTTTAGTTTTTCTTACCTTCTTCAAGTAATCACAGAATACTTACCTCCAGTACGACCGATCCCCCGATCATTGGTAAAGATGGAGGTTATCTCTGTGCTTCCGCGAAAAAATAGCAAGTCATTTCGACCACCGGTTGTCTAGTTTTGCATTTCCGCGGAAGAAATAAACAGGGTGCAGACGAGTAGCCTAGCTGAGCTAGACATCCCAGCCATGTTAAAACAAGGTAGATACTGCAGTTAGTTTGCTAAATGCATTATCTAGGCTGGTTATACCAGGCTAGCAGACGAGGAGCTCATGATGTTGTGATGACGTCATTTCCTGTGGGACTGTGACTACGATTATTTGACACTAGAGGGAGCTCTTTGCTAATTATGTGTGGAGGTACGTGATTGGCAGTGAATGGCTTAAGCCTTATTTATTTAATTGTAAGATGAATAGCAAAAGTAGACAATCAACAAGCTCACTACTATACTGTATCACATCTTTATATAAATAATGATATAAATGTACATGCAGCCAACCAGTGCATACTTCACTTCATCTTTGTGTTCAACCATGCAAACATGTTGACTGAGGAGTACAAGAATACTGAGACCCCTGTTAAACCTGGTTACATGTGTCCTATAACCAGATGGTGTCCATATACGACATACATTTTAAACTGACATTCACCTTGACATCAGATCTCATTTGAAAAAGAAAATAATAAAATAAGGGTGCATTTACACTTGGGCCTTATGTGAGGAAATTAATTCATGTTACAGAACTAGTTGCTGAGGTTCATTTGGGTGTCTCTTGTAGTCTGAAAAGGTTGGTGACTGGTGTGTTATGGGAGATGATCCGAGGGCAAAAAGAAAATGCTGAATTGTATAATTTCATAATTTTGACTTTTATTTCTGTAAGATGCGCCTATCCCTGTTTTTTGGCCAGTCAAATGATTGGTAGTTAATATCTTCTTTAACATTGGCCCATACATGCTTATAATTCTTGGACATCTTCAGGCTAACAAATACAAACCATAGCAGACAACGCAGCACTATAGGTGCTTATATTGAACAAGACAGCCTTGATTGTTGTCATGCCACTTGTCATTAAGATCAGCAGTAGCATGCACAATGAAGCATGGTTCCAAAGCCTGAGATATACACATAATAGCTGTGCACGGGTGTCCCGGACTGAAAATAGGCGATCTACAAGCTCACAATGCGTCACTTGTAGATCTGCTGTTTTCAGCATGAGGTTCCAAACACAAAAGAATAGTTTGGACTACATGCGCAAATAAATCTATAGTATGAATCTGTCCTGTTGTCTAATGTTGTTTAACAGCCAATTATTTCACGGTTTTTGTTGGCTTCATAAATCTATTTCATATTTAATATGTGACCCGCCTATAAGACCTCAGACAGACTGGAGCAGTCCATGACCATTTTGTCAAGGACATTGGTGTGTGGAATCTTGTTTTAGAAAAAGTGCTGTCCCTCAACACTTCCTATTTTTAAAGTTTTAGGTGAGAGAGCAAGTAACATTTTATTTAAAACATTTTCAAACTGCATTGTCACACTGGAAAAGCAGGGGGTCATGAATATGACTGTTGATTTTCTTTTTTACACACCATTATAATGTCCTTTGATCATAATTACCGGATTACTGAATACTAAGTCTCCAGGTTTGCTTCAGAATATATAGACACTGTATTACTATGACACTATGCTATATTATGAGTCCAACTAGTACTAGTGGTTCTCAAACGTTTTATTTGCAAGGAGCCCCTTAACTCTGAGAGTGTTCAAATGGACCCGAGGCCTGTTATGGCCATTCAGGGTTAGCTCTTTATGTGTTTCTGGTAATATTATTGTCCACTCATTTTGTATGTCCGTGGTAAAAAAAAATTTTTTTTACAAAAATGTCCACCACAAGACAGCATGGTGTCCCGGGTGGCCCGGGGGCCACATACGGCCCCCACCTTCGCTTAATGCGGCCCGCAGGTTAATACTGGAATAGTGATATGTTATTGATTCACCCTTTGTTAGCCTTCTGGTTGGTCCCTGACTGACCAACCAGCAGGCTCTATCTGCCTTGTCCCGCCCCGGTCCCGCCTTTTTTATGTTGAATTTGCTAAAACATACATTTTGGAGAAATAAAAACATTTTAAAACATGCTGAGTCACTATACTGCCACTGAGCAGCTCCATTTTACTGAAACCAAGTTTGAAATTAGAATTGAACACCCAGAATAACAATACAAAGCAACTGGATTAAAATGGTAGTGGATGGAGTGTCCCACTGAGTGTCCCACCAAGACACACCAACCAATGGGTGTGAAGAGGGGCGGGACAATGGGCGGGACTTGACAAAGGGTGACCTGCTAATTCCGTCAGACTATATTAGTAGCTTAATGACTAGTATAGTAGTATTTATTTTTTATGTCCAATGTATTTGTATTTAAGTTCATAAAGTTAACATGAGTAGATAACCTAATGCGTTTGAAATTAAATCAAAATGTTACATTTCAGGATTCCAATTAAAAAAGAACAAAAAAGAATTCAGGATTCCAATTCAAAAGAAGCAAAAATAGCCGATCTACGAGCTCAAAACGCATCGCAGCGCGATGCGTTTTGAGCTTGTAGATCTGCTATTTTTGCTTCTTTTGTATGAGATAGTAGAATGACAAAGTAGGACGTAGCAACATGCAACGTGGCCCTCTGGAGTGAGGGTGGAAATATAGTGTCCCTAGCCATCATCAAAGTTGCCCACCCCTGATATAACTGAACTCACCCTGTGATCAAGGCAGTCTCTCAGGGACTTAGCTTTTCACGCCAGAGTTCCCGTTCAACCGGGAGCTCGCTTCTCCAAAAGCCCCTGCGCTTCACTCTGAGATGACGGCCAGTCTCCACGACCCCACTGGCACTAACCAACTGCTCTCTTTTCTTACCCATCAGAACTTGCTCTATGCTCGCCGCACCGGGCCCTGTCTCCAGCACCAGGTTTGTGCCATTGGCACCAGTGTGGCTGCTCTGAGCATTATTAGTATCATTCACAAAAGGGGCTGGCTAAGGGAGAGTCACTGTGTGAATGCAATCACAGACAGTCTACTCACACACCCCCTGTCCCCCTGGACACTTGTAACCCATTGACGCACCCCTGAATCTCGTCTTGAACCAACCCACCCCTAATATTTACTCTCACTCCCCGATCACCACACACCCTCTCTCTTTCAGCCCTCCTCACTTCCCCTCATGTTACATGTTCCTCCCAGGTGAATGCACACTGCAGTTGAAATCTTTAACCACTTGAACCCTAGATTGACCTAGTTGACCGGGGTCCCCCAGGGGTCTATCTATACACGGTCCCCTCCAAATGGCCCCCCACCAAATGTCTTTGCCGAAAATAGCCGATCTACAAGCTTGTGGATCTGCTATTTCTGCCAAATGTTGGTCTATTCTAACATGACCAGAATAGGGCCTCTGGGGTTCATGTGGTTAATATGCCCTGCCTGGCTTCATTGTTTTCTTTAAAAATGTTATAACAAAATGTCATGTTCAGCCTGTTTCTGTTGTGTATTTGTCTGGGAACAAATATAGAATTGCTGCTATTGTGTTAAATGTTATCAGGATGTCACTTGACTCATCCTGTGACCAGGCATCAAGGTTAGGCTACTCTGTCTTTCTCCAACTCAGTCCAACTGGACTGGTTAAAGGCTTTTATACACAATGTCAATTTGTCACCGGCTAATATTTCGCATCAAAGCTATTCATATAGTTGATGCATCATTCATACAGCCTTTTTTCGTGATGCAGAAGTGTACCTTTTTTCAAATGAAGATATTTTTTTTTTGTATTGCCCCATGATATTTGCGTTCTGTGTGAATGTTCTCATGGCACAAACGACAGTTTGAACAAATATATTTTCAGGCAAGTTAATTGCATGAAAATACTGCCCCTGGTGTGTAAGATCATTATAACAGTGGTTCTCAACATGTGGGCTAGGGTCCACTGGTGGGCCATGAGAATATTGCAAATGGGCCCCCAAATATTTGGCAAAACACATGCGGTGTCGCAGTCGGTAGTGCTGTCGCCTCACAGCTAGAAGGTCCTGGGTTTGATTCCCGCCGGGGACACTGGGGGTGTGTAACGTGTTCTCTACTCCGCGTCATCGGTGCCCATACCAATGTTGTGGTTGGCAAAAAGGGTCTTTCTGTGTGGAGTTTGCATGTTCTCCCCGTGTCTCCTAGTGTAGGTACCCTCACAAAAGACATGCAGTAATCCTGGTCTCTATACTGCCTCCCCCTGGCCAGCCGGGGCGCCTGATGGAAGGGAAAGGAACTGGTTAGAATAATGTGTTCCTTCCACTCGCTACGTCCAACTGGGGAAACTCCAACCCTGTCAGGTGAAAAGAAGCGACTTGGACTCCTCATGCATAGAATGAAGCATGAGGTCAATCCGTTGTCTCCCCAGGTTGGCAGAAGGAGTGTAGTGCCCAGGATTACATTAGATAATTGACATGGTGAGAAAAAAAAAGAAAAATCTTGAAAATTTGGTTTTAATTGCTATATTGCTAAAAGGGAACTTTAAGTATACTACATTAGTTGCATTGATCAAGCCGTTACACAATTGATGGATTGTTCACAACATGCTCTGAAAATGTACGGCCCGGGCGCCTACCATCTGATCTGATACCATCAGAATGGGGGCGTGAACACTAGAGTTTAGTGGGGCCTGATCCACAAAAGATTGAGAACCACCACTGCTTTATAAGAAATGTATGTACATTACAGTATAATCGTAGAGCAGAGACCCAAGGAGATATCTGACATATTCCGGTGGAAAAACAAGTGTCAAATAAGCATAATAGCAAAACATTCCCCTTTTAAAAGCGTTACAGTCCTGAGCAATCCCAATAGAGCAATCCCGAACTTACATAGCCTAAGCCTACTTTGACAAACAGCCTAGCCAATAATGGTTGTCTGTGAAATCTCAGCCTACGCTCTAGCAGCTTGTAACTTGTAAGCCATTAAAATATGTCAGCTGTAGCGTGTAAGCAAACTACTCTAGAAATTCTAAATTAATCATATCATGAGATCATATGATCACATGGTATCTATTTATTACTTGTTAACAATCTAGGCCAGTGTGATCGCTTGTTCTTGTTCATAGAGACAGAACAAGGCAGTACTGTAATAAAGGGGAGATTACTTTAAAAAGAACACCACACAGGCCAGCCTCTCCGTGTCTGCAAAACACAAAACCGATATTATCTTTGCAGTTAGGAAAATAGTTTGTCACATCTAAAGGTTTAAAGATTAATTAAATATACTGTAACCTAAAACGGTGCACAGACAGGATAGTTATGTGCACACTGCACAGCTAACAGATCAACGGATAAGAGAGTCTGTCTGGAAATATGCTCAGGGCCAGTAACAAGGATCTTGGATTTGTGTAGATTTATTTTGATTTATTTTCTGGGAGAACCGTTAGGCTAGGAATTGATTCATCTCTTTCATTATGTCGCACTGGCTTTGTCTACACACGTGTTCATGACGAGTTCAGGCTATATTCACTTAAGTTTCATGACATTATCTTGACCCCGGAGACAACAGTATCAATGTTTGTTTTCCAAAGTCCCTCCTCTCTAGTCTCTACCCTCTATAATTACTACACTTCAGCTCTGTACACGCTCTTCTTTTTCACCTCAACACCAAATCGCGTTGTCAGAAATTGCTACAAGCTCATAACGTGTGGCAACGCGAACACGTTATGAGCTTGTAGATCTGCTATTTTTGGTGAAAGCTCTCCCCAGAATAGGGATGTTAGGGTTGAAGTGGTTAATGTATTTTAGAACTCTTGTTTGAGTATGTACTTGTACCATAGCACCACTGTACATTAAGGGAAGCATAGCTGCCAATGGATCAGACTTATTGGATGTAACCGAGTAAAAATACCACTTTGCCGCTGGGATTGGGCATTTTTTGCTGTTTTTGTAAGATTGTATTTATAAATGCGTATGTCACAGTTACTACACTGTGATACAAATGTGTTATCAGCTGCAGTTCATCTATGTGATCGGAGGAGTCTTCCAATTTGATGGTGCATTATCACATGCTAGACTGATAGGGCAAACCTCCAATGGTCACTAAACAATTCTGCTGCTTGTCACATTCATTCCCACATCTCCCCTCCCATGTGCTTCCTTTGGTCAGCCAGTGGAGAGAGAGAGACAGAGAGAGGCATGTTTCTGTCTCTACTTAGCTCTGCACTAGTATAGTATAGTCATAGTGTTGTGACAGAGACACGGAGACCGACGACATCTGTAGGAAACAGACTCAGGAACTCAGTGAACAGGCAGAAAGGTATGTGAGTCTCATTTCAAAGGATAATGGTAGAAACATCAAGGGAGAGCATTTATCCAGGGTTTAAGTATTGTGCTGCTGTGAGACTCTGTGAGTGTATGGAAAGTTAGATCATTTCTTGTTTCAAAGTAGTAAAGTACCAACAGTAGTTTAACACTGTGTAGGCCTATTGTCGTTGTTCTACTAGCTTGTCTCAGAGGGCAGTGAGTTCATAAAAGCAAAACAATACATTATTGAATGATTGCACGTGAGGTGGTTTTATTTTCTTCTTTTTCTCATTGTTGCTTTCTAATTACTCTTTCTTCCCCAACATTAACGGTACATCAGTACAGTTGTAATGCAGGGACTGGCTATAACACGGGCTAAACGTGTCATGTCTCCTTACTGGTTGCTACGTTCTAGAAGCGACAGATAAGCGAGCCATGCCCGAACCTATCAGTATCATCGTGTCAGTGTCCTCACTGCCTGAGGAAAGCAGGGTTGTCAACAGTGAATCGGGGTTTCAAGCTCCTGACATCCTCTTTGGTTTTGTGGCCAAATCATCAGAGTAACGCTGTAGTTTTCACCATTCCGTGTTGTGATGTCGGTTGGCTCGACTTTGTTTTTTACGAGCCCACTGGTATAGCACCTCATGTTGGCTTAGGTCAAGGGTCTTCAACAGGGGGTCAGAGTTACTACAGGGGGTCCTCCAAATCTTTTTGTGATTGAAACCTTTTTTTTCTCCTTTTTTTATGTGAACCACTTGAACCCTAACGTCCATTTTCTGAGAACTTTAGCCAAAAATAGCAGATCTACAAGCTCACAACGCCTCGCGCTGCGAGGCGTTGTGAGCTTATGGATCGGCTATTTTCGGCAAAGAGGTTTGGTGTAGAGGGGAAAAAGAGCAGACTAAGTATAGAGTGAAAGGTCAAGTTTATGAAGTATTGACGGTTCAAGTGGTTAGATATCTGAAAACATTATTTGACACAATCCAAAATACACTGATGATTGTGCTGTCAAACGATTAAACGGAATATGGAATCTACAAAAAAGGTTGTGGGGATCCCTGCTTCATCGCTCTCTCAACTAAGGGGTCCTTGGCCTGAAAACGTTGAAGACCCCTGGCTTAGGTAACACATGAGAATGAAAATGCAACATACATCTCCCTAGTTGGACGTTGAGTAGAACTATTGGACATTGAGGGAAACGAAAAGGCATTTGAAGAAAAAGGGGGGTTGGTGTGTATGTGTGTGTGTGTGTGTGTGAATACTTTGGCCTGTGTCATCTCCTTGGGATGCCCAATGGTACATCATTTACGTAACAACTACGATCACATCTCTCATCATAGGTTCTACGAGTTTCATTTAAGTAACATGTTCTTGAGTGTGTTCTTGCCCAGAATGTATTGGAAGGAATTGAACTTGGTTCCTGATCCTGTCTGTGTTTCTCTTGCAGAGTATGGGCGTTTTGAGGCCAAAATCCATGACCTGCGGGAGCAAATGATGAACCACAGCATGAGTTCTGGGTCGGGATCGCTGAGAACCAATCAAAAGAGGTCCCTCTATGTCAGGTCAGGCAGTTTCACCGTTTTATCATACGTTTTGGCACATAAAAAAAATAATCGTATTTGCGTTCCATGCTAATGTAGTATTCACATTTCACATATTCACATTTCATGTAAATGTCTCACAATGATGCCTTTATGAATAAATAGATAAATAAATAGATACATAAATAAATAAATACGTATATAGATGAATGAATTAATAAATAATGTATTACATATAAAATGTAGTTCTGTCTTTTAGACTGTACGCCTATACTGTACTTAGTTGTCTGGGATAGCCACAGCGCACTATACTAAGTGTGATCCTTTCTTATAAAATAGCCAATCTGCATTGCATTATGAGCTTGTAGAATGTTCCCTCCCATAATGGCGTTACTAGGGTTCATGTGGTAAATGACATCTAGAGAATACATCACCCCAGATCGCTGACAATACTGAACTCTAACTCGGCAGTATCATTTTGTCATCACTGCTCCTCATGATGAATGACATTCAGAAGTCAAGTTTGAGGGCAATTATAGCTGAAGCAGAATGGCAGATAAGGTTTAGTTGCTTAATATAGCAAACCCCTCTGGACCAATAGTAACCATTTTCTCTGTCCCTGTAATGTTTCTAGCTTCTCAAAAAAGAACACTGTGTGTCAGGGGTAGTTTGACCTTACGTGTAACAACGATAATATGAACAGGGAACTGGATTGGAAACTCAATAGGGAAGACGATTATCATCGCTGCTGGGCAGAAACCTTGTATCTCCATATTTCATATTTGTATTATTTTTTTCAGAAATTAATGCCCTATTTTATACTGTCACATGACAGTGTCATGCAAAAGTAACGGAAATAGACGATCAGCTATAAAAAAAGGTTTGCCTTTGACATTCCCGGAATAGGGACCCCATATTGAAACCTGTCTTTAACCAATGAAACATATCGTCGTTGTCGGGTGAAAACCTAGCATGTCCAAAACCGTTCGTTTTTATCATTTAGATAAATTAACTAAACTAGTGAAAACAGCCGATCTACAAGCCGCGAGGCGTTGTGTGCTTGTAGATCAGCTGTTTTCACTACTTTTGTGAAACGGCCTTGTCTGATGAAGCAGGGCTTTGCTTCACGAAAAAACGTACAAATTTGAAACTTGGAGATACGAGGTTTCTGCCCTACAGTGACAATATTAAGAATTTGTAATACAATAATGATTACATTGGTCCATTGGAAGACAGGTTATTTTCTCTTGAAAGGCAACCATTTTGGACATAAAAGGTTTCTGCCCGAGAGTGACGATATGACGATAATCCCTAGTAATTAGTCCCTCTCACCCTAATAGGGCGCTGTTTGACTATGAGAAATCAAAGGACAGCGGCCTCCCAAGTCAAGGGCTCAGTTTCAGGTATGGGGACATCCTCCACGTCATCAATGCCTCAGATGACGAATGGTGGCAGGCCCGTCGAGTTACCCCTCACGGGGACAGTGAAGAGATGGGAGTCATCCCCAGCAAGAGAAGGTGAGACGTCAGAATGCTCCATGGTTCATGGAATATTCAAAGAACTGTCCCATAGTTTAACAAAATAGAAAATAAAATAACCCTCTATAATAATAAACCGTAAAATCATGTTACTTCATTTCCATTTGACCTGTCATTTTTTGTAGTTGTAAATCGTTGGATTCTGTCGCAGTAGCCGTCTTGCTAAATGTTTGTTTGTTACAGTAATGGCTTCTGGCTCAGTGTTTCAGCGTAATAAATGTTTTCACTCCCAGGGGCTTGTCCCGTTACTCTTTGCTCCACTTCTCTCTTGAACTAGAAAGGCTCGCTCAGTAGAGCGCACTGTCTGACGAAGTAACGTCAAACTGCGAAACTGCGTCTCTGCCTCTCTGTCTCTCTGCCTCTCTCTCTCTCTCTCTCTCTCTCTCTCTCTCTCTCTCTCTCTCTCTCTATCTGTCTATCTCTCTCTGCTAGCAACAGCGGCGTGTATTATATCAATTTCAAATAGGGCAAATGACAAAAACGTTGATCATTTAAATTTGGAGGGGCAGAGTATGTTTGCGCTCATGCAGCAACACCGCCGCCCATTGTGCTTGTCTGCAATTGGTTAGCAGTACCGGTCCTACCTATAAACCGGAGGGTCAGTCGCGTAATTGGTGAGTTAGCCGTATAGATCCCAGGCTCCCAATTGGCTAGTTGTAGTTCATAGCCACATGGGGTGCGTATCCCATGGCCTGGACGGACAATTTCTCTGTGATTGTTAATTCACAAAAATGACATTGTTGTCATTCACTGATTTGAAAAGAAAATGTGAGAATTTAGACCAGACCTTGGCCTGCTCTGCGTGCCCAAGACGTTTTACGCTCTTTGGCCTAGTAGTATGGCAGATTAGCTGCAGACAGACACACACGCACGTGCATCGCACACACATATACACACATGCACACACACACGCGCGCGCGTGTGAGCGCATGAATCTCCACGGTGAAGAAAGCGGACATTATCTGCTGAAATGCCATAGACACTCGGTTATATTTATCAAATTCCACAAGAGTTTGCGATGGCTGGATGCTATGTAGGCCAAGCGAGCTGCTGTCTGACTGCAGTCTGTCTCTGTGTTTGTCAGGGTGGAGAGGAAGGAGCGTGCACGCCTTAAGACGGTCAAGTTCAATGCAAAACCTGGCTCGTTTGATTCAAAAGCGGTAAGTTCCTTTTGGAGAGCTGGCAGGTGACAGATGATAGTGTCACACAAAGACTCATTTGTATAACAAGGATATATAAAGGTGACATTTCTGTGCCATAATTAGTAGAACATCAGATTTTCCACTATAAAAAACTCTGGGTAGACTACTAGCTCTTAACCGTTTGAACACATCCTTATACAAGGGGAACATTCACAGCTAAAATAGAAGATCTACAAGCTCTTTGCAACGCGTTGCAATTTGACCCATTGTGAACTTGTAGATCGGCTATTTTTGGCGAAGACATTTGGTAAAAAGAACTGTGTACCAATTGCATTTTCAACTCAAGTCCGTATAGAGGGTTTGAGTTGTTGAGTGGTTAAATTGCCTTTTTATATGTCACTTTTTATGACATTTCAGTTCCTTTCATAGGTTTGTGTTATCTATAACTGCCTAGTTGCACGCCCTACTTAGTCTCACGTGATTAGATTTCCTAGATGTAGTGCAGTTAGATCTCACTTATTCTATGGGTCATTTCCTCCCATTTTATCATATCATTTTATCATACTGTATTCATGTAGGCTACTGTTACTCATTTCAACTTCCATCAAAATATCACATTTCCAACCTCAAAACAAACGAACATATAAACTATGTTCAGACAACCTTTTCAAAATGAAACTTTTTTTTTTTTATTATTAAAACTACTTAGATATGTTTTTGTGGATTATCTGCTGTAAATGGTTCATTAATGAACCATTTTCTGCCTGTAACCTTTGCCATTGGAATGGCCCTATTTTCTTTTACACTCATGTTCACATGTGTTTGAAAGCAACACGCTAACAATCCACCGCCAACTTGTCATGGAACCTGACCTCACAACATAGAATCAGCTGCACCATTCATTGTTTTGTCTTCAAAGGACATTGATCATTCATTATTCTAATCTCACCCTCTCAACCCACTAAATCTAACCTCCCATTTCTTTAACTGCATGTATTTGATATGCCTTTCTGACGATCTCTTCTTTTACTAAACCTCAAATGTTACCTTTCTCACAGCATGATCTTGGCAACTCGTTTCCTGCCTTGCTTGTATTTATTTTATGTATGTCTTTTTTGCAACTGTGGCACGTCAAGTAGTGATCGGCTATAATCCCACACCAGCCATTTCACTCTTAAGTTATACCTGGGTGTGATGAACATGGACGATGGTCCAGGTATTCATAGATACACACAATATGGTTAATGGTAGCCTATAGGCCAGTGTTTCTCAACCTTTTTTCTGCATGGGCACACTTTTCATGTCCCAAGAATCCATGGGCACACCAACATAATACAGGGGTGTAAATATCGTCACTTTCGGGAAGAAACCTTGTATCTCCAAGTTTCAAATTTGTAAGTTTCTTCACAAAGTAAAGCCCTGCTTCATCATACAAGGCTGTCGCACAACAGTAGTGAAAACAGCAGATCTACAAGCACACAACGCCTCGCACCGCGAGGCGTTGTGTGCTTGTAGATTGGCTGTTTTCGCTAGTTTAAATCATTTTTAAAATGATAAATACAATACTGGCTTTCAAGCAGTTTCAAGGGGCGCACTTGACCCTTCTCAGGGGCACACCAAAGGTCCCCAGGCACAGTGGTTGAGAAACACTGCCCTAGGCTATGTGTGTCTAAAAGAATTAACTTCTCATGTGAGGAATCACAAAAATAGCCGATTTACAATTACAAGCCCACAACGCGTCATCATTTGACACATTGTGATCTCGTAAAGCCACTATTTTTGCTACTTTAGATTTTCTTTCATCATTTTTGGCAAAAGTGGCCAACTTCTTGACGTCCCACACTGTTTGCAAGCAGTTGTTATGGGTGTGCATGAATGTGACGACAGTCAGAAACACCTGTTTGCCCCCATGCTCTCTCTCCTCCACAGTCATTCAATGACAAACGTAAAAAGAATTTCATCTTTACACGAAAGTTCCCTTTCTACAAGAACAAAGAGGGTGAGCAAGATGGCAGTGATTCGGACCGTAAGTAAGCTGCAGCGCACACACATGTAGAGTGAATATACTGCAGACATGGACAGTGTAGGTTTACACGTAGGGCCGATAGGTACTGTATAGGACAGGGGTTTCATGGAGGCTCTCTCTCTCGCTTCCTCTCTTTTCCACGTTCTCTTCTTTTCTTCTCTTCTATCTCCCACGATGTCCTTTGTTTTGATTGTGCGGACGACCACAGTTTCGTAATCGGTCTGCATGTCTCGATTGCTTCTCGGTCACCACCAGGAGGAAATGCAGGCGGAAAGCAAATGCACTCCCAAAACAGTGTTCTTCTTTTTTTGGCATTGAATTCCTCCTCGAGGCTCGATTCGGTCCAAAAAACCAACAACACACACACACACACAATCCACACTGTGAAATTGGACAGTGTGGGACTGACTGCCCTACTTGTCCGGCTAC
Source organism: Nannobrachium achirus (assembly GCF_963921795.1). NCBI lineage: Eukaryota > Metazoa > Chordata > Actinopteri > Myctophiformes > Myctophidae > Nannobrachium > Nannobrachium achirus. The sequence goes on from NC_137826.1 coordinate 15,253,411, forward strand.
AGTGTTTTGGCACCCTCTGGTGGCTGGTTAATGTCAGGGCAGGGACAGATGGTCACTGACCCTGCCCATAGGCTCGCTGAGTTCTTGGACAGCTCCTTCCTTTCAATGTCTCTCACCTCTTCCTCATCTGCGGCTGTGCCTCTTCCTCTCTCTCCTTTCATTGTGGCTCTCTCTGGACGCTGGTTTAGGACATCCTCCTGGGGATGGGTGATGATGGGTATGGGACAAAGGCATTCAGTAAGTTGACCCAGGAGTGGTCCCTCGTCTCCACTTTGTGTTTCCCCATAACATTGTCAGGGGTGTCGCAAACACATTCTGGGCCCCGGGGGTACAAGGATTCACTCACATTTTGTGCTGTAACTATTGAAAAAATAGCTGATGTACAAGTCCGAGCTTGTAGATCTGCTATTTTTGAAAGATCGTGAACATTTTTGCAAGTCTTTGAATATTTCAAATCCTTCCAAGATTTTTTTTGAAAAACCTATGTTTCTCTGTCAGTGGTGCTCAAACATGTGAAGGACGCCCAAAATGACGCGTATTTGGCTCCGGACCCCCATCTCAAAATATTTCGTTCCAGGGACCCCCCAGAAGCAAAATTTTAGTTACAAATGTTCGTTTAAAAACACATATATTCAAAGATTTGCACACATTTTCTCGACTTTTCAAAAGTAGCAGATCTACAAGCTCGCTGAGCGTGTAGATCTGCAATTTTTCAATAGCTAAAGTATAAAATAATTGAGGCCTCCTCCACCTTGGGCCCTGGTAACTCAGTCTCACTTTTCCCCCCGCTTGTGACACCCCTGAACATTATAATCTCCTTTTGAAAAGTATTTCTCAGTTTAGTTTATATATATTTTTGAATCTCAGCCTTGTTGCATGCTGTGTCTGGTGGGTTTGTCTTTTGTTTCTTATGGTTTGCTGTGTCTAAACCTCTCTCTGTTGACACTTGGGGTGACATGGTTCATCAAACTCTTTTGGGAGGGTGACATCAACCTCATGCTGGAAGTCTTGCCACCTAATTATGACTGAATGATGAATTCAATTGAAGCCGTGACAGCAATTTGAACGTCTATGACATCTAAACCACACAAGGCTGTGATTTGTTGCACGTTATATATAAAAGGAACTTGTTCCAGATATAGTAATAGTCCGAGCGTTTCGTGCACAAATCGTGCACTTTATGATAGAAGCATGAAATTTGGCACACAGTTAGAACATGCCATATGGACCATTTTTGGCTATAGGGACATCACAGATTTGTCTTGGGAAACTTTTGGGAGCAAATCAAAGTTGGGCTCTCATAGACTTTACTATACGGTAAAATAATGCAAAAAATAAATATGCTTTAAGTAGCATGTGAGGGGTCAAACTAGGGTTTTTTCGGGATTCTGAATCCAATGCAAGCATTGTTTTGCACGAAAAACATTCCTTTCCAAAACACGGCCCCCACAAAACTGTGAAAAGTGATGACTCATCACTAAACCATAGTTTTATGGGGGCTGTTTGTAGCCCAAGGAATGTTTTTCCTGCAAAACAAATGCTTGCATTGGATTCAGAATCATGAAAAAAAAACTAGTTTGACCCCTCACATGCTACTTGAAGCATATATTTTTTTGTATTATTTTCACTGTATAGTAAAGTCTATGAGACGCCAACTTTGATTGGCTCCCACAAGTTTCCCAAGACAAATCTGCGATGGCCCTATAGCCAAAAATGTTCCAAATATGGCATGTTCTAACTGTGTGCCAAATTTCATGCTTCTATCATAAAGTGCACGATTCCATCAACATACTGCCCAAAATGCCTGGACTATAAGTCTTTGTTGAAGACTTGCTCTGTAGTGTGCTGTGTTGCACCACACTGTATATTTGCACCAAATTGTCAGCCGTATGCCAACCTGTTGTATGACGCGATTTACGATATTATCGCGATAAGCAAATTCCATTATCCTGGGATGGAATGTTTGCCAAAAAATAGCAGATCTACAAGCTCACAACGCGTCGCAAGGCGACGCGTTGTGAGCTTGTAGATCGGCTATTTTTTGGCAAAGACACTTGATAGAGAGTGGAAAAAAAGACTGTATCAAGTACGTATAAGTACCTTTTACCAAAGGATTTAAGTGGTACCAGAATCTGCAGCTTGGCAAATAAAGGGTGAATTGATCCCCAGTGCATGACGGAGGACAATATCACGATAAATTAAACCTCCACGATACGACTATCGCGAGTGTTTTTTTATCACGATAAACGATAATATCGCGTATCGTCCCATGCATCCCTACGAAGGCTAACTGGATATCTGAGCAACTAACTGCACACAAATCTCTAACATTCACAGTTAACATTTACAAATCAACAAAACTTTGTAGCCAAACTTTAGAGCTTGCAGAATGATGTTCCCTGTGATTAAACGATTTGTCTTTTATTCACTTGTGTAGCTTATTAATCAAGAGCGGCATGCCATTGCTAAATAATTGTTGTACCATTCACCCCCGAATGGCCCCACATTTCAAATCGATCATGTTTATACGGTGGCCATTTTCACGTATGATGTAAGATAGGGGTCTTCAACGTTTTCAGGCCAAGGACCCCTTAGTTGAGAGAGAGATGAAGCAGGGACCCCCCACAACCTTTTCATAGATTCCATATGGTTTCATAGTTTGACAGCACGGTCATCAGTGTATTTTGGATTCATGCTAAAGTGTGTTTTCAGATATTTAACCACTTGAACCGTCAATACTTAATACACTTTCATTTTGTACTTAGTCTGCTCCTTTTCCTCTCTACACCAAAGCTCTTTGCCGAAAATAGCCGATCTACAAGCTCACAACGCCTCGCAGCGCGAGGCGTTGTGAGCTTGTAGTTCTGCTATTTTTGGCTAAAGTTCTCCAGATATGGACGCTAGGGTTCAAGTGGTTAATATAAAAAAGGAGAAAAAAAAACAACGTTTCATCACACAAAGATTTGGAGGACCCCCTGTAGTAACTCTGAGGACCCCCTAGGGGTCCCCGGATCCCCTGTTGAAGACCCCTGATGTAAGAGCAAAATGGCCACCATGTGAATATGGTCAATGATGTTGATTGAAGTATGGTTGCATGAAGCACACAGATAGAACTCTCCTCTTGTCTTACTGTATATAGTTGGCCTTATAAGTGGATGTCACCTATATTTGATTGCATCCTTAGAGATCATAATTATGATATTTGCGAGAATTGTGCTTTGCATGAACTACTTGGTACACATTGTCCTTCCTCTGTTGTATTGGATTATTTAATTATACATACAATAAGTAATGATACAATTATAAGCAATACATTGTGACACGTGTTGTCCCTATAGATTGAAATCGTAAGGACGCGGACAGGGTGAAGTGCTGTTTCTTTTACATTTGAACTATTCCGGAATTTCATAGAGAAATATTAATTGATCCCTTGTCTTCATACTATAATACTACTATATACTATACTAATATTTTTCATTCAGGTTCCTACATTGTTATTTTATTTTCAGCACCTAAGATTTATTAGAATTGTTAACTTTTCTGTCTAACATTAAAGCAGATAGGTAGTGCCAACTTCCTGCAAACACAATAATTATATTTATATATACCGCTATATATGTTTACTTAGTTAGTTAACTTAGTTAGTTGGTGTTAATACCAAATCCGCTTCACCGAAATGTGAAATTCCTGCTGATTTCAAATGTCAAGGAATGAATTGCCCTCATACAAGAGATCGCAAGATTTATAGTTTCACTAACAATCAGTAGGGTTAGTGCTAATCATGATTAAGAAATCAGAATTTGGGAATTTGAATTAATTTTTGTAAACCTTACCATCTCCATCTTTAGAAAAGCTACCTCAGTAGCCACTTGCAGCAGGCCTGATGTGTTCTATGCTAGGCCACATTGTTGCTGATGGTACAGTATTACTACTGCTACGTAATCACAGAGATTTGAACAGCCCTGCAATCCTGACCTAATCACTGTCTTTTAGTTCATTGCGTCAGTGGTTTCCAAACGGTGTGCACACTGGTGGGACGTGAGAGAAGTCCCACCAGTGTGCACACACGCATTTTTATTGCAATGTCCTACTATATCGTCACTGTCGGGCAGAAACCTTTCAAATTTGTAGATTTTTTCGCAAAGTAAAGCATGCTTCATCACACAAGGCCATCGCACAAAAGTAGTGAAAACAGCTGATCTACAAGCACACAACACCTCGCACCGCGAGGCGTTGTGTGCTTGTAGATCGGCTGTTTTCACTAGTTTAAATCATTTTAAACGTACAAAACAAACGGTTTTCACCCGACAACGACAATATACAACACAAGGATATGGATATGAATTATAGTTTGTTTTATTTGTCAGTACTCACTGTGTCAACTCATTTCCAAATAGTCATTCTATCTATACCCTAAAATGAAAACATAAAAAGAATGTTATTTTATTATTAATCTTCTTAAAACCCACACACAAAAGATGTATAAGCTCACAACGTAACGATTCGTCTATTTTCCCTATGAATGATTTTGACTTGTTCCTTGGGCACACAATGTAGAAAGCCACAATCAATAAATAATAGCCGATCTACAAGCTCACAACGCCTCACACTGCGAGGCGTTGTGAGCTTGTAGATCGGCTATTATTGATTGATTAGCTCACACCACTCCTATAGATACACATGGCATTATAAGGCATACGTGATACTGTAACATATTTAGTATGTCACTCTTCTTTCTTTATAGCTATTTATCTTTGTATAGCATAGTGTATGACAGGGTGTCAGTCTGTTATTTTATACTGCTGCAGTTATTCACTTTGATTGCATATTGGAAGACGTTCTGAACACAAGATGTGTAAACAACATAAATACACACGTATGTAGATCTGCTCACTGAAATTAAATCGAACTAGAAACTAGCTTGACGCCACAGTTATGATTGCTGCTCTTGTCTATATTTACAGTATATATCGTCGTTGTCGGGTGGAAACCTCGTATCTCCAAGTTTCAAATGTGGACGTTCTTTCGCAAAGTAAAGCCCTGCTTCATCATAGAAGGCTGTCGCACAAAAGTAGTGAAAACAGCAGATCTACAAGCACACAACGCCTCGCGGTGCGAGGCGTTGTGTGCTTGTAGATCGGCTGTTTTCACTAGTTTAAATCATTTTTAAAATGATAAATGCCAAACGAACGGTTTTGGACATACAAGGTTTTCATCGGACAACGACGATATGTCTTTACTTGTCCTGCTTTTCATGTCAGTGATGCGTATTTGACCTGAACGCCATCTGCTATACTTTTGGCCATAATGGAATTAGGATGGTGAATGATGATGATGATGATTTGCTTTGTCTGTTCGTCAGTTGTCACCATTATCGTAATGTAACCACGACAGCATTATTTTAGCGCTGCTTTACGCAAAATAACTGTGATTTCATGCCAAATCAGACGCATGATTGTCATTGATCAGTACTGTACGTACATTGACTACTGGTTGTAAGACTTACCAAACAACCAAACCATGAACTCTGTTTGCACCAGGGCCAAAGGCAACTCTAAAGCTGAAAAGACAAGTTGTGTCCTCTTATCTTACTGTATATCAAAATTAATCAATACCATCTTTAATCAATACTCAAGTCTTTAAGGGCCACATCACTGGAAATACTCACTTATTGTAGTATTCATGACCACATAACAAAATGACAAACAAATAAATCTACAAATCCAGTATGACATATTTACAATGCATGTGTCCCCCATAAAGAATACAACAGCAGCATGATGTTGTTGAAGTCAACTGGTAACTAACTGCTGGGCATTACCTAATGAAAGCATACATGCTATGTATCCTTACCAGGGAGTCAAGACGATGTCATACTGTCCTATGAACCTGTGATGCGACAAGAGAGTAAGTAGTCACACTCATCATGAGCACGTTTGAGCAAATGTATTGAGATGTATATCGTCGCTGTCTCCATATTCTAACAATAGATTAAAGGGATATATCACTATTCAACTTTTGGAAGAATAGGGTATATGCACGTACACCATTTTGTGCTACTTCCGGGTGTCTTTCGACTTCCTTCACAGGTGTTACTGATGATACTAATTAAGGCTCATGTTGGCTCTGGAGTGTTTCCAGTGAGCCAACATGCACAATATCAGCACCCTGACTCTGTTTGACCAGAATGGAACAGAGCCTTCATTAGTATCATCGGTAACACCTGTGAAGGAAGTCGAAAGACACCCGGAAGTAGAACAAAATGGCGTATGTGCAATTGTGCATATACCCTAACGGCCTACTCACGCATTAGAATGTCCTTCTAATGCATGAGGGGTCTGCGATTTTTCCATTACTATTATTTTTTGTATATTGTTTTATGTTTATTTTAAGTGAAATATCTTTTCACTTGATCGTACTACAGCGTCACACAAAAGCATCAAAAGTAGCGGATCCTCAAGCATCAAAAGTAGCAGATCCACAAGCTCGAAATGCTTCGCTTCACCCTGTATTTCAAGCTTGTAGATCTGCTACTTTTGCTGTTTTTGAATTTGAATCCTGAAAAGTAACAGTAACAGAGACGATATCAAGATGTTTTATTGATGCACTTCTTTGCATTCTGATATTAACGTATTGCTAGTATTATGGTTGACTTTTGCATTGTGTGTGATTGGTGTGACTGTTACAAGAAACACTTTCTGTTGTTTTACATACATTTAGTATATTCAACATTATTCCAAGCAAATGTATTCTCATTTGTATCCTCAGTTTCCATGCTCCCAAGTCCCAACTCAAAAAATGCACGCATAAATACATATTTTAACTTTCAGCAAGCTCACAAATTGTTCTCAGTCAGTAGAGTAAATCTTTATTTTCCATTCCAGTTAATTACGCGAGACCCGTCATAATCCTTGGACCAATGAAGGATCGAATCAACGACGATCTTATATCAGAGTTCCCTGACAAGTTTGGTTCCTGCGTGCCACGTAAGTACCCCTGGAACCAAATGAACGTACTGACAGCACTGGAATGGCAATCATTTTCTCTTTGACAGAAAATGTCATATGACATCCTTTTAATTTGTCATGGTGAGTAATGAGTAATGACTAATAGTACTAATACGTACCATGACAATTTGGTTGCTTTGTTTCTTTGAAAACAAATTCAGCTCATAAACATTTGTTTTGTAAAGCAGAACAATGCTGAACACAAAACATAAAAACATGTTTTACTGTAAACTGTACTTTCATTGTTAAGGTGTGTCAATTACTCTGGACTGGACTGTTTGTCATGGGAAATTCATGCTGTGTGGGGGAAAGAATATCACATTAAATTGCCATAGTTTTATTACTGTTACGTATTTTGTCAGGTCATCTGTAAAACATTTTGTATCCACATTTGAGTTGTACAGTTGTATGTGTATTTTTGTGTGCGCGTGTGCACACACAGGTGTATGTGCACATGCAGGTGTACACGTGCGTGCGTTCGTTATTTGTTCATGTGTGCGTGCATCATGTGTGCATGCTTTTTAGTTAACCTTTTCAGAACAGCCTCTGTCCTCTTTGTTTGCATTGTAGAATGTGCTTTTCCTTTGCATGTTTGGATTTACCCATCTCTTTTTTTATTCTAATTTACATTTTGAACCATATAAAGCTGCTAACAATTCAGGGTCACAAGGTAAGAGAGTCACTCCTTGTAGTTGAGTTTTCTTTTTGTTTCTTTCTCCCTCCTTTCTCCTTCTTTTTAATTAGAAGATGTGTCCTTCACGTTCGATTTCCCCCCTTGCTGATTAGCACAAATTACCATAAATAGTGGACAAACAATATCATTGGCTTTCTTTTGATGGGGATGTGTGTGTTTCATTGATTCGTATAGGTATACGTATGAATTATAGGTATACGTATGAATTAAGCTTAATTCGTGCGTATACCTATTTCTATGTAGTATGCCGGTCTTCAAGCTAACAACTAACAAACTACTGATAGTTAGCTTGAAGATCATTCCTTGCTGGCAAGCAACAATGCCATTCTATTGATTATAAATTAGGCTTCGGAACAGTGGTTCTCAAACATTTTAATATCAAGGACCCTTGTGACTTATAATATAACTTACAGGCCTGTAAGGATCAATTTAGAACCCCCAAGGAACCCTGAGGCTCCCTGGACCCCTCTTTGAGAACCACTGCTTTAGAGCAGGGGTTCCCACACTTTTTTGTCCCCGGGCACCCCATAAATATTTTTTTAATCCGAGGCACCCCTACATTATAATGTTGATTTATTTATAGCATATCGTCGTTGTCGGGTGGAAACCTTGTATATCCAAAACTGTTCGTTTTGTATTATCATCTATAAAATGTACTAAACTAGTGAAAACAGCAGATCTACAAGCACACAACGCCTCGCATCGCGATTTTCAGCAAATGAAACGGCAGTGAGTACAAGCACACAACGCCTCGCATCGCGAGGCGTTGTGTGCTTGTAGATCGGCTGTTTTCACTAGTTTTGTGTGACAGAGGTCTCTGCCTGACAGTGACGATATTTTAATGATTATGTTGTGAGGAAAACGTTGAGATAATAGCCATTTTGGTCAGAACTGACAGAAAATGATACTAAATATTTTTTCAAGTGTCCAAATAAATTCCAAATATTATCAAATGATCTCGCGTCACCCCTGGACTGCCGTCGCGGCACCCCAGGGTGCCCCGTCACCCACTTTGAAAACCCCTGCTTTAGAGGGTGTTCTGTGTGAACAGTTCATTGGTTGTAGAAGGTGGCTCTTGCTCTTGTTCAGACTGTTTCACAGAACAATGAAAAGGTCGGCTACTCTCTCCCCCTCTCGTAGATACCACTCGACCGAGGCGGGACTACGAGGTAGACGGCCGCGACTACCACTTTGTAATGTCCAGAGAGCAGATGGAGAAGGACATTCAAGAGCACAAGTTCATCGAGGCGGGTCAATATAATGATAATCTCTATGGGACTAGCGTCATGTCGGTGAAATATGTGGCTGAGAGGGTGAGGCTCATTAACTGGCAGTCGATACCGTATCCCCAAGAGCTAAACTGCATGTCTAGAAGCTGAGGAATTTGAGAAACTTTAAAAAAAAAACCTTCCTCCTTTTTTCTCAGGGTAAACACTGTATACTGGACGTGTCTGGAAACGCCATCAAACGACTACAAGTAGCACAACTCTACCCCATCGCCATTTTCATTAAGCCTCGGTCAATTGACTCGTTAATGTGAGTGGTAAATGCATGCTTTGTCTCGTTTCAATTCAAAGTGGACAAAACAAATGTCGTTTTTTTAGTTTCGTTTTTTTACCGTCACTCTCTCGTCCAACAGGGAGATGAATAAGCGACTGACAGAGGAGCAAGCCAAGAAGACGTTTGACAGGGCAATGAAGCTGGAGCAAGAGTTTGGCGAATACTTCACAGGTATGATATTCAAATATGAGAGATCTATTAGTAGCCATCTAAAACCAGTGGTTCTCAACCTTTTCAGGCCGCGACCCCCAAAATAATCATATTTGAACCCCCCCCCCCCCACCCTGACGAGCACTAAGATTTGAGGCATTACATTTTGTATAACATGGTTCTATTGAGAAAATAGCAGATCTACATGCTCACAACGCCTTGCGTAGATCGGCTATTTTCATAATGTCTGCCTCTAATATTTGACAATTTGGCCAATGTTTAATTTGCCATTTTAGAGGTGTTAAAAGTCCTTAAATTGTCACTTTAGAAATGTGCAGTACCCTCTCTATACACTTAAACTTTGTGTTGGTTTGTTGACTTTTGAGTGAGAAAACAATGTTGCACATTAAGTTAATCATCTGTGGAGTGGACCCCCCAAAAGAATTAGGGGACCCGCTGGGGGTCCCGACCCACAGGTTGAGAACCACTGATCAAAACAAAGCCCGACATAGACCACACAACAGCGGGGTACACACTGGGCCACAAGGCACAGCGTTGGCAATGGTTGCTTAAAACATTTGCATTGTGTTACTGCTAAGACAAACTGTTTTGTCACAGTTAGCGACATTCTGCAAAATGATATTGTGGTGTCCTCTCCTCGATTAATAGATACCAGTCTGTAATCTTCATTTGCTTCAATCCAAACTGCTATGATGACTACTTGAACAGTAATACCTTTGGTATCATGTTTTGAAAATGTGCAGAGTTGTCTTTCCCTCATTCAGTGACTCAAAATATTGACTACCTGTACTCTCATTCAGTGACTCAAAATATTGACTAGAAGCGATTGCCAAGCGACAATTAACCACTTACTTGGTTGTCCGGAGTACCTCAGAGCTCTATACTAGTAACTTTTTCTGTTTTTGCGCTACACTAAGTATCTTTGCTGAATATAGCAGATCTACAAGCTACAAGCGTTGCGATGCATTGTGAGCTGGTGCTGTAGATCTGCTATTTTCTGGTTTCACCCGGAATACAGACGCTAGGGTTTAAATGGTACATTTCTTGAATCGACCCCAGACCCATTCTGTGAGGGTAATCTACAGCAGAGGACATAAAGCAGACTAGCCCCAACGCTCAGCCCCTGCTGTTTTCAGCCGACTATCTATATTCTGTGTATTTTAGGCTTAACAGACATTTATTGATTCTAACCCTCTCGCGCAATATATGTTATAATGTTCTCCATTTAGAATGTTCTGCATGCATTAATTGGACTTAAAAGGAAGTGCTTGAAAGGAGAACCCTTGCTTTCCAAATTGTCTGCATATGACTGGTTCGTTATTGACTGGTTCGTAGAAGTGATCCGGATGTCTTTTCTTTTTTTTTTTTTTTTTACGGAAACGCCCTTTTCTCCGCTTCCTGACTTTTGCTCCGTCTTTGTCAAAACATTACATTTCAATCACCCATAACTTCCCCTTTAAGTTTGTTGCGGAAAATAAATGAATCTGGCTATCGTTTCAAATCACATTACTTCCTGTAATAATGATAGAAAGACAATAAGAAAGAGAGTATTTGACCATTGAGTCAAACGCCATTATGCATGCATAACATGTTTCACTGTGGAGTTGCATCTTGTGTCAAAATGGTTGCGCTTGTCCTTGCAGCCCTGGTTCAAGGAGAGACCTTAGAGGACATTTATAACCACTGCAAAATGGTCATAGAGGAACATTCAGGACCGTATATCTGGATTCCTTCAAAGGAGAAGCTATAACTCATCACCGTGGCAGGGACATTGGACTGCTAGATACTAGTAATAATTTGTAACATATTATGATAACTGTATGGCGATGAATAGTCTTCATAAAAAAAAAAAAGATATTGTGAATATTGTTTATTTTCTTTCCTTGGGGGGGAGGGGGTTTGGAAAAAAGACATATTTTCTTTTCTTTTTTTTTCTTTTGTCTTTTCTTTTTTTTTTCACAACATGAATGTTCCTGAATGTATACCACAAAGTGTTAGAACATTTTAGGTCTTGGAAAAATTGAAACATTTGTATGTTTTGTTTGTTTTTTTTTTGCAAAAAAAGAAAAGAAAAGAAAAAAGCAATGAAAATGAAATAAATACGGGGTACGTGTCCACTTTGACACTGTGTGGCATTTCACATAGGAAACAAGAGGTGACGTATAAATGTCTTCTCCACATTAACACTGGAAGAACTTCAATTTGTGTGCAAAATCCCCCTACCCCCACCCCCTCCCATTTACAACACACACACACACACACACACACACACAGACACACACACACACACGCACACACACACACACACACATAGGGCTGTCACGATTATGACATTGTACATGACGATTAATTTTCTCTCAAATAATTGCGATTAACGATTTAATTGTGTTTTCGTCGTTGACAATTACATTTCTGTTTGGCTTTTAGGCTTTGAAGTTACACATGGTAGATATGACACATAACCTAAATATACAAAGAAATTACTGACATATTTGACAACTTTATACTTAACGCGTTGTGAGCTTGTAGATCGGCTATTTCCACTATTTTTGACTGGAAACGATTATGACGATTATGAAAAATAATCACGATTATGTCAAATAATCACGATTAGACGATTATGTAATAATTGTGACAGCCCTACATACACACACACACCTTTGTATTACTATATTTGTGATTACATTTTAAGAGCATTTTTATTATAACATTTTTAACCAGTAGCCCTAAAGCCTAAAATAGCTGATCTATAAACTCACAACACGCTGCAGTAAAACGAGTTGTGAGCTTGTGGATCAGCTGTTGTCTGTCGTCCCTGATAACAAATACTAAAGACGTGTAAATCAGGTTTAACTTCAGCCCCAACCCTTAAAGCTAACCTCTCAATTCTTAATGCTAACCTTAATCCCAACCTTTTCCTAATTGTAAGCCTCTTTTTTTAACCAGAAAACAACCATTTCTTTCGTGAGGACCTCCATCTCACATTCTGCTATATATATATATATATATATATATATATATTTATTTTTTAATTTTTATTATTATTATTATTTCTACATAGCCATTACTTCCAGTGGTGGAAAAAGTACTCTGTTTTTTTACTTAAGTAAAAGTATCAATACTGCACTCCACTGTAGTGTACTCCATTACAAGTAAATGTCCAGAATTCAAAATGAACTTCAGTAAAAGTATGAAAGTGTTGGCATCAAAATGTACTTAATGTACCAAAAGTAAAAGTACAAAATGTTTGAAAATAGCAGATCTACAAGCTCACAACGCGCCGCGATGCGACACGTTGTGAGCTTGTAGATCGGCTATTTTCAAATAGCCACGGTATAAAATAGGGCTAAGGTGGGTTAATGTGTGTTTTATAATATTATATTTACACCTGCAAAGGAACTAGCAACTCAAGTTTTCAAATAAATGTAGTGGAGTAAAAGTACAATATTTCAATCCGAGATGTTGTGGAGTAGAAGTAAAAGTATTATAAATTGGAAATACTCAAGTAAAGTACAAATACCGCAACATTGTGCTTAAGTAAAGTACTTAAGTAAATGTACTTAGTTACTTTCACCACTGAATACTTCTTTACCCCCTTTTCCTCGCCCATTAAAGGCCTGTCCATACTTTGACCGAAACCGTCGTTTTCGGTCAAAAGGTAAGGTTCGACTACAAAATGACGTCACTCGTGACTTCTGAAAAGCATTAGACCGAATGAGAGTTCGGAAATTTGCACGTCGGAAAGTCCAACTCGCCGAACATTTCGGTCAAAGTATGGAGAGGCCTTTAGTCGTTACTCCAGTTGCTTCCTCTCCACACGCCTCTCTGTGTTATCACTGCTGTTGTATCCTACTGACTCACCTGCCAGCGAGGAGCCCCCACCGGGAGGACGAAGAGCCTTCGTTCTCCGGTGGATTCGAACTCACAACCTCTGTGGTGGTGGGCCAGGCCTTTACCACTGCTCCACCGGAGCGTCCCACGTTCTGCTACCGGTATATTCACAGTATCGGCCATCACAAGCAGGGACGTGAAGAGAATGTTAGAGAGGCAGGGGCTGAAATATCTAAAAGGGGCCTGTTGGTGAAAATAGCAGACCTCCAAGGTCTGCTATTTTCACTACTTGCCTTCATGGTCTGGAGAGGTGCACTTTTTTACAGACAGATAAAAGGGCAGGGGCTCAAGCCCCCTTTGATGTCTATGTGTGCACATGCCTGATCACAAGTATAGTAATAGAAGTACACGCACGCACGCACACGCGCACACACACACACACACACACACACACACACACACACACACACACACACACACACACACACCCACCAGTGACTATGATCAGGAGCTCACCTCATATAGTAGCTAAGCTGAACGTTCATTTGAATTTCACATCTATGCACTCACCATTGATATGCTTCTTCATTGTTCGTTTCTTTATTGGTTGACCCGTTCAGTTATTTATTTATTCCTTTGTTGACATTGAGAAGTGTCCAGGTTTGGAAAATGTTGTATTTGATATAAAATTTCCAGTTAGTTGTAATCGTTTCCGTAATGGAGTTTGTTTATTCAAGAGAAGATTTTTTTCTCGCTACACTGCTTTAAAGTGAGTAAAGGGAAGCGGCTTCTATAGGTAACCGAAATATAACACTATATTTTGCTACTTATATTGCTATAGAGGGCACAAAAGCACATAAGAATTTATTATTACAAAAAAGAAAAGAAAAGAAAAAAACGATATGTATATATATATACATATATACATATATAACTTTGATTAAAAGATAATTCACAGAGCCTATTTTATTTGCGTAATATGTGACATGGTGTACTATCAAATGTTTGATAGTATTGGAACGGGGGGAATATTATTTCATTTTAAAACAAAAACTCTTTGTCGACTCAATCAACTAATATAGGCTATTTCAACACGTTTTTGTCTGTGCTTGACAATAATGATAATTGTATATTAAAATTGTACGACGATAGCATAATTACACACTGATGTCAGATGTACAAAGTATTCAAACATGAAAAATAACAGTATTCCATGAGGTTTTACAGCACTGAAAAGGCCTGGTCACCTTTTAAATTGCAGCCTTGAAAAGTGGCTCTCAAAGTGGGGTCGAGGGACCATCAGGGTTCCTTGTGGGGGTTCCAAATGGACCCTTACAGGTCTGTAACTCTGAGAGTTATGGGGGTCCTTGAAATAAAATAACCAGCATTGTCCTGGTCACGCAGAAACGTGTAGCTTATTGTTCTGGAACAGGAATGAAAAGAAAAATCAATTGAATTAAATCCTTTTTGAATAGGGTAGGATTTCAAGACATCCTATAAAGCTATTGTTATAACAGCACATCTGTAATGTTATTGACTAATCATAAGGGATAATCTATGTAAAGAAATACCGAGATCAGGCCTAATTAAATAATAGAGAACAAAACCAGAGGAAAATCCTGTTGCCCACAAAGAAATACATTAGCACAGGACTGCTATAACCTGCATGGGGTTATTTTTTTTTACAGGGCTTCTAGGTAAAATATGCCATAATCTTTACAAGTCTGTAAAAATGACTAACGTGGCAAATTTGAATGTGATTAAAAATCACACAGATGCTTTGGTAATAATTACCGCACTTTACTAGTTCCATCCGAATAGGGCTTGTGACAAGAACAGAGACATTTATTGTATAGTGAAGGTATGGTTGACTATAAGTGGGCATGGTTTTAAAAGGGCCTTGCTTTTGTGATATCTCTTTGTCCATTTAGCTAAACTGACTTCTGGATCATGAAAGCACCCCTATGCAGTAAAATCCAAGTGTTAATTAACTCTAATTACTAAAAGATGAGTGATTCTCAACCTGTGGGCCGGGAACCACTGTTGGACCGCTGTAGTATATTCTGAGTGGGACCACACAAATGACTGGCAAAACACTCCAAAATATTATGTAAAACTAAATGACATGGTATTTCTTTCCTTTAAATACTCGAAATATTTTTTCGTGATCCCGATAAATAGGAGCTATGTGTTGTTCCAATAGGTCAATTGATTGATCATTGATTGATCATTTATCTTCTGACACCCGAGGAAAGAGTTGCTTTCTCGCGCAGCTTTGCCCAGTCAGTCATGTACAAATATACACACACAGGCTACTAAAGAGCACTTGGAGTGGCCAATAAAGTCTTCTTCCAGCTGGGACGTGCTGGCCATTGGGAAAAGCGGAACAACTCCCGAACGGCCGGTTCATTCCCGGCCGGTCCAGGCCGGCCATTAGGAAAAAAATAAAATGTCGGCCTTCATTCCATTTTGGGGGCTGGGCACTGGGCAGCCAAAAGTAAATCGTCACTGTCGGGCAGAAAACTTGTATCTCCAAGTCTCAAATTTGGATTTTTTTTTTTTCGCAAAGCAAAGCCCTGCTTCATCATACAAGGCTGTCACACAAAAGTAGTGAAAACAGCAGATCTACAAGCACACAACGCCTCGCGGTGCGAGGCGTTGTGTGCTTGTAGATCGGCTGTTTTCACTAGTTTAAATCATTTTTAAAATGGTTTTGGACATCCAAGGTTTCCACCCGACAATGACGAAATATAACTCGTGTAATTGGCCCACTGGCTTGTCACTTGTCATGATCTGAAATGGCAAATCTTTGAGTAGCAGCAGCGCTATAGAGAGAGATCTCTCTCTATAGCGCGCAACGAGGGCCTCTCCAACTCTTTTTCCCGGGCTGAATCAGGGGCCAGTGTGGTACTGTAGCAAACCCATTTTGTGTAATGCAGTGCTTTGTTTGATTCCCTTCAAATCTGTGATCAGTGTGTAATCTTATCATTCTTGGTGTTGATTTAGTAAGCATGCTTCTTCACCCAACGATGTTAACTGGTCTAGCAGTTAACCTAACATCAATGGCAGGTGTGGTATTAATCAGACGTCTCAGAAGTGCACTTATTCATCGTTGTATATTTTAGAGGAAGTATTAATAGGCACAGCATGGTTGGTATTGGCAAAATAAATATCTGTCCCTTCTTGGGAAAAAAAAACATCACAGAAAATGCCTCGTTACAAAATAAAACCTATAAAAACTGTGAGGACAGAGTTAGTGTGGACCACATAACTTTTAGTAGAATAATAAGTTACCTTTCTTTGTTTTTTTTGTATCTGAGGAGTATACTGTATGTACAGATATTATTCTATTTCCAACCACTCCTCATAATTGGTTGAAATTAGGGTCTGACACCAAAACATAGGTCAACAAGTATTTCAGCATTGATTTGTTCAGAAGAGCAAATTGTTTTATTTTATTGCAAATATGTTGGGTTAGCTGGCATCATTATTTTGCAAAGTTCCCATAACTAATTATTGGTCACCACTTGCCTTAACTGAGTAGGATTATATCAGAGATAAAAAGCTTATAAATGTACCTTTCCTTTTACCTTCATTTGAACATCTTAAGCATCTTCATCATTTCATATATATATATATATATATTGTCATTATGATTAACATATTGACGCCATTGTAGCCATCTGCTAATCAAGTACGAGGCTGTGTAAAGGCTGCATTACTCAAAGAGATATTTTATATTTTGCAATTTTATCTACAAATGAGCATGGGTGAATTTGCAAGACCTCGAGATATTGACATAGTTTTGCCCAGAATCCCACTAATATAGTGGTTCTCAAAGTGGATTTCAGGGACTCTCTAGGTTCCTTTATGGGGGTCTAAATCGACCCATACAAGTCTGTAACTCAGACAGTGTACAAATGGAACCAAATGGACCCATTAGGGTCCATTTTGTTCCATTTGTACACTGTCAGAGTTATGGGGAGACCCTCAAATGTCAAAGTTTGAGAAACACTCCACATATTAATGGTATTCTGGGTTTGGTAGTTTTTCCTAGATCAACAAACGTAATGTGTGATGAAGCTTGATTTATACGTGGTGGTATGATGGGGTGTAAATGAAGCATAGGTCCAGTGGGTATTGGTAAGGATGTGTTTTCCTATGCATGCTGCTACAGTCTTCTGTTTCCTGTGGTTGTGCAGTGTAGTTCACCACAACTGACCTGTTTGCTGTGTTAAAGCACTGGTTCCCAAACAGTGGGTCTGGGACCCATTTGTGGGTCACGTACCGATTTTTATGGGTCACGACCATTTTCTTTTCCTACGAAAAAATTTAAAATATATTTCAAAAGATGGAAAATCTTTTGAAATCTAGCAGTGAAAATAGCCGATCTACAAGCTCTCAAGGTGGACGGTGGGACGCGTTGTGAGCTTGTAGATCTGCCGTTTTCACTAGTTTGGGTCCTGGGCAAACGCCAGATTTCTCGTTTGGGAACCGGTGTGTTAAAGACATCAAAATGCAGTCTGTTTTAATCAATCGGTCAGTGTCTATTTTGAACCAAAATAAAATTATTTTACAAGATGGTGTCCAGGTAATATGTTTTTGCTGTTGTATTTATTTTCATATATCCTTCTTTTTTTTCATCATTACCATAAACCTCAATTATTAATTATTAATTATGACTTATCACACCCAATCACACCCTAACAACATTACCCCCAAATCAGCGTATACAGATGGCAATACGCAGACCCTCCATACAAAGGCCTTCTTTAATGATGTGTCCCTACATGGTTTCCAAATCAGAAAACATATTTCAAATAGAATGTGTGTAATTTTATTTCATTTCATTTATTTTTTATGTATTTGTTCTTTATTCTATTTTCTAGTTCAGGGGTCTTCAACAGGGGGTCCGGGACCCCTAGGGGGTCCTCAGAGTTACTCCAGGTGGTCCCCCAAATCCCCCAAATCTCACAACGCCTTGCGCTGCGAGGTGTTGTGGGCTTGTAGATCGCCTATTTTTAGCAAAGAGCTTTGGAGGGGGAAAAGAGCAGACTAAGTACAGTGAAAAGTCAAGTTTATTAAGTACAGTATTGACGGTTCAAGTGGTTAAATATCTAAAAACCCACATTAACATGAATCCAAAATATATTGATGATCGTGCTGTCAAACAATGAAACTACGGTATATGGAATCTATGAACATGTGGGGGTCCCTGCTTCATCTCTCAACTAAGGGGTCCTTGGCCTGAAAACGTTGAAGAACCCTGTTTTTGGGAGGGATAGTATTGTTGATTGACCTTGATGGTAGCAGTGGATACAATAATTAAACTGATGACTTGATGGTGAGACATATTCTCCAGGCATGCGTCAGAGCGCAGTGTTTTAAAATGTTTTTATTTTCAAAAGGTTTAAACAGGGCTTTGTACAAATAAACCAGAGTGTTAAAGTGAAACTGAGTGAGTGGATGGACGAATGATTGAATGGATGAATGGCTAGCAGTGTTAATAATGATTTGTACTAAACTTAAAGGGTGGAACACTCAAGGAGATTACTGAACATAATCAATGTAAAGTCACACAATCATCCTCGGCTTTTAGAAATGCACATTATATGTTTTGCTGTGTGTATTATTTTTGTGCCACTTTACAAAATACTGTACCAAATGTTTGTGCTGTATTTATTTGCATTCTCTTTTTCAGGATCCTGCCTAAAGGCTATGGATTTAGTTAATGGTAGCCCACAGTATGTTTTGCCACATTAGTTCTGTGTCTTTTTAAATGTAATTTATTCAAACTAGAAGATCAGTTTGTAGCCAGATTGGATTGGTTATTTGTCCTTATACCTTTTCATACGACAGTGTCTTGTGCCTAAAATAGCAGATCTACAAGCTCACAACACATCAATGCATTGTGAGCTTGTAGATGGATATTTCTGGTGGTTTTGGTGTGCAACACCATGGTGTGGTGGAGCATAGACCTCTCACAACATGCAGGGAATAGAAAAGGTGAGCTCAGTGTATTCAGATGTGATTACATTTACACTTCCACTTTTTTTAACACCAGGCCAGTAAAACGTCTGTTTAAAGAAAAGGGGGAACAAAATGCACTTGTTGAACTTTTTTGCAAGCAAATAGAAAAAGATTTACACATCAAATGTTTACAGATGTTTAACAACAAAAAAGAAAGCAGTTGAGCAATGATGACATTTTAACAATATGTGATAGTCGATGTAGTTTTCTTAAAGGCCTACTAGTGTAAAGAATAGGTGGGTATAATTTATTGTGTTGATATGGAAATGCTGAGTTGCTGACTATATAGCTTTAAAAAAAAAGATTTTTTCATGGAAATTGAGTGAGGATTGTTTTTTTGTTTTTTTTAATCTGCTTTCATTTTCCATCATTTTAAACCTTCGCATCTATTCAATGTCAACCAAGCACTTACTATAGTTAGGCACATATGATGTGCCATATATATTAATGATTTGGAGTAGTAAACAAATAAACATAACTCCTTGTTGAGCTGTTTTATTTATGTCAACATTGGTGTTTCTTTTTTTGTAATCTGTTTGGTTTTGTAAACTTAAAGTAATGAACAGGCAGAATACTGAAGCGGTCCATTCATTACGTTATTGTATGCATTCCTGGTTGCTATGGTGAAACACTTTAAGAGCATTGCTGTAATACATGCCATTACTACAGCAACTATCTTTTCAAAATAAAATAAAAAAGTGATACTTTAAAATGTCCTCGGTGTCAAACCCCCCCCCCCCCCCCATGTGACCTTGCTTTTGTGTGTGTGTGTGTGTGTGTGTGTGTGTGTGTGTGTGTGTGTGTGTGAGACAGACAGACAGACAGACAGACAGACAGACAGACAGACAGACAGACAGACAGGCAAAAAGTGTGTTTGAGGTGGATATTGAAAGAGGAACAGCTTGCAATTCTGCTTTATTGTTTGCATTATGATAATCACAAATTATAACAAAAGTTATGTTAGTGATCAATGATCAGATTTAAAAATGAGCCAGGTGGCTGGCTGTACCACTATGAAACACAAGAGGGCGCACCTACACCATCCAACTAGTGCAGTCATCCTAGTGATTCTGCTGGGCTGCTGCTCCTGTCACACCTCATCCCCCCAACCAGGGGCGTCACAAGGGGTAGAAAAGTGGGACTGAGTTACTGGGGCCCAAGGTGGAGGGGCCCTAATAAATGTATCTATTGAAAAATAGCAGATCTACAGGCTCACAGCGCGGCACCGAGTGCCGCGCTGCGAGCTTGTAGATCTGCTATTTTTGAAAAGTTGTGAAAATGAGTGAAAATCTTTGAATATATGTATTTTTTAAGCGAACATTTCTAACTCAAATTTTGCTTCTGGGGGTCCCTGGAACTAAATATTTTGAGATCGGGGTCCGCGGCCAAATACATATCATCTTGGGGGTCCTTCCTTGACATAGGTTTCTTGCACACATTTTCACGATTTAAAAAAAATAGCAGATATACAAGCTTGCAGCGCGGCACGCGGTGCCGCGCTGTGAGCTTGTATATCTACTATATCTACTACTATAATAGTTAACATTCATGGGGGGCCCGCAGTGAATCCTTGTACCCAGGGCACAGAATTTGGTGTGACGCCCCTGCCCCCAACCCCTCAGCCTGCTGCTCAGGCTCTCTCAACCTGTGGTGGGAAAATAAAGTAGGCCTACTCACATATTTTACTAAGTAAAAGTATCAATACTAAAATATAGAAATACTCTGTTACAAGTTAAAAGTCCGGCATTCAAAATGTACTTGAGTAAATGTATGAAAGTGTTGACATCAAAATGTACCAAAAGTAAAAGTACAAAATGTTTGAAAATAGCAGCTCTACAAGCTTACAATGCATCGCAATACAAGTTAAAAGTCCGGCATTCAAAATGTACTTGAGTAAATGTATGAAAGTGTTGACATTAAAATGTACCAAAAGTAAAAGTACAAAATGTTTGAAAATAGCAGCTCTACAAGCTTACAATGCATCGCAATGTAACATGTTGTGAGCTTGTAGATCGTCTATTCTCAAATAAGCCAAGGTATAAAATAGAGATAAAGTGGTTTATGTATTATGTATGTATTATAATATTATAATGTATACCTGCAAAGTAACTAGTAACTAAAGTGTTCAAATAATTGTAGTGGAGTAAAAGTACTATATTTGGATCCAAGATGTAGTGGAGTAGAAGTACCAGTAAGACTCCCTAATCGCGAGATAAGCGACCGTCAGGTCGCAGTGTGATTTTAGGCCAAAATGTGTAGGAGCAGTGTCCAAAAATGTGTTTGAAAAAATCGGCCTGATGGTGGCGCTATATGGGACAGATCCATGTTGATGACATGAGTGTAGACATACTGTGTAGCGATTTGCATGATTTTAGGGCACAATCTGTAGGAGTAGTGTCCAAAAATGTGTTTTAAAAAATTGGCCTGAAGGTGGCGCTAAATGGGACAGATCCATGTTGATGAGATGAGTGTAGACATACTGTGTATCGATTTGTGTGATTTTAGGGCAAAAATTGTAGGAGCAGTGTCCAAAAATGTGTTTTGCAAGAATCGGCCTCATGGTGGCGCTAGAAGAGGGCTATGTAAGAACTGTTGTGGTTTGGTAGGCAAGGAGTGTGTGTGTAAAATTTGGCATGGATCGGGGCAACGGTTGCGGAGATATGAGCAGGGCAAAAGTGTGTTTTTCCAAAATCTTCCTGATGGTGCCGTTAGATGGGACAGATGCGTTTTGATTACATGACTGTAGAGATACTGTGCGATTTGCGTGATTTTAGGGCAAAATCTGTAGGAGCAGTGTCCATAAATGTGTTTTAAAAAATCGGCCTGCAGGTGGCGCTAAATGGGACAGATCCATGTTGATGAGATGAGTGTAGACATACTGTGTACCGATTTGCGTGATTTTAGGGCAAAATCTGTAGGAGCAGTGTCCAAAAATGTGTTTGAAAAAATCGGCCTGAAATATGGGACAGATCCATGTTGATGACATGAGTGTAGACATACTGTGTAGTGATGTTCGTGATTTTAGGGCAAAATCTGTAGGAGCAGTGTCCAAAAATGTGTTTTTAAAAATCGGCCTGAAGGTGGCGCTATATGGGACAGATCCATGTTGATGAGATGAGTGTAGACATACTGTGTAGCGAATTGCGTGATTTTAGGGCAAGAATTGTAGGAGCAGTGGCCAAAAATGTGTTTTAAAAATCGGCCTGAAGGTGGCGCAATATGGGACAGATCCAAGTTGATGAAATGAGTGTAGACATACTGTGTACCGATTTGTGTGATTTTAGGGCAAAAATTGTAGGAGCAGTGTCCAAAAATGTGTTTTGCAAGAATCGGCCTCATGGTGGCGCTAGAAGAGGGCCATGTGAGAAATGAGGGGTGGGGTCTCCGCGCCGCCTTGGCGGACGAATAGGTACCGGCCCCGGCTCTCCCGGACGCTCCTAGCCCGAGTTACGGCATTTTATGTGAGCTGCAGTGGAGGGGGTCCTCCACTGGGGGCGTCACCACTTTTGCATCCGTTCTGGAGCACCAGGAGTCGGTGGTTCCCGGGAATTCCCCGTGAGCAGCCCCGTTGGGGTGGTCATTTGGTAATTTTTGCACATTTGGTCATTCTTTACACCTGGGGGTCCCCCAGGGACCTGGGGGTCCCTGGAGCTCTGGGGAGTGAGGAGTGTGTGTGCAAAATTTGGCATGGATCGGGGCAACGGTTGCGGAGATATGAGCAGGGCAAAAGTGTGACGTGTGACAGACTGACAGCTGGTCGAGGTTTTGAGACTAACTGCGACCTGTCACCTGACGGTCGCAAAAAGTATAGGATATCGGAAATACTCAAGTAAAGTACTAATACCTCAAAGTTGTTCTTACCGGTAAGACTCCCTAATCGGGAGATAAGCGACCGTTGGTCGCTTATCTCCACAAATAGGGCAAAAATGTGTTTTTCCAAAATCTTCCTGATGGTGCCGTTAGATGGGACAGATGCGTTTTGATTACATGACTGTAGAGATACTGTGCGATTTGCGTGATTTTAGGGCAAAATCTGTAGGAGCAGTGTCCATAAATGTGTTTTAAAAAATCGGCCTGCAGGTGGCGCTAAATGGGACAGATCCATGTTGATGAGATGAGTGTAGACATACTGTGTACCGATTTGCGTGATTTTAGGGCAAAATCTGTAGGAGCAGTGTCCAAAAATGTGTTTGAAAAAATCGGCCTGAAATATGGGACAGATCCATGTTGATGACATGAGTGTAGACATACTGTGTAGTGATGTTCGTGATTTTAGGGCAAAATCTGTAGGAGCAGTGTCCAAAAATGTGTTTTTAAAAATCGGCCTGAAGGTGGCGCTATATGGGACAGATCCATGTTGATGAGATGAGTGTAGACATACTGTGTAGCGAATTGCGTGATTTTAGGGCAAAAATTGTAGGAGCAGTGGCCAAAAATGTGTTTTAAAAATCGGCCTGAAGGTGGCGCAATATGGGACAGATCCAAGTTGATGAAATGAGTGTAGACATACTGTGTACCGATTTGCGTGATTTTAGGGCAAAAATTGTAGGAGCAGTGTCCAAAAATGTGTTTTGCAAGAATCGGCCTCATGGTGGCGCTAGAAGAGGGCCATGTGAGAAATGAGGGGTGGGGTCTCCGCGCCGCCTTGGCGGACGAATAGGTACCGGCCCCGGCTCTCCCGGACGCTCCTAGCCCGAGTTACGGTATTTTATGTGAGCTGCAGTGGAGGGGGTCCTCCACTGGGGGCGTCACCACTTTTGCATCCGTTCTGGAGCACCAGGAGTCGGTGGTCCCCGGGAATTCCCTGTGAGCAGCCCCGGTGGTCATTTGGTAATTTTTGCACATTTGGTCATTCTTTACACCTGGGGGTCCCCCAGGGACCTGGGGGTCTCTGGAGCTCTGGGGAGTGAGGAGTGTGTGTGCAAAATTTGGCATGGATCGGGGCAACGGTTGCGGAGATATGAGCAGGGCAAAAGTGTGACGTGTGACGTGTGACAGACTGAGGGAGGGACGGACGGACTGACAGTCGGTGGAGGTTTGGATAGTATAGGAGTGCAAGTAACTGCGACCTACGGTCGCAATAAAGTACAGTACTTATAAAGGTATTTAGTTACTTTACACCACTGTCAACCACACCTAGTTGTATTGTGAAGCCAATTCTCAATCAGGCTAATAGACCGTTTGTCAGCCTTCTGATTGGTCCCTGAGACTCCCTGACTGGCCAACCAGAAAAAAACATTCACTTTTTGCTATCGGGGGTGGAGTTTGTGCAGTGGAGAATGTTGCTTCAGGCTTTCAAAAACTGTCCGCAGTGCGCGACACGGAGATCGGCCGGTACGGTGATAGCGACGGCAAGCGTCAAGCGATCTCGCTCATCATAACGAATAAGCTTCAACAAACTAGTTCACATGTACCTTATCAATGGTCTAAGAGTCACGATTGGGTACATATAATTTAAATGGGCAGAATTACGAAAAGCCAGCCTATTATGTGAGGAGAAACATTCTCTCTGTCCTCTTCCTAGTACCCAAGATGCAATGCGCTTCTCTTTCTATCTCTGATCCAGAGGATTAAACTAATTAAAACATTTATTTTTCGGGGGAAAACTACTGTTTTGCTATGTAATTACTGTACCTTTTTCTTCCCTTTTTATTAATATCACGTAGATGTGTTTTTTGTGGTACTTTATATAGCTGTAATGAGGCTATGAAGGGGAAAAAAATCCCATCCACTTCCACTATAAAAGAATCTGCAAAGAGGATTCTGTCCCACTGGGATTAAACACATTAAAACATATATTTTCGGGTAAACCCCCTGTTTTGCAATGTAACTACTGTACCTTTGTCTTCCCTTTTTATTAATATCACCTAGGTGTTTTTCCTTTGGTACTTTATATAGCTGTAATGAGGCTATGAAGGGAAAAAAAATCCCATCCACTTCCACTATAAAAACAATCTGCCCAGGGTTAATGTCCCATCATAGTAACAGGGCAGAATGGGGCGGGATTTACAAAAGGGTTTATTACAATCACCACTGGCCAGTGCTGGAAGCAGTAAGAACATTCTACTAGGGCTGCACTCACACCAAAGTAGGCCTACATATGAGAGTGGATTCCCGTGCATTCCGCCAATGCATTTCAATGAGAAAGGAGCGGTTTCATGCCAGTAGAGGATTTCTGAAAACAACGCTCCATTCTCATTGAAACACATTGGCAGAATGTGGGGTGCAGCCTTATAGCTGTAAAAGTAGTAATACCACAATAAAAAATAAATAAATAAAACTCTGTAGGCCTAAAGAGTAAAAGTCCTGTATTTCTTCCGAAATTGTAATTGTATTCAACATTTTACTTGAGTACGAAAGCATTGGCAATGCATCAAAAATATTCTGGTACCAAATACAAAGGTACCGTAATAGTAGGCTATTCATTATTTTAAGAATGTGTCCAAATCTTTCAGAAAATAGCAGATCTACAAGCTCTAGCGGCTATTTTTGAAAAGCTGAAGAATATAATAGGGCTTTATTGGTTAATGTCTGTTTTGTATTACTAATCTAAGCCTATACCTAATTAGTAACTAAAGCTTTCAAATAATTGTAGTGGAGTAAATGTACAATATTTGCCTCTGAGATATAGTGGAGTAGACGTATGAATTTGAAACATGGACATACTCAAGTAAAGTAAAAGTACCATAAAATTGTACTTACATATAGTGCTTGAGTACTTCGACATCTCCTTCTCCGTCTTCCCCTTTCTCTCATTCGTGAACAAGACCCCGAGATACTTAAACTCCTTAGTCGCTAAATCGCACTGTGGTGAAGAAAAGAGTTGAGCCGGAAGGCAAAGCTCTCTGTCTACCGAGCAATCTTCGTTCCTACTCTCACCTATGGTCATGAAGTGTGGGTCATGACCGAAAGTATAAGGTCGCGGGTGCAAGTGGCCGAAATGGGTTTCCTCAGACGGGTGGCTGGTATCTCCCTTAGAGATAGGGTGAGAAGTTCAGTCACCCGAGAGAGACTTGGAGTAGAACCGCTGCTCCTACACTTGGAAAGGAGTCAGCTTAGGTGGTTCGGGCATCTAGTACGGATGACTCCCGAGCGCCTTCCTAGGAAGGTCCTCGATGCGCGTCCCACTGGGAGGAGACCCCGTGGCAGACCAAAGACCAGATGGAGGGATTATATCTCCAAACTGGCTTGGGAGCGCCTCGGTATACTCCCTGAGGGAGTGGAGGAAGTTGCTCGGGATAAGGAAATCTGGAGGTCTCAGTTGGAACTGTTACCCCCGCGACCCGATTCCGGATAAGCGGTTGAAGATGGATGGATGGATGGAGTACTTCGACATTGGCCATTGGCTACTGAAACTATGGATATAGGGAAAATGAGACCGTTCAATACTGCTCTTAAGGCATTTTGTCAATGCTGCTCTCAGAGCATCATGAATGATATGCATATTATAGACCAATGTTAAATTGCTGCTCTGTCTTAGACAATGCCTTGTCTTATCACACAACTGGGAGAAGAAACTGCTTCAAGCACCTGTTGCAAACTCACCTGTGGAAAGGATGCATCAAAGTAAAGACAATTTAGATATTGTTAATTTACTGAAAGGTTTTATATTTCTTAATAGAGTTTGTTGTTCTGGCTATGCATTGCCTGCAACACATTGCCTGCTGTGTATGGCCACAGGCTACAGCAGTTGTACAAATCTAGATTTTCAGGCAGCTATGCTGCCTTCAAATCTAGTTTAAAGTGGTCTCCATATGTGGGCAATGTCTGTCAGTCCGTCAGTCAGTCGGTCTGTCACACATCACACTTTTGCCCTGCTCATATCTCCGAAACCGTTGCCCCGATCCATCCAATTCTCACATGGCCCTCTTCTAGCGCCACCATGAGGCCGATTCTTGCAAAACACATTTTTGGACACTGCTCCTACAATTTTTGCTCTAAAATGACGCAAACCGGCACACAGTATATCTACACTCATCTCATCAACCTGGATCTGTCCCATTTAGCGCCACCTTCAGGACGATTTTTTAACACATTTTTGGACACTGCTCCTACAGATTTTGCCCTAAAATCACGCAAAACGCTACACAGTATGTCTACACTCATGTCATCAACATGGATCTGTCCCATATAGCGCCACCATCAGGCCGATTTTTTTAAACACATTTTTGGACACTGCTCCTACAGATTTTGCCCTAAAATCACACAAATCGGTACACAGTATGTCTACACTCATGTCATCAACATGGATCTGTCCCATATAGCGCCACCATCAGGCCGATTATTTCAAACACATTTTTGGACACTGCTCCTACACATTTTGGCCTAAAATCACGCTGCGACCTGACGGTTGCTTATCTCCCGATTAGGGAGTCTTACTGGTGTAGTCTAGTATGCAGCTGGTGGGGGGCTGTAACAGGTGACCTTTGACCTTCTGTTCTCTACATTGAATCATACTTTTCTGCAACTATCCATCCACGACCACATCACATCTACTGTACTTTACTTTCTTATGCCTTTGAATTTGTGACAACACAAAAGTCAGTAAGTCACAGATGATCAACGTCCCCTCTCTTCTATCTTGGGTCAGCTTACTCCACAGTTCAGCAATACCTTTGTCCATGTTTGGCAATTAAACACACAGTTTTAGATGAGATATGAATTGGAAATGAATACTGCAAAAGGTATGTATATAATGTCTGTCATTATTAAATTAAGGAGACCAATCGTCTAACAATATATAAAGTACCAAAGACTGTGAGTAGATTATTGGACGATTCACTTCACCCTCTGATTTCACAAGCAAATCTAGTTCAGACAGCAAACAGACAAATACTGCACAATGTTTGAAGATAAGGACACACACAATGTAATGTGTGTCCCTAAATACATTCAATACCCTAAATACATTATTTTTCTTTGAAAAACACTGACAATGATGATAGCATATGTATAACAAATATAATATGAGCCAACAGGCAATATTTCAATTTAAAAAAAAAAAAAGTTAATAATCAAGTATACGGTAGATACAAAGTGACCCAGCATTTTAAGTTCTGGGGTACATCTATGCCGTCATACACAATTGAGAGCCAGCTGCAAAACAAGGACATTTCATCTGTTGTCCTTGCATTTGGACCCAAAGGCTATAGGCAGGCTCCAGAACCAGTCTTGTCATAGCTACTTACTAGTGTCTTTGTGATGGTCACTTATTTGATCCAGACATGAAGCCTTATTTAAAATTAAAATACAAAAAAAGGGAAAAGAAGTCATACTCATTCTGGAGATTGTAGGAAACATTCTGCCTCTCCTTTGGGTCCAAGTGTGGTTATTTCAGACAGAACACATCTCTACTGCAAGGACAAACAATTCAGTCAACAATGTCCTTGTTTTGCAGCTGGCTTTTGAATCCTGTGACTTTCTATCTAGACTGTAACGGTCAAGACTGGCCACACAGAAATTCTAGAATTGGGGATGACAGCGTAGTTTCACCTTTTGGAATTAACATTTTGGGTCACAACCTTGTATATTTAAAGACTATAGAATTGATTGTTAATATAGCGACCCATATATTAGGCCTATTCCTCTTTATTCAGTTACACTTGAAGGCCTACAACCTATATAAAATAGTCATGCTACTACATGTTGAATGACATTGTCATCACACTAATTATATTCTCTGCATTATTCAAAGGAAACATTGAAATATACAGTAAAAGTGTAAAATGATACTGACACCTATTGAACCTCTTTGCATCCAATTTTGGCTTTGGAGTTAATGGTTTGTGTCCTTCTCTTTGCACCTATAGGACCCTGTTGTGATTGTGCTGTGTTTTGGCACTGCACCTGTTAGGAGGAGGGTGAAGTTAATAGGCAAATTAACCTACTTTTACGATAATATAAATTATTACATGCAATAACTGTCTGTGAACATTCAGTTCAAAAGTGATATCTGCTTATTATTTCCAGAGACACATCAGGAAGGTATGCCTACTGTATATCAGTGCAACAACTTGTTGAGCTATATAGTAATAGTAGGCTATAACTATACTATGCCTATAGCTTATAGGTTTTTACATAATCCTTACCAGATCCTGGTGCTTGGTTTCATTTGACTATTACTGTTTAGCAGTTTTGTAAGGTGAGTTGACTGCATCACCCTTCCTGATTATCTGATGTTACATATTCATTTCCCCATCTGACCATATACTTTATATTGGATTTCCAATGCAAATTATTCTGTAGACTAACTGCTGTTGCTTTGTTCTGCCTGGTTTATAGCTGCTGTCGAGCTCCAAGCTCCATCATTAATTAGCCTGGATTTCCACTAGGCCAAGCTGCAGGATCACTTGTTTTGTCTCTGTAAAAGTTAAACTGGTATTTGTATTGCATTTGTTTGAAGCAAGCAAATATATTACAATGCAATAGTGTAACACATTTCTGCGACCTCTTTTGTACGTCATCGAAGTGCTTTGTGATAACAGGATGAATCATGTGGAAGATCTCTTTTAGTCTGTTGACAATCTCTGACACA
Source organism: Nannobrachium achirus (assembly GCF_963921795.1). Taxonomy (NCBI): domain Eukaryota; kingdom Metazoa; phylum Chordata; class Actinopteri; order Myctophiformes; family Myctophidae; genus Nannobrachium; species Nannobrachium achirus. The sequence continues at coordinate 15,283,238 of NC_137826.1, forward strand.
TTGTGCAGAGTGCAGACAGCATTGTTTACCTTTTACAACATGGTGAGTGATGCATGCTAACCCCGTGTTGCGCTATACGTTCATGCATTTCACTTGTTCCTCTCCACCTGGTGTGTGTGTGTGGCTACAGTGTGGCCTAACAGTGGCATACAGTAGGCTACATGTCCTGGTGAACATTATGAAGACATAATCTCGCTGTCTCAGAGTCAGAACAATACTCAATTGTAATGCCACATCTGAATGGTGGATTTTGTCTGTCCCTCAAGCGGGCGTCCAATCACGTGCCGCCTTACATGATAAGGGTATTTTCACTATGTACAGTATGTTGCAAAAACTGTTGTGATCGTTTAAGTCTAACGGGGGTCTCTAACGGGGGTCCGGCTGGAGCAGCACGCTTGCTAAGGTGGGTCGTTGCGGGTGAGTGCTGGAACAGCGGTTCTATTTTCCTAAACATTTTCTCCCGATTCATCAGTAGCAGCACAACACCCAGGAAGCTATGGTATGGCAAGTACAGTCACTCAACTGAAACTGACTGTGAGTCTGTCTGTGACTAACCTTTTCAATGGCATGGCAATGGGATCGCTTTTATAACGAGGTGGCCCACACATTTGCAGTGACCTTTGCCTAAGCAAGTCGATCGCGCAAAAAGATCAACTTTTGCGAGTGGCTCGGGGTCAGATTGCGAGTGATGTTAACATGGCTGAGGCCATCATCAGTGCAATAATAACGTCTGTGTGTGTGTGTGTGTGTGTGTGTGTGTGTGTGTGTGTCTCTCTCATTCTCCCTCTCTCTCTGTGAACATCAGCCTCGATCGGTGACTGGAACACTTTGCGAACGGGGGGGAGGGGAGGGCAAGATGGACAAGATGAGAAATGTGTTCGAGGAAAGCGAAAGTATTCCTCAAAATGTCACTGAAAACTTGTTGTAATTCCACTTAAATCCGTGCATATATTATGTGAGGCGCTCGATCGGGAAGGGGGGGGGGGGGCTCGCATGCGTTGTCGATTCGCCGACGATCACATTCATCCGGGGCGAAGTGTGTGTGTGAGAGTGTGTGTTCTTCCAGTCAGCGCTGCTGTATAACTGTTATGTGTCAATAAGTTAAAACAAGCTGGACGCTCGTTGAAGGATGAGAGGGCCCTGCTACTGCTGCTGCCACTGTACATCAGAGGTAGGTATGGCGAGGGTATTATTGAGCCGCCGTACATGACAGAGAACCTGTAGTTCTTCAATCTTTCATTCAATCCGAGTCGCAAGCTCTCATTCAGATCACTCTGAAAACGCTGTTATTATCGCCTGCCTTTGGACATGATGTCCTCCCTCAACCCGTGTGTGTGTCTCTCAACCCTTTCGTTATTTCCCCACACACACACCGAGATCGCATTCACAACTTGTGGCCACGCAACTCGCCCTCTCCTCCGCTGTTGTTCAATTTCTAATTCACAGTCGCGGTGGAATCGGCGTGTAAATAGGCGATATAAAGCAAAACTGTTTCTCTCTGTGTGTGTGAGAGGTGGTATGATCCCCCCCTTTAACCCCCCCTCCCACCGCCACCATCCGCATCAAATGCAACGGCTACAAAAACCAAACCTAATAGTTTGTGTATCGATCGGTTGCATAAACCAACTGACCACTTTTGTTTTTGCAGGCGTCTTGTTGTTCGGCCACAGTGTTTTGCCAGTGGGGACTTGAACACCATTGCATGTAAATGCTGTGACACGTCCAGTAGTCAGTCAGTCAGTGGGGCTGCTGTATACGTAAAGTGCTAGCACACTAGGCTAAGTAGCTACTTTTATTCCTAGTATAACTGGCAGGACATGGAGCTACCGTTCGGCAAAACGTCGCTGGACGGATGCATGTGTCCGGCTAGAACATCCCCAGTTTAATTAATGAACGGGGTGGCTTTGGTCGCGTGTGGCAGACATTCGGCCAGATATTGCATGATCAGTCTGAGAGTTGGAGACTAGACAGAGTGAGATCTCTCTCTCTCTCTCTATACTAAACACTGACTGGCTGCACTTGGTTGGTCGGTTCTCTCTCTCTCTCTCCCTCCAAAGCAAGATGGACTCTCTCTCATTCGCCTGTCTGTGTCTGTCTGTCTTGTCAGACTCCGGAGATCGACGTTTTTCTCGCTCGGAAATGAAAACGTGAGCTCGCCAGTCACACGCGCGTCAGGAGCACTAGGTAGGCGAATGTCAGCGAACGAACCCCCCCTAAAAGAATGCGTTGTTGTTGCACCCGAAACCCCCAATAGAGTCACTCAAGACTTCACTCTGGAGTGTGTGTGTGTACGGTCCAATCGGGCATCAGCACTTTTACCTGAAAACAACTAAACCTCTGCGCAGCGATTGACTGCCGCACTAAACTGTGCGTTTTAATGTAACCGAGCGAGAGACGACAAGGGGCTTTAATACATTGTGTTACATTTGGCGGATGATCGCGGGGCTTTGGCCTGCATGGATGCTTTGCTTGCTTTGGACTGGAAGGGTGGATTGACTACGCGACTGAAATGGTCAGTGACAAGCAAAATGTCCCACCATAGTTTCTCTCGCCTAGGACTCTGCGCAGTGGTGGAAAAACTGTACTCGCATGTTTTACTTGAGTAAAAAGTAGCAATACTGCACTGTAGAAAATCTCCAGTAAAGAGTCCAGAATTCAGAATTTACTTCAGTAAAAGTACAAAAGTATTGGTATAAAAATGTACTTATATACCCAAAGTAAGAACTGAAGTTGGCCTAATCGTTATACAGAATGTCCCGTTTCAAGTTTTCAAATGTATAAACATCATTTGAAAATAGCAGATCTACAAGCTCACAATGCGATCGGCTATTTTCAAATGTCAGAAATGTAGCTATACAGTTGTAATAATAATCAAACTCATAGCTAAAGTTTTCAAATAAATGTAGTAGAGTAAAAGTACAATATTTGCCTCTGAGATGTAGTGGAGTAGAAGTAAAAGTATTGGAAATTGGAAATACTCAAGTAAAGTAGGCTACAAACACCTAAAAAGCACAGTACTTAAGTAAATGTACTTTACCCCTGGTGTATGTGTGTGTGTACTAATCATAGAGTATATATAAAAGGTACTAATGCGGTTTCACTCGATTATGAAGTTGCTTTTGTCATTTCGGTGCTGTGTTTTTGTTTTGCCATGATTGTTGCAGCACTTAATCATTTAACACTTGATGAGACTAATGCCTTGTATTTTCATAGGGCATCTTCATTGCATGACAAAGACTGAGTGGCAGCTTCCATCTTCATCACCCCATACAGCATTTCCATAGTTTGTTCTTAAGTAAGTATCCCCGTTTTCCTGTTCAGTACATGGTTCTCAAACTTTTTTTAATTTCAAGGGCCGTTTCATTTGTACACACTCAGAGTTACAGACCTGTGAGGGTCCATTTAGAACCACCTTGGAACTCGGAGGGTCCTGGGACCCCACTTTGAGAACCACTGATCAATAACTACTCTTAAATCTGTTTTCACCATAGTGGCAATTTCCTTTTCATTTCGGCACAACAGTGTTGTAGTCCTAATCATTTCTTCATTAATTGTTAATTTTGGTTGTAATAGAGGCGAGCAACAAAGTTTGACGTAATTTACCCATCCTACCTGGTTCACGTTTCCCCCCCCCCCCATTCTGAATTACCATAGACTTTTTTTCATTTCGCGTCATATAAGAACTGTCAAACATAAACAAATCATCTAAGCGGTTTGACTCATATCACCTGATGGTGAGAAAACGCTAATGTTACTGTCGCCGAATAAGTTCCATTTTCGCTTGAAACAGGCTTTATCAAATATGAGTGACTGACTATCATAAACCATGCAGAGCCACCTCCCCAACAATATCGCGCAAACCGTTTGTTTATTTTTGGACCACAATGCTTATATGAGACGATTTTTAGATGACCCAATGTTATTCTCCACAGAGAAATTACTGCCGTGAACCGGGGGATGAGCGAGTCACGTCATTGATTAATTGTTGTTATTATTTATAGATTTTCACACACAATCTGTAAATCGATGTCACTATTACTCACTATAATGTAATCTTGCCATTTTGTGTCTACACAATACATGATGTCTGGACATCTCTGTCCAGCAAAGAGACCACAAGCGTAAAGTCTGCATCAAGGTGAGGTGAGGCGAAGTTGAACGATTCAACTTGGATTCAACTTGACTCCCAGGTTATTTCCTTGATTAAGTTATATTGACATTGTAGGCATTTAGCAGACCCACTTAGAATGACAATGCAACAGCAGAATGGATTAAACATCCCAGATCACCAGACTTAAAAAACAAGTCGTAACTGCCTGAGAGTCCCTAGAGTATTTGATGAATTTCTCCTTGTTAAAGAATTTAAAAGAGACAGAAAACTTGTTATTGGTGCAAAATCTGTTTCAGTGTTAATTAACAAATATTATTATCAGATTGACCTCCCAGGTTTTATAATCTAGAATGTGCTTCTACTGACATTAAGTATGTCGATGGTGATAATTAATAATAAGAAAAGTCATAATACCGTTTAATATAATTACCTTGTCAAAAACATTGCTTCTACAGGGTTGGCAGATAAGACAAAATATCCATGAACTAACCAGCATGGCAGTTGGTGGAAAATAATAAACAGATGAATAAGTTATTATTGAATAGTCGATGTCAAGCATTGTTTTCACATCAGGACTTCAATCATCACTACCCAAGTCAACTGGAAGGGTAACATGATATTGGTTCGACCTCCCGTTGGTTCGACCACCTAAACCTATCCTTAACCCTAACCTCAGTAAAACTTGCGCTGGTGAATGCTAACCTGCCGACGCTGGTGAATGCTAACCTGGTCGGACCAACAGGAGGTCTAACCTATGCTCAGTCCCCAACTGGAAGAGCCTCGCTTGATATAAACAATTAAGTCTAGATCAGGGATAGGCAACCTTGGCACGGGTGCCAACATTGGCACAGGGGAGGGTGATCACTGGCACACTGGCAGAAGTAAGTAAGAGAGAAGAGTTTTATTTTAAAATCAAATCTTTTTTTTTAAATGACAGTTAAATTAAAGGAGCTATAGTCAACCTTTTCATTGTAGGGCCGACACTTTGTTTCCTTAACAGCCCCATAGGGGAGAGAAGAGTTTTATTTTAAAATCAAATCTTTTTTTTTAAATGACAGTTAAATTAAAGGAGCTATAGTCAACTTTTTCATTGTAGGGCCGACACTTTGTTTCCTTAACAGCCCCATAGGGTTCCCATAGGGGCTGTTAAGTCTGACATCATTTTGTAGGCAGAGGAGAACTTTTGCTCCCAGTTTCCGTGAATCTTTTTACTATTTTTACTATTTACAAATTTTTCTTCTCTTTGTTGTTGAAAGGAAAGTGGTAGAATTATACTTTAGTCGTTATTTTTGTCTCGAATCTGTTGAAATAGCGAGGAACAGATAATAAATTGATAATAAATCTGTTTGGAGGTCTGACTACAAAATGATGTCACGGCTTAAAAGCCCGTACAAAGTGTCGGTCTGACAATGGCCAAAATGATTATTTTATCATTATTTTACGCTTTTTGTGGTAATTCTTGAATAGAAACACATATATGAAGCTTATTTTTTTATAAAATATTTTCGAAACATTATTTTTATTTTAGCATCCGTTTTTCAAGAAAAAGTTGACTATAGCTCCTTTAAGTCACCTAATTTACAGCGAATTACATCCTGCACATAATTCTACATTCATTAAAACTGAACGCTGACTGGGGAGGGAATCGGGGAGATAGGTGGATTATTGCTCTAATCTAATGCTCGTTATAACAATGTTCTGCCAATCAAAATATGTGAGAATGTTTGATGGCTTGTCATTAAAACTTACATGGCACACTGACTGACTAGAAAATAAAAAACATGGCACTTAATTTCAAAAAGGTTGCTGACACCTGGTCTAGATTGTTAATTGAACTCGGTGTCCAATGTAATGGACCCATAAAATAAGCATGAGTTAAATGAACACTGGATTTTGCAGTGCACCTTTGTTATGGGTTGGTTTCCGTTTGATGAAAATCATAATTGTAGCATCAAAAGGTAACACTCCACAACTCCCTACAGCCACCACAAACATCACCATGACATCCAATATGATTTGGCAATGAAGGACAATAAAAATAAATCACAAAATCACATGATTTGGCAATGAAAGACAATAAAAATAAATCACAAAACCCCAGCCACCAGACCACACAAACCCTCAATAAACGCAAACGTTAAAGCGCATCGCCATATCGCTCACGTTCCCAAAGGCACAAAGAGATTACAGAAGTCATCACCTATCACTTGGACAAAGATATGGCCCCAATCAACACCGTTCAAAAGGAGCGGTTTAAATGAAAAAAATGAAATGAAAATTTCAAAAGCGTTTGTGGCCAACCCATCTGGGTGGGCCGCGTGCATTTTCAGAGCATATTTATTTCAATGATCAATCAATCAATCGATTGTGTTCCGGCTTGGATCAACTACCGTAGTATACTATAATTTTAAGACCTGGAACCGAGTGCAGCACTGCGAGCTTGTAGATCTGCTATTTTTTGAAAAATCTTGAAAATGTGTGCAAATCTCAAATGTGTTTGAATATCTTTGAGTCGACTTCTAAATCCTTCCTCTAATCAGTGGTTCTCAAACTTTTTCATGTCAAGGACCCCCAAAATTACAGGTATTTGGCCGCAGACCCCCATCTCAAAATATGTTGTTCCAGGGACCCCCAGAAGCAAATATTTGAGTTACAATTGTTTGCTTTTAAATATTCAAAGACTTGCAAAAAAAGAATCTTGATTTTCAAAAAAAGCAGATCTACAAACTTGCACAATGCAGCATGGCACTCGGTGCTGCGCTGTGAGCTTGTAGATCTGCTATTTTTCAATAGTCAAAGCATTAAATAATTCTAGGCCTAAATGGCTTAAGTTCCTTTTTATTGGTGTCACAAAGAAAAGAAGATTTGTTTTTAAAGGTTTTAAAAGAGTAATATAATAATAGTATAATATTCTTTATTTATTTTTAGTATATGAATGTTATATCAAGTTGGGCCCACTTGCAATACTCTCATGGCCCACCAGTGGTCCCCAGCCAGAATCAGTGGTTTAAAAAAAAAACGCGATAAAGAAGCTAGAGAAGTGAACCTACACTACCTGCCCTGCACACTCAAGTGTTCAAACGACAGTCAAGGCAGAACTGGATAAAGAATGATTAATACATCAAACGTATGCCGGTTTTGCGCTCCAAAAATAGCAGATCTGCAAGTTCACAATATGTCACAAATCACAATGCGTTGTGAACTTGTATTCCTGCTATTTTTGTCGAGCAACACAGTGATACAATAAAAATATAAATCGGGCTTAAGCCTCAAAATGAGCATAGTCCTTGTGTTCAGTTGTCCAAAAATAACTGGGTTTATTTTCATTGTAATTATTTCTAAAGCTGTAACTTTTCATTCTATGTTTTCATATAGAGCAGCATTTAAGTTAATGACTTTGATTAACCGTTCTAGAGGAAAATAAGATAAAGTCCAACACTTTGTTTTAAATGAAGCACTTTGGTGATGATGTTAATATAAGTTCTCTAAAAATGTAGGATGTCCATAATTACAACACCAGAGGCAGCGCCACAGATCACGTTCAAGCAACCCAGAGTCACCTCAAACAAAGGGTCAAACTCGTTCTTCTGCTATACCACCAAAATGTGGAAAGCCTTACCGAAGGCCTTAAAGGATTGTGGATCCCTAGCATCCTCTAAAATCGCCCTGAAAAACCACTTACAGGCGGCAGCCGTTCGCAACTGGTAAAAACAAACCTAGCCCAGCCCTCCCCTCCCCTGACCCATCTTTGTATTTACCTACAGTATTGTTTTATGTTCCTTTTTTTCTGACTATATCTACTGCATAGTACTGTGATCTATGTTATATGAGATACGTCAATGATTTCCTGTGGAAATAAGCCAAGCGCTTTTCTAGGATCTCCTTTTAGTAGACCTCGTACCAGTGAACTGTACCGTCATGAAACTGTACCTTTTTCTATGCAAACTTCTAAGAAAGTCCTCAATCAATCAAAATCAATCAATCAATCAATCAAAGTCAGTTTAAAACCCTGTCTAGACAGGGACAGACTTAAAATAAGAATTGTGTGAGAGAATCGTGATCTCAATTCTTAGGTCGTGATTCACATTTGAGCAAGAATCGTGCAGCCCTAGTGTATTTGTGGCTGTGCTGTGACAGCTATCGGCTCCTAAACCTAATCTAACCCTTCCGACTCCTATCATGGAGGTCTTTGATTCAGACATCATGCAGACACCCCTGCTCCACTTCAATAAACCTTTCTTTCAGCTCCACAATGCAATGTAGCATTTATGTCGTTTATGAACCCATTTAGGCCTAGAATTATCGAACGCTTTAACCAGCGAAAAATAGCAGATATACAAGCTCACAGCGCGGCACCGAGTGCCGCGCTGCGAGCTTGTAGATCTGCTATTTTTGGAAAAAGTTGTGAAAATGCGTGCACATCTTTGAATGTATGTATTTTCAAAGCGAACGTTTGTAACTCAAATTTTGCTTCTGGGTGGTCCCTGGAACAAAATATTTTGAGATAGGGGGTCCGTGGCCAAATACATATCATTTTGGGGGTCCCACATGAAAAGGTTTGAGAACCACTGACATAGTAGGCTAGTCTCTCAAGAACAGACTAACTGAGCTCCAGTTAAAGTGAGAAGGACCTTTTCTTTGACGATGGCTGGCCAGATTGCTGACATAGAAACATAGGTTTTTCAAAAAATCTTAGAAGAATTCAAAAGACACTTATAGAATCTGGTCAAAATTCTAATATTCACGATTTTTCAACAATAGCAGATATACAAGCTCGCAGCGCCGCGCTGTGAGCTTGTATATCTGCTATTTTTCAATAGTTAAAGCATAAAATAATGATACACAATAATGTGTACCCGTTCTAAATGGGTTAATCACCCTCAACCCTCTATAGCAGTGGTTCTCAAACTGTTTGGGCTTCAGTACCCCCTTTTCCTGATTGCTGAATCCAAGTACCCCCTTTGATCGACAACAACATTTTGATTAGAAAATACTGACATCAAAAGTCCAGTTTTTATGTCAATATGTTGAAAATAAAAGAAAGTAGCCTGTTGTTTTCTATTCAGTAACAGTAAAATGCATTCTTAATTTTGTTTAAGGAACACGTTCACATACATTTGTGAATATTTTATCATTAATAACCGTAAAATAAATATTTACATTTGACATTTTCTCCCAAGTAACCCATGTAGTACCTCCGCGTACCCCTAGGGGTACACATACCCCCATTTGCAAAACACTGCTCTATAGGCTACTTAGTAAAACGGACCTAAGCTCTTTTTTCACGCTACAACACCACATCTTGTGACGGGTTGTGACTTGTGAGCTTGTAGATCTGCTATTGTTGGCGAATGTTCCCTCAGAATAGGGATGCTGGGGGTAGGACCATTAATAAGGAAACGTACGTGTGTGTGTGTGTTGTTGTTGGGACAAATGCCGTGCTCTTGTTGGCTGTTGCTAGGCACTGTCCTCAAGATTGATGTGTAAATTCAATATTTTTTTAAATGACCGAGGCAGACACAGACAGCTCAAAGACTAGGGGAGGCTCTGATGGACATCTTGACCCGCTACTTTCACTAGAGCCACAGTGCCAACCAAACACGCTGATCATACCTCGAATCTGATTTAGCTTTCCCTTTTCCGATCTTAAAAAATGTGTCTGCGATGACAAAATGGAGCTAAATACAGTCCTCAATACATATCCTGCGGTCTGAGAAAGTACATAAGTTATTCATGAGCCCATGCACTTGTAGCAACCAGCAACCAATCAACAGCGGGTTCAAACCCATTGGCGTGCAGTATTTTGGAACGGGCCACTCTGGCATCTTAACCACATGGACCCCAGGGCCTGGCGTCTCTTGCGTCTCCCTACATTCAGCAGTAATCGCAGATCTACAAGCTCACAATGTGATCTTGTTGATCGTCTGTTTTCGGGCGAAAAGATTTGATGTAAAGGGGAAAAGGAAAGGCCCAATAGACCCCTAGGGATCCTGGTCCGTGAAGTATTATAGAATTTAAGTGATTAACCACTTTCACCATGGAGTATTTTGGGCATGTCCAGGGCCGTAGCACGTCTAATCAGCGCTCTATGCAAGCTCTCTCGAATGCGCCTCTCTCCACTCTTTTTTTGTGGGTTTTGGCGTGACTTTAGTCGGTTTTGGGCTGATTTTGGGCCGGTTTGGGGCTGGTTTGGGTCCACTCCCTCCATTTCGGCGCCCCCTCTAGGATGGCGCTCTAGGTGGCCGCTTAGCTCGCCTATAGTTAAAAATGTCATTATAGGCAAAAACTTTACAGCAATTTAATAACATTTAAAAAAATTGTTGATCTACAAACTCACACTATGGCTCAACGTGGGTGTGTTGTCAGCTTGTAGATCTGCTATTTTCACTATTTTTCAAATGGGGCTTAAATTTACACAATTAAAATAGTTGCACGTCTTCTTTTCCTTTTGGCTGTTCCCTTCAGGGGTCGCCACAGCGAATCTGCCTCCATCCCACCCTGTCCTCTGCTTCCTCTTCTTTCACTACATCCATACATCTCCTGATCTGCTGAAAACAGCAGATCTACAAGCACACAACGCCTCACATCGCGAGGCGTTGTGTGCTTGTAGATCGGCTGTTTTCACTAGTTTTGTGCGACAGTCTTATATGATGAAGCAGGGCTTTGCTTTATCAAAAGACGTACACATTTGAAACTTGGAGATACGAGGTTTCTGCCCGACAGTGACGATACTTTAGTGATTATGTTGCGTAGGAAAACGTTGAGATAGCCATTTTGGTTAGAACTGACTGAAAATAACTTTGTACTTCAAGTTTAAAATGATACTAAATATTTTTTCAAGTGTCCAAATAAATTCCAAATATTATCATATTATCTCGCGGCACCCCTGGACTGCCGTCACAGCACCAAAGGGTGCCCCGTCACCCACTTTGAAAACCCCTGCTCTAGGCCTCCTGCCTGGCAGTTCCAACCTCAGCATCCTTCTACCGATATGCTCACTATCCCTCCTCTGTACAAAGTAAACCATCTCAGTCTGGCCTCTGGCTTTATCATGTATCAGACTTTATTTTTGGGGGACTTTTCCGTCACTTTTCCATGGCTGAGGACCTGTTTTAGAAAGGTTAACATCCATTGGAATCAGGAAGAAATAAGCATGTGTGGAAATGTCAGTTAATCTAGTGCTGATCAAATAGATGCTGATTAGCCTACTGACTCATGGTTCTCATTGAGTTCCTTTTTGATCAGTAATGCTACATGGGGAAATCTCATCACTACTCATTGATGTCCTTAAAGTGACACAGTGATGGTGTTCGTCACTCAAACCCTGTATCAGTGTTTCTCAAACCTTTTTAATTGCAGCCAAGGACCCCCAAGACCCCCATAACTGAGAATGTACAAATGTAGGTATCAATTATTGCCCCCATGGAACCCACCTAAGGACCCCTGGGGGTCCCCAGACCGCACTTTGACAACCACTGCCCTATATATAACTTTCAACACCATTCACAGAGGTCACCAAAGGTGTTTACCCCTCATTTTGCTTCCTAGTCTACACCAAATCTCTTTGCCCCAAAATAGATGATCTACAAGCTCATAACGTATCGCAATGTGATACTTGTATCTTGGCTGCGTGTAAGGTTTATTTTTTTATCCGAGTGCAATTTTATATTATGTATAATCATGTAAGCTAAAATCCAAAATGATAATAGCATTTGAGCAGTTCATATTCTGTTGAATGCATCTCATTGGTCTTTCCTTGTGGTATGGTCTGGAGCACAGTTGTGTAATGAAAGTATTAGCTTTGTAAATGACTAGACATCAAAGTCATTAGTAGGTAAACCGGTTTAAAAATATGCTGTTTGATGTTGCACATGGGTCCTTAAATAGCTGGGATTCTCCAAGGCCATTTTCCCATTGAGTTAAGTGAGAGAATTAGCATTGTAAATAAGAGGTGATGAAATCAAGGTCAGGAGGGGGTTCATTTTGGCTCTCTTAACTTATTCCCATGGTCTTGTTCTAGCAAAGCAAATAAAGATGCAAGCAGAAATGATGCTGTCTAAAGGGAAGGTAATTAATTCATTTAGGAACTTGCTAGTACCGTACGTACTCTGCTCACTAATTATGCTCCATTCCAGATTATGAGAAACATAATTCAGCAGTTCTCAAACCTTTCATATCAAGGAAGGACCCACACATGAATGTATTCAGCTACGGACCCCCATCAGAAAATAATTTGTGCCAGGGACCCCCATACAAGATTCGTGCTGTTAAAATATTACAAATCTTGAAACTCTCTTCAAGATTTTTAGAAAATAGCAGATATTTGAAATTGCTATATTAACACAGTGGTTCTCGACCTTTTCAGGTCGCGACCCCCCAAATAATCATATTTTAACTGGGACCCCCCCCCCCCCCCCCATCCATGAGCACTAAAGAGTCGAGGCATTACATTTTGTATAACACGGTTCTATTGTGAATATAGCAGATCTACATGCTCACAACACCTCAACACAACACCTCGCGTATCTCATATAACAATAAACACTGGGAGTGTGATGAATATACTGTACAATCTGGAAATGCGTCATGAATATTTCAAACTATTAACTTGGTGATGCCTCATACAAGTTGATGCTTTTTACATTATGTAGTCATTACACAATTATACTACTATTACACTACAAAGCATACTACGCCTGTATCATCCTTTAAGGCTGAAATCAGGTTTTACTTACAGTATGCATTGCAGCACAGCCGCAGTGTTTCCTAAACGTGGTTTGCGGACCGCATTTTTTTAAAAGATTTGTTTTTGGGCTTTTATGCCTTGATTGATTGATTGATTGATTGAAGACTTTATTAGTTTGCATAGAAAAAGGTACAGTTTCATGACGGTACAGTTCACTGGTACAAGGTCAACTAAAAGGAGATCCCAGAAAAGCACTTGGCTTATTTACACAGGAAACCATTGAAGTATCTCATATAACATTGAATGACAGACGGATAGAACAAACATAAAATAAAAATAAATAAATAAAATAAAAAGTGCAAAAAAATATATACAATAGGTAAATACAAAGAAGGGTCAGAGGAGGGTCAGGCTGGGCTAGGTTTGTTTTTGCCAGTTGCGAACGGCTGCTGCCTGTAAGTGGTTTCTCAGGGCGATTTTAAAGGATGCTAGGGAACCACACTCCTTTAAGGCCTTCGGTAAGGACAGTAGACTGACAGGAAATGGGGGGAGAGATGGGGAGTGACACGCGGCAAAGGTCATCCGGATCGGGAATCGAACCGTCAACGCTGCCAGGCATCCATGCCTATGTGGCAATGCCTAAGTGGTATGCGCCATTGCGCCTGGACCAGTAGGCCAGCGGGCGTCTCCCCCCCCCCCCCCCCCCCCCCCCCCCCCCCAGACCCATTTTTATGGGTTGAGAGTAAATGTAATCCCCCTTTCTTTCATTTTTTCATAGCAATGCATTATGAGACTAGATCAGCTGTTTTTGAAATGGTTATTTTGTAAGTTGGGGTCCTGGGAAGACACCAAATTTCTCTTTTGTGTCTCAAGCTGAAAAAGTTTGGGAACCTCCGCATTTTATTGATTGAGTTAATGAATACTATCGGTGTATCGGGCAGATGGCTCACAGAAATGAGGAAAGAAAACGGGCTGGTGAAGATGACTACCAGACTAGTCTGTTGTGTTATTTTATTATTTCTTTTTGACAAAAGCAGATCTCTACAAACTCACACAACGCATCATAAATGTGAGCTTGATTGCTACTTTAGCCACACAACACCACCATACTGTATGATGAAGTATAAAACTGAACTTAAGTGTTAAGAAACACAATGTAGTGCATTGTGTATCAAGTGTGATCATATTGCATGGCATTTACAGTATACAGTCTTTAAAATGAATGCAATTACTTGCATTTTCCCTCTCCTTTTTGCCCACTATTTGCATTAGAGCATTTTCTTTTTATAGCTGCCATGGGAACTAACTGCCAGACTGTTAGCTAGCTCTTGATATCGATTGTTTCAAACTAACAAATTAGTTGCAAATTAACCTTCTGGGGTGAAATGGAACATTCATTCAGTGAGAGAGAGACTGTAGCAGAACTAATGTACATATGCATGCTCCCACCTTTTTGTTAACTTGATAAATATTTTCCATGTTCTACACCAGTGTTTCTCAAACCTTTTTCTGCATGGGCACACTTTTCATGTCCCAAGAATCCATGGGCAGACGAACAAAATACGGGGGTGTAAATATCGTCACTGTCGGGAAGAAACCTTGTATGTCCAAGTTTCAAATTTGTACGTTTCTTCGCAAAGTAAAGCCCTGCTTCATCATACAAGGCTGTCGCACAACAGTAGTGAAAACAGCAGATCTACAAGCACACAACGCCTCGCACCGCGAGGCGTTGTGTGCTTGTGCTAGTACATTTTAAAAATGATAAATACAATACTTTCAAGCAGTTTCAAGGGGCACACTTGACCCTTCTCAGGGGCACACCAAAGGTCCCTAGGCACAGTGGTTGAGAAACACTGCTCTAAACCATTGTCCCCCTCTTATAAACAAATCAGGTTTCATAGTGATCTTTCAAATGTGAAATGGGTGCATGAAATGTGCATTTCATTCACACATTCATATAGAATGACATGGGGGCAGAGCAGCCACTTGGGAGCTGTTGTTCCCAGTTCGATCCCCCTCTCCCCTTGTGCTGGTGTCGGAAGTGTCCTTGAGCAAGACAATGTACCCCCTATGAGCATGTTGGAAGCCTTGCATGGTTTCCAACGTGTGTGTGTGTGTGTGTATAGTCGTCAGCCTGAGTGTAAGTCAGGTGCTCTTGCACTTACAACTAAACTTTGGCTTAGTTGCTCACAAACAAGTGGATCAGATGTCAAAATATTTATGCCAAATATATATACGTATTAGGGATGGGGCGATATGAAAATGTAATATCACGATTATTGTGACAAAATAAATCGCGATTTACGATATTATCACGTTAATCTTGTAGATCGGCTATTTTTTGACAAAGACATTTGATAGAGTGAAAAAAGACTGTATCAAGTACGTATATTATAAGTACCTTTTACCAATTATAGGGGGTTTAAGTGGTACCAGATATGCAGCTCAGCAAATAAAAGGTGAATTGATCTCAGTGCATGATGGAGGACGATATCACGATAGATTGAATCTCCACGATACGATTATCGTGAGTGTTTTTTATCACGATAAACGATAATATCGTATATCGTCCCATCCCTAATACGTATATCACATTGAGCCTAGCGTCCCGACTACTAGGCATGTCAACATCGGTGAACATTCTGCAAAAACAGAACCCCTCCGTCGTTCCATTCACTCTTTCTCTTTCTCCGTTCTGCCTGTACTCACTGGCAAAGCACGCTTGAATGAACAATTTGCAGATTTGAGACAAATGTGAAGTGCATTACAAATAATGTATTATTATAATGTTATTATTATCCTGTAACAGGATAACTTACTTTTGCATTTCCTTCTTGTCCATATCTTTGCCATTTAAAGCGCTGCCGTATGTGCAGAGGAAAGACCTGATCGTCTTCTGTGCCTGGTATTCACTCGCCACATGGATAAAAAGTCAAATAAGAATTCTCCAAGTGGAGATAGCTTATCTTTATAATATAGCCTATATGTCTTGAACCTTTGTGGTTACGCTGTTGGTAGCGTATAGCTCATGATGCTTAGTCCTACACATCCATCAGTCAGATGAAACATTGCTGGTAATGATCGTTGTGAATCATGTCAGATCCTACACTGATGAGTTTCCTCCGTACATGTCTGTTCTGCAGGCGCGGTGGTACCAGGAAGGGGTAAATCATGTCAAATTCAGCATTGATGAGTTTTCTGCTTGCCTGTCTGTGTGTTCGTTCTGCAGGCGCCGTAGTACCATGAAGGGTGGAGGAAGGGGTAAGGAGCCACCTGTTGTGGGGGAGATCAGTGGCAAGCGCCCCAAGCGTAAGTGTCTTCAGTGGCACCCGCTTCTCTCCAAGAAGGCCCTGGACTTTTCAGAGGAAGAAGAGGAGGAAGATGAAGAGGAATTGGACAAGGTAATTGTGATGCTCGTGTTGTTGTGTGACTGCTAGTTTTCTTGATTTGACCCTTCTATCAAAGGGTGATACAATTTTACAAAGAGTTACTTACTGTAAGCAGTGCACACACATGCAGTGGTGGAAAAAGTACGCTCATTCTTTACTTAAGTAAAAGTATCAATATTTCAATTTAGAAATACACTGTTACAAGTCTGGAATTCTAAAGTTACTTGAGTAAACGTACACCGGTATTGTTATCAAAATGCACTTAAAGTACCAAAAGTAGAAAGTGCTCATTGTGCAGAAGGTCCCATTTCACAAGTTTTCAAATGTATAAATGTTTAAGAATCCTTTGAAAATGGCAGCTCTACAAGCTCACAATGCGTTGCATCGCGACATTGTGAGCTTGTAGATCTACTAAAATATAGGGCTGAAGTGGTTAATGTATCTTTTGTAATAATAATCAGAATCTGCAAAGTGAGTTGTTAGTAGAGGAGTAACTGTAGTGGAGTAAAAGTACAATATTTGCCTCTGAGATGTAGCAGAGTAGAAGTAGTAAAAGTACAGAAAATTGGAAATACTCCTAAGTAAAAATACCTTGAATGTGTACCGTACTTTGGTACAGTACTTAGTTACTTTACACCACTGCATATACGCTGATTGGAGATGGGTAAAGAGCTTCTGAATGGTGTGTCAGCAGCCAGAGCTGTGCAAACAGGCCCAGGGAGCAGAGGTCCAGTGCGGAGTCCCGGCGGAGGAAGTGGAGGAGGACGCGTCTGAACAGCGCGCTCGCCGACCCATGAATGCCTTCCTCCTCTTCTGTAAGCGCCACCGCTCGCTGGTGCGGCAGGAGCACCCGCGCCTGGACAACCGCGGGGCCACCAAGATACTGGCTGACTGGTGGGCAGTTCTGGAGCCAAAGGAGAAGCAGAAGTACACTGACATGGCCAAGGAGGTGAGCAAGGGTCGTTTTCACATCTTGCGTTGAATTGATGTTGAACTTTGGTACTGTAGAACAGGGGTTCCCAAACCTTTTTTGTCTCGGGGCACCCCATAAATATTTTTTTTAATCCGAGGCACCCCTACATTATAACTTTCACTCCCAGCACCTTATATTTATAGCATATTGTCGTGGTCGGGTGGAAACCTTGTGTGTCCAAAACCGTTCGTTTTGTATTTATCATCTATAAAATGTACTAAACTAGTGAAAACAGCAGATCTACAAGCACAAGCGTTGTGTGCTTGTAGATCGGCTGTTTTCGCTAGTTTCGTGAGACAGTCTTGTATGATGAAGCGGGGCTTTGCTTTACCAAAAGACGTACACATTTGAAACTTAGAGATACAAAGTTTCTGCCCGACAGTGACGATATTTTAGTGATTATCTTGCGAGGAAAACATTGAGATAATAGCCATTTTGGTTAGAACTGACTGAAAATAACTTTTTACTTCAAGTTTAAAATGATACTAAATATCAGTGTCCAAATAAATTCCAAATATTATCAAAACCCCTGCTGTAGAACACTGAGTATTCATGGGTTGTAATTGTAGTCCTACACCCGCCATGTTGAGGACCAACACAGGTGTTCTGATTGGCGTATAACATTAGTTCTGTGCCAATCAGACAAATCAAACAGCTGAGTTGGTCCTCAATAGGGTGGGTGTAGGACTACAATTGCAACCCATGAATTGGGTACCAAGCCCAGAAATGGACACGCATAAAGCAAATTCTTAAACAAGAGTTATCACCTTTTGCGTCTCGCCCCCCCAATAGTAGGGTGATTTCGCATAC
Organism: Nannobrachium achirus; assembly: GCF_963921795.1. Lineage (NCBI taxonomy): Eukaryota > Metazoa > Chordata > Actinopteri > Myctophiformes > Myctophidae > Nannobrachium > Nannobrachium achirus. The sequence goes on from NC_137826.1 coordinate 15,301,207, forward strand.
TTTGTAATCATTTCATATGGCGCGGAAGCAGATGTAAACAATGGAGCCTGTTAAATCTGTGGTAGCAACAGATGAATGCCTGGGAAGGCATTAATTGATTGCCAAGCACGAGTTTCCTGAGATTAATTAGTTTTGATTAAAAATCCAAAATCAGATCGCCAATCCAAGGTGCGTAAGTGCCCCAAAGATGGTGCTTCCAGTTTGGATCGGAAAACGGAACCGGATCTGCATTCCTTTGGCTGGAACAACCCACCACTTCCTGTCTCATGGTTTATTTCTTATGTAAACACTCAGCAACAGTAGCATGGATTAAAAAAATAGCAGATCTACAAGCTCGCAGCGCGGCACTCGGTGCCGCGCTGTGAGCTTGTATATCTGCTATTTTTCACTGGTTAAAGCATTCAATAATTCTAGGCCTAAATGGGTTACGGTGGGGTCTTTTGCGATCGCAAACGGACTGCGGCGTGACACGCGATCGTGCGCGCGATCGTGCAAGATCCTTGCACCATTGTGCACGATGGACATGCACGTGCCCATGTTAAAAAGTAAAGTCACTTGACCTGTCGATGTGATTGGTAAAAAACTATCATTTAACCTACTTTGATTGGTCCTGGCCTCAGACAAAAAGGAGCGACTTAGTTGAGCACGTTAAATGGCTTGATTTGTGTTATAACACTCATTGAATTTGATAGAAGATCTTGTGTTACAGCTAAATCTGTGACCCATCGGATCCTGTGACGCTAGAGGGCGCCAAATAGGATTGGTACAGCATAACATGAATAAAGCCATTTTATTTTCCCTTAAGCATCATGATCAAACTGTATGTTTTGCCATGCAATGAAGAAACAAGACGGGGTCTAATAACCCACGTGGATCTTTGACTTCATGTGGCCAGTCTATGATGTCAGTTACTGGATCTGTGATGTATGTTGGTCTCCATATTTGGGCATGGTTTCAGCCTGATATAACCACCATACTTTCATATCTGTTTATGCTCTTGACCTACTGGCAGTGTGCACATGAAATTTGGCGCTGGTTTGCGAGATTAGCACCAAACAAACAGACAGATAGAAGTCTTGCCCCATGCAGAAAACACAATTGCTTGTTTGATGATTGACAATACTTGTATAGATAGACTTAACCATCGTAGCCATTATAGATAAACGTACCATCATTTAAAACCCAAGAATCTACAAAGGTTGAAAATTATTTCAAAAGAACGTGGCCTCTAGTTGAGGGCGATATACCTTTCCGTATGTTTATCAACAGCATGCAATTGATGGGTTTGCAAGTTTGACACAGCAGTGGAATCAGTACAACTGGCGCTGAGGACTAAAAATGGTTGGCCTAATGAAAAGGGACAACCAGCCATTTATTGCATTTTATTTCACCAACTCAACTCAGTCAGAGTGTCCAATCCAGTCAATGTGGTTCTCCAAAGAAAGGGGAAGAGGGAAGTCATATTTATTTGCCGGTTAGATTCGACTGTCGGTTCATCAGACTTGTTCATTGTCAGTGGGATATTTCTGACACACCTACAGTACATCCAGGAATGCCATATCAACTGTTACAATTTAGTAGATTCACACTACTTGGGAATCTAAACACTGACCACATATCTATTTTGTTAACACCTGCATGGAACTCTGAGGAAAATCTGTACTGTGTAGTTATTGGCTAAGTGTGCCAGTATACTGTTCCTCAAATTTGGGGCCCTTGTGGGACTTTGTGGGCCATAATATAAACCTCTCTGCTAATTTCTAGAACCATACTGAAATGCAGCGGTGGCGTGATAATAAGGTTCAAGGTTACAGTTTAATTGTCCCTTAGGGAAATGTATCTTGGACAAATATGCAGGCATATGTCATATGACTGCTAGGTGTTACCAAGTGCCCACAACAAAATGAATAGTGATTCATAATTCCAACACAATATTGATACATTGTGACACGCGGTACTGAGTAAGACCTTGTGCAAACGCCGCCCACTCAGATATCACGTCCTCTCGTTCCTCTCGTCATCCCTTCATCATTCAACATGGATGTGGCCATTCCAGTGTTAGTTGTTATCTCCACCAGCCGAACTTACTGTGTTTGTAATAGTTGTATAATGGTTGACATAGCACCATGTACCGGTATTATGTTTTATTTGGCAACCAATAATAACAGAAGTGTCTTTAATGTGTTTATTGTTTTGTGTTGCATCTCATGTAGTTGGATGTAGGCCTACATGTATGCAGGCATGATTGATGTGTGAGATCTTTCTTATTTGGGAGCACTCTTTTCTGTGGTTGGTTCTGCAGCTTTGTATTTCTTTGTTCCAAGCACATCCGTTTGTTTCATTTTATTGATAAACATATTGATTGACCTTTGCAATTAAATGTCTTCTAAACAAAGGGTTGACCTACTTTTCTTGGTGTAAAGTATATGTTAGAACAATTTCTAACAAAGTGGGGTCCGAGGACCCCCAGGGGTCCTTGATGGGGTTCTATAGGGTCTCCTCCACCAAACTTAGCTAACATAGCATAAAAAACTGTTTTGCTGCTTAATCTTAGCCAATGTATATACTGTAAGCTGCTCAAGACATTATGACATAAACTACACATTTATGTTATACCACAGAAAGTAAGAGCTTACCTGTTGTCTGTCATCTTTTTTCTTTTTCTTTTAACCCCATCTCTTCTACCTGGTCTAATTTTAGTACAAAGACGCGTTTATGAAGGCAAACCCTGGCTACAAGTGGTGCCCCACCACCAACAAACCGGTCAAGAGCCCAACGTGCCAGCCAGTCAGCAACCCACGCAAAAAAGTTTGGTCTTTCTCTTCCAACTCTGCCAAGGACTCTGTCACTGCCAAAAAAATGCCCAAGACGGACAGCACGCCACAGCTCAATTTCGCTATGGCAGGTGTGTAAAAAAAAATAATAATAAAATAAAATAAATTGTTGCTCGTGGAAACCTTGTATTATTATTTTTTAAATAGAATTCATAAAAATGACAGATCTAAACGCACTGCGATGCAATGCGTTGTGAGCTTGTAGCTCTGCTATTTTCACTACCTTTGTGTGACACTGTATGACGAAGCAAGGCATCAATTTAGTAAAAAAATATAATTCTACCACTTTTTGTGGTCACATGTTCAGATACTGGATTCTGATTGGCTTAAAACAGTGGTGAATCAGTCAACAACCTTGAGTTGGCTCATGGACCCCGCCCACGGAAACAATTAATGATTGTAACTAAATAACCTTGCAAGTTACAACTGTGTTTTCTTTCATTTATATGGTAGAAGTGGTAGAAAAGCTATTTACCATTCGTGGGTTGTTGGCTGATTTACCACCGTTTCGGGTTGTGTGGCACTTGGCTTCGCCTCGTGACACAACCCTGAAACAGTGGTAAATCAGCCAACAACCCACTCCCTCTCATGGTAAATGGCTTACCTAACAAAAGTTGACATAAGGTGATACAGAGGACTTAAAGGTGATACACCATGCATTTAAAAAGTATTTATGTCATATTGTTTATGTCCCAAAAACTTTTTTCAAAAGGTTTGAGGCTAAATTACCACTCCTAAATAGAGAGCCTCTCTCATTTTTGAATGGCTCTCAGAGCATTTCAGCTGCAGTACCACCTTTGGCCTGAACTGCGCCACCCCCCCCAAAATATTTGAAAAAAAAATGTTTTATGATAAAAAAATTTGATGATGACGTCACAATCGGCAGATGACGTCACAATCGGCAGCAAATCTGGACAGCCTGTTTTGAGAACCCGTGGGATACTTTTAACCTTCGCCTTCTCAAAACCAGAGAAAGACACAACGGTCAGAAATGGGACTTTGTGAGGATAGAAGGTGCTAGTGGGACCCCAAAAAAAGGTTTTAAAATAGGAAAAGTGAAATTTCATGGTGTATCACCTTTAAGGAGTTTCTTCCCAACAGCAACGATATCTTGAATGATTATTAGTGGTATGCACTATGGGTACGCCTCTTGTTTTGACATGCTTATTGTGGTTCTCTCATCAGATCCAACCAAGATGGGAGGCCTGAGCATGCTGCTTCTGGCAGGGGAACATGCCCTCACTACCAGAGAGGTAGGTCACAGGCAGCACCCTGCCTTCTATGCACCACTTCTCAACCACGTGGCCTAAATTAGTCTGTAGTTGTAGAGGCGAAGCTCCTGTTGGAATACTTTTTATTATTCAAATTATTTTTATATTATAATATTCTTAGGGTTATTATTTGTATATTAGAATATTATTATTATTTATTTTCTCATCTGTGTCTATGGGGCTGTTAAGTCTGACATCATTTTGTAGGCAGAGGAGAACTTTTGGGGGCAAAAGGCCCCAGCGCCCGTGAATCTTTTTACTATTTTTACTATTTACAATTTTTCTTCTCTTTGTTGTTGAAAGGAAAGTGGTAGAATTATACTTTAGTCGTTATTTTTGTCTCGTATCTGTTGATATAGCGAGGGACAGATAATGATAATAAATCTACTTGGAGGTCTGACTACAAAATGATGTCACGGCTTAAAAGCCCCATAGTACCGGTAGTCCAAGGAACTGATTGGTCGCTTTTTATTAAACGTAATACTGATGGAGGAAAGTATCTCCCATTCACACAACCTATGACCTTTCCTCTAGCGCCACCAACACACCAAACCTTTCTTATAGTCATCTTTTAGGCTTTTTTTCAGGGCCGAGACGGATGTGTAGAGAGACGGGAAACACAGAGCCCAGGGGAGTGACGTGATAGGCTATATCAAGGTTGAGAATCCCTGAAATAGACCAACTAACAGCTTCTTGTGTGTCCCCTGTTGTCAGGTCCCTTCCAGTGCTGCTAAACCCAGTCTACCTGAAGCAACAAGTGTGGGAAAGCCCTTTGCAGGCGTTAAGAAAGAGGTGTGTTTTCAGATTAGATTTCTTTTGCTTAAGCTCTCATAAAGCTTGCATTCTCTCTCCTAGGGCAGTATTTCATGGACTATAAAGCCACGGACCCCCATAACTGTGACAGTAGTACAGATGGCTGCCCTATGGGACAAACATGATGATTGACACACACAGGGGCGTCACAAGGGGGGCAAAAGTGGGACTGAGTTACTAGGGCCCAAGGTGGAGGGGCCTTAATTATTTTAGTTTTAGTTTAGTTAGTTTAGTTTTTAGTTTAGCTATTGAAAAATAGCAGATATTCAAGCTCACAGCGCGGCACCGAGTGCTACACTGCAAGCTTGTAGATCTGCTAGTTTTGAAAAGTCGTAAAAATGTGTGAAAATCTTTGAAAATATTTATTTTTTAAGCAAACATTTGTAACTCAAACTTTTTTTCTGGGGGGTCCCTGGAATATATTTTCAATAGTTAAAACACCAAACCTTGCGCCTTCAAATTAAGAGTGATTTACACCATTTTCACAATAACCACAGGGGTGGACATAATTATGTTTTAATGATAACAATTACATTTGCTCATCATGTGAAAAGTAATAGTATTGTCAGTGACATAAGTAAGTAAATAGTTGTATTGTAAGGGTCATTCAGAGACTGGGGGAGGGGGATGTGCACCCTTTATCCCCCCTGATGACGGGCTTGCTTAACCCATGTAGAACGGGTACACATTATTGCGTATCATTATTTTATGCTTTAACTATTGAAAAATAGCAGATATACAAGCTCACAGCGCGGCACCGAGTGCCGCGCTGCAAGCTTGTAGATCTGCTATTTTTGAAACATTGTGAAAATTTGAATTTTGACCCGATTCTATGTAAGTGTCTTTTGAATCCTTCTAAGATTTTTTGAAAAACCTATGTTTCCATGTCATCAATCTGGCCAGCCATCGTCAAAGAAAAGGTCCTTTTCACTTAAATGGAGCTCAGTTAGTCTGTTCTTGAGAGACTACTATGTCATTGGTTCTCAAACCTTTTCATGTGAAGGACCCCCAAAATTATATTTATTTGGCCACGGACACCCATCTCAAAATATTTAGTTCCAGGGACCCCCCAGAAGCAAAATTTGAGTTACAAACGTTCGCTTTGAACATACATATATTCAAAGATTTGCAAACATTTTCACGACTTTTTCAAAGGTGCCGCACTGTGAGCTTGTATATCTGCTATTTTTCACTGGTTAAAGCATTCAATAATTCTAGGCCTAAATGGCTTAAAGTCTGACCTTCAAAACGTGTCAATATTATTATTTTCTTCTTTAAAGACTTTATAATTGGCTTTTGTGTAGATGGGGTAAAATGAATCATATGAAAAAAATTGCTGGCAGAAGCAAACCTCAAGTGCATCGATCAAAAGGTTACAGTGCATAGGTTTTAATTGAACGTGGTTGTGTCATGTTATGCTGCATCTGCACTTGCTTATTGGAACATTTGGTAACAAGAGGAAATCCTGTTTGCCATCTTTTTGAAAGAAAAATAGCTTCCTATCATTATAATATCCAATAACAATGGAATGCTTGCCCCAGTTCCCCAGCAGATCAGTGGTTGGCAGTGTATTTGGTTGATTATAGATGAAATCACTGGCTAAATAATTCCCATCTCTACCTATAGAGATCATCTGAAACCATACAGAAGAGAGGGCCCGACATCACTAAAAGCACAGTCAAGGCTCCACTGTCCCCACCGACGGAGGTATGATTATTATTATCAGAATACATTTTCTGTTACTGCACAGAATTTTGTCGTTTAATGCCATGAATGTACAGTAGTTATTTTACAGCTCCTGGCTTGGAAAAATGAAAAACTCACAGTTTGTATAGTTTACCGTATTTTCTTTCCAAGCAGTATTGCACTTGTAGTGGTTCCCAAACCTTTTGGGCTCCGATCAATGGAACTTACAATACAAGTTCTTCTTCATCGGTATCACAAAGAAAACGTATTTGTCAAGATGTTAAAGAAAATAATACCATGACATTTTTTGTTTTGTTTATATTATCACTCTTGGAGCCATACACATCCAGGGACAAGATAAGGGGGCAGGGGAGGGGGGGTGGGTGTGTGTGCCAGGCAGTGTTATCTCATCCACAGACGAGTTAACTGTTGCCATGGTTACCAGCTAAACGGGTGCCGTGGTAGCGGCTGGTGAGCGAAAACACTACATATCCCATCATGCAACTCGGCCGCCTGCATTATTGATTGATTGATTGAATCATTTATTCGGACACATCATGAATAACAATGACAAGTACAAACAACACAACATTGTAGCACAGTCCGGTTACACATCCAGTCCAAAAAGGAACATCCCAATAAGACCGTTACGGCCTTGTTTACGTTGGAAGTCCAAATCAATTCATCGCAAAGTAGAACAAGAACACCATTTAATGTCAAGGAATTCGACACTTTTGTGGCAGTATTGTAGAAGGAGAATTTACCCATATTTGTGCTACATGTTTGTACTATCAGGTTAGAATTATCAGGTTATCTAATTATTATTAGAATGTATTTTTAGTTCCAAGAGTTGTTCTCCAGAAAGCGTGTAGGTAGGGGATTGGCCGTAGTAGGTTTATCTTTATAGCCCACATGAGTGCAATCTTATAGCAGAAATGGCTATTCTGAAGATGATAATCTACCCATATGTACAGAAAATGTCCTGTGTTGTTCTCAAAGCCATAATGTCCAATTCATTTCAATGGGTCTACAGTATATTTAATGTAAAGTCAAAGACTAGGAGGCCAGAGTCCTTTGTATTGTTTCTGGCTCTGGGAGTTGGCTGTAAATGTCCATTAATACAAATTGAAACTGAAATTCATGTTTTTTCCTTAACCCCTCTACTGTACTCTACTCTAATTTGATAAATGTGTCTTCACAGTCTACATCTATGGCACCAGAGGGAAAGCAGTGCCCGCAGTCTGCTCTCTTCCAGCTTGCTGAGGTAAATCTAGAGTCAACACATATCCAGTAGAGTTTGAATCCATACCTTCAGATGGCATGAATAAACGTTGAATTATTATTTTTTTAGATGTGCTTGGCGTCCGAAGCCTGCAAGATGGAGACCGCAGCCTCCCAGCCACAGGACACCACGTCTCCGTCCTCTGTCAAAGACAAAACAAACGCAGAGGTAAAGGCAGAGGAGGAGACAGGAAACCATCCCTCGTCCCCTCAAACGACATCCCCCTTGCCCTCCATCTCCTCCTCTACCTCGGCCGACGTCGTTCCCGCACAACCCGGCAGCCAAAATGCACGTGTCAAAAAGAAGAGCAAGAAGAAAGAGTCAAACGCCCACGACGGGAGCCCTTCGGCTAAGAAGAAAGGCGGTCAGGCGGAGTCGGACCTGGACAGCATCTTTTGCACGATCGAGGCGGTGGCCAAAGGGGCGTGGGAAGAGGCCGAGGAAAAACCCAAGAAGAGGACTCAAGTCAGTGCCGCCGCCGGGGGCTCCTCCTCTAGCTTGCCCAAAAAGAAGAGCAAGCCCAAAGCCAAGACCCCTCCTAAGGAAAGCGAGGAAGAGATGGAGGTGGACCACGGGCACAGCGAGCGGCTTGACTTTGCCGAGGTGGCGATGAAGGAGGAGACGACGACGACTCCGTTCCACCCAGAGAAAGACGCGGACGAAGCGGAGACTAAAAGCACAGAATCCCAGGGCGGCGTGGGCGAGCACGACGCCCCCTCCAGCCCCCTGAGGCACGACGAGGAGGAAAAGGAGCGGGTGAAGGACGACCAGGTTGACGCAGAGGCCCGCGGGTCCAGGAAGTCGGAGAGAAGCTGCAAAGGGGCCTTGTACAAGACCCTGGTCTCTGAAGGAATGCTGACATCGCTGAGAGCCAACATAGACCGAGGTACCCCATATCAAGACTCGGTTAACCACATAAGCCCTCGCGTCACTATTCTGGAGCAAATATTCTGCCAAAGACGTAACATCTAAGCTCTAGGGATGGGACGATACGCGATATTATCGTTTATCGTGATAAAAAACACTCAGGATAATCGTATCGTGGAGATTTAATTTATCGTGATATCGTCCTCCGTCACGCACTGGGATCAAGTCACCTTTTATTTGCAGAGCTGCATATCCGGTACCACTTAAACCCTCTATAATTGGTAAAAGCCTAAAAGGTACTTAGATATGTACTTGATACAGTTTTTTTTCACTCTGTATCAAATGTCTTTGCCAAAAAATAGCTGATCTACAAGCTCACAACGCGTCGCAACTGCAACGCTTTGTGAGCTTGTAGATCGGCTATTTTTTGGCAAATGTTCCGCACCCAGGATAATGGATTTTGATTATCGCGATAATATTGTAAATTGCGATTTCTTTTGTCACAATAATCGTGATATGAAATTTTCATATCGTCCTGTCCCTACTAAGCTCACAATTTGTCCAAACTTGTCACAAAGCAACGCGTTGTGGGGAACTTAAGTTCAGGGAGGGCGGGACCCCAGTCAACTAAGTACTGTATATACAGTAGGCTTTTAATGGTTAAAGGCAAATCAGTGAACAAAATGTGAGCTAGGTTTGCTATAATGAATGTTTTACACCTTCTAGGTAAAAGAGGTGCATTCCGTGGATCTGAAGATGGAAACTGGCCTGATGACAACTGGGCTGTTTCTCAGGTGGGGCCGAGTAACCCCAAGAAACTGAAAAAGTCCAAGTCCAAAGATGAGTCTACGCAAGGGTTAGTATTTTGTCTTTATTATTTTGCATTTGTCACTACAGTTTAATAATCATTATTATTATTATTATTATTTTTTTTTTCTAGAGGTAGAAGCAGGCATGTTGTAAATAATGTGTTTGATGCAGTATCTGACTACTGCCAATGAGCTCTTGTAAATAATATCTATCACGTAGTGATATTTATTTTTTATACTGTACATTTATTGCATTTTATCATTTTATTATGTGCAAATTAATCATACGCTCAACTTGAAACGCCACATTTCAGCCTTGGAAAACTGGAGGAAGAGTTTGAGAAGAAGTTCAACAGTCTGCCTCAGTACAGCCCAATGACATTTGATAAGAAGAACTCTGCTGTTGCAAAGAAGAAGAAAGCGGACATCGCCACAACACAAGAGGAAGCACCCAAAGCTGTCAAAGGTAAGAACCAACTTACTGGAAACAAGTTCAAGTTGAATCTGGGATACTTTTGGTATTTCAGGGTGTGGCCAATTCCACCATTAATACTTTTCTCAATTTTCAAACAACACATTGGCTGTTGGTAATCAATACCAGCACAATAGCATCAGGAAACAATAAAATATTTCAAGATTTTAAGTGCATTTAAGTACTACCAGGACTTTATCAGTATCAGGTAAAGCCTCTATCATAGTACAATGTGAAAAGCTATCACCTCACTGTGGTGTAGTTTTCTAGCTATCACCTAAAAATGTATAACAAAGCCTAGGTGATAGCTAGAAAACTACACCACAGTTGAGGTGATAGCTCTTCACCTTGGACTATGATAGAGGCTTAACAGCAAATGTTCCCGAACTCAACTGATGGCCTGAGGATTACCGTATTACCCCAGACATCGGCAGATGGTCTTTATGTCCATTCTTCATCCATTTTGGGTTATAGCAGTGTTTCTCAAACTTTCAAATTTCAAGGTCTCTCCTTAACTCTGACTGTGTACAAATGGAACCAAATGAACCCGTTAGGGTTCATTTGGTTCCATTTGAACCAAATGAACCCCGTTAGGGTTCATTTGGTTCCATTTGTACACTGTCAGAGTTACAGACTTGTATGGGTCAATTTAGACCCCCCTAAAGGAACCCACAGAGTCCCTGGAATCCACTTTGAGAACCACTGGGTTATAGGGTGCAGGCACACTTGACTGAACCCTGCAAATGTAGTTGATGGTCACATAAAAAAGCCATATAACCACAAAATAACCAAGAAAGAAGCACCCGTCTGCTTTTATTCTATGATTTCAATGCACCAAGTTGACACTAAAGCTGCGTCTCAAGTCCTTAAATCAAATCCTATTTCCTATTTCCTTGCTTGTATGTTAGTCCCTCCCATTGAGGAAATGGAGAAGAGGAGACGTCCCATTTCTGATGACAACATCACAGGTGATAGGGCCAACTCCCTTGCAGGGGCGTTCTATTGTTAGTGGGCGGGGCTAACATACAAGCAGTGGCGTCAGTTCAGAAAAAGCTAAGGTATGGCAACATGACAGTCATGTTGCCATACCTTAGCAACAGGCATGATACATTTATTTTAAGAAGTACATTCTATTTTTCCCCCGTTTCTATGGTTCCTTGGGCTAAACGTGCCACAATTAACAATAATGCATTGCACCTGTGCAGCTGACCGGCGGAACCTGGGAATATACCATTTTGTCAAGATGGGGAGAATACAAGTGTGGAGAATATAATTATAATACCTTGTTAAAGTAACCATTTTGTTACATTTTGCATGTGTAGTTATTTTACTGTAATTTAACAACATAATAACCAGAACAGATAGACAAAGAGACATTCATGGATTTTCATTTAAAAGTAACTTTTATTTTCCCCCTGGACCCAGGGTATGGTAGCTGCATACCCCTGCCATACCCAATTGACGCCCCTGCATACAAGGAAATAGGAAAGAAGTGTAGGAAATAGGATCTAATTTAAGGACTTGAGACACAGCTTAGGACAACATGCCGGAAGATTGATACGTCACGTGTGATGTCACGCTAGTCAGAAGAATAGTATGTCGATACTAAGCAATTAGGACATCTGCAGTGCTTGGAGGTGGTCTTGCTATAGCCTAGCTGGAGCTAGACTTCATCCCCACACATGTTAAAACCTATGGTTAAAACATGGAGGGGATCTATACGCAGTTACTAGTTAGCTGCATTGTATATAGGCTGGCCCCAGGCTAGTCTTGCTACTCTCCTTGGACTGGATTGGGCACTACACATCTTTATTGTAGTTTGGACTTCATTTCAATTACCACTCTCCACCAGCAGAGGGAGACAACAGACATAAAACATACAGGTTGTAGCTTTAATGACTGTTGGCTTGCTCTGAGCATTAAATGTAGTTGCATTTTCCATAACTTGTGTTATTCAGAACATTCTTTGTTTGTTAAATCTAAGGCACTTTGACATCATAACATGGCACTCCCATGCTCTTTTTTTCCTTTGTTTATTTTTTTTGTCATATCAGGGTCATCTCCATCTCAGAAAAAGACATCATTCCACAAGATTGTTAGGAAGCATAAAGTCAAAAAGGAGAAACCAGCTGTGGATAAAGGTGAACTATTTTAGTATGTAAGGATTTAGTAACAGGGTTCCCACGGTCATGAAATTCCTGGAAATATTTTGAAATTAGAAAAATATTTTTCCAGTACTGGAAAGGTTTTGAAATTGATCAAGGGTCCTGGAAAGTCTGGGAAAAAATAGCTACTTTTATTTTTGGCTATGCCTGTCTTTGGGCATTGCACATAGGAGTAAGCAACACGTTATTGCGCTGAATTATTGTTATATCGTTGTTGTCGGGTGGAAACCTTGTATGTCCAAAACCATTCGTTTTGCATTTATCATTTTAAAAATGATTTAAACTAGTGAAAACAGCCGATCTACAAGCACACAACGTCTCGCGGTGCGAGGCGTTGTGTGCTTGTAGATCTGCTGTTTTCACTACTTTTGTGCAACGGCCTTGTATGATGAAGCAGGGCTTTACTTTGCGAAAGGACGTATACATTTTAAACTTGGAGATACGAGGTTTCCACCCGACAACGACGATATAGTCCTTGGAAATTGGGTTAAATATTCTGGAAAAGTTTTGGAAATTTATTGGAAAAAATGTGTGGGAACCCTGTAGTAAGGATGATACATAATGTGCTTTCCAGGAGGGATGGGACGATATGAAAGTTTCATATCACGATTATTGTGACAAAAGAAATCGCAATTTACGATATTATCGCGATAATCAAAATCCTTTATCCCAAGGCGGAACATTTGCCAAGAAATAGCAGATCTACAAGCTCACAACGCGCGTTGTGAGCTTGCAGATCTGCTATTTTTTGGCAAAGACATTTGATAGAGAGTGAAAAAGACTGCTCAAGTACGGTACATATATTATTAAGTACCTTTTACCAATTATGGAGGGTTTAAAGCTATAATGTGTAAGATGCTCAACTAGTGGTCAGTAGCCCTATAGCAAACCGCGGTCTTTCGGCCGTTTTTCGTACCTTCACACCCCCGCGTCTGCCTCCACAACGCCGAGAGCTATCTTTAGAGGGGTCCCTGGTTCCTGTGCGTTCAGGCATTCCGGAGAAACGGACTACTTCACCCTGCCTGGTAGGCGAGATTACCTTTTGAGTAAAGAGACACACGGGCGACTGCAAATATGGCCGCCATAGCGACCCCACTTCAAGATGCGCTGTGATAGGCCGGCAGTGTATAACCCTCGCTGTGATTGGCCGGTAGTGTGATGACGCAATTTTTCCACGAAAACCGGTCCCTGGTAGGGCTCATAGAAAACATATAAAGAGAAGGCTTTAGAAGCTGAAAATAACGGAGTGGGGGTTCTAAAACTTTAGCGATTTAACAGTTAGGACAATTTTAAGATTTGTTTTATAAAAAAAGTTACATGGTATAACTTTAAGTGGTACCGGATATGCAGCTCGGCAAATAAAAGGTGAATTGATCCCAGTGCATGACGGAGAATGATATCACGATATATTAAATCTCAACGATACGTTTACCGTGAGTGCTTTTTATCACGATAAACGATAATATCGCTTATCGTCCCATCCCTACTTTCAAGTACCACTAACCGTTTGTACTTAAAGGGATATTTCACTTTAAAAAACTCTTTTGGTCATTTTATCGTCTAATCAGGCTTTTATGAACACCATGAACAGTTTTTAATTTGCTTGATTCAATTTTTAGATATTTGATGTAAATGTTACCAGGCCATCCTCCTCTAGTTCCCCTCCCCATACACACCCATTGTAAGTTCAAACTCCATTTTAACCATGATAGATTCATTAAAAACACCCATTATTTTCCTGGTGACTCATACTACCCTCCTAATACGTGAGCAGGCCGCATTTTTTCGATAACCTTTTTCATTTATTTTTAATAATTCTTTATTGTATTAAATTTTTTCCATTTCCCCAAAGAAAATGCTCACGTATTAGGATACTAGGTAGTATGAGTCAACAGAAAAAATAATGGTTACAATGGGTGTGTATGGGGAGAGCTCCTGGGCCTGGAGGGCCTGATAACATTTACATCAAATATCTAAATATTGTTTTTTTTAAAGTGAAATATCCCTTTAATCTTCTCTTTATTCCATGTTATTGTTGAAAGTCAGTTTTTCCAAATGCTTTCTAACAGATTTAACACAGACAAAAAAAAACATTTCCATCAAGCTGACCAATGAGTGTAAATGAGTTCTTACTTTTAACCTAACCTCATTGTGTAAATTGCTCTGCAGATATTATTGATATAAATAGCATATTTAAATTCTTAATTATGCTTTGTGCATTCAGTGTTTTTTGTTTTTATTTTTATTTTAGTATAATATCTAATATATAACTGCTTGAACACAGATGTTTGCCACTGAGAATATTTTAAATTGCTTATTGCACCATTGATGTGCATTGCCAGCCATGTACTGTATGAACATTTACCATAACGGAACAATACGCTCATTGGATAGTCTACACTAGTGCTGTATCGCAGTGGTTCCCAAACATTCCAGGTCGAGACCCCAAAAGAGAGATTAGACGTTTGCCCAGGTCCCAACATATTGAAAACCTCAGATCTACGAGCGCACAACGCGTCTTATTTATGGAATTTCTTAGATTTGTATTTTATTTATTAAATTACTTTATATGTTTTTTTTTATCCATGAAAATCGTTGCTTTCGAGGGAATGTTTTTTGAAATGTTTTGACAATATGTAGGAAACAAAAAGAATCCCGACTCGGTGTTTGGGAAGCAGTGCTATCAACCTTTTCAGGCCGTGATCCCTCATATTTTAACTGGGGGACCCCCCCACCCTCACCCTGATGAGCACTAAGAGTTGAGGCATTATATTTTGTATAACACGGTTCTGTTTGTGAGGCGTGGTGAGCACGTAGATCTGCTATTTTCACAATTTCTGCCTCTAATATTTGACAATTTGGCCAATGTTTAATTAGTCATTTTAGAGGTATTAAAAAGTCCTTAAATTGTCACTTTAGAAATGTGCAGATACCCTCTATACACTTAAACTTTTGGTTGGTTTGTTTACTGTTGAGTGAGAAAACAATGTTGAACATTAAGTTAATCATCTGGAGACCCCCCCCCCCCCCCTAAAAAAAAAAAAAAAAAAAACAATATTTGGGGGACCAGTGCTGTAGAGAAGAACCAACCCCCCCCAGCTCATCTCAAGCCATAGCGCCATTGTGATTAACCTTTTCTCCACAGTAGTCGTGCAGAGTGATTCCACCATGGCGGATTCTGCTTCCAAAGCCAAATCATGTGCCCCCATTGCCACAATGTGCCCAGATGCCCAGGTTGCCACTAGTATGGAGATGCTAGTGGGCAGCCAGAAGAGAAAGGCCAGGAAGAGCAAGATCACCCATCTGGTGCGCACAGCTGACGGCAGTGTGTCCCCAGTTGAGGGTGAGTTAAAAATAACAATTGTTTATGTAGTTAGCTAGTTTGTTTCTTTGATAATTAACCCACAAACCCAATAGCCCACCACTTGTATAACATGTTGTATCTTCATTCTAATAATCTATGGGCCTCTTAACTCTGACATCATCTTGTAGGCGGAGGAGAACTTCTGGTGCCAACGAGGCACCAGCACCCGTGAATCTTTTTATTTTTCTTCTCTTTCTTGTTGACAGGAAAGTGGTAGAATTATAGTTTAGTCGTTATTTTTGTCTCGGATCTGTTGAAATAGCGAAGGACACAGCACTGCCCATATTGACATTAAATCTGCTTGGCACCAGCGGGGGGTCTGACTACAAAATGATGTCACGGCTTAAGAAGCCCATAGACATTTCTGGAATACTATATCTGAAATTCAACATCCTTTCATTGAAAGATTCTATGCTCTGCTTGTTAGATAGAGAGAGAGAGAGAGAGAGAGAGAGAGAGAGAGAGAGAGTGTGTTTGATTTTCATGTAGGCTAATGAAGCTATGTAAGGAATAAAGGCCTTTTATTTATTTATTCCTTTTGCAGAAGACAAAATTAGGGACCTGAACCAGGAACAGGATGAGAAGCCATTACCCCAAAATAAGTTATGCAAAGAAAAGGGGAGCTGTAGTAGCACCCCCAGACCAGAGGAGGCAGACAGAAGCACTGTACCACAAGAGTTGCCTGCTTTCTTCAGCTTGGCTGCACTGGCTGAAGTTGCAGCCATGGAAAACGTTCACAGGTAAGTTGTCTCCTAATGTTGGTGTACATTGAAAATCATATTCCTACTTTTCTACATTATGCAAGGGATAATTGACGGTGCGCTGGTTGTTGTTGAGAAAAGTTCATAATTCCTCCAATCCGCCACTCTGACAGAACTCAATTTGAGAATAAAGTAGTCTTTATCATTCTGATAGATTAGTCCTCTGATGTATACTTCTGGTAGTTTAATTATTTCAAACTTTTAAAGTGCTACTCAGACTCAAAAAGCACTTCAATCAGCACCCTCTAAAAAAAACGCTTTGTGGTTGCCTTTTTGTACCAATTTTATCTAATCCGGAGAGAGAGAACTCCACAATTACATAATTTATCTAGCCTGCTTCCAGACCATAGACCCCGCCCACTCTCAGAGTGGACTCTTTCTCTGGTCTGGAGCTTAGTACATGAATCGGTTTTTATTTTCGGCTGTCCAATGAGCGCGCGGGGTGGGGGTGGGGGTGGGGGTGGGGTGGGTCTAACGAATATCCAATCCGCGCAGCAGTTGAAACGATTCAAACGAAGTTCACACACACACACACACACACACACGCACGAGCGCACTGATTTCACCAAGCTGTTTAATGTTGATTACAAGTTTCTGGTCGCAGTTCTGTGTGGAAGCAGTCACTGGCACAGACAGAGACACACACACACACTCCCCGACGGTGCGTCGCGTCCACCGTGCGTCGCGATCACTCGCGCGCGGACACGCGCGTGCACGCTCGCAAAAAAGTCCCCCGTAAATCGCTCAGAATGGAGCACAGTTTCAGACTAAAGCGTGAGCTGAGTCTGAAATCAGGCTATAATTTATCAGCTTCTACTTTAATTTTAGTCTTCCAAATGATTTTTTTTTTCTTTTTTTTTTTTATCATTTCCATTTCACTTGTTTATCCTGTATCCTTTGAGTTGTCTTGTCTCTGACTGAAAAATGTATGAGAGTTGGGAGACTGCGGATACTGAACAAATACTCATAAAGTTATTTACAGTATCACTTATTTTAACAAACAATTACCTTTGCTAATGATGGTGTAAAATGTCTCCACCTTTTTTACCTTTTCGATGAAAAACATTTGTTTTAGATTTCAATGAAAGACACTTTGTTATATCTCCTGTAAGTCATAAGTCCCCTTTAAATCATGAACCTACACTATGTCTCCTTTAAACATTTACACTAACGCAATACTGTTTCCCTTCTCCTTCCCTCCTATCCCAGAGGCCAGCGGGGCTTGGCTGAGAGTCAGAAGAAGGACCTCGCCCAGACTCCAGTCCTCATATCCTGCGCCGACCAGTGAAACGCTGCTCCGCTGCTGTCACGAGAAGCTAGAAACATGGACGCTGGCACCCGAGCTTCATGTTCTTTGATGTCCTAGCCCTGTGCTGAAAGGGGCGAACGAACAGGAGTCTTTGGACAGACTCCACCTCCCCCCTGTGGTGAATTAGCTTGAGCACTGGTCCCTGGGGGGAGGGAGGTTCCCCCCGCCCGCCCCGCCGTCTCAGTGTTCTCTTATAGCCTTCCTTTTGTAGGAGGAGGGTGCCTTTCTGATTCCCTCTCTTCCCTTTAGATGCTCCAACAGTAGGACCTGTGGAAGTACCAAGCTCTCCCCAGTGCATGGCTTCCTTTATACAGATGGTCGTCATGGGTTTTCGTGTACCCTTTCTTTCTTTTCTTTTCTTTACTTTTCTTTTTTTCCTTTGTTTTTTTTTTTTTTTCAGTTAGAGGCCATTTTAAAGGTCGGGTCTTGCAAACATTTGCAATTTAGCATTTTAACAAACACACAGCATTTGTTTTATTCAAACAAACACAGCTTTTGGTCACCTTTTTACCTCACACAACACCTGCTGAAAGATTCCCCTCCACCTCCCGTAGAATACCTCTATGTTTGGATGGCTCTCGTTGTGGCTCCCTTCTGCTCCTTCCAGCTTCGACCCAAACAGAACTAACCAGGGTAAATTATCACGACAGACAGGCTTCCATCACCTGCAACCTGTTTGGTGTTTTTGTGAAGTACATTTTTTCCTGGGTGTACACATACTATGAAGGAATAATGGTCAAAGTACTTGATATGTACCTTTTGACTTTCCTCTTGTGTTAGGAAGTGCTACTGTATAAATGTAATGTGGTAACGGCATTGTAATCCGTATATAGGATGTTTAAGAGTAGGCCTTTTAAACCCCTCACATTTGCACCACAGGTGACCATAGCTGAGGGAATCTTTTTTTTTTCTTTTTTTTTTCTTTGCTTTATCGTTTTTTTTGTTTTCTTTTTCTTTTCAGTTCTATCAGGTGGTAGGTCCACGTTAAAACCATTTATTTCGCTAGACGAGTAGTGTGTGATAAAATGATGGTTTGCTATAGCCTTAACCCCTCCCACCTAAACCTTCATACTACCACAAAGCCTGTAGCCCACTTTTTGCTTAAAGCCGAAATCCAGGATTTCCCCAATTTCTCTGATCCTCCCCCGCGGCAAGAAATACTTTTTTCCCGGATTCTACTCTACAAACAAGGTATATCAGCCATTGGCGCTCATGTGCCGTCAGTAAACTCGACAGTAAACTGTTCCCACCCTTGTAAAAATGGCATCCTCGGACCAGGTAATTTTACTTTAAATGTTTGTATGTTTTGTCATGAAATTAGGCAATAACATCGGTTATGGTGTTGTAAATATTGTGAATTCACAGTAAGAGTAGCCTAATGTGCGTGCTGCTATTGCCACCTCCTGTGTTCAGCTAAGAGTTCTTTGCTTTTGTCTTACCGGGTCAGAAATTTCAATAGATTCATATATGGAGTATCTCCAGCCATGGTAAAGATGCCAATTGGCATTATGTAACCTTTATCATGGTCCAAATGGAATAAATAGCTATTTATTAATGGAGACAAATCCCAGATTGGAGCTTTAATGCCATGAAACACACAATACTTCAAACTATTCCTAAACACTTTTTTTTTAATGCTGAAATGCAGTTTGTTTCAATACTTGATATTGCTGTTTGAATAGCATTTAGAAAGGCTATTTCAACGAGTGCTATCTCTTTACTTATTTTTTGTTTTAACACGAACTGCACTAATTTGTAGCTTGCGTATAGAGGCGTTTGGTTCAAATATGCCTCTTCTTCACTTAACTTTGGTTTAGCCATTCTGAAGCCCATCAGACTCGGTTAGCATCTCCACAGACTTTGACTTAAACTATATCATGGAAATGTTTAATTCAGTTTTATTAGTTAGAGGTCATACGATAATATGTGAAGTAGCGATTTAGGGGGAAAGGAGTTGAGCTTCTTATTTTCAAGAACTGGTGATTTTTGGTAAGCTGGCTAGCTCACATGTCGAAGCCTACTGTATGAGGCTACCCACAGATGGACTGAATAGGACTAGTGGTGACAGGTATTAATCAAGTGCCCCTTAACGTTTTTCCATAAGCCTTTGCTATTTAATTGACAAGTAATTGTCCACTCGTTGTCGATCGCAATTCAATGGTTAGCTGATATTTAGATGCAAAGGCATCCCTTCTTGCTTCTACTTTTGTCATTTTAAGTTCAGAGTCATTCCGTTTTCCGATTTTCTCTTGTCTGTAACACTGTTTACGGCGTGTGAACAGTAGTTCTAATGTAAGGGACATGCATGTCCATGATTAAGCTACGTTTGTTGTCTTCCCATTGGTTGGAATTAGTTTGAAGAGCTGCAGCAGGCTAGCTCAACCTGTGAGTGACAGCTTTGTATCACAGGTTAGTTTCTGTGTTTGGAGTCCCAGCCACAATTGGCTTTTCCAAGGAAGTTATCATCCTGCTACAAATATCCCTTTGTTGCTTTATGTAACACAGCCTGATCAACCGATCAACCAGTCATGTTGTAGGTTTTGTCTTTTTTGTTTTTTTAGGTTTCATGTGTGATTCCTCTTCTCTTATCAGTAATGTTCTTAGCATTACTGATAATCTTTTTTTTTTTTTTTTTACTAGTTAGGATTTCCTCTTTCTTTGTTAACTTAAGTGGTTATTTTCCTGAGGTCAAGTTTACTGGATTAAGACTGTTGTCTAATAGAACAAGCTCATACAAAAATGAATGCATCTATGCTTAACTGTTAAGCAAATAGGCACTGAGATAAAATGCACCGCTTCTAGTTAAGGATTGTCACTTCACCTTTAGAGGTGTGCGTTTGATTGCGACTGCATCGTGATATCGGAGTTATGTGTTGGGTGGGTTTTTCCTGACTCAAAACAAAACAAAACGAGAGAACGAGTAAAAGAAAAAGGGGCAGAGATACCCTTTTCCTCTTGAAATAAATGTATTTAGCCTTAGCCAAGGCATTGTTACATGGTTTAAAAATATATTCTGATAATTTAGGCTCTTGTGTGCAAATAGTGCACAACATCCATTGAAGCAGTAATGAATTGAATCGGACCTTAAATGCTAACAAATTGATCAACAACCAATTGTTTCCCACTTACGTTTAAGGAAACAAATTATGCTTTAAGATAATCCTAATAGTATATATATTTTTCAAATATGAGTGCAAGTTACATTAAGGATTCAAGCAGCAAACTGTATAGTTCTTCCACTGTTGGACATCAATATAATTCTTTGCAGAGACAAAGAAATTGTCTTCCCCCAAAAGGATAAATATATTTGCTTATAGCAAGTGAGTTTATTGACAGTTGCCAAAGAAAAGGGAAAGTCATTGTCAAATGGAAATTCTGTTCTGAAAGCTAGCTTAACAGTTGCACTGCATTTTATAGGTGTACAAATCTTCAGGTAACATGTATGATATCAGCACAACTAATCCTATGTACCTACGTTCTCTTGGTGTTTGAAGGGAACCCAGAGTTTGAATGGTGTGCAACAAAAGGGCACCTCTCAATGCCTCTTTTGATATACAGTATTTGCACCTTATGATCCAAACCAAAATGATCATGATCTTTAAAGAAAATATATAATTTTTACCCCATCAATGGAATTATGCATTTTAACAACTATATCTATATACGAGTCCATTCAATAACAGACACATCTACAAAACAGCCATATTATACTGTAATTTCACACTCCCCTCACTTTTTCTATCTAGAAAATGCCTCTATAAAGTTGAAATTCCTATATTAGTTACCTAAATGACTATAAATAATTCCCTTTTGTGCTAGTACTGTCTGTTGAATGTAATCATTTTGTACCTGTATTTTTCTAATTCCAATTCAGTCTTGATTGTACTGTATGTATGTGATGGTATACTGTTCCCAGGTGCATAGTTCGCTACTACCAACAGTTTTCGTAACAAGATGGCTGCTGTGTTGCGAACTCATTGGAATTGTGTGGTGTTTTAAGTCCAAAGGACTTAATTTGTGAGCAAACAGAGTGATGGTTGAGAGATTCTTGTATTTTTAATGATGGGACAATAACTCTTCCCCGGATTATTTTCTTTTCTTTGCAGTAACATTGAGATGCTGTTCAGGACAGTATAACCAGGGACACTCCTGCAATGGAATAGAATTGACTGCTTGGTTTCTTTTCAACTTATTTATTACAATCCATTTTTTTATAGTTGTAGGCAAATACAATTAAATATAAAACTGAATATGCATCCATTCATACATAAATCTGCATTACATTATCTAATATCTACCCTTTACTGGAATGTAGATAGTGGCTTCATGTTTTTGTGAAGAGGTTATGCCAGATCTTTAAGTCTATTTCCTCTGATAGTTTGTACAACATGATGTGATCACTCTAAATTATGTTAATATTTAGTATCATGACATGTTTTTTTGATTGTTACAGCCCACTTGTTAATTGCAGCCTTGCCTTACTGGAACCCCTGCTTTGAGAGGGATCCCTTAGCCATTTCCCTCTGCCACCCACCTCACCCCAGAACTCCTATGTCATAACACTGTTTGCTGATGCAACTATTATTCCTTTTACACTTTCTGCTGACGCAACTATTACTCCTTGAACACCTATTAAAATAACCTAATTATATTAAATCTGTGGAACTCTGAAGTCTTTATTTTTTTAGCTCCTAGCTGGCTATGTTGATTGGTCCATCTGCCCAACACTTACTTACCGTGGAATTGGCTGTGACCCAAAAGCCGTACCAATTTAACCACCATTAGGCCAACATGTCCAATTACACTCTAAGATATCTAAGGGGTGGATTACCATGAAACCTGCTGAGCACATTCATGCCCCCTGGAGGATGAACCTTGACCAAATGAGTGAACCCATTGTCTTGTCTTTCCTCCTGTGTCACGCTCGCCTTTGCAAAAAGCCACTCGTGTCCAACCCATATCTCCTTATATCTCATCATAATCTGATAGACAGATTGCAGGATTTTGATTTGGTGATCGCACAGCCTTCCCCTAGCAACATGTTATGATGTTTCTCTCAATTAAATCAAGGCTAAAACAAATGAAACTACATGTGCACACTGCAAGGCGCAAACATATTGGCACAGAAATACAGTATATATATATGAACTCGTAGAGAGTCATCCATACAGGCATATGTGACAACTGACAAGGACAACATCGCCTCCTATTGCAGTGGAGCAGTACAGAACTTTCAAGACTAGTGTAGACTATCACTATACAGTAGATTCAGCATTCTATCTTTGTGCTGTTGTCCAGCATGGCATGCAACACAGTGCAGCTGTGACTGCAAATACAGCATTGGGCTCACATATGAAGTGAGAGTAGAATGGGAATACAACACAGCCACAAATTCAGATCATGTCAGGTACAATGCACTGCTTATTGCTGATGTCTGAACATGGACTACTGACAATTAGTAAGGGAAAGTTAGCCTCATGCTGGACCAATTTGGGAACTAAATCATTTCCAATATCTTTCTTCACAAATGTGTTCATAAAGGTGTCTACTATCACCTCTGAACTTTCTCAATCGCAACTCCCTCTGGAAACGTTGTGGGAGCCAATCAAAGTTGGGGGTATCCTGAGGGCCTGGGATTAAAGGGGGGACATTTTAAATATTGTCAATATGAGCGTATGAGGTGTGTAATTAGGGTATGTTGGAGCTGCTGAATCCATTCCAACCATTAGTTATCAGTAGAAATGACTCCTTGGCCATAAAATAGTCCACGCTTAGTTTTGTATGTCCATGAGACATAATATTTGCAATAAAAAAATGGTTGGAGTAGGGTTTGAATTCATGAAAACTATTCAAGGTAAGCGCACATCATGACACACAGGATAACATGATACAATCTGACAAGGAACACTCGAACACAGGGTTTAAAACATAGGGACTAACAGGACACAGGTGAACTTGAATGACATGATTGGCTAAGCCGTAGCCAATTAGGCCTATTTTATGGCCAAGTAGTCAGTTTAACTGAAAACAAAGGGTTGGAATGGATTTGGCAGCCCAAAAATACCATAATTACACACCTCATATGCTCATTGGCATTTTTTTCCCCCTTATAATCCCAGGCTCAGGGTATCCCGATACCCCCAACTTTGATTGGCTCCCACAACGTTTCCAGAGGGAGTTGCGATTGAGAAAGTTCAGAGGTGATAGTAGACACCTTTATGAACACATTTGTGAAGAAAGATATTGGAAATTATTTAGTTCCCAGATTGGTCCAGCATGAGGCTAACTTTCCCTTACTAAATGCACATCATCACTTTATTGAAGTAGGCCTAGGCTGCACCATCACTGTCTTACTCATGCACCTATTCGCCAATAGGCCTACTAGGCCTACTTCATTTATTCGTTCATCCATGTTCATGAATATATGTCAACTAATATTAGGAGGTATATTCCTCAACATTGACATAATGCTTGCTCAATTAAATGTATTAAAACGTGTTCAGGATCTATTGTTGATCCATATAGCCCATTAATTCAGTTCATTCATATTGTCTGTTGTTAGACTATTGAATTCCAATCATATAGACCTAATCAATGCAACAGAACTGTAGCCTTTATTCATTTCTATGTGAATTCACTGGTGCTGGCATGATGAAAATGCATCAAAAGCATCAAAAGTAAAAGCACTAAATGTTTGAAAATGTTGCACCACAGCATAGCCTATAGGGCTTAAGTGGTTTATGTATATTTTATATAACATAATTTATATCTGCAAAGTAACTACAGTAACAGTAGTAATAAAGTCTTCAAATAAAATAAATGTAGTGAAGTGGAGTAAAAGTACAATGTTTGGATCTGAGATGTAGTGGAGTAAATGTAAAAGTATTGGAAATATTTGAGTGATATTTTTATATTAACCACTTGAATCCTAGTGTCCGTATTCTGAGACATTTAGCCAAAAATAGAAGATCTACAAGCTATTTTTGGCTAAGAGCTTTGGTGTAGAGGGGAAAAAGCAGACTAGAGTGAAAGGTCAAGTTTATTAAGTATTGAAGATTCAAGTGCCTGGTTAAATATCTGAAAACACAAATTGACATGAATCCAACATACAAACTGTGCTGTAAAAAATGAAACTATATGGAATCTATGAACAGGTTGTGGGGAGGCTAGTGGGGGTCCTTGCTTCATCTAATTCCTTGGCCTGAAAACTTTTGAGCAGCACCCAGCTGCAGCCACTAGGGGTCTGTTGATGCTTTTCGCCTGTCAGTTGACCAGCTGTGATCACATGATCTTTGTTAGTGTCACATGACGACAGACACCGTCTCAAGCTAACTAGCTCCAGTGACAGTGCTAGCACAAAATGGCTGCATTCTTACAGTGGAGGAGATTCGTGTTTTTTGATAAAGAAACGGTGAAGGATCCAGGAGATAATGGGAAAAACCTGCTTCTCCCGGCTGGAATATCGGCGTGTGATTCCGGTCGTGGCCACATCGTTCTTGGAGATATCCTTCACATCATCACATGACAACACATAAACATGAGCTTGAATGACAGCACAACATTATGGCGCACCCAGCGTACTGTCTGAAAGCAAAGTGTACCTAACAAGTAACTACATAGCTAAGATCATAAATGAACGTTATCGACATTGTTAGATCCTTGGACAATGAATGGAAGAAAGAGAAGTTGTAGCTATAGGACGTTAATTCGAATGTGATGCATGTTTGACAGGTTTCCAACATAACACTGTAGGTTGCAATAACTAAATGATAGCCCCTTTGGGACCCTTGTTTACCTATTTGTATTGGGAAGTCGGTAACAAACCTTCCCAATACAAAAAAGGTAAACAAGGGTCCCGACTCCCGAAAGAGGCTAACTAAATGGTAGCTCTGGCAGGCCAGGATAAAGAACCAGAAAAGAGATCTGGAAAAACATGTTAGCTTGGTTAGTTGGGGTTCTATACAGTGCTTTTAGTGCAAAAGTGATAACATGATTGAAATGTCTAATCTGTGAATTTCTTCCAAAATAAACATAGACTATGTAAACTGGGGACCCCCCACCCTGACAAGCACTACATGTAGATCTGATATTTTCTCAATGTTCGCCTCTTGCTTACTTAACAGTTTGGCCAGTTTGGTATTAAAAGGGTCTTGAAAATCTTTAGATCGACACTTAATAAATGTGCAGATACCCTGTATACACTTATGTTGGGGTTTCTTTCTACCATTGAGTGAGACATTCTTTCTACATGTTCTTTTCTTTTTTCTTTTTTTTTTTTTTACATACAGCTACCGGTAATCAATCATTTGGGGACCCCACCCCACACAATACTTTGGGGACCCCACTTGGGGTCCCGACCCCAAGTTTGCATCATTGTATCAAAGGGCGAAAACATTATAGAGATGATTAACAATTAACTAAAGTAAGCCTGTCATTATTTGTACATCCAAACAATAGCAATTTGATGCCAATTCATAAATATCCTGCTTTCATCCTGGGACCAACAGCTTAGAGCTTACAGAGTTGACCTTAACCCTTTTAATAATACATATGGAAGGCCAGATCTGGCTCATGACACGCTCTCTACAGTTGTCATCCTTCCAGGCCTACAAATTGCGGGTAACCCACATCTATCAGCTGAAGCAGCACAGCATCCTTGTGTCAGTGGGACAAGATGAACATGGAATAAACCCTCTTGTAAGTTAGTTCTATAACTTCTATCGCACTCACAATAATTACCTGCTTCCCTGATCTAATAATAAATTCATCTGTTCAAAAATGTTCATGAAATGTCAAACATTTTCAAAAAACAGCGGAAAAAGTAGATCAAGCTTACAACAAGTGTGGCGGAGAGAGTCGCAGCCCCAGCCTGAAGCCTCAAAAGTCTAGTATCTCCCTCGTTACATAGGGATATCCCTTTGGAGTAATTGGTTAAGGACTTTTCACGCAGGAGGACTGGGTTCAAAGCCCGGGTGGGGAGGTTCGGATCACCTCCGTTACAATGGTGCCGTGACCCGGATCCGGGCATCCCCGTAGGAGGAGGTCTAAAGGGGGGTGAGTGTGGCGGAGAGAGTCGCAGCCCCAGCTCGAAGCCTCAAAAGTCTAGTATCTCCCTCATTCCATAGGGATATCCCTTTGGAATAATGGTTAAGGTATTGGACTTTCACGTGGGAGGCCCAGGTTAAAGCCCGGGTGGGGAGGTTTGGATCACCTCCGTTACACATGCATTAACAACATTTTCATGATCGTGACTGTAGTGTGTCCTATGTAACTGGTCTTGTTTTCTGAAGTGTCACGTGACATACTGTACATTACTCTTATGACACCTCCCAGGTGAAAGTATGGAACCTAGACAAGCGAGACAGTGGGAATCCTCTGTGCACCAGGATATTCCCTGCCATACCTGGCAACAAACCCACGGAGGTGTCATGCCTCAGTGTACACGAGAACCTCAACTTCATGGCCATTGGTGAGCTAAGAGTGTATTTCTCAACCTTACTGATTAGCTCTATTGCAGTGATTCTCAAACCTTTTAATATCAAGGACCCCTGCCCAGTTTGATATGCCACAGACCCCCATAGGGATGGGACGATAAGCGATATTATCGTTTATCGCGATAAAAAACACCCACGATAATCGTATCGTGGAGATTACATTTATCGTGAAATCGTCCTCTGTCATGCACAGGGATCACCTCACCTTTTATTTACCGAGCTGCATATAATACGTACTTGATACAGTCTTTTTTTCACTCTACCAAATGGATTTTAATTATCGCGATAATATCGTAAATCGTGATTTCTTTGGTCACAATAGTCGTGATATGAAATTTTCATATGGTCCCATCCCTAGACCTAGCCTCGCAACAGCCAGGAAGCACATTGGTGGTGACGTAGCTCGGGATGGCTTGCGAGGCTACCCTAGACCCCCATAACTCTAAGAAAGCGCACAAATAGATTGGTTTAGTTTGTACACTCTGAGTTACAGACCTGTACGGGTCCATTTTGGTGCCTACTTTTCCTAACAATCGATCATTTGATTTAGCTGGGCCCCCCTGGAACCCCCTCAAGGACCGAAAACCCACTTTGAGAATCCCTGCTATATTGACCCGGCTGCCACAAAATGTTTAACTTAGCTTCTTGTAAGTGGATACTGATGACTTTGTTATTTCTTTGCAGGCTTCACAGATGGCAGTGTGGTGTTGACCAAGGGTGACATCACCAGGGACAGGCACAGTAAAACTCTGACCCTGCATGAGGGCACTTCCCCAGTTACTGGCCTTGCCTTCCGACAGATGGGCAAGGTCACTCATCTGTTCGTTGCCACTCTGGAGAAAGTCCATGTAAGTCATACTAATTATTACTCTTTGTACTGGTTCTGCAGACCACTTTTTGGGCGACTATTTGTATTATTTTCCTTTGTTTGGTGAAATGAATTCACTCTCTTGGATTTTCCGATGCCAAATCAGTGATGTTACTAGGTTTTCAATGTAATGGGTCCCGGGACCCACAGGTGGTCATTCAAATGGGTCCCAGAAAGGTTTTATGAGTCCTCAATATAAAGTTTACGCGTGCAAAATGGCATCGGACGTCGGTGGAATCAAAACATTGACATTCTATCGCCTGTTTAAGACTTTCTATGTGGATTTTATTTGTGTTAACGTAGGGTAAAGTAGGATGCTTTCACCCATGAACAATGGTGGTGTCTGTGGATTTTTTTTTTCTTTTTTTTTTACTGCGACGCGGTAAATTATTTTAACATGGACTCCAATGGAGGCGCATCCCCGGGACCCCAGGACCATGACATGAATGAGTCCCTGGGTGACTTGAATGAGTTTTTGATGCAGGATGCGCACGTAATGACATCACTGCCAAATGTATGAACTAAATTAATTAGAATAGTATCACATACATTCCCTTTGCCCTCGGAGTCATAAGCTTGCGCTGATTGGTCAGCTGCCATATCTGCCAGCCTAACCCTAACCCTTGACCAATTAGCACGGCTTAAGTTCCACTGCGAGCTGAACTGGCGTTGCGAGCAACCTGCAACATTCACAGAATGACTGCTTACCAAAAAAGGCAAGGCATGCTTGCATTGCAACACCTTTTTCTCCCCACACGTTGGAAATGTTCTTCCCGTTCCCAATTATCAGTACCGGTAATTTAATCTGTTAATTTGACATTTAAAAACAAAATGCTATCTTGTCATTGTCTTTGTGAATTAATAATAATAATAAATAAATAAATATGAGTTGTTGTGATAAACAAATTATCACCTGACATTCGTCCATCTTATCCAAACCCGGCCAACAACACAATGTGCAAGAGACAAATTGTATGTTACACAGGTTATACAGTACATGTATGTGCTGGGCACCTTTTGGTGCAAGACACTTTAATATCATAAATCATAAATCAGTCAATCAATTTATGTTTAGTCCCTAATCTGACTGTTTTACATTTATTTGTTCCAGAGTTTAGTTAGATTTCAAAGATCCTGTTTTATAAATGAATAGTTTTTCGAGATATGTGACTTCTGTTTTTAAAACAAACTTTATTATAAAAACTCTTAATATATATTATATTGTCATACTGTCAGTAATTAATCAAATGCGAAATGCTTATTATCCAATTTTATACCATCACTTACAGATTTAGCCTGTAATACAATAATGGGTGCCTATCTTGAGATTTCCTCAACTGCCTGCCATCCCTTGATTTAAAGCTATACTGTGTAAGATGCTCAACTAGTGGTCAGTAGCCCTATAGCAAACCGCGGTCGTGTCCGCGTCTTTCGCCCGTTTTTCGTACCTTCACACCCCCGCGTCTGCCTCCACAACGCCGAGAGCTATCTTTAGAGGGGTCCCTGGTTCCTGTGCGTTCAGGCATTCCGGAGAAACGGACTACTTCACCCTGCCTGGTAGGCGAGATTACCTTTTGAGTAAAGAGACACACGGGCGACTACAAATATGGCCGCCATAGCGACCCCACTTCAAGATGCGCTGTGATTGGCCGGCAGTGTATAACCCTCGCTGTGATTGGCCGGTAGTGTGATGACGCAATTTTTCCGCGAAAACCGTTCCCCGGTAGGGATCATAGAAAACATATAAAGAGAAGGCTTTAGAAGCTGAAAATAACGGAGAGGGGGTTCTAAAACTTTAGCGATTTAACAGTTAGGACAATTTTAAGATTTGTTTTATAAACAAAGTTACATGGTATAACTTTAAGTCAACCATCATTTTCTCCTCCATGGGCAGTGCTACACCCTATCCATCAAGGAGTACCCCAGGTTTGAGCTGGACGCACAACATGGCTGTGCGCTCCGCTGCTCCTCCATCACGGATCCCTCCCAGGACTCTCAGTTCATTGTGGCCGGTGATGAATGTGTGTATCTGTACCAGCCGGATGAGCGAGGGCCCTGCTTTGCTTTTGATGGACACAAGCTGTTGGCCCACTGGCACCGAGGCTATTTGCTCTTGCTCATTCGGGACACAAAGTTACCAAACAAGTAAGGAGAATCTTAAAGGACAACTTTAGTTTTTTACAACAAGGGTTCATATTTTAGATTGTAATTAAAGAATATAAACGACTAGACCTTACCCGTTCGAAGATATGTGCTCCAAAATATGTCAAACGCACCCGGTGAAAGTGTGAGAGAGAGAGAGAGAGAAACATTCCTAACTGTGAGAGAAAGGGGTGTGTGTGTGTGGCAGAGATGCCCACGAGTCTCATGATCACGAGTCGAGTCGAGTCAAGAGTCTTTGGGGGAGGAGTCCGAGTCGAGTGTCGAGTCTCTGGGGGACGTGGGGGACGAGTCGAGTCGAGTCTCAAGTCTTTAAGTGGCGAGTCCGAGTCGAGTTACGAGTCTTTATATACATATATATCTTTTTTTATTATTTTTTATAATGATCTAGCCTCCAGCTGAAAAAGTTAGATGGCGCATCATGATCACCCGGTACTCACAGATACAGCTACAGCAGCAGCCAGAAGCCATGGCAGGCTAAATTAGGAAAGACACATGCATGTATGTACTCACAATCACGCTACGGAGGCTGTTAAATGTTCCACGATTAATAATAATGGATCCATTTCCCCCAGAAAACAGCTCTGAAGTAGACCTCCTGCCTCTCCTTCCTCGGTGAAAGGTCCTTGGAAGCAACGCAGTTATGTCCAATAGTAGCAGGGTCCCCGGCCGTCCGATCATCATCCAATGAATAAAATAATCCCAAAACCAGCCACACTTCAGTTGCTTGCTTGACACTTAAATCCTTTTTGTAGACCATTGTAGCTATCTGTACTGACATTTTCCTAAGACAGCTTGAGCTAGACAAGTACTCAAATGTTGTTTTTAATAGGAATTGCGAAGCAATCACAATTTTTCTATTTGAAGAAGCCGCCAGAGCTGGACAGTAAGCAACATAACACTTTACTGCAGTTACTGCCGTAAAACGTATCGCTACTGGTTACCATAGCGACGTGTACTCTCAGTGGGGATTGGACCTGGGAATACATTTTACATCACTGTCGTAAACGTTTGTTGCCGGCGTATAATTAATATACTATATTAATTAAATTGTACTGGCAAGTGCATGATTGTATTCATGATCACTCCTTTACTGTATTAATATAAACAGACAGTATGTCAGGATTGATACATTACTTAGTCATTGATACAGCATCATTTTCAATAGCAGTTTTAGTTAAGATATAAATTAAAAAAAATAAACGTGGTTCAACATAATCTTTATTCCAAAATAAAGCTTTTCTTTTACTTCTTTAGCATAAAGTTTTTTTTCCCTTTCATTTCCACTCCCCTCCTGCTTTTTTAAAAGCTATTTTTCTTTTTTAAAGTTACTGCAGTGCTGTGAAGAATCCTGACAGCACAACTGTAACATTACGGGCATATTTGGCATAACTTCACGTTAATGCTTTGAACAATAATTACGTGGGGTTAATTAGTAGATGCAGCTGGTGGAATTGACATCATGAAGAGAAGAGCCCACCGGAGAAAAAAGTGAAAACCCGACGCTAGAAAAGCACTGTCTCACGGAAAATCCTATTATCTTATCAAATTATTAAACAAATGCCACGTTAACTGAAGTAGAATAGCTGATGATGAGCTAAACATATGTGTTTTATTTCGCCGTTTTAATATTTAAATCTTATTCTGAAAGGCTGCATGCAGCAGCTGTCCTGCCTACTGCTGCTACTGAACTAACAGCCTAGGCCTAGGCTACTGTAGGTTTATTGTTCAGCCTATAAACCTCTCAAAATCAACTATGGCTTATATTGTTTAGCCTATAAGGCTCCCAAAAAATCAGAGTTGCAAGCTATTAATCCACCTTGTCATGGCGCGTCGGCGTCTAGATATCATGGAAAGACGCACTATAGCCTATACGTGCGAGCGCAACAGATACAAAAAACAATTTAATAATCCTCTAGCAGTGTAACAGTAGGGCTAC
Organism: Nannobrachium achirus; assembly: GCF_963921795.1. NCBI lineage: Eukaryota > Metazoa > Chordata > Actinopteri > Myctophiformes > Myctophidae > Nannobrachium > Nannobrachium achirus. The sequence goes on from NC_137826.1 coordinate 15,333,301, forward strand.
TGGGCATGGTAACCTCACGTTACTGCTTTAAACAATAAGTTAACTTACGAGGGGTTAATGAGCTCAGCTATTAGACCTATATAGCTGCAGCTGGTGGTAGTGGAACATTATTAATATTATTACGAGAGGAGGCTGCGCTCTGGAGAGAAACCCGACGTTAGATAAGCAGGTTCTCACAGATAATCCTATCATTTTATACAATTATTGAACAAATGCCAGGTTAGCTGAAGTAAAATAGCTGATGATGAGCTAAACATATATGTTTTATTTCGCCGTTTTAATATTTAAATCTTAGGATGAAAGGTCCATGCAGACGGCTGTGTCTGCCACGCTTTGCGAGACAGACTGCGGTTTTCCCAACGGCCCTGAGCTGCGCGCGGTCCAAGTGAACACAGCGAAGCGCTCCTGGGCTGGCCCCCACCGTTGCGCTTAAGTACGTTGGGAAAAACAACGCGGTCGCCGCTGTCTCCGTGCGCAACACTCAGCAGCACAGCGGCGCGCAGCCGCGCAACAGAGAAGAAAGAAAGAAGAAAGGAGAAGGAAGGGCAATATTTGTCGTGCTTGTCATGCATTATAGTGCTTAAAATAAAGATTGTTCACGTCGTGAACAATCTTTATTTTAAGCACCGCTCATAAGACTCGTGAACTTAACGAGTCTTATGAGCACGAGTCGAGTCAAGTCACGAGTTTTTGAGGGGCGAGTCCGAGTCGAGTGACGAGTCGCCAAAAGTGTCACTCGATTCGACTCGAGTGACGAGTCTTTAACTCGAGTCCCCATCTCTGGTGTGTGGGGCTACAGATCCCATGGCCTGGAGGAACGGACCGTAACCCTGGCAACAGACAGCAGAGTTCAACAGAAGTGGTTAAGAAAACGCTAAGAAACTGCTTTAATTTGGGAGAAATGAAATTCGGGCTCCGTCAGCGTTGGTATAATGCTAATGGCTAATACCATGTGAACTTTGGTATCAGTTGCTGAAGCGAGTGAATAGATAAACGTAGATAAGCGTGAGCGTTAGAGCGTTAGAGCGTGAGCGTTAGAGCGTTAGAGCGTGAGTTTGCTCCTTTATTAGTAGGATGAGTGCTGAATTGATTTCATTTACTTCTTTCTATTGTTTTAGAGATTCTTATTTCAGTGGTTGGGGGCATGCGTGCAAGTGGCTAAATATGTCATTTTACACAGAATAAGCCCATTCCCAAGATACAACGCAACCTCTCATGGTTGGATGTGACTTATGGGGTCTAGAAGTGCTACTGTAAATAGCAATAAAGAAACTGCTGGCTTATTGTGTCTAAAAAGACATATTTAGCCACTTGTACGCATGCCCCCATGTGTACGCGTGCCCCACATTTTAGCACGGTAAACGCGATAAAACAATAGAACAAAGCAATGAAAACATTTTAACACTCACCTTTTCTTTTCTCTAATTACAATCTAAAATATGAAACCTTGTTGTAAAAAAACAAAGTTGTCCTTTAACCATTTTATGTTGTCTATTCTATTCAGAAAGCTCACAGCGCGTAGCAATGCAGAGATTTGCTTTTTCAAAACAACATTGTTTACATTTAGTACATTCTGTAAATCTTTGAAAAAGGTTTGAAGCATTTTAGTAAAAAAGGACATGCTCAAAATAGGGACGCCAGTATGAAAGTGTATCAGTCGTTTTCTGATATTCTGCATACAATTTAACAGGCATTAAAGGGTAATCCCATGTAAAGTCGTGGATATGCAAAATCAGCAAAAAACACATTTGATCTATAAAGTATTAACTCATTTAGTGCCACCCCTTTCACCACTAGAGGGCGCCCAGTGGCCATAGAAAATCCCATAGAGATATGCTGGTATATGCAGAAGCCCTGCAGCCATGACTTGCCTGAACACTTTCCTTTGTGCATGTACAGGAAGAGGATGAAGTTAGCTTGAAGTTAGCTATTGGCTACCAAGCATTTTAGAAGCCTTATTTTCGTCAACTTAGCCATGATTAAACCTTGCACACCTCATGCATGGGAAAAAAACAGAGAAGAATGAGCTCTAAAAAATCCAATGCAATCCTGGATTGCATTGGAGTGGATTTGTGCAGTTTTCAAACAAAAAAATCCGATTGGAAATCCGTTCAGGCATTCTTGAGATAATCGCCATTATGTTTTACATGTTATGTAAACAAACATGGCTGCCCTGTATGTTAGATGGGGTTGTATGGGGGTGGAACATGCAAAATCGCGATTGAAATCATGTTCACCAGATTTGATGGGGTCCAAAAAAAAAAAAAAAAAATTCAAAAAGTTTTTTTTCAAAAAAAAAAAAAATATATTTCTTTTTTTTTTTTTTTTTTTTTAAAGCCGAACTTGTTCGGGATCGGCACTCTGCGATACGATAATAAAGCCGAACTAGTTCGGGATTGGCACTCAATGAGTTAATATACTGATTTACATGGATGATGCCATATAGCACTTTGAATATTACAACGTGATTTACGGTACATAAAACTGAAGAAAATGTGTTTTTATTTGAAGTTGTGATTCTAATGGCTCTGTTTCTTCTACATCCAGGTCTGGATTTGCTAGCAGGGAGTCCTCACCCTCAGAAAAACAACTCCTAACCATCTATGACCTGGACAACAAGTTCATCGCCTATAGCGGCTCTTTTGATGACATCGTGGACGTGCTGGCCGAGTGGGGCTCCTTCTACATCCTGACCAGAGATGGCAAGATGTTTGTTCTCCAGGAGAAGGACACTCAGACCAAACTAGAGGTGAGTCCCAAAGGTTGGCTACCTGTATCTCTCTTGTTCTGATACCTCTGAGGTCCCCGGAAAGGACGCGCTGTGATTGACTAGTAGTTACTTTGATCGGCAGGTGTACCTTGTGAGACAGGGAACTATGTCCTTGCCCAACGGGCAAGTGCCTCTGAGACCTTAGTGTCAACCCCTGCCTAATACTAGACCTAGACCAGGGGTCGGCAACCCAAAATGTTGAAAGAGCCATATTGGACCAAAAAACAAATCTGTCTGGAGCCGCAAAAAATTATAAAAGCCTTATATATCGTTGTTGTCGGGTGGAAACCTTGTATGTCCAAAACTTCGTTTTGTATTTATCATTTAAAAAATGAACTAAACTAGTGAAAACAGCCGATCTACAAGCACACAACGCCTCGCACCGCGAGGCGTTGTGTGCTTGTAGATCTGCTGTTTTCACTACTTTTGTGCGTCAGTCTTGTATGATGAAGCAGGGCTTTACTTTGCGAAAAAACAAACAAACATACAAATTTGAAACTTGGAGATACAAGGTTTCTGCCCGACAGTGACGATAAAAAAATCGTTAAAACAACATTTTTTTTTTTTCCCCATCATCTTTTTCCATTTTCATACATTTTTGAAAAAGCTCCAGGGAGCCTCTAGGGTTGCGCTAAAGAGCCGCATGCGGCTCTAGAGCCACGGGTTGCTGAAAGAATTGTCCACAGCAAGATTCGATCCCAGGAGGTTTAGACAGATTAGTGAGACACACCATTGAGGCAGGTGCTGGATATATTTGAATGTGACTCGGGGCGGTGTCCTTGTTGAGGAAGGGGTTCCCAAGAGTTTTCAGCTCAAAACGCCAACACATGATTTGTGTCTTCCTGGGACCCGAAGAGAAAAAGAGAAATTATTTAGGAAAAACTAAAAACAAAACAATGGTCGACTTGTGACCGTTCTTTTTAGGACACACTGCTCTAAGGGAATGTTTATGAGAATAGTATTTCTTGACATTCCAACAGTCAAGATGTGTTTTTTATTTTGGTGCCTGTTTCCTTCTAGATGCTATTCAAAAAGAACCTGTTTGTAATGGCCATAAACCTGGCCAAGAGCCAACACTTGGATAGTGATGGCCTGTCAGAGATCTTCAGACAGTATGGCGATCACCTCTACCTAAAGGGAGACCATGACGGAGCTATTCAACAGTACATTCGGTAAGATTTCTCAAAAAACTAAAACATAAATAAAACATGAATCTACTGTAACACAGTTTACCATGTACTCTACTCCTTCGTAATATCACCAATATCAGAGGTATAGTGGTGTATATTAGTTTATTGAAAGATGTTTCAAATGGCTGACTCTCATAGCAAATGCATTAAACGCACATTAAAGATACTCTGCTGTATTACAGTCACCTTCTGTTATAACAGAGACAGTTAACATGGTACCACCAGGAGGCCTTTCATAATGTTAAATAAAGATATCATGCTTTTAAGTCAACAACATGATGAATTGTGGAATAGGAGAAAGCCACAAATGGTATAAAATGCAGACATTTTTATTAACACTTGTCTTTTATAACCATAGAAATATAACCATAAAAACCATGTCAAATAAGCAACAAGACAGCCTGAAAAAGAAAACACATTGTTATGGTACCTAAATAGCTGCATTGCATTTGAGACCATCGTTCCCCAGCTTTTGAACAACTTTTGGAGACTGGAAATACATTGAGTTGACACCACAAATTGCTGTTAAACATTTCAACCCTATATATACTGTACTTTGTTGACCAGGGTCCCCTTTAGGGGTGGGCGATATGGAAAAATACAATATCACAATATTTTCCCAAGCTTTATCACGATACAAGTAGAGACCTACTGATTTAGACCAAAATGCAGGTTTAAATTGAATTCTGCAATGAATCTCTGTATTAACGATTAAACAGGATTTTTTTTACAAGGCTCCCTCAATTGTATCACGATATATACTATATCTCTGAAAAGGCATATTGTGGAGACATTGTATCGTCTCAACGATATCACCTATCGCCCACCCCTACTCATGGGTCTATACTTAATCCCCACCTTTTATCCCTCTAGGCAAAATCTCTTTGCCAAATATAACTGATTTGCTGTGTTCGGCCATTTCCACCAAAATGTTTGGTAGGGGGACCGTACGCTAGGGTTCAAGTGGGTTAAGCCGCCATCCTCATTTTCTTCCAGCACCATTGGAAAGCTGGAGCCCTCCTATGTGATCCGGAAATTCCTGGACGCTCAGAGGATCCACAACCTGACCGCCTACCTGCAGGCTCTGCACAGGCAGTCCCTGGCCAACGCAGACCACACCACCCTGCTGCTCAACTGCTACACCAAGCTGAAAGACAGCTCCAAGCTGGAGGAGTTCATCAAGGTGAGTGTGACGTGACTGCTGTGAGTTAGGGCATTCACGAATAGTGATTTTTAGCATTCGAATTATTCGACCTCAAAGTATTCGAATAGTCGAATATTCGACAGGACTGGCCAAACTGTCAAATATTAAGTAAGCAAGAGGCGAACGTTGTGAAAATAGCCGATCTACATGCTCACGCGAGGCGTTGTGAGCATGTAGATCGGCTATTTTCACAATATTTATCTGTGGAACCGAGTCACATTAAATGTAATACCTACAATTCCAAGTGCTTGTCAGGGTGGGGGGTCCCCAGTTCAAATATGTTTATTTTGGGTATCACAGCCTAAAAAGGTTTGAGAACCCCTGGTATAGGGCATTAAAACAAATTCATCCACCAGGGGCATTGGCAAAAAGAAAGGAAAAAAAAAGAATATTCGACTTCGGTGAACAACGTCGAATAGTGACTTTGATATTCGAATATTCTAATATTAGGTGAATGCCCTACTGTGAGTCAGCTTTTCTTTTAGGACATACTCAGGGGTTAAAGTTCTCAGTCCTGGGGACTGATTTCAGTCTTGAGGATTCCATAGGAGCTATTTCTGAGATCAGTGAAGATCCATAAAAAATAAATAAAATAAGGTGTAGTGATGGCCACGCCGTGAATGACAATGTCGTCAAAACGCTAGTCAAGTGATCTCCAAACTAAAGATCAGTTATAATTTCAAGATATGAGTATTTGCTTTGGCTAGACTAGCAACAGAACTTAAGAAGATACTTCTATAAAATGTAGCTTGGATTGGCACACACATTCAGTGAAGGCAGTTCAGAACTTCAGGGAAACGACCCAGATATTGGTGTGCCATGTTTTTCAGACCATGTCACATATTGGGACATGGTCTGAAAAAATAATTCAGTCTTGGCATTCGTTTTGGCTTTAACCCCTGCATACTGTATCTGATGCTGATTCCAGTGGATACAAAAATGTTAGAATTGTTGTAATTATCCATATGAACCCTAGCATCCCTATTTACAGACTCACAATGCATCACAACACATTGAGCAGCGTGTAGATGGGCTACTTTCGCAACGTACAGTATAAACTTTAGGGTTTAAGTGGTTATAGAATATGGATTTTGCCTGGTTCCTGGTGTCATTGTTTGGACAAGAGGACAGGTTATGACCAGGGTGAGTGCTTGATTCTTTTTAGAGTGTTCACTCATTAGTCACTTTCCCTTCTGTGTTCAACAGAGCAGTGAGAGTGAGGTCCACTTTGATGTCGAGATCGCCATCAAGGTTCTGCGGCAGGCCGGATACCACAGCCATGCTGTTTTCCTGGCCGAGAAACACGTGCACCATGAGTGGTACCTGAAGATCCAACTGGAAGACCTGAAGGTGAAAAACATCGCTCTATGTAATATTAGCGGCACCGAGTGCCACGCTGCGAGCTTGTAGATCTGTCATTTTTCGTGAAAATCTGTGCAAGTCTTTGAATATTTCAAATCCTTCCAAGGTTTCTATGTCAGTGGTGCTCAAATCTTTTCATGTGAAGGACCCCCAAAATGATATGTATTTGGCCACGGACCCCCCCCCCCCATCTCAAAATATTTTGTTTCAGGGACCCCCCAGAAGCGAAAATCTGAGTTACAAATGTCCACTTAAAAAATACATATATTCAAAGATTTGCACGCATTTCCACGACTTTTCAAAAATAGCAGATCTACAAGCTCGTGAGTTTCTATATCTGCTATTTTTCAATAATAGCTAAAGTATAAAATAATTAAGGCCCCTCCACCTTGGGGCCCTAGTAACTCAGTCCCCCCCCCCCCCCCCCCCCTTGTGACGCCCCTGCACAGAACTACCAGGAAGCGCTCCGCTACATCGGACGGCTGCCGTTTGAACAGGCCGAGAGCAACATGAAGCGCTACGGCAAGACCCTGATGCACCACGTCCCCGATGGCACCACGCTGCTGCTAAAGGGCCTGTGCACAGACTACCAGCCCAACCGAGACGCCACCGACAGAGACAGCCTGGACAAGGGGGCCACAAATAAGGTCAGCCTGCCATGCAGCCTGTGTGTCATGTTAGGCCAAGTTCCTATTTTGTATGTGTCAATCATACAATGGAAACAAGGGGCTTCTTGTGTTATCATTTTAGCGTTATTGAATACGTGTACCTTTTTGCACACTGGTGATCAATCAATCAATCAATGGATCACTGGGAAATAATAATCCTGGAAATACCTCAGTACTCCTAAGTGTGCTTAAATTGTAATTATTCAAAATTCTGCTGATAATAATGGGTCATATTCAGTCGAGATGATAAATATACTTTAATGACCCAGTGAAACAAATAAATTGATATCTTTGATTTATTAAGGGATGTTTAGCAGCTCTGTAATCAAAGGAGATGATACAGTCTAAAAAATGCTTACTGGACAAACAGTTTTGACTACATTCAGTTTGTTTTGTTTTTCTTTGGCGTTTTCTTTAAGACTAAATCAAAATCTACTGTCAAATAGACTGATGTCACTGATAGACGCTATCAAACGGGTACCAAAACTCTGCAACAAGAACCCCGAATGTTGCAAAAGCTCCAGTAATGTAGAAATCCAGTTGATTAGGCCCTGTTAAGTTACAGCAAGTGATGGAATCTGTTTGAAATATAATGTCTACCTACTATACCCCCTTTCGTATACTTGTTGTGAGCTTGGCTTATAACATCAACGCTGATAACCATTGTTCAAATGCTTATCTCATGTCTTTATATATCAATACATCTTCTGGTCTCAGGCCAACTCCGAAGAGTTCATCCCAATATTTGCCAATAACCCACGCGAGCTGAAGGCCTTCCTGGAGCACATGATCGAGGTGGAGCCCTTCTCTAGTCAGGGCGTCTACGACACACTGCTGGAGCTACGGCTGCAAGACTGGGCGCACGAACAGAACCCTGAGGTTAATGCAAAACACCCGCTAATTTGTAATTTTTTTCCTTCTTTTTTTCCTTGATTTATACAGGGTTCCCACGGTCATGAAATTCCTGGAAATATTTTGAAATTAGAAAAAAAGAATTCCAGTACTGGAAAAGTTTTGGAATTGATCAAGGGTCCTGGAAGGTCCTGGAAAAATAGCTATGCATTGTCTTTGGTTATTGATTTTGTTAATACCTCTGAAATGACAAATTAAACATTGGCCAAATTGTCAAATATTAGAGGCTGAAATTGTGAAAATAGCAGATCTACATGCTCACAACGCCTCGCCGTGTTTTCCAAAATTCCTCTACTCTTAGTGCTCGTCAGGGTGCCGGGGTCCCCAGTTAAAATATGATTATTTCGGGGGTCACGGCCTGAAAAGGTTGAGAACCACTGGCATACACTAACCTGTCTTTAGGCATTGCACATAGGAGTAAGCGACTCGTTATTGAGCTGAATTATTGTTATATAGTCCTGGAAATCTGGTTAAATATTCTGGAAAAGTTTTGGAAAAGTTTTGGAAATGTGAGTTTTGAGTGATGTGAAAGAGCATCTTGTTCTTGTTTGTCTTGCAGAGAAAAAAGGTCCTCCAGGGGGCAGCACTGTCACTACTGAGGAGTGATAACACTGTCTTTGATAAGGCCCTGGTCCTCTGTCAGATGCACAACTTCAAAGAAGGGGTCCTCTACCTGTATGAGAAAGGCAAACTGTAAGTGTGCTTAACTCTCAAATACCTGGAACGCGCCCGAGTCGCGTTAGATTTTAACCACTTTAACCATTATTTTATGCTTTAACTTTAGAAAAATAGCAGATATACAAGCTCACAGCGCGGCACCGAGTGCCGCGCTGCGAACTTGTAGATCTGCTATTTTTGAAAAATCGTGAAAATGTGTGCAAGTCCTTGAATATCTTTGACACGATCTTTGACCCGACTTCTAAATCCTTCCTCTAAATCAGTAGTTCTCAAACCTTTTCATGTCAAGGACCCCCAAAATTACAGGTATTTAGCCACGGACCCCCATCTCAAAATATGTTGTTCCAGGGACCACCCAGAGCAAATATTTGAGTTACAAATGTTCGCTTTTAAATAGATATATTCAAAGACTTGCAAAGAAAAATCATGATTTTTCAAAAATAGCAGATCTACAAGCTTGCAGCGCGGCACTCGGTGCCGTGCTGTGAGCTTGTATATCTGCTATTTTTCAATAGTTAAAGCAGTCAATAATCCTAGGCCTAAATGGGTTAATACAAATAAAAAAAGAAGAGGATTTGGGTTTCAAAGCTGTTGCAAAGGGAAACCTTAGAAAACATTGACAGTTCTTCTATTTTGTTACGCTAGAGAAGGATTTCGGTACATGATAATTCTGACAACTTTGAAATGTCAATCAAGTCATTATCTACAGTACTTCACCCAACAGAGCATGTTGCTGGCCACTAGTCTGGCAATAGATGTATTGTTATTATTTATAATTGAATCCACAACAACTCTTCCATGCAAATCAATTAGCTGTGGCCCCACAAGATGCATCGATAAAACAATTCTCTCATTTGCAAATCCCGCCCCATTCTGCCCTGTTACTGTGGTGGTACAATTGACCCTGGGCAGATTCATTATGATGAGCGAAATCGCTATCAGCTCGCGGCGCCGTACTGCACGCACGCCGTGCTCCGCAGAGTGGACCGTTGTTGAAAGCCTGAAGCAACATTCTCCACTGCACAAACTCCACCCCCGATAGCAAAAAGTGAATGATTTTTTCTGGTTGGCCAGTCAGGGAGTCTCAGGGACCAATCAGAAGGCTGACAAACGGTGGATTATCGATGCATCAGTGGCTCAAGTGTGGTTTTGTGACGCAATTTCGTGATTTGGTAGATTGAAGATGTAGCCGTAGGACCCTACCTAAAGGTTTGAGGACACAGCCCTTTCATCATGCCTAATATGCTGATAACAGCTTTCTACACCACAATCATTTCAGAGTTGTTAGACAGGCTAGTTGTTCATTGTTCACTGTGGCAGATAGCCAATCCTGTCCTACAACTTTAGTTAGCTCAAACCATCCCAGCAAATACGGTCAGGACCTGAACCAATCAGTGACGTCTCGATTGGGGCCAGATCAAGTCAAATCATGACTAGTCAGATCTGGCCTAGTATATGACCTGATTTCAACCAACATAAATCCTGCCCACGAAAACGAACGTCCTGGATTAATCAGAGAGGGTCCGATCGAGGCCAGATAAATATCATAACTGGTCAGATATGTCCCAGAATATAACCTTATACGCTCATATTTCAACTAACATTACAAACAATAACATTAATCCTGTCAAACAAAAAAATCCATATGACGTCCTGGTAATGACATCAAGATCATCCCCATATGAGCTGTGATCTGGCCTAGTTCTGAACCTCACCGGAGTCAACGGAGGATGTCCTCATGACGTCATTTGGCTTGCTGGGATATATACTGGATTACTTTCGTTGAATCTGTCTGAGTATCAAACTCTACAACAATGTCATCATAATTTGAGTAGAATGCTGACCATTTCATCCATTTTCTGAACAGATACCAGCAGATTATGCACTACCATATGCAGAACGAGGAGTATGGCAAAGTGGTGGAGGCCTGCAAGCGCTTTGGAGACCAGGAGGTGTGCCTGTGGGAGCAGGCGCTGGGCTATTTTGCCAGGAAAGAAGAAGACTGCAAGGCCTACATCAGTGAAGTGTTGCATCACATAGACCAAAACAACCTGATGCCCCCTCTACTTGGTGAGTTGACGTTGCTTTTAATGCATTGTGAACAGAAATTCTAAATACTAATGAGCAAAATAGCAAAAACAAAGCAGTACAAATAGCATTTAACTTCAGTTTGTTACAATGGGGGTTTTCCAATTTGACCATGTTATAAATTAGTTAAGGGTTTGAATTTGTCATCAGGACACTTATTCTGTCTAAGAGCACAGTGAAATTATGAAATGGTATACATTATTTCTCCGTAAATCCTCCACCTTAGCCTGTAGCACTTGCCGTAGCCTTAATGAGCTTGCAGGCTTATGCAAAGGCTAAAATGTAATTAGATAGCATGTTATGTAGCACATGTCATTGTTGACCTGGCATCCTATAGTGTGTGTGCATTTACACATTCATGCAAGTGATGAAGTAAGCCACGAAGTGTGGCTTATGTGTCCATGTCCACCATATGTTTGCACATTAGACCATAAACTGCACACACGCACGCGCACACACACACACACACACACACACGCAAGTGTGGCAGATTACTGAGCATTATGTGTGCAGAATGTGGAGTCAGTAGGTGCGAGACCCTCTCCAACGCAGACTCTGAACTCTGAATGGGTGTCGGCCTTAATTCTGGTAGCTGGTTTGGGAATTAAAATCAGTTCAAAGTTATGAGCCACAATCTGAATAAGTTGCTGAGTCATTCACATTGTCTGGGATCAAATATACATCACATGTCCCACTGATAAACTGGACCTTTTTGACCTGTCCCACTCCATTCAGTAGACAACAATGTTGCTTAGTGTAACTTGTGTACGTGTTTGCTGTCACAGTGGTGCAAACGCTGGCACACAACTCCACGGCCACGCTGTCCGTCATCAAGGACTACCTCATCAACAAGCTGCAGAGGGAGAGCCAGCAGATCGAAGACGACGAGCGCAAGATCAGCCGGTACCGCGAGGACACAGCCCACCTCCGCTCTGAGATCCAGGAGCTCCGGAGCAGGTTGGTTGTTTTCAGGGTCCTTTAACTCATTTACTTCCAAGATTGTTTTTCGACTTAATTTTTCTTACCTTTTAAAAGTAGTCAAGCATATCCATCTCAAGTAAGATCCAGTAGATCGTGCACGATCCACATGCACGCCGCTCCACGGCGCAGATGACAAAAGATTGCACGTAAATCCATCAAACCGTTCCAGAGATACAAGCTAACTAGTTAGCATTGTTCATACCACAGACGCTAGGCAGGATCAGGTAACAGAGAATGGGCATTTTCCTGCAAAATGTATCTTTGAACTGTTTCCGGGTCAAAACAAGATGCGCTACTTTTTGATAAACCAGCGTTGGACTAAATTAAATTAAAAAGAAGTGAAGTTTATAAAATAATCCTGTCAACAGATCACAGAAACTGGGTTTTATTTTTCATTTTTACTCTATGTTGTGGATTGTTGATTTTTCTACCTTGGTCTTTACCATGCAGCGCAAAGATTTTCCAGAAGACGAAGTGCAACATGTGCAACAGCCCTCTGGAGCTGCCCTCCGTTCATTTCCTGTGCAGTCACTCCTTCCACCAGCACTGCTTTGAGAGCTACGCTGAGAGCGAGGCAGAGTGCCCCACCTGCACGCCGGAGAACCGCAAGGTCATGGACATGCTGCGGGCCCAGGACCAGAAACGAGACCTCCATGACCATTTCACCAGACAGGTGATTAGGGATGGGACCATATAAAGATTTCATATCACGATTTTTGTGACCAAAGAATTCGCGAATCACAACCATCAAAATATCCCTAACATCCATTATTCTGGGGCAGTACATTTGCCAAAAAATAGCACAGCTTGTAGATCGGCTATTTTTTGTGAAAAATAAAAAAGACGTATGGTTTACCAGATTTACGAATAGAGGGTTTAAATGGGGGGTTAAAATGTGAATTGATCCCAGTGCATGACGGAGGACGATTTCACGATAAATTAAATCTCCAATATACGATTATCGTTAGTGTTTTTTATCACGATAAACGATAATATCGCTTATCGTCCCATCCCTACAGGTGATCCACTTCATCGCAAGCTGGCAGGAAATGCAAACAAAATAGTTCGCACTATAAAGGTCTTCACACACAGAGAGCGTGATGAATCAATGATCTGAAAATGAGTTGTGGTTATTTCACATGATACTATTATTTGTTGATGCCTCAGACACACTAAATAAATGCTCCTCATATGTAAGTAAGGCCTTTAAACGTGGGTAAGGCTCTATTTTGAGGCATGTATAGGTACAAAAAAAAATTTAAGACTATTTTTATAAAGATTTTAGGAATAGTGGAAAATAGCAGCTCTACAAGCTCACAAAGCGTTGCGATGGACAGAGCTTGAGTGGTTAAGCTGGGCTTCCTTCCTTTCTGTTTACTGTGACATACACATGTAATGGGTAGCAGATTGCAATCAACACATTGATACATTTTTGATCTGTGTGATTTCTCTTTTTTTCCCCAGCTGCGTTGCTCCAACGATGGTTTCTCGGTTGTGGCTGACTATTTCGGCAGAGGGGTGTTTAACAAACTGACGCTGGTCACCGACCCTCCTGGAAGCAAGAATGTGGGAAATCTAGAGGTAGATCTCCAGAGGGATCTTCTCATCCAGACCAAAAGGAACAGCTAAAACACACACGTACATAACACACAACAATAGAATCATACGTGGAACCATGGCTCAGAGGCTTTTCTGCCGTTGCACAGGATTCACTTCATTTTATTAGAGTATAAACAGATGCCTGCTGCAGTAACCATGACGAAATGTGTTTGCACAGTTCCTGCTTGGGGACTCATAATAATGTATATAAGATTGAAACACGTCTTACTGTGTCTATAAACTGCTATGAACGATGCCTTCAACTTTTTGGTTATGAGCGCTTGATTTCATATTGCCCTGATTCATGTGCATTCCGTATTGTAAAGAAATACTGTAGCGTCATTAGTGTCTGTTATGCTTGCAGAATAAAATTGTAAAGGACTGAGTCGAGACAAGCCTATCAATTGGTCTATATTCTCTTCAGCCTTGTTTCCAGACTATATGTATTTTATGGCTGCAACTAATGATTATTTTCTCAATCAATTACTCTTGATTATTTCAATAATTGATTAATTAATTTAAAGTAGACATAAAAGTATTGTATGATCAATAATTGATTAATTTAAACTAGACCATAGAAGTATTTATTGTATGATAATAAAGTACAAGATTATGGCAAAGGCTCATTTCTGCATTCTTGAAAACAAAAAGACAATTACCGGCACTTATACCCAGCAAAAACATAACTTAATTTTACAATATGAAACTAATTCACATTTTGGCGTTTTAAAGATTTGTTTTGGGGCTTTTATGCCTTTATTGGTAGGACAGTAGACTGACAGGAAATTGGGAGAGAGATGGGGAAAGAGGTCGTCGGTATCGGGACTCGAACCCGTGACACACTGTCAGGCATCAGAGCCTATGTGGTATGCGCCTGGACCCGCTAGGCCAGCGGGCACCCCACATTTTGATGTTTTAACGGGGAGCGCTTCGCTGTTACTACGTGTCATCTTTTCGACACCCAAACCCAACCCTTACTGCAACCCTAACCTCCGTGGGGTGAGTCGCTAACCCTCCCGACGCTCCGTTGTCGAAATGATGACACGTAGTAGTAGCGAGATTTCACCGTTTTAAATAGCGTAATCACACTAAACCGATGACTAAATCGATTCCAGATCTAGATGTTCAATATAGAGGGGGGAAAAGGAGAGGTCTAGTTTACACCCCAGCGGGACTCTGGTCAACAAAGTACAGTATATACAGGTTTTAAGTGGTTAATTACTGAGAATGATGGCAGTTTGTTAATAATACAACTTCTGGAAGTGAGAGTCATGCACAAAACGGAACAATGACCGGAATAAAGACTGAAGCTTATTACTGTACAGTGCGTTCAAAAATGTATGCAGAGGCCTCAGGCAGCTGTTTCCTCCAGGCAAAGGCACACTCACTGGTTTGGTGGCCCATGACACTTTACTGTAGTTTATGCTGGCACCGTCTGGAAAAAGCACCACTACTCCAATATCCTAGAAAAAGGTATGAATGTTTGACAATAAACACTTTTTTTTTTTTTTTTTTTTTTTACTCTGTACTATCACCCAAATGAAATAATGTACTATGGGACTCTCACACTCCATAACAAAGTGTAGCCTGTTGACCGAATTTAATCTGCAAACAAAATCCTTTTTTTCTTTTTTTTTTTAAACAAAGCATATCATATTTCTCTATGACTGACCGTGGAAAGTTTCTCAGGGTCAGTCTGGAAGTGATGTCATGCCATAAATCAATCGCTGTCACGTAGACCAGTCCATATACATTTTCTTTACACAAAATGTGTGAGTCAAGCAGAGTAGTAGTAGACTTCAGCCCAAACCCGTCAATGCTCCTGGATTTCCCAGGAGTCTCCTGGATTTTGACCCCATCTCCTGGGAACCTCCTGGATTGGCAAATCTCCTGGATTTCTCCTGGATGTTGTATCAAACCATAGTTATAAGTATCATACTCCCAAAATTCTCCAGAACACAGGAAGTTAAATTTACTATGTTCATTTTTTTCAGGGGGAGGACCCCCAGACCCCCTGCTTTAGGGGTGGGGCCGTGGGGGCAATGCATGCAAGATCATACAGATATTCACTTAAAGGAGTAGTTCACCCCCAAAATGACTTTTTTTCTATTGATTACTCATGCCATGGAGAGTAGAGTTCAATAATATTTTTTGGTTTTTGTCACATTCCTAAGACAAAAATTTGATTCGAGTAAATTTACCCATCCGGAACGAATGGGGGTAGGGCCTACATTTATTGTTATCACATTTTTGTCTTAGGAATGCGACAAAAAACTAAGAATATTATTGAACTCTAGTCTCCATGGCGTGACTAATCAATAGAAAAAAGTCATTTGGGGGGTGAACTACTCCTTTAAGTAATGACTTAAAGTTGAGAAGTCAAGTCATCCTTAAAGATGTCTTACTTACCTCATAGGCCTATTGGCCTATAAGACATGATACACTGTCACTCATGTTTGCCAATAAAAACCTTGAGAACCGACTCCATTAGAGTGTTTGATTGTGTTTTTCGTTTGGTGTTGTTTGCTTTTTTATTATAATAATTTATGTATTTATTTTGATGTGGGGGGGGGGTACTTTTTAAAACCTTATGACGAGTGTGTGTGCCATGCACATGACATGAACGGCATTACAATAATATTTTGCAGACCCTCTCTCCCTACTCTGATGTAATGATATGTAAAAGCCATACATCTTGCCAGTGGTTGCAACTTGCAACCTCGATGGACACATACAGCATGGACCCTCTGCGCAGGCGCAGACCGGTCTTTGTTTTGACGCGGAATCGGTTCACGCCCATTCATTGAACGTGGACCAATCGCGTGCGGACAAGGGGTTCTTTCCAGCGTCACTCACGTCACTCACGGCACGTGGACCTATCACCGCCCAGTGCGTGGAGAGAGTTGGGCGGGCTCTGCGGGGTGGAGGGTCATCGCTGGAACTTTGACGACACACAGTCTAGATCCCATATTCGGGATGACCTATCGCGTTGTGATTGGCTGGTTGGTTGTCAGGCCAACCACCCACTTAACAAACAGGATACATTGATTGCAACACGCTGTCAACAGTGTATCCTGTGATACGATAGGCCCTACTGTTTTCTCTGTGGTTCACTGGACGAGTGTGTTCTCTAGCGTTGCAAATGCGTGTATGAGTTTACGCACACAGCTGTCAAAATAATTAGTAAAAATATAATGACAACATGACATCCTTGTGTCAGCAGTTGCCCTGACAACCCAACTACCCAATCCTAGCGCGGCCGTTCACCCGGGCGATGGGATCCAGAGCTTCCCCCCTCGCAGCGGCGTCAGTGGATCCAATGAGATCACGCCGCGTTCCGGGCCCTATGTGAGAACAAGCCGGTGATAAGAGGAAAATAAAAACGTTGTGTGAATGAGAGAAAACGCGGAAACTAAAGCTCACAAACGTCCCGAAAAGAGAACTCTTTAGTTGACTGGTCTGAGTCTCTGTGAGCCACGCGCAGGTTGCTGCTCCATTCATCTGTGCTGGTTTAAAGAGGGGTAAGTTGTGTCATGTGTCACTCATGTATTCTTGATGGCTGGGAGGCAGGCTGGCTGCAGGCTAGCTAACAGGCTGTCAAACTTGCCATATAGGTATGATAATCAAGTTGGTGGAGTAGCTTAATTCATTGAACAGGGCAACACATGGAACGAGATTACCTTATTGTCCAGCAATGATTGAATTTAAATGTTCAAGGTGTGTATTCATCATAACCATGACTCTCTTTGACAGCCTATGTAATGTCCAAGATGTTTCCAGAAACTAAAGAGAGTGCTCTTTGTTTATGAATGGCCAGATTTCACCTGTGCATCTGTTTGGTGTTATGTGTCATTGCTGGAAGTATCCATGTTCAAGAACATGCTCATATACAGCCTGTTCTTCTCCCCTGAATACACATTTATTGTTGTGCATTGTGTTTGTGTGTAAACTACAGTCAACTCATTTTGAGGCTCTGGCAAAGACATGTATTTGTCCCCTTAAGATCAGAAGAGATTAATTATCCTCCTGTTCAAAATAATCTTTTGATTGATTGAATACTTTATTAACAGTTAACAAAACAAAGGCAGTTACAGTTCAATATAAAGGATGCAAAAAAAAAAAAGGACAAACCCAAGAAAGAACCATGGCTTGTTTCCATTGGGGTCCTGTGATGTAATTCAAGTAATCGAAATTGCCTGCCACAAGTTGTAGGTGTTAAAAAAATATTACACACTTAACAATGGCATTAATGCCACGTGTTTGGAAACACTATACACACCTCATATGCTGCTCAGTGGGTTCATTAAGTGCAGTGCACCTGGCTGGTTGCCCAACCGAGGAAGATCCTTCCTTATCCCACATAAAGTCAATCTAACTTTTAACTCCAGCGAATCAATATGTAGGACACATAGTATTGGTGAGAGATGATGATTATGTAAAATTCCCCTGGCAAAATCTTGAATGGTTGGGTAGGGACATGGAAAATAGCCAGAGCCTTCTAGTTCTAGCCTTTGTTTCTTTCATGGACAGGTTAGTGAGGCCAGTAATCGAGGCTGCCATAACCGGAAGTTTTGACTTGTAAGCCCATGAAGTGAACATTTTTGGTCTGTAAACAGATGAGTAAACATCATGATGCACATTGGAATATGTATACAGATTTCTTATTTTACACCTGGGAAATACTTTTGATTCTTGGAAAAATGAATTAAAATGCCATTAATTGAATCAACTAGCCAGGCTATTTAATGTTAATTGACATATGAAAGTGAAATAGATGGTTGTCAGATGGCAAGAGAAGAGAGACAGGAAACCAAGTGCACAGGAGGACCTAAAATGTGTACCCGTTAGTCAGCATTTCACTGTTCAAGCTGTCAGTGTTGCAGAAGCAGGTTATTATTTGTATTTAATTGAAATCTGGCATATTTAACTGGCTGAGCCACCAGTCACCCCTGGCCACTTTGTAACCCTACTGTAATTACACATTCACATAGACGGTCCCTTCCTGTTCTTCTAACATTATGTTTCTCCTGACTGATGCCAGTTCTTTGGGTCCAATCCTGATTTTGAAGAGTCCTAGACCTCTTATTGCCAAGCTCACAACCTGCAGCATCACGATGCGTTGTGAGCTTGTAAGTCTGCTATTTTAGATTGTCTTTATTTTTTGTTGCCTGTAATGACAGTGACATGCCCAAATAGATGCCAGGTTGAAAGTGGTTCAAATCAATAGACCTACATATCAGCTGCATTTAATTACAAATATAGTCAGCCGGGCTCTAGTATATACTGTACATGTAGTTCTTAAAATAGGATACTTGCAGCAGATCCTGTGTGCTGGCTTGAAAATCAATAAAATGTAAGTAAATACTGAGTGAAGGAACGCTGCAATTGCAGTAAAAGTTGATAATGCGAGCATGCTCTATGAAATACATTTTCAACCGTTTCAGCAGTGACATTGACACACCTTTTGTTTGAAATTCACAATATCTGAAATTATTACTAATGTACATAGAATGTAGGTAGAATGCCAGATGTATGGAAAGATTGGAAACTGGAAACCGGGATGACTGGAAGTGACGATGGAGGGCTTGTCTGAGGACGACCTAGAGAGAGAGAGAGAGAGAGAGAGAGAGAGAGAGAGAGAGAGGTAGAATTGGCCAGTCATGTTTTCATAACTGAAAGAGTGTTCCTCTAATCGTCTTCAGTTCAGTGGCGTGTCCCTGTCCAGTCAGTGGCACAGGCCACCCATACCTGCCAACATTATACTGTGACAGTACATGTCCCCAACCCCCCCAAAATGGTAATAAAAGCTACTCCATCGCTTGTGTGCTTGTGTGCAAACTGTGCATACATGCACCTGTGTAGGGCCATCCCAGTCCAAAAAGTCTAGACACCACACTGCTTCAGTTTTTACAGAAGAGAATGAATGATGGTTTTTTTTTTTTTTTTAATAACAGGTTCATCATGAGGAGAAAGCTGCCATTGTGTGCTCTCTTCTGTCTGGTTTTGGCAATGCTGCCTTCTCATACAGGTAACGAAAATGGTCATATACATCACAATGCCACAATATTTCTTTATACTGAGGTAATCCTTATACACTGTGTTTAACATGTGTTTTGCAATTGCACACTGATTAAAAATCAAGCAAGTATAAGCAAGGTGGACAAAGTAAATCTGAGGAAAAAAACAAACAGTAACATCGCTGCATTGATTAAGCATCACACTGTATGAAGTGAAAGAAATGCAGAAATTCAGTGTCGGTGTCCTGGCCAAAAATATTTGAAACATGTATGGTACTTTGTACTTTTTTCTGTTGCCCATGTCTCTGCCTAACACACAGTTTTCTCCTTGCAGCATCTGTAGCAGTCATGTCGGTTGACTTGGGCAGTGAGTGGATGAAAGTAGCAATAGTGAAACCTGGTGTGCCAATGGAAATTGCTCTCAACAAGTGAGTATATCTGTTCCAGTATTCTAGTCTAATTGTATACTACTTGACCAGCTGTCCTTGTTGTGGATGACCCTACCTTGACGTTTTTACAGTACAGTGCTTGCATGTAACTTCATCTCATAACTTTAATATTATGCTAGCTGTGTGGCTATTATGTATTTATTGGAAGAGCATGATGATCTTTTTCTTTTTTTGGAATGGGTATTAAAGTTAATGGTACAAGACAAAAGCAAGCACAGTTGGTTGCTTGTGGAAGTGTACAGAAAGAGTCTTTCAAACTGCCTATATTGTAAACTGTCTTCTGCACAGGGAGTCGAGGAGGAAAACGCCAGTAGCCGTGTGTCTTAAGGAAACCGAGCGACTATTTGGAGATGGTGCATTAGGAGTGGTGAGATGGTTTCTTGGATTATCTGACACGTTGAAAGCTCAGCTCCACTTGAACTTTCACCAATGGAAGGATTAGTTGCACAGTGAATATACGGCTCCACTGATGACCAAATGACAGTATCTTCTTAACTATCAATGTATTTTCTCATACATTTTGTCAACTTGCCACTATTTTCAGTCTGTGAAGAACCCCAAGATCGTCTATAGGCACATTCAGAGCCTACTGGGCAAGAAGCACGACAACCTCCAGGTGGCGCTCTACCAGAAACGCTTCCCTGAGCACCAGCTGCTAGAGGACCAGGCCAGAAGCACAGTTTACTTTAAAAACTCAGAGTAAGTCTTTCATACTGTGGTATAGCATTCATTGGGAGGGTGTATGGAGTGCAGTGTGTAACTGTGCAGTGGGTCACAAAAAAGTGTGAATATCTTGTAATTGTCATGCTCTGAAAATCTCAGATTATGAATGTAATGGAGACCCTGTCAGCATGTTTCATTAGTTGAGTTGACTTTTGTTATTTTGTCCTGACTCCTTAATATTTTACTTTGGGAAACTATTTACGGTACATACAGTATAACTATTTACATACAGTATACTATACTTTCAGTGCTTGTGTGTAGAGAACATGTGTTGGTACGTCATTAAACTGTGTTCATCTTGTACAAGGTTAGGCTCAGGCTGCAGTTTCTTTAGAGTTGAGCTTTAAAGAGAGATGATATGATAATATCAAAAGTAACAGAACGTCTCTGAATTACCATGGTTTGAATGGAGTGCAACATGATCCAGCCGTCTCGCATCTTTATCAGATGATAAAGCCTGGAATTTGTTGTCTGACACATTTTCTTTTGGGTGTTCTTCAGTCACTCCAAAACAGTGACATTTATGTGGGCCGTGATAGCGCTAATTGGAGACATGGCAAAGGGTGTGCCAACAAGGTTGTGCTTAGCTTAAGCTTCAACTGTGACCCTGCTTTGATGAATGCAAATATCAGTCTAAAGCATTTACATAATGATTTCTACTGTGCTGCTTGTGTTTAAGATCAGCTTTAGTAGTTGCATGGATATTTGGTGATGGTGCTATTTATTTCGACTGGGATGGACTGATTGATTGAGGTTTTTTTTAGCAGTTTGCAATAGAAAAAGGTACAGTTTCATGACAGCACAAATCACTGGTACAAGGTCAACTAAAAGGAGATCCTAGTAAGCTTTACGTCTTATTTACACAGGAACCACTTTATGTATCTCATAACATTGAAAGACAGACAGATAGAACATAGTACTTTACAAAGAATAACATCAATTACAAAAGCAGAAAAGGGGGGGGGCATGGGGGCTTAGTCTATTTACAAGTCTCAAGTAGCAGCTGCCTGAAGGTTACTTTTCATACCAATTTTGAAGGAGGCTAGGGATTTGCACTCCTGGCTTGCGGAAGGGTGTTGCACATGTTGGTGGTATAGCTGGAGAAGAGCCTTTTATAGTGTTAAATCTAGGTTGAACATGATTAGTGGAGCTGCCTCTGGTGTTATGATCGTGGACATCCTTGACCTTTAGGAAGAAGTTTGTCAGGTACATGGGTATCTTGGAGGTG
The DNA here is from genome assembly GCF_963921795.1 of Nannobrachium achirus. Lineage (NCBI taxonomy): Eukaryota > Metazoa > Chordata > Actinopteri > Myctophiformes > Myctophidae > Nannobrachium > Nannobrachium achirus. The sequence goes on from NC_137826.1 coordinate 15,355,170, forward strand.
TAGTGTATCTTGTACACCAGGCCCATTGCAAGATGCTGTACTCTGTCAGCTACTTTGAGCCACCTCACGCATTCGTGGTGATGAACTGTAAGGTGGTCCCGAGGAGGAAGACCAAGCACGACCCTAATCAGTTTGTTCTGGGCTGTTTGGAGCTTTAACTTTAAGGCAACTGTAATTTCATGTTATGGAAAATAAAAATAATTGATAACAAAAAAAACTTTAAGGCAACTGGGGCATCGTATATGTATGGGTGTATGACCTGATGTTCTTATTTCTGCCAGGGAACTACAATATACCCCTGAGGAACTCCTCGGCATGGTCTTGAATTATTCTCGTGCGCTGGCTCAGGACTTTGCAGGTCAGTTTGCTCATTAATACTGAAACATATAAATGTTACTGCACTTAACCATACAAATGTGTCAAGCATGTAACATTGTATACTTTTTATACAATCTTTATAACACTTTCTGCCCCCTTTTACCTGTATCACACTGACAGAGCAACCAATCCAAGATGCAGTCATCACCGTTCCAGCCTTTTTCAACCAGGCAGAGCGGAGGGCAGTCCTGCAGGCAGCTGAGATGGCGGGTCTGAAGGTCCTTCAGCTCATCAATGATAACACAGCCGTGGCCTTGAACTACGGAGTCTTCAGAAGGAAAGACGTCAACAGCACAGCTAAGGTGCTCATTCACAGTAACTGTTAAACGCATGACTTCACATTTATTAGCTTTACTGTTGACAATACATTTGGTCCAACAATACATGGGGATTACAATTATGGTTATTCACTAGTGGTGATTGAAAAGGAAGCTGATGATTCCTGCAAGTTCATAATAAATATTTTCTCACAAATTGGCATCATGAAAGCTATATTAATTTTAATTCACTACTTGTAATAATAATATAATAATCATATTCATCATTATAAATCAATCATATTATTATTAAACACTTGAACCCTAGTGCATCTATTCAGGGCAAGTCATAATCGACTAGCCGCAAATTACAACACTAGATTTCTTTTAAAAATCTGATGTGCATCTGATCTAGGGTTGCAATAACTCCCATATGGATTCATTGCATCACAACGTCAAACTCACCAATATTGCGGCTCTATGGAAAGCTTGAATTATGCTTTTCCAATCAAGTGTTTGTTTCAGAAAAATCCACCATAGACATGTTATGAGTTACTTTCTGTCAAGAAATCCGGGAAGACATGTTCAAGTGTTGAACTTTGGAAGCGCTTGTCTTCGTTAACACAACATCCTGCTGCCTCCTGCATTATGTGACATTTAGAACCAGCTGGTACACAGACAGGACTGTTAAGTGATCTCCCACGAGTGCTTCCAAATTCCAACACTTAAAAATAATCACCTGAACTGAATTTATTGACAGAAAGTAGCTCATAACATCTCTATGGTGGATTCAGAAACAAACACTGCAGATAGAAAGAGCATAATTTCCATAGAGGTGAGTTTGACGTTGTTTTATCAGATAGCAAAAAGAAAACATGTTTTGATGCATTGAATCCCGGTTGGAGGTATTGCAACCTTAGATTCATCAGATTAAAAAAAATCTAGTGTTGGGACTGAGGCGTTCCCTGCTCGTTAGCGAGATATACCCACCGGATAAAGTGTCAAGTAACATGTGGGTTTGACTGTGGACTCTATCGCCCTGTGCGTTTGAACCTCTTTTATTTTACTTTTTTTATTTAATTTTTTTGTCTTAGTATGTCTGTCTCTTATTTTTGCTTGTTGTTGTTTTTGTCTGTTCACTAGGGTGAACTATAAACTAGGGTTTGTTCATTCACCCCTGATGTGAATATTTTTCCCTCACAGAATATGATGTTCTATGACATGGGCTCAGGATGCACCACGGCCACCATCGTCACCTACCAGACAGTCAAAACCAAGGAGTCAGGCACCCAGCCCCAGATGCAGATCAGAGGTGTAGGGTGAGTGCAATAAATAGGGCTGTCACGATTATGACATTTTACATGACAATTAATTTTCTCTCAAATAATTGCGATTAACGATTTAATTGTGTTTTTGTCGTTGACAATTACATTTCTGTTTGGCTTTTAGGCTTTGAAGTTGCACATGGTAGATATGACACATAACCTAAATATACAAAGAAATTACTGACATATTTGACAACTTTATACTTAAAAAAGAACATTGATAGTGGATGCGACGCGTTGAGCTTGTAGAGCGGCTATTTCGACTATTTTTCACTTTAAAAAAATATATATGAAAAATGGAAACGATTATGACGATTATGAAAAATAATCGTGATTATGTCAAATAATTGCGATTAGACGATTATGTATTAATTGTGACAGCCCTAACAATACAGTCCCATGTGCCCAAAAAGTCCTTACATCCTTTGTAACGGCAAAAATATTATTTAATACTGCTGGCATGTGACAATCCCAATAGCCTAGCGTCTCACTATGATTTGAAGGTATTCATGTGTAATATGAAAGATATGAATGTATAGTATGCTGATATACAAAGATGGGAAAATGAATGTGACCTTGAACACCAGGGTGGTAACTTTTATTTGGACAAGGAATTGTATTTTGAAGAGAGTCTTTTCTATACTGGAATACTGTACATTTCAATAAGGAAAAGATGAAGTAATTCATTAAGAAAACATTGGTGAAGCAGTGCTCTTTTAATCAGATGTCTCTAAAGATGTCAAACAAAACACAATCATGCCTATACACTAGACCAGGGGTAGGCAACCTTGGGGCACAGGGGAGGGTGATCACTGGCACACTGGCAGAAGTGTGAGAGAGGATTTCTATTTTAAAATCAAATATTGTTTTAAATTAAGTAACCTAATTTGCAACACATTACATCCTGCACATAATTCTACATTCAATAAAACACTGAACTTTGACTAGGGGTGGGTGTCTGGGAGATGGGTGGGTTATTGCTTGAGTCTAATGATCGTTATAACAATGACCTGACAATCAAAATATATCTGAACTTTTAATTGGGTGTCATTAAAATCTATGTTGACAATGACATGGCACACTGACTATCTAGAAAACAAAAACATGGCACTTAATTTCAAATTTCAAATATTGTGGAAGTAGCCGATCTACTGGCTCCCAATGTGTAGCGTTGTGACACGTTGTGAGCTTGTAGGTCCTTCTAAATCCGTTGCCCCGAATAATTGTGCAACGAAGTACAAATAGGGCTTAAAGTTGTTCATTGACTGGTCCCCCCAGGTTTGACCGTGGGTTGGGGGGCTTCGAGATGGACCTGCGTCTGCGGGACCACCTGGCAGCAGCCTTCAACAGCCAGGGCAAGAGTAAGAAGGATGTGAGGGAGAACCCCCGCGCCATGGCCAAGCTCCTCAAAGAGGCCCAGCGCCTCAAGACGGTGCTCAGCGCCAACGCTGACCACATGGCACAGGTCAGTCAGAAGTGTGGGATGGGACCATAAGACATATTATCGTTTATCGTGATTAAAAAACACTCACGATAATCGTATCGTGGAGATTTAATTCATGCACTGGGATCAGTTCACCTTTTATTTGCCGAGCTGCATATCCGGTACCACTTAAACCCTCCATAATTGGTAAAAGGTACTTGTTGTGAGCTTGTAAATCGGCTGTTTTTTGGCAAATGTTCCGCCTCGGGATAAAGGATTTTGATTATCGCGATAATATCGTAAATCACAATAATCATGATATGAAACTTTCATATCGTATTCGTTCCCATCCCTAGTCAGCAGTGTGGGAAAAGTACTTCCATGTTCAAGTAAAAGTATCAATAATGCGATGTAGAAATACTCGGTTAAAAGTAAGTCTGGAATTCAACATTTACTTGTTTGAAAGTACAAAAGTATTGGCATCAAAAGGTAGAAAGTAGAAAGTACTCATTTTGCAGAATGTCCCATTTCACAACTTTTCAAATGTATGAAAATATTTTGGAAATAGCAGATCTACAAGCTCACAATGGCGACTCATTGTGAGCTTGTGGATCTGCTATTTTCAAATGGCCGAAAAGTATATAGGATTGTGGTTAATGTATGTTTTGTAATAATAATCAAAATCTACAAAGTAACTGGTAACAAAAGCTTTCAAATAAACAAATGTAGTGGAGTAAAAGTACAATATTTGGATCCGAGATGTATCGGAGTAGAAGTAAAAGTATTAAATTAAGTAAAAATAAAAGTAAAAATAAGTAAATTACAAATACCTCAAAATTGTACTTAAAGGGGCACTCCACCACTTTTCAACCTATGTTCATATAATTGGTCCTCACTCAAAAATAGCTTTTTTCTTTTTTTTTTTTTTTTTTTCTCAGAGGAGGGCTGTGGGCAGGTCAGAAACCCATCGTCTTGTGACATCATCGATTGCCAATCCAGCTTATAGAAACTGCAGGCTTTCTATTCCTGAAAATTTGCAATTTTAAAGTGGAAGCCATTGTTCTCGCGATAATAAAAATCTAAATATTTTTTTCAAAAATATTGATACATTTTTTTTTTGGAAAATGATGATGTCACAAGACGATGGATTCTGAACTTCCCACAGCTCTCCTAGGAGACTTGGATTGAGTAGAAAAAAATTGTGATATTTTATCATGAAGATTAGTGAGGACCTATTATATGAAGACAGGTTGAAAAGTGGTGAACTACTCCTTTAAGTACAGTACTTAGTCAGTCCAGTGAGACACGGCCAGTGGTGGAAGAAGTACTCCAACTCCAAATAAATGTAGTGGAATAAAAAGTTCAACATTTGCCTCTGATGTTGTGGAGTAGAAGTATCAAGAAATATAAATACTCGCGACATTGTACTCACACAGAGAACTTGAGTAATTTGCATCACTGGACGCGCCAAATCTCGTCTTTCTCACTCCATCTCATGTCTCTAATCCTCAGATTTCTTGCCAGCGGGCTTTCTCACATTACACATCAACACGTTTGTCATCTCTCTCACATTACTACACGTAGTGTTTGACCTGAATAGACGCTATAGGAGATGAACACGTGGAGGGAGACATGTTTCATGTTTTGTTGCTAACATTATACACTAATAGTGGTTTCCGCACGAGACGACATACTCAAGCCAAGTAGAATTACATGGGGGATTTTTTATTTTGCAAAAACAATATGAAAGTTGAGACATTAATGAAACGTGAACAGTGGCGTCAGTTCAGAAAAAGTTAAGGAATGGCAACATGACTGGTGTCTTGCACACGCGCGATACATTTAATTTCCCCCCCCCCCCCCTCGTTTCTACGGTTTCTTGGGCTGGATATGGCAGCCTGGAACAGTTGTTCAAGTGCAGCTAAACTTGGCATGTTAGTAAACGTGCCACAATTAACAATAATGCATTGCACCTGTGCAGCTGACCTGTGAAACCTGGGAATATACCATCTTGTCAAGATGGGGATGAATAAAAGTGTGGAGAATATAATTATAATAACTTGTTAAAGTGACCATTTTGTAAAATGTTGCATTTGTAGTTATTTTACTGTAATTTAACAACATAATAACGGGCACAGATACACAAAGAGACATTCATGGATTTATATTTAAAAGTAACTTTTCTTTTTCCCCTGGACCCAGGGTATGGCAGCTGCATACCCCTACCATACCCAATTGACGCCCCTGAACGTGAAACGTGTTTGGTATAAACTAAATCTGTCTTTATTCCAGGTAGAAGGACTGATGGATGATATTGACTTCAAAGCCAAGGTGAGCAGGGCTGAATTTGAGGAGCTGTGTGCAGACCTTTTTGAGAGGGTGGCCCGCCCGGTGCAGGATGCGCTTTCCTCTGCAGAGATGACCTTGGTTAGTACCCTCAGAACCTCTTACCATTTCTCTAGCACTAAATGTACCCACACGGTGGAATAGAAGTCATTATGAGATTACTTTTAAAATGCACCCCTGTGCAATTTAAAAGGCTTTTTTGCAAATGTCATCACCCTTGTACCAAAGAGTACCTTGTTTGGGTTTTCATTCATCTGGCAAAAAGGCATGTTACTATCTCTCTTTTTATTATGAAATGTTACAGAGGTTATTTTAATGGATTTAATTAATAGGAAAAAGTGTTTTAGAGCACACGCACACACACACGCATTATATTGTCTGTCTTGTCTGTGTGCTGTGAGTCTGAGGCCTGTCCATTTCCTCCGACAGGATGAGCTAGAGCAGGTGATCTTAGTCGGCGGTGCCACTCGTGTACCCAAGGTTCAGGAAGCGCTGCTCAAAGCTGTGGGGAAGTAAGTGTCAAAAAGAAACGCACCATTAAACAAAACGGTGCACTGATCAGTGAAGCACTTACAGTACTACCTACAGTGATTTGGATAGAATTTGAACGACACACAATCTTGATTGCTCATTATTGCTCTACACTCATGTCATCAACATGGATCTGTCCCATTTAGCGCCACCTTCAGGCCGATTTTTTAAAACACATTTTTGGTCACTACTCCTACACATTTGCCCTAAAACCACGCTGCGACCTTACGGTCGCTTATCTCCCGATTGGGAAGTCTTACTGGTAAATATTTTTTGCCCTAAAATCACGCAAATCGCTACACAGTATGTCTAGACTCATGTCATCAACATGGATCTGTCCCATATAGCGCCACCATCAGGCCCATTTTTTCAAACACATTTTTGGACACGGCTCCTACACATTTGCCCTAAAACCACGCTGCGACCTTACGGTCGCTTATCTCCCGATTGGGAAGTCTTACTGGTAAATATTGAAAGTGTTAGTGTCCCTCTTGATGGTTGATCGTGTGTGCGCGTGTGTGTGTGTGTGTGTGTGTGTGTGTGTGTGTGTAGAGAGGAGCTTGGGAAGAACATTAACGCAGATGAAGCAGCAGCTATGGGTGCAGTGTACCAGGCTGCTGCCCTCAGCAAGGCCTTCAAGGTCAAACCCTTCCTGGTCAGAGACGCGGCTGTTTTCCCCATTCAGGTAATGATGTGTTAATTTAGTGGCTGATGTAATACTCGTATTCGTATGTATTTATTGTTTTGTGATTTTGTATTTGTCAAGTGTTAACACTTATGTTGCTATGATTTTTTCTCTTCAATGTCCCACGTTGCCATGGTTACCATAGACTTCCATGTAATTGCGCAATTGTGTAAAAAGTGCACGTCCATGCCTAGCTGATGCACCACGTGTGTGCACACTGTTCACAGCTTTCAAACAAAAAAATCCGCTTGGAAATCCGTTCAGGCATCATGATTTATGGGCCATTATGTTTTCTTCAGATGTAAACAAACATGGCTGCCATGTTTGAAAGAATGGGTTGGTATGGGGGTTAAACATGCAATTTCGCGATCGCGATCATGCCTAATACATTTCTGGAGGTCCAAAAAAGAAATTGAAAAAAAAAAAATTGAAAAAAAAAAAACGGCCCAAACTCGGGAAACTCGGGGTTGGCACAGCATTGGTACCAATACAAACTCTGGAAACTCGGGGTTGGCACCAGATGTGTTAAGAGTAAATACATTTTCTTTAGCCACCCCTTATTCCTCTGGTTCTCAAACTTTTTTGAGAACCACCCCTTATACTGATTTCTGAAGCCAAGTACCCCATTCCCCTGACTACAGCATTTTGAACTGGACTTTACATCAAAAGTCCAGTTCCAATGCCGATATGTTCAAACTAAAACAGCATAATGGCAAATAAACATTGCTTTCATATATGCCCTGATGAAGACCCCGAGAGGGTCGAAACATGTCGGCTTTTATTATGACTTGAAATAAAGTACACTGCTTTTACGTCCGTTCCCCTCCTTTTTATTTTTTGAGTGCTCGGATCCTCCTTCTCTTTTTTCAAACATTGCTTTCTATTTGTATTAGTCAGTAATGTAATTGATATAATTTGGTTTAACAATGAACAAATGAGAAGGTTCACACAAAGACTGTCAAAGTTTTGTCATTACTCATAACAGTAAAATACATATTCACCATTTCTCCTGTACCCCAGCGTAACCCTAGGGGTACCCGTACCCCTATTTGAGAAACACTTATTCCACCCTGCGTTCTAGGGCATTCACGAATAGTGATTTTTAGTATTCGAATTATTCGACCTCAAAGTATTCGAATAGTCGAATATTCGACAGGACTGGCCAAACTGTCAAATATTAACTAAGCAAGAGGCGAACATTGTGAAAATAGCCGATCTACATGCTCACAAGCATGTAGATCGGCTATTTTCACAATATTTATCTGCAGAACCGAGTCACATTAAATGTAATACCTACAATTCCAAGTGCTTGTCAAGGGTGGGGGTCCCCAGTTCAAATATGTTTATTTTGGGGGTCACGGCCTAAAAAGGTTTGAGAACCCCTGGTATAGAGCATTAACAAATTCATCCACCAGGGGCATTGACAACTCGTTCTTATGACTTCCTATCTCGCAAAACTTTATAAACTATATATTTTTTAAAGAAAAGAAAAGCGAATATTCGACTTCGGTGAACAACGTCGAATAGTGACTTTGATATTCGAATATTCGGTGAATGCCCTACTGCGTTCTTGTTGTGACCAGGTGGAGTTCACTCGTGAGACGGAGGAAGAGGACGGCACCAAAAGTCTGAAGCACAACAAGCGCATCCTGTTCCAGAGGATGGCGCCGTATCCCCAGCGGAAGGTTATCACCTTCAACCGCTACAGCGACGACTTCTCCTTCGACATCAACTACGGCGACCTCGGCTTCCTGGGACAAGAGGACCTCAGGTCAGATACACCTTGGACACCTGAGCTCCTCCCGCCCTAACACCCCATGCTTAGCCCTAGAATTATTTAATGCTTTAACTATTGAAAAATAGCAGATATACAAGCTCACAGCGCGGCACCGAGTGCCGCGCTGCGAGCTTGTAGATCTGCTATTTTTTGAAAAATCATTCATCATTTTTTTTTTTTTTTTTTTTTTTTTAATTCTTGTGAATATATATTTTTTAAAAGCGAACATTTGTAACTCAAATATTTGCTTCTGGGTGGTCCCTGGAACAACATATTTTGAGATGGAGGTCCGCGGCCAAATACAACATGTAATTTTGGGGGGTCCTTGACATGAAAAAGTTTGAGAACCACTGATTTTAGAAGAACGATTTAGAAGACATTTATAGAATCGGGTCAAAATATTCAAAGGCTTGCACAAAATAATGTTCACGATTTTTCGAAAACAGCAGATCTATAAGGTCGCAGTAAGGTGCTTGTATATCTGCTATTTTTGAATAGTTAAAGCATAACATAGTGGTTGATGGTGATGGTTAAAGTGGTTCAAATCTAAAGTTACACAGATTTGCGTTCAGATTTGAATGGGTTAACGTATTGTCATGTGACTAATGAAAGGACCGATCCTAAAAATAAAAATAAATATATACAGTATATATTTTTACTTTTGGAAATGACTAAGTATGCTGTCTCTGAATGTAACGTAGAGCTCCTTTGTCTTCTGTTTGTCCTGTAGCATATTTGGCTCTCTGAACCTGACCACGGTCAAGCTGTCAGGGGTGGGCAGCAGCTTTGAGAAGCACACGGATGCAGAGTCCAAGGGAATCAAGGCCCACTTCAACATGGACGAGAGCGGCGTGCTTGTGCTGGACAGGGTCAGTGGCACTGTTTGTTCACATTGTAACTTTAGCCACATGAACCCTAGCACCCCTATTCTGGGCATATGATAATATAATAGGTGAACATGCGACAAAAAAGGCGATTTGGTGTAGATGGCATGAAGGAGGGGACCAAGTCTATACTAGACCTCTGGGGGACCCAGGTGTGTTAAGGTTTAAAGGAGCACCTCGGCCATTTTCAACCATAGCTTCATATATTTGAGTCTTTTCTGAGACTCGTTGGTGAGCTATGGGTAATTCAGAAACCTGCCTACCAATGACATCGTTGGTGGGATTCCAAGCTAATAGAAACTACAGCATTTCTCTTATTGGAAAGTTGGCATGCTGAATTGCATAAAATACCATTGCATTAAAAAACTAAGTTTGAGTTCTGTTTGAAATTACCAAACCTGCCTACTGATGATATCACTGGTAGGCAGTTTTCTGAACTTAATTTCTTAATTGACTCATAATTCAATGACTTGAAGCAGAGGTTAAAATCTCAGGAAAAAAATCTCAGGAAAAAGTTGAACTAACCTTTTTAAATCATGATTTTAATCTACAGGTTGAGTCCGTCTTTGAAACTATTGTTGAAGAGAAGGAAGAGGAATCAACATTAACAAGTAGGTTTGATATTGATAACCTCAACAAACTACACTAGTACCTGTAAGAACATTGTTTCAATGACCTTTCCCCCCCTTATTTACACAATTTCTTCATTTCCACAAACAACTAAGGCAAGAAAGTACTATACTAACTGTCAGTTTGAAGATGTTAACTAGTTTCAATCTACTAGTAGCGCTGATCACACAAAGCTTGGGCCAATCAAATCAAATCTGCATGTTATGTTTGTGAGGCCCCTCGTGGCAATATTAATATAGAATAAAGTGGTTACAACATTCATTTGTTTTGATTTGTCTTTTCCCCCTTTTAGAACTGGGAAACACCATTTCCAGCTTGTTTGGAGGGGGATCCACAGAACCTGCTGCTAATGTGACTGAGCCAGTCCAGGTAACTGCTGCTGTGTTCTGCCTCTGTGGAATAATGTTTTTACATTGTGGATAGTAGGGCATTAACGGAAAAGTCGACTCAGTCGACTTCATTTCACAAGTTGACTCCCACCAGAGAAAGTCGAAATTGAAAAAAAATAAAAAATAAAAAACGTTCTATTGTGAAAATAGCCGATCTACATGCGAGGCGTTGTGAGCATGTAGATCGGCTATTTTCACAATTTCTGCCTCTATATACAGTATTTGACAATTTGGACAATGTTTAATTTGTCATTTTAGAGGTATTAACCCTATAAGTGCCTATCCCGAACAAGTTCGGCTTTATTTCAATCCAATACAATATTTTATTTGCTATTTTACTTACCCCGAGCTGCTTGGAGCAACGTGGGTGGTCCTTGCTCATCCAGCGCTAGCCAACGAGAGACGCTAGATGGTCCGACGATTTATTCCATTGAAAATGGTTTAAAATAAAGTTTAGAGCCCCCCAAAAAAACCTCAATATATACTGTCGGCGGCGCGACGTATTCCAGGGTGCCTATCCCGAACTAGTTCGGGATATTTAATAAAATGAATTATTTAATCGGAGGCCTCAACAAAGCCCCGGTCTAAACGTCCATCCATGGTCCAGGCCAACACTCGGCCATACACGGGCCGTAGTCGCGCTAACGGCCGCATCGCGCCGCCCACTCCAATAATAAATCACATCTTTAGACAGGATTTTCTCCGGATTGTGTTCCCAGACCCAAAGAAAAAGTTTTTTGCGACTGAAATAGCTTTAGATCGGGCTACGTGTCAGCTAGCTTCCTCCTCTCGTCACCCATAGCATTGGCTGGAGTGAAATCCCAAGGCACTTGGGACAGTGTCGACGGAAGCTAGAGCGAAGGTCTATAGAGAAATTTCTGGCACTCTAGTGCCCCTTGTGGCCGGCGGCACTGTATGAGTTAAAAAGTCCTTAAATTGGCACTTTAGAAATATGAAGATACCCTCTATACACTTAATCATTCTGTTGGTTTGTTTACAGTTGAGTGAGAAAACGTGTTTCACATTAAGTTAATCATCTAAAAATCATCCAAAATAATTGGGGGGTCGTGTGTGATGTGATGACGTCATCAAACGATTAAGTCGACTTCAACTCAACTTTTTACTGAGTCGAGTCGACTTGCAAAAATCACAAGTCGTTAATACCCTAGTGGATAGTACACCTTTTCATCCATTTTGTTGGTGCTGTATGTGCCTCTCTCTTTTTCTTAAATGGATATCTCTTTTTCAAAAATGAATTATCTATAATATCATAATCATCTCTCTCGCTCTAAATCCCCCGCTTTGTGTATTTACATCCAGGATGAGGAAGAGGTGCCACCGGAGTCTGGAAAAGAGACAAAGGAGGAGACCCAAAAGGAAGAAGCTCCTCAGGAGGAACAGCCTGAGGCTGCAGAGACAGAGAAACCTGCAGCTGAAGAGGCATCGCAGGAGAAAACTAATACAGAAGACTCTGGAACAAAGGCTGAAACTAAGGTACAGAAACTTTCCATCACACAAATCATAATCATATGTTGGAAATGGTTGGGGAGGTAGAGGAATGTTGATTGATTGATTGATTGAAGAATTTATTAGAAGTTTGCAATAGAAAAAAGTACAGTTTCATGACAGTACAAATCACTGGTACAAGGTCAACTAAAAGGAGATCCTAGAAAGCCGAGGCTTATTTCCACAGGAACCACACAATGTTCAAATACACCCAGGTAAAAGCTACGTTGCAAAATGATATAATTTATTTAGCCAGCATCTTCACCTGCCCAGTAATTCTCCATGTAAAGCATGACCACACTAGTGACTACAGTCACTTTTGTTTGTTGAGGATAAGCAAACATGATGGAAAGATGTGATTACACTTATTTTCATGTATATTTGTTTATATCAATAAGTAGCAGCAATCAGGTATCCTAGTAATGTGTATTTTTCCTCGTTGAATCCACTTCTGTTAACAAAATGGTTATTTGTGGTTTAACTCAGTTGGCTCAAAGTGACACGATATTAACCTTTTTATAATGTGTACCTCTGACCCTGAAGGAGGAGGAGAAGGAGGGAGAGACACCCGGAACGGCAGAGGCGGAAAAAGCAACGGAGGAGAAGGATGTAGAGAAAAAGGAAAAACCCCAAAAGAAGGCCAAGATCTCTGTGGACATCACTGCGGACCTTTTAATCAACGATCTTCTCAACCCGACTGCAGATGAAATCGCTTTATCCAAGAAGAAGTAAAGAATTAGCTGTTTTCTTGACTTTGAAACTGGCTTTAATGAATTTCTGTAATATGATATGATGGAGGGTTAGTATAATAACCCATTTAGGCCTGAACACATTATGACGCAATATTTTATGCTTTAAATATAAAAAAATAGCAGATATACAAGCTCACAGCGCGGCACCGAGTGCCGCGCTGCGAGCTTGTAGATCTGCTATTTTTGAAAAATCGTGAAAATTTGAATTTTGACCCGATTCTATAAGTGTCTTTTGAATCCTTCTAAGATGTTTGTTTCTACATCAGCAATCTGGCCAGCCATCGTCAAAGAAAAGGTCCTTTTCACTTCAACTGGAGCTCAGTTAGTCTGTTCTTGAGAGACTACTATGTCAGTGGTGCTCAAACCCTTTCATTTGAAGGACCCCCAAAATGATATTTATTTGGCCACGGACCCCCATTTCAAAATATCTAGTTCCAGGGACCACCCAGAAGCAAAATTTGAGTTACAAACGTTCGCTTTGAAAATACATATATTCAAAGGTTTGCACACATTTTCACGACTTTTTCAAAAATAGCAGATCTACAAGCTCGCAGCGCGGCACTCGGTGCCGCGCTGTGAGCTTGTATATCTGCTATTTTTCACTGGTTAGAGCATTCAATAATTCTAGGCCTAAATGGGTTAATGAATTTCTGTAATATGACATGATGGAGGGTTAGTATAATAATCTTGGTGTCTTTTCAGGCTGAAGGACTTGACAGACAGAGACTTGCAGAAACAGGAGAGGGAAAAGACGCTGAACACTCTTGAGGCTTTTATCTTCGAGACACAGGTAAAATAGCTGAACAAATCATCAACTCATAACATGGCTGCTGCATGCATCGACTCTTATCAGTTTGTGTGTCAATTCTTTACCTTTCCGAAAGGAACTTACCAAGGGAAATGCCTATGGGCAAAGAAACAACAAAATAATTAAATTGTAAAACCAGTGAAGGCTGCTTTTTCGCCAGTGTTCTGCTCTTACTTGTGTTATTATATTAATTATATAATTCTGGCTCCCAAAACTCTGGAATGAACTCCCCATTGCAATTAGAACTGCAGACTCGGGCGCCCGCTGGCCTACTGGTCCAGGCGCTTACCACTTAGGCATTGCCACATAGGCATGGATGCCTGGCGGCGTTGCCGGTTCGATTCCCAATCCGGATGTACCTTTTCTGTGTGTCACTCCCCCCATTTCCTGTTCAGTCTACTGTCCTATCATTAAATAGTGCAGGCGTTTCGGGCAGTATTTTGATGGAATCGTGCACTTTATGAAAGAAGCATGAAATTTGGCACACAGTTAGAACATGCCATATGGAACATTTTTGGCTATAGGGGCATCGCAGATTTGTCTTGGGAAACTTGTGGGAGCCAATCAAAGTTGGGCTCTCATAGACTTTACTATAGAGTAAAATAATACAAAACATAAATATGCTTTAAGTAGCATGTGAGGGGTCAAACTAGATGTTTTTCATGATTCTGAATCCAATGCAAACATTTGTTTTGCAGGAAAAACATTCCTTGGGCTAAAAACGGACACCATAAAAGTGATAAAACTATGGTTTATTGATGAGTCATCACTTTTCACAGTTTTTTGGCGTCCGTTTCTCGGAAAGGAATGTTTTTCGTGCAAAACAAATGCCTGCATTGGATTCAGAATCCCGAACAACACCTAGTTTGACCCCTCACATGCTACTTAAAGCATATTTATTTTTTGTATTATTTTACTATATAGTAAAGTCTATGAGAGCCCGACTTTGATTGGCTCCCACAAGTTTCCCAAGACAAATCTGCGATGCCCCTATAGCCAAAAATGTTCCATATGGCATGTTCTAACTGTGTGCCAAATTTCATGCTTCTTTCATAAAGTGCACGATTCTTTCCTGAAACGCTCGCACTAAAAGGCATAAAAGCCCAAAAACAAATCCTATAGTTTCAATGTACCTGTACTGATTATTGATTTTTGGAGAGCTGTTAGACCTGACGGTTCTTGGTTTACCTACGATCCTAGATCACTATTGCTATGCATTTGATGCATTACCTTGTGCTGTCCTGGCTCATTGTCCTTGCGTATTGTAAATCGCTATGGATCAAGAGCGTCTGATAAATTATGTACAATTTACCAAAGTTCCATCTTGATGATGTATGCATCTTTCTTTCCCTCCAGGACAAGATGTACCAGGACGAGTATCAGTTTGTGGTGTCGGAGGAGGAGAAGGAGGAGATCACGGGCAAGCTGAGCGAGGCCTCGGCCTGGATGGACGAGGACGGCTACTCGGCCACCACCAAGGAGCTGAGGGAGAAGCTGTCCGGCCTGAAGAGCCTGTGCAAGCCCATGTTCTTCAGGGTGGAGGAGCGGCGCAAGTGGCCCGACCGCCTGGCCGCCCTGGACAGCATGCTGAACACCTCCAGCTTCTTCCTCAGGTGGGCTGAGGAGCAGGGGCGTCACAAGGGGGGGGGACTGAGTTACTAGGGCCCAAGGTGGAGGGTCCTTAATTATTTTATACTTTAGCTATTGAAAAATAGCAGATATACAAGCTCACAGCGCGGCACCGAGTGCCGCACTGCAAGCTTGTAGATCTGCTATTTTTTGAGAAGTCGTGAAAATGTGCAAATCTTTGAATGTATGTATTTTTTACGTGAACATTTGTAACTCACATTTTGCTTCTGGGGGTGTCCCTGGAACTAAATATTTTAAGATGGGGGTCTGTGGCCAAATACATATATCATTTTGGGGGTCCTTCACATGAAAAAGGTTTGAGTACCACTGACATAGAAACAAGGATTTACCGGTAGAAGACACATAGGCTATAGATTCGGGTCAAAATATTCAAAGACTAACATACATTTTCGAGATTTTTCAAGCTTACAGCGCGGCACTCGGTGCCGAGGCCCACGCTGTGGGCTTCTATATCTGCTAATTTTTCAATAGTTAAAGTACAAATAATGTGTAATAATACGTTCCCAGTCTAAATGGGTTAAACCCCCTCCCCCTATGAAGAACATTCATGGGAGGCCCGCAGTGAATCCTTTTACCCAGGGGCCCAGAATTTGGTGCGACACCCCCGGTGAGGAGGAGGCGTGGGTGGAAAGGGATGGATTACCCAACGGGCACAATGGGCCCAGGCCCAGGGGCCCCTGAGCTAGGGGGCCCCTCAGCTTGAGCCACCGTGTGACCGCGTCCCTGTTATTAACGTTGCGCTATTTGCCAGACTCTATTTTATTAGTTCATCTAAAAAATAACCCCAAATATTCCTAAAACACCATGATACATATTATACTGTAAGTGTTTAGCTCCTCAGTTTATCTATAAGACTTCAAAACAACAACAATTTTACATTTTCTAATGTCCACGCATTACAACAATGTAGTGGTAGTAGATAAACCGGGGTAGATAACATAACTGTTATGTTATCTACCCCGACATAACTGTTATGTTATCTACCCCGATTAATCTAAATGGGCCCCCTCATTCATACCATAGCATCATTCATATACTGTAACACTTGACTGTATGGTCCTTTAAGTATGTGTTACCACCAGCCTTACCTGGTTGCCTGGGACAAGTCAGATTCTTTGCATAAACATAAAAAGACCTATCAAATGTATAGGGGCCAAACTCTTGCAAGAAGTATAATGAATAATGTATTATTAAAATATAGATAATAATATATCTAAAATAAATAAGTCAGCACCCAATTTTATATAAAGTATTGTTAGATTTTCTTATTTTTTTCTTTTAAGTTGCTTTAGCAGCTAACATAAGCATGATGAAGAATGTTATCACACAGCATAGAATAACTTTGAACCTGGCAGCACTGTTTTTAGGGCAGAGGAGAGGGAAAATAAACCCATCCAAAATGTTTTCAAGAATAGCTACTATGTTATCTACACAAGATTGTGTGTTATAGTTACGGTATAACTATTCTATACATTTCAGGGGCTCTTTTTTTGGGACTTTAAAAACTCTATTTTTTTTCTGGCGCGGCTGTGCCGCGCACACGGAACACACACCATCGCTGTGCGGTCGTAAGAAGGGGGGCCCTTTGGATTTTGGGGCCCAGGGGCCCATTTTTTCATAGTCCGTCTATGAAAGTATCGCTACTCTGTGGAGAGGAATAGGGTTTGTGGTAGTTATCGTATGTAGTATCTAGTACAGTATGTGTCAATGTGTTCTTATGCATTCTCCCCTTTTTAGGAGCGCTAAACTGATTCCAGAAGATGATCAAATCTTCACTGAAGTTGAGCTGAAGACGTTAGAGAAAGTGATCAATGAGACCACGGTGTGTATTATTATTATTTTTTTAATATACTTTGTTGCACAGCTGTGTCACTCTCTGAAAAAACAGTTATATATCGTCGTTGTCGGGTGGAAACCTCGTATCTCCAAGTATCAAATTTGGACGTTCTTTCGCAAAGTAAAGCCCTGCTTCTTCATACGAGGCCGTCGCACAAAAGTAGTGAAAACAGCCGATCTACAAGCACACAACGCCTCGCGGTGCGAGGCGTTGTGTGCTTGTAGATCGGCTGTTTTCACTAGTTTAAATCATTTTTAAAATGATAAATGCAAAACGAACGGTTTTGGACATACAAGGTTTTCACCCGCCCACGACGATACGATATGGCAAGCCACACTATCTTGTGACAAAGTATACATTTAAATTAGATTTTATTCTAATATGTTTTGTCTAGGCAGCATTGGTTTGGATTGATGTGGATTATGTCAGTCATGTGTTTTGGTGTTCACTGTTTGTGAAACTTTAAAAATGCGTTAACGCCTGACCTCTTCCCTCGCCAACTACGGCCACCTCCACCCAGACATGGAAAAATGAGACGGTGGCGCAGCAGGACAGCCGCTCCCCCACGGAGAGACCCATCCTGCTGTCCAAAGAAATCGAGTCCAAGCTGGCACTTCTCGACCGCGAAGTCAACTACCTGCTAAATAAAGCCAAGTTCGCCAAACCCAAGGCCAAGGCCAAAGCCAAGAACAGCACCAGCTCCGAAAAGACCAGCAAGGCCAATGCCACAGCCGAGGAGAAAGTAATTCCTCCCGCGGAGGAGAGCACAGACAACGGCGGTGGTGGGTGGAACAGTAATAAGCTATTAAAACTTTTACCTTTTTTCTTTGTCCCAAAATCTGTTGTATTAAGGTGATACTTGATCCTTTTATAACAATTTAGTGTCAATAGAAAATTGTGGATTTGATGATTTTTGATGCTTGCTTGTCACTATCAAAGGGTGGGCTAGTCAAGTGTATGCAGTTTTCACGACAGCTGTATGCATTGTGCTAAATCATGGCGGAGAGAGAGGGACCTGATTTTATTTTATTCATTGTTAGATAAAACGGAGGAGGTGCCGCCAGGTGAAGCCCCACCCACTGAGGAGACGGCTGCAGAGAATACAGAGTCGCCGACTCCATCAGAGCCTTCAGAGGAAACGGAAAGTACAGGTAGGTCTGCTGTGTTTAGAATCAGAGTACATGTAGGTCTCCTAGCCAATCCAAAATCAGTCTAATCTAAGGTAAAGTCATTAACAGTGTGTGATAAAGCATGGCGTTGGTATCCGTTAATGAAACTGCAATGGCAACAAGAAATCGTTTGTCCAAAAATAAAAACAACAAAACATAAGCTTGTTGCATTGACATGTCACTCCACTAGTTCCTCTAGCAACAGACATTACCATAGCAACTGCTTACTGCATATAGGAATCGGTACCATGAAAGCGTTAAACATGGGCCTTTAAATAGAAACGGGTGACTCTCCATCAAAAAAAGAGATTTCTGTATTTTATTTGACGAGTTAACAACTTCCCTAGCCTTACCTGGCATCCCTAGTTTTACCATGTCAATATACGTGAATATTACACTTTTTCAGAATAGTTTACAAAAATCCAAAGCTTTCTATCAATCCATGTTACCTACAGTATATGATTAGCTGGCAAGGCCTTCTTTTATTTGTAATTTGTATGAACATTTATTTATATCTGTACCGTAGTAGATGACAGTCATGACACTGAGTATGATTATTATTATTTTTTTAAGCCAATTGCTTGATTAATCATTATATTAGATAAAATACTCATTTACCAAAACAACCAATAGTTACAGCACTGTGATCTATCTCTGTCCCATATTACATATTTCTTTTTTGCCACCATTTTTTAGGACCAACAGAGAAGCCCCAATCTGAAAACCACATAGAAGATGAATTATAACAGCTGGAACTGAAAGATATTTCACTATATTTATTGACAGTGTATAAATGTTAAAGTTTCCTTCTCCCTTTGTTTTGGATTGTTTTAATTACCTTATTTGTTGAACTCCTGGAAATGCGTTGGATGAGATTGGAGGCCACTCAGCTTACCTATTTTTTTCCCCCCTTTTTCTTCCTACACTGTAAGAGTGTTCATTTAGCTTGGAGTGTCCAAAAGGAACCAAATCGACCCACAAGGCAGGGGTTCCCAAACTTTTTTGTCTCAAGGCACCCCATAAATATTTTTTAATCCGAGGCACCCCTACATTATTTTCACTCCCAGCACCTTATGTTTATAGCATATCGTCGTTGTCGGTGGAAACCTTGTATGTCCAAAACCATTCGTTTTGTATTTATCATCTATAAAATGATCTAAACTAGTGAAAACGGCCGATCTACAAGCACACAACGCCTCGCATCGCGAGGCGTTGTGTGTTTGTAGATCGGCTGTTTTCACTAGTTTTGTGCGACAGTGTTGTATGATGAAGCAGGGCTTTACTTTACCAAAAGACGTACACATTTGAAACTTGGAGATACGACGCTTCTGCCCGACAGTGACGATATTTTAGTGATTATGTTGCGAGGAAAACGTTGAGATAATAGCCATTTTGGTTAGAACTGACTGAAAATAACTTTGTAGCCTACTTCATGTTTAAAATGATACTAAATATATATTTTTTCAATTGTCCAAATAAATTCCAAATATTATCAAATGATCTTGCGGCACCCCAGGGTGCCCCGTCACCCACTTTAAAAACCCCTGCCACAAGGGTCGCTTTGGTTCCATTTGTACACTCACTTAGTTAAAGTAACACTGAGGATTTTACTGTGTATCCTGTGCTATTCATCTCTTTTCCAATGTCACTGATGTAGTGACGTCACAGAGCACTTAGACTGCGAGGATGCAGTTTTCACTGAATTAGACCCAACACAGCATCAGTGTCATCGTTATATTCTGCCCCAATAGAGTAACGAAGTCATGACGTCGCTCGCTCATCCCCCGGTTCACGGAAGTTATTTCTCTACGGAGAATAACTTTGGGTCATCTTAAAATCGCCTCATATACAGTAAGCATTGTGGTCCAAAAAGAAACAAACGGTCTCCACGATATTGTCGGGGAGGTGGCTCTGTATGGTTTATGACAGTCAGTCACTCTTTTGATACAGTCTGTTTCTAGCGAAAATGTAACTTATTCGGCGACAGTAACATTAGCGTTTTCTCACCGTCAGGTGATTCTTCATATCCATATGAGTCAAAAAGTTGAGATAATTTGTTTATCTTTGGAACACAGATCTTATATGACGCGATATGAAAACTGTCTATGGGAATTCAGAATGGGGGGGGGGGGGGACGGACGGACGTGAACCAGGTAGGATGTGTAAATTACTTTGTTACTCTATGTTCAAGACATGCCACACTCCCACACTGAACTTTAATAAACAAGAAAAGCACCGTCAGTCTCTGCTAGGAGGCATGCCCTAATAATATTGACGTATGCAGTGAAATATCTACCCACAGTCATGAGAGTAGCGCATCGTCTATACTACACTCTTCCTGGGATGTCCTTATGACATCACCCAAAACACGTTGTTTTAATCCGGCATGCTTGTTGGCCAACTCTACGCATCTGTCATTTCAAGGCGGCGCTGTATTACGCTATATTAGTGTTGGTGCAAGCTTTGCTGTGTATCGGAACTCTAAACTCTGGTAAAGTGGAGAAAGGCTGAGTTAAGGCAGTTCAGACTGAGTTCAATGTGCGCGGACATTAATTAAGACTGTAATTAGTTGTTGTTGTTTTTTTTGGGGGGGGTTATCTTGTCATGTTTATAAATGTATATTTTGGTGTCATCTAATGTCTGCTTGTACCGGTAAACTTGGCATGTCTACGATTAGCTTGGTCCATTACATCCCATAAGCTCCAGGGACGGGAGCATTGTAATTGGCTAAACTGGCGGGACACTTAACCCATAGCCTGGAGGGACTATAATGGGACTGTAATGGGTCCCTCCAAAAAAAGACACTTGGCATTGACCGATTTTTAAAAAATATTTCAGAATTGAGGTCCCTGGCCTGCTGTCAATAAATGGTGCATTTATGTAGCGCCTTCATCCAAAGTGCATTACATTCACCCGTTCATATTCACTCGCGATGCCGGGGATCGACCTGGGATTGGGAACCATAAATATGATTCTTATCGGCCTAGTCGTGTGCAAGATTAGCACTAGCAAACATGCATGCATACACACACACACACACATACAGGGCATGATCTCCTGGCGGAGATGATGACTGCTATGCAAAGACTCAACATTTGAGAGAGATAAGAGATTCATGTTTGTATAGCACTTTTCAAAAACCGGTTTACAAAGTGCTTCGCAAACAAAACTAATCTATTACGACCCCCCAAATGCTCAAATCTAAAAATCACGTTACCCCGTCTTTAAACAGTTGTGACTAAGCTTTTCTGTACAGGTTGTCAGACTGCAATTCAAGTAAACTTGAAACATTAATACCTGGAGATCCTTATTTCAAAAACCACTGGACTAACCTAATAGTTCCTGGCATGTCACATACAGTGTTTTAAAGAACGGATGTTAAGTATAAAGTGGTCTAAGTTACAGTAAATTATTTTCCTGAAGAGTTGCTAACTATGGCCATATCATGCAAAAGCAAGGACACTTGTCAAACCCCAAACTTGGCCAAAAAAAGATCCTTCAAATAATGATTCAAATTCATATAGCATTTAATTTTTTCAGTGTGCTCCATGTGTAGCTCTGAGCTTGTATCATTACTCCCTGATCGGCCCTTTGAGAGCTTGAATGTGCTGCACTGACTGATGGTTGGACAGACCCCATGTTTTAGTTTCCTAAGCTGCTAAATGGCCTGGTCCGTTCACTGGTCCTTACCTCAAAATACAGTACAGACATTGTCCCTTGGCACAGATCCACGTCACATGTTGAAAGCACTTAACCTCGGTCAGTAGGAAAGTGGACAACTGAACTTGGATTGGCAACTAGGGTCAACTGTGTTCTTCTGAGTGTGTGAGTGTGTGTGTGTGTGTGTGTGTGTGTGTGTGTGTGTGTGTG
This sequence comes from Nannobrachium achirus, assembly GCF_963921795.1. Classification (NCBI taxonomy): domain Eukaryota; kingdom Metazoa; phylum Chordata; class Actinopteri; order Myctophiformes; family Myctophidae; genus Nannobrachium; species Nannobrachium achirus. Next base: position 15,377,387 of record NC_137826.1, read on the forward strand.
TTATGTGTGAGAGATAATTTGAAGAGGGGAACTGAAGCAAAGAATAGGGAGATGACAACATTGTTTTGTTTCTAAACTGTTAATAAAAATCTTTTTTTTTTAATGTGGTTGTCTTTCAATTTGTTCTGTATTTTATATGCATTTTTCTGTCTTGTTCGTTTCTGTTGTTGGGGAATTATAGTTAATTAATTACACTTGCTCTGGGAATTCAGTTTTAACGGACCCCTGAGAATAAAGGTTTCAGGATTTTTGAATAATTACCTTATTCATCATTGCTTTTAACATTGAAATGTCATGTCAGGCGGAAAAAGGTGTTTTGGACATTGATATGAGCCTAAACTCTCAAAACCGCATGGCAGGTATTACATGCTGTAACTGTGTGGAGTGTGGAGTAGAGTTGTTTTCAAGAACTTTCATTCAGCGCACTAGTATTTCTTACAGAACGATTCCTTTTTTTTATATTATTCTGAGCTAATATGCCTATTACCTGATTTGTGTTCTTTTTAAAGAAAACAAAACACTGAGTTCCCAATATTCCAAACTGACCATGATGAAACATTTTCTTGAGTGTCCAGTAGGAGGCTGATTGATTGAATACTTTATTAGAAGTTTGCATAGGAATAGTACAGTATACAGTTCAGATAAGGTCTACTAAAAGGATTTAAACCACAAGAACGTGCAAAGGATTGTTTGCATTGGAGTCCTTTTGTACTCGACTCATAAAAATCTAATTGCTAATCTTTCCTAGGGTCGGTGCTCTTGGCAGAACAATCAGATGCTGGTGCCTTGCAGCAGCAATTGAAGGCAAACAAAACTACTGTATCAATTATTTTCCTATCAGGAGAGGGAAGCAAAAATGATATAGCCTTTTTCATAAAGTCAAAATCAGGCAGATAAAATAATTCTCAAAGGTCAGCTAGAATAGCAAGGCATTGAAGAATGTTTGCTGGCCAGCAGTTCACTATCTTACAATGATTGTTACCAGGGAAAACACAAGCTTAGTGTAGGTCAACAACTGCCTCAGAAAGTAGTGAATGACACATGGCAATACATTTTAAATGTTATTAACCTTAAATTGACTCAATATAAATTCTATTTGTTAAATATGTAACATTGAAAAAAGACAATCTTACAGACATACAGTATAATATTTTACATTTTTATTAAATATACCACGTAAAATTGCATGTGGAATTGTGTGTGTGATTTTCAATAACCCCTGATAATTCACCATAATCAGTCAAAATAATCTCTCGTAGAAATAATGGTAATACCGCATTTTAGTGAGACCCACTAAAAGCATGGCCCTGCTTAGATTTCACAGTGCTTAATTTCATTTCCTAATTTTCGGAAAATAAAATGATAGAAAAGACTGAAGCAGTGCATAAGTGCTCTATTGTTAGACATGCATATTATATGGTGCTTTATATAGGCTATATTTATAGTATATATCTGACTCTTCTCTTATTTCCTGTTTCCTTGTAAACATTACAAATGAAAAGCAAAGATTGCATGTCGTCTTCTGTTATACTGGCTTCACTTGGCGTCCCTTCACAGTTCCCACATGTAGCCTATTATTTATTTAACTTTAGCATGTCCTCTGTTTTTCCCTATTGACATTAATTGCGAGAAATTACTTTTCACTTTCAGCTTATAGGACCACACCACCAGTCTTGTCAAATGGGTCACTCACTTTAATAGGATTTAATTCCTAAATGTATGCTGTATTATATACAGTACATGCCTATTCATGATTGTTGTTGAAGTCTGGTGGCTCTCAAACTGTATCTTAACCACCTAGAAATCACATGAAACTTGCCACACTTCACAAAATGTAAGTTCTCACTTACATTTTGTAATTTTGTTCCATTGTGCCATAGGCTAATGCGCCCTCCCACCTAGTCCCTTGCATATACTGCATGCTTATGGGACTTACTTATGGATTATGCCACAATGGACTGAAAATCTAAGCGAGAACATCTGAAAAGCATGTTGATTAAGTGAAGCGCGGTATGATTATTTAGTGGTGGTTAAGATATGCTTTGAGAGGCATCAGACTTCAATAACAACCATGCTGCTGATGTATCAAAATAACAGAAAATAATACATGCAAAAAATAAATAAAACTATTTTGAGAAATTCAATCCTATGACGTCAGATGTACAATAATTGACAAAGGGCCCTCAGGTCAGAAAGGCTGGTACAGTATGGTCCATCAAGACTTACAGTAAGTCACCAGTGCTGTCATGCCATTTCAAGCCATACTGTAATAAATGGAGGAAACAGGACTTAAGAGAGCAAGGGACCCAACAACGGGTTACAATCTTCAAAGCTGTCAGAAGCTTATGTCTGCTGTAGGAATGGATGCCTCACGCTGGAGTTGCCTTTTGACTGGAGGCGGTAGCCAATGAACAGCATCAAGGTAACGCAGAGGGCTGCTAGGATCCCTGCTGCTATGGAAACCCCCAGCACACTTCCGCCTCCAGTCTCCTGTGCTGCTGAAAAGAGAGAGTGCATCAGTACTGCAGAGAGAGACTAAGATTAGACAATCCAATATAGCATGATCGCCACTTAAGCATGCTTACCTTCAGAATGTGCTGTTGTTGCTGTAACAGAAATACAAAAAACAACTCTCAGTTCATTCGTATGTGAAAGGAACTTCATACAACATACTGTATATGGTACATACTAGGATAAAAAGAAAAAAAAACTATGAAAAGCAATAGCTTAATTTATATTTAAATGAGGCATATTGTTGTGCTACTGCTGCTGCTATGTAATTAAAAGCTGGAGTATTAGGCTTACAGTCAGGGGCGTCACAAGGGGGGGGGGGGGGGAGTGGGACTGAGTTACTATGGCCCAAGGTGGATAGCAGATATACAAGCTCACAGCGCTGTTAGCTTGTATATCTGCTATTTTTGAAAAGTCGTGAAAATCATTTGTAACTCAAATTTTGCTTCTGGGGGGGGGGGGGGGGGGGTCCCTGGAACTAAATATTTTGAGGTGGGGGTATGTGGCCAAATACATATCATTTTGGGGGTCCTTGACATGAAAAGGTTTGATCACCACTGACATAGAAACATAGGTTTTTCAAAAAAACCTTCAAAGACTTTCACAAATCGTCATGATTTAAAAAAAAAAAAAAAATAGCAGATCTACAAGCTCGCAGCGCGGCACTCGGTGCCACGCTGTGAGCTTGTATATCTGCTATGTTTCAATAGTTAAAGCACAATAACGCAGTGAATCCTTGTACCCAGGGCCAAGAATTTGGTGGACACCCCGGCATGCTTACAGTACCTGTGGTAGGAGAATCGTGCAGTTTCCTGTCCATGTGGGTTATTATTTGGGATGAGGTCACGGTAGCCTCCTCAGTCACTGTAGTGCTGCCTGGGTCATGGACGCTACGACGCACTCTGTTCAGGCCGTTCCTGGAGCAGTTCTGTGCAAATGGATGCTCGGATGAGTGTTGAGTGCGAGTTGTACAGGATGTGTAACTTAAGGATGCATCTGCATTCTGCAACACTGACAGCTGTCAGCAGGCCTGGACTTTCGTCATTTTAGGGGCAAGGCCACTTGGCCTCTTGTGTAGTACCTTCTTTTGAGGGCACAAAGGCCAAATGCCAGGGAAGGAAGGCCATCAAATAAAACAAGATTTTAGTCCTTTGAAAGAATTTGTCGAATTTAAAGGTTAGGGATGATAACCTAATCTGTTTACAATCTTGCTCCATGCTCAGCCCTGCGGCAATGAAAGTCATTGGATTGGTTTAAGGATGGGGACTCTGGGGAGTTAGAATCTCAACAAAAGACACTACTGGAGTCTACATGACAAGAAAGAGACACCAGTGTCTACTGTCTACATATTGACAAAGAGACAGAGGAGAAAGTGGTACAGTCAGCTGGGGCATTAAGGCCACTGTGGCCTCAGGTCATACCATTGGTTTGAACTGAGGGGCAACGACGGCCATGGCCTCCATGAAATTCCTGCCCTGCATGGCTGTCAGTGAACCTTGTGACGTCTGAATGCTAATTTATTGTTGCATATAAGGAAGCATTAGCATTGTAATCATAGTTGTAAATGTGTCATAGAATGCTTAAATGTGTCTGTTCCTGTTCTAATGAGCACCAGAAGAGCACCAGGAAATGTAAATACTGTAGCTCAGGGGTCTTCAACAGTTCCAGGATCCCTAGGGGTTCCTCAGAGTTACTACAGGGGGGCCAACAAATCTTTGTGTGATAGGATATATATACCGGTGCATATATATTTTTTTTACACATTAGCCACTTGAACCCTAGCTTGAATCCCTATTCTGAGGAGAACTTTAGCTACAAATAGTAGTTCTGCAAGCTCACAACGCCTCGCAATGCTAGGCATTGTGAGCTTGTATATCTGCAATTTTTAGTATTAAATGGTAACATTTAAGTATTGACAGTTTAAGTGGTGTGGTTAAAAGTCTGAAAATACACATTAACATGAATCCAACATACACTGATGATAGTGCTGTCAAACAAGACTATGGTTAAGCTATCGATGAAATCTATGAAAAACGTTTAATCTGAAACCCATTTTATACAATATGTAGTGTTCCTGCTTCATCTTTCTCTCAGCTAAGGGGTCCTTGGCCTGAGAAATGTTGAAGACCCCTGCTGTAGCTTATAGGACAAGAACAACACAGGGACTGCTTACCGGAAATAGGGAGGCGCACACAGAGGCCTCGCAGAGTCTGGTTGCACAGTGTATGTAGTACGTCGACAGAGTCCTGTTCTCATGCTGTACAAATCTGAAGGTCTCAAAACTGAAGCGAGCAGCCTGCGCCAATCCATTCACATCAATCATTGTCTGGCCATCCAAGTTGCATCTGTGTGAGGACAGGTTTCAAGTTGGTCTTGCATTTCATGATCAGAAATGTAGAAATGGCTGCTTTCGCACTTTGATTCTTTTGATTGAACATGGGTCTATCTATTGTGAAAGGTATATCAGCACATCAATGAGTATTTATCTACTGTTAAAATTGGAGGTATTTGCCAAGATTTGCTGAATATCATCATCATAACGTTTATTTCAACTCGGAGTACAGTTGAGGGGCAGGCCCTCATTTTCAATGTAGCCGAGGTACAGAACACAATACTCAAGGTGGATACCATGAATCAGAAGACAGAAAAAAATAAAGCAGTTACAATCTTGAACAAAGGTGTTGAAAACTATTGCCCTAGATTGACCCAAAGAATGAAGTTAAGTGGTTTTTAATTACTTCTGGAGATCATTCCATGAACATCCTTATCTCCATCTTCATCTTCATTCATCACAAAAAGCCTACACTTGCCTAAATTGGGTCAGTGCATGATCTAATGTTACAGTATACGCAAATTTTCCATATGGGAGAAATTGGTAATGTTATATCAACCTATTGTCGGAATGGAACTTGAGACTTTTACATTGTTTTGCGTGATTTGGTTAAGTGTTCCAGAAAGGTTGACTCACTTACCCAACAAAGAGGTCATAATAGTCGCTGGTCAAAGGAAAAGGAGTAGTCGTAGCATAGCATCGGTCCAACAGGACCTTGAATCTGTTTGGGAAGATTGTTGGCATCAATAAAATAATCGTTTCGTTTCCAGTTTAGGTCTACTACCTAAACATGGAACGTTTTAACTTTATCTTATATAACATTTCAATCAAGATCTGCATGTACAAATGTATGTCAATATCAGGGAAAGGATGCTCTATGCTCAGAGGTAACCTATGTTCAGTGGTGGAAAAGGTACTTACATGTTTTACTAAAAGGAAAAGTATCAATACTGCAGTATAGAAATACTATGTCACAAGTAAAAGTCCCGGAATTCAAAACGTACGAACGTTTTGACATCAATATATTGACAATATATTGACTTTGGTACTTAAAGTACCAAAAGTAAAAGTACAAAATGTTTGAAAATAGCAGATCGGCTATTTTGAAATAGCCTAGGTATAAAATAGGGCTAAAGTGTATTAATCTATGTTTTATAATATAATTAATATCAAAGTAACTAGTAAAGTTTTCAAATGATTGTAGTGGAGTAAAAGTACAATATTTGGATCAGAGATTGGAGTAGAAGTATTGGAAATTGGAAATACTCAAGCAAAGTACAAATACCTCAAAACTGTACTTAAGTACAGTACTTAAGTAAATGTACTTAGTTACTTTACACCTGTTTACCTGTCTGTGAGGTTAGTGGCCTTCACTTCTACAAAGATCCTGGTCTTCAGCTCAAGGCCTTGACTGGGGATCTGCATCAATTTTGTGTAGGTATGTTCCTTTGAGGAGGAAGAATGCCATTAAGATTCACATCTTGATGCTTGATAAAAGGTAATGGTTCAGAAAATGTTAATATTCTGTAAATACAGCTTTTTCCCAAACTAATTCACCATTCATATTTTACAATATTCTTTTCTGGAGTTTCAAGATCACAAGTATGTGAACAATTTTCGGGTATCTTAAATACGTCTGTCCCTGACTAAGGATTTCTATAGTCGAATATGATTGGCTGACTAATGCCAATAGTTGACTGGCAGTCGACTATTATAGGCAACTACAGAAACAAATACTAATCTCTTAGTCGAAATACTTTTTTTCCGACTAAGAGATTAGTAGCCGACTATAAGACTCCCTCAATCGATTAGTCGACTATTCAGGCCTGTAATTCAAACATCAAAATGTGTTATTTTGTCTACCTTTTGTTTTGCATATTTCCCTTTGAATAATTATTCATAGTTCCACACTGTACTAGGATATTCTGTTTTCCAAAACTGTGCACGAGCAAAACATCTCTTTGTTGTTAAATTTGCAATAGATACTTTTATTGCAATACAGAAACCCACTTATTTGACCTTATTGATACACACAATATTGATTATTGTGTGTTTCATTTCCATAAACCAAAGGAATTCCTCTTACCGAGTAGAGTTTCATGCTTAATGCACTGATGAAACTGCCATTATTTTCATTATATGCCAGGCTTACACCAGATCTGTTGGGAAGAATAAGCACATTAGCAACTGTCATCACGGGAAAATCCCAACGTGTTCTACAACCAGGTCATTCATTCATTTGATATACTGCACAGGAAGAAACCACACACTCATGTACGTAGGTGGGAAGGTGATAAAACAGATGTTGAAACTAGGTGCAGGTGGAGCACACACCCTAAAGAGCCATATGATAACCAATTTACAGTAATTCTATACCTCTGGGAGATCCATAATCGCTCTTGATTACAGTGATTACATCGGCAGTACATTTTGATCTACCAAATATGAACCGCTGAAAAACAACTGTAGAGTGTATATGAGTTTGCTTCTTTCTCTTCTGAGTTTGCTGGTGGGGACAACTTACACGCTCATCTCAGTTCTGTTGACAAGGTATTGGAGAGGATAGTGGCAGGAGAACTTGTACAACACGTCTTGTTTGTAGGTGATTGTTCCAGTATCATCAGGATCATTGGATTTGATCCTTCCTGAGATGTTGACGAACTGAACATTGGAGAAGTCAGCAAAGATTCCAGTACCCACTTCTTGAGTGACCTGTTGGAGAGACAGGGAGAGAGATCAGCATAATAGACAGTCAAATGCAGTCTTGTTTTAACTCTTACTTTGAGAGTTATGAACACTTCAGATTTAGCTGATAAGGTATCTCTTTTGAGAATATAAACGCCACTTTTAACTTGGACAATATTGGTCAAAGTCGAAGGGCTTTACAGTGGATTGTACATTGCATCCAGGGTACGTTGCTATCAAGTCATACAAGTGCTCTGCTTTCCCTGTCGTGCATGAGCATGTTCAGTGCCACTGACATTTACTGTAGTTCTTTTAACGGGTACACATTATTGTGTATTATTATTTTATGCTTTAACTATTGAAAAATAGCAGATCTACAAGCTCACAACACGGCACCGAGTGCCGCGCTGCGAGCTTGTTGATCTGCTATTTTTGAAAAGTCGTGAAAAATTTAATTTTGACCCGATTCTATAAGTGTCTTTTGAATCCTTCTAAGGTTCTTTTTTGTTGAAAAACCTATGTTTCTATGTCAGTAATCTGGCTAGCCATCGTCAAAGAAAAGGTCCTTTTCACTTAAATGGAGCTCAGTTAGTCTGTTCTTGAGAGACTACTATGCCAGTGGTTCTCAAACTTATTCATGTGAAGGACCCCCAAAATGATATGTATTTGGCCACGGACCCCCATCACAAAATATTTACTTCCAGGGACCACCCAGAAGCAAAATTTTTGTTACAAATGTTCGCTTCAAAAATACATACAAGTCAAAGATTTGTAAACATTTTCACTACTTTTTTCAAAAATAGCAGATATACAAGCTCGCAGCGCGGCACTTTGTGCCGCGCTGTGAGCTTGTATATCTGCTATTTTTCCATAGTTAAAGCATTCAATAATCTCAGGCCTAAATGGGTTAAAGTGTGGATATGAAAATACCATCATGGTGTTGGAACAAGCTGCGATGGACTCCTCGCTGATGGAGAAGTTGAACCTTAGAACTGGTGGGTCCACCGTCCAGTCAGTTGTCCCTTTGCACTCTTCTTTGTCAAACCGAGAATTGAGGGCCATCAGCGATTCGTTGTATCCACAAAAATAGATTGGACACAGCAGAATCTCAAGCTCCATCTTCTCGGTTCCACAGACGACATCAATGTCGGAATTAACTGAGATGAGAGCAGATGAGTACAAGATTAGTTCATGAGATTTTTTTAATGCCATTATGGTGCCGGCTACATGAAGCTGGATATTTCTGAATCTAGAATTTTTTTGGTGCTGTTGGGGCTTGCAGCCACACGAAGCTAGATATTTCGGCCGCAAAGCTGGATATTTTTTAAACCGGATAAATGAGTGGAGAGATTGAAAAATATCCGATTCACTGGACCCGTGTAGACAGGGAACCCGGATATCTCTGAAGACTTTACTGTGTGTGTGCTTGTTAGACCTAGATATCTTTGTCGTGTGGACCTAGATATTTTTCTATGTGGATATCTGAAAAACCAGGATATCTGAAAAATCCAGCTCCGTGTAGCCATGGCCTATGTTGTCTGTATTTTGATTGTAGTGATGATTTGGGACATTGATATCAATATCAATTTGCATGTGATTATTGGTATCCAAATACAGCCTAAATCATACTTCCATCAGACAGTGGTCTTACTCACTGTAAACTGTTTTTTTTTGTTTGTTTTTTGAGTGTGACAAAGTATAGATTAGGCCAGAAGTAGCATTCACTGGCAATGCAAATTACTCTTCACAATTAAACTATAGTATGCTCTTACCTATCAAGAGGTAATTGAACAAGACATAATTACATAATTAGTCATAATAGTATGCAGAGAACAACTAATTGACTTCAGCTTTCCTCCCTACGACACAGATGCTCTCATTATTAACCCATTAAACAAAACAACAACAAGATTCTCATCCTGATCATTATTTAACTTTTGAATGTGAGAGCCGATCTGTAAGGGTACATTTTTGAATTCAGAGGTTAGAGGTAACATGTTCTGTCCCTGTAGACTGTTACTATGTAACTGTAAATAGATGCAAAGTCATTTGAGGTAAAGCTTTAGGGAAAAGCTGTAGGGTGGCTTATTTCACTGACCTGGCTTCCTGAATGTAGGGTGTGTAGAGCAACTATTCTGAGCTTGCAAGAGAGAGACTATGGGTAGGTGACACACAAGAAGAGCCAGCCACATTGTCCTGAAACTGAAAACGGTAGAAAAATAACCATATGAGACACCGTTATAGTAGATTAGTCTAGTACAGTAAACAGCATGTCTATGTTTTACAAACATATGAGTAATAATAAAACAATATTGTAAAGACACCTACAGTATCAAGACAGAAATGGATTAAGAATGTAATGAAAACTATAACGGTGATCATAAATGCTATACGACTAAATAATCAATAATAATAATCACTAATTCTGACAAAGGAGGTGTCCAAATTGAGAAGATATTTGAGAATTGACAGACTATGTAATTACAATTATATTTGACAACAAAACATAAAACGACCATAACTATGTAATTGAGCAATGCTCATAATGTCAATACAAGCTTTTGACCAAGAGAAGATGAGAGCTAACAACATTATAAACAAAAGAAATTGAAGTTGATAGACATTCCTAAATTAATTCAAATGTTATATACTGTAAATATAATAATTTATTTCCTATTGGAAAATAGCAAATTGAAAAAATTATATTGTTTACCGGTTTATATGCAGCAGCATATTGGTAAGCTGTGGTGGAAACCAACTTAACATGGTTAAGATTGGAGTCATTTTCGTCAGAAGATTTGCAGCCGCATTCTGTTCTACAGTAGCTGTAGTTGAGAGAGGCAGTAATCATAAACTATCAAGGTCTATGATGTAAAATGCACAAAATTCAGCCTAATTGTTATTTTTCCTTCAATGTCTATGGTAAAGAGCAAGGGCTGTTCCTTACCTTGTGTAAATCCTGGGTCTGTTCCCTCCCACCTTCCTCTTAGTGTGTCATTTGTCTCTCTGCTCTTACCTTCATGACTTTCCACTATTTATACTGGCCTCATTTCCAGCAAGTGGTTGTGGAAGAGAGCTGAGGTAAAGGGGGATGGCTATAAGACTGACACAATCTTAACAATCGTCTGACAGACAGGAAGTAGATCATGAAGCTATTGTCTTTGGTATGGGAAGACAGAACTAAAAATGTACCACTGAAGCACTTGAGAAGCGGTTGTGACATAACTTTTAATGCCTCAAATGGACACCAAAAATACTATAACATTTTATGATTACCAGGAAGAAAATCGAGGTTTAGATCAAGTTAACGATGCGTTTCAAATTGCTCTGCCATTATTTGGCCCATTTTAACAACTTATATTTAACAACTATATTGTCATAAATTTGTATATTGTCAAAAGATAATATCATGAATGTTCTTTATTGTAGGGTGCAAAAGAAATGTTGTATACAATATTGCTTATACATGACCAGAACTTGAACTTGAACTTCTAATGGCTGGACCAAGACCAATCAACACCTGTCAAGATCCGGTGTGAATATAAACCTATGAATATCTGCAAAAACGTAAAGTCATAAGACCTACAGAATTTACATGACCACTTTATTGACAATGGCATCCTCTTGATACTATTTCATGACCACATTGTTTCAGGTCACTTTCACGTAACGGCATTTGAAAGGGCCTTTACCAAGAGAGGCCACTAAAGTGATGCTTGTTTTCACAGCCCCCTGTTTTGCCAGGGGCTACTACTCTTTGTTAAGAAATTAGGTCTCCTGCACCCCATCTCAGACACAGACAGGAAGGCACACCCAGCCACACAAAACCTTCTACTACTTTTAGTGTCACCTGAACCGCAGCTGAACCATCAGTGAAGCTCCACTCCTGGAAACCCTGAGAGTAGGCCCAAACAATGGTCTTCAGGTGGGCTTTCCGAGATGTCACAGACAGCATTACTGTATGTCGAACTTTTTCCTAATCTAGTCCAGAACCACGACTATGTCTGAATGGGTATTAGGTACATGATGGACATGATGATCGTCTGCCAAAGCTTGAGGGAGTAATACTGGACAATGACTTGAATTACGGGACATTTCTATGTCTCTCCTGTGAAACCTGTTTACCTGAACCAGAATTGACCGGAGTTAGATGGATTTATATGTTGGACTTGGTCTCCTCTGCCAAAGCTTGAGGGAGTAATAATGAACAATGACTTGAATTACGGGATATTTCTATGTATCTCCTGTGAAACTTGTTTCCCTCCACCCATACAGTATTAGGCTGTAATTGACCGGTGATGCTGCAGATATATTATATATAATTCATTATTCAGATTTTGAAATACTCTGCAGATTCATCAGAGTTTTCCATTATAACAACTGTTAAATGCCTAAATTGTAAAAAAAAAAAAAATATATATATATATATATATATATATATATATATACCGGTATATATATATTTGCGCACTTGATCTAGAATTACATTTTCCAATTATTTTGCAGTACCGTAATTGGATCCATGACTGAAGTAGGGTAACCAATCAAGATAGAGCAGTTTCTTTGTCAAAGGCCATGAACTTAACCCACCCAGAACACGCTGCTCCACTAACACCAAGACTTAGCTTTCCCACTTGAATATATAAACGTAATGCACTTGCAAAACATCAGACTAAGCCACAGCCCACGCCACATGAGTTGAGGTTAAATTCAATATCCAACATCCTCTCTGTTTGGTCTCCATTTCCATCACCTGGGGGTAGAAGGACCTTAATACTCAACTGATTGAACCTATTTCTTTCTTTGTTTGCTGCAGTAACAGAATCTGTATGATATCACAGAGACAACCTTGTTCTTTTGCTGCCCTGATTCTTGGCATAACAGATGATTAAGAGTTCTACTATGAAGATGAGCACGGTCTCTTGCATTCTTCAGTGATGACACTTGTCCCTAACGCAGTGTTGATTTCGTCGACTAAAACTATGACGAAAAATGTTTGTCGATTGTGTTTTTTTTTTCACTGACGAAAACTAAATAAAAACTAAATAAAGATTAAGCTGTGATGATGACTAAAACTAAGATTAAATATATTGACAATTTCGTCAACAAAATAAAAACTAGACAAAAACGTTAGGGAGGGACTAGTGGAGAAAAGTGTAAAATCAGTCATTACGATGCCATCAAGGCCTGCCAAAATACATTTTGGTCGACTAAATCAACTGTAGATTTAGTCGTTCCTTCATATATGGGCTTAATATTGATGACATCAGGGATCTCCATTTATGGGCATAAAAGAGATTATGTTAGAGTGGTTCCCATGACATCACAACATACAATTCCTTGTATGCCCATACATGGAGATCCCTGTCTGAACCAGCCACACAGATATGGGCTGTCTTCCTCCATATATGGGCATTCCCATATGAAGTCCTATATGGGCTTAATATTGATGACATCAGGGACTATATGGGCATAAAAGGGATTCTGTTAGAGTGGTTCCCATGACATCACAGTGATGTCAAAGCGTGATGTCAGAGCGGCAAACCCATAGACCACACCTGACACTGTGGTTCCCCTGACTGTGACAATGATGTGTCAGGGGAACCACAGTGTCGGGCGGTACCCGTCCGGACGGACGTATACGGACAAGCTGTGGCGGTTCTGATGACCTCTGCTCGCAATAATAATACACATGCATAACATACTGTAACATACATCTAAATTACATGCAAGGTCATTGAGTAATAAAAGAGAAAAAAGTCAGACACCAAATTTGCAGAGCTTTACTGTGGTAACGTGGCTCGAAACGTTACCACAGTAAAGCTCTATATTGGGAACTGCAAATTTGGTGTGCAGACTTTTTTCTCTTTTATTGTTGATTACCTTTAGTCCAGCACCCAGCCTATATGGCTCTGGATGTGCATGATCTTTTTGGCTGTTTGTCAGCTTTTTTCTCCAGGTCATTGAGTACACACTCGCAATTGCATAATGACTCATATCATTGCTAGTGTGTAGTGTGGACCTCCTCAGTGACAGAGAGATTTATGGGTATGGGTGTTGGTGTGAACCTCCCCACTTAATTCAGTGTGAGTACTCTGCAAGCTCCTAGTGCTTGTATACTGTATATCAAGGTTTCAATGTGGAGTTTATTTTCCTTGGCAACAGTTCTACCGGCTCCTAGGGATGGATTCGGAAACACTGCAGTCACTGAATAATAATAACAATTATTATATTATTATAATTATTTAAATATATTTAACATTTTCAGAGATGAAAGAAGCACATTAATAAACCTAAATAATTGGCAATATAAGAATGCTTGTCGTGCCAATAAAGCATAATTTGAATTGAAAATATGTAGATAATTAGTTTGTTTCTTTTTGATTGATCTAATTTAACCTGTGATGTGACAATAAAGTTGAATTGAATTAATATTTAATGAATAGCCATACCCAAACTATTTGTCATAGCAATTGCCATGGTTACTTTAATTATGAATATTTTAATCCATTAACTAGCATAATTGTGCGATTGTTACAGATGATGGGCGCATGCTGCATAATGCTTTTTTTATTTATTAGAGTAGGCCCCATAGTGCAGTGGTATAATGGTAGGTATAGGACTATACAGACTTTAACAAGTAGTAGGCTCAGTATATTCGTTTTATCAGTTCTGAACCCACAATTTAAAGATGTAGGCTAACCAATCAGTCCACCAGAGGGCTATCACAGACAGTATAGGCGACATATGGTGCTGTTGGGTCTTCTAGCCTATAGGTTTGTAAATGCATCCATTTCTTTTCTTGGTTTAATTTCATGTTATGTTTAATGTTGCCACTGGTTGGGGCAATACATTTAATACATTACACGTATCAATTAATTTTATGTCTTTGACTGTAGTCTTTAGGCTACTATAATAGTGCTGTCAAATTGGTTCCCACTTTTTGTAGATCGGCTATATATTCACTACTTCTTAAATGTTTGTTTTCTAATTCAAGGGATTTCTTAGATTTTCTTTGATTTCTTCATGGCCCATAAAAATGTGTCCGTGACCCACAAATGGGTCCCGACCCAGTGCTTGGGAACCAGTGCTCTATTATGATTGGACACATCGTGCGTTTCTATTCTGTTCAGCCAATAACACCGGTCTTCGAGGAAAATATCCTAGAGATGGGATTTATGGCTCTTTGAAGTGAGCTGGATCTCTGGGATCCGTTCCTTTCAAAGAGATTGTTCAAAATACTGGCTCATTTTAGTTACTTGTTACTTTGTAGATTTTCATTACAAATCACTTCAACCCTATATAGGCTACATTTCGGCCTTTTGAAAATAGCCGATCTACAAGCTCGTACTGAGATCTGCTATTTTTAGATGACTTTTCTACATCGTATTCATTGGGGGGGGAAAATTTGCATAAAGAGTAGCCTACTTCCTACTATTGGTACTTTAAGTAGGTCTACATTTTGATACAAATACTTTTGTAGTACTATTACTCAAGTAGGCCTACATTTTAATTCTGAACTTCTACTTATGGCAGAGTATTTCTTCATTGCAGTATTGATAGCCTACTTTTACTTAAAGGGTGCCTGTCACGGTCACCTTAGGCTGGCTACAGACCTGCAGGCACAAAGTCTAGTGAGAGTTGTGTGGGGGGAGCGGGGGGCAGAGACAGCACAATGCATTCCGGATGGAAGTCACACAACACGCACAGGGACTGTTGTAGGCAAGCATTAGAGGGCAGACAAGCTGCACTTGATGAGACAGAAGGGCAGGGTTCAACTCCAAAAGAACTACATGGCCAAATACAAGGCTGCACTCACACTGGAACGCACTGTGTTCATCAAAGTTCTGTGTTCAGTCAAAGTCTCTTCCAAAAAATAATACATTTCCCACAATGCTTTGCGGACGTGGGCGGTTCCGCTTGAGGAGGAACCAGATGGTATTTGGCCATGTAGTTCTTTTGGAGTTGTCATCGGGTGAAGGCAGAGTACCTTTTACTCAATACATTTTGAATTCCAGGCTTTTACTTGTAACAAAGTATTTGTATGTTTCAGTACGGATACTTTTATTTAAGCAATGAATTTGAGTATTTTTTCCACCACTGTATAAAGCTTACATTTTATTATGAATCATTTTATCAATCAATTGCATCTGTGTAGGCATCACTGTCACTATGTATGACATGCAAATAAATATTTGTGATATTCATTGTTATTTTCAAATGTTTTACTGTGAAACACACTTAACTTTAATTTATTTATAATATTTTTTGTTCTGAAATGGAGGTTTCATGTCACTGCAGTGCAGACAGGCTCTGCTGCTGTGGATTGCCTGGGGTCACTTTCACTTTCACCATTCATTTTCGCCATAGACTTTTACAAAAACATTTATAACAATTATGTTAAGCCTCGAACCAAGCCATCCAGGATGGAGGTGAATCATGACCATATAACCTTTTTTTCTATGAAAAGAACATTTTGAAAATCGCTAAATAAAGGGTAGTTATTAAATGTAGTATATCAAATAATGTAATATTAAAATATGTTTTCACATAGGATCAAAGGTTGTATGATCATGATTCACCTCCATCCTGGATGGCTTGGTTCGAGGCTTAACATAATTGTTATAAATATTTTTGTAAAAGTCTATGGCGAAAATGAATGGTGAAAGTGACCCCAGGCATCCACTTCCGCTGCGATGCTCTATTGGTTGGCAGTTGAACCCTGCCCTTCTGTCTCATCAAGTGCAGCTTGTCTGCCCTCTAATGCTTGCCTACAACAGTCCCTGTGCGTGTTGTGTGCTTGTGTGCTTGTGCTTAAGCAACCACAGGACTCTCACTAGACTTCAAACCATGTGACTTCCATCCGGAATGCATTGTGCTGTCTCTGCCCCCCGCTCCCCCCACACAACTCTCACTAGACTTTGTGCCTGCAGGTCTGTAGCCAGCCTAAAGGGTTACTGTCACTTAAGAATCATCTTAAAATCATCTTTTTATGATGTCATTGTGGGGATGCGCAATTATAAGCCAATCAAATGAATTGTCTGTATTAGCCTGACTGTATGACTACTTACTGTAGCTGTTGTTGACTCGGGCGAGGGGCAGATTACACTGTGACATGAGCTTCAGTTCAGACTGTTTCAGACCGTTTTCAGAGAAGCTCATGTCACAGTGTAATCTGCCCCTCAACCCCTTTTAAGTAAAGATGTTTTGTACTTTTTCCACCACTGTTCATTAGAAAGGAACGGCTCCCTGCTGCGAACCGGATCCCATCGTTCATTTCAAAGAGCCGTTCAAAAGACTCGATTCGTTCGCGAACGTCCCATCTCTACAATATCCCTTTACACCATTACGTAACGGACTCCAGCAGGCTCACTGCGTCGACACAACTGAATTCAGTTCTGTTTAGAAGAAGAAAAAAAAACATCAACAACATTGTCGTTAAATCGGAGCCATGTCGGGCAGAGGGAAAACCGGGGGCAAAGCCCGCGCCAAGGCCAAGTCCCGTTCATCCCGCGCCGGGCTGCAGTTCCCGGTGGGCCGCGTCCACAGGTTACTGCGCAAAGGGAACTACGCAGAGCGCGTGGGCGCCGGAGCGCCCGTCTATCTGGCCGCCGTGCTGGAGTACCTGACCGCAGAGATCCTGGAGCTGGCTGGAAACGCGGCCAGAGACAACAAGAAGACCCGCATCATCCCCCGGCACCTGCAGCTGGCCGTGCGCAACGACGAGGAGCTCAACAAGCTGCTAGGCGGCGTCACTATCGCGCAGGGCGGAGTGCTGCCCAACATCCAGGCCGTTCTGCTCCCAAAGAAGACTGAGAAACCAGCGAAAAGCAAGTAGATGTCACTGATCACCCCCGACTGGACAGTCAAAACAAGTGTTCTTCTGAAAGAGCGACCACTTGTTCATACAAGAGTATTTTTTGTTTGTTTTTTAAGGCATCCAATAGGTGTGCTAATTAAACGGACTGTGCTTCGTGTTGTTGATTCTACAGTGGGAAACATAGGCCTACCATCGTTTTTAATTGTCAGGATTGTTCAACACCATGGGCCCATTGTTGGGCCCATCTGCGCGTTCACCTCTGTGTCTGTATATTCTTGGATCTGGAAATGGAGGCTGGTTTGAGAGGGGCGGGGTGAAAGCCATGAACATTTCAGAAGGATATGGACCAATTTGTTATTATTTTTTTCTTTCGTAGTTTTGCTTTTAAAATGCGCTAAATTATGTCACCATGTTATTTAAATAAACGCTCTGTACTGGTACAGGGCTAGCACACTGACGTCATCTGTCTATTTTTGTTTGTATGACCTGGGGACCTAATAGTCATCTGTCCAGTGTCCACAACAGACAACACACAACAAAGGGCACAGATGCAGCTAGAACGAATCCTTCATAATAATAACAATTGCTGGCCTCGAATTGTTGTTTAATTCAGTGTTTTGCGTTTAAGTAAGACCAGTTTATAGAGTCAGTCCAGATAAATGACTCGATTTACATAGAGCCATATCCAGAAGCTCATGGTAGCCTATGTCATCACACTCATCTGGTTGGTAATCCAGAATCATCCCCATTACTGTCTATATGATTTGACACAATATCTAACAGCACACCTTTTTAACTGTATATAAAAACATAGAATATGAACAGAGCCAGCTTTAGTGGATGAATTATTTGAAATGTTAGCGTAAGATATAATCTGTATTTTACTTAAGATTCAAGGTGATCTGTTACAATGTGCAACAGGACAGGTGCATAATGAACTTTTGCTCTCTAGGCCTGCCTAGATAATATTCAATACAAATATGTTTTATTAGAAGTAGTCGGAATGTTCGGTAGCATTCAACACTGGTTTAATTACACTGACTGTTGTCTCTTCTCATCCATAGGCTCTATTCTGCAACACTATTACAAATGCATTTCTAGAAAGCCAAAGGGCACAAGAAAGTTTAAATGAAGGGGGGAAATTGACAACCTTTTGTGTATGACCTTAATCGGTCCATTTTATAGTAATCAGAGGACTCAAACAACCAGTGGAGTGGGTCTAAGGACCCTCAAGGTTCCTTAGGGGGATCCAAGTGAACCCTTACGGGTCTGTAAGTCTTAAAGAGGGCATTATTTGTTCCCTCTCAGATTTATGATGGACCTTGACAAGTTTGAGAACTACTATCTTAAACCATTCCATGTCTGGAATAGGCCACCCTGAAACAACTCATTGTAGGCAGTAGGAAATAGTGATGACTTACACAATACCACCTCCTACAGGTTTGTTGCAATTCCGCATCCTATTTTTCTGAGGTACTTAAACATAGTATGAGATAATAATGAAAATAACGAGCAATAATCCAGCAATAATTTATTCATCAGGAGGACTCTCAACATGTACAGGCAACATTCACTGTCTTCAATTTCAGTTCTCAGTCATTTATCAATAGCCATTAAAATGACCAGCCTTGGCATACAGATACTGTATGGCAGGGTTCCCCAATTAGTTTTCCCCAAGGGCCGAATTATGTCTAGGGTCTAGGGTACCAAGCCGAGGGCCCCAACATTGCAGGGGACGACGGTGGCGTTCCCGCCACTCCAGCGACAGTAGAGATATCGTTGTTGTCGGGTGAAAATCTTGTATGTCCAAAACCGTTCGTTTTGCATTTATCATTTTAAAAATGATTTAAACTAGTGAAAACAGACGATCTACAAGCTGTTTTCACTACTTTTGCGCGACTGCCTTGTTTGATGAAGCAGAGCTTTACCTTGCGAAAGAACGTACACATTTTGAGATGCGGATTTTCCACCCGAGAATGACGATATACTAGTTTTGTTGCTGCTCTTATACCACCATTATTACTGGGGTTGGTGGGGGACAGACAGTAGCCCCCCGCGGGCCGCAAATGGCCCGCGGGCCGCCTATTGGGGAACCCTGCTGTATGGTCTCTGGTGGGGTACATGCTTCATGTCGATGCAGCGGGCGAAGGCGGTGGAGACGTCGTGTTTAGTCGACCTCCTCGATGGTGGGTCCAGATGATGATCCGCCACCAGCGGGGGCACCGCCTGCTCCGGGGAAGCCCCCTGGCATCCCGCCGGGGAAGCCCCCTGGCATCCCGCTGGGCATTCCACCCGGCATTCCACCAGCACTCTGGTACAGCTTGGTGATGATGGGGTTGCACACCTTCTCCAGCTCCTGTTGCTGGTGCTCATACTCCTCCCTCTCTGCGGTCTGGAAAAAAAAGAATGAAGCCGTCAGACCAGTGCTTACGGTATACGCAGACCTGAACAAAAGACCAAACAGTTGCACTGATTGTGTGTGTGTGTGTGTGTGTGTGTGTGTGTGTATAGCTGTTACATACACATTATTACTTTCAATTCTTATATTAATACTGGTAACTATTAATTGAATATTTTCAATTTAAACAATATTATGTATCGTCACTGTCTGGCCAAAACATTTTTAAGTTAGGAGGTTTCGGCCCGACAGCAGAGATATTCAATTTGTTTACAAAAATTCACACCATTGTGAACTGAGCGGTGGTGTCCATTCATTTCAAGGTTTCTGTGTGTGTGTGTGTGTGTGTGTGTGCATGCGAGCATGCAAGCATGCATGTACATTTCAAGGCTGCTCAACTCTGGTCACCCAGCGGTATTGCAGGCCAGGCTCCAGGACAAACATAGACGCATAGACACACTCATAGCTACAGTACACACACGGTCACGCTAAGGAGACTAGTCTGTGTAGAGAGTTCATATGTGGAACCAGATTACATCTGAACATTACTTCATGACCAGCACCTGATCAGTACCTGATTCTTGTCCAACCAGCTAATGATGTCATTGCACTTGTCCAAGATCTTCTGCTTGTCCTCCTCGCTGAGCTTGCCAGAGAGCTTTTCGTCCTCCACAGTGGACTTCATATTGAAGGAGTAGGACTCCAGAGAGTTCTTAGAGGTCACTTTGTCTCGCTGGACATCGTCCTCAGCCTTATATTTATCCGCCTCTTGGACCATGCGTTCAATGTCCTCCTTACTGAGACGTCCTGTCATGACAAACTCATGGTTAGGTTTTTCTTTTGCAAAGAACTAGCCATAATTGACAAATGACATTATTTCACCTGGTGTTTACCTTTGTCATTTGTGATAGTAATCTTGTTCTCCTTTCCAGTGCTCTTATCGACAGCGGAGACATTAAGGATGCCATTTGCATCTATGTCAAAGGTGACCTCAATCTGAGGGACACCACGGGGTGCAGGGGGAATTCCAGTCAGCTCAAACTTGCCCAGCAGGTTGTTGTCCTTGGTCATGGCACGTTCACCCTCATAAACCTGTGGGATGCATAGAATGTTAGTCTGGAACAGTGGTTCTCAACCTGCTGAGGTGTTGTGAGCATGTAGATCTGCTATTTTCACAATATAACCGTGTTAAACTAAATGTAATGCCTCAACCCGGGGGTCGCATTCTGAAAAGGTTTAGAACCACTGGCATAGAAGCCTATTTCCGCCACATAATAAGAAGGAATGAATCGCTGTCATAGCTTTTTTTTCCTCGCATTTAGAATTCTAACTTTATCCTAATATATTATTAAGGAAACCTCTGTCATCAAGGAAACCTGTCTGTTCAGCAGGGTTCTCCTTGGTGGCTTGAGCAATTGATCTGAACTTGAAGACGGGCATTGACCATTAGCATAATACGCACAACTGCGACGACTGTTTCTCACTGTCCCAAAATGTAAGCTTTTTATTAGCGTTTTTATGTATGGTAAACACCGGAGATTCCGAGTTCGGCCTATGGGAACATCTGTCGTTATGGTTACAGCACCGCAAGCTATGGGATGATCAAAAAGCCTATGCGTGGAATTACTGCTGCATTGCCGACCACGGCCACTGGCACACAGAGAATGCACACACGCTGCAAATGTATAAATGACTTTTATTTACAGCCCACACACTGCGTTTTATGAGTGGGAGGGCACTTTTGATATCACAGGCCGTGATCACTGCATTTTATGAGCGGGAGGGTGCTTTCGATATCATCTTCATAGCACTAGCACGCAGATTCACACGTGCAATGTTCTCTCAAGCTGTATTTAGCACACATAGCTTAGCACATCTAGCTTAAACATCAACTTCTCATGGTTGTGGGAGAGAGAGAGCGCACATCCTGGGGTAGCGCAACAGAGCACACCGCCAGGTCCACGGACCCCCGCGAAGCATTCTCTGTTAGTCACCTGAATTAGTACACCAGGCTGGTTGTCTGAATAGGTGGTGAAGGTCTGGGTCTGCTTGGTGGGGATAGTGGTGTTACGTTTGATCAGGGCAGTCATGACACCTCCAGCGGTCTCAATACCCAGGGACAGGGGGCTGACATCCAGAAGAAGCAGGTCCTGGACGTTCTCAGACTTGTCACCAGACAGGATGGCAGCCTGGACAGCTATAGATGACAGACGTGTAAGGTTTTAGTTGGTCCTGTGCTTCGCATGGAAATCTTTAGGAATGGCCACCGTGTCATGTCTGACTTCACATCTCAATCAAACCTAGAGACTATCAGTCTTCAGTGCAGAATAAGAGAAAGTGTCAAAGAGCATTCGGTACAAAAGTGCACCTTACATTTTGTCATGTTACTCTACTTAAATATATGCTGTGAATCTTTCCTCCTAAGACACAGTGGGCCCTATTTTCGCCCATGCCTTATCCCTTATCCCTAAACTTCTTTTCCTTTTTTTTTACTATTTTCAAATAGCTGATCTACAAGCTCACAACATGTCGATATTGGCACCGACTTTGAGAAACCCTGCTGTACAGTCACCTCTCATGGAAGAGAGATTTAAATTTGATCAGTCAAAACTTAAAGGAAGGTTTTATGCTGTCATTGGTCTTTCAACCTCTGGTGGAAACTACGAAAAGCAGGAAAAAACATTACAGTGATCCAAGCCCATAGCCCCATACTAAATGTAGACTGTACAGAAAGACTGTGGTGGTCTTGCACTTGGAATAGAAGCCACAACTCACCAGCTCCATAGGCCACAGCTTCATCAGGGTTGATGCTTTTGTTGAGCTCCTTGCCATTGAAGAAGTCTTGCAGCAGCTTCTGGATCTTGGGAATGCGAGTGGACCCACCAACCAAAACAATGTCATGGACTGCACCCTTGTCCATCTTGGCATCACGGAGTGACTTCTCCACGGGGTCCAAAGTGCCACGGAAGAGATCAGCGTTCAGCTCCTCGAAACGAGCCCTGGTGATGGATGTATAGAAGTCGACTCCCTCGTACAGAGAGTCGATCTCAATGCTGGCCTGGGTGCTGGAAGACAGGGTGCGCTTCGCCCTCTCACAAGCGGTGCGTAGCCGGCGGACAGCCCTCTTGTTGTCACTGATGTCCTTCTTGTATTTACGCTTGAACTCTGCAATGAAGTGATTGACCATGCGGTTGTCAAAGTCTTCCCCTCCAAGGTGAGTGTCTCCAGCAGTGGACTTTACTTCGAAAATACCATCTTCAATGGTCAAGATGGACACATCAAAAGTACCACCACCGAGGTCGAAGATGAGCACGTTCCTCTCAGAACCAACCTGGAACGAAAGAAAACATAACAGCTGAAAAGTATACCAACAAATCCAATTTCTTTTTTTTTTATTGAATGCAATTGTGAACAATAACCAAGTCAGATAATTATCCAACCATTGGCCAATCATACGCTTACTGCAGCTCAACAGTCAAAGTGAGGGGTAATTTGAGTTCCCAGTATAGGGGGGTGAGAAGATGTGAGGGGTGGTCAGGAGATGAACTCTTCCTTGGAAGTATGCTACTTTGTGTCTCACCTTCTTATCCAAGCCATAAGCAATAGCAGCGGCGGTTGGTTCGTTGATGATTCTTAACACGTTGAGACCAGAGATTGTTCCAGCATCTTTAGTGGCTTGACGCTGAGAGTCATTGAAGTATGCAGGGACTGTGATGACAGCATTTGATATAGACTATAAAAAATGAGATGCATTGTTGTTAGTACACTTTGCAGCCTACGAATGATCAACATTATAATTTTTTCAACGTACCTTCCCAAGGTAGGCCTCAGCAATCTCTTTCATCTTTACTAGCACCATGGATGAGATCTCTTCTGGGTAGAAGCTTTTGGTTTCACCTTTGTATTCAACTTCCACTTTAGGGCGTCCACTATCGCTGATAACAGTGAATGGCCAGTGTTTCATGTCTGATTGTACTACTGCATCCTCAAATCGTCTTCCAATCAGACGCTTGGCATCTGTAATTTCCACACAAAAAAAAAGAAAGAAAAAAAAAACATTGTGTTGGTGCTAGTGGTGGCTGTTGTATCTACAGTATATGTTTAGGCAATGCTATTAACATTTGTACATTCTTACATGATCTGAATGTATGGGAGTAAAAAAACTATTTACTCAGAAATTATGTGTGACAAATAACGGTTGAATTAATCATTCATGAGTCATTACACAGTCTAGCTCTGGACCAGAGCATTAGCGAGGTCTCACTAACGCTCTGACAGGCGGCTGGCTCAAACACAGGACCAGGTTTTTTTCTCTGCCCTACGAGGGCTCAACTTCAGTCAAAATAAACAAAACTACTTTGCTACTCACCTAAGGAACGGTAGTTTTGCGTTGTTGAAAGTCTATTCTCTGTGGTGGGAAACCTCTCAGCACCCCACCCACTCTGTAAAATACACTATGTTTTTCATGAAATAGAAATGCATCCACCTCGAGGCACCGCAGACACAATCAAGATATAAGCGGTGGTCGAGTTGGAGGCGTTTCATTTCATGACAAAAATAATGTATTTTACAGAGTGGGTGGGGTGCTCAAAGGTTTCCCACCGCGGAGAATAGACTTTCAACAATGCAAAACTACCTTTGTTTAGCTGAGTAGTGAAGTAGTTTTGTTTATTTTGACTGAAGTTGAGCCCTCGTAGGGCAGAGAAATCCTCGCCAGGTCTGTGAGGCAGCTGCCTGTCAGAGCGGCCGCCTGGACCAGAGCTAGACACAGCCGTACCACACCTTGCAGCAGTAAGCCTTACCAAAGACTGTGTTGCAGGGGTTCATGGCAACCTGATTCTTAGCTGCATCCCCGATGAGCCTCTCTGAGTCTGTGAAGGCCACATAGCTGGGAGTGGTCCTGTTGCCCTGGTCGTTGGCAATGATTTCAACTTTCCCATGCTGGAACACACCCACACAGGAGTAGGTAGTTCCAAGATCAATGCCAACCGCTGTTCCTTTAGACATGATTCCTTTGAGAAAAGGAGACACTATTTAGTAAATTAAAGTAGTTAGTATTATTCCAGTAGGGGGCAATAATTCCTAACTAGAGAGGCACAGCACTAAATAGATGAGTCATTTGGTCATATCTTAGTCAGACTGAGGACTTATATGTTGAAACAAGCCAGCTCACCATTACACAACAATTTATTAAAGTTAAAGTAAAATAGAAAAAGCCATTTTATACAATTTTAAACATTCTATAATGTTACTGTTTATGATCATCTAATAATCATTTCGTTAAGACTCTCCTATTTCTTTTCATAAGTGATCTAAAGGCAATATTTGAGGCTTATTTTTCCTCTAAAATTAATTGCATTGTTCTATAGGCTACCTTACACTTACAGGGTGGTTACAGTATGAGTAAACTGCTGTAAGGGGGTAGTGCCTCATAGGTTAGATGCCAAGGGAGAGCAGCCATCTTATGATGCTGAGGAAAGCATTCTGTACTGAAGACATATGTGGAGATGCTACTGGCTGTAGTTCTGAAGGACTGCTATTGTATGGCATGAGCAGCTTGAAAACACCCCTTTTAAATTATGTACATGTACAAATAATTCATGCATACAATACAATTCTTGTTCCAGGTATAAAGTAGTCGAGGCTTTAATTTAATTTACAGAATGAATGAAATTAGGCCTATACAAAATGTAGACATGTTCTTTAAATAGGCCTATGAACTTTTTGCCTTCTTTTTTCCCCTTTTGTTGTGCAATGCATTGCTGGGTATTGTAAGCGCTGACTCATATTGTCAAAGCGCATTCATTTGCAACATCACCAGCTCCTTCGAGCTCCTTAAAACAAAGCTGATCCCTGTGACCATCTGGAGTAAACATGCTGACACCTCCCCTGCTGAGCCGACTTTCTGAAGGACAGTTTGCTGCATAGCTCTGTGTGTGTCCCGCAGCTATGCGCAAAGTTGAATTATAGCCTACTATCGGCATGCGTTAGGCTAATTAGGATTAGGATACTGGTGTACAAGGCTGTCCGTTAGACCG
The DNA here is from genome assembly GCF_963921795.1 of Nannobrachium achirus. Lineage (NCBI taxonomy): Eukaryota > Metazoa > Chordata > Actinopteri > Myctophiformes > Myctophidae > Nannobrachium > Nannobrachium achirus. The sequence continues at coordinate 15,403,171 of NC_137826.1, forward strand.
TTAATTAAAGAATATTGAATCTAAAATTAGCCTACGTCCGAAAATCACAAATCGTCATTGTCAGGGAGAAACCTTGTATCTCCATGTTTCAAATGTGTATCGAAATTAAAGCACTAGGCTACTTCATCATACAAGAGTCAAAAGTGTTGCAAAAAGTAGTGAAAATAGCAGATATACAAGCACACAATCAATGGCTCGCGATGCGAGGCATTTTTTTTTATATAATAAAAGAAAGTAACGGTTTTGGGACATAGGTCTACAAGGTTTCCACCCGACAACCACGAATAGCCTGCCTACTCTTTTCAGACTGTCAAATAATGGACTACGTTTGGCTAAATAATGTGCTCTAACTTTGTGGATATGTTCAGTTGAGATATCATATAAAAGATGACAAAAAGTATTCCAGACGATTATCAAGTGACCATTGTTCACTTACCCCGAATGAATGAAGGGTTGCGTGATGCTGTGCACTGTCTCCACCACCAGCTGCCAGCCTGTGACTGACTGAGGTTACAGAGAGAGTGAGCTGCTATAAGATCCTTCCGGAGATAACTTAACTCTGATCTGACCCAATCACCTTCCAGAAAGACCGGCTTGTTCTGCATTATAGTGCATTATGCATAGTAGTGCACTTCCAAAGTTCCAGCACATTCGCCCAGTGCTGAAACCGACCTGGAATCAGATTTCTTTTAAAGCCTCAAATATAGCCGCAGGAGTTCCTCATATGCCACCTGTCTCTGGGTCGGTTTTTGCGTTCGATAAAATCCCTCCAGTTCTGATTGGTTTAGCCTATATCAGCTAAACATTCCTTCGTAAAAGGGATGTGGGAGTGGGACGGAGACATGGGATGGGAGAACGTTGTAGCCTGGAGCATTGGTTCTTAAGTGGGGTCCACTCAGGCCAGGAGTCCTTGAGAGGGTTCCAGGGGGTAGGCTACCCAGCTAAATGATAATTAACCAAATGGACCCTTATGGCCTATATGGCAGGGGTTTTCAAACTTTTTTGACTCAGGGCACCCCTATAAATAACTTTTTTGTCCACGGCACCCCAGAGTTACACTGTTAATTTGTAGAATCTTACATCATATTGGAGAAATATCTGTTTCCATCAGAACTGACTGAAAATAACTTTATACTTGACGTTTAACCACTTGAACCCCAGCATGCCTATTCTGGGGGGGAGGTTCACCAAGAATATCCGATCTACAAGCTCACAACGCGTCACAATGTGATGTGTTGTGAGCTTGTAGATCTGCTATTTTTGGTGAAGAGACTTGTTGTAGATAGAAAAATAACTCATCAAGTACAGTGCAAATCAGGTCTGTTTTACTAACATAGTGAAGTGATATTGATGTAGTGATATTGATGAATTCCAAATATTATCAAATTATCTCACGGCACCCCTGGACTGGCATCACGGCACCCCAGGGTGCCCCGTCACCCACTTTGAAAACCCCTGGCCTATGGGTCTCTAACTCAGAGAGTATAGGCTATATATAAATGGACCTGTTATGAACCCTAACGGGTCCGTTAGGTTTGTACACTCTCAGTGTTAAATTATTGATTTTACTATAGGCCTATAAAGTGGGGTCTCAGAGTACCATTAAATGGGGGTCCATAGCCTAATGCATGTCAAAGTATAGGGATCCTTGAAATTAAAATAGTTGGAAATCACTGCTAGAGCTGTATAAATCTTCCCCTTGCATATCTTTTCAATTGGGGGCTCCGCTGGCTAATAAGTGAATTTGGGGGTCCTTGACATGAAAAAGTTTGCAGCAAGATGGCTCCAGGCTTATTATAAAAGGCTACTTGAATGAATTCATTGCAAGACGAGAATGAAACATTCAAATGAAATACAGTACAGTCAACCAACACAGCATTCAGGTTTCAAAGGTTGTAAACTACTGAATAAAAAAGAAAGTACCGTAGTCTAGTTCAGAACCAGTTTCATAATAATTTGTCTCAGTTAGCCAAATAATTACTATAAACCGTTCAACATAATTCAAATTTCAGTTCCTTCAACGAAAAAAGTCCACCTTGATTTGGTATTTTCTGGTCATTCAACAAAATACAAAACAAGGAAGCAACTATGGAAGTACCCATTAACCCTAGGCCTGTTCAGTCCATCTAACAAGAAAAGAGGAAATAATCCACTTCTGATAAATTAAATTATTAAAATGTTTTCCCGGTTTGTCTGTCTGTCTGTCTGTCTGTCTGTGAGCAGAGATAATCTCAAGCACCTCTCTCCTATGCCACAACTGCAATGAGACAGTAGGGAAATCTGTCTGACTCTCCAAATGACTTATTAACAGTTTGTTAATAGTACAGTGGTACGATTATACAATGATGCTAAAAGGATAACACAAAAAGCCCTAAGGGCTTGTTTCCAATATGGTCCTGTTTATTCAATTAATCAAGACATTTCAAGACATACAATAAAAACATAATCAACACAAATGTGGGGGGAGCTCACCTGTTGGCCTTGAGCTTTGACTTTAACCAGAATACCCGTGCAGGTATGTTTGTTTCTTGGGAAGGTATACATTTAGAAAACGATAATGTTGATCATTCTTATGCTGCAAAGTGTACTACAAAAATGCTTTTACAATTTTATAGTATCGAATGCTGTCATCACAGTCCCTGCATACTACATTCTCAGAGTCAATCCACTAAAGATTCTAGAACAATGATTTGAGCTATCATTAGCCATATCATGCGTATTGTGAACATTGTTGCTTTCAGTCTCCAGGTACCAACTGGTTGCACTGATCGACGATGGCCTATACCATCTGGGATTTGTGTGCAGGTTATAGCTAGCCTTTTATGCCAGGTAGGTTGGTAACACTCCCCCGATTCATAGTACTAGAAGCTGGGCCGCCCTGTCTAGTCGGCGACCTGGCCAACTCGGGAACGATGTAAATAGAGAATGAATGCCCCGCCCTTTAATGCAAACCCCATTATACCTGTTGTCATAGGACCTGTTTTGACCATCTGTTTGCCTGTGTCCATTTATGCCCATATATGGAGATATCTGTATCTGTCTGTCTGTCGGCGTCCATTTTATGTCCATATATGGAGATCACTGCAGATATAGTTCTGGGTCCATTTTATGCCCATATGCCCATATTATGTCCATATATGGAGATCACTGCAGATATAGTTCTGGGTCCATTTTATGCCCATATGCCCATATATGGAGATATCTGTCTATTTGCGTCCATTTTATGCCTGCCCCACCCTTTAATGCAAACCCCAATATACCTGTTGTCATAGGACCCGTTTTGACCATCTGTTAGCCTTTGTCCCCACCCTTTAATGCAAACCCCAATATACCTGTTGTCATAGGACCCGTTTTCACCATCTGTTTGCCTTCTGTTAGCCTTTGTCCCCACCCTTTAATGCAAACCCCAATATACCTGTTGTCATGTTGTCATAGGACCCGTTTTGACCATCTGTTTGCCTTCTGTTAGCCTTTGTCCCCACCCTTTAATGCAAACCCCAATATATGGAGATCTCTGCACACACAGTACCGGTTGCGGAAAACTCTGATGTCAGACATCAGCTCCGCATTCGGGGATTCATTTTATGCCCATATCTGGAGAACGCGCGTGCCGGTGGGAAGAACGACAGAGATTTTTTGTTGACTCCTGGCGTACGTGATGTCAGAGCCTTTTATGAAGTGATGTCACAATGAGTCAGCGATTGTGCCGATTTCCTCAGGAACAGCCTGACTGTTTGCCTGTGTCCATTTATGCCCATATATGGAGATATCTGTATCTGTCTGTCTGTCGGCGTCCATTTTATGTCCATATATGGAGATCACTGCAGATATAGTTCTGGGTCCATTTTATGCCCATATGCCCATATTATGTCCATATATGGAGATCACTGCAGATATAGTTCTGGGTCCATTTTATGCCCATATGCCCATATACGGAGATATCTGTCTATTTGCGTCCATTTTATGCCTGCCCCACCCTTTAATGCAAACCCCAATATACCTGTTGTCATAGGACCCGTTTTGACCATCTGTTAGCCTTTGTCCCCACCCTTTAATGCAAACCCCAATATACCTGTTGTCACACACAGTACCGGTTGCGGAAAACTCTGATGTCAGACATCAGCTCCGCATTCGGGGATTCATTTTATGCCCATATCTGGAGAACGCGCGTGCCGGTGGGAAGAACGACAGAGATTTTTTGTTGACTCCTGGCGTACGTGATGTCAGAGCCTTTTATGAAGTGATGTCACAATGAGTCAGCGATTGTGCCGATTTCCTCAGGAACAGCCTGACAGCTCCGCGTAAGGAGATTCCGAACGTTTCGCGCCGCTTCGGGAAAACCGCATGCCGAGTCGGGCCGAGGCCCGGCACTGCACTCCGCGCCGCAGCGGGGAACGCGCGTGCCGAATCTGAAGCCGGTGGGACGAACGGTTCTCGAGATACGCGGATTACAAACAAACAAACAAACAAACAGACAGAGATTTGTCGCATTTATAGATAGATGATTAATCGCCAAGGCAGGATATCTACAGTACATGTATGTGTCTTATGTTTTGGGAACCAGCCATGCTGGTCTAAAATATATATTTGTTCATTTTGATAATGATTTGAAGTCTTATTTGTTTTAGGACTGGAAATGTTGCCTCTCTAATTTAGACCTCTGAAGTAACATACTGATCAGCAGGTATTACATTAACCAATCTATCAGAGAACTGAGTACATCACCCAAGACCTCATTAAATCAATCATTGTCCTTTTAGTTACTGATGTGTAATATGTTTATAAAGCCTGGTTTCTAAAGAATACAGAATACAACGGCATCAACCAATTTGTATCCAGGAATCATGCCTCTGTAAAATAATAATGTACTGTAGGCTATATGTGGACCAGTAACACAACAACAACAGAACATAGTGAAGTATAGTAATACAAGTTTTGATTTGCCATTCAGCCATATAAATACAGAGGAACGATAAGGTGTGTCTGGTGGTCTGGTTCAGTGTATACAAATACAATAATTCTACAGTGATTGAGACAACAAACATAGTACAATGGAGACACTTACAGAGACCAGAAAGACACAACAATTGTGAAAGTGGTGAGACGATGTGCCACAGACATACAGAGGAGTTGTGCTCAGAAAGATTTCTCACTTTAATTTGTCACGTGATATGCGCTTGGATCAAAACGTCTGTGGGAAACCACACGCTGCATGCTGTGATGTCATGGAAGGTCCCTGTAGCTGTTGTACATAAAAGCAAAACATTGAGGAAATGCTGCTGAGTGGAGTTCTGGGTCTACCAACAGACAGAAATGGTGCGAATGCAGCAACTGACTATCTTATCGTTCTTCATTAATGGTGAGTATTTTACTCTTTCATTATTTATTTTTTGTACAATGTAAACTACTATGATGTAGATGATTACAGAATATAAGACTATTTATGTTTTAGCAGTGAATTATTTTGTTTTATCTGCAGTACAAATCTATTGGATATTTGTATATAATGTATATTTCATTACATTATGATAATACTGCACTATGTTAACGTAGATTACTGCACTAGTGCCGTATAACTGGTGAATATTCAGAGGCTGCTTGATTGACAGGGAGCCCTCAAAGATGACATAGTTTGTGCAACACATTTTAAGTTCAAATATCCAGTATGATACCTTGTCATGGGGCCTATGACAGTAAGTAAAAGTCCAGTTTTTGTATGGAATGAAATGTGTGGTCTGTGTAGTACTATTTATGCAAAATTACATATTATGCCAAGCATAAACACTCAAACAATCTACTACTGTTAAATCTACTACTACTGTTTAATCGTCTGGTTCTAAAAACCAATCCTAATTTTAAATGATATACTGGCCAGTCCTCATGGAAAGTTAAGCATAAGTTATGAGCTATATCCCCACATTTCTTTTTTTTTTCTTCTTTTTTTTTTTACTTTTTTGAATAAAATGTTAAAATACTTCAAATAGCTACATGCTGTGAGGTTGTAGATCAGCTATTTGAACTATTTAAAAATGTTTTTCAAAATAGTAAAAAAGTCAAAGAAGTTTAGGGATAAGCGATAAGGCATGGATGAAAATAGGGCCATAGCCTACTACTCCGTCACAAAAAGCTGCCACTTGCTGAAAATCAGTTCTTGTCAGCAGGCAACACCATCAAGATTGTTTTGCTTAACAATGCAATAGAATCTACTGTACTGTACAGTAATTGGCAAATGGTCTGTATTTATTTAGTGCATTTCTAGTCAACTACTCTGCCCTACATAGTGCAGTAACTACGAACAAAATGAAAAATGGGTTTAAGCGCATTTCAACTGCTCAGCCAAATGTGATAGGCATATACAGTAAGTGATATTACACTAACTTGATCGAGGTAGCCTAATTGTTTATCCCCCCAAATCACATAGGCTATTTTGACCTTCTTTTGGTTACACAAATAATTGTGTCCAAAAAACGTAGTTACTGGCTTTGTAAAACCCCCCATGTGTGCAAAAAAACATCCCACACATGTGAAAAAACTGAAGCCCACCAAACATCAGTGGTGTCAATATGCCCCCAGACTTGTGCTTTCCAAACACCTTGTCATTCTTGCGTATATAGGAACAGTCAACACCCATGTGCACAACCCAGAGCAGAGACCATGCATAGTGAACGACTTACCGCACCTGACCTTACTTTTCCTTTCACAACAGTCATATCGTGAGGGGGACTGACCACATGACTTCCTGTCAGAATAGCATGAAGATGATGAACGTGTGAAAGTGGGCTGCTTCATTTAGAGCCGCGCTACAGTGACAGATTCCAACGCTTGTTTGCTCTTTGCTGTAACACCACCTACACACACACATCAATAGTCACATGGCCTGCCCTCAGTTTCCTTTGTAGCCCCCAATGGCACATACAGTACATTTGTTACCCCTTGGAAGGAATATGGTGGTCGTTTTTGGACACCCCTGCCTTTGGCAAATGACTCAGTTCTTTCAGTTCAATCATACTTTCATTAGTAACACCCTGAAGAAGGCGTTTGCCGAAACACGTTGGTGTTTTTTAATGTTCTAGCCCATTACCCAAATTTATTTCTAAATCCACCTGAGTGCCTGAACCTGGAGTTTTATGCCTCTGTGGCACATTTCGTCCTCTTTTGCTCATTGTATTCCCTTTCCCTTTTGAGGGATACCAGTAGCGCCCCTGCTATGTTCTTTCTCTGCATACTTTCATTAGTAGTGTTGCATTGGTGATAAAGGGGCCATGATGAAGGAATACATTTAAATGGTTTACTGGTTGTCATGGTGATGAAACATTCATTAGGGGATCAGTACATAGTTTCACTATCAAACCAGACACTTTTCCAACTGTCAGATGTACTCCTGGTACAAGGGCTATTAAAACATCCATAGTCAAGGGAGAAGGGAAAGCAATGAATTGGCAGTATGAGGCTGTACAGAATGATACATAAGGGGTTATTGCACTGGATAATATATAACGCTGCAAATTACCATTCCATTCAGAAGTCCCGTGTCTGTTCATTATTTTACACTTTCCTTTGAGCATTATTATACTTTACTTATTATTACTAAGTTTTACATTTTTAAATTAATCATGAAATGAAATGTTATTGTTGATTGTTTCAGTATCACTTGCGGTGTGGCAGCATAAAACAGTGATGGAAGGAGGGACATTGACCCTAACATGTCCCATTAGAAATGCACACAAGAGCCATGTGGAGTGGAAGAACCCTAAGGGATTTGTTATGTTCTTCAACCACAACAAAGGTAGATATGGTACAGTATACTGTGTAGTATATGTTTTACATCATCTGTTTTGGTATCAGTATCAAGCCTATACTCATACATAAATGGTGATAAAGAGTCTAATGTAAGCATATTGGCCTACCACACTTTGAATAGTTGCCGATAGAATAAGCAGACTAACCGTTTTCTCTTCACCCTTCAAACGTTTACAGCCTTGAAGGACAAACGCTACAGCATTGACAAATTGTCTGCATCAGAATTCACCATCAGTGTGTCCAACATCACCTTCAAAGATGGAGGCAACTATACGTGTATTCATTACAGCAACCCTGTCAGAGAGAAGACTGTGGAAGTGACTGTATTAGGTATGTGGAAAAGGGGTCCCTCATGATTGGGTTCAGCAGTGGTTGCAATGGTTACAGTCAGTTGCTAAAACATTGTCTGAGTTGGATTGTGTCAGATAATTTTACATACATCTTGACATGTTATACTCACATTCGATATTTATTTTATTTTATTAATTAAAACTGTATTACCAGATATACAGTAGGACAAGTAGGCAAATCAAATGACCAATAACCATGAAGAATATTGCTACATACAATTTCTTTTTTTTTTACTTTTTTCTAAAGGTTATCCAAAGATTGCAGAAACACGATTGAATGGAAAGCATGTAATCAAGTGCACTGCAGCAGGAAACCACCATGTTCCCCAAATATACTGGCTCCTGGATAATAAGATTGAAATCTCTGGTAATTTCAAATGAATACGCAAATATCTTGTATTATTGTAGATGCAATTCATTCATAAAGAATTAAATTAGGTGTGACAGTAAAAGAGAGGAACCTCAAATATCTATCCTAAACCAGCAACATTGATCAGCAGTTCATAGATATTGTACTGTGTCTCTAAAAGTGGTCATTAATTTTACTTTCCTTGCCATTACTTTTCCTATCCCACAGCTCAGACCCATCCCAGCGTTGAATACGGAATAAGAAAATATACATCAGAGGATATTTTACACATTAAGCCCGTGGGGAAAAGAGTCACAGTGACATGCATTGTTCGCCATCCAGCTCTGCATGGCAAAGTGCTGAGCAACTTTGTCATCATTGGACAAGCTTGTGAGTACAATATAAACATTATCATTATTTCTAATATAAATGACCAGATTCTGGGCAAATATAAAAATAAAATATAAATGAAGTACAATTTAAAATCATATTCCTCAAATGTGAATGTAAATAGTGTTCTTGGGATAACTCCTGCCTGTTTTCTTTAGAAACTATGTATATATATAGAAGCCTGAATTTGAGGAACAAGAACATGGGAAAGTACTGTGTTTGGTTTTGTTGCGCCATGACGATGAAGAACTTAAAATAGTATCATGCGAAAGTAGCTTACGTCACCAAACAATCGCCACAGTGAATTCCCTTTTCCATTAAATGTAGACATTGACAGTAGTACTCTGGTCACTGTGCGTATCTGTATATAATTATCGGTATTAGATGATTGTAATTATTTTTGACAAATAATTTCAATATTGTGTTCCCTTTTTTAATCAGATGAAGTGATTAGGTTCCACAATTCATACATATCACACACAGGCAGACATATGATATGATACCATACTCTGATAGTGTTTCCTGTTTCTACAGTAACAGTGTGAGTGCGATTACTACATGATAATTTCTCTAAAACTCTTCTCTATAGCCCGAAAATTCCCACGGTTAACCGCAACAACATCACCTATGACTCAACCGCAAAGGTCAACAGACATGCCAAGAATACCACCACAGTGGCCTAGGACTGGGGGAACCACCGAAACACCACAGAATACAGACACATCTGGACCGTCATCAGAGGGCTCTCTGAATTTATCAACTGTTAGCTCCAGTGGACCAGCGACAATCACATATACCACTGGAATACATCTGAGCACTATTTGTGAGTAGCCTAAAGCACTGGTTCTCAAACCTTTTAATGTCGAGAAATTAATATGTATTTGGCCACGGACCCCCATCTGAAAAGATGTTGTGCCAAGGAACCCCATACAAGATTTATGGTGTTAACATTTTCAAAGAATGTCAAGATGTTTTGAAAATATATATAAAAGATGAAGATGTATGTATATTGTTGTGTGAACTTATTGCCAAACAACCACATTAGGTTCTCATTCAGTACCACAGTTCTGCTTCTTTTAACCAAAGTGAAGTGAAAGAAATCTGAAGCTCAATAACAACAGTCTAATCTAGTTTGATTCTTTGTGCCATTAAGATTCAAAGGCTGTTTACATTGTATTCCAACGCTGCATTAACTCAAACTGAAAATGTGAATGTTTATCTATCTAGAGATGTTAAAAGATAACAGACAACATTTTTGTTCCAGCAGCATACATTACATACTTTTGGGGTTTATTCACCACAAAGCCGTCTCGTTTTGTTGTTGTTTCCAGATGACTCGGAGAGCTCTCTATCTGATTCAACCTTTACAAAAAACAACGATACTACTGTCACCAATGTAACCAGCATAACAGGTATGAAGATCGGGTCAACTAGATAATTGTGACCATTGTGATAGGGATCTCTGTAGACTAACCACTTTAATACACCAGTCATCTTTGGGTACCACCATCTAGTGGTGAATCACCATGTCTACAATTAAGCAGTTTGATTTTAACAACAGCCTCCGAGTCCTGGCCTGTTGTGTTGTAGTACTGCATTGAACATGTAACATAATGATTCTTTTTCATTCTGAACAGATCAGACACATGTAGCTGAAGTAACAAATGCCACATCGCAAAATGATACCTCAAGAAACATTACCATCGGTAAGTCAAGCCTGCCATATCAGCAGCAGCAGATCGGTTCAGAGATAAAAATGACAATTAGATTAGTATATATGATATTATGTGTACGTTGGGTGTATTGTATGCACAGAGTTAAATCAACACTCTGTATTTTACAGTATAGTGCTCAGGAGATCGAAACACAGAGTAACATGAGTGTATTTTGTTTCTGTTCATTCCCAGATAACTTTGATGAAGAGCTGGAAAGGCATAAAGGAAATGGTTCATCTGTGCTAGTCTTTCTGGTGACCTGCCTGATATTTTCACTTGTAGTGGTAGTCATTTTCTTTGTTATCAAACTCAGGAGAGCGCACATCCTCTGGAAAAAAGGTACGTGAAAATGATGTTGCTCATTTTCTATGTTGATAAGAGTCAATAGGTGTTGCTCAAAGCTGGTGTAGAACCTGTCTCAGAATCTAAAGCCCAATGTACAATCATCACATGTTTTGGGGGTTCTCATTGTTCCAAGTCCAAAAGAATTCACCTGAATATGTTCAACTTACTAGAAAAGGAAAGACACACAACTCAAGACTTATTGGTGTGTGTGTGTGCATCTGTTTCATGTTATGCCATTCTGAAATGTCTCAAATATTTTGCAATTCCCATTCTTACAGAAAATGAAGAATCAGATCAGTCAGTCGATAGCAGTAAATCAAAATCAAGCCACGAAGAGAAGCAAGCCCAGGGGCAAAAGCGCAGAGGTAAAATGTTAGCCTTTAGCCACCTGACCAAAACAAATAGCCTATAGAAAGGGCCTTACAGTTGTCATGGACAAGTGGAAGATCTGGCTCATTATTTATTATTATTATTATTATTTTGTTTGTATATATATAATTTGATGTAAAAACAATTCCCTACAGGTCTTTTCAACGGAGGACTCACAACATATGTCATTCATAGCCTGCAAAGAGGGGCGTCACAGGAGCCAACAGAGATAACCGAAGCCCCAAATACAACTGAAGAGTCAGCAGCTGAAAGTATACAAAAGGATACTCATATCACCCCACAAACAGATGTTTCTGTCATCGAACATATTAAAGAGACAGAACTGTGACAAGACATTGTTGTGAATATTCCCATAATGAGTTGTCTGTCAAATACTGTGTATAATTGTACATAAATCTATGATTTTATTTTATTTTACTTTTATAAGAATGTAATGTGTTGCTTTAAGTATTAAAGTTTTCCTTTAAAACAACTATATTATGAGAAATGAGAACTATGTTATTGCTTTCTGTGCAGTAATTCCATAGGCTATGTAGGTTCTGTCACATGACATGACATCTCAGATTAATACAAATTAAACAATAATCTATAACAACAATCACTATTAAAAGTTTGAAAATAGTAAAATACACATTCTTGCTCTGTCACATTTCAGGTAGGCCTACATTTGGGCCTGACTAATATTTTGTTTCAGCATTTTAAAATCCTCTCAAACCCATTGCATACTGTAACTGCTTATACTTCTTGCGTTGTTGTTATATTGTAAAATTAGACTCAAAAGTAGCTGATTCTGTTCAGCTAGATTCACTAATTCTCAACATGGGGTCTGGGGAGGACCCCCATCCACGTGGGTTCCTGGTGGAGGTTCCAGGGGGTCCCCAGGTTAATGATAGTTAGGAACCAGATAGTCTCACGTGGCCAGACTGTTTCCTCCTACAATTTGCAAATGTCTGGGAGACGGGGGTTCTAATCATGAGTATACGATAAAGCAGATGTGACACACCCGCTCCCTTGGTGCAGTAGAGATAACAAGTCCTACTGAAAGCGTTATGTCTCCTTTCAGTCTTTTTTGGGGTGTTATTTCGTCTTTCTCTGGTGGGGGTAGGCCTATGTGGTGGCCTAAGCAAGCATATCAAACTGCTTGTCCATACATTAAAATAATCTAATTGAATCTGTCAAGAAGGCCTATTTATTGTATTTCCTGGCATTGTTGGTCAGGGGGGAGAAGATTTCACCTCTAGGGGCCCTGGCCTAGACGTAACCTATGCAATGTTAAACACGCCACAGATTCCTACCCTAACCTAAAGGCCAGTTCACACCAATGATTCGCAACGCAACTCCTTGCAACATGCAACTACTTGCAACTATTATCCCAAATGGCAGTTACAAGGAGTTGCATTATCCCAAATGGCAGTTGCAAGGAGTTGCATTGGTGTGGACTGGCCTTTTAGAGTGGAAAAATCACACCCGTGTGAACTGAGCGGTGGTCGTGGACGTGGTGTGTGTGTGTGTGTGTGTGTGTGTGTGTGTGTGTGTGTGTGTGTGTGTGTGTGTGTGTGTGTGTGTGTGCGTGCGTGCGTGCGTGCGTGCGTGCGTGCGTGCGTGCGTGCGTGCGTGCGTGCGTGCGTGCGTGCGTGCGTGTGCAGGTGTGTGTATTGCAGTTGATGCTCAGGCTAGACTCAACAGGCTAGACTCAACAGCACCCTCTTCGGTCACTCAGTGGAACTCAGGCAACATACAGGCTACAGACCCACACAGAGACACGGAGACACGCATACACACACGGCCATGCTAAGGAGCAGTCTAACCACCGCTCAAAAATACAAAACAACCATAATAAAGGATCCCTGGCTAATAAGCCTTATAGGCTATGCCTTAATACATTATAATTGCCCTCTATAACAACATTTAAATGTAAAAACATCTTAAATGTTGTATTTATTTAAAAAATCGAACCTCTGTTCGAAGTGGAGCTGTGTGTGTGTGTGTGTGTGTGTGTGTGTGTGTATAGCACCTCTCTGGTCACCCAGGATCATGTGTACCGATTTTTGTGACATTTGAAGAAAATATGTAGGAAAAGGTGCAAAAAGTGTGTTTTGGAGAAAATTCAAGATGGCGGAAAATCTATCCTGGCGCAAATGGGCGTGGCCTATATGGGGAGATGCGTCTTGACCCAAGGAATCCAGGGAAAAAAGAATTTTATTTTTCCGATCTACGGTTCAAGAGTTACGGGGCAAAACGCAAAGTGGGCCGTTATAGCGCCACCATGAGGCCGAGTGATGTAATTTTTTTTGGATTCATTCTTAAAATCATTATGAATCTCCTCTCCGAGGTTTGAAACTGTAGCTCCTATGGTTTACGAGAGAAAAATACTTGAATGTGAGTTTTTGCAATTCCCATTATAAGTCAATGGGGAAAATTAATTCACTAATAAATTAATATCAATTAAACTATAGAACCTTTCTCTTAGCAAGTTACTAGCAGACGATTCCCGAGTAAGCCGGTTGATTTGACATATGGCGCGAGTGTGTGGTGCAAAAACTGTGGGAGGAGTAGCGTGCCAAACTTTGAGGCTACATACAGACAGACAGACAGACAGACAGACAGACACGGACACACACACGGCCACGTATAGGGAGCTTGTGTTCCACACAGCTCCAAAAATATTATATATAGCCTGTGTGTGTGTGTGTGTGTGTGTGTGTGTGTGTGTGTGTGTGTGTGTGTGTGTGTGTGTGCGTGCGTGCGTGTGTGTGTGCGCGTGTGTTTAAAGAGCAGTTCACCCCCAAAATGAAAAAATAAAAATACTATTGAACTCAAGTCTCCATGGCATGAGTAATCAATAGAAAAAAAACATTTTGGGGGTGCCGGTGAACTACTCCTTTAATATTTCCCCTTTATCAATGAGTCCTTGATAAGTCATTTATTCATGATCAATGACTGAGCCACTTATCAATGACTGAGCCACTTTACAGGAAACCATGTGGTTGTAGTTTACAATGGAATTATCAAACTCAGGCAGCAGCAGAAAGAAAGAAAGAAAGGCGGACACTCCTAACAGAAAGTGGGAGGGACATAAAGCAAAGTTGTATGGCGATTGGCTTACCACACGTACTGCATGTGACGCAAGGGTCAGGTGATTGGTGGATCACTGAGGAACGGCTGAAGCCTCGGCGTGTGATTGGCTGCTTTGGCCGGCCATATAGAACTCCCAATGTGCGCTGTCTTTCTTTCACTCTCAGGCTCCTCCAGGCGAACGGCAGCAGCTTCGCCACTGCACAACTCAACCAATAACACCACCATATTCACCATCAGCGGCTACCAATATCTGGTGAGTCTCATTCTGTGTGTGTGAACAAGAAACGGCTGCGTTGTTGTGTAAAGTGTTTCAAACGGTAAAAAAAAACCGAGGGCAGTAAATAGCGTGGTTTAACAATGACCTACTCCTGGGTCCTGGCCAGTGGCGTCAGTTCAGCAAAAGCTAAGGTATGGCAACATGACTGGTGTCTTCTCGCGCGCGTCCAAGACACCAGTCATGTTGCCATACCTTAGCAATAGGCACGATGAAAAGTGCATTGTATTATTTCCCCCTGTAGCCAAGGTATGGCAGCTGCCATAGCTTGCCATACCCAATTGACGCCTCTGCTCCTGGCCGCATTGTATTAGCTATGTTAGCTTGGAAAAAATCCTGCCGTCACTGTTGTACAAACCATTAGGATGACATCCCGTTTGTTGTCTTGATATCAACTCACATTGAAATGAATCAACTGGCCTACAACTAGATTTCATTGCTAAATAATTGACTGTTGGTTGCGACCGCTCGTATAAGAAGCTGTGTAGAACGTTCTAGAACATCTCTAACCACGTGGTCTGAGACCCGAGCGCCATTAATTTGCATCTCTTGTTCTTCCTCCACAAGGAGGGAAGATTCGCGCCACGGCCCGAAATCATGTCCATTTAATAAATCAATTAATTAATTTCCCTCAATTTTAGGTCTAACTCAGAACTTTTAAACTTTGGATGCATTGTTTACTTAATACATTTTGAATAGCTGGATTGGTAAATGGTAGACCTAACATTAGGATCTCTTGGACCTGTTGTGTAAATTCGATTATGTAGATTACTTTACCCGACGACCCGCTGAATGGCGGTCTAATGATCACATTTGATTTGATAAAATGCAACGTCTTAGATGGATGGTGTAATGTTGATTAGGGTGCCAGAAGCGCAGTGCCAGAAAGCTCTGGGCACAATCACATCACTGCAGTGCTCACGAATATGTCACTCTTGGCTGGGCTTCAAGTGTAGCTTGGTTGCCACCCAGCGTGAAACTTTTGCAAATGTAGTCCCTCGCCATTTTGGGCTTCGTGGGGAAGTGGCAACTGTTTCCTGCTTTGGCCTCATGGTGGGTGGGAGCTGCTAAATATTTGTCAGTTGCTTCAAAATGTCACATTGACACACCCAGGCCATAGGACTCTACTGTTCCAAAATACAGTTTAAAATGAGCTGGATCACTGTGATGACGTTTTTCCTGCCTTTCGTAGTTTCCACCAGAGGTTGAAAGACCAAAGATGGCACAAAACCTTCCTTGGATGTCTGAGTGATCAAGTAGAAATAGGAGTGCAATCCCAACAGAAAACCTCTTTGGAATGTTATTAAATGTTAAGTGGCTAAATCTGGAGATGGTGGCAAATGCAGACCCAACAGAGTAGGCTACAACTTTAATGTGTTGGAGCTCTCCCAAGAGATGGCTGGCAGAACAAATGGTGACTTTGGTTTTGTAAATGGCAAAGCAATGTTTACAATCTTGTACGTTATGATGTCCTTTCAGGAAACATGTCGAAGGGACCAGCAGTGGGCATTGACCTGGGAACCACCTATTCCTGTGTGGGTGTGTTCCAACATGGCAAGGTTGAAATCATTGCCAACGACCAGGGCAACAGGACCACTCCCAGCTATGTGGCCTTCACAGACTCCGAGAGGCTCATCGGAGATGCCGCCAAGAATCAGGTTGCCATGAACCCCTGCAACACAGTCTTCGGTAAAGTTTCATTCTTGCTCCTTACATGTCTTATTAGAATGTGTGGTCTGTCTGGGCCCATCTAACCTCTTATGCCCTATTTTACTTGTAATTTTTATATAAAAAATTATGTGATCTATAAGCTCAACAACATGCAGCAAAGCTACATGACAAATTGGGACACAAAGTTGTAAACATTTTGGTTACCCAATGGGTAATATTAAAGCTGCAATATACAAACCTTCCTGGGATTCAACCCCAAACCTCCTTTGCAGAATTTCTACCGTTGGCGGAGACAACTTGCCTGTTTAATGCAGGGTAGCTTTTGAGTTGTGCAATACACCACTTAGTCAATCACCGGAACACAACCCCAAACATCTGCAGATGTACGTTCTGCAGATGTTTTATTGTATTAACATACCATGTTGCCAAGTAACATGACTCCTATGCAACTTTATTGTGTTTTAGTAAATTTGACTGAACTTTTGGAGTTGATTTGTTCATTTGTTTTTCTGTATTCATTTATGTTTTTTTATTTTTTACTTTACTTTGTATTTTTAATTGTATTTGCTTCATTCAGGACCCCAGGAAGACTAGAGGCTCATTTGTGAGTCTCTATTGGGGATCCTTTAATAAACATAAACCATACAGATTCCTCAAATTTTTCATTAAAGTTGAAATTGCAGTTTAAAATGGTCTGGATCACTGTGATGACGTTTTTCCTGCCTTTCGTAGTTTCCACCAGAGGTTGAAAGACCAAAGATGGCACTAAACCTTCCTTGGATGTCTGAGTGATCAAGTAGAAATAGGCCTATGACAGTTGAACTAACAGATCGATTATAAAACTATTATGAAAATGTGCTTCTCATTTGAAGGAAAAGTAAACGATAGCATGATAAATAGTTAAGGCTGTAGTAGAAATGGCCTCAAAGTGTTGTGATTAATATTTTCGGACCTGTTTTACAGATGCCAAGAGACTGATCGGTCGCCGGTTCGATGATGGAGTTGTGCAGTCGGACATGAAGCACTGGCCATTTACAGTGGTCAACGACAACACCCGCCCCAAAGTCCAGGTTGACTACAAGGGCGAGGCAAAGTGCTTCTACCCAGAGGAGATTTCTTCAATGGTGCTGGTGAAGATGAAGGAGATTGCTGAAGCTTACCTCGGAAAGGTGGGTTTCAAGTGGCTTGAAGGCAGTGGGTAATGTAGGGTTATTTGTGACTGTAACGGAAGCAGTGGCGTAAAGTCTAAGTACATTTTCTTAAGTAATGTATTTAAGTACAATTTTGAGGTATTGGTACTTCACTATTTCCAATACTTTTACTTCTACTCCACTACATCTCATATCCAAATATTGCACTTTTACTCCACTACATTTATTTGAAAACTTAGTTACTGGATGCTTTGCAGATGTACATTATAATATTATAAAATATACATTAATCCACTTTAGACTAGGGATGTCACTAACGGTTTATCCAGTAACCGGTTAGCCGTCAACATTAACCGGTTAACGGATTTTAATATATTTTTTTATTATTATTATTTTTTTAACCCAAAATTGTATATATAAGTACACAGAATTAATGTTGGTAGACGAATGGTAGACATTTAGTTATGCTCCTTTGAAAGACAAACAAAAAAGACGGATTTAACAATAAAAATAAATTGTTCTAGGCTTAATCATCAATAAACAAGCATCGCCTGCGCGTTTCAACAAGTGGTCGGCGGCAGTGCCTATTCTGCCTTTCAAACAAACAAGCTCTAGCCTAGGCTGAGCATTTTTATTGAGAACCATTAACATGACGACGAGTTCTGTTGTGTACGAGTCTGTTGACTCGCGCTGCAGAGAGAACTCTTCGCGTTCTGCGACTCACGGCTTGTGATTGAGCATCGCTGTTGCCTCATGTCGCTGCTGTATTTGAGAAAGATACTGTCGTCTACACTCCTTTCCTTTTGAAATGCTCCCAGACCGAAATACCTCTGTTTTGGCTACGTGTTCTGTTTTGTGTATTCCGACGCTCGTTGTCTGATCCTCCCCGGACCACACTGTGGCACAGACCCCACTGCGTAACACTAAAACAGCTGTCTCTCATTCACTGTTCGATTGGACACGATGTAAGACTACTTACTCTCTTGCGCCTCCCAGAGTCTGTTTGACAAAATCACATCTCCATAGCCAAAAACACTATGCAGGTCCAGGAAAATGCGATCATATTATTATGAAAATGAACCGTGAAACCGTTAAGCATGACCGGTTATTTCTTAACGGTCGGCTAACCGGTTAACTGGTTAACCGCTGACATCCCTACTTTAGACCTATTTTATACCTAGGCTATTTGAAAATAGCTGATCTTCAAGCTCACAACGCTTTGTGAGCTTGTAGATCAGCTATTTTCAAACATTTTATACTTTTACTTTTGGTACTTAAGTACCTCCTGTGCAGAATTTCTACCGTTGGCGGAGACAGAATGCCTTCTTAATGCAGGGTAGCTTTTGAGTTGTGCAATACACCACTTGGTCAATCACCTGAACACAGGCTCATTTGTGAGTCTCTAATGGGGATCCTTTAATAAACATAAACCGTACAGATTACTCAAACATTTCATTAAAGTTCGAAATTGCAGTTTAAATTGGGCTGGATCACTGTGATGACGTTTTTCCTGCCTTTCGTAGTTTCCACCAGAGGTTGAAAGACCAAAGATGGCACTAAACCTTCCTTGGATGTCTGAGTGATCAAGTAGAAATGGGCCTATGACAGTTGAACTAACTATATACAAGCTCACAACGCTTTGTGAGCTTGTAGATCAGCTATTTTCAAACATTTTATACTTTTACTTTTGGTACTTAAAGTACATTTTGATGCCAACACTTTCATACTTTTACTCAATTACATTTTGAATTCCGGAGTTTTACTTGTAATGGAGTATATCTATATTGTAGTATTGATACTTTTACTTCAGTAAAATGTGTACTTTTTCCACCACTGAACGGAAGTGACTGAATTGTTTGTTCTCTCCCCAGACTGTAAACAATGCAGTTGTCACAGTGCCTGCCTACTTCAATGACTCACAGCGTCAGGCCACCAAGGACGCTGGCACCATCTCGGGTCTGAATGTTCTCCGTATCATCAATGAGCCAACAGCTGCTGCCATTGCTTATGGGTTGGACAAAAAGGTATTCAGTTTATTCCCCAGTTGCACAGTACTGTGAACATGACAAATGCCACCTACATTGTCCCTTGCACAGTTCTGCTCTTTTGATACAGGATCTGTTTATTGCTGCTCTAACTATAATCTAATTTTCAGGTTGGTGCTGAGAGGAACGTGCTCATCTTCGACCTCGGTGGTGGTACTTTTGATGTGTCCATCTTGACCATTGAAGATGGTATTTTTGAAGTAAAGTCCACTGCTGGAGACACTCACCTTGGAGGGGAAGACTTTGACAACCGCATGGTCAATCACTTCATTGCAGAGTTCAAGCGTAAATACAAGAAGGACATCAGTGACAACAAGAGGGCTGTCCGCCGGCTACGCACCGCTTGTGAGAGGGCGAAGCGCACCCTGTCTTCCAGCACCCAGGCCAGCATTGAGATCGACTCTCTGTACGAGGGAGTCGACTTCTATACATCCATCACCAGGGCTCGTTTCGAGGAGCTGAACGCTGATCTCTTCCGTGGCACTTTGGACCCCGTGGAGAAGTCACTCCGTGATGCCAAGATGGACAAGGGTGCAGTCCATGACATTGTTTTGGTTGGTGGGTCCACTCGCATTCCCAAGATCCAGAAGCTGCTGCAAGACTTCTTCAATGGCAAGGAGCTCAACAAAAGCATCAACCCTGATGAAGCGGTGGCCTATGGAGCTGGTGAGTTGTGGCTTCTATTCCAATTGCAAGACCACCACAGTCTTTCCACATAGTCACTGTGATGACGTTTTTTCCTGCCTTTCGTAGTTTCCACCAGAGGTTGAAAAACCAAAGATGGCATAAAACCTTCCTTGGATGTCTGAGTGATCAAACTAAAACTTCATGAGGGGTGTACAGAATAATAATCTTTAACACATTAGGTAATGATGCATGGGTGTGGATTGGCTTTAGATTTGAGTGAGACATTACACTGCCCATTCATAACAACTTCCATGTGAAGTACATGATTTTAAACGGTACATGTTTATCCCCAGCGGTCCAGGCTGCCATCCTGTCTGGTGACAAGTCTGAGAACGTCCAGGACCTGCTTCTTCTGGATGTCACCCCCCTGTCCCTGGGTATTGAGACCGCTGGAGGTGTCATGACTGTCCTGATCAAACGTAACACCACTATCCCCACCAAGCAGACCCAGACCTTCACCACCTACTCGGACAACCAGCCTGGTGTGCTCATTCAGGTGAGGAACATTTCTTCTCCTAGTATTACAATATCGCTATGATGACGTTTTTCCATGCCTTTCGTAGTTTCCACCTGAGGTTGCAAAACCAGAGATGGCCCAGCCCTTCCTTGGATGTCTGAGCGATTCCCTTAGATAATTGTCAAATCTGTTCATTTGTACAATACATGTGGCTCTAACATTCCATGCATTCCACAGGTTTATGAGGGTGAGCGTGCCATGACCAAGGACAACAACCTGCTGGGCAAGTTTGAGCTGTGTGGAATTCCCCCTGCACCTCGTGGTGTCCCTCAGATTGAGGTCACCTTCGACATAGACGCGAACGGCATCATGAATGTGTCTGCTGCTGACAAGAGCACTGGAAAGGAGAACAAGATTACCATCACAAACGACAAAGGTACTTAGAAATGAAAATGACTACAGTTTACTTAGTAAATTAGTTTGCAGAATTTCTGCCAGTGAGTGGAGACCGAATGTCTACTTAAACACATGCATAGAAAATACAATGGTGAATGTTATTGTGCCTGGTGGGAATGGTGCTTAAATGCAGGGTGCACCATTTGCACCTGAACATCAGCCCAAAAAACTGCAGATTGTGGTAACATAAACATGCTACCTTACAGATTCCTCAAATGTTTCATTAAAGTCCTATTTGCAGTTTAAAATGGGCTGGATCACTGTGATGACGTTTTTTCCTGCCTTTCGTAGTTTCCACCAGAGGTTGAAAGACCAAAGATGGCACTAAACCTTCCTTGGATGTCTGAGTGATCAAGTAGAAATAGAGTTATGGCAGTTGAACTAATTGCTCAATTTGAAAATATGAAAAAAAGTAATTAAATGATTGTGGCTGTAGTAGAAATGGCTTCAACAATGTGAATATTTCTGAAGCGCTTTGCAGATGCCAAGATTAGTTGCCGGTTCGATGATGGAGTTGTGCAGTCGGAAATGAAGCAGTGTCCACTTTTCTTATTTGAATGGGTAGTTTGACACTGTATTTTGTCTTGTGTACCCAGGTCGTCTCAGCAAGGAAGACATTGAGCGCATGGTCCAGGATGCTGAGAAATACAAGTCTGAGGATGATGTCCAGCGTGACAAGGTGTCGTCTAAAAATTCTCTGGAGTCTTACGCCTTCAACATGAAGTCTACCGTAGAGGATGAGAAGCTCGCTGGTAAAATCAGTGATGAGGACAAGCAGAAGATCTTGGACAAGTGCAATGAGGTCATCAGCTGGCTGGACAAGAACCAGGTATGAATGTATACATGTTTGTGTAGTACTTGCCTGACCTACGTTTTCTGATAAACATGAAATATTATTCAAAATAATTCCAAAAATATGTTGCTACACATTGTACACTAAAATGTGTTCCTGGCCTGAATGGGTTAAAGAATGCCTGCTTAATGCAGGCCAGCTTTTTTGTTGTGCAATACACAACTTGCCAACAACTAGATAGTGGTATTATTGATAGTTTTTATTGTATTGACATAACTCTACCATACAGATTCCTCAACGTTTCAATAAAATTCCAAATTGCAGATTAAAATGGGCTGGATCACTGTGATGACGTTTTTCCTGCCTTTCGTAGTTTCCACCAGAGGTTGAAAGACCAAAGATGGCACTAAACCTTCCTTGGATGTCTGAGTGATCAAGTAGAAATAGGGCTATGGCAGTTGAAGTAATGAAATTTGAAAAAATATTATGAAAATGTGCTTTTCTGTTAATTGTTTTGTTGATTACTTTTCCATTAACTGTTAATTGTTTCTATTGATTACTTTTCCATTAACTAAGTAATGAATGGTTGCCGCTGAAGTAGAAATGGCCTCATTACATGGATTAAGTGACAGTACCTAGAAAAGCGCTATAGTCTTATGTATTACTTGCCCTTGAGCACATGTGAGTCATAACCTTTCCATTTTCCCTTGCTTTTTGTTGCAGACTGCAGAGAAGGACGAGTATGAGCATCAACAAAAGGAGCTGGAGAAGGTGTGCAACCCCATCATCACCAAGCTGTACCAGAGTGCTGGTGGCATGCCAGGAGGGATGCCTGAAGGTATGCCCGGTGGTATGCCCGGTGGCTTCCCTGGAGCAGGCGGTGCAGCTCCCGGTGGCGGCGGATCCTCCGGACCAACCATTGAGGAGGTCGACTAAACATTCCTCACTAACAAACTACCTCCTGAGAGAAGAAGTTTAACCCTCAATAGTTCAAGATGGCAGTTGAGCTACGGAGTGCCAATTTTTAAATGGGGGTTTGAATGGGATCACATTTGTATTTTGTCACAACAGGGAATCGTTTTTTTGTTTGAACAGGGAACAGTTTTGTTTGTTTTGCACAATAAGCTGCCAATTTTATTTAACATTGAAATGTTTTCTACTGTCTTGACTTAATAAAATAATATGCCAACCCTCTATCCTTTTTGTCATTACAATCTTTACCTGAGTTTTTATTACATATTGATTAGATTACATGGATGAAGTTTCTGTCGCCACAAGTTGATTTCAGTCATTTGGATTCCATAAAAGCCAGCATGTCTTCTATGGAAGCATGTTGCACAGGGAAAATACACCATCTAGCTATTTTTTGGCAATGCTTAACTTTGATTCCTTAACAATCTGTTCCATGTTTCTCTTTTGCTACCAATCCTGATGCCAGTGGTCAACCTAACAATATGAATATGTTCAGAATTGTCCTCCAATCTTATTGTCTGATATTTCATACAGAGGCAACGGTTAAAGCCTCAGTCTGTGATTTCTTCACATGGTTGGTGGTAGTATAATTAAACATTGTGGTAAGAAAATCGCACATTGATAGTGGTACATGGCCAGACCTTTTCAGTCATTAGATTGTAATTCACTTTCAGGTATATTAATTTATTTAAAGGGTTTTAAACGCTGGAATTGGTTGTATTCCAGTTCAGTCTGCACAAATCACCTTAAACTGATCAATGCACGCTGGCTGCAGCTAAACAAAATGCATTAACGTGTCCAGTGTGTTGCCTGACTGCGAGCGCCAGACATCTCACACTACGTTCACTACGTTCAACGGGGGGGGGGGGTGATGTGCGGACTGAAGTGTCAGGCTATCCAGTGTGGCCCTGGACACTTGTAACACCAGCTGGGACTGACTACTACTAGACTGCCATGTTCAGCTGAACCTGAAAACTGCTACAAAACCAGCCTACAGATTCATAACCCTTGCCTTTGAAGAGCCATAATCATCCACACAGTATGATGAGCATACACAGTCCTATTTGGATAACTAGTTATCATGCTTCATGTGCCCATGGTGTGATAGGATTATTGTTAGAATAAGTGTAATTAGCTCTATTATGATCACTAGTCGTAAGTAACAGGATACTAGTGGATTGGAAATATATTTTCAGGTTTACACCATATTTCATCCCAATCACCTGAAAATATACGGTATTTTCTGAGCTGGGGAGACTAGGATACCCCTTTACTGGGGTAAACTATCACGCACACTAGACCCAGGAGACTTGCAATTCACCCTAGATAATATAGATAGGCTTATACACAGCTATTGAAGTGCCACCTGGTGGCTGCAACCAGCAACTGCTGCGCTGGACTAAGTCTCGTTTATTCGCCTGTAAGCCCACATTTAAATATTCGATGTCAAAACAATTAAGCTTAATTATCAATTAACAATAAATAGTTTTAATACGGACAATTGTGAGATGTTTCTCTGCAACAATAAACGTTGTAGGAAGCATTTAGAGCGTTTAGATGCTGATATCGGTCATTAAATATGTAGCCTAAGTTAATTTACAAAATAAAAGTGATAAAACATTAATCGTAGATTCGTCCTGGAATATCTCAGTCCGACCTGACTGTCACTGCGCAGGCGTCTTGTGCGGCGTTCTGCGTTTCCATGGTTACCTTCCCACGGTCAAACATTGAGAAATGAAAATGGGTGAGTGTTGCTACTTGTTTGCTTTGGACTGTTAATAACGCGACGTTTTAGTTAAAATCGGTGGTAGCCTGCCCTGTAGCCTATTTTGTTTTCCAAAATGCCTGTGGTGTGTATGGTGTTTTTACTTTTTTTACTACACATAGTTTGAGCATGATTTGGGTGAAGCTGCATGACGATTGTTTAAGGCCTATTCCGTTGCTAACATTATTTTAGTTCTTTCTTCAAATTATTCTTGATCTAATTGTTAGACCAACACCTATCTTCTAAAGAGTGCAAGAGAAACACTAAGAATAGTCTGGCTCACAGTGGCGTGGGGATAGCCAATGTGATATTCGCATATCCTATTGGTGACACATTTGTGTTTGATAAAATATATAAAGCCAGGAAGAGACCTTGTGTAAACAGTCTCATTTTTTAATTCAAAAAGACTGAACACCTCTGTTGCGTTTTGCGAAAATTCCCCCACCTTTATTGCATCTGGGCCCCTGGATTTTGAGCTGGAATAGGCCTACATTTGAACTAGGAACTGTGCTTCAAGTGTTTATTTTATTTTTGTTCCATCCTTCAAAGTGCCTGTCCATTTAGGCTACAGTAGGGATTGTGACCCCTCAATGACACACATCAGTGTGTGTCTATAATGAATGTATTGTATTTTTGTTGTCTTTGTCTTTTTTAAATAATTGAATTTAAGCACTTTAAAGGAGTAAAGGAGTAGTTCACCCCAAAATGACTTTTTTTCTATTGATTAGTTACGCCATGGAGTTCAATAATATTTTTAGTTTCGTCTTATTCCTAAGACAAAAATGTGATAACAATAAATTTACCCCCATTAGTTCCGGATGGGCATCCGGAATCAATGGGGGTAAATTTACTCGAATCAAATTTTTGTCTAGGAATGTGACAAAAAACAAAAAATATTATTGAACTCTACTCTCCTTGGCGTGACTAATCAATAGAAAAAAGTCATTTTGGGGGTGAACTACTCCTTTAATGGAACTCAGTGTCTGGATTTCTCTACTCCCCCCCCCCCCCCCCAACTCTAGTATATGCTGTCATCTTATATGTCAACCACAAGATTGAAAACATGTTTTAAATCTGTTTACTTGACTACAGGATTTAAAAAGCCCATGCTCTATGGACACAGCATGATGAAGCAATAATCTTTCCCCAGAGGCTAGCTACACAAACATGGATAAAGACCTCAGACATGGAAAGACATACATGAAGGATGCACAAGTCAAACCTCCTCCACCAGAACAAGTTCCTCTCAATCCCTGGGATTTCCCCGAGTCTGATACTGAAAGCCTGGTCCAGGAGAAGGCCTATCAACAGGAACTACAAATGCGAATAGGCAGCAATAAAACTATGTGCATACAAACCCAAGAGGAGAAAACAAGCAGCTTGCTTCAGACAGAAGAACACGAGCCAAACAAAGCTGAAGATGAAGAAGCCCTTCAAGTGTATGATAGTCTGGACCTAGCGGCACTAGAGTTTGAGAAGAATGACCCTCTACTGTCCACAATTGAAGCTTCCAATGCACCTCTGGACACACATGAAAGAGATCTGTCAAGGTAAAGACTTTAGTAGATGTCATATGTCATAAATGACAATTTTGATGTTCAAGATTGATTATACAGAAAGTAGGCCTATAGGCTGGTGTGTTACACCATTGGTAGGAAACAGACTGCATGCCACATTGCAGTGAACTTGACTCAGTAGGCTTCCACTGGCTTTATGAACAGCAGCCCCATTGGAAAGAAATTCGGTTTAGGCATAGTTTTTCTGAGGTTAGGGTTAAGGTTAGGTTTAGGTGATAAATGGGGAACATAGAACCTGGGGAACATAGGTACGGTCCCCCTTACGGATGTATAACTCTTAAGAGTGTATGGGTCCATTTGGTTCCATTTGTACACTTTCAGAGTTATACTTTCCTTTAAAACGATATAGTCCTTGAAACCACAGTGGTTTGAGAACCACTGTGCTACACTATTAGTATTGTTGGTAACACTAGCCTCTTTCAGCACCCTGTTTAGCTTTTTTTGTATTTGGGAAGGCCTGTGCCTCCCTTCCCAAATACAAAAAGGTAAACAGTATCCCGAAAGAGGTCAAGGGGCTATGGTAACACCTGTGAAGGAGGTAGAAAGAGGCCCAATTTCCTTCCAATATGGCTGCAGTCCATAGAGCCTGAGACCAACATTCTGCACATCTACAAGTTCACAACGTGTCTCAGCGAGACAAAGAGATTTGGTGTAGATGGGAGGCTAGTATAAACCCCTGGGGGACTCTGGTTAACAACCAAAGTATATACTGTACCTCCAGCATAGCTCTGGCGTTAGGAGCTATGGACCAGAACCACCTCCAGGCAGCACAACACATAATGAAAGTGTTTGCTGTAAAATATGGCACTTTCCTAGTGCCACAAAAATGGACACTCAGAAAATTCTGCTATGCAAGACAAGTTGTCCTCCTATCCCTTTTAAAGCACATCAGACATCCCTGTCTTTATTTTTGCAGTTCCAAACAGCACAATCCACTTCCAAACAGCAGGGGCTGATAAGAGACCAAGTGAAAATGGCATAGGTAGCATACTAGCATGTAGCCTACACGGCCTACAGGCTGGGAAGAAATGTACTTATAGACTTTGGTCTGTAGATGGCAGTAATTGATTGTACTGAATCTTCACCATCAACACTGGTTGCATGTCAACTAATATGAGGTGACTTTTGTTTAAAAAAAATTAGGAGCAACCTTAGGTTCATTTTGATTTCTGGGAATAGGGGGAGTAGGATAACAGGTCCAGGTGAACGCAGAGGATCTTTTTTATTTTTTTTTAAATAATAATTAATGTATTATTATTTGTATTATTATTCATCTTGAATGCAGACAGCAGTGTAGTGCAGTCGTAGTGTGGTACACACTGTGAACCCACAGAAGATAAGCCTATATCTACAAATTGTGTACATTTGTAAGCAAGACTTTTAAATTTTAAGCAGAATTTGATTCTAGATTTATGTTATCTGCATTTTATTTTTCTGTAGTTTTAAGAGCAGGCTTTGGTGAGCCTTGAAAATCTTTTAACAACGTTTTCTGGAATTATTTGGGATTAACTGTGATTCAAAGATTTATGCACTCCTGGTATTACGGTTACGGACCAATCAAACAAGAAAAAAAAAAGACCGTTCACAATGTATTAAAATTGTGAATTTATATAGTGCCTTTATCCAAGGCGCTTTACAATGATTGTGCATTATACACTCACCCAGTCACACACCGATGGCAGAGGAAACCATGCCCAACCTGCTCATCAAAAATAGCGACAGTTCACAACGTATTAAAGTCTAGGTCATAAAACCATCTGATTATCCTTAAGGAAACATAAAAAGCATATCAGCTATTCTGTTATTTGTGAAAAGTTGATCTGTACAGTTGATCTTGATTTGAAATATTTGCGTTACTTTATTTGCTTAAGTCAAAAAGGACAATAATGTCTAAAATAGTTAAAGTATGTAAGAGGCAGTGTTGTGGGAAAATAAACATGCTTACAACACATGAAACACAACATAATAAAAAATCGTTTTTGTTGAGTAGCCTGCTCATCCTTTCCCACTGTCCAGTCTCTCACAATAATTGTACAGAAATGGCCCATTATGTAAACTATGTACCATTATGTGGTTTGTGCTCTTCATTAGTTTGTCTATTGCATTGAAATGTCACTATTTCCACTGACAAATTAATTAAAATTAAGCTGATAATAACACTGCTTATGTGAAATACAATAGCATGAGCTGCGCTAACAAACCCTCTCTCTTTTTAAACAGCACATAGAAGATAAAAGATAAATAGGTTTCATTCATCATGCGACAATGAGTCCGCTGCAGTCATTTAATGAGATGTGGGCACTGGCAATTTATTGTGCCAAGGATGGCCTAATTCAGGTGCTTTCAGAATAACTGCTTTCATTTAAGGCAAATTAGATTTTTGTTATGTTTGGGACGGATCACAATAAGTGGTCACTCTGTGGTCCATTAACAACGATGGTCATCATCGGCGCAAAAGGAGGTCTCTCTCCTTTCTGTCGCTCCCGCTCTCTTCAGGGGGCAGATGTAGGAATCTATGGTGACGAGGAGCATGACGACACCGCATCTTTTGTCACTCTCCCATGGGCACAAACCTGTCTGGAGGGCCATTCTCCCCCCCTCCCCGTCATTAACCTGTAGAGATTGCTATCCGCCATGTGTGGATCCACTTCCCAAATATATTGTTTCAGTGAAAATGACCATGACACATTCCTACAAAAAGGCTCCATTTCAGTAGAACGAGCCATCATCATATTCTCATAGTCCCCTCTGTTGATAGCCTCCTCAAAGTGGACGACCCCGTTCCCACAATGCTGGCCAATGCGTACTTTAACAAACCCAATTGGCACTCTCTATTCAAGCAGAAGATTCCTATTTAAGCATCTCTATTCATCCCCCTGTGCTATATTCCCCCCCATTTCGCTTGAAATCGCACTAAAGGATGCCCACGTCTGCACAGACAGTTTGCGACTTGCTTTCGCCACCTTTTTGTGGTATAGTGGTTATCTATCTCTGTGGCACAGGCAAGGGATAATATGCTGTTTTGCCAGTGTTTGAGGTAGCGTCACCCAGCTGCACGTTGCCTCTCTAATGCATTCTCCAACTTGTCTGAGTCATTAGTGAGCCATCCCTTACCCTTCTGGCCTCATAGACGTGAAGGGCCCTACATGAAGGCAACCCCCATCGCTCAACATCATGGCAAGAGGGGTAGGCTACCTCTTGTCCTCCCTGTAAGCACAACAAAGAGGCTCTCTGCTATTTATTTTAATGAGATCTTTTCATCACCATCAGAAAGAGCATTTTAGCCTGCAATTTTCAAGCCATTTCATAAGCTGAAAATTGCAGTTTGTCAACCATTACCCCCACTACTAGTCGTCAAACACACCTCATTAGTGGGCCCGGAGGTGAAAGTACGTAAATGATCTCTAAATACAGGCTCACTTCCCTCCTCGTCTGTTTCAATTTCAGAAGGCGGCTTTTATTCTCCAAATAAGATCTTGTCCTCTTTGTCTATGGGTATCATCAATCTAATAATGGTGTAATGTCTCCTGGTCTTTTGACCTATTGTGCCTGTGTTGCACTCAGGTTTTTTTTAAAGCTTACTTCACTCAGGCATAAACAACCCATAGGCCTACAGGTCATATAGACCATTTATTGTATAGGTTTATAATTGTGTGAACTTATATTGGACATGTATTGTGTTCCTTAACCACTTAAACACAAAACAATTCTAACTTTCTAACCAAACATTGCTGGTTTACAAGCTCACAATGCATCGCATTATAGCTTGTAGATGCAGAGATAGATTTTTGAAAGCTTTTCTAAATGTTTCAAAAGAAATGTTTTCGCCTATAATGGCATACCAAAAATTGGGACGCCAGGGGCGCTACTGTGATTAATGGTTAATTTTATTATCAAGGCGATCTAGTTGAGTTATACAGTAGGTACGCATGTTTATATTGGGCTTCTTTCATTGATCTTTGTATCTCTGTTGCCTTGTTCATTCTTCTATTGCAGACAGTCCTCTGATGATGCTTATTCAGAGCTGCGCTATGATCCCAACTGGAGGACCAATCTCAAGGAAGCGGGGCGTTTTAACGAGAGTCCACACCTCACCTTTGAGGAGAACACCAACGACGACCGTATCACACCTGAGCAGAGGTGGAGTGAAAACGAGGTCCTGTCCATGAAAGGAGGGTGTCAATACGTTGTCATTAGAGGTCCAGCTCTTGCCGAGGCACCACACGGTACGACTGCCGACGAGTGTGAACAGCCCTACCACCTGCACCAACAGCACAGCGAAGCTAGCACAGTTGTCTCTGTAACATCTCCCCCCCAGCATTGTGCTGTAGATGAGAGATCAGAGAGAAAACTCAGAAATGAGGAGACCCTCAACCGTGTCAGTACGACCCTGAATGGCTTTCCTGAACATGGAGACGAAGAGAAAATACCTGCCAGATATGATGACGAGCAAGAGATTCTGTCGTACTCTCAGCGTGACCGCTCTCATCAGGTGGCAACCAAGAAACAGAGTCTATCCAAATGGAAGAATCCTGAGCTCTCTCTTGTACGTAACCGAAAGCTAGAAACACAGAGAGAGGACGTTGTCGAACGTAATAAGATTACGCTCGGGCGTGACACAGACAAATGTGGCTCCTATCTGAAGGCATACGCAATGAAGCAAGAAACGCATAATACGTTGGATCAGGTATGTAGAAGATTGAAAGTTATCCACTACTAATATACATTTTCTTTTTGTTTATTGACATTTTAAAAGTGACATTAAGACCACAGGAGGCTTTCCGTATCCACAATGTCCACATTTCCTATTTCATCCCCAATTGTCCCTTTTCTGTCCTGAAAGGGTTTGCAGTCACAGGAAGGGCCACCAGGAGATGCCCTAACATACTGTATGACTGACTGACTCACTAACCTATTAGATTGCTATTAGGTTGTTACATAGGCTGTAACTTGGTCACTGATGATCAGGGGCGTCACAAGGGGGGGGAGTGGGACTGAGTTACTAGGGCCCAAGGTGGAGGGGCCTTGATTATTTTATACTTTAACTATTGAAAAATAGCAGCGCGGCACCGAATGCCACAGAGTGCCACTCCATTTAGCAGAAGCTCTTATCCAGAGCGACTTACAATAAGCAAGGCAAACACATACACAGAATGCAGAGAAACTATAGGATCACATGTAAACCAAGAACCTAGCATCAGTCTAAACAATACTATAAAGAAATAATGATCTGTTAAGCAATGAACTTGGAATCTGTTTAAATGGCATAGTATCTAAATTACTTCCTCAACATTGTAGTCAAGTAAAACAAGCCTAAGTAAAAAGAGAACGAATTACCAAAGTATGACCTGCATGGTAGTCATATCTTGGTCAGTCGCCGGCATCAATGGAGCAGAAGGTGGCAGGAAGGGGTACAGACTGAAGTGCCAAAGGGCTGAGGTGGAGTCTGAAGAGGCCAGTCTTCAGATTACGTTGGAAATGAGTTTGTTTCACAGTTTAGGAGCCAGGAGGGAGATGTGTCTGGGGTCTGGGACGCATGGAGCGCTGTCCCGGGTGTTTTAGAGATGGTTCAGACAGCTTCCCTGTGTTAGCTGATCTGATTGAGCGGGAGGGATTGTAGGGTTGGATCAAGCTTTGAAGGTATGGGGATGCCAAGGGTGGTTAGTAGTATTAGTACAGACATGTCTTGACAGCATACTGTTGACGCAATTCTTGGCCATCTGGCCAGTGATGTATCGAACCAGTTGCACCAGATACCACCCTGCATGATAGTCAACATTGTGATGTCAGAACATGCCCATATAAGGGCATTACCAAATATGGGCATTCCCAGATATGTGCTTAATATTGATGACATCGGGACAGGGATCTCCATATATGGGCATAAAACGGACAAGGACTTAATTAATTTGCGAGTGTGACATGTGATGACATCATTGATCTCCATATATGGGCATAAAAGGGACATCAAGCCAGAGCGTGATGTCGATGTCAGGGATGGATGAGGGGATCCAGGCATTGACACTAAGGCTTGCCCACCTGTGTTGTTGTTGTTTGAGTAAATACAAATTTCGGGCAGGTGAAGTTTGCTTTCAGGTTGCCCGACCGGGCATGTGCTCATTTGAGAGGGGACGCAACCGTCTATATAACACCAGATATCTGTCTAAACACCTGAAAGTCCTGTCTTCTGGTCTGTGGAATGTAACAAGTGTGAAACCATAGACATAAATTCAATCATAGCTATTTGGAGGTATTGAGGTATGACATTTTTTTTATCGCACAGTCCCAGAAAGTAAAGAAATACGTTTTAAATTGAGCGGTTATTAAAATCTTACCTATCATTTTATAATAGACGATTTACTTTTCGGGCAAGTGGGCATTACCTTTGGGCAAGTAGAACATTACCTGTACTTGCCCTACGGGCAAGTGCCTCTGAGACCTTAGTGTTAACCCCTGGGATCCATGCTTCTAGTTTTGATACCCCCCTCTGATCAATGATCATTCATTTTGATCACCGGTGGGGATGTGTTTTATTTATATATAAAGTTTGACAATTTCACAATTTAACAAAAACACGAAACATGTTAACCACCACATTACAAGCAAATTTTTGATAGATAAAAACATCATTAATTAATTACAAAAATAGCGATAAGAGCAGCTCACAGCTCAGCGTGTTCAGTTGTGAGGCGTTGAGCTTCACTCGGGTTATTTTTTCTGTTTCTTACAAAGTATATTGGCTTTTTTCTCCAACAAATCGAACCCAACTATAGGAGTGTGAATGTGGGCTATTCTCAGAGATAACGTTGGATAATAATGTTGTGATATGATTTGCAATGCCTTAATATCGGTATTGAGTGAGGTGAGGCTTCCCTGAGAGCACTTTCAGGGGTCAGTCCTTGGGCTTGTTAGTGCTCTAATGCTGCATTCACACTGCAGATATATAGTTGAACGTTTAGCTTGCTTGGTCAATGTTATCTCAATGGAAACCAGCTTTAAAGATACAGGACACACACAGAACGAAGGTTTGGAAGCTTTAAAGCTGGTTTCCATTGAGATAACATTGACCAAGCAAGCTAAACGTTCAACTATATATCTGCAGTGTGAATGCAGCATAACACATGCCGTTGTGGGTTCTTTGTTACATATTAGTCAGAGATTGGCATTTCCCAAGCAATGTTTTTTTTTTCTTTCTTAATCTTGAACACAATCAAGCAGCTCTTTGAATCATACCGCCCCTCCATTGCAAAAATATCTGCCTGTTTAATTTTCAGCATAATACTCATAAGGTCACATCATCAGAGTTAGGGCTGTCACGATATGACATTTTACATGACGATTAATTGTCACTCAAATAATTGGCGATTAACGATTTAATTGTGTTTTTGTCGTTGATAATTACATTTCTGTTTGGCTTTTAGGCTTTGAAGTTGTACATGGTAGATATGACACATAACCTAAATATAGAAAGAAATTACTGACATATTTGACAACTTACTACTTAAAAAATAACTTTGATTGTGGAAATAGCCGATCTACAAGCTCACAACGCGACCCGTTGTGAGCTTGTAGATCGGCTATTTCCACAATTTTTGACCTTTTTTTTTTTTTAAATATATGAACATTTTTCAACATGGAAACGATTATGACGATTATGAAAAATAATCACGATTATGTCAAAAAATCACGATTAGACGATTTCCATATATATAGTATCCATATATCTAAGCCAAGACCAATGTCCTATCCCTAAATTAATTTAGCCAAGGTGAAATACAAACAAATTCAACTGTCCCCCCCCTGCCCTGTAACAGAGGGCCATATCTAGCCTTATAGTACCTATTATGAGTTGATGTGTATAACAAGAACATCAGAGAAGCATGGTTACCAATAGGCTCTTAGATATCCCTGCACCTGGCACAGTGGCATAATTGGCTGGAATGGCCTACGTTCCCCATTTGCCGGGGCATATGACTGTTTGCAGGCTATAATACCCCCAACCTTGTTCACCCATCTGAGCCCCAGCCCGCTACAATGTCTCATATCATCTCCATTTACATAGTCAAGAGCCGTTAGCTTTGTGGAACGGTAAACAGAGCCAGAGCCTCTCCCTCTCCTAAACCCTTGTGTTTTGTCATTTTCCCCCTGAATTCGCTTATTAGTTTTCCATTGCCTCGTCTCCCCAAAGACATGTCTCACTTAATGGGGGACATAGGGCATAAAAGAACAGGGCACCGATTTACATGCGGCTCATTTCCTATTTCATCGTCTGATTCGTTTAAGAATGGGGTCTATTACTTGCCATTATATCTTACCACATAAGATATTGAGTAGCTAAATGAATACTGAAATGAGACTCCCACAAATCCTTAAAGAAAGATTGATTATTGATATTTTAAGAAATGGACTAAAAAAAGATATTGTATCTTTTTAACAAAGCTTTTGCTTAGTCTTTTTTCATATATCTTTTACTCTATGCCTTTATTCCTTAACTTGTTTTTAATCGACAGTACCTTTTACCCAAAGAAGGGAATGTTTTTTGTTTTGTTTTTGTCTTGCCGTTTTATGCCATTGTTTTTAAACCCTGTAGCACTTTGTGATTTGCAAATATGTAAAGTACAAATTATTATTATTATTATTATTACTATTATTAGTATTATTAGTTATTATTCTATGATGATATTAGTTATCTTAGTGTGCAAGTTGGAAATTTAAAGGTTCATAACTGTTACAGTGGAATAAACAAAGTGTGTTAAAAAATAAACAAATACAAATCATTTTACCTATAATCACCTGATAATATCACACATTATTCTTGGTTTTTGGGAGTTGTTGCTATTGAAGATGACTTGTTTCATGGTGGCTTTTAGCTTAATATCAAAGGATGCTGAGATACTGGGTGATCGTAAAGCATCTCTAAAATACTAAAGCAGAATATCCATAATCATAATAACCATGTTTCTAAGATCACATAGCTTGCCTTTTATTTCCCCCCCATATGTCCATTATGTACTTCAAGAGACGGCAACTCCATCTCCCAATCACATCAGTTTCACCAGTCATTATCTTGATTCCAGCTAAGCACGATACTACTAGGCTCCTCTGAAATGCCCCATTTGGTCTTTTGAAGACAGGGGACTTCTGAAAGCCACTTGTAATAATTAGCCATGTTATTAAATGTTACACAATTTCCTAATACGGCAGCAGCTTAGCCGGGCGAGCGGCAGAGTGGTGGTAGCAATGATGGGCTTCACTCGAGCTGGGCCCTCCTTTGATAAAGACAGAAGCAGCAGATCAATCTTCTGCCATTGCACTCAACCCCCAGAGTCCCTTCTCGTCTTGCAGGGCCTTACTTCAAAGCCAAGGGAACATAATGTACAATCTTTTAATAGCTTTAGACCAAAGCTCCGGTGAACTCTCTGCCACTGTATACCCTGTCTCAGTCTAAACACCTAATCAAGATTACCTGGGCTGGGCCACAATAGCTGCTAAATGCAATTCAAGATCCGAAGGCCCTTTGAAGTCTTCATTGCAAAAAGCAGATGTTTCCCGGGTACAGGGCGTAATACAGTTGCAATTGCCCAGACTTTGTTGTGGCATCAATTCGCTGAGGGGCAATTACGAGCCTCCCAATTTAGCAAAAAAAGATAATACACAGCTTACCTTGCTGAAAATACAATACAGACTTGGTCATTTGCTCCAAATCATTGGGATTTTTGTAATGGGTTACAAAAACCAATGGCAGGGGTAAATTGGCAAAGGTCTAATGCAAAAAGTGTGTGTGCATGTCCGTGTGCGCACACGCGTGTGTGTTGCTGGACATGGTTAGAGACACCTGCTAGTGATCTTCACACTGCTGTCCTTTTAAAACCTCCCATAATAGCTCATAACACCACCTGCACAAACACCAGAAATATGTTTTGGTCATTTGGATGATACACATACAAGTCTCTTTGACACCATGCCAGAATACTTATAGTATTGCACGATACACAGTAAAATCCTCGATGTTATTACAATTGTTACCACCTGCTAACCTGGGTCCATTTGGTTCCGTTTGTGCAATCTCACAGTTAACGAATGGATAAATGGACGCTGAGAATGTGGCTGTGTACAGCTCAATGACTCAAACAACACTGAACACTAAAATCAATCGCCCTACTTGTTTGGAAACCCGTCATCAACGCGCCATCATCCAGATCGGACAGAGGGTGCTTAGACAGGTGGCTGGCTTTTGTTTTCAGTTCCTGTAGAATGCTGGGAGAACCTACAGCCTGTTAGACACAATAACATGGCAAACACACTTATTGATGGATATATTACAACTGCACCCACTCTCTCTCGGTGACCTTCACCTATTCAAGCCCACCGAATTAGCGGCATTCAGTGAAGTCTTCAGCCCGTCAATACCATCGATCCACTCACACTGTCCTCCACAGCTGAGGCGGGCCCAAAGTTAACTAAATGATTTTCATTACAGCATTAACAGAAGATATTTTCTTGACAGAAACGAGTGCATTAGGAACAATTGAGACAGTAATTGGTTGGGGGGAAAAAAAATAAGGGAATTGACGGTGGCATGTGAGCATCATCATTCAATAAAGGACAAAATGCGAGTTGCCATTTCTTTGAAGTTTTATTTTTTAGCAGAGGCAACCTTTAATCAATGTATAGTCTTGTGCTGGGAGCTTCCCTGTGTTTTTAATATTTGTGTCTATCTAAATGTTTTTCTTGCTAGCAGCATGGCAATCTGCCATAAATTGCCATATGCCCATATCATGTGATGTTTGTGTTCCATATCTTGTAGCCAGCAACAAACAAATCAACTCAATTCAATCACATGACGATGCCTAAGAAGGATTTTGTTTTGATCCATCTGTGAGGATGATTTTCAGGGAATGTCTTTTCTTCCACTCTGCCCAAAGGTCTCTGACATTCCAGAGGAGGTGATACTGACGCCGACTGAGGGTCTGGAGTGGAGCCCGGAGGACAGTTCTGACCCGGAGCTTAGATGGCTCCAAAAAACACAACAATTGAAGGTAGAACCCCCTCTTCCTTTTCACTTGATTGACCTTCATTCATATGTCTGCCAATCCCTGTGATTGTGTGCCTGTGTGGCAGCCGTATTGCTTAACTGCCAGCAAGGGCTCACCACTCCAGATGAAACCATCCGCACAGTAGGTGCACTATCACACAGGATTTTCATTTCCTCCCCAGAACGCAAACATGATCTCTAATAGAGATGTCACGGTGGAGCCTGCCGGAGACGCCTTTGAAAAGGCCGTCTGAGACAGAATGGGGAGAATAGAGGAGCATTATTATTTTGAGCACTTGAGCAGCCACCTTAACACTGCCAGGCGGAGGAGTATAAATATTTTCCCCCTGGAATGGGCAAAGCTGGCGTTTGCTAAATCAGCAGCATTAGATGCATGAGGCGGAGGCCCACCGACCCCGCAGAATAATTTGGCCAGATCATGCAAAGAAGAGTGCCAGCGTTACTTACACCAGGGAGAGAGTCGTGCCTCTCAACGACATTGCTTGCCAGTCTTTTTTCTTCCTTTTCTTTGTAAATAGGCAGATTTAGATTTGACATTTCATTTTGCGCGCCACCTTCAGAGATAGTCTAGACTGGCTTAAATGTCGATACTTTGTTTGAAACAACACATAAGATATCCTCCGACACATCCTCACATCCTCCCTCTCCTTTGCTTATGACAACATTTTAGAATGAAACTATGCCTAAACCTCACCTTAACTCTAAACCTCACAAAAACTATGGCTAACCTTAACCCTAACCAAAACCTCACAGAAACTATGCCTCGGTATAAAAGCGAGAGTTTGCACTTGATATGAAGCAAAAAGCATATAAAACAGCGTTTTCATCTGTAATAGGCCTAGAGTCTAGGCCAAGGCCCTAGACCAAGGGTTTTCAAAGTGGGTGACGGGGCACACTGGGTGCCGTGGCGGCAGTCCAGGGGTGCCGTGAGATAATCTGATAATATTTGGAATTTATTTGTGCACAAATAAGTGTCCAATTAGTATCACTTTAAACGTGACGTACAAAGTTATTTTCAGTCAGTTCTAAACAAAATGGCTATTATCTCAACGTTTTCCTCGCAGCATAACTATGACATAAATATAAGATGCTGGTAGTGAAAATTATGAATATAATGTAGGGGTGCCTCGCATGAAAAAATATTTACAGGGGTGCCCTGAGCCAAAGAAGTTTGGGAACCCCTGCCCTAGACAATATTAGAACCCGCATATGACATGGCATAACAGCATGTCACTATAGCCACTATAGCATGGCAGAATAAATGTACAGGATATATGAGTTCTTACCACAGTTCAAAATGTGTCTACATGGTGTTGGGAGCTGCACACCGCACAGTACAGCACCTACAGTATTTGCCCCCAGAATATTTTGTCCTCATCTGCACTTAATCCTACTCTAACCCCAGGTCATTCAGTTCACAAAACGGAAGAAGGACAAGCAGAAAGGAAGCCCCAAGCCCTCGTCACAGAACAGAGCTCCCGCCCTGGCGGCTGGAGCCAGGCCAGGAGGCCATGTGAGCCCCCGTGCCGCTGAGACGCAGCCCAGCGCCCAGACCTCTCTGCCACAGCCTGTCATTCTGCTCAGTGACGCGCACACGCAGCTCTCCAGGAGACAGCGTCTGACCAGCATGCCATCCGAGTCGCAGCCTGAACCTACCCTGTTAGCACGGGCCGGCCCTGTAGAGCGTCAGCCAGCTCTTCCCACCATCAACCTCAGCATCAACCTCAGCACCTCGTCCCAACTTCTCCCCTTCCCGCACCAGAGCGGCAGAGACGCCGTCATCACTTTAGCCTCACCCCACGGCCTGCATTGGACCCCTGTAGCTGATGGCGGCCACGTCAACTCACCCTTTACCAGGGACACCCGTGTCCCAGTGCTTTCTCCTCATGTCGGCCAGGGACAAGGGGACATGGTGCCACAGCGTGGCCTGTCCTCACCAACCTCAGACCCAGGCTGTCGTAGGCAAGGCCTGAACGGAGATCTTCTCCACTGGCCTCAGGAGACTCGCCATGGAAGATGTCAAAGGTGAAAACCTGTTACCTTTTAATTTCATTCATTCAGGGGGTTGATAAGTAAGTAAGTAAGTAAGCCTTGCCGAGCCATGAGGCCCATATGACTCGGCCGAGCCATGAGGCTCATAGGGCAGGAGCCTATCTCCTGTTTCTGTAGCGTGAGGCAGCTTGATGTACAAGTACACCCCCTGGACATGACGCTAGTATGTCGCAGGGACTTACCCCCAATCCAACCCTTGATGCTGAGTGCCAAGCAGGGAGACACTGGGTCCCATTTTTTAGAGTCTTTGGTATGACCCGACCGGGGTTTGAAACCCGATCTCCCAGTCTCAGGGCAGACACTCAAACCACTAGGCCACTGAGCTGGTGGGTTGATACCCTCACAAAATGGAGGGGAAAGGAACTGGTTGGAATAACGTGTTCCTTCCACGCGCTACGTCCATCCCGGGGAAATCCCCCCTGTCAGGTGAAAAGAAACACCTTGGACTACTCATGGATTGAAGGAAGCATGAGGTCAGTCCGTTGTGTCCCCAGGCGTGGCAGAGGGAGAGCAGAGCCCAGGATTACATAGGCAATTGGCACTGGGTGACAATTTTAAAATGGGTTGCAAAATCGTGGGATAAAAAAAAAAAAGCAATTTTTTTTTTAAGTACTTTATTTAGTAGTGAATCCACCAATAGTGTGTGTTTGTGTCCTACCATAGGTTAACTGCATCACAGTGGCCACCATCACACATGGAGAATAATCGGAATTGTAGTCCAAGTGGGGTCTACGCTAGCCCTTTTCTGGATGACATTGTCAGGCTGTCAAGCCAATCCCAACATTCAGGCTCCTACACAGTGCTGCCCCCTATAGGCAAGCCACTGTCAGGCGGAGAGCCTGAGCTGAGTGCTGGCACTGTGGGCAGAGTGAAGAAACCCGAGGGAAGAACCCTATTCCCAGAAGCTGCTCCGATGGCTACCTGGCACAGATGGAGAAACAGAGGCAGCTGGCAGAGAAAGCCACTTACAAGGTGTGTGTGTGTGTGTGTGTGTGTGTGTGTGCGTGTGCGTGTGCGTGTGCGTGTGCGTGTGCGTTGCGTGCGTGCGTGCGTGCGCGAGTGCGATGACCTGTTGTCCGAAACTAAATCCCCCCCCGTAATCTGTGATGACATGCTGAATTGTAACATTAACATTGAATTAGAAACGCCAGAAGTGGTTTTATAAAATTACGTAAGGAGTATTGTTTCTGTATTTCTAGGTTTTTAATAAGACTCAACATCAACAAACTGACCAAACACTGACTGGAAATGGAACGCGATGATGTTAACAAATAAATGTCCTTTTTAAAGTCACCGATAATCTCCTTAGCGGCTCCTATGCAAGAACGGTTTAATCTAAAAGGGGTTGGGGGGGGGGGGGGGGGGGGGGGGGGGGGGAGTCTGGTGGCTAAGCACAAAACATCAGGTTAATTGTCTTCACCCAGTGAGATGCACTTAATTGCTATGGGATGATGACGATGTGATCCATGAAAGCCATTTGAAGCTGCGTTAGAGATGAGGTGATTAGGAGGGAGACAATAGGCTGTCTGTGAGGTGCGTGGCTGTTAAGATGCCCATTTACATTTAATGATTTGTCCGTTATTGTTTTTTTTTTTTTTTTTTATCAGCCTGAGCTCCGCATGCAGGTGAGGCCCCATTGAAAAGTGAAAGCCTGATTTATACTAGGTTGCACATTGTGTCGCGCACAACAAATTGACGGATTTACTAAGCTCACAACTCGCTGCATCACAAATTCACGATGTGCAACAAAGTAGGGAAATCAGGCATCATAGACACAGAGAAGTGAAAGGCAGCAAGACAGCGATACATTTACTAAACAGGGAATAGCTGGGTCACTAAAGTGCCACGTAAACATACTGATATGAGGGAGAGAAAGGTCTTACAAGATTCACAGACACAGGTTTCATGTGAGGGGGACGTAAGCAGTAATAGGCCAGTCAATCTAAGCGAAAAAAGGGCCTGATCCAAAAGAAATTGCAATAGTAATGGTTCAAGGTTTTTTATGTTTTTAGAGTCATCCAAAAGACACGTTAAATATTTTCCATTTTATGTGGTGGATCAAGGTGAATTCAGGGGGTTCAAGTTTGGGTCCCTTCACTTAATTACAATACAGGAAAAAAAGACCCCCAAAAAATCTTCTTTAAGTAGCATGTGAGGGGTCTAACTAGGGTTTTTTCATGATTCTGAATCCATTCCAAGCATTTGTTTTGCACGAAAAACATTCCTTGGGCTAAAAACCGACCCCCAAAACTATGGTTTAGTGATGAGTCATCACTTTTCTGGGGTCAGCTCAGTTTTGTTGTGTCCCTTTGTAGCCCGAGGAATGTTTGTCGTGCAAAACAAATGCTTGCAATGATTCAGGATCATGAAAAACCCCAAGTTATACCCCTCACATGCTACTTAAAGAAGATTGTTTTTAGGTATTTTTTTCCTGTATAGTATGTGAGACTTGAACCCCATGAATTAACCTTGATCCACTACGAATAAAATTGAACATTTTTAACATGTTTTTTGGATGACCCTAAGGATCATAAAAAACCTTGAACCATTACTATTGCAATTTCTTTTGGATCAAACCTCAGATTGACAATAATGCACCACTGTATGTTGGCTGCTGGTGTAGGAGCAGGATTAGCCTTAACAAGCTTACTTTGCGTCTATGGTTGTGTGGATGTGCACGTGTATACTAGCATTTGTGCACGTTTTAGAAGTGAACGAGGGTGCTTTAGTCAAACTGTATCCACCTCACCGTGTCCTCCGGGGTCTCCTGGCGTCATGTTAGCATGCTGAACGTCTGACAAGATTACAAGCTCAATTTTGTAAAGCAGCACAGCCATGGCTCCAACGCATGAATGCATACAAGTATGACTTAGGGCTTGGGAAAGGAGGGAGAGTGCTTGAAAAGAAGCTTCCCCGTTGTGTCCATGACCAATGGCTAAATCTCAAGAGATCTACCCCTTCCCTTCTCTCTCTCTCTCTCTCTCTCTCTCTCTCTCTCTCTCTCTCTCTCTCTCTCTCTCTCTCTCTCTCTCTCTCTCTCTCTCTCTCCTGATCCCACCTTCCCCAAGAGCAGCTAGTCCAATCTGGAATGATTAATGCCCTTTTGTGTGGGGCCATGGGGGCAGCTTGTGGATTGCTGCTGCATGATGCATGTGTGCACGCGCGCGTACTTGTATGGCCTCAACAAAAGGTCTTTATTTCATTGACCATATTCGCATGCTGGCGACGTAGCTTTTTTTAGTTTATTTCATGTTTTTGGTCCCCGATGTTTTGTCATTGAGCGCCATGTCTCTGCTGACCTCTGTGCGGACCCCTATTGTTTCGACAAACAATTAATAAACTATTGACTGGGAGCAGTATACTTTTACAGTGTGCGTACATTTGTCATACTTTTTGTTTGAGCCGAACATAAGATATAATTTTATAGACTGTGTGTGTGTGTGTGTGTGTGTGTGTGTGTGTGTGTGTGTGTGTGTGGTGTGTGTGTGTGTGTGTGCGTGTGCGTGTGCGCGCGCAGCGAATGTAGTTGGCCAATATACAGACTCTAATCATGGTTGTCTGCTGTCTGCTTCTGCCAGCCTTACACCCTGAAAGATTACAAACTACCTAAAACAGGATATCAATCTATGTGGGCTTGGACCTGATCGTGCAGCCATTGAAAAGACAGTGAGTATTTCTACTTCTCCCTTCAGAGTGTCTAGGATATTCTCCCTCTTAAAAAACATATTTTGCCTCAATAAAATGGTGAATAAGCTCAAAACAGTAAGCTCAATGCATTGACTGGAAGGGAGAACAAAGCGTACTTGTTCTTTAGTTATACAGTTTTGGGTTTTCACCATTTTATGCTTTTCTAAGCAGCTTATGTAATTGTAGGTACAGCATACAGTATATTTCATTATATACAGTAAATACATGTTTTAGCCACTTTCATATTTGCAATTATTTTGAGTTATTATAGTTCATTATTATTTATGTAGAAACAAACGTGATTGCCAGTTGTTTTGGCAACCATGTTTCCCATTAAATCATGATGTCCACTAGTGTCATGTCCAAAGGCTCTCTTCGTTTTGTGCCACTCCCTCATGTATAGACCTCCGTCTCTCTCCAAAGACAAAATTGTATCCACAAAGCAAATGAGAGTAACCCATAAGAAGTTAAGTGCTCGTTGTGCTTTGATGTATGTTTTGCTAATCCCAAATTGTAAACCGCGGCCATGTTTGGCCAATTTGCACTAGATTGAGCCATGTGAGCCTCTGCAGCCGAGTCTATTAGTGAATGATGGCGTGTAAATGTTGATAGGGCCTGCTGAATGGTTTGTTGTATATGTTTTGTTGGCCTGGGTGGAGAGGCTCTGGTGAGGGTATATACAAATAGATGGGCCTTAAGGGAGAAATGGCTCAGTTAATTAAACCCCTCTTTTGTAATCTGTCCACCCCCCCCCCCCTCTCTCTCTCACTCGCCCTCTCACCACCATCATGCTGAGAAAATGAGACGGCAGAAGCTGTATTCAAATGTGATCCGGGGAGCAGAACAAAAAGATAAGTAGGATTCCCTTTCTGCCGGCCAAGGAGCTGGAAGGCAGTGACAAGAATGTTCCCAGGAGGAAGGTGTGTGTCTCTTGTGTGGCAAGAAACTGGGTAAAACTGGAATATAATGAAATCTTATCATGATTATGATTAAGTTAGAGAGCACTTTCTTTCTTCATCAATGTGAATTTCTCTTAGTCTCTCTCTCCTCATTCCATCTCTCACTCTTCCAGGCTTTGGAATATGCAAGAAATATAGCCAAGCCCCCAATACGGCCCCAACCCAACCCAAAACCCAAACAGCAACCGCCATCTAAAGACTCCACTCAGAATGCTCCCTACCTAGAGGGCTTGGATCTGTCTCAGCTGACCACACTGGAACTCCTGAGAAAACGGCATGAAGAAGAAAAACTGGCCGTTGCACGCTTCAGAAAGGTGCACTAAAATGCGCTTGATTAAGATTTTGGTGTTTTGAAACAAGCTATTTAAAAAACATTTCATATAAATCATGCATTTTATAACGATTACATTATTTGTTCTGCTGGAATGAGCCAAAGAAAATCTATTTTCAGATCAATCTTAGTGCTTTTTAAAAAAGAACTTGGTGAAATCAAGAACGTTAATAGAAAAGAAGACTATCGTGACTTGCGAACATTTGAAACGTTCTACTGTCCATATATTCCCTGTGTCAATATCCAGTATACTATACCAAAATAGAGAGAGAAAAAACAAGCTAAAGGGAAACATTTTTACAAATACTACGGTATTTAACACAGGTTAATTTAATTGATTGAAAAGTGAATGTTTGAACACTGCACTCACTGCACTAACTGTCCAATTAACATGAATTGAGAATGTGACCGATTTCATTACTGTCCAAAATAATGGGGGAAAGAAAACTGTGAAAACCGGCTGTTGCATTGACTCAATACAGTTATGGTATCTAAAGGTGCCAGTGCTGTGCATAATATTTGTATGTGATCATTACACGTCACACTGTGTAACTCATT
The DNA here is from genome assembly GCF_963921795.1 of Nannobrachium achirus. Classification (NCBI taxonomy): domain Eukaryota; kingdom Metazoa; phylum Chordata; class Actinopteri; order Myctophiformes; family Myctophidae; genus Nannobrachium; species Nannobrachium achirus. Next base: position 15,448,079 of record NC_137826.1, read on the forward strand.
AGACTCAATGTTGCCAGATTTTACGAGAGAAACAAGCAACCAGTTCTATGGAAACAAGCCAAAAGTCGCTTATAATAAGCAGACATGGCAACACTGATCAGCCTATATGAGTTGAATTGAGTTTACCTGTCATGTCAGCCAAAACATATATACAAAATTATCTTTTGAGTCATGTGACAATGACAGATATTCCATGTTTGTCTGTAATTCTCTTCAAACATTTCAGTGAAAGGGTCTGATTTCGTACAGAAAATGCCATATCATGAATGCAACATCCAATCAACCCCAAATTGTAATTGCATGTTGAGGGGGGTTTAATAGCGCACATCTAAAAGCTTTCACTTCTGCTCATATAGGGAGTGCCACATATTTGGAAAATTATACTGTATTTGTCATAAAAATGCTATTTCCCCAGTCTTCCTCGCATGCTGACAGTTGCAGTTCACGACTTACAAAGCCCTGGCTAGGCAACCCAGCCCGGCGGAGATGTGCCCTTTTCTAGTTGAGAGATTAAAGTTTCTTTTCGAAGAGTGACCTGGCCAAGAGAGCAACATGAACACTGTTACAACAGCATACTGTACGTAAGCAATACAAACAGACAAATACAGCTATCACACACTACACCCACGCGAACACAATATCCAGTTAAGATGCAGCATTTGTAACAGGTTTGAAAGCTATTTCAATCATATTGACCAAGAGTTCTAATATCTAATATATTAAATTCCCCCAGTCATTAAAGTTGTTCAGAAAAGTTCACACCATTGATGTCACTGGAGTAAACTCTTGAATGTTAAGACTAACCTACCTTTACTTCCTAGTTTTGACCTTCTATGGCTGTGACATTGTCCTCCTTGTTGATTATGACACAATTGCGATACTGACTTAAGAAAATAGGAATCAGATTGATGTAATAGTGGCCATAGACCTTCTGGGCATGTCAAGCCACTTGGAAGCCTACAAAATGCATCATAGGAATTGTAGAATCAAAACACATGATATGTCTATAAACTGAAGCATGTTAATATCAAAAAGTGCACAGAACACCAGTCCTTATGAGGTGCCAGCCAATGGAACAAACACTAATTAAAGAAGAATATAGCCACACACTCGTAGCTACTGACTTTTTATTATGACACAGAAAGGACCAACATTTCGGACAGACAAGCTGCCTTTGACAAGCTGCACTTTTATTATGTACCTGTGGGTGAACATAAACTGTCAGTAAAATAAAAGTGTGTCAAGAATCTAGCTTGTTGTTGCTTGCCAGGTGTTATTCTGGCTCTTACACCGCAGGAAATACTAATCAATGAATGCTGGTTATAGTTTTTTATAGACAACTGTGCCCTAGTATACTGATGAAGACAGACAAGTATCACTGATGACAAAATAATGCTCTCAATCAATTGAATGGGTGTTGTCTAACCAACAAAGGGGTACATCCTTGGAATCTGAACAGCGCTGAAGTTTTTTTCATTGTAATCAATATGCAAACATCCCCTGAAAGTTAACCGTGCAAACTTGTATTTATATTCAGTATGTGTAGTTCTGTAATAAATCATTTGCAGTACTCTGATCATTTTCTAATTGTGATTTTAATAACATCCTTTTTTGCTTTATGTTCCTGGTTATGCAATTAATCCACACTAATTGTTCACTCCCTTCATTTCTATACCTCACAGATATTACAAATGCACTCACTGGAGATGACACTTATCACCTGATTCAGTCCTGGGTGCACTTTAGCCATGTTCTAAAGTGGTAAACCCCCCAAATCAAAATGCTCCACAGCAATAGCAACCCATTTCACTAATAGAACCCTCAGATCATTATCAAAGCACTATTTACCTCTGTGTAACATTGTAATTAGATTATAGTCTCTATTTAACCCATCATGGGCTCTTTGAAGCCCCTGTGTTTTTGGTGATAAGTCCTCAGATGCGTAGAGAGAAATAAATGATGAGCCTTATTTGATTTAATGAGAAACGCTGTCTATCTCTTTGCATCTTTCTTCCTCCCTTTTTTTTCTTTTTTGCTGTACCTCCTGGTTTTTTTCGCCATTGAAATCTAGTTAATTGAAGGAGTCTTTTCACTGCAGTACATAAAGGGGCCTGAATTAGCATCCCTTTCTGCCCATGGAAAGCTAAGGCAGACGCGCACGCTTTGATGTGAGATGCAGGCTTTCAGCACAGGCGGCAGACTGCCTGAAAATGAGCTGATGGCCCTGCTATTAGGCCCAAATGCAGATGCGTCCATGTGTTGCAAAACGCTTAATCTTTTATTGATCACCTTCTGCATGGCCTATTCTCTACAACCACCACACATGCACGCACACACGCACACACACACACACACACACACACACACACACACACACACACACACACACACACACACACACACTCTGTGATACTCTAATCAGAATTATGTCTTGAAATTACGTTAATTGCTGCTATTCAAAAATATCAGCATCCTCTTGGAGAAGGAAAGAGTTTGCAGATTAATGTTAAAAAGGCAAATGTATAGGCTACTGTACATCTACATGTTACACATTGATTCAGTGTGCAATGATGGCTAGTATAGGTGTGTGTGTGTGTGTGTGTGTGTGTGTGTGTGTGTGTGTGTGTGTGTGTGTGTGTGTGTGTGTGTGTGTGTGTGTGTGTGTGTGTGTGTGTGTGTGTGTGTGTGTGTGTGTGTGTGTGTGTGTGTGTGTGTGTGTGTGTGTGTGTGTGTGTGTGTGTGTGTGTGTGTGTGTGTGGTGTGTGCCCATGTGCATGCGTGTGTTCGCTGTGTGTGTGCGTGTGTTCTTTTTTCTTGCCCATTTACCTTGGCGATTAGTCATCACTAAAAATAAGGTTTTCATTAAACTAATCTGCACAGTAACGGGATCTGGCCAGTCTGTTGGGGCCTTTAGAAGACGTCACATGGGTTGCTGCTCTGTTATGATCAGCATTAAAATGGTTAAAGGAATTAACAGAGGAAATGATTGCTTCTGCCTTGTACAGTAGGTACAATGTTGGAGATATTACTTTGTGGACTAGAGAGCCAAATTCAACTCATGGATATTTCATTTTCAATTACTGTACTATGCCATATATGTGGGCAACCAGGCCAGGAGTTTGATTGAATCCTCAAATCAAACTGCTACTACTGCTTTATTAAAATAATATCTATAATACACTGTTAATATATATATTTTTAAACTTAAACATAATAGAAACTAAAATAAATAGTTCAGAAAAGGTTATTTTTGTGTTCCAAATGCCAACACATTCTCAGAACTGAAATCCTTATTTATCTTGTTTGGAACATTCACTAAAATATTCCCCCCTGCTGAATTTCCAATGTGACAGCAATAAGGTACATAATTATTTTAAGAGAAAAAAAGAACATCTCACAAGATTTAATAAATTAACTTAATGAAATGGAAAATCAATTGATATGTTAAACCAAATCACACGATATTGCAGAGATTATTAATGTAAATGTATGTTTGTCTTGTTGTATTATTATTATTATTATTATTGTTGTTGTTAGTAAAAACTCCATAAAGTAGGCTCAGTGTCTGTTTTCAGCATTGGGTTAAGGTTCCCCATTCATATTTTCTGCCGATCAAGAAGCTGTAGATCAATGTCCCATCATTACCCATTTAGTCATTCTACCAGACAGTGACACACCATGATCTTCTGCTGTATGGATCCACACTAAAAAGCAGATCCATAGCACCACGAAAAACATTCTGACACAAAAACCTTTCACCATAACTTACCAAGGCTGTAAGAACATTAATGTTGTTGTTTTGTTTTTCCCTCTCTCTTTTTTTAAAGAATCAAGTATATTTACATGGACTAAGAAATACATTTCCATGATGTAAATATATTTTTATTTTTTTTTGGGGGGGGGGGGGGGGGGGGGGGGGAAGCATTCGTTTGAATAATGAACAATATCCAAATACAGCCTATACCATAGCCTACTATACAAATATACACAGTTTTTAGATGTTACAGGAGGAGAGTCTATGGAATGAGTCCAATATTTATATTTATTCGCAGATTCTTCTTTGGCTTATTACTTAGTTATGAATTAAAGGGATATTCCACTTTCAAAAAAACTTTTGGTCATTTTATCGTCTAATCAGGCTTTTATTAACACCCTGAACAGTTTTTAATTTGCTTGATTCAATATTTAGATATTTGATGATTTGATGTAAATGTTATCAGGCCCTCCAGGCCCAGGGCCTCTCCCCTACACACCCAATTGTAACTTCAAACTCCATTTTAACCATGATAGATTCATTAAAAACAACCATTATTTTTTTTCTGGTGACTCATACTACCCTCCTAATACGTGAGCAGGCCGTGTTTTTTCGATAACCTTTTTCATTTATTTTTAATAATTATTTTTTGTATTAAATATTTTTCATTTTCCCAAAGAATTATAAAAAAAAATGAAAAAAGTCATTGAAAAAACACGGCCTGCTCACGTATTAGGAGGGTAGTATGAGTCACTAGATAATAATAACGGGTGTTTATAAGATAATAAACACGGCCTGCTCACGTATTAGGAGGGTAGTATGAGTCACTAGATAATAATAACGGGTGTTTTTAATGAATCTATCATGGTTAAAATGGAGTTTGAAGTTACAATGGGTGTGTATGTGGAGAGGCCCTGCATGGGCTTGTATCGCCTGATAACATTTACATCAAATATCTAAATATTGAATCAAGCAAATTAAAAACTGTTCAGGGTGTTCATAAAAGCCTGATTAGATGATAAAATTACCAAAAGTATTTTTGAAAGTGGAATATCCCTTTAAGTATAACCCAGACTTGGTTCCTGCGTGTTGGCTGCATGCGCTGCTGCTGCGCTGCACTGCGCAACAGGACGCCACGCAGCAACAATCAATGCTGTGGTCAAACAACCTGCTGGAGAGGCTGTGGTGCGTATACAGGTGGCAGTGAGTGAGCACCAGTGCACCACACTGCCAGATGACATCACCTCATTCATAATCAGACATATACAGATCCTTCTCGAAAAATTAGAATATTGTGTAAAGGTACATTTTCTTGAAAATGTCATATATTTTTTTGAAACTTTCATAATATTCTAGATAGCCTACACTGGACATTCAGTGAATTATTCCAACCCTTTTTTTGTTAAAATTTTGAATTTTTATGGCATACATCTCATGAATTTCAAAAGTCCACATTTCAAAATATTACACTATTACACGAAACCACTCAAAACAAGGATTTATAATAGCGAAATGTCAACCTTCTGAAGTCAGAGTTGTTTGAAAACAGTGGGAAGTTTCCGAAGTCAGTTATGATTTGGGGTGCTAGCTAGGGCATCGGCAATGCTTTTTCACACAATATTCTAATTTTTCGAGAAGGATCTGTACATAATATGATTAAATATGTTACTTATAACCAGTGGCGTCAGTTCAGAAAAAAGCTAAGGTATGGCAACATGACTGGTGTCTTGCACGCGCGCCCTCAAGACACCAGTCATGTTGCCATACCTTAGCAACAGGCACGATGAAAAGTACATGTTTATTATTTCCCCCTGTATAAGGTATGGCAGCTGCCATAGCTTGCCATACCCAATTGACGCCTCTGCTTATAACTATTGCTAATGTTGCTATTAATATCGTCACTGTCGGGCAGAACTCACTCGTAAAAGTAAAAGCCCTGCTTCATCATAGAAGACTGGCGCACAAAACTAGTGAAAATAGCAGATACAAGCACACGACGCCTCAGCATCGCCGAGGTCACTGCTTGTAGTTCGGCTTTTTTCTCTAGTCTAAATACTTTGTAAAATGATGAATGCAAAAAAACGAACGGTTTTGGACATGGACAATTTCCACCCGACAACAACATCATACCGACTGACCTTGTGGAGCTATATATTATATGAAGAAATCCAGGAATATAACCTGATAGAACACGTTTTCTTTTCTTTTTTTAATAATATATAGGTATCATATAATTCGACAGTTTTTATTTTTAAATTGAGTAGTATACCGAAATAAAAATGAGTTTAACCTGATAAATTAAAAAAATAAATGACACTTTCTCGATGGCAAAGTGGACATGGAACTCGTGTGTGTTTTAATACAAAATTGACTAACACAAATCAGAATTGGCCTATACCGACCAATAAACAAAGTATATGAAATTGTCCTACAGTTAAAGTAAATAACATAGATCTACCCTGGAAATGTAAATGCAAGGGTTCGACTGAAAGAAAGTGCAAAAATTGGTGTATAGGCCTTAAAGATATACATTTACCTTAAAAACAAATGGCTTTACAGTGGATATATTTAAATTTGTCATGTTAACAGTATTTTCTTGTCAAAATAAACAATTTCATATTTTTGTTTGACATTCAGTGAAGAACATAGGCATATAGACCTTATAATAGTAATAATGTTGGATATATTATCTTTCATTAGACACGACAACACACAACAGATTTATCCAACTATAATAAGTCAGAGTAAGGAAAAAAAAAAAAAAAAAATCAGTATGTTGCATGCTTGAATAAATATTGTCATGATAATACATTTGTAGTTATTCTTGTGTTGCTGTTGTTGTTGTTGTTGTAATAAATGATTTCGCATTGGGGACATTCAGAAGGCCAATATTTACATGTATAGACAGGGTATAATTCCGCTTATAAAACAGCTTGCATTAGGCCTAATTGCCTACTATAGTAAATGCTCTGGCGAGCAAATGTCATCTTCGATGTCGACATCGTCCTCGTTCTCCACGTATAAATCGGGGTCCATTCCGCTTTTCATCTCATCAGTGTTCTTGTCGTTAATCTCACTCTCACTCGAGTTGTCTGACCTGTCCAGTTCACCGGGGTTTTTGCGCACGTCCTGCGCTTTCCTCAGTTGCTTTTTATGCTTCATCCGTCTGTTTTGAAACCACGTTTTCACCTGTGTATGTTTAAAAAGAAATAGAATGCATTTTTTTGGGTCTATTTAATCCACGACCACCTGTCTATTTTTGGAAAAAGTAGAATAATTTAATCCACTGGTTCCCAAACATTTTCATGGGTACCTTTATTTTTATTTATTTTTTCTACATTTTGTTTAAATGATTATTATTATTTTCAAAAAACATTCCCAAAAAAGGTAAACATTTTCATGAATTAAAAAAAATAATAATCTTTTTTTCAATCGTTTTACGAAGAAATCAAAGAAAAAACTAAGAAATTCCACGAATTAGAAAACAAACGTTTAAGCAGCGTTGTGAGCTTGTAGATCTGCTGTTTTCACTATTGGCTGTCCCGGGCAAATTAACGTCTAATTTCTCTTTTTGGTCTCGAGTCGCGATTCTCGGGCTAAAACGTTTGGGAACCACTTGATTTGAAATAAATGACTATAAGGCTTATAGCGGCTAAGCCAGCCATATAGTCAGAATACATTTAGTCAGTGTGTTTTTACCTGTGTTTCAGAGAGGCTTAAGGCCGTGGCCAGCTCCACTCGCTCTGGTGTAGAAAGGTATCTCTGGATTTCAAAGCGCTTCTCCAGGCCAGATAACTGGGAGTCAGAGAAGACCGTCCGTGCCTTCCTGCGCCGGCAGTGCTTGCCTGGTAACTCTGAAGGGTGATGCTGAAATAATGCCGGCATTTGCATCCCTGTCACATATGGAATATATCAGTTTACAACATCTTTTTTTCCCCCTCGTCCTTCTTTTTTAACTTTTCTTTATGTAATTCACGTTGAAAGTAATTTGAAGTTTTGAACTTGATTGTCTTCACTTGTCTTCAATAATATAGGCCTAATATTTGGCTTACATACAGTATTTCAGAGTATAGGGGTATAGGCTATATAGTTCATATATAGCGCATATGCTGGAAATTCCAGTCAAATAATTCAGTTCTTTCGCATGTTTTGGAGATTGTAGGCTCTAATCAGTAGTTACTGATGTGTTCTGTCTAACGAACTGGTTCTCAAACACTGTTTCGGGTCCCTGAATTTTTTGTTTCCTATATTTTGTTTAGAATTAGGCCTATTACTTATTTCAAATCCCCAAAAAAGCAAACATTTTTCATGCATTATAAAACGAATTCAATTATTTTTACTAAGTCATTTCATGAATAAATACATTAGAAAACATATGTATAAGAAGTATAGTGAAAGCCGATCAATGCGTTGTGAGCCTGTAGATCTGCTATTTTCACTATAGTTTGGGTCCCGGGCAAACGTCTAATTTCTCTTTGGGGTCTCGAGCTAAAACGTTTGGGAACCACTGATCTAATGGACAACTTTTGTGCTGCAAGATATAAACTGTATAGTGACAGACAGACGAGACAGTCAACATGCGCATGCTGCAGTGCAACTTACCAGACGAGAAGAAATACTGATGGTGGTCGGGTTTGTGCAGAGGATGGTGTGGATGAGGTGCCAGTATGGGAGCTGGCATCAGTGGGTATCCATACTCCAGGATGGGCATCCTGGATGCCAGGGAGGCGGTGAACGGCGAGTGGAAAACCTCTCGCAAAGGCTTGGGTTTGTGCAACAAGATGTCCTCGATGAAGAACGACGTTGACCTATGCGTTTGCGCCTGTGGCGCCGGAGACGTGTAAAGACTCATTATTAGATAGAATTATTGCTTATTAAGTTGTGTCTTAAACCGACTTCAGACGTGCATCGGTCAGCCTATACGTCTGTTGATGCTGCGCGTAAAACTGTCAGTTCACTGTCTGTTCTTTCCAAAGTATAGCGACCGCCTAAACTGCAGCCCGTGTAAACAGTGAGTGAGTGAGTGGGAGTATTGTGCAGCGTTCATGGGTATTAGAGTCAGTAGGAGGCAGATTACTATTTATTCAAAGAGAATAGCAGTTTTTGAAATTGATTTGTGATCACCAGCCAATGGCGCGCTGGCGGGGCGGGCAGCAGAGTGATTTGTGTATAGGTTGATAGGAGAGGGGAGGGTCGCTGGCCATGGTGCTGAAACCTCACTGCCAGCCCCCAACAACTATGTAGTTCACTCTAACTTGCTTTATTCTTCTTTTGGGGGATTTCATCCCTTCGGCACCTTAGCCTATTTGAGTTTACAGATGCGCAAGTTGGGCAGGGGTCATCAACATGTCCGTACACGGACAAATGTCTTCATGGCAAGACTTGGTCATGTCCGTGGCAAATTCTGGATTTTCTGTTTTAAACACCATTATAAATTTCTTATTTTCATCATAAGTCCCATGAATTACATTACTGAATGTCAAGTCCCCAGGTTTTCTTCAGGATATATAACTAAGACACTTATTTATACACTATATGGAATATTAGGAGTCCACTAATACTAGTTGCTCCAAAATGTTTTATAAGGACCCCCACAACACTGAGTGTGTACAAATGGAAGCAAACAGAACATACATTTTCAGGTGGGCAATTTATTTCAATCAGGAGAGAGAACCCATGTATCAGCCTCAGTAGTGTTCCAACTTCCTATTCTATTTGGACGGTTTCAAATTCCCTTGAAATGTAGCCTATATAACTTCTTCTTCAGTAGCTTTCCTTTCATTTGACGTTTTAGAAGTGTCCAGCCTGTTTCACAGTTCCCACGAGAGGACTGTGCCACGAGCCTTACTAATAATTCCACCTAAATTGGCTGTAATTGTTGGTATTAAAATCTGGGAGAGTACAAGTACTGCTCCTGTGTCATTAGGCGACGGAATATGTAGGCTATAATTTGTTGATATGGTGTTGTCATCACATTTCCAATCACGGTGGTTAATGTGAAAGTGTCTTAATGTAGGCAGAATTCCTGCTGCAATGCTATTAGGCAATTAAAGTGAGATGTTAGAGAGCGGAAGCTGCAATCCTTCGGCTCGAGGACAGGATTTCCATTTGATCTGGCAGAACAAATTAATTAGGCCTACCGGAATCAATTACGCACGCGCCACTGTTGCACCGCGTCCACCAAATACACCATCCTGCCTGTCTGAGCACAGGCCATGTTGCATGAATCTGTCTCAAAATGTAAATTTGCCCGAGTTTATAAAAATGACTTTTGTGAGAGGAAAGTGACTATACTTTCCTCTCACAAAAGTCATGTTTATATCAATGGTCCCAAAACGTTTTAGCTCGAGACCCAAAAAAAGAAATTTGCCCTTGACCCAAAGTGAAAACAGCAGATAAGCTCCAACCTGGTAGCTCACAACGGTATATAGGCCTATGCTTCTGCTTCGGCTATTTTGGAATTTCTTAGATTTTTATTTTATTTTTTCCTGAAATTACTTAGAAAAATCATTGCATTTATTCCATTCATGAAAATCATAACCTTTTGGGGAATCCTTTTTGGAAATGTTTTGAAATAATGATAACAAAATGTAGGAAACAAAGATTAAGGGACCCATAAAAATGTGTCAGAGACAGGGTCAGATGTGAGGATGTTAATCAGACAAATAAATGATCCTCTCACCCTGTCATTTCACATTTGACTTGGCTGATAATAATCACTGTGGCGACGTGAACATTCGTGTCAAATGCTAGTCTATGACTGCATGAACTGACGATCATGCACCCCTTAAAGTGCTGTAGACTAGTTGCTTTTATTAACAATGGACCAAAGCGGAGCGCGGTGACCCTGTGCGTCAGGCTCTCTTCTGAGCAAGAGCACACCAGGATAACAAGCTGCTTTAGGGGGAAATTAGAAAGCAAATGAACAAATGGTGATGAAATCGTCTTTAACTTGGAGAGTCAATAGGATCCGCTCCTGAGGTGCAGTTAAGCGGCTTTTAGTAGCCATTTCATCAAGTACATGTTTGAGCTGGTGTGGCAGTGCGTCAGCCGTAAGTGGCACGTTTCGATAAGAGGCTTGCAACACTGCATTTGGTAATACTTGGCTTAGGTTTCAAGCACCCTATAGTGATAGATCCATGGTCCATCCAAGGATCACAATTATTGGAACATATGGCAGGTGTGTTTTGTTTGGCGCAAGGAAAGGGACCAAAGTCAGTGTGCGATTTTCTCACCAGTGATATGAATATTTGAACGTTATGTTTGTAGCCGAAATAGGTAAATAGGAGTATGATATATTATAATAAGAAGGCTAAAACTATGGACTACTACGATTGTGTAGGTCATCAGGCTATATAGGCTGGTTGGAACATTTAGATCAGCATGCATTTTATTCCAATTGTGAAATGAAGGTTACCTTTTCAATATGCCGCAGAACATAGGCCTACTTTCTTACGAACTTCCGCTTTCATTAAATCTCCCATGTAATACGTTATTATTAGTTGGATATAATGAATATAGGCTATGCGAAGACTGTAACACTTTGTCCTTTAGCTATATGCCATAGCCTATGCATTGCTCTACAATATTTTCGTTCTTGACTTTAATGCCAGTTGGTCTCTTCAATTTAATATATAGACTAGGCCTACTATCACTGCAGTCAAGATAGAGATGCCTGCTATAAATGATCCGTGAACAATTAGCCTACAACTCGACAAGCAATGCTGCTGCCTGTTGAAAACTCCACTGGAAAGACGCATTTCTGACAGTTATGTGGTGCGCACGACCGCACGCCATTAGCCAATGTGAGCCACAGACCTAAGGTCTAGGCTAATATACTCGAACAAAGCTATGTTTTAATTGACTGTGCGTTAGAGGAGTGGCGGTGTCAAAATGGATAGGCCTTTCTAGGCCTACTATACACTACGAGTGTCAAAGCTGCAGATAGGCCTATTATATAGGCGGTAGGCCTATGTCAGATCAGATGTAAGGCCTTGGCTTGATACCATTATGAGTGAAATTTCAGTTTATACGAAATTCCGTGTCTAGCATAACTATCGGAAATTATGACAATAAAGATGGTTACATATGAACCTTATATCTGAATATTTTGAATAGTGCATATTAATAAGCTTGTACTGTTACTTTATAAAAATGGATGTAGTAAAACATATTTGAATGAGTAGCCTATGATATTGCCTACTCAAAAAGCATGCCAAACCATGACACATTTGAATAAACAAAGCTATTCCACATACAACGAAACACAAGAGGCATATTCCCCCGAATTTCCAATTGCAGAATCGTTTTATTGTTATCAATCAAACATTTGTATTAGGGGATAAACTTTGGGTCCATGTTGGTGGACGTATTCAGCAGCACACGGCTCTGATGCAGGTCCAATCATCCATGCTTCAGGTCTTCTAATGGGAATTGGAGCTTCTGGGGCATTCATGCATCCGATAGGCACACATATAGAATATACCTAGAATGAAAAGACAAGTTCTATCTTCACTATTCACTCAATCCATTTAACCAGTAGGCCTAACATTAGAAATCACATTGATTGACTATCACATCAGGTTACAGAAGCCTAGTGTGGCAGGCTTTAAAACAGTTAAAAAGTCCTAAATAGAGTTTTTTAGCTGCAAAATAAAATAAACGAATACATTGAAATAAAATAACACAATGTTGTTGTGGATTTAGGGGATTTTCGCAGCAGTAGCCTACACAGGTGTTACCAATGGTTGGCCGGTTGCACTCGTGATATGGCTCACTGGGAAGTCACTGAACAGACTACTAGGCTATTACAGAGCCTTAATTAGTATAATTGGTTACACCTGTTGATCCTAATGATATGTTTAGTTGAAAAGAAATATTGTTATCGCGAGCAGGAAACAAATGTGTGCCTTTTATTTATTTGTTTGAGATGAGCGCAGAGCGCCTCACACATCACTTCCTGATTTCTAAGCACCGCCTGTTTTTCCAAGTTCAAGATGGCGGCCACCAAACTGAATAGAACACACACACACAATATCGGATATGTTTTATATTCATTTGATATTGGTCTGCTATGTATTTCTTCTGCGGACAACACGAACAGTAAGTAGACTGCTACATATTGCACATTGCTCACTTTGCCGCTTGGCTTGCAATAGGTGCAACGTCCATATTCAGTTACCATCACGTTTGTTGTTATGATAGCCAATAGCCTACACAGATTTACATTTCACATTTATAACTGAATATAACCACCACTGACATAATATTCACGATGAGGCTTGATTGAGTCGAGTGTATAGGTCTAATGTAGTGGAATGAATGAAGTATAGGCTATGTCTTCTACAAGTGATTCATTACTCCCTTTTCAGATGCAGTATAGTGTGTGCCAGCGGCTACGTCATTGTAGTCCTTAGCGGCCATTTCTTGTGACAAAACACAGGTGTTTCAATTGTTTGATTGCATAGAACTAATGCTATAGTCTAATCAGAACACCTGTGTAAGGCTGTGTTGTCACAAGAAATGGCCGCTCTTAGAACTACATTTGGCACACCCTTATCACATAATCAGAGACGTCAGCTCCAACCGACGGCCTGAAAACATTTAAAGGTAATCAAACACACGTTGCTGGTGGCCAAGGGCTGTGCTATGAACTGGTCTGCTTTAGTCCCTTTCGGAACCCTGAATACCTTTTCTTTTCTTTTGTATTTGGGATGTTGGTACAATACAAAAAAGGTATTCAGTTTCCAAAAGGGTCTAGGTCAGTTATAACCTACACCAGTGGTTCTCAACATGTGGGTCGGGGGTCCCCAAATTATTTTGGGGGTCCCCAGATGATTAACGTAATGTGCAACAATGTTTTCTCACTCAACAGTAAACAAACCAACATAACGTTTAAGTGTATGGTGGGTATATCTGCACATTTCTAAAGTGACGATTTAAGGACCTTTTAAATACATCTAAAATTACAAATTAAACATTGGCCGCATTGTGACATGTGCATGTAGATCGGCTATTTTCAACGATAGAACAGTTATACAAAATGTAATGCCTGGACTCTTACACCTCCAAGTGCTCATCAGGTTGGGGTCCCCAGTTAAAGTTGGTCACGGCCTGAAAAGGTTGAGAACCACTGACCTACACCATCACCATGGAATCCATTTAAAGGAGTAGTTAGTTCACCCCCAAAATGACTTTTTTTCTATTGATTACTAAAGCCATGGAGACTAGAGTTCAATAATATTTTAAGTTTTTTGTCGCATTCCTAAGACAAAAATGTGATAACAATAAATGTACACCCAATTCGTTCCGGATGGGGACCCGTTTCGAAAAGGGTCCCCATCCGGAATCAATGGGGGTAAATTTACTCGATTCAAATTTTTGTCTTAGGAATGTGACAAAAAACTAAGAATATTATTGAACTCTACTCTCCATGGCTTTAGTAATCAATAGAAAAAAAGTCATTTTGGGGGTGAACTACTCCTTTAAGTTATTTAACATAAAAAGGGGCACAGTTGAAATCCCCAATATGAATTTGCAAAGCAAAGAGCTAGCCTTAATGTAATTAAGCAATAGGCCTATTCAGGGATGTGCAGAGAATGTTAGAGAGGCAGGGGCTGACATTTCTAAAGGGGCCTTTTGGTGAAAATATTGAAAATAGCCTACCTCCAAGCTCAATGCATTGTGAGCTTGGAGGTTGGCTATTTTCGGTAGTTGATACCACACTAAACTAAGCATAAAAAAGGCAATACTGGGGATGTGGTATAGCCTGCCTATATAGCATGTATTTCTACACAGTGAGGGCAATTCATTCAACATAAGATGCTGTATTCAAGTTCAGGAGAGTTTGTACAAGGCAATTCTCTTGAATGATGCCTTCAGGTATAGGCCTATGGCATGGAAAGAGGGCATTTACATTTCTTTAATGGTAAAAACTGCATACATATTTCCGGAAAGGGCACCTTTTACAGACGGGTAAAAGGGCAGGTGCTCAAGCCCCCTTTGATGTCTATGTGTGCAAGTGTCTAGGCCTATTACACGAGAGGGGTGTGCGTTACTGTGATTAATGGCACAACATTATTGCTACAGGAACGAGGCGGAGCTGAGTTCCGTAAGCAGCGCTGAAGTACAACAGTTTAAGAAAAACACGTCAGCTCAATTTAATTGTAGTTAAGATTTTCGATAGAAAATGTCTAGAAATTCATATTTTTTTAATGCCAGATTTAGCTCCTATGTCCTTGAACTTCCTATGAAAACTGCTAGCATGGC
Source organism: Nannobrachium achirus (assembly GCF_963921795.1). Lineage (NCBI taxonomy): Eukaryota > Metazoa > Chordata > Actinopteri > Myctophiformes > Myctophidae > Nannobrachium > Nannobrachium achirus. The sequence goes on from NC_137826.1 coordinate 15,463,101, forward strand.
CACTTAGCATGGTGCTGGGACAGGACCCTGCCACAGCTGATTTGTTTAAATTTTAATTAGACCAGTGCGGTAATGCTGGTTATTCGCACAGGTAGATTGCTATTTCAACCAATCAGATTGCTTCATCGGAACTAACTGTTTTATTCTTCTGTCCTAGTATGAGCGAATAGGGGAATCAGCGTCACGTCACGTGATTCACTTGTTTGTTCCGGCAAAAACTTGGATTTGTGTGTCTCAAAGATTATATAATTGGCAGAATCGCGGACAGTTTAGAATATTTGGTGGTCCCGTTTTTCACTCTTCACTAGAGCGGAGGTTCTTGCAATTACCCACTACAATACATCACCATCTGTTGCGCTATGATGACATAAATCCATAAAATGTAACATGTATGTTCTGTAATGCATTTCCAATGGAGAAAGCTGTGTGTTGTACGCCGGGAGAAGCAATGGCGTATTCGGGCAAGAACCAAAATACCCGCATGTGTGTCTCAAATAATAATATCTGATATTACATCTCAACGGAACAGACGTGTTGCCGCTGGGTATGTTGTTTGGAGTGTTGAAAACAGATGGTGAATGAAAACACAGATCACCAGCGTTACTTACCATAGGCCTACTATAATATTAATACATTGAGTAGGAGATGGCCTGTAAAGGTTCATGTTTACCTGAAAAGAAGGTGAGCACCACTGACACCCAGCCAATGATATACGACCAGGAAAACCTCCAGTTTCCGTAGCGCTTCCCATAGTAATTAATTGTCACACCCGTGTACACAGCCATGGCTAGAAACACTAAAAAGCCTGAGGAAGGACAATGACAAAATGTTACTTAGTACAGTAGCACCATAAGACATTTGTGTTTATTGTAGTACGGCCATTGATTAATGAAGCTAACAGAGATGTATAGTTTTCATGTGCAGAAGGACCACCACATTCAGCTTCTACAGCAGGGTTCCCCAATTAGTTTCCCCCAAGGGCCGAATTATGTCTAGGGTACCAAGCCGAGGGACACAACATTGCAGGGGGCGACGGTGGCGTTCCCGCTACTCCAGTGACAGTTCAGATATCGTCGTTGTCCGGTGAAAATCTTGTATGTCCAAAACCGTTTGTTTTGAATTTATCATTTAAAAAATGATTTAAACTAGTGAAAACAGCCGTTCTGCTGTTTTCACTACTTTTGTGCGACGGCCATGTTTGATGAAGCAGAGCTTTACCTTGCGAAAGAACGTACACATTTTGAGATACGGGTTTTCCACCCGACAATGACGATATACTTGTTTTGTTGCTGATCTTATACCACCATTATTACTGGGGTTGGTGGGGGCCAGACAGTAGCCCCCCGCGGGCCGCAAATGGCCCGCAGGCCGCCTATTGGGGAACCCTGTTCTACAGTGTACTAGTTACAGTTACTGTAGTTTGGTAGAACCTTTTACTTGACAAGACTGGTCAGACACTATATTGAACATGGACGGGCCATATACTGCCGTTCACATGCTTTCAATTTGAAAAGTACAAAAATCTTACAGCTTCTTTTATTTCCGCTCACCATTCATACTTTTCAGGAAGTGATTTGTCACTATAGAGTTTTAAGCTAGTTTATGTAAGACCCTGTCGGTGTCCCAAATGCTAGAACTCATGTCTAATAAGTGTTAGTGTAGAACGTCTGACATTTTATGAAAATCCTCAAATGTTGAGGTGCATAAAATCTGTTCCACTGACACTTGTAGTCCTTATTTTTGTGCTTTCATATGGTGTAGACTCGGTGGCTTAGGGGTTCAGGTAACGCACTGCGTCGGTTTATATATATATATATTATATATTATATATTTATTTTTTTCGGTTTATAAATGTAAGATTTAAATATAATAGTTTAATTAAAACTGTAGCTGCCCCATTTTGTTACTGGGCAAGAGTAACACCCTAGCGTCTCTATTCTGGGGCAAATATTCTTCAAAACATTGTAGATTTGCAAGCTTTTAGCTTTGTAGAACTTTTTGGCAAAGCAATTTGGTCTAGAGAAGAAAAAAGGGAGCCTTTAATAGATCTGATAGATCTATCCGATAGACATAACATTATTAACAAGGGAATTACTAAAGCGTTGTTTCTTATCTAGCAAGGCTATGTCTTGGTTACAGGAAGTGGAATTGAAAAGACCCCAACAATGAGTCATATTAGACTACTTAACATGCTCTATACACGGTACACCCTATTTATTATCATAGAAACCACCTAGTCAGTATACAGTAGTTTATTTATCAAATAACAGCTTTGTTGAATTGCTCGCAGGAGAAATGCAGTGTGTCCAGTTTTTCTATTAGTCTCATAATAAAGACAACCAGAAGCTCAAACAAGAGCATAATGAAACCATTCTCCTTTCATGGATTCAGTCCTTTTGTGAAGGTACCAGACATGCCTTCTTCATTGTGGAATCAAATAAGTTTCTCATGATGCGGTTGGATGGCTGTGATTAGAAATAATGCAACATTTCCATTAACAAAATGCCAGTGTAAAAAAGGAAAAAAAAACGTTATGTTTTTTTCTTCTCATTTTGACTGATAATGAAACATTTAGAGGACACACACAGAATGGAGTCCAACTTACATGAGATGAAAAACAATATGCCTGCAGCAAAGGTTTTGTCAAATCTGTCGAAGGACGAGTAGTGGATGAAGGCCATGATGCCGATGATGATACCAATGAAGCATGCCAGCAGGGAGAGGATCATGAGGGCGCGGGTAGCATCTAGGTGGGCTAGGGGACAGGGTCAAAGGTCAATAGAAGTAACCACAGGGGGAATAATCTGTGTCATCATGACCCCGTTCAACTCCCATGTAAATAGACCATTCTGATAAAGAATGGAAAATGCAAGTATTGGTTTAGAAGTTGCGATTAAAACCAAGCCTGCATCGTACACAGTGTAATTCTTTGTTCATCTTACTCTGTGAGTGTACAGATGGGACCAAATGGAGCTGTATAGGTCTGTTTGGTTGCATTTGTATAAACACTCGTATAGTGGCAAATGGATCAGCTCCCACACAGGGGTTTACTGTGTGCAGACATATGGAACATTCTAGACTTTACCAATGCTGTCATTGTGCGGGAAGCACTTCCCTGGCATGCAATAGCGCCACAGGCCCTGGTGCATGTAGTTGCTGGACTGTCGGTACTGCATCCAGTAATCGGTTGCCGTGGAAACGATCAGGAGGATGTTACCCACGCCTGCACAGAACAGCCCTCCGCCCATAAAGCTGTACATCCTGCACCTGGAGGCATTTGCACAAAGAAAACAAAACAAATCACACACACAGACAAATACAAGAACACAGGGTCACTTGTGACCCCCCCCCCCCCCCCCCCCCCCACACACACACACACACTCATCCTACACACTTCAGGGAGAGAGGGTGTAAGTGTCAGTAATTGCGTTGTAATGAACATATTATTGCCACTGGATTGAGCTGTGGGGTCGCTCGGGTGCAGAAGGCGTACTTTGTTCTCTGTGAGATCACTCAGAGAGGGGCCTTACCATGAGAGAGAGAGAGAGAGAGAGAGGGGAAAAAAAAACGTAACTCCAAATGCTCAACCAGTGGCCGGAGTAAAGCTTTGATACTTGATACATCTATTGTTCATCACTCCACCTGGATGCAGCATCTTCTGACCTCTCCGTTTTTAATGGAGAGCATTCTAGCTCAGTATTTCTAAAGGAGGATATGCAATAGATGGTAGATATGGATGTGGCTGAGAGAACAGAATATTAATTTAAGAGCTCAGTATTGCTGGGAGATCACATTCATTCTCATGCCTCTTCAATATAAAAGATTTACTGCAGCTATCTTGTGTTTCTCCATGTAAACCACAGGTGGCTGTAGGTGGCTGCCTAATGGTATTACACATTTTCCATTGTCAAATAATAGTTATAGGGATTGCATTTTCATGTGAAGGAAGTCTCAACCATATTTGCTAGCTGCTAACATTGAAATAAACATGACTGAATGGCATACTGTACAGGTATATTCCCTAGATGTTTTACATTCCTGCCTCCAGTCTAGACCAGGGGTCTTCAACAGGGGGTCCGGGACCCCTAGGCGATCCTCAGAGTTACTACAGGGGGTCCCCCAAATCTTTGTGTGATAGAAACTTGTTTTCCCCCTTTTTTATATTAACCACTTGAACCCTATAAGCTAAAAATAGCAGATCTACAAGCTCACAACGCCTCGCAGGGCGAGCTTGTAGATCGGCTATTTTTGGCAAAGAGCCTTGGAGGGGGGGAAAGGGCAGACGGTACAGTGAAAGGTGAAGTTTATTAAGTATTGACAGTTCAAGTGGTTAAATATCTGAAAACCCACATTAACATAAATCCAAAATATACTGATGATCGTCCTGTCAAACAATGACACTATATGGAATCTATGATAAGGGTCCCTGCTTCATCTCTCTCTCAACTAAGGGGTCCTCGGCCTGAAAACTTTGAAGACTCCTGGTCTAGACTATTTTACCCAGTATAGGCTATGTAGGGAATGGCTTTTCACCTTACATTGAAAGAGATAAATGTTGTTCTGTTACCAAACTCTGTACCATTTCCGAATAATGGTAATAGTAACATATAAACTTAATAATGAATGTAATGTGAAGGAGAGGTATATTTACAGTACAAGGGAAACCCTAAATGTCAATTTAACCCTTAAAGGAGTAGTTCACCCCCAAAATGTCATTTTTTGCTATTGATTAGTCACGCCATGGAGAGTAGAGTTCAATAATATTTTTTGTTTTTTGTCACATTCCTAAGACCAAAATTTGATTCGAGTAAATTTACCCCCTTTGATTCCGGATGGGGGTACATTTATTGTTATCACATTTTTGTCTTAGGAATGTGACAAAAATATTATTGAACTCTACTCTCCATGGCGTGACTAATCAATAGAAAAAAAATCATTTTGGGGGTGAACTACTCCTTTAAAGATTTAAATGAACACTGAGTATTTCAGTGTAAAATCACTCTAGATAAGATTTAAATTGAGACACTGAAATAGATTTTCCACCTGCCACATTAGAGTAAGTGTATAGAGATTAGTTTTGGTGTTTATTACAGCATTCATGTCATTTATTCTTTGTCACTGGCCAGAAAAGCCTCCCGTTTCATTATACTTTCACACACCCCATGCAACCCCATGTGTGTAATTGCTTCGCATACATGTCCACCTTCAGGAAGTGTTCAATATGATTCAGTTATTAGCTCTAAACCACTAATAATACATCTGTACAGTACTGTATATCTACACATAAATACATTCAGTACAAGAGATGTTATTGTTAACCATTTTCACCCAATGAAAAGAGCAGATCTGCAAGCTCTATGAGCTTGCAGATCAGCTATATCAACTATTCACCCAGAAAAAGTAGGGCTCAAGTGTTTTTAAAGTTGTGTCACAGGCTTGTGGTCTCTAGTTATATCCAGCTGTTTAACAGGCTTTACATTTAGATAAGATTCACTTAAAAATTTAAGTATTTTGCTATACAAATATAAAAAACATAAACCCCCTATTTCTATGAAACACAGCAAAAAACACTGCCCATGGAGTAATTAGAACTAGGTTGTGTTTTACAGATCACAACAGAGGAATAGAATCCCAAATTATTTTCAAATAAATGATAAAAATCTCACACTTTTTTTTACATCATTGCACAAAATTAAATATCATCTTACCTTGTTCAACCCCGTTAATAAAAACGTTTATGAAGACAGGGTTGTCTGACAAAACAGAACAAGATCCTATAATGCCAAGACAGGCAGATTTCCAGCAAGCTAATAGTACTAGCGTTTGAGCGGGTGAATAGGGGAACTGGGGCTACAACAAACAGAGAGCAGAGACAAAAGGCCCAGTAGATGGCTGTCCAATCAGCGTGGGCCAGTTTTGTCATTTGGGAATCTGCTGAAAAAACACAAATGGCCAAAGCTTGGCAAGTTGAAGTAATACTGATGACTGCATGGTTTTGATTGAAAGTGGAGGGCTGAACTCACTTTAATAGAGAGCTAGTGAGGCATTAAATTTGACTCTAGCCACTGCTACTCTATCAGGATTGTTTTTAAATGATATCTATCTATATATATAATCTATATTTATATATATTTTGTATGTGTGTGTGTTTATATATCGTCACTGTCGGGCAGAAACCTTGTATCTCCAAGTTTCAAATTTGTACGTTCTCTCCCAAAGTAAAGCCCTGCTTCATCATACAAGGCTGTCGCACAACCGCGAGGCGTTGTGTGCTTGTAGATCGGCTGTTTTCACTTGTTTAAATCCTTTTTAAAATGATAATGCAAAACGCACAGTTTTGGACATACAAGGTTTTCACCCGACAACGACGCTATATATACACGCAAAACAAAAATAAACAAGGACAATGACCCATAAATTATTTATTTGCAAAACAATGTCGAGAGTACAATATTAGATAAAAGTCATACATAATGTTGAACTTTGGTATAAGTAAAATAAAGGTCCCCATATGAGTGCGGTCAATAAACTGTCCACTCTGTAAGCAGCATATACTCGTAAGCTTAAATGCATAGCCTACCTGATTCATATCTACTACTTGATGTGTTTTGCTTTTATATTAGTTCTATTGTCACTGTCTCTCACTTTGTTACTTCACAAGTTAGCGCTTAAGCCTGTCTAATATCTGTCTTCTAGATAGATTAGATACATACCTTTTATTATTCCGCAGGGGAAAATCAGTCACTATATTTAAAGTATATGGGATGTTTTGAAATCAGCATCTTGTTTATTCCATTTGAATCGACAAAAATGCACTTCCATAATGCTTTATTTCCCCTTTTTTCCACTAAAAGGTTGACTACAGGAACTGCACTTATCCAAATGTCACTGAGGTGTTGGCATGGGGATGACACAGGATATTTCATCAATAATAGTCTTTATTAAAATTAGGCCTAGTTACTTGTAACGGGCTGTTTTAGAATTATTGCCCCACACCAGCAGTGGTGTTTACAGTAGTACTCAGCTCCAGTACTTGAGACTCCAGTGTCAAAATTTAGTGAAAGTTACTGAGACAATTTGTACCTGAGTTAAAGTACTACTTACTTTTGAAAAATACTTATGTTTAATAACAAATATTCAAGTAAAGTAGCTTACAATTACTTCAAACCGCGGTTCGAAGTGGAGCGGTGAATTTGAGCAGCTATACTGTGTGTGTGTGTGTGTGTGTGTGTGTGTGTGTGTGTGTGTGTGTGTGTGTGTGTGTGTGTGTGTGTGTGTGTGTGTGTGTGTGTGTGTGTGTGTGTGTGTGTGTGTGTGTGTGTGTGTGTGTGTGTGTGTGTGTGTTTGTGTGTGTCTAGGCTACCCAACATTTCCCTTCTCAATCTGTTCCTGTTTTTATAGTTAACTAAATAACATATCTACTGTACTCATGCAGAAGTGTCGCAAAAAAGAAGTGAATAAAGTGGGTGCGAGCAGGGCTTCAGGCTAACTTTTTTCACCAACGTCTCAGGACCGTCCCAAAATACAAATGTAACCGTCCCCAAATGAATGTAAACCGGAAAAATATAAATTAACTGTGTTCTAGATCTATGCATTCTGTGTTCTAGATCTATACATTCTGTGTTCTAGTGCTATATTCTTTGATTTTATGTATTCTAGATCTATAAATGATGTGTTCTAGTGCTATATATTTAGATTATGTGTTCTAGATCTATAACTTCTGTCTTCTAGTACTATATTTTTGGATTCTATGTGTTCTAGATCTATAAATTCTATGTGTTCTAGTTCTGTATGCTTTAGCTTCTGTGTTCTATATTTATGAATTCTGTGTTCTAGATCTATGCATTCTATGTGATCTAGATCTATGTTTTTGATTCTGTGTTCTAGATCTATATTTTTACATTCTATAAAGTTTGTGTTCTAGACTAGTGCTATATTTTTTAGATTCTATGTGTTCTAGACTATACATTCTGTGTTATAGTTTTATATTGTTGCCAGACCCATGAAATGGGTAGGCCTACATAAGCAAATGTCGGTCTGTCCCTTTTCTATATAAAGGGTATATATGATGATGACATGATGATGACATGCCTACAAAAGGCATGATGTCATAAATGATGATGACAGACAGGGGGTTGGCAGAACCGGGGTCTGGCACAACCAGGTTGACCTGGTCTAGTTAGCTTCTGTGTTCTAAATCTATGCATTCTATGTGTTCTAGGGCTATATTTTTAGCTTCTACTTGTTCTAGATCTATGAATTCTATGTGTTCTAGATCTGTTTTTGATTCTGTGTTCTAGATCTATATTTTATATTATTTTTACATTCTGTGTGTGTGTGTGTGTGTGTGTGTGTGTGTGTGTGTGTGTGTGTGTGTGTGTGTGTGTGTGTGTGTGTGTGTGTGTGTGTGTGTGTGTGTGTGTGTGTGTGTGTGCTCAACAGCGCCCCTCCTATTACGTGTGTGTGTGGTCAGCAGAGGTATTGCCATGATACTTACATAGCCACATACGGACATACCTGTTTATAGGGAGCCTGTTTCACCGCTCCAAAAAAGTACTTAAACACAGTCCACCACTCATAGTGGCTGTCAGTGTCATACCACCCTATTTGAAATGATTTGATTCTCATGATGTCTTTTAAGGCTATGACAATGAATTATTGTCATCTAGGACAGCGGTTTCCAAATGTTTTCAGCTTGAGACCCCAAAAAGTTGTCTTCCCAGGACCCAAACTTACAAAAATAGTAATACATAAGCCCTATTTACAAAATAATGAAAATCACTGGTGACATTATTATCAAAGAAATAACCATTGGCCCATTATGGGCCAATGGTGAACACTTTCTATGTTCTTGTATACGCAGCATAATCCTTAAGCCTCATTTATACTTTGTCGTATGGCGGTGTTGTGCACAGAAAATAGCCAATCTTCAAGTTCACAAGGCGTCGAATGTGTCGGTGCCGCGTAATGTGAGCATTTAGATCACCTATTTTCCGCAAACGGCACCATCGTAAGCGCATTAGCACCCTGAAGCTTAATTTGCACTCCATCGCACAACGGAGTGGCTTGCTGAAAATAACCGAGTTTCCAAGTTCATGTTGAAAAAGCATCCAATACCTGTACAGCGCCCTATATACTGTGGACAGATTTGATGTCAGTTTTTGGCTTTGTTTTGACCTTGCCCTGGCTGCATGGCAGCTTGTTGTGCCTTGTACCCATCTCCCTTCGCCTTGACACACAACCCCTGAAGATGAAAGGAGAAGAGTAGCGCCATTACCTGCATTACAGCCAGTTGCTAGACCAATTGACAACAACAAAATGTCCCAGGGAAGGGATTTTCTTTCTCTCCCAGAGATTTGAGTGCTGTACTTACATCTAACTTCATTTTTATAGACCACAGCCTATTTTCTTCCATTTGGAGTGTGCCTGCCTGCCTGAAGGGAATTTCTCTGCTGCACCGTCAAAGTGGACAATGTATGCCTCTGTGTTGCCAGAGCAAATCCGCATTTCCTTGAATCTATCCAGCTTTTGAGAAATTAATTTTGTTATGGAAGGTCTACCTTAATGTATGCGCCTGCCTGCCTGGGAGGGTGAGGAGCTCACACAGTTCTGAGCAGGTTAACCACATGAACCATTGCATCCCTATTCAGGGCATGTCAGATGAACATAGACAAACAAAAGGCAAAAAGAGGTGAACATTCTGCAAAGATAGCTGATCTACAAGCTCACAAGTGTCGCGTTGCAGACCCGTTTTCGCTATTGATATACAACCCTGCAAAGTATTAGGGTTTATTAACACGGAGGTGAATAACATATTGTAAGATTAATTACAAACAAAATAATACATTTATTTAGTGAATTCACTAAACCTAGAGTCCCCAGGTGTGTCGCAAGTCCTCAAGACCTTCCCATTGTGCAGCCTCTGCTGTGTGATCTTGGGTCTCTCTCCACCTTAAAAGGATCCCTGGCTAATACAACAAATATGCCTTAATACATTATAATTGTCCTCTATAACTACAATGTAAAATTTAAAACACCTAAATTATTTTATTTCTTCTAGAAATAGCTAATCTTTCACTCAATAGGGGAAATACCTGTCGCAAGTTGATGATGTCATAAATGTCATGTGTGATCTATCCCTATGGAATTTATGGCATGCATGTGCAAAAACACATTAACCATAGGAAGTATTACGTTTGTTTTTATTTGAACATGCATGCCATAAATTCCATAGGGATAGATCACACATGACATTTATGACATCTGATCAACTTGCGACAGGCATTTCCCCTGTTGAGTGAAAGATTAGCTATTTCTAGAAGAAATAAAATAATTAAGGTGTTTTTGATTTTACATTGTAGTAAGACAATTATAATGTATAAAGGCGTATTTTTCGTATTAGCCAGGGATCCCTTTAAGCAAAGTCCAGTCTGTAAACTTGAGTTCAGTTATTGCCTATGGTATAGGGATGGGACGATATGAAAATGTCACGATTATTGTGACCAAAGAAATTGCGATTTACGATATCGTGATAATCAAAATATCCCCATCATCCATTATGCTAGCCTGGGGCGGAACATTTGCCAAAAAATAGCAGATTGCAACGCGTTGTGAGCTTGTAGATCGGCAAATTTTTGGCAAAGCGATTTGGTTGAGTGAAAAAAAGTGTTATTTCAAGGTCCATTTTACCAATTATAGAGGGTGTAAGTGGTACCGGATATGCAGCTCGGCAAATAAAAGGTGAATTGATCCCAGTGCATGATGGAGGATAATTTCACGATAAATTTAAATCTCCATGACACGATTATTATTATCATGATAAACGATAACGATTATTGTCCCATGACTCCCATCCCTAACATGGTATACCATAGACCTTGTTTCTTGAGGTGCTGAGAGGTCTGAAACGTTTTTCAAATACAAATTAAGTACAGGTTTAATGCTATAGTATATTTGGAAAGGAAGAAAAATATGTCTTTGTCTCTATATATTTAATTAAATGGACAAAATCCTCGAACTACTGCAAGAGACGGTTACAGTACAATGATGTTACGTCTGATAAATACAAAACTAAAGACAAAGCCAGGACTGAATGAGCCAAGCCGTGAAATGCGTGGCATTTTCCCGCTGTGCATGGCACTAGACGGCAGCCGAACAAAAAAACACTAATGGGCTCTGAAAGTTATTGACTACAGTGTGCAAAATGCTTCTGAATCTTTTAAGTTCCAGCCACGCTTTGCCTAAATGCTTAAATCAACTCCTTGGAATTGAATTTTGAAGCCTTCAAATGGCTAATTTGTGCAGCAAGTGCTTCCAGCATTTTCTCAGCATATAAGCGGCAGCTCTAATCATAAGAGCATGTGGACGGCGCTGCCTCTCCACACACACCCCATGAGACAGCGGCGTGGACGGGGAGAGAAACCCTTCCACTTAACCACTTAAATGAATATATCAAGAAACTAATTTGCCATTTTAATTGCGTGATTTAGGAAGACGCTACTTCACTTGCCCCTCTTCCATCTTGGTTGATTTCCAATGTGAGCGCACATTAGATTGATCTATGAAAGACTGCAGAAATCACAACACTTAAGTCTTTTCATTTTCTCTCCCTAATTAAATAATTGAAATTCCTGTCACTGTCTGCACTTACGCCGGCGCACACAAACACAAAAAAAAAAACCCACACGGCTGCACCGGTGGATGAATTGTGAAAGGCTTGTTTTTCTCCCTCATGTATGGAGCCTTCTTTTCTTTGCCTCCTTCCTTTTTTCCACTCTCCCTCCACAGATTCATTCCATCTGTTGAGCCTAGAAATAGATCAGTACATCCATTTTGTTGAGATTTTGCCTGTCCCATTAAGTGATTGCGTGTAGAAATGGCAGGGGACATTTCGTCTGATATGTTCCCTGAAACAGCACTAGCAGACATTAAGGACACATTATTGAGTCCCATTTTCTCTCGGCTCCAAGGATATCCATTAGGGTGGCACACAGCCCTAAATTTTTCCATTTTCTCCCTCGCCAAACTTGACTTTACACATTATTCCTGCTACTGTTTGTAATTTGCAGCCACAAATTATATCAGAGACAAGCCCATCTTGTGCCATGTGGCTCTCCTTCCCAGAGCTATTTACTGAGACTTGATTCTGAAGTGTTGAAATGGTCACATCATTGCAGCTAATAGTGATAGACAGGCAGGTGATTTAAAGTCCAAAGAAGTTGGCCCACACTGGAAACTTTGTTCTTTCAGTCTATATTTTGTTTCCTATTCCTATTGACAAAGACTGAGATAAAATTGCTGCCATGTTGTGAATCTTTACCAAGATTACACACTATTTTATGCTGCTGTCAAAAAAAATTCAAAATGCTTAAAGCCCAAACTAGTTTTCTCAAGATAATTTAAAATGGTTTAATTAGATTTACTTTGTTAAAAGTATTGAAGGTTAAAAAAACCTTTCTTTTCATATGATGCCTATTGCCTAGATGTTTGTCCTGTAACAAGATGCTATATCTTCCAACCCCAATTTGAGAATAGTTTTCAAGAAATCTCTCAAGATGGCATCAGGCGCATATTAGTTAATTCATTGGCATCTTTCATTGTTAGTATTGACATAATGTAGGTCTTTAGAGAAGTATTGAAGTCTGTCTGTAATGAGTTTCCTATAGCCAGATTTTCTTTGTTTTTTTTTTCTATCAAGTTTTCAATTTATGCAAATTAAGGTCTGTGGTTAGTATGTAAGCCTAAGAGAGTTTCACATATTTTGTGACAGAAATTACAGCTCATGTTTGCTACCTGAGATAATTTTAATAATGTATCCAAAACCATGAGGATACTATTCCATTAAAACCCATCCCTGCTGCACAGTGTTGACTGAACTCACTAGAACTCAACAACACAGGATAGGAAAACATATAATAGAAAATAGATGAATTTGTGATAGTGAATTCTGTTTCGTTGGACCTTTGCTCTTTGTCGCCATAGAGGCAACAGAAGCATCATATAGCACCACTCTTAGTCCTAATAAATTGATGAGTAAGTCTGTGATTTTAAAACACTGCCGAGCAATGCAAAATAAGCTATTATCTGACAGATATATTGACTTTGTGAAATTACGGCCACTTGATTGTGACTGTGACTTTGACACGTTGCTCTCTTATGACAAGTGACATCTCCATGGTATTGTGCTATGATAAGCACAATGCCCTGGAAAAATGCATTCACGCCAGATACCCTGACAAACAGGTCAAGCCTTTTCATAGTGTTCCGGAGAGCACAATCACATAGGCGTCAGAAGGCAGCTCAAAGGCCATACCAGCCCCCCGCTGATCTGACATTCTCATCGTGCGTTAGCCATTAATTCTGTCATTGTTGCTTCTCTGGCCTCCTGGAGTCCTATCAAAGACTCAATAACCACTGCTTAACCAAAGTCCATTGGCAATTCCCCCTTCTGCCACCCTCCCCTAACTCTCTGTCCTCTCTTTCTCTCTTTTTTCCTGTTTCTCTTCTCAGCTTTAAGCCGTGTGACAGCACGTGGTTGTGTAGTGCAACTGGCTGCTGGCTGTCACTTTCGCGAAGCCGTGCTGAAAAGGCCATTATTACCCTGTAATTGCGGGAGTCAAACCCAATTAAGCAAATCTGTATGGGGGCAGATGCCTCCTTCGCTTGCTCTCGCTCGCTGTCATTTTGCATCGGTGGCTTGATCTCCGATACAGGACAAACAAGTGACGGCATGAACCCCCTGCTGTGCAGGGCATGTTGGTAATTGAGTTCTTGCTGGTCATTTGCTCCTCCTAAGTGAGCAAGAAGAAAACAGGAAACGGCCATCTCATCTGCTGGGGCCATGAGAAGAAGTAAAAAGCCTTTCTCAGTGGGAAAAAAAAGAGGTGAATGAAAGCCATTTAATCCGCAGGGAATAGAGTGAGGGAAGAAGGGCTTAGGCCTGCTCCCTGGCTCCAGTAGGGTTCCACACCGCAGCGAGGAACCCCGTCTCTGAGACCAAACCTCTGCACTCAACAACACGCTGCCCCCTGAGCAGAACCCTAGAGTAGGATTTGCAATGCATTTGAGTTGGGTACAGGGGCGTCACAAGGGGGGGGGGAAAGTGGGACTGAGTTACTAGGGCCCAAGGTGGAGGGGCCTTAATTATTTTATACTTTAGCTATTGAAAAAATAGCAGATATACAAGCTCACAGCGCGGGAGCTTGTAGATCTGCTATTTTTGAAAAGTCGAGGAAATGTGTGCAAATCTTTGAATATACCGGTATGCATTTTTTGTTATTCGAACATTTGTAACTCAAATATCGCTTCTGGGGGGGGGGGGGGTCCGTGGCCAAATACATATAATTTTGGGGGTCCTCCATATGAAAAGGTTTGAGCGCCACTGACATTAGAATTTTTTCAAAAATAGTTAAAGCACAAAATAATGCGTAATAATGCGTTCCCAGTCTAAATGGGTTAAACCCCCTCCCCCTATGAAGAACATTCATGGGGGGGCCCGCAGTGAATCCTTGTACCCACTACCCAGGGCCCAGAATTTGGTGCGACACCCCTGTTTGGGTAACTGGTAAAGATGAAACTGGTAAACCCAAGAACCGGGCACCTCACTTATTAAAGGCGTGATTCGTAGGAAAGAAAGTTTGTTTTATTAGTTTAGCTGTTCTCGCTGTGATTTGAAAAAAAAAATTGAATGCAACCAACATTCTTAAAAAGGAACACCGTGGCAGACACTTTTGTTGTTGTGCTCATGTGACAAGATACTAGGAAATTGAAGGGAAATCAGGGGTTTTGCATGTAGGAAGTGGTAAAAACAGGAATAGTTATTCGGCTAAGCACTACGGAACTGTAATTTATTAATTCTGTGTTAGGATCTCCCGTACAGTCCCAGTTTTAACAGAATAAATGAATGAATGAATGTCCATAGTATTTCGTACATTTCCCTGTGTAATTTAAACTTTTGGTATATAAAAAATCCCTGACCAGATCATTCCATTGCCAACACAGCATTATTGGGCTAACTGTAAAACAATACTTACAACATACTTACAGCCCCTAAAATGACACAAATAACAATAATTATTCTAATCACCCCCCGTGGCAGCCCCTTCATGAACGTATGTCGGACTAAGATGGAGGCGGTCGAACAAGCAGCACATTGTCACTTTTCACCCCAGTGGATATCAAGTGAATAAGAGCACTCACCCAGTTGATTTAAATGTGTGTGATCTCACGCCTCTTTCACTCCCAGCTTTGTTGCCTCCAGAATGGACAGGTCATAATGGGTCAGTGGACACACACCGTGTGTGTGTGTGTGTGTGTGTGTGTGTGTGTGTGTGTGTGTGTGTGTGTGTGTGTGTGTGTGTGTGTGTGTGTGTGTGTGTGTGTGTGTGTGTGTGTGTGTGTGTGTGTGTGTGTGTGTGTGTGTGTGTGTGTGTGTGTGTGTGTGTGTGTGTGTGTGTGGTAGTGTTTTGGGAGCTGGATGGTGGTGAATGCATGGGCGGGTGTTGGGGGAGGGGAGTGTTGGCAGGGGTCTGTTTTTGAATTCCACCCCTGTTGAGTGCAAAGATGGTAAGGTGGTTCTTCGCTTTTTAGCTATGCCCAGGCCTGCTTGTTTAGTCACCCCCCCTACTTCTATGGAAAAACCTTGTATGTCCAAAACCTTCCCCTTTTTGTTATTTTAAAAACAAATTTAAAATTGTGAAAATAGACGATTTACAAGCACAGCGCCTTGCATCACGAGGCGCTGTGTGCTTGTTAGGGCATTCACCAAATATTCAAATATCAAAATCACTATTCGACGTTGTTCACCGAAGTCGAATATTAGCTTTTTTTTGTTGTTTTGTTTTCTCTTTAAAAAAGATATAGTTTATAAAACTTGGCTAGATAGGAAGTCATAAGAATGAGCTGTCAATGCCCCTGGTGGATGAATTTGTTAATGCTCCAGGGGTTCTCAAATATTTTTAGGTCGTGACCCCCAAAATAAACATATTTGAACTGGGGACCCCCACCCTGACAAGCACTTGGAATTGTAGGTATTACATTTTATGTGACTCGGTTCTGCAGATAAACATTGTGAAAATAGCAGATCTACATGCTCACGCGAGGTGTTGTGAGCATGTAGATCGGCTATTTACTTAATATTTGACAGTTTGGCCAGTCCTGTAGAATATTGGACTATTCGAATACTTTGAGGTCGAATAATTCGAATACTAAAAATCACTATTCGTGAATGCCCTAGTGCTTGTAGATCTGCTATTTTCACTAGTTTTGTGCGACAGTCTTGTATGATGATGAGGCAGGGCTTTACTTTACGAAAAAACGCACACATTTGAAACTTGGAGATACGAGGTTTCTGCCCGACAGTGGCGCTATACTTTCACAATAAGGAGGTACAAGGGCTCATGTGGTTATTAACACCACCACTCCCCTGCATCAGCAAGAGGTGCACGTCTGGGAGTGGTTCCCCTCCCAGACTCCTGCTTGCTTTAACCCCCTTTAACCCTCTGATAATACTCTGTACCCCGTCTTCCAATCTTTCCGGGTATTAAGAACATGATCAAACAAGGAAACAAAATGGGCAAAGTAGTGCAGACACAGTGGCTTTGTTTTCCTTTTATTCCCAGTTGTAATTAATTGACCTTCAGGCTGTGCATAGAGGTTGTTCCAACAACTATGGACCCCGGATTTATCACTTTTCTTTTTAGCAGCTAATAATCCTCCAATGGTGAGGATGAAAGAGGGAAAATCAATTCGGCGATTTTAGATTCTCAACAAACCAATTTTTGACACTTTGCGTATTCACAACAAACCTGTCCATTAAACAAAATGGTAGAAAAAAAATTACAATACAAATATGCATTAATAGAGCATTGTCTATAAAGTATGTATTTATATGGAAAGAAGTGCATCTTATGCACAATAATGTTAAAAGGAATGAATGGCTCCCTGTGGCAGGAACTAGATTGTTGGTCTTTATCAAAGATACATGTTTATGATATGAGGGGCTTGCCACTGCATTGTGACCTCCCCTCTTAATAGGTCTTAATCATTGAGTACATTAATTATCGACTTTTCCATTTGTAAATACCCTGCTTATCATACAATTGTTGAGTCTTGATTCTCCTTCACCTCCTCTTAGTGTTCCACCTGTGTCAATCAGGGCATAATGGCAAATGCAGCACTTTGGGGACAATGGAAGGGGCCAACAGTCAGTAATTAACCAGTTCATAAGGCAATCTCTTTAATTATCCCCTTCAGTGGTTGCTGCATTCTCAGAACATCCTGATTATATGCCTATTGACTCTGAATCCTATGACGAAATGTTCCTCACCCAGGTCCTAATGGACTCTAAAAGAGGAGTCATTTACAAATGGTTTTATTAGGCAGAGTGCCCACACAAACCTTTAAAATGTTACTGGAAAATGCAATTTAACCTGTCATTTGCGAGAGGCTTTCATGCACTTAAGCGGAGGTCATGCAAACAGCAATGTGATTAGCAAGCCTACCTTTTACAGACTCTGGCTGATTTGAAAAGCGTTACACCACCTTTCCTTCCATTCAACATTAATCATTATTTTTCGGGGCACACATCGTATGGCTTATGAAAGACAAAATGTCATTCTGCTTGGTGCAGCATTGTATTTGGCCTCTGCATGAGGCTCTTGAGTGGATTTGTTTGACAGACGTGGTGAGGGTGAAAAGCTTTGGGGCTTAAATTAAAGCTGCAATCCGGAATTTATTTTGATGAATAGGCCACACTTACTATGAAGCCCATTATAATGCATTCTAAGTCATTCTAAGTCATTTGAAAGTTAGACCCTGGTTTTTGATTCTCAGGTAGGACATACAACTATGGAATGCAGCTTGACCTGGGAGAGGTCATTACTTTGATTTTCTATGCTGGGCAGATGTTGTTTGGACATTTTAAAGATTAACAGATTATCTTGTCTCAATTTGTCTTCTCCAGGTTTTAAGAAATACATTGCTTAAAGCAACCTGTCTACAGACTTCTGAAATGGACAGAAGCCAAACAAGAGAGATCTTCATGTGAAAGGTAATTCATACTGTGTATTCTTTATTAAAATGTCATAGAGGATTAAAAATCACCATATGTTTTTTTTTTAAGTTTGGTAAAAATCTCATTGAGATTGAAATGTGTTTTTCGAGAGTGACCTCTCAATAAACTCAATACAAACAGGCAAATACAATCACTGCAGTACAACTGAATGAACACAATATCAAGTTAAAATGCAAGGACAAAAAACAAATAAAAACACAAACGGGTACAAGGTTTTGAAAACGATTGAAATGAAAATTTGGAAACCCTTTCATTATCATTAAAATATTATAATCAAATTAATAATTTCACTACCTTCCAAATAATTTCACATGAAAAGTATAATCATTGAACCGCCAACCATTCCACGATGCATGCCAAAATCACGACGACAAAGCAAACCGGATCAACCTGACAATTTAGTAGTTTGCCACAAGGAGCAAGAGAATACAGTAAATGTGAGGAAAGGGTAGAAACCCCTCATCCACACAGCCCCACCCCACGTTGAGCCCCTCAGCATGACTCTGAATGCACAAAACTAAGAAATGGAAAATGGGAGGCCAAATTGACCCTTTCACAGCATGAGTAGTCTGTTTTATGGGTACCTGGAGAGGTACATCAATGAAATAATTGAAAAACACATTATACTCCTTTAAAAGGGCCCATTTGTCAGACCAGGTGACTCCTGAAAGACCTTGTGGATTAGAGACGCCCAGCATCAGGTACTTTTAATTCATCAAACAATCAATGACTTAGACGGCCATTGACTGTATATAAAACAAATATATGTCAGTTAAAATGTCTCCATGTGGCCCGGGCACCCTAGGCTGCAATGCCAGTCTGACAGACAATGTGTCGCGGGTTTGAATCCTGTTCCCGACGACCTTTGCTGCTTGTAGCTCCCCATCTCTCTCCCCATTTCCTGTCAGTCTACTGTCCTATCATTAAAGGCATAAAAGCACAAAAATACATTTTAAATAGGTGGTGCCATAGTTTTGTAGTTTTTCTGTTTTGTAGGTGTCTATGGAGTTAACATTACTCTAATAGACCCCCGGGTGTGGTTATTATATGTAACTAGAAATACTGTTCCTACGAAACGGTGTGGGCTCGCTCGTGACTATATTCTGCAGCGTGCTAACTGTCATGTGAAGCTCAACCAATACTCCAACTAACACCACTCCTCAAGACGCCTCAGGGTGACATGCAACCTCGCCCTAAAGGCCATATATGGCGATCCATGTACTGTATATGGTACATCCCTTTTATGCCCATACATGGAGATCCCTGTCTGAACCAGCCACACAGATATGGGCGGTCTTCCTCCATATATAGGCATTCCCATTTGAAGTCCCGTTAGATATGGGCTTAATATTGATGACATCATGGGATCTCCATGAGCATAAAAGGGATTCTGTTAGTGGTTCCCATGACATCACAACATACAATCATACATGGAGATCCCTATCTGATCCAGTCATCTGGCCAGTGATGTTTATCGATGACATCAGGCATCTTCATATATGGGCATAAAAGGGATTCTGGGGAATACCCATATATGGACTTTTACATAGGTGATGTCACAGTGATGTGTCAGGGGAACCACAGTGTCAGGCTTGACCTTCAGAGATGCACCTGTCTTCATGTGTAAAGTCAGGAATATAGGAGTTAAAACATAAATAAAGAATAGACCATAAGACCAAAACCTTATTTTTGTTGATACGGGATTATAGGTATTTTTGTGATATTTTTTTTGCTGGAATGCCACATGTTCACTCTCAGTTCCATGCCATGAAATATGACTGGGCTTGCATGCAGAGACTTTATAAACTTTATGTGACTAGTACTCGGATGACAAGGTGGCTCATGTTAAAGGTAGGGTACGTGATTTCATTTAATTCAAATAATAACAAAATGGGGTTATGTTCTGATAATACTACTATAGAGTGTTTGGTCCATATTTGGACTTCAGCCTTATCCCCTGTGAGGAGAGAAAAAAAAACGGTTTCAGTTTTGGTGTAGGAGACAAGTTTTCATCAGGATAGACAGAGTGGGGGAAAAGTGGGGCTTTCCTCCAATCATGGAGGAAGATCTTGAATAGGCCTACTAGAGCAAGGGTTTTCAAACTTTTTAGACTCAGGGCACCCCTGTAAATAACCTTTTCATCCACGGCACCCCTGAATTACACTGTTACTTTTTAGAATCTTACATCCTATTAGAGAAATATCCGTTTCCATCAGAACTGACTGAAAATAACGTTATACTTGACGTTTAACCACTTGAACCCGAGCATTGCCGTTGACTGCTCTAAAGGTACTACAGAACTAGACCAGGTCAACCTGGTTGTGCCAGACCCCCTGTCTGTCATCATCATTTATGACATCATGCCTTTTGTAGGCATGTCATCATCATGTCATCATCATATATACCCTTTATATAGAAAACCCGGACAGACATTTGCTTATGTAGGCCTACCCATTTCATGGGTCTGGCAAAAATAATTAGAATATTGTGTAAAAGTACATTTTCTTGAGACTTTCATATATTTTTTGAAACTTTCATATATTCTAGATAGATTGGACTTTCAGTGAATTATTCCAAACCTTTTTTTGTTAAAACTTTGAATTTTCATGGCATACAGCTCAAAAGTCTGTATTTCAAAATAAAAATTACACGAGACCACTCAAAACAAGGATTTATAATAGAAATGTCAACCTTCTGAAGTCAGAGCTGCTTGAAGTCCAGTTGGACGTTTCCGAAGTCAGTTATGATTTGGGGTGCTATGGCAACTGCAATGCTTTTTTACACAATATTCAAATTTTTCCGAGAAGGATCTGTATATCTAAAAAGGTTAGAGCCCACTGGTGAAATGTTAAGGTATGAGGCGGTTTCCCCCGCGTAGCAACCATCTTCTTAGCCGCTGTTAATCCAGCAAAGAAGACGCGCTTGCGTGTGCTGTTTAGGTGTAGGTGGGACACATCATTTAACATAAATAAAGATGGAGAAGGTGTAATATTAACTCTTTTACTGCCACAGAATTTAACAAAAAGCTCAATCCACCGCCAGCTAAATTGAGAATTGTCGCTCATCTTTGAAGGCCTACTGGAGAAAATCTGTTTTGACTATAAAGACAACAATGATATGGCAACGAAGAATAGAATGTCTACTTTGTAACAGAAAAAGATTTCGAGTTTTTATCATGTTCTGTCCATTAGCTAGAAGCTGCAGAATATGGCCTAAAAACAGCTCTTTGAGAACATAAAGCTGAGAAAAATGCATTTTTGTGAAGAAGACATTTTCAGGCAGAAATCTCTCTTTAGCCTTTTATTGTTGGCTTCAGTAACATCACACCTATGATCAGTGGTTGTTTACAAACAAATTCAAAAAAATAAAAACAAGAAAAAGTGTTTTTTTACACACTTTTAGTGTGTAAGAGCAGTAAGAGCAGTGCAGAACATTGACACAGTGACATGAGCTTCAGCCTGAATCCTGCTTCAGCTTTCAGGGTTCTCTTTATCTCACACTTTTTAGGTTGAAGTACAGTACAAATGATTGTCTAGTTTTACGGGGGGTGGGCTGTAAGGTCGCAAGTGAATGACCTAGCTTTTCATTCAGCCTGCACATGGCCTGGGGCTCCATTCTGTTACTACAGCCAGGCTCCTCCGGAAGGGCTCCACCGAGTCTGCTGAACTCTGCACCCCTACCACGTACACAAGCCTATGGTCGATCTGTAAATTATACAAATACATAATTACTATAAAATACATGAAAAATAGTACACCTCCAAGCTCACAACGCGTCACAGCAGAATGGGTGGAGGTTGGGGGCCTAATATTTTCATCAAAAGGCTGTTTTAGAAATTCTCTAACATTCTATGCACTTCACTGCTTACCACACAAATATATATATAAACATATATATATAGTAATTATGTAAAAACAGCATTCATGGTCTGGAGAGGGCACTTTTTACAGATGGATAAAATGGCAGGGGCTCCAGCCCCCTTTGATGTCTATGTGAGCATGTGTCTGGTGCTAAGTCTGCTTTACAGAAAAAAGGTTTTTGTTCTTTACCTATCCTTGTCCTTGGACGACTACGATGTGGCAATGAAGAAGTAGGCTCATCATCGTCGACTCATCATCTAAAATCATAGCCAGGAAATTATCAAAAGGTTTATATGTAAACAAATCAATTTACAATTTTGACATTTAGCAAATGACTTACAATAAGTTCATATGTAATACATAAAATGCAGATATAGTAAATAGTTACCATGCATTTACTGTCACAGTGAAATGCCCTTTATACCCTGTATGTATAATATATAAAATGTCACAATGCAACATAGCTCTGTTTACACAAAGCTGTACTCCCTCCAACTGTATATATGTTCCCCATTTTCAACAGTTTTTATTTGTAACACTTGCTTTGGCAATGTAAACGTATGTTTTCTCATGCCAATAAAGCTCCTTTGAATTGAACTGAAAAGCTACATCATCACCATCAGAGATGTAGGCCTACTGATGATGATGATGATGATGACGACATAGCGAGGTGGGTGCGGGGCGTCCACCGTACGTGCATAGTACGTGCACGCGCGTGCACCGCACGTGCACCACACGTAAAAAGAAACCTCTCCCTCTCTCACACACACACGCATCGTACGCACGCACACACAAACTAAGCCAATAAATCCTAAATTCCCATCAAATAATCCTAGTAGCTGTGCAGTGCACCGTACACTACACGCGGTACGTGCACGCGCGTGATAGGAACTCCACGTGTGTCCTGTGTAGCGACAAAAACAAACGCATGCACTTGGATCCTAACTGCTTGGATCAAGTTACTGATCCGGTCCGGATACGGAAACATTTCTTGCATGTATGTGTACGTGTAAATAGCCGGAAGCAGTAGGCGGGCTCTAGACCGGATCCCAATGTCGGAGTGGCAACACGTCGCAATGGAAAACCGTTACCCCATCTCACTGATAGAGACCAGGCTTCCACACGGATGCTCTGTTATCACACAGTATACAACTATACAGTATACAACTATACAATACTATACTCTCCCCTAGTAGCAGTGGGTTCCAACAGCTGCTTAATATCTGTACTAACTATGGTATCGACTTTGATATTAAGTATAATGCTAAGAAGAGCATGGTTCTGATCTGTAGAACAAAGGATGACCTGGAAATCAAGTTTCCTGCCTTTTATCTGTCTGGTCAAACAATGTGTGTGTCAAAAAGTACAAAATATCTTGGGCACATTATTACAGACACCCTTGAGGATGATGAGGATATGTATAGACAGAGGAGAATGCTCTATGTACAAGCAAACATGTTGGTTCGTAAATTTCACCATTGTACTACTGATGTTAAGGTTAACCTGTTTAGAGCTTACTGCACCCCTCTATACACTGCCCCTCTGTGGGTGAAGTATAAGAAAGAGAGCTTACGGAAGCTGCAAGTAGCCTACAATGACTGCCTTCGCATACTGTTAAAGAAACCCAGGAGCACAAGGGCCAGTGAGCTCTTTGTTTCTTTAGGTCTCACCACCTTCATGGCTCTATTAAGGAACCTTACTTATAAGTTCATGTGCAGACTGGATCGCTCCTTAAATGGATTAATTGGACTGATGTCAGACCCTGGACGTAGCTCTGTCCGGTACATGTCTACTATAAGAGGACACTGGCATGAGCGCCTTTTTTGACTCCGGTGGGGCTAGGGAAATGTTCTGTTTCTGTTTTTATTTTTTATTATGTTTGTAATGTAATGTATTGTTTTCTACCCTGTGGGCCCTGAGCCTGTAATAAAGTTTATATAATACATACATGCACTGGATAAAGTCTTACCACTTTGGACAGTAGAATCATGGCCTCTGTTCTCCGAGGGGTCTCTACGCGGAAGCCATTCTTCGTTGGCCAAATCGTCCAGTTCGTCTGTCTCTTCACGGTGGCGGCGGTGCATGGTCTCTGCTGCTGCGGCGATGTGAGCCCCCGGGCGGGGGGATCCATCCTGCACGGGGGTCGAGCTCCGTCGGGATCGGTTTCCACAATATCAGGAGGCTCTTGATCCACTTTTTTTTATAGCGCGGTTTCCGGCTGTCCTCAAAACGACCCGACGACCAATTATACATTGAAAAGTTGCGCAAGGACGTCTTTTATCATAATCCATAAAAAACATCAAACGAACGAACGGCCGTATTGGCGCGCCTCACTCTCTAGAATTGGGGCGAACGGGAACGTCCAAAGCAGTATAAGAGTTAACTTGAAAAATTATTTTGTTGATTTATACCAGGAGCCATGAGGCAAAAATAAAGTTGCAAGCACATCCTGAGGGTCCCAGGCAGTTAAACCAAACGGACACACAACAGGCAGACCACCAAATATGAACAAGCACATACATCTTTAGTAGATTTTATAACTATCACATGACAGCTACAGATATTGCTTGTAGTTGATGGGAGATGAGGTAATTCGGTTAAGAACAGTGGTAGGTAATTGGATGAAAACTACAATAATAAGCCTTTTCTGTCAATGTGAGGAGTACGTAACGTATACTTGCCATTTTATGCAAGTCATCATAGTGTTTGGATGTTTCCTGTATATTGTTGCATTTGTAAATGATGCAAATGTATCCAGTATTCAGACAAATACACAAGTTTTACTTTTGTTTCTTTCCAAATTAAATTAGCAAAATATATGTACTTCTCCGGGATGCTTTCAATGTTTCCTTATTACCTTTAGACACTTATTTTTCTTAATATACATTTTCCAGTCAGCAAGGGGAGAAGACGACAGCCAGCCCCATGGCCTCCCCTAAGTAACAAGAAATCTTGTGAAATAAAATGTTGTCAACCAATCATCAAGGATGATGATACACGAAAGAAGAAGAAGAACTATAATGTAAACAATTGTTTGCAAAATATAAAAAAAAAAGAAAATCCTCTAACAAAACAAGTTAACTTGATTTTTGTCTTCCGTATAACATTAGTCTTTCACACCGCTGCCCATCTGCTGTCAAGTCTGTCTTGCTTTACTGTCTGCGTGTCTGAGAGTGGAGGCTTGCAGCGGCCACACAAAGCAGTGATTTGGCATGTTAGTGAGTGTGTTGGGGCTAATAAGACAGAGGGGCCACTGTAATGGACAGAATCTGGGCAGAATCACAGCTAGACCTGCCGCAGTAGGGAGTGGGTAATACAACTAATTTCTCCACTGTCTCTGCAACCGCACAGACGGAAATGGGGTCAACAAAGGTGCAGGCAGCATCAAATGAACAGCTGTTGCCGCTCTCAATCCTGGGGAGCCAAAGAAACATAGCAAAGCCCAAGCCACAGCCCCCACCTCCTTTTTGTATAAATGTAGAAGTATGTACGTACAAATTAAGGGCAGGACCTGTGCATATTACTTTCGTTTTTCATCTCAGAAACCTCCCTATCGATGGTGGTATACTGTGGAAGCACTCAATGTGGCGGTGTGAAGAGATGTGCATAGGGTTAGTCATAGATTCCTTTTTGGCCGAGGTTATTTGTTGTGATGGAGAAACAATTGGCTATTATAAAGACGGCTCTTGTAGGTAAATAAGACACAAGCGTGTATTGGAAATGCCAGAGATGCGTGTATGAATTGTGAGCCTTTGTGATAAGAAGCCGTGCGGGAATTAATATAGATATTAAGGTATATTTGCCAAGTTCTCTGTGAATTTATTCTCCCCTTTGTCATTGATTGAATTTCCTCTCAAAGAACAGGTGTGTATGCGTCTTGTTTACATACCATTGCATTTGATTATTGAAACAACAGATATGGACACTGTACACTTCCATATACTGTATGGTGCTCGACCGTCACTAAACTCTATCCTCATTCTATGGCATTATTAAGTATTTCTCAGAATTGTATTCTTAAGTTTAGGCCTAATTAAGCCATGATGTCTAGTTCAAAGTATAACATTTCAAAATGACCTTATACTCATCCAATTAACCAACTTTCTTTACAATTGCTCATTTGTCTGTACGTAAGATTGACAGAGATGCATATCAAATCATCATCATCTGTCCCAAAGCATTTAAATAGTACTCTTGGGGATCATGCAAGACAGGAATGATGCAAGTCAGGACAATACCTGTGTTACCTCAGAGGAGAGTACCCTCGCTCTAGGTCTGTCTGTGTCCCTTATGTCCAAAATGAAGATTTCTCTATCTGTCTGACTCTATACCCTTTTTATGCCCATGGAGCTGAGTGTGAGGCATGCCCTATTTAATAATGGTAACCAACCATGTGACATTGTTATATCACAGGTCAATGCTTTTAGAGTGTGATATCATCTATTGTGCCCATATATGAAGATCTCTTTCATCTACCTGTCCCTTTTATGCCCAGGCATATATGGAGATCTCTGTATCCTTGTCCCTTTTATGCCCATATATCGGTATACCGTATGCCCATATATTGAAATGCCCATATCGGTTGGATTGGCGATCCTTGACAACTACCCATATACAGTATGCCTATGTATGGGCATTTGGGACGGATTGGTGGACAATCCCCTACTCAAAGGCGGGCACTTCACTTTCTCAACTCCTTGTGTCAATGCGTGTGTCGAGTTTGAAGTCAGTCGGTCCCATATTATGCACATGACCATTAAAGGGCACAGGATCTGTGGCTCTCGACAGCCAGATCTCGGGTTTGTTTATTGCGACCGTCAGGGAGCAGTTTACTATGAAAACCTCCACCGGCCGTCCGTCCGTCCGTCCGTCCGTCCGTCACACGTCACACGTGACCATCAACAAACGTCACACCTTTGTTGATGTTTAAATCGAAGAGTCTTGGTCAAATACTTCTGTTGGTTTCTGCACTGATCATCTCAGCCACACCAACTCAAAACGGCCAAAGACGGATTCTGTTCGGCGGTTCCCGACATTCGGTCGTGTTGGAAGTCACCATTATTACAGAAATATATACTGCATGCTATGCTGAACGTAATCCACTTAGTGTCATCTTTTCAAAATGCATATTTACCGTACAGTTTGTGTTTGTATGCTTATTTCGCAATACCTATTGCGCAATCCTCTGTAGAGTGAGTTTGTCATCATGGTCACAAGAGTATCGGGTTTCAAGAGGGAAGGGGGGGGTTAGAGAGAGAGAGAGAGGAGAGAGAGAAGAGAGAGAGAGGGAAAGAGAGAGAGAGAGAGAGAGAGAGAGAGAGAGGTACAGTAAGATACAGTAGATTACAGTACAGTAAGATACAGTACAGCAAGGTACAGCATAGTACAGTACAATACGGTACAGCAAGGTACAGTAGAGTACAGCAAAGTACAGTACAATACGGTACAGCAAGGTACAGTAGAGTACAGCAAAGTACAGTACAATACGGTACAGTCAGGTACAGTAGAGTAAGATACAGTAGATTACAGTACAGTAAGATACAGTACAGCAAGGTACAGCATAGTACAGTACAATACGGTACAGCAAGGTACAGTAGAGTACAGCAAAGTACAGTACAATACGGTACAGCAAGGTACAGTAGAGTACAGCAAAGTACAGTACAATACGGTACAGTCAGGTACAGTAGAGTAAAGCAAAGTACAGTAAGGTAAGGTAAAGTAGAGTACAGTACAATACGGTACAGTAAGATACAGTAGATTACAGTACAGTAAGATACAGTACAGCAAGGTACAGCATAGTACAGTACAATACGGTACAGCAAGGTACAGTAGAGTACAGCAAAGTACAGTACAATACGGTACAGCAAGGTACAGTAGAGTACAGCAAAGTACAGTACAATACGGTACAGTCAGGTACAGTAGAGTAAAGCAAAGTACAGTAAGGTAAAGTAGAGTACAGTGCAATACGGTACAGTACAGTACAGTACAGTACAGTACAGCAAAGTACAGTACAGTACAATACGGTACAGTCAGGTACAGTAGAGTAAAGCAAAGTTCAGTAAGGTAAAGTAGAGTACAGTGCAATACGGTACAGTACAGTACAGTACAGTAGAGCAAAGTACAGTACAGTACAATACGGTACAGTCAGGTACAGTAGTGTACAGCAAAGTACAGTAAGGTAAAGTAGAGTACAGTAGAGTACAGCAAAGTACAGTAAGGTAAAGTAGAGTACAGTAGAGTACAGCAAAGTACAGTAAGGTAAAGTAGAGCACAGTAGAGTACAGGACAGTAAGGTAAAGTAGAGTACAGTAGAGTACATTAAAGTACAGTACAGTAAGGTAAAGTAGAGTACAGTAGAGTACATTAAAGTACAGTAAGGTAAAGTAAGGTACAGTAGAGTACATTAAAGTACAGGACAGTAAGGTAAAGTAGAGTACAGTAGAGTACATTAAAGTACATTAATGTACAAAGTACAATACAGTAAGGTACAGTAGAGTACAGTACAGTAAGGTACAGTAGAGTACATTAAAGTACAGTACAGTAAGGTACAGTAGAGTACATTAAAGTACAGTACAGTAAGGTACAGTAGAGTACATTAAAGTACAGTACAGTAAGGTACAGTAGAGTACAGTAGAGTACAGTAAAGTACAGTACAGTAGAGTACAGTAAAGTACAGTACAGTAAGTGGATGGATGGATGTGGATGGATGCATGGATGGATGGATGGATGGATGGATGGATGGATGGATGGATGTGGATGGATGGATCGATGGATGGATGGATGGATCGATGCATGGATGTGGATGGATGGATGGATGGATGGATGCATGGATGGATGGATGGATGGATGCGAATGGATGGATGGATGTGGATGGGTGGATGGATGTGGATGGATGGATGGATGGATGTGGATGGATGTGGATGGATGGATGTGGATGGATGGATGGATGGATGGACAGACAGACAGACAGACAGACAGACGGATGGATGGATGGATGGATGTGGATGGATGGATGGATGTGGATGGATGGATGCATGGATGGATGTGGATGGATGTGGATGGATGGATGGATGTGGATGGATGGATGCATGGATGGATGTGGATGGATGTGGATGGATGGATGTGGATGGGTGGATGTGGATGGATGGATGCATGGATGGATGGATGTGGATGGATGGATGGATGGATGTGGTTGGATGCATGGATGGATGGATGGATGGATGTGGATGGATGGATGTGGATGGATGGATGGATGGATGGATGTGGATGGATGGATGTGTGGATGGATGGATGGATGGATGGATGGATGTGGATTGATGGATGTGGATGGATGGATGGATGTGTGGATGGATGGATGGATGTGGATGGATGGATGTGGGTGGATCACTGCTGCAACGTAGCTGTGAGCGCCTGCGAAGCAGGCGCGATCTCTAGATGTGAGCGGCCCGAAGGGCCGCGAACCTCTAGTTTATACAATTCAGCTGTGTTTGCTCGTGTCATCATGATGAGGTCATAAATCAGCCATGCCCAAATATAGATTTTACGGGTTTACATGCTTACTCAGTTATTCGTTATGTGAAAGTCCTATGACGTCTATGATATCTGACATCATCATACATACATTCCCTTTTATGCCCATAAATGGAGATCCCCTCTGTAGAACCAGCCACTGACATCACTGTAATGTCAGGGGAACCAAATCCCTTTTATGCCCATATATGGAGATCCCTGTGATGCCAGGGGAACCAAATCCCTTTTATGCCCATATATGGAGATATGGAGATCCCCGTGTTGCCAGGGTAACCAAATCCATTTTATGCCCATATATGGAGATCCCTGTGATGCCAGGGGAACCAAATCCCTTTTACGCCCATATATGGAGATCCCTTATGTCATCAATATTAAGCCCATATCTGTGAATATCTTTGGGTACCAGATGTCTCCATATATGGTTAAATGGTCCGATATACATCACTGGCCAGAAGACCAAGAAATGGTGCAACCTCGCCCTTTGCTTTTCTCCCTTAGGCATCTTACTGGTAGGTAGTTTAATGAGGAATGCAGTATGGTGGTAGGTAGGTAGTTATGGCCTTTGATGTAAGATTTTCACTTTCTAGGATAACTATATTTGCTATTCCCAGATGATGCCCTTTTAGGGTACCCCTCATGCCCATATATGGAGATCCCCAGGCTTTACTAATTAACATAAGTTTTATGCCCATATATGGAGATCATTGTCCCAATGTCATCAGATATATGGGCATAAATGGACACAGGCAAACTAGATGGGCTGTATGGATATCCAGATGTGTGATGTAAGTGTTTTATTCCAAATGTGGCACCCCACAGACATATTTCCAGAAACAAAATCCCTTTCATGCCCATATATGGAGATTTCTGATGTCATCAATCCCAGGCCCTGTAAAAAACATGGTTGCTATGGTAAACAGTTGGTTGCTAGGGTAAACAGTTGGTTGCTAGGGTAAGAAAACATGGTTGCTATGGTAAACAATTGGTTGCTAGGGTAAACAGTTGGTTGCTAGGGTAAAAAAAACATGGTTGCTGTGGTAAAACGTTGGTTGCTAGGGTAAACAGTTGGTTGCTAAGGTAAAAAAACATGGTTGCTATGGTAAACAGTTGGTTAGTAGGGTAAACCTTCAATGATTTTGACATCTTGTTACTAATCTGTCGGTAGATAATGCCGGTCTTATATAAGGGTCATTTGTGTACGGTGTGATGTCATACTGATGTCAGCAGTGTGACAGGAGATAAGCGACCAACGGTCGCTTATCTCCCGATTAGGGAGTCTTACTGGTGGTTCTGTCTGAGTCATAGTGACATGCCTAGGTCTTTTCCGGTTTGTCTGATTGCGACCGTCAGGGAGCAGTTTACTATGAAAACCTCCACCGGCCGTCCGTCCGTCACACGTCACACGTCACACCTTTGCCCTGCTCATATCTCCGCATCAGTATGACATCACAACACATGTGTACACAAACCTTTGTGTACGTTGCTGTGGCAACAGTCTGTTGTTGCTGGTTTGTTAGTGTACGTTAGCAACCACCTTAGCAACCATGGTTTTACCCTAGCAACCAACTGTTTACCATAGCAACCATGTTTTTTTACCCTAGCAACCAACTGTTTACCATAGCAACCAGATACGCAGAGCAGGGATCTCCATATATGGGCATAAACAGGTGACATCACACTGATGTCAGATACTCAGAGCAGGGATTTCTCCATAATATATGGGCATAAAAGGGATTCTGTTAGGGATCTCCATATATGGGCATAAAAGGGATTCTGTTAGGGATCTCCATATATGGGCATACAAGGGATTCTGTTAGGGATCTCCATATATGGGCATAAAAGGGATTCTGTTAGGGATCTCCATATATGGGCATAAAAGGGATTCTGTTAGGGATCTCCATATATGGGCATAAAAGGGATTCTGTTAGGGATCTCCATATATGGGCATAAAAGGGATTCTGTTAGGGATCTCCATATATGGGCATAAAAGGGATTCTGTTAGGGATCTCCATATATGGGCATAAAAGGGATTCTGTTAGGGATCTCCATATATGGGCATAAAAGGGATTCTGTTAGCTGTTAGTGATCTCCATATATGGGCATACAAGGGATGCTGTTAGGGATCTCCATATATGGGCATAAAAGGGATTCTGTTAGGGATCTCCATATATGGGCATGAAAGGGATTCTGTTAGGGATCTCCATATATGGAGACACTGTGGATCACGCTTCCCTCTGGAAGATCCTCACCATCCTTGGAGTCCCAAGAAAGATCACCACCCTCTTTCAAAAACTCTACAGTGATGCTGAAAGCTGCGTGCGTGTCGATGGCAAGAACTCTACCTGGTTCTCAATCAATAGCGGAGTAAGACAGGGTTGCGTAGCTGCACCAGACCTATTTAACTGTATCATCGACCATCTGATGGAACAGACTTGTGCACGTGTTCCCGGGGTTAAACTGGGTAGTTACCCCCTCACAGACTTGGAATACGCTGATGACACCACACTATTCTGCTCCACTCCTGATCAGTTAAAAGAAGCCTTGGAAATCTACCAAGAGGAATCCAACAAACTGGGTCTGAAGGTCAGCTGGGCCAAAACAAAGCTGATGCACATCGGTGGCGCAGCCCCCCCACCGTTGCATATCAGTGGAGAGGAAGTAGAGTTTGTTACTTCCTTTAACTACCTCGGGTCCATCATAACTAATAACGGCAACATATCACCAGAAATAAACCGGAGACGTGCCTTGGCAGCCAGTGCAATGAAAACACTCTGGAAGCCGTTGTGGAGACACCACTCCATCTCAAGAGAGACCAAATGAAGGATTTACAACACCTCAGTCCTCTCCATCCTCCTTTATGGAGCAGAAACCTGGCCTCTCAATAAGACCCTGGCTGCCAGAATAGATGGCTTTGATACCAGAGCGCTGCGCTCAATAGAGGGGATAAAATGGCAAGATAAGGTCTCCAACATTACGCTGAGGGAACGCACCCAACAGCCCCCCGCGTCCCGTCTGGCAGCACAGCGCCGCATGCGCTGGTACGGCCACGTCAAAAGACTCCCTCCTGATCACCCTACTCACGCTATCCTCCACTTCCAA
Organism: Nannobrachium achirus; assembly: GCF_963921795.1. Classification (NCBI taxonomy): domain Eukaryota; kingdom Metazoa; phylum Chordata; class Actinopteri; order Myctophiformes; family Myctophidae; genus Nannobrachium; species Nannobrachium achirus. The sequence continues at coordinate 15,495,663 of NC_137826.1, forward strand.
CCAAAAGACGCTGGCTGGAAATGCCCCCGCGGTGCCCGCCGCACGCGATGGATTGATGCCGTCACCAGGGAACTACACCAAATGGGCCTGTCGCTGGATGAAGCCGAGTCCCTAGCACAGGACCGACCCAAATGGAGAAGATTGGTGAAGCTGATTGGCTCTACGCATGACGTCGCCCCCGACGCCGAGCAAGAGAACTGATGATATATGGGCATAAAAGGGATTGTATCCCAGATGATGCCCTGTTAGGAGATCCACACTAACATAATCCATATATGGTCCTACCGACAGCTGCTATAAGCCAACCCTGGCGATAAGGTCTGAGTCGAAGAAATGCTTCTTTCCTGGTTGGTAAAACAAACTTTTGGCCTATTTGTGGAGATAAGCGACCAACGGTCGCTTATCTCCCGATTAGGGAGTCTTACTGGTTATATATGATGACCCATAGTGACGTGGCCATTTATTTTGCTGGAGATCCCCCCTTGGAACCCCATCTAGGACCCCTGAGGTCCCCAGATCATATGTTGATAACCAATGCCTTAGAACAGTGGTTCCCAAACCTTTTAGCTCAAGACCCAAAAGAGACATGTTTCCCAGGGACCTAAACTAATGAAAGTAATAATAACATGTTGTGAGTTAAAACCGGGGGCCAGCATACAATTTGTTTTTAAGAAAACAAAACAAAACATGGTTAACCACTTAACCCATTCAATCTTTTAGGCTAGGAATTGATGCACAGTGCACACACATCAAGTCCTAGCCTAAAAGATCCCATTTCCCTCCCTTTTTTAGGCTAGCTACAGTACTTCTGATTTATGAGTGGTTTTGGTCCTTCACACCAAAGAAATAATTCTCCATCTCATCCATTAGTTTTTACATTTCATTCATACAAACATAAAAACACTCGAGAACCATGTCAGCCTGCCCTCACTACTCTTCTCACAAAGAGTGACAGGGATCTGCAGAACACATTGAAATGCATACTTCCGATATTTTCTCAAATTCAAAGCATGTGCACTAAAAAGGTCTGGCACAGAAATGGTCCTCTAAAACATCAAAATGTTTAAATGTATGAAGCAGTGTGTGTTTTGTCCATGCATGTGCATCATGTGACAAAACACCTTGAAATAGAATACAATTTTAACAATTTTTTTACTAGGAGGACCTGTTACCCCAAGTGTTTCCCAATCACCAATCTATTATTAGTGTGATTGCTATAGGCAACACGCTGTTGTTCCAAGTCCAAGAAGTTTCATGCCAGCTAAAGTAAACCTGTTTTTTAGTATGTGAACGGTCACAGCTTGTCCGTATGTATCTCTGTCTGTCTGTCACGCCTGACACTGTGGTTCTATGGGTTTGTCGCTCTGACATCATGCTCTGATGTCACTGTGATGTCAGGGGAACCACTCTAACTGAATGGTTTTGCCGCTCTGACATCATGTTCTGGCTTCACTATGATGTCACACACAGAATCCCTTTTATGCCCATATATGGAGTTCCCTGATGTCATCAATATTAAGCCCATATCTAACAGGACTTCATTTGGAATGCCCACATATGGAGGCCACATCGACCACATACCACACAGAATCCATACTTGGCCAAGACAGATGGCCAAGACAGCCCATATCTGTGAGGCTGGTTCTACAGACAGGGATCTCCATGTATGAGCATAAAAGGGTATGATGTCAGATTTCATTGACATCATAGGGCTTTCACATAACGAATAACTGAGTAAGCAAGTTTGGGCTCTCACAGCATATCTCTATATACAGTACATGGATCTCCATATACTGTATGGGTACCAGGGGTCTCCATATATGGGTAACTGGTCCAATATACATCACTGGCCAGATGGCCAAGAATTGGCGCGAGGGTCGCGTGTCGCCCTGAGGCGTCTTACTAGTTAACTTATTTTGTTCATTCTGTTCAATGGACGTTTTTAGTAACCTTTTCTGTAGCCCCAAAAATCAACTTCCCATCCCTTTTCTGATTGGACAATATACTGTCCAATCAGACAGGAGTGACGTCACAATATCTAATATAAATGACAAGAGAATTCATCAAAAACAGAACATTCTTGTATAAACGCATGAATTACAAGTATGGCTTCCCACATCGAAGAACAAATTCTTCATGTATTCGTTCTTCTTCATGTGGGACAGACAGCATTAATTTCGCTGTGGATTCATTGTGGCTCGCGTCAGTGCATCCACACTTGCAATTTCCCAGAATCGCACCTTTGTAGTTGTCATTGATTCCCAAACATATCGCGGGAAACAATGTAATTTTAGGACAGAGAGACAGAGAGAGACAGAGAGACAGAGAGAGAGAGAGAGATCTTCTTGGTAGCTGCTTATTTCAGCAGCGAGAGAGTAGATGGGATGAGAGAGAGCGAGAGACTGGGACATAAATGCACATGCCATCTACGGCTGAGATGCATTAAAGCCCCCCCATCAGGAGGAGTAATGGATTAAAGGCTGCTGAGGCCCCACAGTTTGCCAGTCAATGTTCTTTGGCTCCCCCCCCCCTCTCCCCACCTCCTGCCTCCTCCCTCTATTGTTCCCTTCCCGCTGGAAGAAAGTTGATTTGCTGTCAATTGCCGTCTTGGCTGGCAGCATTAATGCACGCCCACAAAAAGGATGACACATGGCATTATCACCTCAGTCCCTTTCAAATTAGAGCATGGCGCTGCCTCCGCACAGCTTGTGACTGGTTAACACTATCTGCCATTTGTAGGGATTGTTTCCTAATATGCGACATCTAAAGATTTCATCAGGGCATTTGATGACGGAAATAAACCACTGCCCACAGGGAAATTGGACTGATTAATGGAATTATGTGTTGGTGGGGAGTCGATACAGGCATCGATGAACCCACAGTTGTCCATCATGGACAGCCAGTGGTGTAAAGTAACTAAGTACAGGTATTTGTACTTTACTTGAGTAGTTTCAGTTTTCAGTACTTTTACTTCTACTACATTACACTACACATCTCAGAGGCAAATATTGTACTTTTACTCCACTACAATTAATTGAAAACTTTAGTTCTAGTTACTTTGCAGATATACATGATTATATTATAAAACATACATTAACCACTTTAGCCCTATTTTATACCTTGGCTATTTGAAAATAGCCGATCTACAAGCTCACAACATGTCGCATCGCAACACGTTGTGAGCTTGTAGATCGGCTATTTTCAAACATTTTGTACTTTAAGTATATTTTGATCCCAATACTTTTGTACTTTTACTCAAGTACATTTTGAATTACAGACTTGTACTTGTAACCGAGTATTTCTGTATTGCAATATTGATACTTTTACTTAAGTAAAGCATCTGAATACTTTTTCCACCACTGTGGACAACACTGCAGTGGATGGCAATGCCACTTGGCCAGTCTGGCACTGGCATCCCTGGCAAATAACACATTAAGGCTTGGGCTGCATGCAGTGTTGTCTACAGTACCTCCTGTTTGAATGGTCTGGTCCATATGGGTCCTGTTGTATACAGAAGTGTCAATACTATGCCATGCAGAGAAAGCTAAAGCTTGCAAGGTAGGAGATAAACAGCATTAAGACAGATTGCCTTGCTTAGTTGCTTCTTACTTGTTTCTGCTCTTATTCCATCACCCCAATTCCGGCTTGTCTCATCAGTTATAGCCAATTAAGTGTCGTCATCGAGTAGTCCATTGCACAGCCTCCCCGTGGCCCAATTAATTTTTTTTATACAATACGCTGCGCTTTTTACACTAACTATTGAGTACTATAGCTAAATAATTCAAATACATAATGGTCTGGTCTCTATCATCTCAGACAGTCGTCCATTATATAATAATAATATTACCAACATAGTTGCAACCGTGGGTCGCATTTAGTATGGAAACTTGCAGATCATGTCCGTCCGTCACATGTCACACTCTGTCACGCCTCATGTCCAAGATCCCTGATGTCATCAATATCTTGGTGACGTTTTTTTGTTTGTCAAAGTTGATCCTATGCCAAGCGCCAGCGCTTTCCCAGCAGTCTGCTGTCACCTAGGCGGATGCATGCACGCGACCCTGTGCACTTGCCCAAGCGCAAGGGCGAGGTCACTGTCGCTTCTCGATAGGTCTTTCCCCATTGGAAAAGTACTGCTGCATGGTAAATATTAGCCTCGGGAGTCAGTTTACTAGGCTCGGTAAATATGACCACACTTGTTATTTTTGGTTATCGATGAGAATTTGGAGCACGTGCAGTTTATACTGTTCTTTACTGTTCTTATTTCTTAGTATTCTAACGATATATCAAGCCTCATTTGCAAAACATTGCCTATTTTACAGTTTTAATTTCCATAATATGTTGATAAATGGAAAATGATAGACCCATTAGGGTGTACAAAATGGCCACACTTATGCTAATTTAGATGTATTCATTAGCATGTTTGTTTCATCTCCTTCTGTCTTCTGCACCAATCCCCCAACTAAGATGCAAATGACTATTAGATTGAAGAGTTGCTGTTTTTCCCACTGGTAATCATGTGTGAAGGAAGGCAGTTGCTCACTCGTAGCCACAAAGCAAGAATAATGTATTAAGGCTACCAACATGTTGACATGATAAGTCTTTCCTGTAAGTGAAATACAACTCGTATTAATCCATAATTCTGTCATAAAAGAAACTTGTGTATAACTATTGAATTCTGAGAAAATATGAACAGATATATTTTAACATGATTTAAAATATTTTATATTCTATATACATGTGGATTCTACAACTACATTGTGGCACAAATTAAATAAAAGGTGCTCCAAATCTGGTTGTTTAGCTTTAGCACAAAATGGTTGTAAGGATGGCGTGTCGTCATGACAGACGGATGCTTGGGCTTTTGGTATCTCTGAGGAAGTATTTCAACTGTTGCCATTGCACAAAATTTGATAAACATTGTTCACAACATATGAACAATTTTTGGAATAATAATAATAAATGTTAGTTTGACTTATTTTTGACATCTGACAGAAATGCTTTTCCTATATTCAGTCCACAATTTGTAGTTATCGTAAGTTAACTACTCGTATATACTGCCCTACAAAGTCAGAGTACAGTAACAGTAAAAAATGGGTTTAAAAGTGTTTCAACTGGTCAACCAAATGAGATATATGCATATGAGTGATATTACACAGATCTGTGTGATTAGGCTAATTTCACCTTTTGGATACACAAATAAGTCAGTGTGTCCAAAAACGTAATTACTGCACTTTCGCTTTGTAGGGCAGTATAATAGACGCTCGACAAAGCTGGATGCACCATGGTGGTTTCGAACTCACAACCTCGGTGGTGGGTAGGCACTCTACCACTGTGCCACCTGAGCGACAAGCGTATGCTTAAACGATTTAAAAAAGAAAGAAAAAAAAAAAGGTGTTTTAACCCAAATATATACACTACCTTTAAATCCTTGCGTGGCGTGTTTCTATGACAGGCACACAATGAAGCACAGAAAATACTGCAAATCCCAAGTGTTCTGGAACCAGCTTTATTCAAATAATTTCTATTAGGTTATTTGTCAACACAGAAAGTACTGTGTTGTGAGTATGCCTTTGTAAACCCACACTTATGCCCAATTGCAATCATTAGATTATTGTTGGTTTTCGCCATCATATTTAGTCGATAATCTGTCAGTGTTACGACAGAAAATCTGTGGCCCTTCATTTAGTTTTAAACGCCTAAAGCACTTGTAGGACAGTGGTTCTCAAAGTGGGGTCCTGGGGCTTCCAGGGGCCCTTAGAAATATGAAAATAATACGAAAATATATACGAAATAAAAAGAAAATAAACAAAATAAAAATGAGGTGAATGACTGAGTTAGGAACCAAATGGATCATTATAGGTCTGTAACTCAGAGTGTACAAATTGAACCACACTCTCAGATGTATGTAGGTACATGGCCTAATGCATACCAAACTAGGGGTCCTTGTAATTAAAAAGTTTGACAACCACTGCAGTAGGACAATTATCTATTTAGAAGGTGCACACTTCAATTCAAGCCACGAATTACCTTTAGTTTGGCACAAAGTTGCAATGTTCCACAGCATAAAATGACAACATGAACCTGCTGAGGAGCTGAACTGATCAACTGAGCTCAAAGCTTCAGCAAGAGTGCCCTCTAGTGTATTTTCAATGTTACAAATTCTAGTTAAATGCAATATAGACTTACCAGGCTTTAGTATCCTACTTGGCATCCATGATTTGCACTTGGGCTATTGTGTTTTCTAAGTATTTTGCAGGCTTCTACCACAATTGATGCATGATATGTTTCCTAGAAGTTATTTTACAATAAAAAGAGTTGGGCTTGTGATTGGATGACTTGGACTGGAACTTGACTACTAGAGACTGGGGATTCAACGTTGACTTGAGGTAGGTAGGGTGACTTGGGCTTATTAGACTATTGGACTACAACTTTGCAATTTGACAAAAACTGTGTCAACAGTATTAGACAAGCCACACAGCATTGTCACTGTAAAGGCAAAGGGCCCTCTTGTGGAAGAAGCATGAATACCACTGTAACTCAGACTCAGTCAATGCCACTTTACACAAGCAAGAGCATGAGTTTGTTTTCATAATACCAGAGCAGCCAGGTCTGGTATTCTCAATCAACCATAGTAGGCTAATGCGATGAATAGACACATGCACAAATTGAAAACAAAGACAGGCCAATTAGGCATCAGTTTAAAAAATAAAAGTCAGGGGATAAGATATCCTTGAAGTGCTACAGTTAAATCCCCTTAGTCAAGGCTTCTCTACAGTGATCTGATTATCTGCAGATCCGGCTGGCACAGAGGCCGACCTCTCAAGTCTGGAACCAGCTAGACCTTTCACCTATTAACCCATTAAGCCAGGGGTCTTCAACGTTTTCAGGCCAAGGACCCCTTCGTTGAGAGAAAGATGAAACAGGGACCCCCACAATCTGTACGTTTCATTGTGTATTTTGGGTTCATTAGTTAGTCTGCTCTTTTTCCCCTCTACACCAAACCTAGCCGATCTAAAAAGAAAATAGCCGATCTACAAGCTCACAACGCCTTGTAGATCTGCTATTTTTGGCTAAAGTTCTCAGAATATGGACACTAGTAGGGATCAAGTGGTTAATATATTTAAAAAATAGTTTCTATCAAGATTTGGAGGACCCCATGTAGTAATTCTGAGGACCCCCTAGAGGTCCTCCCCTGTTGAAGACTCCTGAGCTAGACCTTTCACCTATTAACCCATTAAGCTCTGAGGCCCATTAAGGACCCCTAAAATATTATGTATTTGGCCAACCAACCTCCATCTCAAAATATGTTTTTCCAGGGACCCCCAGAAGCAAAGATTTTAGTTAAAAATGTTCGCTTTACAAAATGTATATTAAAAGATTTTCAAGATTTTCAAGATTTTCCGAAAATGGCAGATCTACAAGCTCATAGCCAACCGATGTCATACACACGCGCACACACAGTGAACACACTCACATACACAATGATTTAATTTCCTTTAATCATTTTCCACAACTTTGCAGCAGGATATAAAAAGATGTTAGTTTGCTCATGGGGGTAGAAGAGGTAACCCAACTCGGCCATTTGTCTAATCTGGAATTAATGGTGAAAATCTTCAGGGAGAGCAGAGAATGGAATTCTGGGCAGAGCTGCCAGGTGCTCTCTCTCTCTCTGTGTGTGTGTGTGTGTGTGTGTGTGTGTGTGTGTGTGTGTGTGTGTGTGTGTGTGTGTGTGTGTGTGTGTGTGTGTGTGTGTGTGTGTGTGTGTGTGTGTGTGTGTGTGTGTGTGTGTGTGTGTGTGTGTGTGTGTGTGTGTTCTATTTGCTAATCACACCATTATTTGTTCCTCCCCATTTCATCTCCCTAGCTAGATTAGTTTCTCATGTGCTCCAGTGATTGTCACTTGCTGGCAGCATATGCCACATATATACACAATTGGCCTGCTTGACAGGGAATATAAAAGGGAGGTTTTGTTTTGTGGGGATTAAATTGTCTAAAATGAAGGAATAATAATCACCCCGTAGTCCTGGGTGTATGGTGTCTATGCTTTAGATTGTGTTCCTTTTAGCCGTTGTGAATTAATCCCTTTGCCAATAGCCGTCTATAATGAGATTTCACGTAGAGCTTCTGTCGGGGCTGTTGCAATGAAAACAACACTGCTGAGTCAGGTCGACAATGAGTGATGGAGAATGGTTTAAGCTTAAAGAAACGTCATTGTAAATGGCAAGATGAGGACGTTAACTGAACATCAATATAAATAAAAGATTAGTGTGAACCTTCCAATACACAACAGCGCTGTCTTTCTGTACTAAGCAAAGAGTGAAGTATAAATTGTTGTAAAGAGAGAAGGAAGGACAGAGGCAGCTGAATAGTAGACAAGAGTAGGTGTGTCCAGTGGGTGAATAGTAGATGGTACAGGACAGGTGTGTTCAGTTTGTGAATGGTTGCAACCGAAGGTCGCAGTATACCATGAGAAATGTCGTAGCTTGTCCGTCCTTCCGTAAAGGAAGTGATGTCACGTGACATCACCTCACCAAAGATCTAGTCTTGCGTGGCCAGACTGTTGCCTCCACGATTTGGTCAAATGCTCCCGGCATACAGTCTGGCAGACGGAAATAGAAACGATGAGTGCGAGATAAAGCGGAAGTGAAGCCCCCACGTCACTTCCGTTTCAGTCTCACATCACACATATTTATCATTATATAAATAAAAATCATATAAGCATGTTTAGCTTGCTGCTTAGCAGAAATGACATTTTAAAATATATTTTTTTGAAAGGTAATGCCCGTTTTCGATACTCGCCGTTCGGGAGCTGCTGTTCCAGACTCTATGTAGCATTCAGAGATTGTGGAATAGTTGTCTGGCTACGCGAGACCAAAGATCAAACCCTGGATATTCATACTGTCACTGTGACATCACAGGTGATATCACAGTGACAGTCCATATATGGGTATCCCTTTTATGCCCATATATGAAGATCCATGATGTCATGGATATATCACTGGCCAGATGACAAAGGCATGGCCCATATCTGTGTGGCTGGTTCAGATAGGGATCTCCATGTATGGGCATAAATTATATTGTATGTATATGGATACATATTATTGCGACCGTCAGGGAGCAGTTTACTATGAAAACCTCCACCGGCCGTCGGTCGGTCGGTCGGTCGGTCGGTCACACGTCACACGTCACACCTTTGCCCTGCTCATATCTCCGCATCAGTATATAGGGCTTGTTTGTTTATTGTATGACATCACGCCACATCATCAGCTGTGGACTCTGTGATGTCATCGTATCGCATCAGTATATAGGGCTTGTTTGTTTATTGTATGACATCACGCCACATCATCAGCTGTGGACTCTGTGATGTCATCGTATCTCCATATATGGCCATCTCCGTATATGGAGATATAAGTCGTCCATGCCCAAGTATGGGCTGGTGAGGTCAGACTTTGTGTGATGCGTAGGTTATCTCCATATATGGAGATTCAACATTCCAGGCAATGCTCTCTTCCCTGGTGAGAATTGCCCCTTTATATAGGGCTTGTTTGTGTATTGTATGACATCACGCCACATCATCAGCTGTGGACTCTGTGATGTCATCGTATCTCCATATATGGCCATCTCCGTATATGGAGATATAAGTCGTCCATGCCCAAGTATGGGCTGGTGAGGTCAGACTTTGTGTGATGCGTAGGTTATCTCCATATATGGAGATTCAACATTCCAGGTGTAACTATGGCTGCCCGTATGACGTGAGAGGTGGAGGTTGTGATATTTGTGGAGATAAGCGGTCGCTTATCTCCCGATTAGGGAGTCTTACTGGTTAATAAAGGATAAAATAAAAATAAAAAGTCCATAAATGGTCATTCCCAGAAACAAAATCCCTTTTATGCCCATATATGGAGATTTCTGATGTCATCAATCCCAGGCCGAAAACGTTAATGGATGGTTATGGATATATATTAATAAAGGATAAAATAAATAAAATGTCCATATTCAGTATGGGCATTCCCAGATGATGCCCTGTTAGGGTACCCCCTTATGCCCATATATGGAGATCCCCAGGCATCAAACCCAGGCCCTAACTCACCAAGGCCCTGCTTGGCTTTATTAATTAACATACGTTTTATGCCCATATATGGAGATTCCTATATTATCAATATTAAGGACATTATTATATACATCACTGGCCAGATGGCCAAGAATTGGCGCGACCTCGGTCGCATGTCACCCTGAGGTGTCTTACTAGTAGACTGTACATACAGGTGTGTTCGTGGGTGAAAACCATAGCAGGCTGGCTGCTGCACATGTGCACAGCCCCCCACACACACTTTAGGACGTGTATTCTGTGTTGCTAGAATCAGAATGAGGAAATATGACCTGGGGCTTTGTTTTAATTGTTCTTTTTTATGGTAGGCAGTAATACAATGTAACCAATTTGCGCAAGGATTCCAAAATGGGTTTTCCTGCTTTTTTCAGACAGTTGTTTAAAATAAACGTTTTAATGATCCTCAGAGCTCTGCATTATTTCACCTACTTTCCCATAGACCAGTTTAAATATATTGATGTATCCAAACATCTTGGGTAGTGTTCTAAACGTATGTTCTAAATATAATTTTCAAACTGACTACTGACGCAATTGGCTGCTGACTTCATTGGATCATTGGCTAAATTGGTCAATTCTACAAAAGCCTAAGATGTTTATAGAAATATTTTATTTCAAATCTAACTAAAATAATAATAACACATAATACAATGAGCAATGACATCTATCGCTCTTAGACCTTTAAAGGGCCAATATAACATTAAGCCTTAAAAAGCAGTATTCGTCCTGTCAGAGCATGATTGAAGCTCCTACCTGGTAGATATTTTCTTCACCAGAATGGCTTGGTTTCATTCTTGAGATTTAGTGTATTGGGCAAACCTCTAGTACTCTAAAAGGATTAAAGAATATATATAAATTTTGGAAGAACCTCTAGTACTAACAGGGGTCTTCAATGTTTTCATGCCAAGGACCCCTTAGTCGAGAGAGAGATGAGCCAGGGACCCCCCCCCACAACCCAGATACCATATAGTTTAATTGTTTGACATCAGTGTATTTTGGATTCATGTCAATGTGTTTTCAGATATTTAACCACTTGAAATGTCAATACTTAATAAACTTGACCTTTCACTCTGTATTAAGTCTGCTCTTTTTCCCCTCTACACCAAACGTCTTTGCCGAAAATAGCCGATCTACAAGCTCACAACGCCTCACAACGCAAGGCGTTGTGAGCTTGTAGATCTGCTATTTTTGGCTAAAGTTCTCAGACTATGGACGCTAGGGTTCAAGTGGTTAATATAAAATATATATACTGTATATATATATATATATATATCACTCAAAGATTTGGAGGACCCCCTGTAGTAACTCTGAGGACCCCCCCTGTTGAAGACCCCTGCTCTAAAAGTATAAAGAAACATACTTGTCAATTTTAGCTTTAATTTAATTGTGGAATATGTTTTCATGGCATCCAGAATCCAAAGTAATAACTTTGGGGCATGTTTCAGCTTTCATTCGGCTTTCCGCCAGGCTGCCTTGTTCAGCAGACTGATGACAGGCGGTGCTGTAAGACTGGTCTCAGAACCTTTGCTCTTCCTTGTACCTACCTGTAGAATAGAATAGATTATACCAGGGAAAAACTTTTGACAGATCTGTCAAAAAGATAAAACACAAAACAAGCTAGAGAGCTTATTTCCATTGTCGTCCTGTGACTATTAGTGTATGTGTGAACTGAGGGCCATGCTAAAACTAAATCAATAAATGCATTTATACAATTTCCGATGTACTAGACCAGGGTTCCAAACGTTTTAGCTCAAGACCCAAAGGAGAGATTAGACGTTTGACCGGGGCTGATTTCACTACTTATTAAACCCTTTTTAAAATGTATTTATGGACATTATTAGATTTCTTTATTTTATTTATGAAATACTTTTGGAAAAATACTGTTTTTAATTGATGAAACATTGTTACTAATTTTGTTTAAACCTTTTTTTAAAGGAGTAGTTCACCCCCCAAATTCTCAGGATGTGGTTCCGAGGACCCAATATGCAGTACGACACAAGCAGGATTCAAAGTTTAAATACATTTATTTCCACAACTGAGGAATAATACAGATGGCTTGGCTTGTAGCCTACACTCAGACTGAACACACTGACGTTACGACCTGACAAGGAACTGAAGACACAGGGGTACATAGACAAGGTCTAACTAGACAAAGGCCACAACCTGAATCCGTCTGAACACAGGAGTGACAAGACAGGTAACAGCAGACAGGAAACATGGGAACAATACTACAAAGTAAGATGCAAAATAACAAGGCACAACACTACTTAAGACTAAATACAGAACAATACTGAAACTGCAGACACGTGTCAGACAATACAGAATAACTGAACCTCCTAATAAATCTGAAATCTAAATAAGGACAATCAATGTCCAAAGTCCGTGATAACTCCATAACATAGGCTACTGAATGACAAACATATCATAATATGTCCAAATATGTGGACAGTCGTCAGAAACATAAGTCCAATACATAATACTGACTATATTTCTTCCTCATAATATATATATTTTTATGTAGGAAACAGGATTGTTACTCGCAACCCATAAGAAATTGTCCTGTGAGCCAAATATGAGACCCGACCCACTGTTTGGGAAACAGTGTAGACAACTGAAATAGAAACACAATGTGGGTACAACTCAACTAATTGATGGTTATAATTAAATCCTTTTCAGCCATCTCTTTGGGCTTGATGTTAACAATGGGCTTGCAGATATCCCGTTCCACATAATTGCTTCAGAGTATACAAGTCCAAGAAGAGAGTATAACATTGTGATGATCTCTTCTCCACTTGAGGCTAATACAATGAACAGGGATGAGATTCCGATTACTTGTACTGTACAGTGTATTCTTTATTTTATTGCTGATATGGTGTTGAGCTGCCAAAGATTGTAGCTGTGACCACTAGAGGGTGCAAAATCGCCAATGACATGACAATATACAGTCAACTTTTCCCCCCATTTTCTTTTTCATACGATCCACAAAATTGAACAAATTGAGTCCATTGAGATATGAGGTTCCGTAACCCAGCAGCAACCGTAATCCATGTATCGTCTGCCATTGCTCCTGAAGTAATTCACTGTGGAGGTTTGCCCTATACTGTATACTGTATGTGCTAGTATTTGAGATAGTGTTGCTCCCCCAATGCTCCGTGCCCTGTGTGTTTTGTTACTAGAGAGAGTGAGAGAGAGAGAGAGAGAGAGAGAGAGAGAGAAATGCAACAAGGATTATACCTTGCAGTATCCCCCAAGGGAAATTAACTTCATAATTTCAGCCCCCCTCAAATATTGACAAAACAAAGTTCTTTTTAGGCTACGTCAAGGTCTTCCAAATGATTCCTCTCAGGAGCAGAAACAATACCCATTGTGTAATGAGATGGACACGGTTCCTTATCAGAATGATCTGGTTCTATTTTCTAATCTTCAAATCAAAATCAAATCAAGCTTTATTTATATAGTACATTTACAACGACCAAAGTGCTAGATGGCATCAACAAAGCAGGCCTGTGCAACAACATAGTCACGGGAGATGCTTGTATACCAGTATATGCTATTTTTGATTAACCAAAGTATAAAAGGATGGTTAGTATGGTTAAAATCTATAATGATTTAGGGCCGATGCATACTCCACTTAGAGCCGAGTTTAATTCGTTTCGGTTTGGGGTGTCACAACATCTGGGCAGCACCGAACAGCCCACAATGAATGACGTCATATTGTAGTTTGGACAGAGCCGAACTTATTAAACTCGGCTCTAAATTAAAGTGAGTATGCATCGGCCCATAGATGCTTTCCGGTCTTAATGGGTTAAACAAATCAATACTCTGAGCACTTCTAATGGGAAGGGGTAGGCTGTTCCTGAGCCTGGGGGCAGCAGCGGCAAAGGCACGCTCTCCCCAGGTTAACAAGAATGCTAAATTGCCCACGTCTGTATGTGAATGTGTGTAGTAAGACACAAATCTAAGGCTTGATGGCAGATGTGTAGTGTGGATTGATCAGCTTCCTCCATTTCATTATTTCCTTCTGGAAATACCCAAGTTATTACTCTGACCTTGCTGAGGGGAATGGGAAATGGTATCCTATACAATACTTTATACAAAGCTTACAGAAACATAAGAAAACATAGAAATTATTGAGGAACCAGAATTATTAAAATATTTTTACTCCTACACACCCATAAAAGTTTTAACAATACACAAACCATGAACTAGTTACTAGTTTGATCACTAGATTAAAATAATGTATGTTTATTTTGCATACTAAGAAGTTTAAAAGGAAGGAAAACAAGGGAGTCGAGTGCCATATAGTAGCCATGTTCGATTCTGCTTCGATTCAACCTCTTGTCATCGTAAATAGATCTAGAGCCCTGCTGCCGCAGGCGAGCGGAGGGGAAGCCACAGACACAGCTAGTATGAGAGAAGATGTGTGGCCAATTGCATTTTAGGAAAGTAAAAAAAAACGGCCAACCTAAAAGTACTCAGAACTTTACAACCTTAAATATTTTGTCTTGGAATGTACTCAAGTAAGAGTAATAAGTATCAAAACATTTTAATACTCAAGTAAAGTACAGATCCTCAAAATATGTACTTGCATACAGTACACAAGTACATTTACTCTGTTACTGTCCACTACTGATTAAAGTACTTGGGCCCTATCTTCCGCAAAGCCGCGCTGGGTGCAGCGCAACTATTGGTATTAACGCAGTTTGTCATTTTTAGACCCAGTGCCCACATTGTCTAATTACCAAATTATCTTGTGCCTATTTGGCGTTCATGGGCGCGTTGGTCTTAAAAGGTGGTGTGGTCTCACGTGATCAGGGTGCACTGCTATGTGCACAGACATCGCACTCTCAGTCTCATCTCTAGCACACCGATGGCGCAGATATTTCTGTATACAGACAGCACATTATTGGAATTAATATGTGCCTACTACTGTAGGTGGTTCACAAAGCTTGTGTAAAGACCGTGCTAAGCACTTCCTTTAACATTTTATAGGCATAGGATCTAATTGACAGGTGGAGGTTTTCTAATAATTATGTGAGAAAAAAACAAGTTTAAGTAGGCAACTTTTCTGATGATCTGTACTTTACTTGAGCGAGACAGCAATACAATTTAAAACGGTAATTACATTTCCCCTTGCCTCTTCAAAGTAGGTTGCACATTACATTGGCATTCTAATCCAATGAATAAATCCCTGCAGGGGCGGCAAAGAAAATACAAAATGTGGGCAAATTATTAATGCTGTAAGCATACATGTTCTGGTCAGTGTTATTGCTACAGTACCAAGGAAGATTGCAGCAGCCGCAGCAGATCTCCTCGAATTTATATTATATTTTGAATTTATACTAGCTCACTGAAAATAGGCAATCTACAAGCTCACAAGTTTGTTGGAGACCCACCACGTTGTGAGCTTGTAGATCGGCTATTTTTTGCGTCCTAGTCTGGAGTCTGGAGACTTGACGACCATCGCCAGCTTTTTTTTACATTACTGTCTTAATTGAAATCCAGACTACTGATGGATCATTTCACCAGGATGAAATATAGATGGCAGACGCAATATTATGTGCAATATACTTTTATGCTTTTCATGTATTTTTAATCATATATTTATTGCATAATGTCTTTCATGATGAGGGCAACTGTAATTCCCCTGGCACTCAATAAAGGAAAGTAGGCTAGGATATTTGTATTCTACTATTCTGTTCTATTCTATTCACATCTATCTCTCCTACCTCGGTCTCATCAGGCAAGTTTAAGGGGCTTAGATCAAGACGGTCTGGCAAACCGTTCCAATGCACAAGGCGATGCTGAGCCTGGTTCCATCCAGTTTAATAACCAGTAAGACTCCCTAATCGGGAGATAAGCGACCGTAAGGTCGTAGCGTGATTTTAGGGCAAAATGTGTAGGAGCAGTGTCCAAAAATGTGTTTGAAAAAATCGGCCTGATGGTGGCGCTATATGGGACAGATCCATGTTGATGAGATGAGTGTAGACATACTGTGTAGCGATTTGCATGATTTTAGGGCAAAATGTGTAGGAGTAGTGTCCAAAAATGTGTTTTAAAAAATCGACCTGAAGGTGGCCCTAAATGGGACAGATCCATGTTGATGACATGAGTGTAGAGCAAGTGTGTACCGATTTGCATGATTTTAGGGCAAAATTTGTAGGAGCAGTGTCCAAAAATATGTTTTGCAAGAATCGGTCTCATGGTGGCGCTATAAGAGGGCCATGTGAGAATTGATGGATGTAGGTTGTGGTTTGGCAGGCAAGGAGTGTGTGCAAAATTTGGCATGGATCGGGGCAACAGTTGCGGAGATATGAGCAGGGCAAAAGTGTGATGTGTGACGTGTGACAGACTGACGGACGGACTGACGGACGGATAGCTGGTCGAGGTTTTGATAGTAACCTGACGGTCGCAATAATTACACAGTATCATCATTGCTATACCAACATTTATTACACCGACCTGGATTTCCCCACGACAATCAATGGTCTATCAATATGGACCCATGCATCCATAACCTTCTGTTTAAAATAACCATCAAACAAGTAACTTTTAGTTTTAATCAACTAACCAAAGTCAACCAACTTATGTCCAGCCGCGCAGGGGGGAGAACATTCTCTCTGTTGGTAGGTAGGTAGGTAGGTAGGTAGGTAGGTAGGTAGGTAGGTAGGTAGGTAGGTAGGTAGGTAGGTGTCCTTATGGAAATTCTTTTTGCAACATGCAGCCATCAGGATACAATAAAATCACAATAATACACAAACAGGTAATATCGGATATCCTACATGTGATATTATAATGGGTGGATTATATTTTACGAGAATAATTTTCGAGCGAGATCTCTGCTTTTATTCAAGTGTCACTTTCAGGTACTTTATGCCACCCAGTAATGCTATGCTTTAGTGGCAATTATAAGGCATATATTTAGCACCCAGCAATTGTAGAGAACTGAAGATGAATGAAGCATATGAGGTTGAGAAGTGAGTTTTGAACTTTAAAAAATAAGCTCCTAAATAAAAGAGAGGGAACTAAATTATAGATGATACGGTTTTCAGTGCCTGGTAAAGAAATAATGCTGTTGGAGGCATCGCAAAAAAGTTGAATAATACAGAACATTCAACCTCATCTAACATAAATATGCACTGGATCAGTGATCATCATGACTTCACAGGGCCTTTCTGCTAGCAGAGCCTGTGTAAAATCTGAGACGACCATGCCAGTGTTGCAAATCCAATCTCATCATGTATGTACATTTATTTCCTAATACTTATGCCTCCTGTTAAGTGTTTCCCACAACTTGTGAACCACTTTAATTTCTGATGTCATATAATGCTCTCTCAGCTGTGTTCAACATATCCTCAACAGTCTGCAAATCCTATAATGCAGGGGTATTCCATCATTGCACTTTTACTGTCAGTATTCGCCTAGTATATGACTTCTCACATCACGTGCATGTGGAGAAGTCTGGGGAAACGGTGGCAGCAGAAGATGACAAGTTACCCAGCAATAAAGCCTACTTTAAGATTAGCTTCTGGCTTGCATGGTTCACAAAAGCAGATGTGCCAAAGCTGTCCCCGTCAGCATTTATGATCCATGCAGATCCAGAGTAACTATTACAATTCCTACATGCCGCTTCCAAGCAAATTTTCCGTCTTTGGGTTAGGTGCCAGTAGTGATAGTCTTACAACACTTGCTGAGATAAAGAGTTTTCAGAAGAGCTGTTCGAGTATGAGGCAGCAGAGGGTGCACATCTATGATTACCATCTCTGTACCTGTAATCATTGAGTTGGGAATAAAATGACTGAAAGGAAAATACAAGTTGAATATTTACTGAGGGCATTTTTCATATTGGTTGTAATGTCCTTAATGTCTGACATAATAAGATCACCGAACCAAAGTGTCACACATGATTAATTCATAATCCAAGTGTAAAATCCAAAGACTTATTGATCCTTTTTGTGTTCAAATCAATAATTATGAATGGTCATTTGGCAGGCACATGTTCTAAGACTGACATAGATCTATTTTATTGTCATAGATATAATGAGTATTTTGTGCATGAGACTGTTGAGAAGTGACTGTTAAATTGGCAAAGTTATCATAGATTACTTATTGCGACCGTTAGGTTGCAGTTACTATCAAAACCTCCACCGGCTGTCTGTCAGTCCCTCCATCAGTGAGTCTGTCAGTCACGTCACGTCACAAATTTGGCCCTACTCTTATCTCCAGCACCGTTGCCCCTATCCATGCCTAACTTTGCTCACACACTCCTTGGCTGGCAAATCACAACCTCCGCCCCTGATTTCTCAAATACCCCTGTTCTAGCGCCACCATCAGGCTGCATTTTGCTGACAACATTAATGGACACTGCCCCTACAGATATTGCGCAAAGTGGTACACACTATACCGATGCCACTAACGGGCCAATTTGTGTATACATGCGAACTGACAGTCGCTTATCTCCCGATTAGGGATTCTTACTGGTTTCCATTATATTGAACTACAAAAGAAAGGCAAAAAAAGCTAACCAAGCTGACCACTTAAATAAAATACAATTGTATTGCCTGTTGTCTTCTGTTAAATTAGTTGTTAAATAGAATATCCCAGTTATTAGGAGAAACACATTCCATAATCAAGAGAACACTGTCTAAATAGGTAGTGTAGTAATAATTCAACATGAAATCCATCGTCCACAGAAGATAACAATGTGATCTCAAATACTATCAACCAAATGTTTGACATCAGTTAAATGCACCTTTAAAGACATCTGAGATAAATATGACATACAGTATGAACTCAATAGCCTACATTGTTGTAAAGATGGTTTATTAATAATGGAACAAAACTAATTCTATTGAGGCAGCAGCCAACTTTCAGAACAACATCCATCCTCTCTGACTGATACTGTAAAAGACGCCTTTTGGCAATGTAACATCATTCACTTCATCTTGCTGTGGATGCAATACTCTGGTGTAGGTTCGGCCTATAAACACACGCACGCGCGCACGCACGCACGCACGCACACACACACCGTCTCTGAATTTGATACTCTGTTGTTCACTTTATATGGGCAAGGTATCTTGCTCCCCACCTTAACACTTAATTATGATTGCATATACTGTACTGTATCACTGTATACAATTACAGACTGTATGCTTTAAACAGCTGAGGGGTGATGCTAGATTTTCAGGTCAGAATGCTGCTCACTCAGTCACCTCCCACTTTGGCAGAAGCTTCATGTCATCCATATTTTACAGCTCATGTTCCAGGCAGTAGCCAGACTGGCTGGGCTGTTAAGACCTCGTTACAATCATCTTGACACCTCAACTACATCAAATCTGTAGTTTTTGTGCTGCGCATTGGAGTAGACACAAATTAAACATCAGCCGGCTTGTTTTTGTCTTCAATCTTCACCCTTGTTTGGAATGACAATAGCCTCGCTGCATTGTAGCTTACACATGAACACACACTACAGTGGAGTGGATGAGAACAGGCAGCCATATAGTGCATACTCCTGCTGTGTGCTGTAAGAAGAAAATAACAACACTCACTCAGAGGGGACATATCATTACAATTGATTGACTTTGTTTATGGAGTTCAGTGGATTCCTCTGCGGGCTGCATCCCCGATGATTGAGGTCTGGAAGCTCATCTTTCACCCTCATCAGACAGATTTCTAATCAGCTCCAATCGACTGTTCCTGCAGGCGCCTGCCGCCTGGCAGAGAACACGGTTTTGTGTTAGAGTTCAGATGGATAAAATAACACTGGACTTATTTGTGGTTAAGTCAATTGCTCAGTTCATGACTCTTAAAATGATCAAGCAGAGCTTAGTACTCTTGTGTGCACCAGATAAGTGTGCTGGTGGTAGCTAGTGTTAATGGAGGAAAGCATTTATGGCTTAGGAATGCATTGAGGCATGCAATAGTATAATATATACTGTTAAATGTCAGACTATACTATATGCACGGTTTGGAATGAAAACCTTAAGTGCACAGTGTAAAGAAAACATCTTGCTACATAATATTTGATCTATATATTGGTTATAGTATTTCAATTGCTGTTGCTTCCCTAGTCCAAGAGATGGCAGTAAATAGCTTCACGAATACAAGTACAGTCACAAATGCAAGGCTCTGGTCACCTTTAAGTCAGGGGTGATATTGAGCAAATACCCACACATTCTTTTCAGCTATGTTTTCATTTTCCCATTGTTATTCTACTGTTTCTCTGGTGATCTCTATTGGTTTAGCTGCAAAGAGTGCCGACATAATCTCCATCAAGTCATTTCATCACATGCACAAGAACACACAACTAACGCAACACAGCTCTGTGTGTCTTCTACAAAGAAAAAAGTCAGTCAATACCCCAGTTTTTTTTTCTTTTTTTTTTTTAACCCCACATTGTTTTGTGGGCTGGATGTTTCAGAAAATATGCAATCCAGCAAGCCATTTTGATTTGTCTCTCTTGATTATAATTGTATTTATTTATTTAGGCTTTAGTTCTTGACCCTACCACTACTGGTTTTCATTATGTTGCTGTTATAGGATTAATTGATGATTATTACGTTTGCCATGCATCAGTTGAACCCCAAGCCAGTTGCAGTGGTATAAACTAAGTAAAGTTGCTTAAGTACTGTACTTGAGTACCATTTTGAGGTATTTGTACTTTACTTGAGTATGTCCAATTCCCAATACTTTTACTTCTACTCCATTACATCTCAGAGGCAAATATTGTACTTGGGTCTAAAGTGGCTTTATTTATGTCTGCACTGTAGGTTATTTCCTTCAAATGTTAGTCTTTTTTATTGATTCCAATTTCTGGTTTGGGGTCAGGATATGTGTAAGAAAGGGTTAAAAATGAGGCCTATGGGACATTATTTCAGCCTGTTACCGGGCAGAATCGTAAAATGCACACGTAAAGGATTGTGAAAAAAACTGTTTGTGGGAAAGAATCCACCCTATGTGCATGGACCCCTCTTTCCATCTATCTAGATCTAGACTAATTAGTCTAGATCAACATCTTCAGTAGACCAGTGCCTAGTACTACCTATACTGTTGGTTTTTGCCGCTTTAAACTCTCAAATTGACATTCTTCTTTGTGATAAGATGTTTACTACTTAAATATCCCTCTATGTTGTGGTCAACTAACTGTTCTTGCTGATAGTCTAATCACGTCCTGCATTGAGATTCTCTGTCGGCTGAGGAAGACCTTTTTTTCCCCTTCTCTAACACACGTTAATGCACAAGGCATCACGGCCATTGAATGTGTGCTTTCAACCACAATTTCTGGCCCTGTGTGTTCACTGATGTCTTTCCCATAGATCGAAATGCAAATGTCACTTTAATTACCCGTTCCCGTTGAAACACTAGCCATTGAGTAGTTGTTGTTGTGACTGAAGCTCCTGCCACCGTGCCCTAATGAACTGTCTTTCATAGTCACTAGTTGGATCCATTTCTCTTGCCATCTTGATTCGAGATCGGGGTCAACTGGGTATGCCCAGCATTGTTATACTTGCCCCGGACCATGATATGATGTTAACTGCTTCATTGTATTGAAGCATTTGCATGTTTCTCCACTCACTTATTCAGTTTTTGAGCAGTGGTCACTGGTCAGACCGTCTATGCGTGACTGCGTGTGTATGTTAGTTTGTCAGTTTTTGTTAGTTTGTAACTTTGTAGCATGAGCTGCAATACCGCTGGGTGACCAGTGGCGCTGTTGTCTCGCACGCGCGCGCACACACACACACACACACACACACACACACACACACACACACACACACACACACACACACACACACACACAGGGTATAGCTCAAGGCTGCTCACATCCACCGCTCACTTCAAACTTGCTTAGATTTTTTCCTTAAATAGCCCTTACCCGTTCAAAGATATGAGCTCCAAAATGATGTGCAATGTGTGGGTTATGGGATGTGCACTGTGCACACAGTATATGAGGGATGGAAAGTAACTTTAACTGGTGCTTGCATGATGTAGGAGCATCAATGTAAGATACCCGTTTTGTTTAATGGCTACAGAGATACTGTTCCCCAGCCCGCCCGCCCACCCGCCCGCCTGCGCACACACCCGCCTGCCTGCACACACACACACACACACACACACACACACACACACACACACACACACACACACACACACACAGAGCTGGTTAAACATGTTGCCTCATGCTAGATGCAGAATAGACATGCCTCAAGCTAGATGCAGAACAGATAGTAGATACACCATAAAAATGCGAATATACAGCATACGATTTGTGAAAGTGACAAACGGGCTTCACAGTTATGTCAGGTGTGTTCATATGCTGATGGTGATGCGATTTCAGGTCAATTGCTCCAGCCACCGAGGAGAAACGCTGTTTCATACAGACAGACACTCACTCAGACAGACATTCGCAAAATTATAGTATAGATGTGTGTGTGTGTGTGTGTGTGTGTGTGTGTGTGTGTGTGTGTGTGTGTGTGTGTGTGTGTGTGTGTGTGTGTGTGTGTGTGTGTGTGTGTGTGTGTGTGTGTGTGTGTGTGTGTGTGTGTGTGTGTGTGTGTGTGTGTGTGTGTGTGTGTGTGTGGACGGGTGGAGATCCATCTCGAAACAGTTTGAATATTGTGTAAAAGTACATTTTCTTCAAACTTTCATATATTTCTTGAAACTTATATTCTAGATACATTGGTCATTCAGTGAATTATTCCAAACCTTTTGTTGTTAAAACTTTGCATTTTTATGGCATACAGCTCATGAATATCAAAAGTCCATATTACAATATTACACGAGACCATTCAAAACAAGGATTTAGAATAGAAATGTCAACCTTCTGAAGTCAGAGTTGCTTGAAGTCCAGTGGGAAGTTTGCAATGATTTTTTACACAATATTCTAATTTTTCGAGAAGGATCTGTACTGTATGTACAGTCTTATCACACAGTAAATATATGAATGCCGATCTATTGCCAATGAATATTTTATGTGAATGGATAATACATTACATCTCAACAATGAGAGTGAGGATAGATATACAGTATTATGCTAGTATATCATCGTTGTCGAGCGGAAACCTCGTATCTCCAAGTATCAAATTTGTACGTTCTTTCATAAAGTAAAGCCCCACTTCATCATACAAGGCGGTCGCACAAAAGTAGTGAAAACAGCTGATCTACAAGCACACAACGCCTCGCGGTGCGAGGCGTTGTGTGCTTGTAGATCGGCTGTTTTCACTAGTTTAAATCATTTTAAAAATGATAAATACAAAACAAACGGTTTTTGGACATACAAGGTTTCCACCCGACAACGACGATATAGTGTATAGATAGAAAACGCTTTTGGGCATAGAACATGAATAGGGTTCTGATGCCGTCTACACAGGCAGCGTGTTTGCAGCTAAAAATATCTTCCTCAGGCATTTGTGTCACTAGAAATGGCAAACTTAAGTATGACGTCAGCATAAACACTCTGACAGTGACAGCCCATTGACAATACGGAAATATTACTTATTGTCTAATTAATTGTCTTATTGTGGAGTCTTATTGTCTTATTGTGGAGACTGTCTTATTGTGGAGACCTGCGCTCGGTCTCCACCAGGTGTGGAATGTTGTGGGTGTGCATTGGTTGGTATTGAGTGAGGTAGGTGCTCATTAATCTCTCAAGACAGACTCTGTTAGCTACGCATGATGAAGAGGAACAAACAGAGTGGGCGTTCCCTTTTATTTGATGATGGTTAGCCAGACTAGGTGCTCATTGATGTGTGTAAAATAAAATGGTTGTGTGGCAAGAAAAAGTGTGATTGTTAAAGGGGAAGACCACCCATTTTCAATATTGAAATATGTCATTAATATACAAGTTGTGTGGAAATAGAAAAAATTGTAATTGTAAAGTACAATGTGTGATGTCATCAAGTTGTACTTTACAATACAAACCCCAAAATCAATCCTCCAGTTCTAGGCAACACAGAAGGGGGGGGGGGCTTTTTTTCTATTTCCACACAACTCCTCTAAGGTATATTAATGACACAGTTCAATATTGAAAATGAGTGGTCTTCCCCTTTAAGGTGTTTGTTTAGATTGATGTGATTGGTGTTGGGTGAAAAGCAATCAAGGTGGGTGGACAACTTTGCTGTCATACAGAAAACAGTAAAGTTATATGGCAAACAATGGTGTTCTGTCAGTAATATTTCAACTTAAAAGAGACTTCACCACACAAAATAAATGCAATGATATTTATTTCAAAAAGTTTACGAGTGAATAGAATTAAATATGAAGGGGTTTTATGAGGACAGTGGCCATTGTTCTGTACATTGGATGCTGAAGAAACAACACAGCTATCTAGAAGCAACATTCCTTGCCACTTGGCAGGTCACACGTGTGTGTGTGTGTGTGTGTGTGTGTGTGTGTGTGTGTGTGTGTGTGTGTGTGTGTGTGTGTGTGTGTGTGTGTGTGTGTGTGTGTGTGTGTGTGAGTGTGAGTGACACAGAGAGACAGAGATAAAGAAAGCAAGATATACAGAGGAAGACAGTGATGGATGACAAACGGTACAATGACTTATAGCAAAGCAAATGTCAAATGGACAGTTGTTCATTACTTACAATATAATATGATAAAGTACTAAGGCATTTGTGTGAAGTTTTGACAATGTGTAGAAGTATATAGTAAAAAAAATGTTTTGCAAAGATCTGCCTCCTTGTTGTGCTATAACAGGGAAATGTGAAAACAGGACCATTTCTTCCACAGCCTAGTGGAAATACGCTTCGTGTTTTGAGGCACAAAACAGAACAACATGCAAACTTTGGAACCAATGTGAGCTAATTAGGATAGGGTGACCATATTTTCAGCCACTCAAACTGGGACGCGAAACACTGTTGCCTAAAACCGGGACCCTAAAAGCAATGCGCACGTCACCGCGCACGCGTGTGCCCATTCTCTAACGTTCGTGCACGCGCACACACGCACCGCAAGGTTGCAAACAGGCATTGAGTGATTGACAAACAGGCTCAGTGTTGAATTCAGACACGCAATAAATTTGTTCGTGTTTTATGATGGTTAGGTGAGCATGTTTTTTATGAAAAGAACATGATGAATGTCTATGCAACCACTGAAAACAGCTACTATTATTTTAATTCTGGCGAAAACCGGGACAATTTTGCAGTGAATGTTGAAAACCGGGACATATTAGTGTTTTAGAGATATTTGTCGGGACACCGGGACGCACAGCTTGAAAACGGGACTGTCCCGGGTAAACCGGGACGTCATGGTCACCCTAAATTAGGATAGAATATAAGATATCTGACAAATCCGTCTTGATCACATCACTATAGAGATACTGTTATGTACTGATTTGCGTGATTTTTTGATAATATCTGTAGGAGTATAAATATCAAAGAATGTGTTTTACATAAGTCGGCCTCCTGGTGGCGTATGTGAAAAATGCAGGGCTAAGGTTTTTCCTTGGTTTTATAAAGTTTGACACTGATCGGTGGAGTTATAGGTAAAAACACAAATCGTCCTGTCATTGCGCCACCATGAGGCTGTTTTGAACAACATTTTGAAGTGGGATTTCTTCCTCTGCCTAGTGGGAATGTGCGTGCACAATTTCATCAAAATTGCACAATGTGTTCATGATTTGAGGCATTTTGTTCGAAATGGACCTATCCTGCAAAGTTTGGAGGCCAATCTTAGCCAATCAGGATGTAATATGTAATATGGGACAGATCTGTATTGATCACATGACTCTAGAGATACTGTGTACTGATTTGTGTTATTTTTTCATAAAATCTGAAGGCTGATGTAAAAAATACAGGGAAAGGTTTTTCCTTGGCCTCTAGGGAGTGCACATACAAAGGCTGACACTGATCGGTGGAGTTATAGGAGTTTTGGACGGACAGGGGCGAAAACATAGTATCCCCATGCCTTTTGGCTGGTGGAGACAACAAAGGGCTGCTACAGTAGCACTATACAATGATTATTGTGGCTTAAGACAACAGAAAGGTGCTGCTGAGTTTTTGTCAGCCCTTGCTATTGTTTCTCAGTGATGTCAGCTAACTGCTATCAATTGTTGATGCTGAGACAATATCTATCGAAACCATTCCACACCAGGGTTATGTGCTACCAATGTATAGGCTATAGGGCATGTTGGTTTTTGAGCCATGTCTTTTTACTTTCTACTTTTGATCCGAGGCTATAGTACTTTTAACTGTGATGACAAAGAAAACGCATACTCTACTCTTACAGCCTCAGCCGCTTATATTTTGGGAAGATGTGTTCAAAATGTCTAAATTATTGTGTTTCCTTTGACAGCGGGATATTTGGCTCTTTGGCAATTGTCTTGTGGCAGTAGATAAGTGCTGCTGCTGAGTCCTAACTGAACAGAGAATCCTGCTGCAGGCCAGCAACATTGACATAATTTCAAATTGTATTAAAAAATGTTGGTACTATATTAACCATAGACACTTCATAACGCTCAATGTTCAACTGGAACATCGCCACATTTCTCTCTAATACACTTGTCAAGGTTATTATTGCAACCATACAATACTTATCCGTCATTTGATGCAAGTACAGTACATCTGTATTGTCCTTGAATTTGAATTATGTCGGGCCATTATGCACATTGCAACAGTCTGTATAGAGTGGTACAATATCACTTGACTTATTCATACTATATGAATACTGTATTGAAATGCAGAGATCAGCTGTGTCAGGTATCCCAAACAACAAGATTACTGTAGTTGAAAGGTGCATGCACACACCAGGCAAGCAAACACTGGTATCTGTCAAAGCGTTTGACATTTAATTTGACACCCAGCCGTCCACCATTTATTCACCTCATTCAAAATGCTTCCTCACCCAGGGCTTAATCATATTCATGCACTATAATGAATAGTTTCTATGCTGTTCATTTCCATCCAATCTTCCCTCTCTTCATTCGACCCTGGAATTCTTTCTTTCCTTTTCTTTTTTCTTCCTTTTGTAATATGCTATGTTGTCTATCAGTACTCTAGCTCTAACCACACTTTATTTTAATCTTGCTCAGCACAAACTGACTTTGGAGTGATCAAAAGGATTCATTTGGGCACCAATTTTAGTTGCTGTACGTGTTGTTACTTGGCCCCATCATTTGTAGGCATAGGCTACTGTTGCTTCTAATTGCGAAACTAAAGTCACAATTGTTTAGTTGTAAAAGCCAGTGATATGACTCATTTTGATAACCTATTCAATTCTGCTTGTCTTGTAGAGTTGACATTTCTGATGCCTTGTTCAGTGTAATGATATTACAGGCTAATGCTGTACAGTATTGGTTCTCTAAATGTGATAAACCTACCTGTAAAAATATATATCGGAAACTAATGTTAAATTCCTGTTAGAATAAAAAAAAGACAAGTTGTTCAGTATTTTTGATGAGAAACATTTATTGTATCTCTGAGTTGTTGCTGCAAACAATGCTGTAAACGAGTTCTCAAAAGGACATCATGTTAAAGGACAACTTTGTTTTTTTACAACAAGGGTTCATATTTTAGATTGTAATTAGAGAAAAGAAAAAGTGTGTGTTAAAATGTTTTCATTTGCTTCGTTCTTTTGTTTTATCACATTTACCGTGCTAAAATGTGGGGCATGCGTACGGAACTACGCATGGGGGCATGCGTACAAGTGGCTAAATATGTCTTTTTAGACACAATAGGCCAGCAGTTTCTTTATTGCTATTTACAGTAACACTTCTAGCCCCCATAAGTCACACCCAACCATGAAAGGTTGCGTTGTATCTTGGGAATGGGCTTATTCTGTGTAAAATGACATATTTAGCCACTTGTACGCATGCCCCCAACCACTGAAATAAGAATGTCTAAAACAATAGAAAGAAGTAAATGAAATCAATTTAACACTCATCTTTTACATTCTTTAATTACAATCTAAAATATGAACCCTTGTTGTAAAAAACTAAAGTTGTCCTTTAATACATTTTATACTAAGGTATTGCTTGTCTTGGCCTGAACCTACTTTGCAAAACCTTAAATGCCTCAAATAAAACCATAACCTAGTTGGAGCATCTTAGCTGTCATAAGAACCAAGTCATTTAAGGAGTAGTTCACCCCCATTTTTTGAGCGGTGGTCACAACGCTCCTATACGTGGCCGTGTGTGTGGGTCTGTCTGTCTGTCTGTCTGTCTGTCTGTCTGTCTGTCTGTCTGTATGCGTGTCTGTATGTAGCCTACAGTACCTTTTGTGACCACACATGTTAAGGGAGGGGCGCTGTTGTTCAGGCCAGGCCAGGCCAGACACCCACACCCACACACACACACACACACACACACACACACACAATATATATATATTTGTTTTGCTGTTGCGCAGCCTCCACGACCACCGCTCAGTTCACACAGGTGTGATTTTTTTCTATTGATTACTCACACCATGGAAACTTGAGTTCAAAGATATTTTTTTTGTTTTTTGACAATAATTTGATTACAATAAATGTAACCCATTGATTCCGGATGGGGACCCGAATGCATTTGGGTCCCCATCCGGAATCAATGAGGGTAAATTTACTATAATCAATTTTTTATCCTAGGAATGTGACAAAAACCCAAAAATATGCTGTGTCCATGGTGTGATTAATCAATAGGAAAAAAAAAATCATTTTGGGGGGGAACTACTCCTTTAAAACCCACATTCATACAGTTCTATCCAATCAGTTTATCAATGCACAAACTTGTTGACGAATTATTACTCGTGGCGTGCATCACCGCAGGCCACTTTTCTGCCAGCTGAGTCTTTGTTTTGCATATTTGACACTTACTGTCAGTGCTTGTATTCATATTATTTGCTACCTAATTAAACATGAAGTTGTAGCTTTGACCAAAATGATGGATTAAAACCTTCCTTTTGACCTTGCTGTATGAGGAGGTCAATGGCCTCAGATAGTCCAATACGCTCATCATGCCAAGACAAATACATGTCAGAATAAGCCAGGCCGTTCATCTGTCTTTCTGCCACAATAGCACATTTTACCATGAAAATGATTAATTATGACTGGGCAAAGTTAAGAGAATGCAGACTGAAGAACCCATCAACTCATCACAGGAATGGAGGCCTCATTAGCATTCAACAAGCTTGCATTTCCCCTGCAACACCCACATAGCCTGCCCCATTCAATCCCATCAAATCCTTCTCCATCTAACACCTTACGTGCAGGTGTATCTCACATCCTGAGCAGGTCCAAGTCTATGGGATTACACCCCCACCCCCCAGTTCCAGTGTTCCCCGCCCTCTCATCTCCCATTCTCCCCATGGAGTCATTGCAAATCCCTGTGTGTGCAGGCCTTATGCAAGGGAAGTGATATTGAAATTTAGATGTCGATTAATATGACCAGGGGTCCTTTTGTATGCAAAACAAGGAACACTACAGGTGATTGGTGAATGAAAATGGAAGGAAATTCTGGAGAATGAAGATTCATTTTGCTCGCCACTCAAAACAAACTTGTTGGTTTAAAAAATTGTTCACAGTTTTTTTCCATTCTTATTGTCTCTTTCTTTCTTTTTTGCTATTTTTGCCAGACCCATGAAATGGGTAGGCCTACATAAGCAAATGTCGGTCTGTCCCTTTTCTATATAAAGGGTATATATGATGATGACATGATGATGACATGCCTACAAAAGGCATGATGTCATAAATGATGATGACAGACAGGGGGTCTGGCACAACCAGGTTGACCTGGTCTAGTTTTTCTATACAAAGGCAGGGCCCTTAGCCAATGAGGTGCAATTGAGGTGTGGAAAATCTGGGAGTGGTGTTAGCTGGAGTATTGGTTGAGCTTCACATGACAGTTAGCACGCTGCAGAATATAGTCACGAGCGAGCCCACACTGTTTTGTAGGAACAGTATTTCTAGTTTAGCATAACATTCTAGAATCTCATCCAGATACAATGCTAGCTCTGAGCTAGCTCTGAGTCCATGAGCCTTGGTCTATGACAGTGGCACGTGTCGGAAAGCAGATCTAATTGAGCTCATGTGTGAAAATATACATTTTCATAATGATCACGTTATGACACGTTGTGAGCTTGTAGATCTGCTACTTTCAACAAGCGACAATTAATAACCATCATTCATCTCTTGTTTTTGCCAGACCCATGAAATGGGTAGGCCTACATAAGCAAATGTCGGTCTGTCTGTCTGTCCGGGTTTTCTATATAAAGGGTATATATGATGATGACATGATGATGACATGCCTACAAAAGGCATGATGTCATAAATGATGATGACAGACAGGGGGTCTGGCACAACCAGGTTGACCTGGTCTTGTTTGTTTGTATTACCTACCATGACAAGCTATGGTCCTCACACACACTGATTTACAAAGATTTTGCAATGGAAAGTTGATGGTTGGTATTTACAAAAGCCAGTAGGCAGACTTATTGCCACACATATTTAATATTTTCATGTTTAATATTTTCCAAAATTCTAATAATGGGATTCAATGGGTCTCTGATTGGGCTGAAAATAATTTGTAATCTTAATTTATCTCCACTGCACAGGTGATTAGCCATGAATGTTTTACCAGAGCCCTGTTAGTCAGCAATACCTGCTTCCACCTCTGACGGCGAGGACGTAGGGTTGGATTTTGAGAGGCATTTTTTTTTTCTTTTATGGTGCCTCAGTGGGTCACCAAGTAAGTGCACATACCATATACAGTAAAGAAAGCTCCAGTTCTTGCATGCAGCTGACCCCGGTTTGAATCTGCCCAAGGAACATACTGCATGTGATCATGGTATATGCACTGCTCTGTGAGACACCATGCCAGCCTCTTTTTAATAGATCCTTTTTTGCATATTTTATTAAATACAAATGTTTTGTATTTTTTCTTTGGTTATTGTATTGATTATCAGGTTGGTCCTGACCCCAGGCCCCCCTGTCATGTGCATAAATAAATGCACATGACAGGGGACTCATGGAATAATTTACTGCCCTCCCCTCAGACGCAGCACAAGATGAAGGGTGGATTCTTTCTGGATGTTGTAGTCAGAAAGGGTGCGTCCGTCTTCCAGTTGCTTGCCAGCGAAGATCAGTCTCTGCTGGTCAGGGGGGATTCCTTCCTTGTCTTGGATCTTGGCTTTGACATTCTCAATGTTATCACTTGCCTCAACCTCCAAGGTGATGGTCTTGCCAGTGAGTGTCTTCACAAAAATCTGCATGTTTGCGGAATATCAATCGCTATCGCTATCTATATTTTTATCTTAGTTTCCTAGTATTCTGTTCTCTGCAAACTGCACTGGATGCTTGAACATACCTTCTCTTATATTGACAGTGATGTCACGGTTATGTCACAGTTCACTATGTCACTAAGCTCCAACATCTGGCTTTGTCCGTATGTACACTGGCCGAGCTTCGCGGGACTCTTAATACACTGCTCACTTAACACTGGGTGTGATTTTCACACTACACAGCTGCGTGAGCCACATTTATATAAAACTAGACCAGGTCAACCTGGTTGTGCCAGACCCCCTGTCTGTCATCATCATTTATGACATCATGCCTTTTGTAGGCATGTCATCATGTCATCATCATATATACCCTTTATATAGAAAACCCGGACAGACAGACCGACATTTGCTTATGTAGGCCTACCCATTTCATGGGTCTGGCAACTAGAGGTTTGCGCCCACTTCTCCCGTTTCGTAGTGAAACCTGACCAATCATGGAAAATGGCCAACTTAGTCTGGTCAAAATGACATGTGAAGCTCCACCAATCCACCAATCCTCAAGCTTATCGGACATGCCCTGGCCCCTGGTGCCCTGGTGATATTATGACATCACCCTTTACGTTCATATTGTTTGTGATGACGTCATCACCCGATTGAGCGCCTATTGGGCAGATCTTTAGGCCCATATACTGTATGGTGGTCCATGTTGGAGTGCCCGTTGGGTAGATCTGTATGCCCATACATGGTGTTCCATGCGAGCCCACACTGTTTCGTAGGAACAGTATTTCTAGTATGTTAAAAGTTACCCCCTTTGCTAGATGCCTTTCATTTTCTGGCATATGCAAATCATGATTGCCGTTTCTGAGATACCCATAGGTTTCTATGAAATGGAGAATTGCACACCGTCATTCTTTTCAATTTACAGTACAGGTGCAATCTAATATGTGTCACTATTTTACTATTTGCCTGCTGCTTGTAGCGGGTGAATGTGAGTTCAGGAACGCGACATTGGCGAAGACAGATAAAATATGCATGCTGAGCTTAGCCTTTACAATGTTCACACACACGCACAGGGACAGGGTGAGGGGGGAGCTGAAATTGGTGGAGTCAGAAATGAAATGCAGGGATCAGTGAACGGAGACGATGACTCTCGGGAGGGCCTCCCCTCACGAGACTCATTCTGACACCTTTCACTTCACTTCTAAGGCTGACTATCACATTGAACCTGCACTACCCCCTCGACTCCTTTTATCTCCCCTCGTCTAACAAATGGAAAGGGGTTACGTGGCTGGTGGTAAGGATCAAAACGTTTCTGTATTCTCTATGAGGATAACATCATTGGCGTAACATTTAAAATCCTATCTCAGACTGATGATTTGTTACACTTTGAGTTTTTGTTTGACATTCTTAAAGGTCAGACTAATCCCAGGAAGAATGTGGTTTAGTTGAGGAGACAAGTTAAACTATGGGGAAAGGTTATTTCTAAAACGTACAATGCTATCCGAAAGAGAGTGTCCTTCTGTGATTATATGAACTGTAGTCTTTAATGATAGTGTTCTTTAGCATACACTAGCATACA
Organism: Nannobrachium achirus; assembly: GCF_963921795.1. NCBI lineage: Eukaryota > Metazoa > Chordata > Actinopteri > Myctophiformes > Myctophidae > Nannobrachium > Nannobrachium achirus. Next base: position 15,528,541 of record NC_137826.1, read on the forward strand.
CTTCAGACAGGATCAGTTCCTGTCTAAAATTATAGATTATTAAGTTGCTGGTAGGGATGTCCCGATCGGATCAGGTGATCGGAGAGATCGAGTGATCGGGGTTATTTTCAAAAGATCGGAATCGGGAGAAAGAGATCGGGATTTTCTTTTAATATATCCGTGTTGCATAGAATGGATTCTGTAATTGAAATAAAGAAACTACCTTTGCGAGACAATGTGAATATGTTTTTTTTCTTTTCTTTTTTCTTAATGCATTGGCAAAAGATTGGATTGGGAAAAATCGGTATCTGCAGATACTCAAAAATCAAATGATCGGAATCGGATCGGGAGCAAAAAAACGTGATCGGGACATCCCTAGTTACTGGTGCTTTCTTATGTCAGAGCTGTTGACAGCCAGTTGCCCACATCTCTTGTGCTCTAGAACAGTGGTTCTCAACCTTTTCTGGCCGCAACCCCCAAAATAATCATATTTGAACTGGGGACCTCCAGTTTTTTTGTATAACACGGTTCTATTGTGAAAATAGCAGATCTACATGCTCACAATGCGAGGCGTTGTGAGCATGTAGATCTGCTATTTTCACAATTTCTGCCTCTAGAGGTATTAAAAAGACCTAAATTGTCACTTTAGAAATGTGCAGATACCCTCTATACACTTAGATTTTATGTTGGATTGTTTACTGTTGAGAGAGAAAACAATGTTGCACATTATGTTAATCATCTGGGGACCCCCCAAAATAATTTGGGTCCTGACCCACAGGTTGAGAACCACTGCTCTAGAAATAACTGTTACTGAGTTGTCCACAAATGTAATGATAATCCATATGGCTTGCCTTGGCATGTAGAGCTAAGCAGTATGGTCAAATAATCAATTTTGGGCCACTGCCTCACTTTCTGCTAGGCAGCCTTGCCAGTCCTATTGGGATTTGTCCCTTATTGCTGCAATTGATCTAAGGGATTTCATAGACACATGAGCTTGACTGATGTTGCACTTTACTGAACTTGAGGGCTGTAACGCTTGGCAAAGCTGCTTAATGATTTTTTTCTTTGCATATTTATCTACCCAGTACCCAGATGGTCCTGTTTTTAAAGCAAATATTGATAAAAGTGCATCAATAATGTGATGGTGTCTCAATTGAAGTGATTGACACTATTGGTGAGTGAGTGGAGGGCAGATAAATGAAATATAATTAAGTAGTAAAAGCTAAAGCTTTCTAGCTTGCTAATCTTCAAATTACTAAACCATTCATCGGATATATCACAATCAAACTGTGGTACAAGTCGCTATGTTGTACACGTATTATAATATACTAGAAAGGCTTCGCGCCCTGTGGGCGCTCAGGCAGGACTGCTCTATATTTGATCAACATAAGGGGTTTAGGGGCGCTCAGGCAGGACTGCTCTATATTTGATCAACATAAGGGGTTTAGGGGCGCTCAGGCAGGACTGCTCTATATTTGATCAACATAAGGGTTTAGGTTTTAATTCAGATTAAAATGTTTTCAATACCTTATTGTCAATATCTATCATGAACAAAAAGGCACACTTGGTCGGACACCAATAACTCAGGAAACAGGAACAATTGTGTAAGGTGTCCAGTGTAGTCTGGGCTGACAGTCAATACTTTTGTACTTTTACTGACGTAGCCTATATGTTGAGTTGAGGACTTTTGAGTGGTGTGGGGGTGGGGGGGGGCTGTAGGCAAATTTGCGAGGTTGTTGTATCTAGACTGATTGATTGATTGAAGAGTTTAGCACTGTTTGCAATAGAAGACGCAGTTACAATACACAACATTGGCACACACACACAGTCCCATTTCGCGAGCCACCCGTGGGTCGAGACCCACACAGTACTTGGGAAACAATGCTTAAAACATCATACTCACGCAGCTTTATAGACGCTGTCTGTATCTGTGCTCTCTCTATCTCCGAGGCATGAAGGCACACTCACTCATTCACTCACTCACACACGCGACGCAAGCGAAAAGCGGTTGTCCGTGGTGTAACCTACTTATTATAACTCTATGGGTGTTATCCGTGCCGTGTGGCAAGCGACGTCGCAAATGCATCATCCCAATGAGCAAACCTCCTTTGTTACAGAGGTTGAGTAGGTATCGGCGTTATGTCGCTGTACTGTCTGGTATATAGGTGAAGTGAATGAATAGGCTATCAGCCTCTCACCAAATCCGTCATGTGTGCGCACTATAGCCCATGCAGGGACTCATGGGTTACGCGAGGCTACAGCAAGAGTGGACACTGTCTATTGACAAACTATTGGTCCTGTTTGAGCTACTCTGTTCTGTTGTGCTGGTCTCACTCTGCTCATTGATACTTTTACTTCAGTCTAAAATGTCCACCACTGATTTCACACGTTACGTGTTCACTTTCAACATCAAGGCAAATGAAATGGCAGCTTTTAATCTATGCATAAGGATAACACTTGTCGAGTTACGTTCTAGACTCGCATAGAAACACGACACGGTAACACTTCCCAACTTCAGGTCTCAAGTAAAAGTACAAAAGTATCGCTACCAACGTACCATGCTTGTTATTAACGGACTACACAAACACACGTGTGTCTCGTCAAACATCGCTGTTTTTAGGTGATTCACACATCCAGCATAGAGGTTAATGTTGTACTTGGATCCATTCCACGCGCAATGTGAGTAGTGGGAGAGGGGTAGCCTATATTCCAGCTCACTGTCTCCCTCCCTCCCTCTCCCTCTCCCTCTCTCTCGGAGGAAGGGGGGGGGGGGGGGGCAGTCTCGCTGCGTCGCTGCTTGAGGCTTGAAGCAAACTGTAACCTGATACTTTCGTGACGAAAATTGCGTCTGAGAACTTCCGGGAAAGATATGCTCAGTAAATTTACACATTACTTTTGTACAAAGTGTACATCGTGCAAATACCATAGCTTCAGGAAAGGCAGCTAGGAACATTCGGGTAAAAATGCGCGATTTTTGTGCAAAAGGTGGAGTCTTTGGAAGCAGTGTAAATGTTATTCTATCGCGGAATTGCCTAAAAATAATCGAAAAATAATCGCTGTGAATTAGTAGTAGGGATAAAGATTGTACGGGATAAACGACTCCAAAATTACTTCATATCAATCTTTAAGGTCAGTGTTTCTATGCCTGACATTTCAACACTGGTTTTTTAACACACACATGCTTGTGTAACTGTTGCTTACGTTGTGGTTTCCTGGTCTAGGAACTGAAAACATGAGTCAAGAACATTATAGAAAAACATACATTTGCATTTACACCTGCTGTACAGTATGTCTATAGCTGTGAGAGCACTTCTTGTTACGCTGGTCATTACCAGGCTGGTTGGCCTATAGCTATTCGAATTTGGGGTTTTATAGAATGTTGCACTCATAATATATGTCATTTTTGCCAGAAATGGGCCCTGCCCACTAATTGTTGAAGCCATACAGCATGCATTGCACGCACGCACGCACACACACACACACACACACACACACACACACACACACACACACACACACACACACACACACACACACACACACACACACAGGACAGGGGCACAAACATAGCCTTCGCCCTGGCCTGGCGAAGACAATAAGCAAAGGGGAGCACTACCTTCCTCACGTTAAGTGCCAAAGAATCTCTGGCTGTCTAAAAAGTATCTAAACTTGAGGGACACATTTATCGTCCCTGACAGATTCACGAGTGCAAACATTTTATTGCACAACCCCAGCAATTGGAACAAACAACAACTCTGAAGCTTGCAATCCATAACATAATGAAGAGGCCCTCAAGACCTTTACCTTTTACCATCCCTTCAAAGGATGCTTGGAAGCTATTCATCAATGCCAGTATTACTAAGGAATGTGTATGTGAACGCAGTGTACCAACCTTGAAGGACAGAAGGCAGCCACAGTCTCTAACACGTGGAACAACCGGTGGATTTGGGTTGAACAATATGTTTTTTATCGGTTTGTGTTATCTAAGAAGCGAAAAAGACTGCTGCTGTGGCTCATTAATTCTTTGTAGATTTCTTGACCGTGAAGGAGCACAGAGCTGCATGTTGTGTGGAGATACAGTATATGTGATGCAGATTCTCATCAACTGGAAGTGCAGTTCCACTCTTGCCATGGCTAAGGCTTATCAATATGACTTTTATTGGTGTGGTTGCCTAGAGGGCAACACATTATAGTTCTATTGTAGCTTTATTCTAGATAAACAATCCAGGTAATTTCAATCCAATAGTAAGTCCAATGGGAGCGTGTCACTGTTACTACATGTTACTACATCTTTTCGACACTCAACTCTAACCCTCACCCTACCTTAACCTCCGTGGAGTGAGTCGTTAACCCTCCAGTCGAAATGATGGGCGTTCGCAAAAGCGAGATTTCCCCAAGTCCAATAGGGGTAAGTCAATTGTGTTCAAAGGGGAAATGGTGCTAGCTCGAGGACTGGTTGAGCTTCACATAGCGATTCGGCTATCCAGACAATATATAGGCAACCACACTAGCAATTTCCAATTGCATCTCTCTAGTTCCTGTCATTATTGATGTTTGAGGGCTTCCAATATCCAAAGACAACACGATATGGATACCTCTGCTATAGACTTTGTAAGGTTGAAATTAAGAAAAGAAAAAAAAAACGCAAGAAATCTTCCATTGAGAAATAGGCTATCATACAGGCTAACAGCAATGACAAAACACGGTTATGGTCTATTTGCTCCAAACACTGAATATAGACCGATTTCTCAGAGCGGCAACAATAACTGCGGTGTCAAGCGGCACCTATGTGTGTGTGCGGGTGATTTTTGACACCGCAGCTACACGGCAGCGCTCTGGAAAAGGGTCTATAGAGCAGGGGTGATGCATTATACAGATGAAGAGTTCTAAAGATGATGACAAAAGAGGAAGCTGAGAAATGGTTTGTAAGGCTTAGTCTTCTGCCTTCATCATTACATCGCTGATGCTGTGGCAAATGTGGGGTCACCAAGGAAAATAAACCTACAGTTAGCCATGATGACGGTGGAGCAACAAAAATGTGAGATCCCCATGTGTAAAATCTGCACTTGTGTCAACACACCCATTCTATTACAAACTGATCGTGTTTTCTTTTTTTTTTTCTTAACTGGATGAGAACCCCCCCGCCCCCACCGGTTGAGTCCAGCCGTGCATTATACTTAAGAGCTAATTAGTGAGAACAATGGTTATGCCAGTTCCTTAATCCCTCTTAAAGTAACCCAGTTTATCAGTGCTTTGCCATCCATACAATCATCTTTCTCTAGTGGCATGATGAAGAAAGGAGCTACCTGCAGTGCAGAGATTACTAAAACGTTTTCCCTAAAGTTTTGAAAAGTGTTTTTTATGTCTTTGCGTTGCCTTTCATGGTGTTTGAACCAAGTAAAAAAAAAAAAAAAACCCCTCAATAATACTTATTTTGAATCCACAAATGATAAACTGCTGTACGATATAATAGAGTAGCCCGAATGCAGACAAACAGGAGCACATTTTATTGTGGTATAGAGCCCATATGCCGGGCGGATAGCTTGCACCTGATGGTTAGCCTCTCTCTCGGCTCTCTGCATAGTATTGCGGACACATATCCCATAGCCTGCAGGGTGTGTCTGAGCCTGAAGGTAATACATTCACAAAACTAACATATAATAATAGTTACAGTCAGGTACTTGTATTGGCATCCAGTATGTCGTGTTGATTTGCCCAACATGAGCTGAGCCACTGCCCTTTGAAGTTCATTCCAAAACAAGATATAACCAAGCTTATGTTTTCATAGTTTTGGTACAATAATGATGGTATAATCATCAGCAGCAATTGCACCCATACAGTTTGTCACTAATGTTTTACATTGTTGCAAAATGGTGAAAAATCTAGTCAGACAGACTTTGGTATTTCTTGAGGCAACTTTGTAGAGTACAGGGAGATGCATCTGTAGCAATTTTCGTGTAAATTGTTCTGATAGAGTATAGCAGTTAAACATGTGTCCTTTATTGCCCCCATCAGGCCCTCTGTATGGAGCCATATTTGTTGTGCAATCATTAATGAAAATGTCATGAGGATATCTTCTGTCGGTTGAGTTGTACAGCTGAGTAACACAGAGGACAAAATGGTTGTTTTGTGGGTTGCGCTGAAGGCAGAATCACCCCTGTCCTTCTGCACCGCCACCCCCCAAGCTCCAATGCTTTGGCAGGGATTTGGCAGGGATAACTGTAAAGCCAACAAGATTATAATATGGTAGCAAATGAAAGTACATTTTTAATTGGACACACACCTGTTGTGCATCGAGCTAATCAATGCACACAGGATAAATCGGCCACCCCCACAGCCCAAACACCCAGGGAGAGCCGTTTTGTCCAAACAGTCCATTGCGTCTGCTCTCCCCTGTAGCAGTTTTCTGTATAACAATACTGTTTGTTCCCATTTATACCACGGCAAGGCAAGCAGCACAATTGTGTGATTCTGTAAAGCTCTGGAAATGAAAACTGTGATCTAAGAATCCTACTGTTGTCTGTCACTGCCTACCAAAACTGTTACAGCTAATTCATTCACTACAGTCATGCTACCTCAATGTTTTATCTGCTACTGAGCGCTCGGGTGGCGCAGTGGTTAAGTGCCTAACCACCACTGCAGAGGCTGGGGGTGCGAATCCACCACAGTGCATCCAAGTTTGCCGAGCATCTATATGAACACAATTGTGTTCAGGGGAGGGAGGGTGATATTTATCCCTGCATGTACTCCACAGGCTGGGGAGACACTATCAGCAGGGAGTGTTGGGTGGGAGAAATAGGGCGGAGGCTCTATGGCCTGCCGGTGGGGGCTCCTCACTGGCAGGTGAGTCCGTAGAATACAACAGCAGTGAAAACACACACAAGTGTGGAGAGGAATCAGTTGCCATAACGACTGAATTGGGAGAAAAATAGGGTAAATGGCAATTTAAAAAAATAGTGATACATTCAAGGAACTTCAAGGGTTACCGTCTCTGACCAGGAGTTTAGAGTCTAACTGATGGAAATCATGTTTTTTCAATCCAGTTGGAAAAGGTGTTTTTGTGCTTTCTGCAAAGATATACTGATTAAGCCGCCCAAGATTCTCCATTGTAATTCAACTTTTTGGGGGGCAGAAAAGAACATGCCGGCCACGTCCATTGAAGTTCAATGCTATTTAGACTTTGAAACATGACAAACCTGTTCACCATTAAGGTATACAGAACAGAAACATACTGTATGTTCCCATGTTCAATATAATTGTGAACCCCTGGTTTTGTGTGTGAAAGGAATACACAAGGATGATGTTTGGAGAGCTTGGTCCATGTAGCATCCATTCCTTAATTGTGTATCGTAATCGCCAGAATCTGTTTGTTTGTTTGTTTGTTTGTTTGTCTGTCTGTCTAGTGATAACTCGTATTTGAATCAAACTTGGCAGATCAGTTGGGGGAAGAGATCAAGGTTGAGATCGAGATCACAGTGCAATGTCAACATTGCTATTGCTATGCTATGTAACATGTTTTACATAGCATGTGCCACTGCCACATTTGTAGCATTTACTGTATTTGAATTCCAAGAGATTTTGGTGAAGAATGTTTGTTACAGCTCAAGCAGCATTTCCCCTAAGATGAAGTTGTGGCAGAGGCGCAGAGCCGCAGAATAATGTTTTTAAAACATTTAAAATAAGAAGTCGGTGTCTTTGAGATTGACAGCTGTCACAGAGTCAAGGTGGCCCTGTCGCCCCCGCCTCCAGGCAAAACTCTCTGCGTATGGCAATGCTAGATCATTATTTTTATCCATTATTCTAGGACCACAATGGTCCCCGGGACATTTTTTGTGTTATCCTTTTAGCCTTGATGTCTTACTGCACCGCATGTTGTTCACATTTCTGAAAGTATTTAATACATATACATAAGCAGAAGTGTACACACTACAATACAATCGGAAACAAAATATGTACAGATGAAAAGAGTTTAATCGTTTTCATGCATCAAGGTTACGTGCAGGCAGAGCAGGGATATATATACAATGTTTTTTTAAGGTGGTTGGATTCCATTTGATCTATTCTATCACAGCAGCTCACAAATCTTGCTGCTGTGTTTGCACATTGTTTAACTTCACCCAGCAGGTATGGGAGTTTTTTTTTTTATCATTGGTCATGATGAGGGGGGGGGGGGGGGGTGCTCACTTCACACCTGTCTATGGGAGAAGTGATAACTACCTGCTTCTCTCCAATGTGTCAGGTAGCTTTCTTTCTGCTGTTTTATAATTTGGTTTAGTCCAGTGAATTGTCTGTCTGTTGGCTCTGCTTGTGTTCCTGGACCAGTTGGCTGAGGGGGCATCTCTCTAGAGTTTCTCTGTGTGTGAGTGCCTTGTTATGAAGTGCATCTGGGTCACTTTCTTTTAAGTGGTTATACAATTTGAATGCTCTCTTTTTTTATTTTGATTATGAGAGGGTATCGTCCTAATTCTGCCCTGCATGCATTTGGTGTTTTCAGCTGGATTCTGAGAATTGATTTGCAGGATACTGTGTGCAGGGTCTCTATTTGGTGTTTGCCCCATTTTTCAAGGTCTTGGTTTGCAGATGGTCCCCAGATCTCGCAACCATAGAGGGAAATTGGTATCCATACACCTCGCATTGAGATGCAATAAATGATGACTTGCAATCTGTCTTTTTGGGAGGCGATTTAGTCAGCAGTAATGGAGTGAAGTTGCAGGAGGACCATTTTGTTTGTCTTCTGCAAATGATAATGCTACTGATGAACGTTGGTTTACTTCAATGTCGATATCTTGACCTGAATATGATAACGGCATTCAGCAAATAGATGGACCCCGAACTATTGAGTGTATGCCTGGGCGACTGATCTTCCCCCTTGGGATAATAAAGGTATCCATCTATCTATGCCTGTAAACAGAGAATATTGACAATAATATTCAAACATTTATTGGCAAAACTAACTTGCAGTTGATTTGGAATGTGTGCTCAGAGATAACAAGAACAAGAAAAATGTCAAAGTAAGCGGTAGAAAGATCAAAGAGTGTCCCCCCCTCCTCCCCTTATAACAGGACATGAAGTGTCACAAAGGCCTACTTACAAAATAATATAACTTAAGTTTGTAAAGACAAAAGACAGAGCCGTCTGCCATCGTTAAAAAATAAAATAATATACAAATTCAGGAGCGGCGCTGCACATTATTCTGTAGTAGTGGCACGCCATGTTAAATGCATAGTTCTATAGTGAATAAAATTGTATTTGTTTGTGAGGTATGGCTATGGAGTGGATGAGTCTCCATGCATAGCACTATATATACCGCAGGGCGCAGGCTACAGCACTCACTGTAACTGTATCATGATTGACTTTACATATTGGTGTACAAAGGTGTATACACTGTAGACAAATGTGTCTAAGTACTGCCCAAGAGAACAGGGTTATTGCGACCATAGGTCGCTATTTAGTATGAAAACCTGCGGATCATGTCCGACTGTCCGTCCGTCCGTCACACTTGATGCCTCATTAAAAGTTATCTGTTTGCCTGTGTCCATTTATGCCCATATATGGAGATATATGTATCTGTCTTTCTGTCGGCGTCCATTTTATGTCCATATATGGAGATCACTGCAGATATAGTTCTGGGTCCATTTTATGCCCATATATGCCCATATATGGAGATATCTGTCTATTTGCGTCCATTTTATGCCCATATATGGAGATCTCTGTATCTGTCTGTCTGTGTCCCTTTATGCCCGTACATGGAGATCTTTGTGATTCTGCGTCCATTTTATGCCCATATATGCCATATATGGAGATATCTGTTTATCTGCGTCCATTTTATGCCCATATATGAGCTCTCTGTCGCTTTTTGTTTGTTTCTTCTTTAAGCAGAATACACAGCCTGCTTAAATCTGCATCATTCAAGTCATCCTCCCCACGCTTTGTTGCTTGTCTTATGTTTGTCTTTGTCTCTTTTATTTTCTTTTTCTTTTTTGGAGCGGACCCCATGAATGCCCCACCCTTTAAAGCAAACCCCAATATACCTGTTGTCATAGGACCCGTTTTGACCATCTGTTTGCCTTCGTGATTCTGCGTCCATTTTATGCCCATATATGGAGAACGCGCGTGAATGGTTCTCGAGATACGCGGATTACATACCTACATACACATTCACAGAGATTTTTTGTTGACTCATGTGGCGTACGTGATGTCAGAGCCTTTTATGAAGTGATGTCACAATGAGTCAGCGCTTGCGCCGATTTCCTCCGGAACAGCCTGATGTCAACAATCAGCTCCGCATAAGGAGATTCCGAACGTTTTGCGCCGGTTTCGGAAAAACGCGCGTCGGGTCGAGGCCCAGCACTGCACTCCGCGCCGCTGCGGGGAACGCGCGTGCCGAATCTGAAGCCGGTGGGACGAAGGGTTCTCGAGATACGCGGATTACATACACACAGACAGACAGACAGACAGAGATTTGTCGCATTTATAGATAGACTAGAAGCTGGGCCGCCCTTCCCAGCGTCTAGTCGGCGACCTGGCCAACTCGGGAACGATGTAAATAGGGAATGAATGCCCCGCCCTTTAATGCAAACCCCATTATACCTGTTGTCATAGGACCCGTTTTGACCATCTGTTTGCCTGTGTCCATTTATGCCCATATATGGAGATATCTGTTATCTGTCTGTCTGTCAGCGTCCATTTTATGTCCATATATGGAGATCACTGCAGATATAGTTCTGGGTCCATTTTATGCCCATATATGCCCATATATGGAGATATCTGTCTGTTTGCGTCCATTTCATGCCCATATATGGAGATCTCTGTATCTGTCTGTCTGTGTCCCTTTATGCCCGTATATGGAGATCTTTGTGATTCTGCGTAAATTCTATGCCCATATATGCCATTTGCGTCCATTTTATGCCCATTTATGGAGATCTCTGTATCCGTCTGTCTGTGTCCCTTTATGCCCGTATATGGAGATCTTTGTGATTCTGTGTCCATTTTATGCCCATATATGCTATATATGGAGATATTCAGAGATGTTTTGTTGACTCATGTGGCGTACGTGATGTCAGAGCCTTTTATGAGTGATGTCACAATGAGTCAGCGCTTGCGCCGATTTCCTCCGGAACAGCCTGATGTCAACAATCAACCCCGCATAAGGAGATTCCGAAAGTTTCGCGCCGGTTCGGGAAAACCGCACGTCGGGTCGGGTCGAGACCCGGCACTGCACTCCGTGCCGCGGCGGGGAACGCGCGTGCCGAATCTGAAGCCGGTGGGACGAACGGTTCTCGAGATACGCGGATTACAGACAGACAGACACACACGCAGAGACTTATCGCATTTATAGATAGATGAGGTGTCACATGTCACCGTGATCTGATGTCTTACATGTCCTTGTCCCTTTTATGCCCATATATGGAGATCTCTGATGTCATGAATATTAAGCCCATATCTGGGAATGCCCATATATGGACATATCGTGTCAGTCTCATGTGGTCTATGACGTCATCTACATATTTGGGAAAATATGGCCACATTTTGGGCACATTTTGTCCAACTCTGTGCATTTTCTTGGTCAAAGTTGATCCCATGCTGAAGCGCCAGTGCTGCTCGCCCAGCAATCTGCCCTCACACTCGCCCATGTGCACACGCCCATGTGTGTGACCGAGGTCGCTTCTCTCCCTTAGGGCGTCTTACTAGTATTCAAGTTTATGACTGCGTGGCATGTCATATGTTGATGTTAATGAACCATTGAAACCATGTGAAATGTATAATTAGCTACTGAATGCACTAAACTAAATCATCTTTGTCTTCCATAGTTTCGAGGGCCGGCCTGGTAGATTGACAACAATGGCAGCAATCTCTCCAATGACCAGCCAAAGCCATCAACGAGTTTAGTGTTAGATCCCAAGGTATATTAAAAGAAGGTAAGGTAATCTACACCATTTTCTCTATCCAGAAATTCCAGCTGGAAGATTTGTCCATAGACATACAAAGGTGGACGTCTCCTCCGGCTCTCGGGCATCCGTTTTGCGGGTTACATTTTAGCTTTCTATATCTATATGGATATCGTTCAGAAATAGTGTTTATTCATAAGCTGGTCCAGTTTATGAATAAAATATTTCTGATATAACAGATTTCATCTCATTTTGTTCTTATGTGGACGTTCTCTTATTTTGTTCTTATCTGGAATTCAGCAATGTTTTCCTATTTTTGCTTTTCTCTTAGGCAAGACCACATTTTTGTGGTGTAGAGAGCATTCTTAATGAGATAAGAGAAAACACAGTCCACACATATAGTTTGTCCAATGCTAGAAAACAAAATTGTGAGGGGGAAAAAATGTATTATGTGTTTTGGAATAATTTGATTGGATGCAGTTATTATGAAAACCTCCAACTCCATGTCCTTGAGTCAGTGAGATACGCTGTCACACTACAGACTTTCACACATGTTGATATTAGGCCTATTACTATGAATTAGGAAGAAGAACCGGACTGGATATACAGATCCGGAGCCAGATCTTCAAAAACTGCCCTTACATGTATAGGGAGCGTTTCTTATGGGCGATGCCTAATTTAAAGATCAAGTGGGATTCATCATTCAGCACACCTTTATATATTCTGAATCGATTATATGACAATGGTCACAATCATTCAAATAGTGTTTGTTCATAACTGGTCCAGCCGGCTCTCAATGACTGCAATGCATTTCATCCAACTTCCGGTTCCAGTTTGCCTCCAGTGCCTCCCATGCACCAAGCGCTTCTGCCTTGGCTGCTGTTCCAAAATGTCTTGTTAGAGCCCAGGAAATTCAAGCAAAGTCTCTTAAAGACATATTATATAAACCTATTCCAATGTTGTATTTTCTTTGGTTTGGGCATGGAATGTGTCACCCCCTGCACCATCTTGCACCCCCCTGAGTGCACCAGTGAATTAGAATTACTCTAAGAGCCAATTAGTGAGAACAATGGTTATGCCAGTTCCTTAATCACTCGTAAAATGCCCAGTTTATGTGTGCTCTGTCATCCATACAACCATCTTTCTCTTCTAAAATAACACACCACACTGTGATGAAAGGAGCTACCTGCAGTGCAGAGATTATTGAAGTGCCATCGGCGATATATTACCTTATATAAGATCACTTGGGGATGAGACTATGTAAAAACCTAGTATTTAATGTGAAACAACGGATGCAGGAAGTAGTGTCACTCGACTGAGTGAAAATATTGCTTCTGGTGATGAAGCTGCCCCATATTTGCATACTGGGCCCTGATTGGTCCCCCACAACTTGGTCCAATCACAACTGAGCAGTGCCAGACCAAAACTGACGCTGTAACTTCCTCAGTGAGTAAGTCAGAGACGTGAAAAAACAACAGGCAATCCGGGTACTCAAAGAAGAACAGCCTTTATTTATTAAAAGGCAACATGTTTCGACCTCGGAAGGTCTTCATAATTTTCGCCCTGATGAAGACCTTCAGAGGTTGAAATGGCAGTTGCCTTTTAATAAATAAAGGTGGTCCTCTTTTTTTTTTACTCCTGAGTGCCCGGATCGTCTGTTGTTTTGCACATGAACCTGTTTAATCCTTGCCTGGTTCCAGACCATAGACTCTCAGAGTGGACTGTTGAGCTGAGTCTGAAATCAGGCTAGTTTAATCCATGAGCACCATTGATACTTTTTACTATAGTAACCTTTTTTTATCTCCTGTGAGCACCTGGCTGTTCATGTTTTAAGTCAGAGACATTTGTGTTTATACGGCTGTCCCTGCTGTTTGGTTCAGGAAGATATTTAAAAAATAATACAGTACACTGTCCCATCTGATTCTGAATCCTACTAAAGCAAAAGTTGGAGACATTTTGTACAAAACGGGACACTCCTGCAAACTTTGGAACAATAATGATAATAATACTAAAAATAAAATGTAAAAGTTATAACGCATAGTGGGAACAACATATAAGAGGTATTAAGTTAGCCTACTGGCAGTGTGCACAAGACGTGTGGTGCTGATGATTAGCTTTGGACAAACCGACACATATAGACAGCTACAGTAGCCTCCTGCAGAGCCAAGCTGTTAAAAAAGCAGATTTTTACTGAGAACGTTTCATTAGTTGCAGTGCACTCGGTGGTGAGAGGATATCTTCACAATAAGCCACTGCATTCTGGGTTGACATCAACGTCAATATTGACATCAATGATTTTCTCATGAGCAAAAGGCCCAGAGCAAACACATTTACATAAGACATTCTCAATTTGTATTTCAAGCACGAGCATATAACGAGACCATAGACAAGATTCAGAGTGGCATGAAAATGCACGTGATTTTCTCTTCCGGATTGTTTCCCCTCAACCTCTGGTACAGACAGTATACAGTAGCTCTGGGGATTTCAACATATTAAATCAGAATATGGATTGTTGGCCTCCACAAGATTTTACTTCTGTAATTGAAAAGAAAATGGTGTTTATGCCCATGATTTGATTTAATATGGAGGAATAACAATCGTAACATATATGCTTCAATTGGCGTAATAGAAGTGCCACCAGAAAGTTGTAAAATACTTTTTGATACTATCTCAATATATGATCATTGATAATATATCATGACATTTCTATTCCTTTACACTCTGCCAATATACTTACAGTACACATAGTTTTTGCTGTAAGCTTAATATAGACAGATTTCTTGTTTGCAAACATTACTGGATGTACACCATTCTGGGGGCAAAACCGCTCTGACTGATACACGCACAGCTGATTAGACTGTAATAAGCAGGGCGTGATTAGAGTCAGTTAGAGCAGTGAGCTGCAGATATGCGTGCCTTTGCCTTATAGAAACCCATCTATAGTTTGTTGTTTCAGCTGAATGTACTGGAACAAAGATAAGTCTGAACATTAATTTGTAGCAATTGGCACTAGCCAATCACAGACATGCATGTCAGGCTGCTGCATGAACATAAATGTACCTCACCCCCGCCAAACAGCAATTAAAGTTTCTGCATTTCTATTTGTTGATTATATTTTACAATTTGTCCTATTTGTTGAACTTTATCCTAGGTGAGAGACCAGACTAAGAACAGCTGAAATATTCTTTCATTACAAATACTCTGTTTGTCAATTTAGGCAGCCTGTCAGCCTGGTGGAGATTATTGAATTACATGAAGTTAAAATAGTCTGCATTTTAAAATCTTTTCTTCTTTTTGTCCCAGTGCAAAACTGCAAGTGCTAACAAAATATTAGATCTGAGCCATACACTATATAGGCTTACTGTGTGGACTAAACGGACATAGGCATTCTGTAACTAACTACTTATTATTTTTGTCAATTTGAACAGATACTGGGGCTGCTGTCATTTCAATTCACCCAGGCTGATTTGTGTTCACAGTCCGCCTCTGTACAAACATAGTCAAAACAAGGAAATGGAAATCAGCATCCTGTATTATATTCCCACCTCTCATTGGCCTGTGTCATTACATACTTGCAAACGATCCCAAAATGTTGTCATCACATGCCCCAGATAGACAGAACAACAGGGAGAGGTAGATAATGAATGTGTATGAGGGAGAGGGAGGAAGACAGATGATGTACAACTGGTATTCACATGCCATCCTACTCTTTCACAGCTGTAGGTAGAAATGTGACTTACCATACATCGCTATTATTATTAGGGCATGCCTCTTAGTGGAGATTCGTACTCTGCTGCTGAGCGCAAGTTTCTAGTTTCTGTTACCGATTTTTCCTTAGGTAAGGCTAAAGACATTTTTTGGTTGCCGTCCATAATACTGTATGCAAGCATTGTTCTAAATTGAATAACACATCAGTAACACTGAATGTAAATTGTAGTTTTACAAAACACAGGATAAGATGTTAATTTCCTTTGTGCAGGCACATGCGTGTGAGAGTGTGTGTGTGTGTGTGTGTGTGTTTTAATCTAGGACGCATCATCAGTAGTGTTCCTCCAGGTCTTAGGGTGTTTCGGCCATTATACACTATACACCCTCTCCGGAGGCGGCCAGCTCAGGTTGATCAGTCCCCGAACATGCGTCATTTCCAATTAGTCATGAGAGAATCATTCATCTTATGGATGGCAGACTTCTCCTCATGGGACTGTGCAAGGCAGGGGCGTCCTTTTCCCTGAGTCAAGCCTATAGGCTGACCGCATACCTCCTGGCTCCAGTTTAAGCATTTAGCAGAAGCTCGATGCCCAAACTGGAAGCTCCCAATCCAAAGTGACCCACAACAAGCAATATACAATAGGCAGTACAACAAGCAATACAATAAGCAATAAGCAATACAACAATCAAAGTGATTAAGCATGCATGAGAATCGCGTTATGCCAGCTCCTCATGAGACTTAATCAACATCAATACATCAACTGCATAGAGATATCAATCCAGAACAAGCAACAAGCAATACAATAAGCAATACAACAATCAAAGTGATTAAGCATGCATGAGAATCGCGTTATGCCAGCTCCTCATGAGACTTAATCAACATCAATACATCAACTGCATAGAGATATCAATCCAGAACAAAGAACAAACCATATATACCTATACGAATGCTATCTAGCTTGGTTACTTTGGGGCCCAGCAGGGGTCCTTCCTCCTCATAAAAAGCCACTGGCTGCTTCTTTCGGCTGCCTCCGATGCAGCTTTGATGGCTGACCGCTGGCTTTGGCCTCTAATTCCCAGGTCTGCAAAGAGCCTGGTTGTAGATCTTGCCACAAACCCTCTGCATCCCACCTCCACTGGGCGGACTTCAGCGTTCCAGCCGCGCTGTTGTGCTTCAGCAGCGAGTTCTGCATAGCGTAGGTGTTTCCGCTCGTAAGCCTCATCCACTGAGTCCTCCCAGGGTACTGTGAGCTCGATGATGTACACCTTTTTTAGAGAAGGGGACCAGAGCACCAAGTCAGGTCTCAGGGTGGTTGTAGCGATCTCTGGAGGAAACACAAGCTGTCGGCCAATATCAGCCAGTATCTTCCAGTCGCGAGCCAGACGTAGTTGGCCTCGCTCCGATGGTGTCAAGCCGCTCCTGGTTACCTTTGCCCCCTCGCGGACAAAGGTGGTTGCCTGTTGGTGGTTGGATGCTGGTGGCGGTAGGGAGTTGGTGGCAGCTCGTTTGTCCTCCAGGGTGGAGGCAAGGATCTTTAGGACTTGGTTGTGACGCCATGTGTAACGTCCCTGGGCGAGACTGGTTTTGCACCCTGATAGAATGTGCCTTAGGGTGGCTGGCGTTGAACAAAGGGCACACCCCGGGTCTTCACCATACCACTGGTGAAGGTTGACTGGTGTTGGAAGAACGTCATATGTAGCTCTCATGAGAAAGCTCAAGTGCCTCGCTTCCATGGCCCACATATCCTTCCAGCTGATCTTCCTCCTCTCCACACTGTCCCATCGTGTCCACTGGCCCTGTTTTGCAAGAGAGACTGCCTTGGCCCATCTTCCAGCCTCCTCCTGGTGGCGTACTTCCTCCACCACCATCTTTCTCCGTTCTGGTGCTGCTGCCTTACTCCAAGCAGGGCGAGTAGCTGTTAACCCAAAACCTCCTCGTCCCTGCTGAACATAGCCCACAATGTCAGCATGTTTGAGGGCTGCTGTTGCTTCCTCCACTGCTTTGGCTGGTGTCCATTTGCGCCCGGTTGCCAAGGTTGGTGCGTTGTTGCTCACTACTAAATCTCTGGATTCATTCAGTGTCATCTGGAGTCTTGTTTTTGCACACTTGAACTCCTCTGTGAGACTGGTGAGGGGGAGCTTGAGGATGCCATCTCCATAGAGGGCTATGGTGGTAAGGCATCGTGGAACTCCGAGCCATTTCTTGATGTAGCATGTGACTCCTCTTTCCAACTTCTCCACCGTTGAGATTGGGACCTCATAAACTGCAAGGGGCCACAACATCCGGGGTAGGAGACCAAACTGAAGGCACCAGGCTTTTAACTTTCCAGGTAGTTGTGTGTTGTTGATGGACTGCAGGCCACTGCTGATGTCTTTGCGCAGTTGTTGCACCTGGTCTTTGTCCTTCAGGCTTGAATCATACCACCTGCCAAGGCTTTTTACAGGCTGCTCAGACACTGTTGGGATTGGGTCATCGCCGATGAAGAATTTCAGGTCGGAGAGCACTCCCTTCACAATTGAGATGCTTCGTGACTTGGATGGTTTGATCTTCATGCGGGCCCAACTGATGTTCTCTTCCAGTTTTCCGAGCAGCCTCCTGGTGCATGGGACGGTGGTGGTCAACGTTGTAATGTCGTCCATGTAAGCTCTGAGCGGAGGGAGGCGCTGACCAGAGTCAACCCGCTGCCCGCCTACAACCCATTTTGAGGCTCGGATGATGATCTCCATTGCCATTGTGAATGCCAGAGGTGAGATAGTGCATCCCGCCATGATGCCTACTTCCAGGCACTGCCAAGAGGTGGTAAAGTCAGAGGTGGTAAAGCAGAACTGCATGTCTTGGAAGTAGGATTTAACCAGGGCTGTGATGGTGTCCGGTATGTGGAAGAACTCAAAGGCAGACCACAGGAGTTCATGGGGCACCGAGCCAAAGGCATTGGCAAGGTCCAGAAAGACTACATGGAGGTCCCTTCTCTCCACCTTTGCCGTTTGGATCTGGTGCCAGATCATGCTGGAATGTTCTGAGCACCCTGAGAATCCTGATATTCCTGCCTTCTGTACAGATGTGTCAATGTACTCGTTTCTTCGCAGATACTCAGACATCCTCCGAGCAATGACACTAAAGAAGATTTTGCCCTCAACGTTTAGTAGGGAGATTGGACGGAATTGGCTGATGTTCACTGCATCCTTCTCCTTTGGGATAAGGACTCCACCTGCCCTACGCCACACTTTAGGTATTATCCTCTTCTGCCATGCTGTTCTCATGAGCCTCCAGAGAAACCTCAGGACATCTGGTGCATACTTATACACCTTGTATGGGACTCCATTTGGCCCCGGGGATGATGCCGTTCTTGCCCGACGCACTGTGGTTTCCACCTCTTTCCATGTTGGAGGACTGCAAGACATGTGATGTTCAGGGGGGTCAATTGGTGGGATATCTGAAGGAATGGTCAGATGTTCATGCCGCTTTGGGTCAGAGTGTGTTGCTTTCAGATGATCTTCCAGGTCTATCTTTGTAGTTTTTAGAGCTCCACTTTTTTCCTTTGTGAAGATACTTTTAAGGAACTTGAAGGGATCTTTATAGAACCGTGTTCTTGTTTGTTCTTTCTTCCTTCTTCGTTTCCGGAGGTTCTCTGCTCTGCGGAGGGATGCCAGTCGTGTTTTAATGTCACCTTGAAGTGCATTTATGCCTTCCCTTTCCACTCCAGAGGCTTTTTTCCACCGTTTCCTAAGTTGTCTTCTTTCTAGGACGAGGCGCTTGATCTCCTGTTGCCTCCTGGAGATTGGTGCGGTTGGAACATCTTTCCTGCCTTTCCTTTCTTGCACTCCGAAGCGTTCTGCCCCATATTGGTAGATGATATCCCCCATTCTCTCCAGCTTCTTTTCCACTGTCCCTCGAAGTTGCTCGAGAGACAGGGTCAGATCAGTATTGATAGTTTCCCAGAGCTTCTTATCCACGGCACCAGGCCACTTCACATGCAATCTATGCCCTGCTAGTCTCCTTTCGACTGCAGATCTAGGAGGTTGGGTCGGTTCTGCCTCTGTTGTTATCACCTCTGTGTTTGCTTCCTCCACGACAGTGGTATTGATGTACTGCAAGCTATGGTTTGCGTCCAGTTGCTGTACTTCATTCGACTGATTTGATTCCTTTCGCAGAAAGTAATCAACGCGAGGCCTCTGTCTCTCTTCTGTCAAACACTTCATCTTTCCCTGGTTAATTCTCAACCCCCGATAGGATGTAACCTTCCTCCAACCACAGGGACATATTTGCTGCTTGTGGCCCGTTGACGTGGCTGTAGCTGGGGCAACTGCTGTGGCACTCTCTTGCGCTGTGCTCTCGTTACTCGTCGTCGTTTCCGTTCCAGGGTCTGTTACCATGATGTCAGCCGATGAGTCATCTTCCGCCCCCGCTCTCGCAGACTCTAGGGGTGTTCTCTTTTGTCGTCTTTTCGTAGCTATAGCGGGTGATTCCAACATGCCAAAGACATGGGAAACTACAAACATGGGAAGCTAGCCCATGCCCGTCCCAGTGGGGTCTATTCCCTCCCGTCAGCTGTCTCTCCATGCCGCCACAAGGACTTTCCCCTGTCGTCAGCTGATCTTTCTCAGCAGTCACTGGACTCAGTGTCCAGATACTCAGTTTTACAAAACACAGGATAAGATGTTAATTTCCTTTGTGCAGGCACATGCGTGTGAGAGTGTGTGTGTGTGTGTGTGTTTTAATCTAGGACGCATCATCAAAAAAAAAATTTAAATTAATGTTTTCAGTCATTTCACAATTTCTTTAATGACTGACTGACTAGTGTTAACTCACTGCAACATGCCTCTGATAAAAAAGAAAATAGACAACATAATGATAACTTTTGCAAAGCTACATGTACAGTACACTTAGCCATGACCCCCAAAATAACCATAAATTAACTGGGGACCCCCCCCCCCCCCCCCCACCCTGACAAGCACTCAGAGTTGAGGCTTTACATTTTGTATAACCCGGTTATATTGTGAAAATCATATATTGTGCGGTTATTTTCACAATTTCTGCCTCTAATATTTGACAATTTGGCCAATGTTTAATTTGTCATTTTAGAGGTATTAAAAGGTCATTTAATTTTCACTTTAGAAATGTGCATATACCCACTATACACTTAAACCTTATGTTGGTGTGTTTACTGTTGAGTGAGAAAACAATGTTGCACATTAAGTTAATCATCTGGGGACCCCCCAAAATAATTTGGGGACGCCCCAACCCACAGGCTGAGAACCCCTGCGTTAGGCTACTGCTGTGTAACTACAGTACTTTGTCAGGTTGTTTTCTTCCCAATATGATTTATCAGTTTGTTGTATTGTATTTCCTGTTTTATTTTGTTGTTTCACTCTGTTTTGTTGTACCAAAGATAGTTGATATATTACTAAGATAAGGTCAGGTGAGGTAAGATAAACATACCTCACCCTCACATTTCCGGGCTGCTACTTTAAGTGGTTGCGGTCACCCGACGTGATGCCAGATCTTGTGAACGTCCTATGATCACTATTGCTAGATCTCACAAGAGTGTGTTGCTGACACAGATAGGTCTCGAACTAAGATTTGTTTTGTTAAAGCTATACTATGGAAGTTGCTCAACTACTGGTCAGTACCGGTATTGCTTCTTTCGGACGTTTTTTGCCTGGGGTCGCCACGGACCACCGGAGCGGGCCGCAACACCGCGACCGCCTTCACCTCGCCGATACACATCTTTAGAGCGGTCTCATGTTCCTCTGCGACCAGGCATTGGGGAGTAACAGGCAAGACTCCAACACCAGCGTAAACACTGTTGCTGAGGCAAACTACTTCCTGAAGAGACGGCAAGACGCGCTGTGATTGGCCGGTAGTGTATGATCCGCGCTGTGATTGGCCAACGTATATACAGTACAACGTATACGGAAAGATGCAGATGACGTAATTTTTCCGCGAAATGCAGCCCCTGCCACGGCTCAGTAGAAAACATATAAAGAGAAGGCTTTAGGGGCTGAAAAGCCTGAAATTAACGAAGTGGGTGTTCTAAAACTTTAGCGATTTAATAGTTAGGACAATTTTAAGATTAGTTCTATTGGAAAAGTTACAGAGTATAGCTTTAAGCCTAACATTATTGGATACTTCTGCCTGTTTTTTTGACCGTTTTCTGTGTATTCTATTGAACCTTCTTATCTTATACTATCCTACTAGATATTCTAGGATATTCTCTGTCTGAACATGTTTTAATCCTCAATGGGTTGAGCAATTGATTTCAACTGGGATTGACCTAGGAAGACAGCCACGAAAGCCATTTTTCACTTTTCCCAAATGTAAGCTGTTTATTAGCATTTTTGTGAATTCTGCTGAGTTTGGAAGTTACTGAGCATTAGCCAGAGACTCTGTTTACAGTTCCCGAGGCCCGAGTCTGCTGCTGACACATTGCGGAAATAAAACAATATCGCAAGGTAATCGCGTATCAGACCGCACATGATGTTCCGTCAGACGTTGTTTGGACTATGTAGACAGCCAGATGTTTTAGTGACAAGACCGATAATTCCCTTTTAAGTTTGTGTTTGCTAATGGGCAGCATCACAACCTTCTCCATGGGAAAGACAGCAAGCAGTGTGAAAGTTTTTCTTGTGGTAGATGAGGAGGGAACAACTGACAACATTGTTTAGGACCTGCTCTATTCATTCATTCAAACTAACAGCGCCTTCTGCTTTTCAGAAATAAAACAACCTACTACATTTATACAATATTCATCAACCAATCTGATTCAATCAATATAGTACGTTAAACGGTGATGGGGACAGTTGGGAGTAGGCCCGGCAGTGTCGGGGGGTACGGTGGATTTCAGGTAGGACGCCTGAAGGGTGTCTTTTTCTGGAACATATCAACTTGGCGATCCTTGACATGAAATGTTATAGAGAACAACTGTCATAGAACATGATAAATCATGTGCTGTACAAATGAGTTAGTCAGCGACTTTGTAAAACATCCCGGCCGTGTATTTGTATCAGGGGAAAGAAGTGCAAGAAGATGGACAGAGACAGAAGCAGGAGAACAGGACCACAGGTGAGATTATAAAACGGAGGTGTTATAGCTTTTGTGATTGGGTCATTGGTAGCCTAATAGCCTACCTAGAAAATGAACTTAGGAGAGGTAGCATGTCTTCATGCATCAATTTATTATTTTAAATGACACAATGCATCCAGGCACAAACAGGAGGTCAGGAAATGCAGGTGTGCCAGTATGCCCAGGGGGGTTTTAATAATGCAGTTAGACTCAGTATTGAGATCTTCTTTGAGAACATTGTGGTTGTAATGCAACTGAATTTAGTTAGTACTAAGTATTCTGCATAGCATAATGTTGATGAACCATGTGGTTATGATATTACATTTTGCTCAGCATCAATATTGTGCCCGTCTGCCGGATCAGTCTATTGATGCATGTAATATGTTGGTGGTAGGCAACTACATTATGCAGTTTGTGTCAGTCAATGACAGAGTCAGACATAGACATGTCTTTGGGTCCTTAAAAAGCAATGGAGGGCATAGGAGGAGGCTGCTGTTTTGAAGGGAAAGATTTAAAGTTTATATACAAAATTACATAAGAGAGATTACATTTCACACACTGCTTATGGATAACACATGGCAAACATGTAAAATAAAAAAAAAGCCTGGAGGAAACTAGCATTAGAAGCCACTGAATATCAATGCACACCTGGAAAATAAAAATGCTTGAGTCTGAGAAAGTATTATCTGGTTTAAATTATGTTGCACTACTGTAGTGTCTGTGGGCTGTGAACTGGCCTTGTTCCCAACATTGTGTACTGTAATCTCTATTGATCATCTACTGTATATTGTAATGTAAACATGTAGCCAGCGATGTTGTTTAATTTCTGAAAAGCAGAAGTCATTGAACAATGTATGAATTCAGAATGTTAGTTGATAAGAAATTATAAAATAATTGTTTTAAACGATTGAATTAATGAATCATGTACAGGCAATAAAAGAAGCTCCTTATGAACAATGTCAGTTATTCCCTCTCCTACAATAAAAAAAGAAAAAAAATGGTTCTCTTTCCCTTGGAGAAGGCCGCATAGAGCATGCCATGAGTGAACACAGGTAGATGCAAAATCGTTCATTCTCTTGCCCCTGAATCTGTGGATGGCGACTGAGGAAGCCAGCTTGACAGGGAACTGCCGCCTGACAAAGTTGAAGGGAAGCTCATTATTTCTGTCATGGTGAAGGATCTTTGGCAGGAATATTTTTTCACCCATGTTTGTCCCTAGTTCTCCCGAGTCTCTACTACTCCATATACAGCAATCTCACACTGAACCCCCTTGTCCGCCATTTGCGCCACAGCTTCATTTTACGGTCAGGGACACGTCAGTGAAGCGAGGAATTCGACAGGTTAGTTCATCCTTTTTGATTGTCCTCCAGAATTCTCTCATTCTATGGCAATTCTTCCAACAGCACTCAGGTGAGGAGTCAGATAGTTGTTTGAAATTAGACAAACCCACACTATTGGCAGCCAGTCATTTCCCGGTCTGTGTATACACATTGCTTAAAACCCTTTAATATACTGTATGAGTATGTTTTGATTGATAAGGATTTTGACACATTTTAAATTGGGGGGCCACTAATGAAATCATTATTGATAATAAGGAAACATCCCTTTTAATGGTGGGTACGCAGGACAGCCCGGTGCGCGAGGTACCACTGTATGTCCCCTGGAGGTGGCGGTGGTTTGGATGTGTCTGACATAGTGGATGCCATGAATATTAATCAATGGACAGCCAGCGATTGCAGTGGCCTCGTGGGTGATTCCAATGACCAGGTATCCACGATGCAGAATGTAATTCACCTATTGGTTTAATTGAAATGTTTATGTAAAGTACTTTGTAACTTTGTTTCGATAATTGTTCTACAAATACGTGTGTGTGTGCGTGCGTGCGTGCGTGCGTGTGTGTGTGTGTGTGTGTGTGTAATGGGCTGCTGTCTTTTGAGGTGCTCATGGATAGCACTTGTGCTGCTATGGTAGGCCAATTCAGACTTGGGATGAACATTAACAGTGCATTCTGCACAGATCGATAATGATGTGTCATTCCAGTCCTAGCCTGCATTGCTATTAGACCGTTCATGAAAAGTGTACAAATGATATGCATGCTGAAAGGGAAAGAAGTAGCCTGTGCAAAGGTCCGACCCCACAGCAATATATGTTATGAGTTTGGAGGCAATTGGGCTAATGGTTTGCATTTCAAACCTGAATACACACATAAACAGAACAGTGGCTCTTCAATTATAGTAGTGGGAATAGGATAATATGGTTTGAGCTGGTTTGGTGCTCTGTGTCCTTGACAGACACAAATAAAAGAGTTTCCTTTAAAAAGTCATGGCTTCATCTTCGGGGGTGCAATGCCACTGGTCATTACATTGATGTAGTGAAATGTCATCCATCAATTAGCCTCGGAAACCCAGGCTTATATCCATCAATGAAATCCCCGCCGCCCTCGTCTAGGGTGCATGGTACTGGATTATAGGCCTACAGATGAACATGCAGGCACTGTCAGAAGGCGCCAGCACAGCCCAAGAGCGCATGAGCACCTGCACCTAACACGCTGGGGACCCCCAAGTTCTATGGCTGCCAATTATCGCCACTGAGGACACACTAAAAAGAGTATTCCTCTTGCATGCACATTTATGTTACATAGCACTGTTACCAGGGCAGTGAGGCACAGGTGTTCAAGATCTACCAGTGGCTGGGGAAGATATTCAATCAAACCGAGGCCACCACAAACCGACAAAGGCTAGATTGGGATCAGGGGCGTATGATTGGGTATGGCAGGGTATGGCAGGGGTAATGCAGCTGCCATACCCTGGGTCCAGGGGGGAGAATACAAGTTACTTTAAAATATAAATCCATGAATGTCTCTTTGTCTATCTGTGCTGGTTATGTTGTTAAATTACAGTAAAATAACTACAAATGCAAAATTTAACAAGGTATTATAATTATATTCTCCACACAACTGTTCCAGGCTGCCATATCCAGCCCAAGAAACCATATACATTTTGGGGGAAAAAAATAGAATGTACTTCTTAAAATAAATGTATCATGCCTGGTATGGCAACATGACTCGTGCTTCGCGCGTGTGCAAGACACCAGTCATGTTGCCATACCTTACCTTTTTCTGAACTGACGCCACTGATTGGGATTTCCAGCACTTGCACCTGGTCTTCTGGGCATACCGAGCTGTAAGTGGTGCACCAGAGCAGCTCTCCCCGGACCCTGGTGGACCACATGTATGTGCAAGCACCTGAGACAGAACTAAGGGGGGAGTCTAGGCTGCATTACAGCTAACCCCATGCCAGTTGCTGACACAGAAGCTCACCGGGTGGAGGTGTAATGGAGGTGATCCGAACCTCCCCACCCGGCTTCGAACCTGGGTCTCCCGTGTGAAAGTCCAATATCTTAACCATCACTCCAAAGGGACATCCCTATGGGACGAGAGCAGATAGACTTTTGAGGCTTCAGGCTGGGGCTGCGACTATCACACTGTATGGCGGTCTAGGCAAAAAGCCCCTACACACCTGATGTCCCTTCCTCATGTACACCAGAACCCCGAGCCCTGGAAAGGGAAGGAGGCATCTCCCTCTGCACCTAAGACTTAATATTGGGGTAAGAGGGTTAGGACAGTCAAGCCCCTTGGGTGGGGGGGCTGGGGGCTGGCTGAGGAGGGACTTCGTGTGTGTGTGTGTGTGTGTGTGTGTGTGTGTGTGTGTGTGTGTGTGTGTGTGTGTGTGTGTGTGTGTGTGTGTGTGTGTGTGTGTGTGTGTGTGTGTGTGTGTGTTGTTATACTGTTATTGTTAATTTATTTTATGTGTGCCAAATGAAAACCCATGAGTGATGTAAGAGCAGAGGGGTAGGTCACCCCCGCCACAGCTTTTCCTTCGGAGATGCAACTCACAGGTCATTATTACACTTTAGGCCTACTCCCTGGAGTCTCAGTCAGAAGAGCAGACAATTAAAAACATACTTTCTCTGGAAAATTGCAATCGATGAAAGAAAATTCCCTAATTGACACACTGGGTAAGACTCCAAATTAAGAACAGCGTCAAGATGGATTCGCAATTGAGATGATTGAACTGATGCGCATGATAATACAGTTGAACAGTGGAGCCTGAGACAGCAGCGCCTCCATAAGCCGAGGCAAGCACTCACACACACACACACACACACACACACACACACACACACACACACACACCATCACCAGCACCTCTCAGTGAAGGAGGGACTTTGTTGAAGCGCGCCGTGCGTTGGTGGATGCTGTACAGTCACACAGAAAGAGCGAGGGGACTTGCGGGAACTGCACTGCTCCACTTCAAGAAGAACGAAAAAAGAAATCCGCTCCACGGGATTGTCAGTGTGAAAAGGCTATTTCAGACGACATCAACACTCTTCGGCATAAAAGACAAACAACTGAGCGATAAACATGAAGAATCCTCTCTACTGGGCTATGCTGGTCGGAATGACCATTCTACTGATGGAACAAGGTAAGTGCACGCTCTGTCATTTCTATTGACTTGTGATATGTTTTTTCTTTGGCTCTCGATAGTGGATGGGATTGTATTTAAGATGACAATTTGATATGCTTATCTTGGTGGTGATGATTATGTCCCATAACGGCATGGGAAGTTCAGGCCCTTACATTTGTTTGACATCATGCTTGCCATAAGCCGCAGCTTAAATTAAGCGATTAACGAAGTGGAGTTCAGCGGTCTCTTGATGTCAGTGGCTTGTCTCTCGAGGCTTTGAAACTGTTATATACGGATCCGCAGTAGAATGCGTTGGCTGCGAAAGTTTCATCATGATCCTGATTCCTGTATCAACTTGATTCGAAAAAGACAGTTGTGTTTAATGTGGTTTAATCTGCAGTATCCCTAAAGAAGAGATCTGTGTGTAGGCAATAGCCTAGGCTAGTTTCACACGGCAGCAATATTCAACAGTGGTTTAATTCATCCTGGCAGTTGCAGTAAATGTGGCTTTGTCGATATGGCTCTGTCTGTGGTGGTGTTTGCCCGCGCATCATCTTGACGCGCACTTAAATCTCGGGACGTCTTTGCGCTTAAAGTTGATTAAGTAGTAGTTGTTAATCCACACAGACTGTGTTCGGGTCAGGGGAGTTAAGCCGTATATTCCCCGGGCAGGCAAGGGGGCTTTGTGATTGGAATGGAACATTTACGCATGAAGCAAGCAGGGCAGGCAGCCGCCTTTCTGTTCCCGATTACACCTGCCACTAGAAATACAACCCAGTCATAATCTGGACCTACTATAGATAAGAGCCCAGGACGCACTTTAATGCCTATGTAAATTAAGAATCTTAATAGACTGGGTCTGGGAGCAGAAAAGATCGGAACCTGTGTGTGTGTGTGTGTGTGTGTGTGTGTGTGTGTGTGTGTGTGTGTGTGTGTGTGCGCACGCACGCGCGTGCTCTGTGCGTGCGTGTTTGCGTGTGTGTGTCACTATAAGAGCATGCCTCTATTGCGGTTTCACATGTGCAAACAGACAATGCAAAAACTTGTTTCATAGGCCTTACCACATTTAAACATGCAATTTCTCTCTCAATTTACCACACTGTAATAACACAACGTCACGTCATGTAATGGTAAAAACACATCAATAATTAAATTGTAACTAATTTAAACATCAATCACTGAATCTATATTACCAGCAGCAGCCCTAGTAGGCTACAGAGTGCAAAAGGCTCTGGCAAAGCAGTGCTGCTGCAGTATGACAAGTAAACTAATGGTCAAAAGATCACATAACATTATTGAACATTATCAAGCTGTTCCAGTGATGGCATACAGTACAGTACAGCCAATATTGTGATCGATGGTAGGTTTAAATTCTAAATTAAGATGATTTGTTATCCAATGATTATTTGAAGGCTTTTCATTGCAAAAGCAGAAACACTTTGTTAAAGTAAATGTAGCCGACAGGGGTTATTTGTCTTGGTAAGAAAGATTCACATGCAGAGCTGACATGCTCAGTTCAAGGACAGAAGCACCTCTCCGGGAGCCATCATAATTTGCGATTTCTCCTTAAGAGTTAGTATTGCCACATGGGAGGGAATACAATTGCATTTTATAATATGTCTCTAAACACATAATTGTATGGTAGTCAACTGAATGACAATGACAATTTGACAAAACATCCATTTGGACTGAATGGTGCAACTGGTTTTGAATTGACAATTGTCAGTTTATGAGAATAATAAATCTACTATACCCGCAGGCAAACCATAGAGATTTTGCTTTATTGGGCATTCACTGTGGCAGCATTTTGTGAAATCAGTCACGGGAAGTTCATTTATTTTCTTCGAACTGGAACAAGTTGGCAGATGCTGACTATGGTCACCTTTTATCTCATTGTTCGTTGACAGCAGCTGGACTTTTTTGCAACATGGCATGACAGCAGCTAATCACGTACCAACTTGCTATAGTGTATTTCTTGCCTATAGCTGCAATGTCATAAGCAGTATAGCTAACTCAGTTTGGCACAATGGACAGTTGTACAGCAGTGTGGTTGTGGACATCGCTGTAATTGGTACAGGAAAAATCTGTACACCCTCTGTATCTGGGTTGTTAGTACAGGATGGTTTAGGTTTTATTTTCTCAAATGCATTGAGAAGTAATTTAGGTAAATACTTGTTGGTATTGGCCAAATCAATACTCTTTCACATTTTGATTATGCGGTACAGACAGTAAGATAGATGTGTATTACTGTGGAAAATTTAAAATAATATTTTTAGATTTGGTCACATAAACCTGTGTCGTATAATTCTCCACCAAAAGGTGTGCTGTCAGTATTTGACCAAAGTTGACATTTCCAGGTCTTACCGTAGGTTAAAATAGGTTTAAAACATGTCAGAATCTGACTCACCTTGTCTTTGACTCTAGTTAAATTAAAGTCAGCCTGCTGCTCCAAATATGAAGTGTCACGTCAGGTTGTCTCCTCACTACATTAATCTTCTGGAGTTGATGTACCAGTCATATTTAGAGCTACAGCTATCGAGCTATCTTTTATTCTTTCAGTTAATTGAATAACTAGTTCTGTGCCCGGGGGTGTGCACAGTATAAGAGGGATTGAATGTAGGAGTCTCAGAAGTAATGTTGGAGAACCAAGACTTGTGCCTGTTGGGAAGAATAGTCACCATTGATGTCCAGTTGTGCAATACCAGTTGTATCCGTTTGTTTTTATGGCTCTCTTTTATGCCTGTGTCCAAGCCAGTCTGTGATGTCATCTCCAAATTTGGCCACTGTAGTGATGTCAGTCAGTGATGTCAGTCAGTGATGTCAGTTGGGCATTGTTGATGTCCAGCCGCATGCTGAAACAATGCCCAAACTTGAAGATGAGTAAGAGCCGCATGCTCCAAATTTGGAGATGAGCATGCTGACATCACAGATACTAAACAGTGTCGCCACCATGGTAACAGCTGCATGTTGGGCATTGTATTATGATGTCAGTTGGGCATTGTTTCAGCATGCGGCTGTTACCTTGGTGGCGACACTGTTTAGTATCAGTGATGTCAGCATGCAGACAGACGGACATTCGGTAAATTAATAGTTGGATAACCAAGAATCGCCACCGGCTGGTCAACAGCCGGACCACGTCATGACTCATCACGCTCATGTCACTATGACGCAGCCATACCCATTAGCCCAATGCAGCTCAAATAATATAGCCCAAATATAGAGTGTGTTGTCTGACCTCAATGTGATCATGGGATCAGGCGCAAACAAATCGGTCAGCTCCATATATGTTGCTAGCTCAGCGACAGATATGAGGCCGCAATGTGGCCTGAACTCTAGATGTGAGGGCTGCCATAGCGGCCGGAACCTCTAGTAATGTAGCCTATCCGCGAGCTCACAGCGCTTGCATCACAATGCGTTGTGAGCGTGGGGACCCGCTTTTTTATTTTCCCATTTCTTTCAAATTGTTTTACATTTTTCATCTGTAATGAATACCCAAAATAGGGATTGATTATTAATCAATTATTAAATGTTCAATAATAATGTATTATTATTTCAGGCTGATTTTTGCAAAACACATTTTTGGACACTGCTCCTACAGATTTTGCCCTAAAATCACACAAAGCGGTACACAGTATCTCTAAAGTCATGTCATCAACATTCCCTCCTGATTGCCTACCATTGCCTTCTAAAGTTTGTGGCTGCGACCTGATGGTCGCTTATCTCCCAATTAGGGAGTCCCGAAGGGTGGCCGAGTGTCTAGCCGGCGAGCGGCCTACTCGGGAACGATGTAAATAGGGAATGAATGCCCCGCCCTTTAATGCAAACTCCATTATACCTGTTGTCATAGGACCACGTTTTGACCATCTGTCTGTCTGCGTCCATTTTATGCCCATATATGGAGATTTCTGTATCTGCCTGTCGGGTGGGCGAGCGTCTAGTCGGGGACTGGCCTACCCGGGAACGATGTAAATAGGGAATGAATGCCCCACCCTTTAATGCAAACCCCATTATACCTGTTGTCATAGGACCCATTTTGACCATCTGTTTGCCTGTGTCCATTTATGCCCATACAGTATATGGAGATAGCTGTATCTGTCTGTGTCCCTTTTATGCCCGTATATGGAGATCTCTGTATCTGTCTGTCTGTGTCCCTTTATGCCTATTATGGAGATCTCTGTATCTGTCTGTGCCTCTGACTGTGTTGCAGACACAATACAGATTCCGGAAAACCCTGATGTCAGACATCAGCTCCGCATACAGAGATTCCGAACCTTTCGCGCCGGTTCCAGAAAACCGCGTTTAGAGTCGGGTCGAGGCGGGACACTGCACTCCCTGCTGCGGCGGGGAACGCGCATGCCGAAGTCTGTGTTGAATCAAGTGGCGTACGTGATGTCAGAGCCTTTTGTGCCGGTTCCGGGACACCTTGATGTCAGACATCAGCTCTGTATACTTGACCTAGAGTGCAAAGTAAAAGTGTGGAAGAATCGTCTATTTGCACAGGAGTGATGTCAGAATGAGTCAGCAGAAGTGATGTCACAATGAGTCAGCACTTGCGCCGGTTCCGGAACAGCCTGATGTCAAATATCAGCTCCGCATACGGAGATTCCGAACCTTTCGCGCCGGTTCCAGAAAACCGCGTATCGGGTCGGGTCGAGGCCGGGTACTGCACTCTGCGCTGCCGCGGGGAACGTGCTTGCCGAATCTGAAGCCGGTGGGACAAACGGTTCTCGAGATACACAGGGCACATACTCACAGAGATTTGTCGCATTTATTGTAAGATTATTATATTGGAAAAGAAGCGGAGATATATCCATGTTTCTGCAGCCAGGATGAATACAATTCAATGGGCGCCGGAAGTCGCCGGATGTAGTATTCCGCGAGGCATCATGGGAACGTTTTTTCACCCACTCCCGGCCAACGCAGCGTGGGGGCTATCGTTACCATGGTAACCAGTTAACACGTCTGTGAACGTGATAATGGGGCCGCAGCATTCAATTATTGAAATCCCAAATGTGAAATAGACATGGACCATGCCACATTGATGCTGACCTACCAGTCTCCAGCTTTTCTTTAGAAAGTAGGACACTCAGTTAATTAATGTCGAAATAATCACGCAAATCGGTACACACTTGGCCTACACTCATGTCTTCAACATGAATCTGTCCCATATAGCGCCACCATCAGGCAGATTTTTGGGCACTGCTCCTACAGATTTTGCTCTAAAATCACGCTGCGACCTGACGGTCGCTTATCTCCCGATTAGGGAGTCTTACTTGTTTTAAAATGTGTAGCACATTGGAATAGACACTCTTGTAGGCTATGTGTTTCTGGATTATCAATGTGATTCTGGTAATATTACTGACCGCTCAGCGCTCGTTTTTTTTATGTCTGTGGCAAAAATATTATTTTGATCAAAATGTCCATCACATTGTCTCATCAGTCTGCATGGTGTTGCCCCCCTGACCCAAGTCATATTCTACTTACTTGCCATTTTAGATCTTCAATAGAGGTCCTCCTCTCATTGCGAGGGGTCAAACATAAAGCCCTCAGGTAAATAGCCACGCTTGTCCTCAGTGTCCTGTGTGAGGCCAACCTGCTGCTGTAATATTGAACATTTGCTAGGGCAGGTCGTCATCTTGTTAGCGTGTAAGAAATCACTAGCCTAATGGCTGAGCAGTTCATTTCATTAAGCCATACCCTGTGTGTGTGTGTGTGTGTGTGTGTGTGTGTGTGTGTGTGTGTGTGTGTGTGTGTGTGTGTGTGTGTGTGTGTGTGTGTGTGTGTGTGTGTGTGTGTGTGTGTGTGTGTGTGTGTGTGTGTGTGTGTGTGTGTGTGTGTGTAGCAGTTCATTTCATTAAGCCAGGGGTTCTCAAACTGCCTTCAACCACGACCCCATATTATGAGGTGTATTTCTCACTGACCATGGCGTTTGTCTCCTTCGCGATTGCCTCGACCAGTTAGTGACAGAGATGGCCCTCTCCATCTAGCTTCCCACCATCAAACACGGCCAATTGTTTTAGTTGGAGGGCCCCAGCCAAGCCGGAGGAACCCTGGAGGATACAAACCTCTAGGCTCCACGGTGGTGAGCAGAACTTGACCTCCGCACAAATTGTTACCTCTTAACCTCTTGAGTCCTATATTCAAAAGTTTCCGAAACAGCCAATCTACAAAGTGACAACGTGTCACATTGTGAGCTTGTGGATTTGCTATTTCTTGGAAGTTTTTGAAAGTTTTTTGTTTATAATGACATTCTCAAAATAGGGACACCAAGTTGTTAAAGGAGCTATAGTCAACTTTTTCTTGAAAAACGGATGCTAAAATAAAAATAATGTTTCGAAAATATTTTATAAAAAAATAAGCTTCATATATGTGTTTCAATTAAAAAATGACCACAAAAAGCGTAAAATAATGATAAAATAATCATTTTGGCCCTTTGTTTACATTTACAGGGTCCGTACTTTGTTTACATCCTAGTCTGTAGACTAGGATGTACACCTACAATGAAAAAGTTGACTATAGCTCCTTTGAGTCTACACATTCGGTAACAAGTGCATAATGAGAACAGGCCAGTTCTGCAACACTGGAATGTGTGCTGAAGTGCCTATACAGTAGCTGAAAAGAATAGACAGGAAGAAGAGTCAAAATAGGATGAAAAAAGGATGATAGATGTGATGGAAGGCATACGTGTATACAGAGAATAGGCAGGCTACTGTAGTTGTTTGCGCTACAAAAAACAAGGCAGTCAATCTCCAGAATTCCAATCTTGGCTATAGTACCATTTCAAACCCAGGACATATAGATTTTTGAATTAACAATGTTTTGAGAAAAGTATGACTCAAATTTGTTTTATCGATCTAAATCACGTAAGGGATTGAAGACTCAGCACTTTAAAATGCTGTACTGTACCTTTGCCACAACGAGCTTCAGTTATCGGGAATGACGAGCCTCCTCGATTAAGGCACTTAATGCCCTGAAATTAACCTCTAAGACAGTGCTATTCCCAGGCTGAGTACTGGCCCCTGCCTGCTCCACAACAATTGTAAAGGATACTGTAGGTTTAGATTAATGTCTGGGACTTTGTTGTTGGGTGCACTTGTAGGGTAAATGCTTTCTTGTTGTGGAAATTCAAAGCTCTCAGTGCATTTATTTTAGGAAATTCTGGGGACTGCACTCAGACTCTACTTGAAGAGACAGTTTGTCCAAGCATCATGGCTAAAGACAAGGAAGTTATGACAAAATGTGATGGTCGTGGCTTGTTTGGTGAGCGAACAAACCCAAAGTGTCACTTCATCATCGGTGCTCTGCCACACTCTGACAAGAGCACCCAGAGTCCAGAGCATAGTCGTGTCACAGTGGTTTTTCTGTACAAATGCACTGGGGTTGGGCAATCATCATCTCTATTTTCAGATCGAAGTAATGTAAAACGTCGGTCTAAACATAAACTTGATTCAGAGTGATGTCTCTCTCCATGCTGTTCCTGTTCATAGCCAGCACCTCTCAAATATAGATGTGCATTTCCACTTTCCTCTACACTGTAAGTTACCACCCTGCCGAGGCTGCAACATTTGCATATGTGTTTGCTCATATGTGATAGTTTACGGTATGTAGGCAGGCATGAAGCACAGTCATCGGTGTGATGGGTGAGGTGTGACTGACAATTTTTCGGACCGGAGAATGGCAGAGTAACTGCAGGAAAGTGGCAAGGTGGGTTGAATATATCATCAGGTGTATTTGGATATACTGCCATGTAGACTCAATCACCTTTAAATTGGTAGAGATGTCAAAACTAGTGATCATCTCAGCGTTTGTCAGTACACAATGTCATTGTCAATCGGCACAACCCTAGAATGCAGACTTATAAACTGAATGAATACACATGCACAAAGTAAAAATAAGCTGCTGCATTTGAATGTTGGTTTACAATTCGTTTTTTAATATTATGTATGAAGCTTCAAACTGTTTTACTTTTTCCCCTATCCATTACCATCCATCCGGTTAGGCCACAGATTTAAGTGTAGAAAAACAACAGCTGGATCACTCCAACTTTTTAATTCTTTGTGTAATGAATTTACATATCGTGCTACTAGCAAGTACATATGTTAAAATACTTGACTGATTGATATTGATCCCTTGGGAGAATTTCTGTTGTAATGACAGTACACAGGACAAAATACAGAACTAGATGTACAGCTAAGCTGGGAGTAATAATAATAAGAGTAAGCAGGTGGCGGCATTGCTGAATGGGGGGCCCACCTGGGGGAACCAGAGCCCCTTTCTCCCAGGTTCGATTCCAGGCTTGGGTAGCGATGTCGATGTGTGTCCCTGATCAAGACTCTTAACCCCTAATTGTTCCTTGTGGGCAGTGAATCAGCTGGGTTGGGCTTAAAATACTTAATTTCCCTTGCGGGAGGAACTAACAGGTAACAGATAGGTATTATGAATAACGTACCAGAAACTAGGAGATTTAGGTATAGAAACTCTTACTTGGCCCTCTGTACTTGGATATCAGGATTAGCGTGGTGTTTTATCATAATATAAAGTGTAATCAAAGTGCACTAACAGTATATTAAGTGGTAACAGGTATTAAAAAAGTGTACATACTTGCCGTTTGTCAACACTATCCAGAGCTGGAGTAGTCAAAGAACAGGATTCTAAGTTACAGGCTTGCCCTGGATATCCAAACAAGTATAGGCTCTGTTTAGCGGGTAGATAACGGCCTCATGGAGGCCTAAAACCTGAAAAATAGTAACAGAATAAGATTGGTAAAGATGAAAAGGAGCAATCTAGTGAAACAAATTTTGGATTTAATTTTATGTTTTGAAAATTTTGCAAATTCTTTAACATTTGGGGAAATGTTTT
This sequence comes from Nannobrachium achirus, assembly GCF_963921795.1. Classification (NCBI taxonomy): domain Eukaryota; kingdom Metazoa; phylum Chordata; class Actinopteri; order Myctophiformes; family Myctophidae; genus Nannobrachium; species Nannobrachium achirus. Next base: position 15,564,504 of record NC_137826.1, read on the forward strand.
GCCTTGGCATGACATGCCCAAAATGTTGACGGCGGATTGAAAGTTGTTAAACAGCACTAGTAATGAGGCCCGCCATTGGCAGGGAAGGTTATTTTCCCTCCTGCCGTTGCTTCACACTTCAAGCCTGTCCCTCTCCCCCTTTTCTCACCCCCATCCCAGTGCTCCCTCTTTTCTCTCTGTCTCTGTGGCTCGGAGACGGTGTTGGCAAAGTGTTGCCAGGATGCAGCAGATACACTTGCAGGTTTCTGGCCAAGGCCCTTTCAGGCCTGTTTATTATGCCCCATGTCCTTCCTCCGAGAGTCCACCTCAGCCAAAGTTGAGAAGTGTCGCTGGTGAAATCCAAATGTCCAGCAACAGCTGTTGTTGGATGGCCAACGGCGGGCAGAGACGGATAGGGTGGTAGTTTGTGAGGCATGGTGGGCTTGTTGCATACTGTCTTTATTCAAAGACATTGGGATCACTGTTGATGAGTTTAGTGTTCCTTTCTTATCGCAGGGTTACAGATACTCTGCAGGGGTCTTAAGGCAAGGCGTTTGTCCATTTGGCACTGTCGACATTATGTCCCTGAAGCTATGGAGAGAGCAGGCAGATGTTAGATAAGGTAGAATAGGCAATTTTCACACACACACAAAGTCACAATGTCACAGTGCAATAAAGGTACATCATGTAAATTGGGTGAGGAGACTATTTGAGGTCAGTGTCTCAGCTTAGAATTGCACAGTCTGCCCAGGAAGTGTTATTTCCCCCATTCAAGTTGAGATTCAGTGTTGTCCCGTGGCACAATATGTTATTAAAATAATTAGTTGCAGAGAATGAGCATGAATAATTGACATTGGTCACTACACGGATGTGAAATTACCACTTTGCCCATTTCATGAAAATGAGTAAATAATTAAATAGAAGTGTGTGTGTGTGTGTGTGTGTGTGTGTGTGTGTGTGTGTGTGTGTGTGTGTGTGTGTGTGTGTGTGTGTGTGTGTGTGTGTGCATATACTGTATGAGATAGATGGATACTGTATACCCTAACCCATAACCTCAGTAAAACTATGCCTAAAGTAAACCTAACCCTAACCCTTAGTTGGACTAATGGGAAGTTGAATTATCGAGATTTTACTACCTGTTTGGTATGACTTTGACACTTCCAAAAAAGAGGAACAACAGCTATTCCAACATGCTATGATTGGGAAGGTTGCCTTTTCCCCATTGTTATAATACAGCATTACATTTTCAATTATAGTGTAACACTACAAGATATGTAATTTATGCAGACAGAAATTATGAAAGCAAAATGACATTTTACTGGGTAATTCAAGTAAAGATATTTGATGAATTCCATTCCTGAGATGGCTATTTAATCACTTGAATATATTAGCATGATCTCTATTCTGTACCCAACATTTTGTCAAAATAGCAGACCTACAAGCATACCAGTGATGTTACTAGGTTTTCAATGTAATGGGTCCCGGGACCCACAGGTGGTCATTCAAATGGGTCCCAGAGTTTTATGAGTCCTCAATATAAAGTTTACGCGCGCAAAATGGCGTCGGACATCGGTGGAATCAAAACATTGACGTTTCTATCGCCTGTTTAAGACTTTCTATGTGGATTTTATTTTTGTTAACGTAGGGTAAAGTAGGATGCTTTCACCCATGAACAATGGTGGTGTCGTGTCTGTGGACATTTTTTTTTTCTTTTACTGCGACGCGGTAAATTATTTTAACATGGACTCCAATGGAGGCGCATCCCCGGGACCCCAGGACCATGACATGAATGAGCCCCTGGGTGACTTGAATGAGTTTTTGATGCGGGATGCGCACGTAATGACATCACTGCATACAACACATCGCAACGTGTTGTGAGCTTGGAGATCGGCTATTTTTGGGTAAGAGTTTAGTGTCGGAGCGAAAATAGTTGGAGGCCTATTGTAGACCCTGTTCAGGTCAAATGGTCTAAGTGGTTAGTTGAATGTGTTTCTTTTGTTTGGAAATATATTGAATAAAGTCCTGAGATTGAGGTTTACTACTTTACAGCAACTTCAAATGAAGTCCTTGGATTGAGGTTTGCTTTACAACCACCTCCTGGATATCAAGTACACCAAAGTCATTATGTCACAACATTAACAATAGATTCGATCAGACAGAATTACAGGGTTAATAGCCAACAGAAGAGGGTTTCTTCCCCTGTAGTGTTTGCCGAGTCCAGTAAAATGGTCACGTGGCTCGGAGGTGATGCTGCCCATTGCAAGGAGAAACTGATTAATAAGCAACACAGATAGTGACTTCAGACCGCAGCCATTCACCAGGTTGTTGTGTCTGAGGAATGCTGCCTCCTCGACAATGCCAGAGCGTGCACTCTGCAACAATCGTTTCTATGTAAGCACTAGTGATTGTAACAAAGCGAATAAGCGATGTTAGAAATACTGGTCTATATCATGTATGCATGTCCTTTGGGATGAGGGAATGTTAAAGGCTGTTCAAAAAGAATGCCATGTTTTCAAAATACTGCTGTAGTTTTGACTTGACACAATCCGATTGTAAACTACCAAACTGAAACAATTTGCATTGAGGATTAGATTTTAAATTGCTTACAGTAAAGTATGCTCTCCCGTATTAGGTACAATTAATTATAAATCAGTATGGTAGTTGGACATTTGAAGCATTTAACATCTAGAGATTCATTGTATATTCTCTTTATTCATAATTAGGTAAACCCGCAATCATAATGAAAATATTGAACAAGGGATTGCACACAAGAAAGGCCAAGAGTCAGAAGACTTACTGTATGCAGGCATTGACCTCTCTAACAAATCATCAAACAGAATGCATTATAAATAAAGCTGCAATCCATACACAAGACGCAGCAAGCATAATATCTAACAAAACAAATCCTAGCAAAACAAATATATGAAGGATTAATACAGGGAGCGTGGGTGTTTGTGTGGGCACATTTGTTTGCAAGTATGTATGAGACTGTAGTTTTAGACTATTGGAGTGAATCCCAACCACTGTAGTTATAAAACATTGTGTCTGCAAGTCAGGCAGACAAAGTCAGAAAACTTGGGTCAGGATTTAGAAGGCGTTTTTAGAATCGGCCTCATGGGTTAATAGATGAATAGACAAATTGTGCTGCAGCCTGCTATTAGGGCAACATAATGGACTTCCGTGCAGTCAGACTAGTATCACTCCTGGGCTTATTCAAAAACACTTAACAAAGACAGCAGGTTGGTATTTGGCACTTGTTGCATCTCATTTTTATGGGATATTGAATTTTCTCCCCTGGCTGCTTGTACAGCAGGATGCAGAGTGGCTTGTAGTCAGAGTCAGAGTATTGAAGTGTAGGAGATTTCCTCACAGACATATTAGAAAATCATTCAGCTCTGTGACATGTTAATACTGTCAGATTCCCCCCCACCCAAGATGTGGAACATTACCTATTTCTTGTGTACAGTCAGTCAGTCCCATAACAAACTCACTGTTTTACTCTTATTTTATTTTTACAGCAGCTTGCTACAACTGGCTGACCGAAGTGGTTTTACGCATTGAATGAAGATCTCACCGGATAAATCTGGAATGACAAGAGAATGAAGGAACCAGATTTTTATCTGGCCCATTCAAAACATTTGCTTTAGGTTATGAATTTGTTTTTGTAACTTCAGGAACATCAGAGGCATCATTTCATAAAAAAGTAAGGGGTGACAACTGGCAAAAAGTTACCACTTAAGCACTATTTATAGCAGAAATAGTTGCTCTACAAGCTTTCACGAAAATATGTTTTAAATGTTCACCTATAATAACATGCCCAAAATAGGGACGCTAGGTTGAAAGTTGTTAATAAATGTATGGTTGCAGACAAGAAAACACATGTAACATGTGTCACTTGTAGATGGACAGACATGGCTTGATCTGAAATTACATTAATCTTGGGAAAATATGCATAAATTAGATATTAGGTTAAATGTGAACACTAGGGGGTGGCAATTACCACCCCCTGAGACCAGTTTGCTAACAGAATCCTGTGATATTTCCTAGATTTCAGTTGCAACGGTATTAAACTTGGCAATCTGAGGCTGTTTACATACATTTTTTGCAAAGCATACATTTGTTTTCATTACATGAGGGTAGGGTGGGATGAATTATTTGATGGCATTTGACAACAGCTATCTGGCTGTGTACTAATGGTAAAACAGTATATAGTGTATAATGAGGAGTGTACTTACTGCTGAAGAAATGTAGTGAATGAAAGCAGAGGTCATGGAGGAGGAAAAATGGAACGGGAACAACCATGCTCAGCATGGGAGCAGCCAAGCAGCTGCCATGAACACAGTGAAAGATGGTGTTTGTGTTTCAATTGTCTGCTTGTACAAACAGAACTGAGGTCACTGGGCTTCAGTGAATTTCATAAGGGAATGATTTTTTTCATTTTTCTCCCCCAGCTTTATTTACTCATGGTATGGTGATTTAGCATACTTGCCTGTTTACAGAAAGACCTGGCTTCATTCATTACAGTTTCAGATATTCACACTCGGGGATTGAATCGGAACATCAGTAGTTGCAATTTTGATAGAAGTTAGAGCTTATTGTGTAGACTGCAGAGAGGGAGTACACACAATTGTTTTTCTTTAGCCAGCTTTCTTTTTTTAAATAGATGGAGACCTGGGAAATCAGAGCAGAGAGGGGTATAAGGACATGCAACACAGATCTGCAGCTGTAGTCAAAATGTGATGTATTCGACCGGTCACCTGTCATGACACATTGTGAGCTTGTAAATCAGCTGTTAATGCTATTTTTGACACATGTATTTGACATTATATTGCAAAATTGTGTGACCATACTTTTTAGAATATTTTGTTTCTATTGACTAGGTATTAGACTATACAGTAGGTATTTAGGTTGTTAGTTAGGCTGTTATATGTACCGGCTTCACTGATGGGGACGGGCGGTCTGAGTGAGGGGGATGGGCCCCAGGCGTCCCCCTCGTGCCGCCGGGGCTGAGTATATGCGGTACATATAGCAGCCTAACTAACAACCTAAATACCTGCTGTATAGTCTAATACCTAGCCAATAGAAAAAACGAACATATACTCTTCTGCCCCGCATTTAAACCCGGTTTCCTTTGCAAGTCCAGAATGTTTTGTCAATGAGCTAATAGAGCCTGTCTGCTTGCTCAGGGGATGAATTGAAAATTGACCATCAGGTCAAAATCCGCGTCGGATCCTGTGTCTAGGTGAGACATGACCTTTGACACTATCCGAACGTCTCAACAGAAGAGCAGGGAGACAAAATACAATCACCCCAAGTGTATACGTTATATTGTTTTAACATACTCTACCATAAAGATTGGACAAAATTACATTTTATTCAGAAAAAAGAAAGTCACACAGAGCCGCTTTAAATTAGGCATGGCATTTTTATTTTTAATTTGTAGGTTTGGGGAAAAACGGTACCACTCTTTCTGGGTTATTATAACATCAGATTAAGGTACGGTAACAAAATGGTTAGTCCGTAATCGTCCTTTAATGTGCACTGTCCTGGAAATGAAACAAAGGAAAAAAATAAAGGTTTCAAGTAGAGATGGACCGATTGCAAAATTCTTGGCCGATACCGATCCACCGGTTTTATGAAGATCTGACCTGCCAAAACCGATTTTTCCGATACCGATTTCTTTAGCTAAGAACTAGGAAATAGGGTTGCTCCAATACCCTTTTGTTTCAGGCCAAGTAGGCCTACAAGACATACTTCAATTTGAGTACCAATAAGCTAGAAGAACACTAATGCCAAATCAATCACAATAGTACAAGATCCAAAATCACAGACAATATCCAGTCTAATATGACCGTCTGGACTAGGCACGAGGAAAGCAGGTGACGCATGCTTTTTCCCCCCCTTCTTTTTGGAGACGACATTGACACAGGATTATGGAATATATCCTTACATTGCAAAGGTAATCGGCACCATCTGTATTCTGTAGGCTGCCTCTAAGCAGACTGGCTGCTACTTGCTAGTGTTTACGTCACAGGACCGAGCATCATGCTGTGCAGTGCAAGAGATACAATTGGCCGATTTTGGCATATTTATGTCAGTGACCTGCCGATCACCGATTTGGCCGGTTTGATATGATACCTGCCGATTTCTGATATTGGCCGATACCGATGTCCATCCCTAGTTTCAAGTGGTTTAAGAGGCTATATAAGCTACATTTATTGAACTTCCGAAATTCACTCTGCTAATGTTCTACACTGGTACAATATCAACAGATTAAGCAGGTTACTAATGTCTAATAGCTAACAAATTAATGTTTTCCCTTTGTTTAGTTTTTTCCATTTCAACAGTGACTTTGCCATGATGTGAGAATTCTATGGTCTGCCTGCCTGCACTATAATCTGCTGCTGTCATCCACACATCTTCATTTGCCAAAAGCTCCTATTCCTTTTTATAACAAGTGTGTACATATAATGACTGTTCCTCCTTTTGGAATCGATGTTAAGATCCTTTTATTGGGTTTTAAATCACTAAATGGCAATGCTCCTGCGTATTTATCTGGGATTCTTTCATAAGATGCTGACACTGGTCTTTTAACTGTTCCAAAGGCTAGAACAAAAAGGCATGAAGTAGCAGCTTTTAGCTCTTATCGTCCTAACCTTTGGAAAAACTTGCCGGACGATCTACAGGCTTAATCAGTGGATATTTTTAAAAAGAGCAGTTAATACACACACCGTTAGCATTGCTTTTGCACTCGTTCTTTGCATAGTTTGAATGTATTGTCATTTAATTATCCCTTATTGCGACCGAAGGTCGCAGTTTACCATAAGAAATGTCACAGCTTGTCCGCGTCCTGTAGACGTGTACACGTGTCTATGGGTTTGCCGCTCTGACATCATGCTCTAATGTCACTGTGATGTCAGGGGAACCACTCTACCAGAATGGGTTTGCCGCTCTGATATCACACTCTGGCTTCACTGTAATGTCACACTAACAGAATCCCTTTTATGCCCATATATGGAGTTCCCTGATGTCATCAATATTAATGATGCCATGTTAGAGAGATCCCTGTGATGCCAGGGGAACAAATCCCTTTTATGCCCATATATGGAGATCCCTGATGTCCACATCACTACATCTGTGATGCCAGGGGAACAATCCCTTTTATGCCCATATATGGAGATATGGAGATCCCTGTGATGCCAGGGGGAACAAATCCCTTTTATGCCCATATATGGAGATCCCTGATGTCCACATCCCTGATGTCCACATCACTGTGGCGCGACCTCGCCCTGAGGCGTCTTACTAGTTTTTAAGCGGTGGTCACAACGCTCCTATACGTGGCCGTGTGTGTGGGTATGTATGCGTCCGTCCGTGTCTGTATGTAGCCTGCAGTACCTTTTCTGACCACACATGTTAAGGGAGGGGCGCTGTTGTTCAGACTCACATTCACACCCACACATACACACACACATACACGCACGTACGCACGCACGCACACACACACACACACACACGCAGCCTCCACCGCTCAGTTCACACGAGTGTGATTTTTAATAGTTCTACTGTGAAGTGCATTTTGTTGCACTTGCTGCATGAATATATATCTCCAAAGTTTGAGTAATTAATTCTCTGCACTCACCACCACATGTATGTACTGTAATATATAAGGTAATTGTCATGTGTGTGGTGTATAGGCTGCTACACACCTCTATCAAGCAGACATGACATCACCTGTCCAGATTAGATCGATACTGAGTTAGAGAAGCGAGTCAGTCTCCTCAGCCTCATTTACAGTGAGAAGGTGTCTTATAATTGGGACTCGGCCCACTTCATCAGTATAGCAGCATCATGGCTTCGGAGCAGATGGCAGAGTTAGTAGTTAGCAAGTACATGGTCTGAGTAATAATCTTGCTGTAATTATTGGGGGCTTGCCTGGGCATTTGTGTGCAGCAAAAGAGATAATATTTCAATTAGTGCTATCATTGATTGTGCTGGAAGCCCCCTGGCTAAGGCCTTTGTGCTTGCAATCTGTAAGAGTGTTAATAGGAAATAGTTGTGCCTCTTGAGAGCAGGAATGTTCATTAAGAATATAGATGTCAGCTTTTTTTAACTCTTTATTAAACCACATAGCAGGACAGAAAAGTTGCAAACACTGTGCAGCTCATGATAAGTCTGTTATGTTTACATGATTTAATTGACGTAATATATAGGCTACCCTCTGCAAATTAGTTGGTTTACAATCACAGCCTGGTGATGGAGCCTTTTTCAGTGCAAGCCAACGTAATTGCGATATGGAAGTGTAAATTATGAAACCCTGACATGGCAGGTCTGAGCCTGCTGGGGTTATCAGCGTCATTCCAGCGGCCCCTTTGATTGATGAATTTAATGTTAAGAGATCGATAGAGCCCGTGTAACTTTAACCACCCCCTTAAGCACTTCTATGATGTACTAGGGGTTGAAACAGAACCGTTGAGGAAGAACATAGACAGGAGATATCGGCCCCGGGAGAGTTTGTCCATCTGTTTGTAGCTCAGACGCGCATGACTGACTTAAATGTACATAACCAAACTTAGACACTAACCTGCAAACACAATTCTGCCATTTGAGTGATGTATACTATTATTACTATGTTAGTACTGATACCAACAATGTTTACATCTGTCGATCACTCCCATGGATCTTAAGCAATATGCACGCTAAGCTTGAGGTCCATTGCTCGATTACATATTTAATGATTCCTGTATCTTGAATTTTGCACCAGGGCTTTGACCGAAAGTGAAATAGTAAGTGTAGACCAAAAACATTGATTACATAACGTATACATTACAAACACTAGTGGCAACATGAGACTGTATAGTATACAGTCTCATGGTGCCACTAGTACTTGTAATGTATACGTATCATAAGAGTTGACATATATTATATGGCCGGGAGAAGCAGTGGCGGATTCGTTCAAGCCCCGAAATACCCGTATGTGTGTCTCAAACATATCTTGCACACTGCACTGCTTAGGTTTGTTTTCAGTGTCAGTGCTGTTGAAATATGTTTTGGCAAACCTTTCTATTCATAAAGAGCAGAGTGAAGAAGAACAGAACAGTCAAGAGTACAATGCCAGCCGGTGCCAAAGTTAAATGGACTTGGTCATGAGTCAACCTGGGTTATCTTGAGGGTCCTACACCACTGATGAGTGATGATGACTGTTAATATGTTGTTTTAATCATGCTATAACAAACCCCTGTTTGATAAACACACAATATAGAGGAAAGCACTGTTGCTGTCGGGCAGAAACCCGACAGTTGTTTTGATTGATTGATTGATTGATTGATTGATTATTTTATTAGACAATACAAGTACAAGTACAAGTTTAGTCAATACAATAGAAATGTAGTACAGTACAAGTACAGTTAAACACCCTGCCTAAAAGGAACATCCCAAATAAGACCTTTTACTGTCTTTTTTACATTGGATGTCATTGGTATTTAATTCATGGACATAACACATAGTAAGCAAAGAACACATTCAATAATATCTTCAAACTTCAAGCTTAGCGTGCGTATTGCTAAGGATCCATGGGAGTGATCGACAGATGTAAAAACATTGTTAGTATCAGTACTAACATCAAACATATAATTTTCCGAATGTCTGTCTGTCTGTCTGAGTGTCTGTCTGTCTGTCACAGCGTTTCTCCTCAGTGGCTGGAGCAATTGATCTGAAATCGCATCACCATTAGCATATGAACACACCTGACATAACTGTGAAGCCCGTTTGTCACTTTCACAAAGTTGTCTGGCCCTGTTACAGATGTTGTCCAAAAATCATGCAGATCGGTACACAGTATGTCTGTAGCCATTAAACGAAACGGGTATTTCTTACATTGATGCTCCTACATATTATCATGCAAGCACCAGTTAAAGTTACTTTCCATCCCTCATATACTGTGTGCACAGTGCACAACCCATAAACCACACACTGCCCATCATTTCGGAGCTCATATCTTTGAACGGGTAAGGGCTAGTAGTAATAATAGTATACATCACGCAAATAGGATAGCGAAAATAGTTCAACAACAAGCTCACAATGTTTCGCATTGAAACACATGAAGCTTGTAGAGATTTTGTTTGAATGACAATCCCAAAATAGCTTGCCAGGTTGAAGTCTCCATCGGTTTTATAAATATTTAACCGATAAAGTATTAACAAGACCTTGTGACTAAATAAAAACTGCGTTGGATCCATTGGAACACAGGTTATTTTTTTCAATTTTCTACTAACAAGATATAATGCAGTCAGCATCTCACAAACACAGCTCTGCTCCTCTTAATGAAAGATCATTAATTAGCAGTAGGTGGTGATGACACTCCTGCCATAATTATTATTACTTATTACAGTCGGGGAGACGTGAGCTTCGCCTTCATGAACCTCTCCATCTTGTGTTGCATCGTTGAGGTGATTTGTCACACTGCTCATTCAAGACAAACCTAAGAGCAGCCTTTTACTTGAGCTGTCAAGAATTTGTGCCAGTAGCATTAACAAAGATGATTAACTGAATGCATGGAACATTATGAATGTGGTGTCATTCTGTTTTGTCTTGATGGGCGTGGCAGCACTAATTTCCACAGACAGGCCTAATTCAGTACACTTGGATATGTTTTCATTCTGATGTAGTCCTTATTATTTACTTTGACATAGTTTGAATAGTTAGTTAATATGAAGAAAAAAAAACATGTTGACCTAATTCCAGTTTAAGTTTAGGTAAATCCTGCCGCGAATCATTCTCATTTGTTGAGATTCAAGAGATGTAAGACAAATTCGGCTGCATTAAATGAACCGTCATCCATTATGCAGGCTTGTAATAATGAACCCTGTGGAAGAGACGGTTTTATTGCCAAGAAGGATAGGGGTTTTAAAATGCACCGAACCTTTGGCTGAGATGTTTATGTTCTTCATTGCAAAAAATATGTTGGTATCAATGGTATATAGGCTATAGATGTGTTCAGTGCATTGTTTAATATATTGAAGGCAGACAGCGTATGAACACTTGGCATTTCTGGCCATACAAATGGAAGAAGACATAAACAAAAGTTTAATGTGACTGTTGATTCTAGACTTCATTCTAGACTTCATTCACATCCAAAGTCTGTACAAAGATATTTGCATTACTTCAGATGCTTTCCATGCTCATTAAATTTCATGGAAGCTTATGGACCCCCCCGACCCCCCTCCCATATAATTAATGCTTAACGCTTGAGTGGCAATCTTAATAGTCTTTTAAATGCTCAATACAGAAATGAATGTTTCTCATTAATCACAATTTCATTGCTGTGATTTCTCCAAAGCCATTTTCTTAGCTTGGGTATAAGACATCATTCATTTAGGCCAAAAAGCCATTGTCCCAAATTGAGAAATCACTTTCTTTTCCTTCCCATAACAATGTGATAATCGTTTTGGCAATCACAATTAGAAAACATGTTGTTTTATACAAAAACATTAACTCAGTTTTAGTATAAAGATTTGCTTTAATGTTCAACCAAAAAATCATCCACTCATTCTAAATGAGCCAAAACATTGCAAATGAGGAGAGCAATTAAAAAATTGATTGAACTTTTCCGGCTACTTTCTGATTCTGCCTTGTTCTAAAACCACCACATTCAATAAGGACTCAGAGATGCAAGTGTGAAATTCTCATTATTCCATAACACCAGACATGGGGAAAAAAGAATCACAAATGACAACTCAAACGGATAGAAAGACAATTAAAAGTCCCTTCACTTTCTTCCCTCTTATTTCATGTGTTTGCCTACGGTATATGCCCATGCGAATTAGATATTAATATATTAATATGTGTAGTCAGACACTTCTTGTATGAATACTTTAGTTATGAACATGCTAGCATACAAAGGCTGTCCAGCCATTCGGGTCCTGCCTGCCCGTTTGGCAAACCAAGGTGACCTTCTGGCATGGCCAAAGGGCCCTCGACAGGAAATGCTGTTCTCTTGCCAACTACACTGCCCTTGCAAAATGTATTTATGCTGTTCCTGTCATCATCATTCCTACCAACAAAATGTCATTGAAACAACTGCTCTCACCCTAAAAGTGTCATACATATGGTACTTAAGCTGATTCAACATTATGGATAATTTCCCACATGGAGTGTTAAAAGTTTACGAAACATTACACTATATTGTAACTGTTGTATATTGTTTTGCAGGAAGCTTTTCCCTGACTTTGTTCATCAGGAAACCATGAGCCACTGAGTTAAGAACCCTTATGATTGCACACGGTGGTGCAAATACTAATTATCTACAAATGAGAAGAGGTATAAAATAAAAAGAAGATTTAGCAAATCAAATTACATCATGCGTGAAAGATTACATTTAGTGAAAAGATTACTGTGGACAAAACCATGGAGTAGTAGACCGCTGGTTCTCAATGTGTCCTTGGGGGGGTTCCAGGGTGTCCCCAGCTAAATGATTGATCTAGCCGGGAACCAAATGGACCCTGCTCTGTATTTTACTCTGGGGGCCTCTGGCCTAATGCATAGCATCGTGGAAATGAAAAGGCACGAGAAGCACTGGCGTACACTCTTCGTGTTCTTCATTAGACTAGACTTTGGACAAGGAGTATTCCTTATTGGTGCAATGAATCCTGACTGCTTTGGAGCAGACTTTTATGTTTTTTGTCTCTGTCTTTGTAGATCTCTCCTCTGTCAGGCCCAGTGGTGTTTTAGTCTTAGATGTGCATAAGCATTACTGTTGACTAGAGCAGGACCGGGTTTTTGGATCCTAGCCAACCAATTAAACATTTAGTGTTATGTGTCAAAAAGTGCACAATTGTCAACTTAATTTGAAAAAACGTTGAGAACATTGAACTGATAAGGAAAAAACTAACACAAGAAACCCACTAATAACTATTTGATAGGTTTATTTAAAAATGTTTGTATCCGTAACCAATAGATTGGCTATTTGCGGCATAAATTGGGCTTAATAATCAGTATGAGGTTGGTCTGTTTGTACCACGTGACCGTAGATTGTCAAATTAGACAAGACAAATTACACAAGAAGCTGACATGTCAGCTGTTATTTTGTCTTCATGCTGTATCCATAATTCATATGCATTGCACAATGTACATATCCTACAAGTATGCATATAGACATCTGCACCTTAATTATAATATTCTGCTAAGGCAGGACATGCATATTTTCATGTGAAACTAGTGTAATTCTTATTCTGTCATTTTTGGGGTGTGATCTTTATTTTAATTTTTTTGGGAGGGGGTTAACCATACATCACCTTGTCAGGCTGTAATGATTGCAAAAACCTAAAATATTAATGTAAGTGATGAATGGCAGGGGCTGAGATGATAAAATCATTGTGATATATAGCACAACATAATTGCTCAGCTTCATTCAACTTGTTTTGGTTTGAACGAACCAACAACTATCCTGTGTGGTCCACTGTATGTGTAGCCCACTATACTATTATGCTGTGTAGTCCACTGAATGTGTAGTCCACTGTATATGCTGTGTAGTCCACTGTATGTGTATTTCACTGTATATGCTGTGTAGTCCACTGTATGTGTAGTTCACTGTATGTGCTGTGTTGCTGTGTAGTCCACTGTATGTGTAGTTCACTGTGTGCTGTGTTGCTGTGTAGTCCACTGTATGTGTAGTTCACTGTGTGCTGTGTTGCTGTGTAGTCCACTGTATGTGTAGCCCACTATGTGCTGTGTAGTCCACTGTATGTGCGGTGTAGTCCACTGTATGTGTGGTGTAGTCCACTGTATGTGTGGTGTAGTCCACTGTATGTGTGGTGTAGTCCACTGTATGTGTGGTGTAGTCCACTGTATGTGTAGTCCACTGTATGTGTGGTATAGTCCACTGTATGTGTGGTGTAGTCCACTGTATGTGTAGTCCACTGTATGTGCGGTGTAGTCCACTGTATGTGTAGTCCACTGTATGTGTGGTGTAGCCCACTGTATGTGCTGTGTAGTCCACTGTATGTGTAGTCCACTGTATGTGTGGTGTAGTCCACTGTATGTGTAGTCCACTGTATGTGCGGTGTAGTCCACTGTATGTGTAGCCCACTGTATGTGTAGCCCACTGTATGTGCGGTGTAGTCCACTGTATGTGCTGTGTAGTCCACTGTATGTGCTGTGTAGTCCACTGTATGTGCTGTGTAGTCCACTGTATGTGCTGTGTAGTCCACTCACTGTATGTGTAGTCCACTCACTGTATGTGTAGTCCACTTTATGCGTGCAGTGTTGTCCACTGTATGTGTGCAGTGTAGTCCACTGTATGTGGGTGGGTGACGTGACGTAACGTTTTCGCTGTCCTCGGTGTCAAACATGTATAAATAAAAAATATATTTGTCAAAAACCTTCTGAATATTGTGCAGGACATTAAGCTTTATGTGAACTTACTCAAGATTAAAACATTTCATTCCTCATTTCTTCAGAATTTTCAACCAAACATGGCAAAACTCATATGGTGTGACTGTCCTGACCTTGTTTCTCAAAGTGGGAACTTGAATAAAACTAAGAAAAAGAATTGCTAAAAAATTATTTGAAAATGAATTTAGGCTAAAAAAATGTCTATTTGTGAGCCTATATCTTTTCAAAGTCAAAGCATAATGTTTTCAGTCATTTCTGATCAAAAACATTTTGTCCCCCAAACCAAAATCATTTGGTGTGACACTAGTTTGGACAAATTAAACAGGCAATTATTTGGACACCTATTGGCTAGAGAGGTCCTTCTTCTGTAAGGCTATTCAGCACTCCCAGCACAACTGCAAGACAGGTGTCTGAGGTGAGTTATGATTTTAACATTTTCATGAAATGCCATCTTGTTGAAACTTTGACAAACTCACCACTTTGGATGTCTGTTGGTGTGACACCTTTTCATTAAAAAAAGCTTAAGTTATTTGAAGTTTTGGTCATATTTCCATGTAGATCTAGGTTGCTTTGTTATAGCTAGCATGCTGTTAGCATGCTAATGTGTACATAGTAGCCTCAAGGTAAACCTAAATGCAGAAAACGTAATATGGTGTGACACTTAATCATAATGGTGTGACATGTCTGCTTGTCACGCCATATGACTTGATTGTCACACCATATGATTTATACTGTATTTAACTACAGATATAACAATAAATAACAAAGTTCCATGTTTCTTTTGTACATTTAAACATTTGTTTTAAACATTTTTACATAAAATGTAATTTAGCTTCATTCAGTGATACTTCAAATTCATCAGACAGAGCAGAAACCCCTTCACAGAAACCTTAACATATTGTTTCAATCTAAACAATATTTTCTCTTTGTCTTAAACTATACATTCCATTTTCTTTTGTCAGCTGGAAAATGACAAGTGCTGAGAGAACGAGAAAGTACAGGGAGAAACTAAACAATGACCCAGCAAGGAGAGAGGAGCCAAAGGGGCGAGACTGCATTTTCTACGAAGAGCAGGAGGTTGTCTGTGGCATAGCAGAACCGCAACAAGGCAGCCGGTTTGCTACCCTCACCAAATACGACTGGCTGATGTACAATACAGTCTAAATGTATAATCTAATCTGATCTAATACTTTTGTACTTTCACTCACTGGACTGGACAGTGGACAGTGTTAAGGTAGGACCCGAGACAAAACTAGCGAAAATAGCTGATCTACAAGCTCTCAACACGTTGTGCTGCGAGAGCTTGTAGATCAGCTATTTTTGGAGTTGCGCAACCCAGCACTCTTTAGCTAGTGGAGATGTGGTGTAATGTCATGATTCCTAATTACATTTGTTCAACACAAAATGCTGTGTTCAAGTTCAGGAGACTTCGGAAAAAAGCAATTGAATGCTGGGTTCTGTTTCCACTAATTGGTGTTAATAAAATGTTGCCTTGGCTCCAAGTGTGGCTATGCGCCTTATTGTCTCTTTAGGATCCTTCTGCCGTGGGCCGGCAGAAGACTTAGGTGTGCGTAGCATTCCTGTGCACATCCTCATCATCCATCTACTACTACAATTCTTTCTTATCCCATGTTAAAGCCCTACAATAATATCCTGTTCAGAAATATTAAGGCCATGTTATCCTGGGTAATTGTTTAATCAATCAGTAAAGTTCAGTACTCACTAATAGGTAGGTTAAAACACAGTTTGCTTTGACACATGAAGATATGATCATACGGTGTGACACTAAATCATTTGGTGTGACATTCCAAATAGTGAAAAATCATACCTTTATTAATGATTAAACCAAAAAAATGTTTATGGATTACATAGAGAATATTATCAGGAAGAGTAACAAATATTTGTGTAATTTTAGAGAAAGTTTTGACAGAATACATTTAAAATATGTTGTAAGATCATGAACATGGGCCTCACACAGAGTGTCGATTATGAAAAAAATATACAGATATAATTAATTTTCAAAAAACTATAGTGGATCACTGGTTAGTTATGATAAAGGACTTTGATAAAGTGAGTAACTTAAGAAAGATGTACTCCATTTTCATTTTATGAACAATTATTTTCATGTCACACCATATGACGATTTTAGGCACAAGTACAACAAACTGCTGAATAAAGTCTGATTCCAATAAAATATCTAAAAACAAAATGTATTTCCATAAGGTTGAGAGTGAGTAGAACAAAAGTAAATAACTTTTATGCCTGCAATTTAAATTTTTTGGGGCGTCATGTCACTGACCCATGTGCTGTGTGGTCCACTGTATGTGTAGTCCACTGTATGTAGTCCACTGTATGTGTAGTCCACTGTATGTGTAGTCCACTGTACAGTATGTGCATGACTGGCCTTGGAAACACTTCAGATTCGTATCCAACTCCAAAACTTTCAATCTGTCCACTTATTTTCTAGCTCACTGGTTCTCAAAGTCAGGGATCCTTGAGGGGGTTCCGGGGGGTTCCCAGCAAAATGAGGAACAGTTTAAATTCACTTTTATTACACCTGGCTAGAAGTTATCCCAGTGAAAGAATGTACAGTATAAGAAGTACTTCAGATGATATTGTTCAGATCTACTGTTATCTCCCCAGCCCACCTACGTAAGTATAGAGACAGAATTCTGTACTAAATCTAAACTGACAACAAAAACCTTTTACAATGGTGGTCCGTATCCTAATACATACTGTAGCAATTTGGGGGCATTTTGTTATGTTTGAGAACCACTGTTCTATCTTAGGTAATATATATCCTGAGACTGTGTGTGATGAGAGACTTGCTAGTTTATCGTTGTTTTATTATGTATTATAACTCCTCATGGAAACAGTTATTGTAATCTAGTTACATGCTTACAGTGCTTGAACACCCTTTTGTACTTAATATTTATTAAATTGTTTGAGCTTGTACATGGAGCTTAGGCTGTTTAGGTGTAATAACACATTAATTTGGCATAATGTTCACCGCTTATATGGCACTAATTAAAGTGTCATGCTACTGTACTTGGCTTGGTGACACATGCCATCATTTTAAGTAGTCTAAAGTGGGAACATACACAAGATCCATATGCAATTGTAACTATGATGAGAGTGTAACCAAAGAATAGACCCTCATGGATCCATCTATCTATACAAATGAACACATCGCCACGCAAGGCTCATTGGCTAGGACTGCTCACGTGCTCACACACTAGGACTGCTCACGTGCTCACGCACGCCACACGTGCTGACGTCACATCGCTCTTAGCAAATACATCTGCGTTCACGTCTGCATAGCCATTAGCAGTGAGGTGTAGTACATCACAAAGCAAGATTGGACACGTCATTCGGACATGTAACGTGAGCGTGCAAACTCTAGAAATGAGCGTCAAACTTCTAGTTTGAGTTGCATTTGTCTAGTATCAGCTAAATGAACACAGGATTTTCCAGTATAGGTGCTGATGGGAGCAGTTTGACTGTAGACATAGTGTAGTCTTGGTAAAGTGCTCCCATAAGCAATAAACATTTGCTTTCCATTTCTGACTTATTTGTTTGTGCTTCCTGCGCCTTTCATTAGATTCAGAAATCCCTAAGATGAGCTTTGATTAAAATAAGAAAAGGAAATAAAATGCATCAAGTCATTGTTTTGGAAATGGAGCCACTATGGGAGACAGTCAGAGAGACAATATCCAGTTCATCAAGGATTTAACCACTTAACCCATTCTGGACGGGTACACATGATTAAAGTGTATTATCCCCTCAGGCCGGGAACACATTTTTGTGTATTTACAGTTTGTAGTACAGTAATTTTTGAAAAAAAAGTTTTTCTGATTTTTTTTCTATGAAAGCCAAAGGTGTAAGCTATCAAATATTTTGGGAATTTTGTTTCTAACTGCTACAGAGGCTGAGTATATACGTTTTCCAGAAAAACAGTGGGTAATTTTCAAATCGGACTTAGGTCTTTAAGGCATAAAATGCATTCAAATCGGACTTTAAAGCAACACTACAGTATGTAATGTTCCTCTTCTGCCTGGATTTTGACCCGGTTTCCTGCTCAAGCGGTGACATTTTTACCGTTGAGCTAAAAGATCCTGCCTGCTTGCTCAGGGGATACATTGAATCTGGACCATCAGGTCAAAATGTGTGTGAGATCCTGTGTCTAGGTGAGACTGTATTTTTCATGTGGTTTCACGTGGTTAATATTCCTTACCTGCTCTGTTGATCTGCTTTGTGTGACCCCAACCCATCACCCAACACAAACACACACTGACTCACACACTCCTCTCCTGACTGCAATATAAACAAACCACCTTCCGCATTAATTGCCTTGCAGATGCAAGTCTATTTGCATTCTCTCGCGTATATATACTCCCAGTAGCTGGCTCCGTTTGACTGCCTCCAAATGGCTTCAGTGAAGAGTTTTTTGCTTATTTAATTATTTAATCTAGGATTTGGGGCTGGACCAGACATCTAAATTGATGGTCACGCCACTGAACTGTGTTATACAACTGCATTTTGCAGTACGGGCCTACCCCTACACTGTAAGATCACAAGTGTCAATTTAACTGTGTCAATAGTAAATGGACCTGTATGGGCCAGTAGGTTACATTTGAGTTACACATGGACAAATGAACACTGCAGATTTTACTTTTGGTGTTGGTGCGATTTAATTATCCTCAGCAGGGGGCAAAGCGTGATGGAACATGCACTCCTTGACCTTTATCCTCTCTCTATACTATTTTGTTTCTCTCTCCACTGAACAACTGATAAAGCAGAATTGCCTTTTAATATCTTTTAGCATAGATAATTGCTCACCATCCATGTGATCAATCCCAACTTTGTGAAGTACTTTAGAATTATCAAGGTGAGCAACACTTATTCTGACCCTGGGTTGTGCAATGAGTACACTAGTCCATACAAACTAGGACTTCGAGTCTTATCTCATCACTCTTGAGAACTCCATTACAGTATTTATAATAAAAAAGCTGAAAAAAGGAAAAATGTGATTCAGCAAGAAGGAATATTTCTAAGGAATAGATAAGGAGCATTTAAAGTAAAAAAAAAAAAAAAAAAAAAGAAAAAACTACAAGAATTAGCTGATACATAATTAGATTTGAACTCAACAGATTAGGACGGTCATATCCTTGAGGCTCGCCTGCAGCCATTCTGAAGGCCATGCATTGGTTGTATCCTTCGGGAGTCAAGCGGCACAGGCGGGTTCCATCTTTTTCCTGTTAAGCTGGTTTTATACGTACTGTACAACGTAGTTGCGTCATGCAGGTGTCGCTCACCGAAAACCGCTGATCTACAAGCTCACAATGCATTGTGAGCTTGTAGATCGGCTGTTTTCGTTGTGCATCGAGCAATTTACATGCCTCTCCCAGGAGGCAGAGACCAGGGGAGAGAGACAAGAGAGAGACACCCCTTTTGTGTGCTCATCTAGCTCAATATTTGAGACTGACAGAGGCCTATTTGCCCTCATTGTAATAGCTTTGCTGTTTGTCGCAGAGGGGTTTATTTAGTCTGATTGGCTAAAGGTTTCAGGGCGCCAATTTTCTTCCTTTGGTACACTCGCATTCCTGTGTCTGCCTATCAGCGGCTGTCAGCCAAAGCCCATTCAGGGAGGCACAGGCTTATCGTAAAAAAAATGTGTAACTCATCTTCATGTTGCATGCTTTTCTTTCTCTCCTTTTTTTCCTGCTTGGTATACACACACTCCCACGCATGAGCTGATATGGTGGACAATTTCATTTGTATGTATGTACACATTGTTCTAAAAAAGAAAAAAAAGAGGCAAACCCACACTAGGATCATCAATAGGTTGGCAAATGGTGGTGGTGGCGGAGCAGCGAGGTTAAAATCATATCGTCGTTGTCGGGTGGAAACCTCGTATCTCCCAAGTTTCAAATTTGTACGTTCTTTCGCAAAGTAAAGCCCTGCTTCATCATACAAGGCCGTCGCACAAAAGTAGTGAAAACAGCCGATCTACAAGCACACAACGCCTCGTTGTGTGCTTGTAGATCGGCTATTTTCACTAGTTTAAATCATTTTTAAAATGATAAATGCAAAACGAACGGTTTTGGACATACAAGGTTTTCACCGGACAACGACGATATGTAAATCAGGAGATTCTGGGATCCATGAGATTGAAATGAATCACTCCTCTCGCATAGCATTTTCTACAGCACCCGTTTGAATACTGCGACTCTCTCTGTATCACTCTCTCCAGATGGTGGGCCATGGAACTTGTTTTCATTGGGGCTCTTTTCAATCTGGTACAAGCACGGTGAAATAGTTTTGGCACTAGTATGCAAAGATATGCTTCTGCATTTTTCGTCCCTCTTAAACCTCGCATCCGTTTACTTTGTCACTCGTCAGACTTCTGCCTGAACCAAAACGAGTAATTTAGATGAGACCGTGTTATGGGGAAAAATGCAATATTTAAATCAACATTGTATAATTTTCAGCTACGGTGCTACAGGCATTTTGTTAAGCATGTAAGGCTTAAAAATTCATCTGGTGAGTTCACTAGTGTTTGACGTTGCGATCCATAGGAAAATAACTGGAATTGAGGCCAAAAACTAATCTTGGGGATGGAGATGTAATTCCAACCACATACATTGAAATGCATAGCTTTTGAATAGGGGGTGTGGCTCCCCACCAATGTCTATGGGCAGAGTAGCACTGGCACATTTCAGACACAATGGTAATTCAAAGTGCTTTACATAGGGCATACAAAGAAGAGAAGTAAGAATTAAAAGTAAATTAAACTAAACATGAAATAATGAAAAAACTGAATGAATAAATACATAAACAAATAAAAGATCGAGTGGATTACATTTGTCTGGCATGGTTTTCTGTACATGTGTAGTGTAGGTCCATTTAAACCCTTAGAGAAAGGTCAACATCAATACATACTAGGCAATTCTGGGTGATTATGTTTATCGCACGGTGAAGCATTCTTATCTCTATGGGAATAATGTCTGGGGATGATGACAAGGACTATCACCACGAATGGGATGAGATGGGTTGATTATCATGAATAGTACATACTTGAGGGAGCCTATAGTCACTTTGAGGGAACCTACAGTATGTCTTCTGCATAAAAATGAGCAGATTGATTTTGCTATCTGTTCCTGGCACTGGCATGTCATTTTCACTGAGAGGAATTCTCTGGCTTGTTCATGTCTAGCATGATGCATGGTTTGACCCCTCCTGGTTTAATTAAGAAATGCACCAGAAAGGCACATGTTAGCCTCAGCCTTAAAGATACTACCTACCTTACCCAAGAGGCATATGGCTAATATTATGCTGTCATACAGTATATTGTCATTGTTAGGCAGAAACCTTGTCCAAAACTGTTTGTTTTCAGGAAATGGAAAAAATAACCAATGGCTCCAATGTTATTTAGTCATAAGCTTATTAATGCACGTACATTTCTTTTATAAAAACCCTCAGACGACTTAACCACTTGTCATAGGTGAACATTTTTAAAAACAATATTCTTCTACAAGCTCACCCTCCTCGCTTGTAGATCAGCTTTTCATATTTATATTGTCATAAAGAAAATGGAGATTGGAGATACAAGGTTTCTGCCAGACAGCGACAATATTCCTCAGAAAGTTTCTTTTTAACAAGTAACGCTAATTTAATTTCAACTGAAGACATCATCTCCAGTATCTGAAAAAATCCTCTCATTTGATTCCTCTCTTCCTCTTTTATCGTCAAAACATTTTATAGAAGCAAAAAAACAATGTAATTCCATGTTTTACTTTAATCCATTTTCTTCCAGATTTCTGCAAACTGTTTTTCATGCTTCAGATGTAACGCATTAGGACGTTTTACAAATTTGTTTTCCACCTGTGTGAGATTGTCAGAATGCTACCCTACCAAGAATTTATTGAGACAGTTAGATTTTCAAGTCATAATTCACATGCTCTCCTCTGATTTATTTGTTTTTGAGGAGGACATTGAGAGAAATTATTGCCATAGCACTGAGGAGACTGATGTGAGTATTAGGCCTATGGTTATGGTTATGCGACAGCCTCTTTATAAGTATAGCCTTTGTTTTGACACGTCTGACCTTTTGTCTTTCTAGCCTGAGTAAAAGGAACACAACAACTCATTAAAAACTCAAGGTCAACTCGGTGGGACAGTAATCAAGTAATGGCAGAAAGGACTTGCATGCATGGCACTCTTGAAAAATGTTCACCGTGGCTTGTATTTTTAATTGAAAATAGTTCTCTCTTAAAGGTTAATTTCATAGTCTCTCACTGTCCAGAAATCCACCTTTTTGCTAACGTTCTGATTTATGGTTTTGTGCACATACTGTATATATTTTTTCTAAGTAGCAGACAGTTAATTGTGTTTTGCACTCAATCTTAACTCAAATTCCATACTAAAGGCCATCCCCAGAAACTGTAGCTAACGCCCTGATTTCTACCAATTTGAATACATTACATGCCTGCCTCAGACTCACTTTTTATTTTTTCCTTTGGCAGTTTATGTGAGAAAATACAAAATAATGTCATTGCTGGACATTTGCAATCATGCAAATAGCCTGTGGCTAATTCAGATTGTGGATTGACTTAAACTACAGTATAAAAGGAGATTTCTAGCACAAAAGCAAGTCTTTTCTTCAGTAATGACAGGAAACTAATGATAATAATTGCTACATTGTACTGTATTTGTATAGCAGTGTTCTTGCTTACAAAGTGCTGTAAAATAGAAGGAACAAAACAAACATTAACTAGCTGCCACCTTTAATAAAGACCAGACTTGCACTAGTGCGTGTGTTCATTATAAGTCAACGTCTGTGGGTCCTAAACACATAAACAGAAGTTAAACGTATCCATTAAATGCACATGCATAAAATACAGATTTTGTGTTTTCATAGTAAATGGAGACAATGTTTAGGTGCCCTGAGGCTCTAAGACTACTCGCTATAAATAGTGTGGGCCGTTTAAAATTATAATTCTTTAAATGAACCCAAGTGAACGGCAGTGTAAGGTAACTAACGGGAGCTAAATGATCTCTTCATCCTAACTAAAAGCCTTATTGCTTCTGTGTTCCAAGCTTGCTGCATAATGAGGACGAGCCTCACAGTTGAGGAAAGATTATAATAAATATTTCTCCTTCAAAGAAGACGTTAGATATGATTTGTTTTTGACTGCTCTCAAGCTGTTAAACAAGACTGATTTTGTTTTTGGTTTTGACATTCAGAAGAGAATTAATAAAAAAAAAGTAATTTGTTTCCACTGAGAGAATGTGTCCTCCTAAATTCCTATTACGATACACTGTATACACAGTACAGTAGATTACGCACATAGCACAATGAAGAGCACAACATCATGGATAAGTCAATGCCAAACGCATAATGACTGTGATTATGCACTTGCAAACTAGCCTTTTACAGAGCTAGCACTCATTACGCTCACTTCCTGATGCAAGTGAACATTACATCCATGCTAATTGGGTTGTTGGTGTCCAACTGCAAATTTCCACCCGGGGTAACTGAGAGGTCAGGAAGAGACCTGCTGTTTCACAGGGTGACACCTAAAAGGCTAAGAAAATTAGCATTAATGTCACTATCGATGGCAGTGGTGAGCAAATCTGGTCTTATCTCCCCTCTAACATCTACAGTATTTTGAACTCTTAGCTGCAACTGGCATGTGTGCATCTCACTGTGTCTAGTTAGTAAATGCATTTTGAAATAACGATGATTTTGTAATTCATATTTTGTCATGTAAAGTTAAACTGAGGTTACAAAATTATGGCAAAAAACAAAACAAAATGTGTGCGATGCTGTGGGGACTGTATGGGGCTTTGGGGTGTTTGTGTGCAGGGATCTGGGGTGTTTGCATGCGCTTAACTAAGCCAAACATGTTGGTTGTAACGGTAATTAAAAGTAACTCCTCTGTGGTTGTGATTTTAAATCCCCCCCACGAACCCTCTGCAGCAAGCCGGAGGCGAAGCTTGTGATTTGGATTCCTCCCCAAGTGTCTCTCCCATCAACATGTGCATTTGGGTTTTCACGCCCATGACTAAATAGGAAAGACTGTACAGGAGAGGAGCCGAGACTACACCAACTAAAATCACTTCATCCTGTGCCGAGGGTTTTCTGAAATATTCTACTACAGCTAAGGCGTGACGTGAATGATTATTATTATCCAATGCAGGCGCCTTTTGGTGGTGAATTGGTAAAGTGTGGTCAGGTTTCTATCAAGAGGATGAAATATAAGTGGCTCCTCTAGCATCATTCTTGGCAACCAATCACTCCTCCGCCTGTTTCCCAGCCAAAGTCACAGGTGGAAGTTCAGCCATCAATATTCTCTCTCACTCTCTGTCTCTCTCGCTATTGCTCCCTCTCTGACTCTCCGTCTCTCTCCCCCTTCCTCGCTTTTCAGTCGTGGGCAGACAAGTGCTTTATTAGATAAACAGCCATGGAGCCACCAGATATTAATCTTCAAGAAGGTGGAGAGGAAGGTGAGTGTAGAAAGGGTATGGAGCAGGGAGAGGAGACAGCATGTCTCATTTCCGGCAACCCTAGGTCAGCTGGGGTGGCTTTTCTTTTTAGGTCTCGCAGTGTGGCGTGGGAGGCTGCCAGACGGCCCGGAAAGCTGTGGTAAAGTGGAGTTGAAAATAGATATTATCTTGTTTAGATGTAGATGTACAGGGGTTGGAAGGGAAAGGGAGAGTAAGAGCAAAAGAGGTAAAGATAGATTGTTAGATAGAGTTTCTTTTCCCTTTTTCTAATTACTGTATTGGCCCAAATACAAGATAGTGTTTTTTTCTGGAAATGACTTCTGAAAAAGTGAGTTGTCTTATATTGGAGGACTAGACTTTTAAATTGAGCAGGAGCCAGCCTGGGCTGAACTCCACATTTTTACTACTTTTGTCTTTGACTCTGGGCTGTACAATGTTAGATCTTCAGCAAAATGTTTTTAACAATGTGCCAGATGCATGTCTATATTCTGACACAAATTGTTATTTGATATAAATAACTCATTCATAAGTCTCCTTTCTCTCTTCTCAGATTATCATTATTATTTTCTTTATTTTTTTCATATATGAAACTAATGTACAGGCTAGGTAGTAGCATTATGGCAAGACCATTCAGTTACAAATTCAAATGGGCCAGATCTTAAAGTCGGGAAATACAGATGAGACAGAAATAATACATAATTTATGACATTTGAACATGACACTTTAAACTGTCCGATTTTTCTTTTATTTATTTTTTAGTTTATTGTAAAAAAGAAAAGAAGGAAAAAAAAATCCCAATTAAGGCTTTCAGTTAATGTGTCCTGTGTTTGCTACCAAGCCATAATGAAAGTATAAAACAAAGAATATAAATAAAAAATAAATAAAAGAAACGTGGAACTTGTGGAATATACGGTATGTGGACATGCAGTTTTTAGCAGTTTTTGTTTTGACTGAAAGCAGGCACTCTTGGCTCATAAGATGTCCAATCAAACCAAAGGAAATGTGAAGACTGCTCAGACAGGGAGCAAAGGGGACTTTTTGATTGACTTCACATTATGTTGAAATTACTGCCAAAAATGTGCAGGCCCTTGTAAACTCCTGCCTCACGGCTAGGCATGACTGCAGGTTGTCATGTTCTAGATTGTATTTTCCCATGTCCATGAAGGGACCACTTCCTTGCTTTGAGGATATGCCACCTCTGTTTGCAACAGTGAATGGATCCCTCCCTGGCAAAGCCCCATTACCTGTGTGGGTAGAGTTAGTCCATCCACTCTATCAGCAAGTTCTTACAACCTTGCAATGGAATCTGTCATCACATCAGTGATTTGTGCTGGTGATGCAGTGCACTTGCACAAGGTTGACAAATATAGCATCCTGCCCCCCACGCGGGTCAGTCACAAAACGACCCTGTTTGACTTGAAATGCGTGCCTCTGTTCCCCAAGATCTTTGATTTTGTCTCTGCTCTCACTGTTCAGTAGTTGCAAATTGAGGTTATTCATGTGTTGAAACATGCCACTCAAAACTCACATAATATGTCTCAGCCTTTTGGGCTTGCAGTTACAGGGGAGTTTGGTGACTACTGACTGCACGCAGATCTCATGTCTGACAGGAGCTGGCGGAAGAAATGACGAATGGAAATGAAATGCAAATGGAATTAATTGCAGCCATCACACAGTGTCCATTGCCGTTTTGAGCTCTCTAGCGTAGTTTTGTGTACAACGCCATCTGATGCACCATGCATTGCAAGCAATTAATCTGTGGAGTAACAGCAGGCCGCCGTGCTGCATGATGTTTGGGGCTGAGCCTGATGCCCATCGCAATTTTGATGTCCTGGACCACCGATTACCAATGTTTTGACTGATAAAAAAAGTAAATAAGGGAAATCTTTAACTTAGATCTTATTAAAGTTTATATTTAAGGAAATGTGATTTATGGGCCGCTATGCCTATGCCGCACCACTGATCGGACCGATGTGTCATAGTGTTTGGGGCTTTGTCAGAGTTCCTGTTGTACCCGTCTTTGTGTGTCCTTCTTGTGTCCATATATGCAGTGGGGGGAAAAGTGGGACTGAGTTACTCGGGCCCACGGTGGAGGGGCCTTAATTAGTTTATACTTTAGCTATTGAAAAATAGCAGATATACAAGCTCACAGCGTGGCACTGAGTGCCGCGCTGCGAGCTTGTAGATCTGCTATTTTTGAAAAGTCGTGAGAATGTGTGCAAATCTTTGAATACAGTATGTATTTTCTTAAGCGAACATGGTCCGTGGCCAAATACATGTCATTTTGGGGGTCCTTCACATGAAAAAAGGTTTGCACCACTGACATAGAAACATTGTTTTTTCCAAAAACCTTAGAAGGACTTGACAAAGACGATTTTCACGATCTTTCAAAAATAGCAGACATACAAGCTCGCAGTGCGGCACATGGTTCTGCGCTGTGAGCTTGTATATCTGCTATTTTTCAATAGTTAAAGCACAAAATAATGCGTAATAATGCGTTCCCAGTCTAA
Organism: Nannobrachium achirus; assembly: GCF_963921795.1. Classification (NCBI taxonomy): domain Eukaryota; kingdom Metazoa; phylum Chordata; class Actinopteri; order Myctophiformes; family Myctophidae; genus Nannobrachium; species Nannobrachium achirus. The sequence continues at coordinate 15,591,890 of NC_137826.1, forward strand.
ATGGGTTAAACCCTCCTCCCCTATGAAGAACATTCATGTACCCAGGGCTCAGAATTTGGTGCGACACCCCTGCATAATATGGACACAAAAGGGACACATGGTGGTTCTGAACAACCGCGTATCCGGACAACTCGGCGGGCTCTGCACTCATTCGAGTCCTTGCTGAGTTTTACGTTGACACACAGACACACACGCACACACGCACACACATGTTTGAATTCACATAATTGCAAGTTCTGTAGTTGCAGTTCTGTGGGCTACAGTAGGCTGTGTAACTTTGGTCTCTAATTATAGATGTTATCTTTTCCATATTGTACACTAGTTTAATTAGTTCCCTCCATGTTTGAATGTGTGGTAGAGTATACATGTTTGATGCCGGTAATTCATTCTAATAGTTATAAAGATTGTTGCCAAATATCTTTTTCATCTGTAATGGAGTCATTCCAGGAAGATAGAACTTTATGTCCACTGGGTAAGGAATGACCTTTATTACCATCTGAATTTCTCATTGTCCTATTGTTTCCCAAAATGATTTTACTATGGGGTATAACCATAGAATATTAGAAGGGTTGGCAAAATTGTCTGCTTATCCAGCAGTTTGGAGTAATACTGTTACAGTACCGGCTGCACTGGCGTTCTGAAGAAACAGAATACTAGCGGCAAAAAGTTAATTAGTTGTTCTACCACTTTTTCTAGTCACAAATTCTGGATTCTGATTGGTTTAAAACAGTGGTAAATCAGGCAACTCCAGTGACTTTCTCAAAGTCCCCGGATGCGTTGTCATGCTAATGAGGCACATTTCCGAGATCAATGCGTCTCACAACGCATCCGGGGACTTTCAGAGTCGGAACACAACGCATCCGGGGACTTTCAGAGTCGGAACACCTTTCCCCAACCAACAATGACATGGTCGCGGGCGTCCTATGTTTACTAGCGAACGTACTATCGTTGCCGATTTATTCCATTGGATCCAATGCAATCCGCCAACTTTAAAGCCCCTTTTCTCTGAACCTATGCTTTCCTGGAAGCGACCAGCCTCTATTTGCGGCCGAAACTGTGCTTCTAACTATAGCGTTAGCCTAGCTGTAAGCTAGTCATGCACCTCAGTATGGGCCTGGCGGCTCGTGGCACAACCCTGAAACAGTGGTAAATCAGCCAACAACCCACTTCCTCTCATGGTAAATGGCTTACTTTACTGTCATATTTTACCTCCTTTCATCATTGTAACCTAAATGTGTACATCAAAGAAAGGAGATCTGAGTTTTTGCAAAGATTTGTTTACATTGGCCAAAATTGTGGATTGGGCCTTACAAGGAGTCATAATTTGCAAGCATTGCTTTGGTGTCATCGCAGCACCGCAAGATAACACCGCAGAAATCTACCACCACCCCAAACATCACCATAATCCATGATTTAGCAATGATGCACAAAAAAGCTGCATTACAAAATCCCAGTTTACAGACCTCACGCACCTCAAAAATGAAAACCTTATACAAGTGCATTGCCAAGTTGGCAAGTTCCCAAAGGCACAGCGAGATTTGCCATCACTTATCATTTGGAAAAAGATATGCCTCCAATTAACACTGTTCACAACGAGGGGTTTAAGATAATGATAAAGACGTAATCTATGTCCTCTGACAATATACATGTAGTGTTGCATTGCCTGTCGGTGCACACAGTCTCAAACGACAGTTGAGGCACAACAGAATAAAGAAAGCATTGTTTGTACTTCACCAAAAACAGCAGATCTACAAGTTTACAATGTGTCACATTGCGATGCATTGTGAGCATGTAGATCTGCTATTTTTGGTGAGCAACACAATTGTCATACAACAAACTATAAATAAGGCTTAAAGCTGTATTATGTAACTTTTATTGATGATTAAAATGTTATTTTGTCCAATCTGTATGGTAGAGTATGTTAATAAAGAATTGTTATATACAGTCGGGGTGGTTGCATATGGTCTCCCTGCTGTCCTGTGCCTGACACAACCTTTGACACAGCCCTATTTCTTGCTTGACACACATTTTTACCTGAAGGTCAATTTCTCCATTTAGCAAGCAGGCAGGCTTTATTTATCATTGGTAAAAATATCAGGTTCAAATCCGGGATAGAAGTAGAACATGAAATTATAGTGTAGCTTTAAGCCTCAAAATGTCAATAGTTCTTGGACAAGTAACTTTAATCGTATATATATGTCTGTTTCTTCCAGTACAAATTGTACAGTGAACTGACTGTCCTCACACCACAGACTGAGCAAACTTGATGAAAGTGAAAGACTGCTTCCTCTACTGATAATCGTCTTTTACATCCTTTTATTATCACACAGATAATCTACCATGACAATACTTTAATTGGAATGTGCACGAATAATGGGGGGGAAAGGTGTAATTAAAGCATAGGTTGCTGCAATTTGCAAACAATGTTATATAAGAGGACTGCCTTTCATTATTCATACTGTAATTATCTGTGTATTCTACCTTGAAATATAACTTGATAGGACTTTAGAGAAGTTTTATGTGCAGCCCTAGATAATAAAAAGGGTTTTTGCTAAGCATTAAACAGCTTAGACTAATTAGTTACACAATTATGAGTTACTAAATAACCATTATTACAGAGTCCATCTAAATTCCAAATGATTCACAAGTCTGTTGTAAAACCTTTGTTAGTAGCTGGTACACTGGTGTGCAATTTTAACCCCCAGCAACATTCAAATTGGAATTGTTCAAACAAGGAGAGCTTGTTGTCTGCTGCAACAGCACATGTGTCCTAATCGTATTAGAGGATGCGTAGATGGGCAGGCGTCTTCCTGTAAATCTAATAGAGTCCAGTCTGCTTGAAGAGCAAGCACTTTTTCCCCTCCTGGACAATATTTACCTCCCAGGAGCACTGAACAGTATGCCTTAATGGATCGCATTTTCCTTACTGGCCCATCTCCGCTTGAGAAAAGTTTTTAGGTATTTTCCCCATTTCCTATTAAACTCTGCTGAGCTCAAAGATTGCAGATTGTACTCTAGTACAACATCGACAAAAAGGCCAAAGGCATTTCCATCAATAGAGTAATTGTTCTCTGCCTTGAGACATCTTCAGCGACTGTACTAACAGGACTATTGGACTATTAAACGATTTTCAGCTATTTCCTTATTTTTTAAGAGACCCGAACAAAACTCAAGGCCCTAACTTCTGTGTTTTCCAAGGCACATCTACCAAGTAAATTTACCAAGTTAATATACTTAATATATTTAGGATATTATTGCAAATAAACGTGCTATGACAATCTAGTAACAGCATACGTACTAATGTTACTTCAGAAGCAGAAACCATTCTAGTTCACCTTTCAACCTGGCATAATTATTGTGGGCATGTTATTAAAGGCAATCATTTTAAACGTGGTTGGTGGTTAAAATAAGTGGGAGGACTGTTAACTCATTCTGTGCCAGATGCCAAAATGGCTCCAAGGTAGCTGTGCCGAGATTTTGTATGCTTTTCTTTACTATGCAATGAAAAAAAAAGATTTTTTTTTAATAATTTTTCCCCCACAGAAACAGACACAGTTGTTGTGATTCAGTGGCAAAAAGAATTTTGGCAATCGGACAAATGGTTCCAGAGATAGAGCTGTTTGAATGAAAAAAAGTGTCCATCCACTAGAATGGACACACATGAACACACATTTTCTCAATCAGCTAAACGAGGGAGCGAACACACAAACAGAGAAAAGCATCTCTCTGATCTCAGGTCATTTTGACATCTTTAGAAAAAAAAAAAAATGTTTTTTTTTTTTTTTTCTATGTAAAAAACACAAAAACCGTCATAAGCCGTCATTGGCACACAGGGCTATTGGAAAAAAACCGTCATAAGCAGTCATTGGCACAGAATGAGTTAATAATAGTATCCTGAGAGGACCGTTGTCTTTAAAGAAGTACTGTGGCAGCTCATCCACACTGTCAGCGAGCAAACGTTCCGACGACGATGTCGCTTATATGGAGCGTCGGCCATTGCGTTGTGACGTAGCTTGAACCAATCAAATATATAATAAATAAATAATAATAAAAAGTGTTTGGGGGTGGGACGGCACACTAGCCAACCAACCGCCTTGTAGACACGAGTGGGCAACACATACTGTAAACCAGGGGTCTTCAACAGGGGGTCCTCAGAGTTACTACAGGGTGTCCTCCAAATCTTCCAATCCTTTTTATATTAACAACTTGAACCCTAGTGTCCATATTCTGAGAACTGTAGCTAAAAATAGCAGATCTACTGCGAGGCGTTGTGAGCTTGTAGATCGGCTATTTTTGGCAAAGAAGTTTGGTGTAGAGGGGAAAAAGAGCAGACTAAGGTCAAGTTCGTCAGGTCTAATGAGGGCTCAAGTGGTTAAATATCTGAAAAAACAAATTGACATGAATCCAAAATACACTGATGATTGTGCTGTCAAACGATGAAACTATATGGAATCTCTGAAAAGGTTGTGGGGGTCCCTGCTTCATCTCTTTCTCAACTAAGGGTTCCTTGGCCTGAAAACGTTGAAGACCCCTGCTGTAAACTGTGACCACGTTAAGTATCCTTTAACAACATTCAGAAATGGCTTAGAGTAATGGGCTGCCCCCGACTAGTGTGGCCACCATAACTCAAGTGCAAGTACAATAAACATAAATTTTTACTTCCTCATCTGGCCTCCCGTGTCCACTAAAGCACAGCCCTTTCATAAATAAATGACGGCATCATCACTTGATCTTGAGTCCATTTATGCTGACCCACATCCCACCGCACTGTTTGTCACCTGCACGTGTCCAGGACAGATACTGCCTTGAATTGTTTAGCATTGTTATCCTGCACAGGGGTGTCGCACCAAATTATGGGCCCTGGGTACATAAGGATTCACTGCGGGCCCCCCATGAATGTTCTTCGTAGGGGAGGGGGTTTTAACCCATTTAGACTGGGAACTGGGAATTTAGACTATTTTGTGCTTTAACTATTGAAAAATAGCAGTTGTAAATAAATGTAGATCTGCTTTTTTTTTTTTTTTAAACTATGTTTCTATGTCAGTGGTGCTCAAACCTTCCAAAAACATAAATAATCAAAGCTTTCCACACATTTTCACGACTTTTCAAAATGGCAGATCTGCAACCCCTCAGCACGGCACTCGGTGCCACACTGTGAGCTTGTATATCTGCTATTTTTCAATAGCCAAAGTATAATAATGAAGGCCCGCGCCCCTCCACCTTGGGCCCTAGTAACTCAGTCCCACTTCCCCCCCCCCCCCCCTTGTGACGACCCTGATCCTGCATTATGTGTCTTAATTTAAGCCGGTCCAATAAATGTGTAGTGGAATATAGAGTGGAATCCCTGCAATCAAAGAGACAATATATTGTTCATCCACCTCAATGCCCTTAAAATACAATAGTTGCCTAAGCGGATGGCCTCACTGTACAGTGGAAAGTATCATAAAGATTGATTAGCTTGGCCAAATGGAATATGGTAATGTCATATTAGAAAGATAGAAAGATAAGAGGAAAGGAAACGAAGAAAAGAATGCCCTGGTGCCTGTGTATCACATTGGTCTTGTTTGACCTTTTGTTGTTTACCTTGTCGGTTGATACATTTCTAGATGCATAAAAGCCATTTTGTGGAGCCTAATAATGCAGTGTTTGTCATTTCCCCTTCCCGGGCTAATGGAAATGGATTACCGGCACTCGTCAAGGACCATCAGTATGCAACAAACAGGCTTGCACAGTGCACAGAGTTCCACCATATCCTGAAATTCCCTCCTCTCCCAAGCACAGACCTATAGGACACAGACGCACACACCAACACAGGCATCACACACACACACACACACACACACACACACACACACACACACACACACACACACACACACACACACACACACAGTATGTAGCCCACCCTTCTCCAAGTTCATCAGCGAAGCTAACCACTTGAAACCTAGTGTTCCTATTCTGGGCATGTCATTATACGCAAACATTCAGTGAAAACATGCAAACATTCTGCAAAACAACTGTCAGATCTGTAAGCTCACAACACGTTACAATGTGACAGGTTGTGAGCTTGTACAGCAGATCGGCCATTTTCAACAAAGTGATTTGGTGTATTTGGAGGGGAAAAAGGAGCGGACCTAGTTTAGTGCCCTGGGGGCCCCCTTCAACTAAATATTACATAGAGTTTAATTGGCTAAGTATCATGGATATCTCTGTGGTGCCCCAGACATACTAAAGGCAATTCATATTGTTCAGAGAACACTGCTCAGCGGCACTGTCTGCTTAATGCAGATAATGTCCTGGCTGATTGTACGGTATACCTGCAATCTGCTGGTCGCTGGTAACTTTTTAGATATTGTCCTTCAGGTTTGCTGGGGGGGAGTCCTTCACCTTTTTAGCAATGGCACCTTTTAGGCTCTCTCTGTGTGTGTGTGTGTGTGTGTGTGTGTGTGTGTGTGTGTGTGTGTGTGTGTGTGTGTGCGTGTGCGTGTGTGCGTGCGTGCGTGTGTGTGCGTGTGCGTGCGTGCGCACACATGGGGATATTGAAAGTGGTGGTGGTACTGTATACATATTGATTAAGATAATGTGGTTGCCTGGAAGGCTGTGGGGAAGTGACTTGTGAAAGGTGGTTGGGGCTGGAGTCAAGCGTTTCCTTTCCACCTTGAGGACTGCCCGGGGCAGTGGCCATGATTCACCGCCTTGTAAAAATGATAAGAGGATGAACGTCTTAGGCATATTCAGTAGGTGCAACACCTTCACATTGCCATGGATCAGCTACACCATGAATGTACCTTTTTTTACACACACACAAACTCCCTCAATAGCTCTCTGCTCTAACACTCTTAAAGCTATACTGTGTAAGTTGCTCAACTTGTGGTCAGTAGCGGTACAGCAAACCACGGTCGCGTCTGCTTGTTTCTGACGTTTTTCGCCGCGGACCGGGCCTTCAGACCACCGCGTCCGCCTCGCCCGCCTCGCCACGCATCCGTAGAGGTCTCTCGTGTCCCTCTGCGGACTGGCGTTGGGGAGTTACAGTCTAGACTCCTAGACCAGCGTAAACAACACTGCTGTTGAAGCAAGACTTCCTGAAGAGACGCAAGATCCGCTGTGATTGGCCGGCAGTGTATGATCTGGGCTGTGATTGGCCGGTAGGGAGACACGTGTACAGATTTTGCCGGGAAAAACAGTCCCGGTCACGGCCACACGGGCTCAGTAGAACACATATAAAGAAAAGGCTTTTGGTGCTGAAATTAACAAGAGTGGGTGTTCTAAAACTTTAGCGATTTAATAGTTAGGCCAATTTTAAGATTTGTTTTATTAAAAAAGTTACATAGTATAGCTTTAAATGAATGACATATAAATAGTCACATGCAGGTGTACACTCTATCACCAGTATAATTTATATGGGAAGGTACAGAGAATCAATAGTAATATGTATGACCAATATACACTATACAGTACGGTATGCTACCTATACCACCTGCGCCTAACTCTGTCTCCACTAGGGGGAGCACAAATCCAGGAGACATTTTGGCACCGCTGCGAAAAATCTGGTATTTACGGTTATAAAGTCGGCTAAAATGGGTATTTTTGGGTATAAAGTCGACTAAATGGGTTTCCTTTATTAAGTCATTTTCGGGTGTCTTTGGGGCTTCACATTGGATAATGTTATGCTAACTCCAGGCAGTCAGTTCTGTTCATATTAACTCACCGTTTATTTCTCCTTTCCTTGCTGTCCCAATTTCTCCTCCATCTGATTCTGAGCCACCCAAATTCCAAAAGTTGCCGTTCTGTTAAAGTGTTCTGTGTTAAAGCCAAAATCATCCTCTCCACAGCTTGATGCTTCTTTTAATTCAATAGCCTCCATCATTATTCCAATAGCCTCCAGTAACCACACAACAGATCCAGAGCAAGTTTGTTGCTGTGTGATGCCATGCTGTCCGTCGTCTTCTACCATCCGGGCTCGAACACACACTCGCTGCAGTGGGTTCCTGGCTTACCCCAAGCCCACGCCATGGGGGAGAAGGTGGGAACCATTGGAGCGAGTGTGTTCTTACCCGAACGCCTGGTTTAGCTCCTCTTAAAACAAATAAACTCCCAATTAATTAAATTGTGAGCTTTACTGAGCTTTGAATTTCACATCATGTTTTGGCACTAACCCGTGGCACGCGTCATTCCACCAGTCGCAGAATCGCAGAATTAATTAATTGAAAGAGAAAGATATTGTCGTGGGGGGGGGTGCCGGGCTCCCCCGACCGGCAGATATAGGGAGCAATTGCTCCCCTTTGCTCCATTGATCAGGCGCCAGTGACCTATACCAGTAATTGCGACCGTAGGTCACAAGTGTTCTATGAAAACCGGCACATCTTGTCTGTGTATCTCTGTCTGTCTGTCTGTCTGTCTGTACGTCACACCTGACACTGTGGTTCTATGGGTTTGCCTGTGGTTCTATGTGTTTGTCGCTCTGACATCATGCTCTGATGTCACTGTGATGTCAGGGGAACCACTCTTAACAGAATGGGTTTGCCGCTCTGACATCACGCTCTGGCTTGATGTTCCTTTTATGCCCATACTGTATATGGAGATCACTGATGTCATCACGAGTCACACTTGCAAATTAATTAGGTGCTTGTCCGTTTTATGACCATATATGGAGATCCCTGTCCCAATCAATATTAAGCGCATATCTGGGAATGCCCATATTTGGTAATGCCCATATATGGGCATGTTCTGACATCACATTGTTGAGTATCGTGCAGGGGTCTCCTTAGGGTAACTGGTCCGATATACATCACTAGCCAGATAGCCAGGAATTGGCCCTTAAGGGTGAGGTCGCATGTTGCCCTGAGACGTCTTACTAGTACAGTATGTGCATATATAATGTATATATATATAGTAGGAATCATGGGTGAGCAGGTGCTAAGCCTTATTGTTATTGGATGAAGAAGATATGATAAACCTTATGCAATGAATCATCTACTTTTTGGAACTAGTAGTCGACGTGTAAAATTCATTTTGAATGCCGTAACTGACTGTGTAAATGAATTCTTAAACTTTTATACATTCTCACATAAGTAAGTACCGGTATACTAGGTACACAGTCACACTCTGTGTTGTACTTTCTTCCAAGTTCCAACCTATCAGCAATGGATTTAGTCCTTAATCCACTCAGTTTGTAGTATTCAGTGTTCTTGCAGAGATACAGGAAGAGCTATAGCACTGAGCCGTCTATCATAAGCCTCTTTCTGCAGTATAAACGCTCCTGAACAAATAATAGTGGCTTTGCAGTCGTGGAAAGTAACTGAGTACATTTACCCAAGTACAGGTACTTTAGTATAATTTTGTAAATAAAGTTAAATAAAGTCCTCAAAGTACCTCTTTGAGGACTTTATTGAGAATGTATTTACCGTATATACTGTATCTCAGAGAGGTAAATATTGTACTTCCACTACAATTATTTGAAAACTTAAGTTATGTGTTACTTGGTGGATTATAGATTATTTTTACAAAACCTACAGATTTTGCATAATGAGTACTTTTACTTTTGTATATTTAGATTCGAATCATTACTTCTACAAAGAAAATCTGAGTACTTCTTCCACCACTGTGTGTTTGTTTGGTCACGTGCACTCTTTACTCTCTGTTTGACTCTGTGCACATTAGTGTGTTCATGCACTTCTGGAGCGTCAGCACGAGCACGTGTTTGTTTCTGAGTTTATGTGAATGTGTTATTGAAGGGGCAAAATGGCAACCCTCAGACAACCGCCCTTGGAGCAGAACCCTCCACGTGCCAAGCTAATTCCCTCTGAGTGGGCAGATGGATCGGAACACCCACTTAACATTTGATAGACTGGTAAATAGCACTCATTGTGCTCTTGGCAAGCTTGTGAATTCTTGTCCCCACGGGAGAGGTGAAAAAGGTCGATGGAGGCCTCCATTTTCACCTTGAATTCGGATGAAAAGAAGCGTGCGTGCGTGCGTGTGTGTGTGTGTGTGTGTGTGTGTGCACCCTTCCCTGCATGCACCTACACAGTGCATAATGAGGTGCAGTGCCAGTTATTAATTAATTAACATGAACTGTAATAAAGTTCTTATACAGTGTAAAAATGAAATGAAATTAATTCATTTATGGCGATGTAAATTTATGCATTGGTAATATACTGTAAGCTTATGGAAGAGCATTACTGCCAAGGAGATGATTCTTTTTAGTCTAATACTAACTTGGCAGGGCTCTAAAGGGAAGACACATTTACATGAAGTGCAACGACTTTTTTTAAAACGCCTCCCATTTAATTGATGTAGGTGGCAATCCTTTTCTAAATGCTAAAAGAAAGTTGAAATCGTCTTCAACTTTATGTAGACTCTAGACTTGTGGGCACATGTCTAGTCTGTCCTAGACTGTCCTTGTCCCTTTTATGCCCATATATGGAGGAGATCCCTGATGCTATCAGTTTGGGCATACTGTTTATATGTACAAGAGTACAAACTGGCAAACAAATTAAATGGCAAGTGTGGGGAATTTGCCAAATCAAGCTAAGGCTGGGGTTGCCGTGGCAATCAATTAGCCATGGCCAGATCAGAGCTTTATCTGGTGGTTCTGGACAACCGCCTACGTGACCAGCCGACTCCAGGCACCGCACTCCCTGGGGCCGTCTGTGACGCGTGTGCCGAATTTGAAGTCTGTGGGGTGAACGCTTCCTGAGATATACTGTATGGATTACAGGCATACATACTGTATACGTACGGTACATACAGAGATTCAGTGCATTTATTGTAAGATGAGACGAAGCACATTTCGCTGGTTGGTGGCTAACAGGGTAGCAACGGGGCTTTTAAGCCGTGACATCATTTTGTAGGCAGAGGAGAATCTGCCCCCAGAGCATTTTCTGTCCCTCGCTATTTTCAACAGATCCGAGACAAAAATAACGACTAAAGTATAATTCTAACACTTTCCTTTCAACAACAAAGAGAAGAAAAATGTGTAAATAGTAAAAATAGTAAAAAGATTCACGGAAACTGGGGGCAGAAATTCTCCTCTGCCTACAAAATGATGTCATACTTAACAGCCCCACAGCATAACAACCGTTTTGTCATTGACACATGACACCACTTGAGATTGACACAAAGGAGATGAAGCTCATCATGGATACTTATCTATCACAGATGAATGAACAATAGCTAAATGTAATCTTCATAATAATACGGGTATATTTCATTAAAGTGTTTCTGTGTGCCGGAATTAAAGTCCAGTTGCAGTGGCGTTTTGTTACCTTTATTGTGAAGTTTGCTTGTGAAGCGGAGGCTGGTTGTGTCACAGCCAATCATAGTCTCAGCTGACAGTCCCATCCCCTCCCACTAAGCAATTTGGGGGTTAAATCGCGTTCAGATGACGTCTTCGCCTAAACCGGACGTATAGCTAGATCCAGTCTGTGACGAGTTTAAATGTTAAAGTTTTTTCACCGTCTATGCCAAGCCAAGCCATTGTATCACCGTCATTTAAACGCCTTTAGCGGCCCCTAGCGGCCGCCGAAAGTAGTGAAAATGTAGTGAAAATGATGGCAGCCAGCAGGATTTAAAATCATTTTTCCTTAGCTCTGAGAGCCGTATCCTACCTGTACCACCGCAGCTGATCGTATTTGTGATGATTTCTTGCACTGTTATTATTTGACACTGGGAGTCGACTGGGTTCGAACTCAGGATCTACTGTACTTGAAATCTGCGCGCTAACCGCTCGACCACGGCAGCTTGTGATTCAAAGGGGTTCCAGCAGCTATTAGTAGTTGACATATCGCTTCCCGCTGTTCGTTTGAGGTCGGTGCATTTGTTTGACAACACAAACTAACTTTATATTGATGCATAGCTATAAAACGATTTTATTTAATCATTATCGTATGGTGGGGGTGACATGCAGTCTTGTGTGTTTGTGGCTGTTGGTGTCAGAATGAATTATGTAACTCAGAGAAGTAATAGTATGCTGTCATGAGCAGCGTACCACGGCATTATGCAATTATTTAATACACTTTTAGAATTTTTCAAAGGTATTGACCAGCACGTCTTTTAGACGGCTATAAGATGTGCAATGGCCAGAAACTGCTCAGTGGATGCAATCAACTATTAAGGTAAAACCGGGAGATACTGTTAGCATCCGATAATGAACAACTTGATAAAAATGTATTTAAAAAAAAGATGGTCTAACACACGTTTGTCCTGAACGGTAATATATCGTTATTATGGAAGCGTTCAGATGACGGCTACAACTCAACTAGACTATATAGTGAAATTGGTTCTTAAAATTACTTTAGTCCAATATTTGAAAACCAGGTGTGGATATTAAAGCTGTTTTTTTAATCAACAAGTATGGAATAATGGATTAAATGTAATCAGCTACAATCGGTCTATAGACAGACTGACGATAGACGGTTCAAATGAGGGCTAAACATAACCATTGGGCTAAATGACGGCTTGTGTTTACTGGGCTCAGGCTATGGAATCGATGTAAATACAACTAGGCCTACTGCCTTTTGTTGTGGCAGACAGACAGACAGACAGACAGACAGACAGACAGACAGACAGACAGACAGACAGAGAGAGTCAGTGCTTGTTTGTTACACTGCCTATGTCTCACTTCAAATACATTTTAGTGTACAGTATACGTTTAAATAATGCTCCCCCAAGGCTTCATCTTGAATTAGATTCAGAACATAGTAGCAGCTAGCACTGTATATAAAATGAGATTCAACGTTGCTTGGAGGAACTTTGAGCTATGGGAATAACATAGCTACAGTTGAATGAAAACGGCTTGCTGATTTAATCACACATATTTTTGTTTGCTGGGGAAGTGATTGGGATTTAACCTTTAGGAACTTTTGACTTAAAAATACACAATTTGTTTGGTGTCTATCGTTAAGTATATCTCCATTGCTCTAGGAGTTAAAAAACAAATGTCATTGCTTGTCATCTTTAAGTTAACTGTCAGAAGTTGTCACTGCTGGCTTGAAATACACCCACAATTAATTACATTCAGCTGCCACTGGTTACCCATCTGTCAAAAAGTTCCATTCTTCAGTTTTGTACGACATACTGTTCTATTTTTAAACTCACCAGAAGCACTAACAGTCTCTCTGAGTTGGGAGAAAAACAAAATAAAGCATGGTGACAGGTAGACTTGGGTCAGGTGTTATCAAGGTAGGCTATTATGGTACAGTATATGGATATTTAGAAATCCTGAAGGTATGATTTTCAGTACCACCATAAATATTATTGATGGAAAAGAGAATATGAAATGAAATTAGTTTATTACAACAGTGAACCTAGCCAACAGAATAATTATTTGGAAGTAGAGCAGAATTAATTGCCCGGTCATTTCTGCTCTATAAGTCCTCTAGCTAATCAATAAGATAAGAAATTGAATCATGAAAATATGCACCATACTCTTTATCTTTAAATTACTTCTTCCAGCTATTATTATTTTATTTGCTGTTCAAATTTACTTTATTGAAATGCATATAGTCCATGCATAAGTATTTAAACTCTGTGAGAATTGTACACTAATAGCATATTAGACACACAGCATCATACTAGACAATGTCAAACTGTACACTGTACAGTATGCTAATATGACTTCTATCATCATCATCTCGTGTTTTACATAAAGTATTTTCTTTTGCACAAATACTGTCATATTATATTGCATACCCCGGTGAAATGTCAGAAAGTAAGAAGGCATGAAAAATCCTTTCGATATGTTTTCGATGTAGATTTCCCAGCTCCTAGGCTACAGATTTCAGGTCTGTAGAATTTAGTCATTCATGAATGGTACAATTTCCAGATGTAACATAATTGAAAGAAATGTTTGAGCACAGCCCCCCGCTCAACCAGGGGAATTGTGCAGACTGTGGCAGGGTAGGCCATGTCCAATATCCTCTTTGGACAAAAGAACATCAAATAGCAGATGTCGAGTCCATTGGCTGTAATAAAATTAACCATTTGATTACTACACTGGAATTGTCTATTGTCAGGCTTCTGCTACACTACATAATGCCTGGCACCATCTCCACAAACTCATCAGTGGAGTAAAAAAATGCATCAGCACACAAATAAAACGTCCCAATGGAGCTTCATGAGTCATGTCAGTGCTTATAGAGACTGCAATGAAAGACATTTTCTCTTTTAGTTGACTGTAAAAATCCCCTGCAAGGTCATTGATTCTCTCTGCCTAACGGCCTTCGGTGCAGAGCTGGCGCTCAGGGGCGAGAAGACTTAAACGGGGCCCCTCGTGGTAGAGGTGTTTACGCACAGCAGGTGGCTACCTGCTGCCTCCATTAGTTTCCATGATCATACAACAGCACCGGTAAAGGGGTAGAGAACAGCTACGGTACTAACACACAAAACAAAAATGTTTTGTTCGACCCCTCCCCCAACAACCCATCTTCTAGCAAGTTCCACCTGCGCAGAGGATATCTCAATATCAAATGGGTGTATTGGAGGATGAACCCTACTGATTTTGTTCATCCCATTTTCTTTATGCTTGTGCCTCCTAAAGCAAATTGTTCCTTTCTTTTCCTTTTCTTTTTCTGAATTAGGTCCACTAGTGAGAGCATGGTGATTGTCCTTCAGTCTGTTTCGGTGTAAGGACTCGGGAGTAGCATAGCCTCTAGTCTAGATCTTTTAAGACACAGTCTTGTTTTCTATGTCAAGCTATAGCTTGCTGAGCTAACAGACTTTGTTTCACAGTCCCTGTAATTATTCTAGAGGTGATTGGGGATGACAGACAGCTGTGCAGCTCCTTCACATCCTTGGGGATATTGCGATTGCAAAAATAAACACATATTCAACCAATCACTGCAAGTGAGGGTGTGCACCTTTGTCAAATCCACACGGCATCTCTGCCTAAAACCATCAAATTGAAATAATTCCTGCAAAACAAAACCAATAACACAACGCATCCCCTGTAGGACATCATGACCTACATGGTTCAACTGAAAAGAATACAAGTCATGTTAAAAATCAATGCCATGACTAAAAGATCGATTGTAAAAAGCAAGCCTGCTATTTTTCACCAGTGAAAGCTTGTGAGGATTCTTTCTTACCTGACCCCCCTGACACACTCCTGATATTTGATGACTGTTGCCTGTTATCTTGGTACACCAGCTT
Organism: Nannobrachium achirus; assembly: GCF_963921795.1. Lineage (NCBI taxonomy): Eukaryota > Metazoa > Chordata > Actinopteri > Myctophiformes > Myctophidae > Nannobrachium > Nannobrachium achirus. The sequence goes on from NC_137826.1 coordinate 15,607,040, forward strand.
TGAGAAGGGATAGCACCAAAACCAGCTTAAAGTGGTGAAATGGAATTCAAGTATTTTGTGAGATAAGCTTTGGGATGAATATACACAGGGTATACAAGGCTATTTAAAATGCAATACTCACATGGGATATTAAATTAAGGAGGCAGCACAAAACACATGGGGAACAGGTGGTACAAGTGATGCTAAGCAATAAAAAGAGAACCTGAAGTAGGCAAGCAGAATCTAAATGTTGCTAATAGTTTTCCCCAAAAGGTGTGGGTATACAGTGCCATGGGCCATCATAGAGTCTAGGAAATGTGAACAGTCAGATTTGTTTTCATCCGGAAAGTAAATGTGGGATTCAGTTCAGATAATATGATTTAAGAGTTGCAGCCAGCTACACTCCTAGCATTCCATATCAGCCGCCCTTAACTACTCTCAACTTGACGTTTTTTGTAATTTCTTGATTGATTGAATACTTATTAACAGTTTGCAGATTGTACAGAGGTACGGTTTACAAAGATTGATACAATCATAACAAAAAGACCTGGGGTCTTGTTTCCATTGTGGTCCATTGGCGTCCCTATTTTAGCCATGTCATTATAGGCAAAAATGTATAGAACATGTTGAAAGATCTACAATACAAATAAACACTAACCATTGTAAGATTGGCTATTTGTCATACGAAGAAGTATAATATACCTAGTAGTTCAACCATTTTACCCTTTCTCCCGTTATGCTCGCATGCATTTTCTCCTATTGATCTGCTGTATTTCATGCAGTTGTTATTAATTATAAACATGGGTCTTTGCCCCAGTATTGTAAAGTAGCATATTAGGCTACTCAATACATCTTTTTATAATTAAATTATGTGTGTGTAGTTATAGTTACAATTCTGCCAAGTAGGCGAGGCTAAACTGCTGGCACGTGCATTTGCAGGTCATGCATTTGTTGTACACCACACCCCCAACACTCCTAGCACTCTGTAAAAAACGAATTATAGGTGGAATGTGCACCAGTCTTTCCTCCCCCTTGCATTAACCAAATGAACCCTAGCATCCCTATATTATGGATATGTCATAATGGGCAAATATAATGGTGAAAATCTACACGCTACTAGCTTAGATTGGCTATTTTTGGCAACAAGATTTGGTGTGTAGAAGGAAAAATGGAGGTTGCCTAGTATAGTATAGACCCCTGGGGGTTCCGGTAAACAAAGTATAGTGTTAATTCTTCTGTTGTAACCGAAGGCTAAAAAGAGGTATTGTCTGTACTGTATGTCGGCAGACCAACTACAGCTCATGCTGCTATGTGCATGACAGAACCACCTCAGGCCATAAATGAACGCAGCAGTCTGCACAGCCAGGACATTTCCTGCTCCAGTGAGAGTGAAACTCATGAAAAGTTTGAAAGTTGGATCATGGTTAATAATCTATGCATGTTTAAAAAAAAAAGATATATATATATATGTTTTCAGTGAATCAACCATGCTCTCCTGCATGGTTGATAGGGACAGCTGGAGGAAAGGGACTTGTTTTCTGGCTTGTGTTGCCGTCGCCACAACCCAGACAGCCGCGACACGAAGAAGAAGAACTTTTAATGTAGACCGTCGCCACAATAGCCGACATGCCTCAGTGCGCAGATGATGCCAATGTTGATTTTTTAATCACAAAAATACAAATAATATTAGTGAATATTGTAACTTAGTATCAATAGCTGCAGAGTGGATAGGGAAGCCACGGCAACATTTGACTCTTATGGTGACTATGGTGCGCATACATACAGTACATGTGGACCTGTGGGAACATGAGCGTGCATGGCAGTTCATTTAAGGGTCCCGGCTTGGGTGTTATGGAAATATGGTCACTTATAGGTTAAGGCCTAGCCTTAGTGTCTTGCTACTGTGGTTTTTGCTGTGGTATAACTCAGTAGCCATAAAATGGTGAATAACAATGATTCAAAGGTCAGAAGAGAGGTCCTCCCTTAATACCCTGTGAAACTCTAACATTATTGATCTCCTGCGCTGCATGACTTTGAAAAGTAATTACCAGGTTATATATGATGGGATTCTGCTCCCCAAAGGATAGCTTTATTACCACAATATAGCATCTCATGCCTTCCCCAAAGAAATATAAGGTAGTCAATACAGCATGCTTATTGTTTGCATTGAGGAAGGACGGGGTTGTTTTAATGACGAGCACATACTTATTCATCACCGTTTCAGGTTAATTCATGTATAAGTTCAGAAAACCGGTGAAGAATGAATCTTCTCTCCACGGTCCCACTTGCATTATATTCTTTCACGTTAAATGGAGTTCTGTTGGTGTTTGATGCCGATGTATTTGTCTCTCACAGGGGACTCAACCTATTTATTCTCAAATAAAGCGTTTTTCTTTTTTTTCTTTTTTCTTTTTTCTTTTTTTTTGAGGGGAGGGAGGTATGAGGGGCTCACATAACCAGCTTCGAGTGAGTTGAGAGAGAGTGAGAGAGAAGAGATGAAGAAAGAATGATTGGAGTGAAGACAAAAGCCTAGTTCAGACAAAATGAAGCATTAGAACATTGCGAAGAAAGAAAATGTGCAGAGGTCGGAATTGCCCCAAAAGGGAGGAAAAAAGAGTTGAAGAAAGAGATGACAATGAAACAAAGCTATGAATAAAGCCTGGTCGCAATTATTTGAGATAAAACCCAAATATTTTATGAAGTCGTCAGAATAATTTCCATTCTTCTGTATAAATGCATCTGTTAAAAGAGTAGCTGCTATAGCAAGTCTACAAGCTCACAACAAGTCAAGATGTAAGGGATCTGGGGTCTCCATATATGGGTATAATAAAAGGGAGAAGGATATTGGTCAGATCGGCAGTGCACATAGGCGTGAGCGTCGAACCTCTAGTTGTTGTTTTTTTTTTTTTAGTGGCACCGGTCATTTCTTTGTATATATAACTTAGTTGTTGTAAATGCCAAGGTGCAATTTGACTTTACAAAGCCTAAAAAAGAGAACAAAAAATGAAATGCTATTTTGATTTATGTTCCAGTGTTCAATGCCAAAAACACAATTAAATTGTTAATCGCAATTATTTGTATGATAATTAATCATCAACTAAAACATCATGATCGTACCAGCCCTAGCTAGGAAATGAGATCTGGAAAAAATGAGAGAGAGAGAGAGAGGGAGAGGGAGAGAGAGAGGGAGGGAGGGAGGGAGAGAGAGAGGGGGAGAGGGAGAGAGAGAGTTAGAGAGTTGTGATTGCTATGCTCCACACTGTTTCATGTGGCTTCTTTCCCCAATAGCCTGGAGCAACCAGGGCTCAGATTTGCGCTGCCAAACCAAAAGGTAGATATCAGCATTCCTTTGAGCGCATTGCTGCCTCCTTCGCCTCTAACCAGACTTCACACGCATTGCTTCTATCAACTTAGTCCGTGTGTGCTTGGCTTTGAAGTGGTAGCTACAGTATACGTATGTGATGCTTTTATGCCGTTTTCTAGATTCAATGTTGTGGTTTTATAGCAATGGCATTAATTGTTAACACAAAGTCTACATAGCTAATGGAGTAGATGAGCATATGGCCACCTTCACAAAGTTCACATGCATTGGGACCTATAGGATTACAGTCTGTAAGTATGGGCAGATTTGGATAACATTAGTTAGATTTTGTCTGACTTTGTGTGACTTAATTAACCTTCTATATATCTACATCTGTAAATGTTTTAAATTGAAGATAATAGTTGACGATTAGCTTTTGTCGTGAGTACTCAAGTACACAATTTGGTCAGTATTCATTCATCATACAGTATATAGGTGATTGATTCTGAATGCCTGCAAATACACAATTTTATGCGAGAACTCGAATATGGAAATTACTTAAAATGCCCTTCCCTAGTTCCTATTAAGCCCTCACTTGTACATTGAGTATAACTTCTCATTTATTGAGTACTACTCAGTAAATGAGAAGTTATACTCAGTGAGTAGTCATCCATATTTATTATCTACATACGCTGTCTCAATAAACCCTCATAATATTATAAAGTTTGTCTTGTTATGCTTCATAACATCTTGATGTTTCCTTTATACGCCCCTCTCTCCCGCTGTACTCCCATTAAGGGACTACATATCCCAGAGGATTCAAATTTTCCACTAAAAAAAGTTGCTCTCCTCCATCAGTTACGGTTTTGCCAATGTTTTACATTCACCTTATCTATCTATAAATGCGAGAAGTCTCTGCGTGTCTGTCTGTCTGTCTGTGTGTCTGTAATCCGCGTATCTCGAGAACCGTTCGTCCCACCGGCTTCAGATTCGGCACGCGCGTTCCCCGCCGCGGCACGGAGTGCAGTGCCGGGTCTCGACCCGACCCGACGCGCGGTTTTCCCGAACCGGCGCGAAACGTTCGGAATCTCCTTATGCGGGGTTGATTGTTGACATCAGGCTGTTCCGGAGGAAATCGGCGAAAGCTCTGACTCATTGTGACATCACTTCATAAAAGGCTCTGACATCACGTACGCCACATGAGTCAACAAAAAAATCTCTGTGAGTGTGTATGTATGTATGTAATCCGCGTATCTCGAGAACCGTTCGTCCCACGGGCACGCGCGTTCTCCATATATGGGCATAAAATGAATGCCCCCATATATGGGCATAAAATGGATTGCAGACAGACAGATACAGATATCTCCATATATGGACATAAATGGACAGAGGCAAACAGATGGTCAAAGATCTCCGTATATGGGCATAAAATGGACGCAGACAGACAGATACAGATATCTGGACACAGGCAAACAGATGTTCAAAACGGGTCCTATGACAACAGGTATAATGAGGTTTGCATTAAAGGGGGAACCGGCACTGTGTCTGCAACACAGTTGGAGGCACAGACAGATACTCCATATATGGGCATAAAATGGACGCAGATAGACAGATATCTCCATATATGGGCATAAAATGGACCCAGAACTATAACTGCAGTGATCTCCATATATGGACATAAAATGGACGCCGACAGACAGACAGACAGATACAGATATCTCCATATATGGGCATAAATGGACACAGGCAGACAGATGGTCAAAACGGGTCCTATGAAAACAGGTATAATGGGGTTTGCATTAAAGGGTGGGGCATTCATTCCCTATTTACATTGTTCCGAGTTGGCCAGGTCGCCGACTAGACGCTTCTAGTACCTCTAACATGACAAATTAAACATTTGTCAAATTGTCAAATATTAGAGGCAGAAATTGCAAAAATAGACGATCTACATGCTCACAACGCCTCACAATGTGAGGCATTGTGAGCAAGTAGATCTGCTATTTTCACAATAGAACCGTGTTATACAAAATGTAATGCCTCAACTCTTAGTGCTCGTCAGGGTGGGGGGGTCCCAGTTAAAATATGATTATTTTGGGGGTCACAGCCTGAAAAGGTTGAGAACCACTGTGCTATAATAATGTAATGACTGTCCTTTTTGGAGCGGTGAAAGCGCTCCCAATAGACAGGTATGTCTGTGGCTGGCTGGCTATGTGGCTGGCTGGCTGGCTGGCTGGCTGGCTGGCTGGCTGGCTGGGTATGTCTGTAGCCTGGCAATACCTTGAGTGGCCACACAAGTTAAAGGAGGGGCGCTGTTGTGCAGGCACAAACACACACACACACACACACACACACACACACACACACACACACACACACACACACACACACACACACACACACACAGATTCACCGCTCCACTTCGAACCGAGGTTTGATTTTTTATATTCCTTTCCATCAGTGCCCTGATTTTTTTTTCATACTTGTGCACACAGCCCAGACAGAGAGAAGGTGCGTTTATAGATGTGCTATTTTAGATTTTTTGAAAATGTTGACTTATTATAATTTGTCCAAGATTTTTTGTAATAATTAAAACATAGTCAAAATAGACAATCTACTGTAAAAGTTCACAACACGTTGCATCGTGACATGTTGTGAGCTTGTAGCTAGCTATTGCTTTATTTATCTAAGAAGTACAGTACTAGTTATATAGGGGTTAAGTGATCAAGAAAACGTTATCAATATTCTGTGATTAAGAAAACTTTTTTGTATCAATATCATGTACTTACAGTCTGTACAGGATATTGATACAAAAAAGTAAGTTACAGAACCATACAGTTGTATTGAAGTCCCTTTCTGTCGATCTCAAGTGGTGCGTATCTCAGCTGAAAAATCGCTCCACCCTCATGCTCCCCCAGATCAGCATTTTAAAAGAATCAACAATTTCCAAACTTTAATTTTCCAAACCTTTTTACTTCTTTTTTATTGACGATCTAAAAGCTCACAACGAGTTGCACCAGGGGCAGTTAATCAATTCTTCTTGGGTCTATAATAAACCATGTTTTGTAGTGTTATGGTAATCAATACTAAACAGTTATTTTAAGTTATGTGCATTTTTGTGCATGGCCACGGCCCCTTTTGGCCAATCAACGTGAAGGTTCTTTTTTTAAAGATCTTTATTTATCGTTTTTCACATTATCATGTGGGCAGCAATTGACAGTGCTGTCCTCAATTAGTGTAAAGGTTTAATCAGTTCTTCCATGGCCCCGGGCCAACTTTTCACCCAGGTTTTGTGCAACTCATAACTGCTGTGCTTGATATATCAGGCAGGCAGGCAAACAGGCAGGCAGACAGACACAGACAGACAGACAGACAGGCGGGCTTCAGATTCGGCACGCGCGTTCCCCGCCGCGGCACGGAGTGCAGTGCCGGGTCTCGACCCGACCCGACGCGCGGTTTTCCCGAACCGGCGCGAAACGTTCGGAATCTCCTTATGCGGGGTTGATTGTTGACATCAGGCTGTTCCGGAGGAAATCGGCGAAAGCTCTGACTCATTGTGACATCACTTCATAAAAGGCTCTGACATCACGTACGCCACATGAGTCAACAAAAAATCTCTGTGAGTGTGTATGTATGTATGTAATCCGCGTATCTCGAGAACCGTTCGTCCCACGGGCACGCGCGTTCTCCATATATGGGCATAAAATGAATGCCCCCATATATGGGCATAAAATGGATTGCAGACAGACAGATACAGATATCTCCATATATGGACATAAATGGACAGAGGCAAACAGATGGTCAAAGATCTCGTATATGGGCATAAAATGGACGCAGACAGACAGATACAGATATCTCCATATATGGGAGTAAATGGACACAGGCAAACAGATGTTCAAAACGGGTCCTATGACAACAGGTATAATGAGGTTTGCATTAAAGGGGGAACCGGCACTGTGTCTGCAACACAGTTGGAGGCACAGACAGATACTCCATATATGGGCATAAAATGGACGCAGATAGACGGATATCTCCATATATGGGCATAAAATGGACCCAGAACTATAACTGCAGTGATCTCCATATATGGACATAAAATGGACACCGACAGACAGACAGACAGATACAGATATCTCCATATATGGGCATAAATGGACACAGGCAGACAGATGGTCAAAACGGGTCCTATGAAAACAGGTATAATGGGGTTTGCATTAAAGGGTGGGGCATTCATTCCCTATTTACATTGTTCCGAGTTGGCCAGGTCGCTTCGGGCGGCCCAGCTTCTAGTAATTAGAATTTGGAAAACAATTCCATATCATTCCGTCGGCATGATTACGTCCTGTCAGTCTAGCGTCCCATGCCATACAGTAATTACATCTTTTCCTCAATGATCACTTGAAGGATGCATAAAGGCAAACGAGGCTTCCACTTCCACTGCTAGTGTATTTCCTAGTCATCAGCCACTCTGCCTATATGACTGATAAATACTGGTTGTAAGGGGTGCACTCCTCATTTGACATAGTGCCATTAAGGCACCCACAGACCCACTCTTGCAGAAGCTGGGTGATTAATGCCTGTGCCTGTCCCCTATTTAGTAGTCCAATAATGATACTGAATTAACAAGCCCTTTGCCGTTGCAGACGAGAGCTGCAAACAGCTCAACAGCAACAACTCCAGATTGGACACATACCAGTGTCACAAACCAGTGGACACACAAATCTCGTTTCATGGGGAGGAATGAATGTGCACAGCATTTCGTCCAAAACCGTTTTTCCATTTTAAACTAATGTCTGATAGCAATGTTAATTTGTTCTTAAACATGACATGAAATAACATTTGAGATAGTGACAATGCCTTTGGGCAAAATCTTATTAAAAAATAAAGGTACACTATGGTACTGTAGATGACATATTTAAATACACCAAGCCTCCATGACAAATAATAATGAATGTTGCCGCTCTGCCCTTCCAAAATGTATGTGTGTATGACTTAATTTATGGTAATGCAAGAAATGGATGGACCTTGAGGTTGTCACAATAGAAGCAGTATAACTAAAACTAAAGTCCTTGCTTGAATCACCTTACCTTGAAATGATTGTCTTCAACAAAGCTACACACACAAATGTCAGTGTGTGTGTGTGTGTGTGTGTGTGTGTGTGTGTGTGTGTGTGTGTGTGTGTGTGTGTGTGTGTGTGTGTGTGTGTGTGTGTGTGTGTGTGTGTGTGTGTGTGTGTGTGTGTGTGTGTGTGTGTGTGTGTGTGTGTGTGTGTGTGTGTGTGTGTGCGTGCAGTACATGCATGGTTATGTGTAAGGTCAGGGGGGAATTTGCATTTTATTCGGAAAATGTTATTGTGGGAACAAGGGCCGGAACAAGGTTTTACATCCAGTGACATTTATGGTGTCTATCGCTTTCATTTTTCAATTTTAGCAGCAATTTTCCATTGATGTCAGGATGTTTGGGGATGCAGAATGTGTTAAATGTCATGTCATGCTAAAAATTGGATTACATTTGGCCAACATTTAAGTTGATTCTAAAATTCCACTGGCCCCTGAATAAATACCCCCTAAAATGAAACACCATGACCGCTGTTGCTCCGTTGCAACATTGGCTGGGCCTTATCACCGCTCCATTGATGTTTGCAAGTCTACTACCAGGAGTTTAAAAGACTTACACAATTTAATTTGGAGGAACAAAAGGATTGTTTTTCCAAGTTAGTTTGTCTAAGTTTTAGAGAAGGACATGACTTTCATGTGAGTGCAACTGCAAATTGTCACAGTCAGGCAGAAACCTTGTATCTGTATATTTGATCTTTTTGTTTTTCATAAATAACATTGCCAAAGTAGCAAAACACAGCCGATTTACAAGCTTGTAGATCAGCTATTTTTGCTGTTATTGAATGTTTCAAAAACACTCGTTTTTGCCTATAACCCAAAATATGGATTGCTAGATTAAGTCTGTTCTGTGGGTACTATAAATGTAGTCAGGTCGCAAGTTACTATGAAAAGCTCCACCGGCTGGCTGTCTGTCTGTCTGTCTGTCCGTCTGTCCGTCACGTCACACTTTTGCCCCTACTCTATCTCTGGCACCGTTGGCCCTCTCGATGCCAATCTTTGCACACATACTCCTTGGATGGCAAATCACAACCTCCAGCCCTGATTTCTCACATGGCCCTCTTCTAGTGCCACCATCAGGCCGCTTTTTGCAAAACACATTTTTCGACACTAGTCCTACAGATTTTGGCCTAAAATCACACAAAGCGGTACACAGTACCTCTAAAGTAATGTCATCAACATGGATCTGTCCCATTTCCCATATTCCCTCCTGATTGGCTACCATTGCCTTCTAAAGTTTGTTTATGCGACGTGATGGTCGCTTATCTCCCGATTAGGGAGTCTTACTGGTACTGGTAACGGTTCTCCCATTTCCTGAAAAGTAACAGTTCTGGACATACAGTACAAGGGTTCCAACCGACAGCGTCCACATCCTCTTCACTTCTTATTCACATTGTCATGCTTTCACGTGAGGACACTGCTTTGGTGACTGACGTGATGTACTGTACAGTATGCAATGTTATTACAAATCAGAAGAATGCCAGTTACTGTAAAACATTCAATAGACGTATAGTATGAACCTCCACCTATTCGGTAATCCCTCATTCTTTCCCATGTCCTGGTAGCCCCCCTTTCACCTGTGACCTTTGTGTCTCGATAGTGAATTGCTTCACTTTGGGGGTGGGATCTCGGGAGAAGAGGCTAATTTTCTCACTCCAGCCAATCTCACTCAAGCAAACGGCCAAAGCCTTTTTGCTACACCATTTTCGAAAAGCTTTCCAGATTCCATAGTGCAAGCTGTTACTGAAAGCCTGTTATTAATGGAAAGGTCAAAGCAGGCTGGGTGGTTAGATAGTTGCAAGGAGATACTGTCAGTTCTCTCCCTGTCAGGATCTGAGGTCAGGGGAACGGAGGATTAAAGAAGCAAGCTCATGGGGGTATTACAGTAGAATCTCCTCTTAACTGGCTGTTAAAACCCATTCAGAACGGTTACACATTATTGTGTATCATTATTTTATGCTTTAACTATTGAAAAATAGTAGATATACAAGCTCACAGTGCGGCACCGAGTGCCGCGCTGCGAGCTTGTAGATCAGCTATTTTTGAAAAATCGTGAAAATTAGAATTTTGACACGATTCTATAAGACAGTTTCTATGTCAGCAATCTGGCCAGCCATCGTCAAAGAAAAGGTCCTTTTCACTTAACTGGAGCTCAGTTAGTCTGTTCTTGAGAGACTAGTGGTTCTCAAACCTTTTCATGTGAAGGACCCCCAAAATGATATTTATTTGGCCACGGACCCGCATCTCAAAATATTTAGTTCCAGGGACTACCCAGAAGCAAAGTTTGAGTTACAAACGTTAGCTTTGAAAATACATATATTCAAAGATTTGCACACATTTTCACAACTTTTTCAAAAATAGCAGATCTACAAGCTTGCAGCGCGGCACTCGGTGCCGCGCTGTGAGCTTGTATATCTGCTATTTTTCACTGGTTAAAGCATTCAATAATTCTAGGCCTAAATGGGTTAAGTCAGGAACAGGACGCTTTGGTAAAAATTGAAATGACAAGACGTGCAAATTGGACCTTGTCAAGTTCCTTCTGCATGCTCCAGTCATCATTCACTGTAAAGGACATTCCCTCATCCCCCATTATTTTTTCTGCTACATTCATAACTCGAGCAATTTTCTTCTGAGTCCTTCCCGTACAACAAAGACAGACATTGCTGCAGTATTTTCAAATGTTGTCCAATCAATATCAAGTTCAGTTTCTAAAGCTGTTAATTTGTTCTTGAGCTTGACTCTCCCAAACCATGGCCAATAATGAATGGACAGATCGGCATGGCTTCTCTCCATTTACCCTTATCACTTATTATTTGCTCGAATAATTGAACTACCGTAGTCAGCAGTTATTCTAGTTAAAAAAAAAGAAAAATTGACAAGGACATGCCATCTTTTCTTTTGGCGCTAAAGAAGGAAAATTGACAATCGTTTTCTCATTTGAAGGATGTTCATTCACACTATTCAGATTCAAGGAGCGACTTAAATGTTTCACTGATTGCTTGGCTAAGAAGGCCATATTGACGTTTGCGCTGGTGTGAAATGTGAGAAATAATGGAGGTTTTTAGGAACATGCTGCAGCCATGGAAACAAAGCCACAATTGCTCAAAACAATATTTAGTGTCATTGTCTTTCATTTTCCTGTGGATATTATTCCATCCGTGTTTTTTAATGGCTCGATAGGAGAGAAAGTTGGATATTGATCAGTCACAGATTCCGAGGTGATGTTTGTTTCCATCTGCCGTTGTATATGTCCCACAGTGTCAGGCGTCTGCTCAGTTGTCAGAGACATTGGGGGAGAAGATATTGATTCACCTCGACAATGATCACCTTCGTGACCTTTATCACCTGCTATGAACCACAGTCACTTGGAGGAATGTCATCTGAAGTTTCAAAAGTTATCACTGGCTTTAGCAAACACTCATTCAGCTGGCTCTGGAGATTTATCTTTGTTTATTGACTGTCTTTTCTTATTACCGCCTCTCTCTTTTCTTGTATTTTAGTCATTCTCTTTGTTTTCCCCACTGCCATTTGTTTCCAGTTTCATGACAAGGTTAATGGTCTCATAAATGTCAGTGTCTAGAAGTCTATAGTGCAACATTTCTCCACTGTTGGAGTTTTCAGTTTGTTTGAGACTGACTTATTCAGCAGTCTCCAGTGCTTTGCTCTGCCCACTTCTGCTACGGGACCGTTCATTATTTAGAAAGAGGGGTCAATGGAGGATTTTAGAGTGTGAATTAAAATGGAGTGAGTATCCTTCTGACAGAAATATATATTCCATCGACCACAATAATAAATAACAGTATAATATACAAAAATAATGTGTTTTTTTTGTATATTATAGGACAGTGAGAGGACAGTGTTTTATGTCCTCTCTTCTTTGTGAAATGCCATGTCTGTTGTTTGTTCTGCGCCAGTTGTGCCAGTAAATCTGCCACATCATCAGCAGCAGAGCAGCGCCACTGTTTCCCCAGGTTAGATTAGATTATGTTACAGTAGTTTGTCCTGAGAGAGAGGAAACGCTTTCCCCTGCCCACATACATTATGATCAAACATTATAAGACTATACCCACATACCCCCTTGTACATGCAGATGCATGCACAAAAAAAAGCACAATAACAAGTCAAACAGTTGCTAATTGTTCTTGAAATGCACTCTATAGTACCTCAGAGTGTCAGGCTATGTTGAGACTGTCTTCCCAAAACAGACTTCCCGCCAATCCAGATTAGATTACAGTACATGATTTTATCACGTCTGAACAGAAAAAATAACACATGAAAACGGATTGAAATGTGATTCAAATCTGATTTCTAAAGATGTCTCAGTCTGGACACTTGCAGACTGATACCCAGTTTATAATTTGTCACTACCAAAAATAGTCTACTGGCTGGCTATTCAACGTGTTGAGCTTGAAGATCTGCATAGGTCGACGATGTCTGAATACGCAAATTCAAACGGATTACTTGCAAACAGTGCAGTCCTAAAGAGAATAAGTTAAGCATTACTCACGACTATGTCGTTACCACAGAAACGAAGGTTATTATAGTTCGACAATCTCTGAACACAATATCCGAACTGATCACTTGCAAATAACAGAGTGGGCAGTCAGTCCCAAAGATCATTTTTTAATGAACAAATTGGTTTTGCTGCAGTCTGAACAAAGCCTTACATGGTTATAGAGGGGGTGGTGAGGGGATGTACTGTAGTGATGAGCAGGGCTTTGAACAGCCAGTCAGATGCAGTAGAAAGCAGCAAGAGCCGCTGATACAAACGACCTACGGCCTGGTCGCGACTTAGGCCACGACTTGGAGGTCGTAGGTCCCGGTTCTGGAGGTTTTGCGCGATCTCGGTCGTAATTCAGCGACCTGGGAAGTCCGCGATCGAAACTCTACGCTTGCTAAGGGAAGGGACGCGAGTTTAGAAACTCTACGCTTGCTAAGGGAAGGAGCGCCGCGATCGAAACTCTACGCTTGCTAAGGGAAGGGACGCGAGTTTAGAAACTCTACGCTTGCTAAGGGAAGGAGCGCTCGTTTTCAACAGCGTCGGCAGGTTAGCTACTCAGTGTCGGCAGGTTAGGGTTAGGGTTAGGGTTAGGGTTAGGGTTAGGGTTAGGGTTAGAGTTGGGGTTAGGGTTAAGGTTAGGGTTAGAGTTAGAGTTGGGGTTAGGGTTAGGGTTAAGGATAGGTTTTGGTGCACCTCGCGCGGTCCAAGTGACTACAATGGAGCGCTTCCTACCTCCGGTTCAGCCAATCACAAGCTTCAAAAGGTTGAATAGCGCTGCTGCTCTAGAATATTCTGCAAAAAGACCTTTTAAATACGACCGCGGACTTCCCAGGTCGCTGAACAACGGCCCGATCGCGCAACAACGGCCCGGGGACGACCGAGGTGGCGCAACCACGGCCGGGGGTCGCGAAACTAGACCGGCCGCGACCTAACAAGTATGTACCGCGAACTACGACCTCCAGAACCGGGACCTACGACCTCCAGGTCGTGGCCTAGGTCGCGACCAGGCCGTAGGTCGTTCGTATCAGCGGCTGTCTCTCGTAGAAAGACCAGGGCAGCCAAAGAGAAACAATACACTGGGTCATACAAAACAGCTGTTATGGTTTGGCCAGGAGCTTTTACATGCTCTCTCATGACCAAACTGTGTTTAGCAGTGAGAATTACAAGTATAAAGTCGAAAGGTTAGATTATACAAATAGGTTGCATTACCATGATTTGCTTTGTAGTCTACTGCATGTTTTTTGTAAACAGATAAGTGGATAATGATATGTTATATCAATTGGTAGCATATTCATAATTTTAATGAGAAAAATATAAATAATTATAGATAGATAGATAGATAGATAGATAGATAGATAGATAGATAGATACCTTTATTATCCCAAGGGGGAAAATGTGTTGCCCAGAGGCAGCACAGCAGTATAAGGTTATTTACAAAGTTACAGTAGAAGTATGAAAAAGATAAAAAGAAAAAACAAGAACAGAGTACAGTAAGTACAGTAATAGCAAGGTACAACAGGAAAGGGAACGAATAATATATGTACATAAAGTGTCTTAAAGCACGACTATCAATATAATACAGTGCCCAAATCAAAGTGACCATAACAGTCAATGCTAGACATGCTAAAAACAACTAGCAAAAGAAAAATTAAAATAAACAAGAAAGGGTGATGCGGCAAGACGCACAAAAAACACCCTCCCTGGAAGGTCCTTAGAGGTCAAGGTCAGTGCACATATAGTTCCAGAAAAAAAGGCTACCGTCGTCCTACGTTAGGAAGGTAGTCCTTGTCAATCGACCGTTGTGTGTCTCGTTGTACAGCTTGAGAGAAGCCGGTACAAATTATGTAATCGGGTCCAGTTGATCATTCCAAGAGCAAATAAATTAGAGAGAGAGAGAGAGAGAGAGAGAGAGAGAGAGGGAGAGGGAGAGGGTGGTGGGGTCCTAGTTTTGTACTTTTTCTGTTTTCTATGTGTCTATGGAGTTAACATTACCCTAATAGCCCACTGGGTGGGGTTATAATGTGCAAATGTGCCTTCCCTGTGTATTTTTGGTTTCTTCCTGAAAGCCACTGAGTCAAAAGGCTTGATCGAAAAAACACAGATTTAATGATATCATAAAATCATCCCCTCCCCTTTTACCATAAACCTAACACTGTGGTTGTGGCTAACTTCAGCGTGGTCACCACCCACCTGACAACCAGGCATACTTAACACTTCCTGTGCCAGTGCCCGTTATCTCGTCCAGGAACGAGTACCATGGTTACCAGTTAAACACCTCCCACTCTGGCCGCTGATGAGCGAAAACACTACATATCCCATGACGCAACGCGGCCGCCAGCAAAATGGAGCATCTATTCTCCATATAGGCTCGGTTCTATGCTGATGCAAACAAACGGCTTTATCCCTAAACGGTTCGAAGGCCGAGAGACGCTCTTTTTCACATAAAAACATAATTTTAACACTTTCTGTACAGTTTTCTTTTAAGAAATCTTCCTCCTTGTATAATCTGATTATCATGTTTTAGGGGGCAAAAGATCATGGCACCCATCTTTAAAAGTTACCATAATTTATCACTTTAGTTAATATTAACCTCTTAAGCCCTACTGTATAACTTTGTCATGCGACAAATAGTGGAATTGGCGATCTACAAGCTCACAACGTGTCATTAAAAAGAATATTTTCACCACAGTGACATTTTCACCCATAGTGACATCATGTCCAAAATAGGGATGCCAGGATGAAAGTGGTCTAGGATGGTATTGAAGAGCTGCCTTCAGCCTTCCAATTTCCCTCTAAAAATGAAGAGGGCCAGTTGAAAAAGGTGCTCTGTGGCACTTTTGTGGAAACAGATTTCCACAAAAGTGGCTTGAGGCAGACCCTAGCTGGGCTGATAAACACGATCAGGCTGCTAGTGACTACGTGAGTAACTGCCTCTCTTGGCACGCTCTGCACCCAGACTCTGCAGCCGTGTCTCGCTGCTACCAAGCAGGGGCGTCACAAGGGGTAGGAAAGTGGGACTGAGTTACTGGGGCCCAAGGTGGAGGGGCCCTAATAACTTTATCTATTGAAAAATAGCAGATATACAAGCTCACAGCGCGGCACCGAGTGCCGCGCTGCGAGCTTGTAGATCTGCTATTTTTGAAAAGTTGTGAAAATGTGTGAAAATCTTTGAATATATGTATTTTTTAAGCGAACATTTCTAACTCAAATTTTCCTTCTGGGGGCCCCTGGAACTAAATGTTTTGAGATCGGGGTCCATGGCCAAATACATATCATCTTGGGGGTCCTTGACATACATTGCACACATTTTCACGATTTTTCAAAAATAGCAGATACAAGCTTGCCGCGCTGTGAGCTTGTATATCTGCTATTTTTCAATAGTTAACATTCATGGGGGGCCCGCAGTGAATCCTTGTACCCAGGGCCCAGAATTTGGTGTGACGCCCCTGCTACCAAGACTCTCTGGCGACAGATGACCTCTGTGCAGGGAGCACAATCTTACATTTGAGCAAGGGCCACCTTGGATTTGACCTAATAAAACTAAACTAAACAGAAAGCTACAAAAACAGAAAAGACTCTCAAAGTCGTCGTCAGATTATAGAGTGTGTGTGTGTGTGTGTGGGGGGGGGGGGGGCTGAAGTCTGTCAGGGATTGAGGCATGTGTCCTTTCTTTAAAGTACTTATGAATTAATGAATACAAGCACTTTGTTCTGCGCCCCAATTAACTCTCAAATACCTGGAACGCGCCCGAGTCGCGTTAGATTTGAACCACTTTAACCATTATTGTATGCTTTAACCTTAGAAAAATAGCAGATATACAAGCTCACAGCGCGGCACCGAGTGCCGCGCTGCGAGCTTGTAGATCTGCTATTTTTGAAAAATCGTGAAGATGTGTGCAAGTCTATGAATATCTTTGACCCGATCTTTGACCCGACTTCTAAATCCTTCCTCTAAATCACTGGTTCTCAAACTTTTTCATGTCAAGGACCCCCAAAATTACAGGTATTTAGCCACGGACCCCCATCTCAAAATATGTTGTTCCACGGACCCCCCAGAAGCAAATATTTGATTTACAAATGTTCGCTTTTAAATAGATATATTAAAAGACTTGCAAAGAAAAATCATGATTTTTCAAAAATAGCAGATCTACAAGCTCGCAGCGCGGCACTCGGTGCCGCGCTGTGAGCTTGTATATCTGCTATTTTTCAATGGTTAAAGTAGTCAATAATCCTAGGCCTAAATGGGTTAATATTCAAGTGTGCTTTTGCTGTCACTGTATAAGTAATGCTTTTTTCACCCCCATCTGGGCATGTGTTTATTTGTGTGTCGGGTAGATTGTGTGACACATCTCTGAGACTACTGGTATGTTTTTGATTAAACTTGGTGGAAAGATCCATTATGCTATTGAAATGAAATATGAGTTATATGAACTAATCAGAAACGAACAGGTCTCCTGTTTTGTTGAGCGTCCTGACATTTTGCACATGCCTGTGAATGCATTTCATCTCAAGAAACACCTTTCTTACAGAGACCTACAGTATTACTGCATGTCATAATGTTCCTGACTTTTGTCATGTAGTGGATTGGCCTAATGCTGTCCCTGGCTGGCTCCAAATTGGCATTCTAACGTTGTCTTCAAATAGATTCCCATGATCATGTGAAAGTGTTCAGAATCTTAAGGATGCCCACTACTGTATAGGTTCAAGCCATTTATCTGGAAAACTGAAATCGTATTAGGTGATTGGCCACAACAAACAGCTCTGCATCATCATACAGTAAGCATTCTAATGTATCTTGAGTAGGATGCCTCAAAGCTTTCCTTAGATTATTGTCGCTCTCAGGCAGAAACCGTATATCTCCTTATTTCACCTTTTTATGTATTCTTTTCATAAATGAATACCCTATTTTGTGCTTTGTCATATGGCAGCGACAGCATTTGTGTTGGGCAGCAGACAGCAAGATTTTCTGCATTTGTTTGGCTTTTATTATGGACATACTTTTAATATGTTGCACATTTTGTTCATGATATGTGCACGATTCCTTAAGTACCTTTGTGATATGTGTTGATTAGACACAGTAAATATTATTTAACAGTAGATATTATTTTGGAAGTACTGATATGGGCCACATTCTAGGGCTGTGTTTCATTAGGGTTTATGCAAATTGCACTTCATTTCCATTTCCATGTAATACTTTATTACAATAAACAAGCACGTAATCCATGATAAGCTCTCGATTTTTTGCTTAAATTTTTGGAAAGACTGACCGACCGACAAATCGGCTTATGTTACGTGATTACAGCCCCCCCCCCCCCAAAAAAAAAGTAAGCTCAAGCGTGTAGCTTTATTCTACTTTGGTTCATTAATAAATAGTTGGGGTCAAGCCCAAACTGCATGACATGGTTTTGAAGAAAGAAGAAAATGAAGCTTTGAAGCTTTGTGGAACATTTCCAACAAAGGAAGGTGTAAAAACTAAAAGGCATCTGGACTAACGCTAGAAAGTGTGTCTTCTTTGTAAGAGGTATGTTTCTACACCTTTTTGATACAAGCAAGCAACATTATAATATACCCAGTCAGGTCCTGAGATCATTCCACAGCTGCACTTACAAATGTTCCTATAACACCTACTATTGTAATCTGTGGTAACAGATGACCTCCAATTCCCACAGGGATGTAAGAGCTAGCAGAGTCAATTCTAATTTGGAGGGACTACAGAAAAAAAGGCTTCTTTTGTTAGTCTTAGCAGTCTCAATCTATCAATTTCTAATTACATTCCTTGAGTCCACGCCGGTTGATACACCCATGAGGCGCTCCCTTGCCAAGTTCACTGCCTTTGCCAAATTCACTTAAGTTGTTGCTACTTTCATCCTACTAGATGCCTGTACAGGGGTGTCGCAACAAATTATGAGCCCTGGGTACAAGGATTCACTGGGGGTGGGGGCATGAATGTTCTTCATAGGGGGAGGGGGTTTAATCCATTTAGACTGGGAACGCATTTTCACCCATTATTTTGTGCTTTAACTATTGAAAAATAGCAGATATACAAGCTCACAGCGCGGCCGCGCTGCGAGCTTGTAGATCTGCTATTTAAAAAAAATCGTGAACATTTGTGCAAGTCTTTGAATATTTCAAATACAAATAAGGTTTTTTGAAAAAACCTGTGTTTCTATGTTAGTGGTCCTTAAACCTTTTCATGTGAATACGCAGAATTACACAGGTGCGCTGATAAGAGACTATCAAAGTGAATTGATCCAGGTGGTGTTAGGGGTGTGTGGTGAACGACAAAACGAGCGCTCTTACCCCAATCTCACTGAGTTACCCAAACTGACTGTAACATATATGTGTGTGTGTGTGTGTGTGTGTGTGTGTGTGTGTGTGTGTGTGTGAGTGTGAGTGTGAGTGAGTGAGTGTGTGTGTTTGTTTGTGTGTGTGTAGGATTATGACCATGCTCCAAGTTTCTGTTCGATATCAGGTTTCTGGTTACTGTAGATGTGACCTTATTATCTTGCAGCTGACCTGGGGCATTGTTGAGTGCAAAGTTATGCACAGCAGTTAAGATGACTTTGACACGCACCAGCTGTTATTCAGCACTTTTCCTATGTCCATATACAGGGCTATTCAAGGACCTTGCTTGCAATCTGTGAAATACACTGTAAAGGAAATTCAATGATTCATTTTCTTTCCTTACAGTACACATGTTAAATTGGGGGCTATGGTTTCACCAGCTTCAGCCGACACACCTCCAGTGTTCAGAGCAGAAAACAGATGTTTTACCACCTCAATTTTGATAACCTAATTTTGTTTTCCTACTTTTTTTTCCACCTGTGGTTAACACATTGTTCTGTAGAATACATTATTATTACTGCTTTACAGGGACTTTAAACGTCATGCATATCATTAGACTTTGTTCCATAATTGGTGCATGAATGGGTGCAAAAGTTAGCATTATTATAGTAGTTTAATCATATTAGAGGTAAAACAAAACAACAAAAAATGTCAGAGACTGCTCCATTACAATACACAATACACTCTATAATTACTAGCTGTTGTCCAATATCATAGAGCTGCCTAATTAAGCTGTATTATGTACATTTACATTAATGAAGAACTTTAACAAATGAGCAGTACTCATTAAATTTTTACCTGCCTGAAGAAATACCCAATCTTAATCAGGATATCACTAGAGGGAATAGAAAATTCAAATATGCTGCTGGTTGATACCCAGCTGGCAGTGCATGTTTGCAATTCTAATGTCAAATGATATCGATGGCCTCGCAGGAAGAGAAGTAAATATGTTAAGACAATGATTTGCAGTTAATTGGCATGCATGGTTATTGCAATCTGTGAATATGAAACAGGAAGCAGCCGCAAATCAACTATAGGCTTAAACCTGAGTTATACTTAGCTGTGTGCAGGTGCCTCACACCAGAAATAGCCGACCTGCAAGCTCACAACACTTTGCTTTGCGAGACATTGTGAGCTTGTAGACCATCTATGTCCGGTGTGTGGCACTACATAGTATATTACCAGCAAAATAATTTGCATAACTTGTTGGAATAACTTGCATAACTTGTTGGCAATGGGAGAAGACCGTTTTCACATGCCTTGGCAGTAAAAGTGCTGGTAATGCCTGCTATGTGACCGTTTTCTAGTTTCATTTGTAACGTCATAGCAAGAGGTGACAGTAAGCACGTGAGACTCCCATCTGCAGGCAGACAGGCTTGTAACTTTAATCCATTAGCACACGGGTTAACAGGTAGAGTTTGCAAATATGCTTCTAGAGCCCTATTTTGTGCCCAAGTCACGCTACCCCCTATTTGGGGATTTAGCATTGCACAAGGGATGTTCCAATGGCTGAAGTGTTATTTTGCACCACCAGCCTTATCCCTAAAACACCTGCACGACCCGTTACATTATGCGTAGGTGTGGTTTGGATAAGAGCAAGCCCTTATGATTGTCCAGTGCTATCTACACTGCCTCCCTCTCTGCCCATGGAAGAGCTAGTGAAGAGGAAATCCAACGTCGATTGCCTTGGAATAAAATAATATTTGATACGATACGATTACAGCAATCGCTTGTGCTCTGGATTAATTAAACTGAATGGTCTGGTGTGGTTGAATATTACGTTCTACTGTATGCTCTACAGTGCTGAAGACATTCTGACATTTCCCTAGCGAACAACCAACATAAGCAACTATGGTGATATTTCCTTATTGCAGGTAGAGGCCTTTCTGCCTGTGGCAGCAGGGTGCCATGTTCATTTATCATATATAACGTGTTGGCCACCTCATTCTCCTTCCTTTGCAAAGTGTGGGTGTTCTAGAATGGGCCTGGCCTGGTTTCCAAGCTGGAGTGTGCTGTGACGCGCCATTAAAAAAAAAAAAAGAAAAAAGACATAGGACACCATGATGGATGTAACCTTTCAAAGATGAAGATCAAAGGGTCCTTCACTACTTTTAGATGACGGGGACATCTCTCTCTTGGATCGTAGATACATGCTTAACAATACATTGGACTGGCAGCTGAGTGACGGAGATGCTGTATCTCAACAGCTCACCCACTGAGAGGTTGTGTCGACCTTTCAGTAATGGTGTCTGCACAATCAGCACAAAATAAATGTCCTTCTCCAGCAATACAGCAGATCCTTATTTCCATGCCTTGTCCTACCTTGGATAAACACATTGCTTTCGTGCAAAGAACAGCAGCTGTTATGAAGGGAGTTTAGAGTTGTAAGATGCCCTTTGCCACAGCTATCAATTCCTCCACGTTTTTCAAATACCCTCCCTACCCCCCACCGAAAACAGCTAAAATAACTTATCTACAAGCTCACAACACTTGATCATGATGCGAAGCATTTTGATCATGTAGATCGGTTTTCTATTTTAGTTGTTGACTTATGGCACATTATATAGGTCTTAAACATCCAAGTAAAACAAATCCCTTCAGCCCATAACCTTTACAGAAATACACATTTAGCATAACTACTGTATGTCTATTCTGTGAGAGTTCTTGACTGGCATGTTGGCTGTAGTGTTTATAGTTTGATTAATGCAATATGATGCAGTTTTCTTTTCAATGCAAAAACACAGAATTTCTTTGAACAAATTGCTATCTACAAGTGTTAATCTGGAGGCGGATTACATAAATATCTAAACAAATTGTGCCTGTTAAAATACATGTTTCAATGTGATCTGGGGAGTTGAAGGGCATCACGATTTTTAAGTACATAATGTTCCACTGAAACATGAAAGTAATTGTGAAATTCACCCTGGTAAATTCAATCTTTTTTCTGTTTCTCTATTTGACA
Organism: Nannobrachium achirus; assembly: GCF_963921795.1. Classification (NCBI taxonomy): domain Eukaryota; kingdom Metazoa; phylum Chordata; class Actinopteri; order Myctophiformes; family Myctophidae; genus Nannobrachium; species Nannobrachium achirus. The sequence goes on from NC_137826.1 coordinate 15,629,238, forward strand.
TGCTGGCTGTCTTTTCTTGTTTAGTTTCTAGTCGTTTTTTTGTGATTGAATGCCAACTTCTCATCAACATCTCAGAGCCAGCACTCGGCACATAAGGATGTGTGTTGCAGTGACAGCTGCAAGACTTTCCTTTGGAAATGAAGCAAAGTCAGAATGGTTATTTCCACTAAATTACCATCTTGTAGAACCCTGAATTATATCAGCCTTATTACACAACTAAATATAGGTTGGTTATTTCCACTAAATTACCATCTTGTAGAACGCTGAATTATATCAGCCTTATTACACAACTAAATATAGGTGGCCCACTGCCAACATGCCCAGTCTCCCTTGCGGTTCACAGCCGTGTCAATCAGGGTCAAAGCGCTATAAAGGATGTGTCAGGGCTTAACATGAAGACGGGCAGGGCCTTGCTTCTTCAGATCTTTACCAATAGTGAGAATCAAGCAATCCAATTCCCAATGAGATCCCAACGGAGGCTGAACTCCCAGCAATTCGCCTCAGCCAGCCCTGTAATTGATATTTGTCAGAGGGAACGCGTGGCCTGCATCAGTCTCTAAAGCTGCTGGGAGGTGTAGAATGGCAGAGGTACATGCTAGTAAGACAGATGCCAGCATCTGCTAGTTTTCTGAAAAATGTATAATTCTATATCAGTGGTCCTTAAACATTTTCATGTCAAGGACCCCGAGAATTATATGTATTTGACCGCGGGCCGCGATATGAGCTTGTATATCTGCTGTTTTTGAATAGCCAAAGTATAACAAATAATGGTTATAGTGGACATGACACAGATGCGTTCCCGGTCTTAATGAGTTAATCTATTTGTCTTTTGTTTTTATCTGCCAAAAATGATTTGGAAATACAAGATACAAGTGCTGTTGGAAATAACTGTATAATACAACTAGTAATAATACTATACTACTATGTACTATGTAACTATACTATATTACTATATATTATTACTATAATACAATGCAATACATATTCACAGCAGTATGTGTGGTTATAACCATGCACAGGTAGTGCAGGTAGACATGTATTATCAGATCCAAACCCCATGGTCTGCCTTTTCATCACAATGTGAACACCCCTGCAGTTTTCAGTCACCATCAAACGGCGAACAGGATGATTCATCGCGGTTCTCTTTGAGAGATTATATTCTCCTGAGGTCATCTTGTCCTTTTGTCTCAGTCTCCCGCTGTCGATCTGAATTGAAAAATGCCATGATAGAAACACTACTGACTGACAAGACGGTGTGAAAATGGCCTTTGGTAACACAGCTGGCTGAGTGTTGAACACTCCTTCCTCTTTTTGTCCTGCGTGGGTCGCCCTAGTTATTTCCTTAACTGTTGACCTTGTGGAAATTGCTGGTTGCTCCCTGGGGCTTCGGTGGTCCAGGTCACAGCAGACTGCATCTCATCCGTTGAAAGCTGGCTCTCAACAGTAGACACCAAGGGAAAGTGCTATCAGTACTCCACAGACCATTTACTATCGACATGTACTGTAAGATCATTGAGTGCTTCTGAGGCTGCTACCTACAGTACAGTATGTATAGTAGTGGTCAACAGAAATGTTGCTCGATGCGAATACCAATATTTGGAGAGCAAGGCATCTGATTGCTGATATGATGCTGATGATATTATTTCGTTTTCCATCTTTTATTTAGCCAGAAGAAATCACATTAGGATTTACATCTCATTTACAAGTGAGCCCTGGCCAAGAAGGCAGCATACAGTTTAATTGGAAATGATGCACACTATTGACAAAAATGAACATTTAGCCCGTTTAGTATTCCCTCAACACCACTTAAAACTCAGAACATAGAAACAATATTTGGAAATAGCATTTTTCTGCAATTTCACAGCAGCCTTTGACAAGGCTGTCTGCAAACAGGGAAACTGGCACAAAGGGGAGTGCGAACACACGGTAAGGATGGTTGGTCCCAAATAAGATATCTTGAATCACCATGGAAATGGCTGTGCGCATTCGTGCTTCCTGGACGATGAACCCATAATCAATAAAATCAAGTAATGTAGTGCAAGTGTATAAAAGTGGATTTTCAGAAGTGATTTAAGACACTGAGTTTACTAGTCCTCTCCATCCGTTGTTACAAGGTCTAGGAGCTCTCGTGGATTAGGTATGGTGTCCTTTTGTGTTGAGTCTGGACCTTGGAACGGTCAGTAGAGACATGCCAGAAAGATCTTATGCAGTCTGGCTCATACTGTACTGCGGGACTGAGACTTTAAAAGTAAGCAAATTAATTGACAGATTGCCATGAAACTTTCTGAGTGTAATCGTGCTCAATGGAGGATGAACCCTACTAATCTTGTAGCTGCATGGCCTTTGCTGTAGCACCGCCGATGTTTTCAGCGGACAAATATTTTCTAATACCTCTTGTCACATAAGAATGTCATGAATCCATTTAGACTCTTGGTATTCTGTCGGTCACTGCTCTGTGGACAACAGTAACAATCCTCAATAAACGTACAACAAACCTTACTTAACACCAGGAATAGGGTCTATGCATACGCCATTTTGTTCTACTTCTGGGTGTCTTTCGACTTCCTTCACAGGTGTTACCGATGATACTAATGAAGGGTCTGTTCCATTCTGGTCAAACAGAGTCAGGGTACTGCTATTGTGCATGTTGGCTCACTGGAAACACTCTGCTACACCAGTGGTTCCAAATGTCCCCATACAGGTGTGTAACTCAAGAGTGTACAAATGGAAGCAAATGGACCTGCAAGGGTCCATTTGCTTACATTTGTTGATTCCATTTGTATAGAGTTATGGGGGTCCTTGAAATGAAAGCACCACTGTACAATAAATCAAACAGAGCCTTAATTAGTATAATCAGTAACACCTTTGAAGGAAGTCGAAAGACACCCGGAAGTAGAACAAAATGGCGTATGTGCATATAGCCTAACAAACAGATGCCTGCACCCAGAGTTGCTGGTCATTGTTAGATAATAAAAACAACACATTTGGCGCTTATTAGTGCAGCGGTTTGTGAGATTAGCTAATAGACAGAGCTCTACTGTAGACTCCTATAAAGCCTGACCATAAAAATAACTTGCGTAACTGTGATAATAAAAGTACATTTGTTGTTTGAAATCATGATGATATGCCAGGCTGATACTTGAAGACAAAAATACAACTTAGTCAACATTGTATTGCTTGTTTAGGGGATTGTATCCCTGTTTTAAAGATAAAAAATATTGCTTGTTTAGGGGATTTTATCCCTGTTTTAAAGATAAAGAATATCATGTCATCTCTTGAACCCCTACTTGTTTTAGTGTGTAAACCCCAGGGAGAGAGGATAGCATGCTAGATGAATCCATGTCATAACAAACAGAGCATTAAAAGAAACGGTGAGAAACTGTCAAAAAAAAAGGGAGATTGTGATCACCCGTGTTATGGATCGACTCATCTATGCGAGGAGCCTCCAAGATAGTGAAGGAATGACTATCTGGAGATGTGAGACAGGAGAGATACAAATTGATGACAAAGGTAATTTCTCAGCTTCTCACTCTCCTTGTCACGATTATAGTATAGAAGAAACCATGAGAGCAAGGCTGGTGGAGATGGAGGCTTCATGTTGTTTTCTAGTATACTATTACTAACCGCTTTGATATTCTCAAATAATGCATGCGGTATTAGAAGCCTGTATATCTATAAATACGTGGAATCTCTGAATATATGGATGTTATGCACTGTGTGTATCTATATATTTATATACATACGCGCACGCGCACACACACACACACACACACACACACACACACACACACACACACACACACACACACACACACACACACACACACATCCATTGCTTCGAGAACCATTCATCCAATTGACTTCACACGTGATGGGTGCATTGCTGAGGGCCCATGGAAGTGCAGTGTCTAAATCATGAAGTCAATCGGATGAGTGACTTTCCAGAAACGGCCCATTGGCGGACAAACCCCAAACAGGCCTTCTATATTTCTATGTTTGAAACAAATCACAGAAGAACATTTTTACATCATCATGGTCCGGTACAGTAGTATACAGAAATATGCCATAGATATCAAGGACATTTTATGTCTCCAAGTAAACAATAATCAATCTTTGTGTTTTTTGAACTGTGCTTTGAGTACCGTAGGTAAAGTGGAGTTGGTTCTGGGACAGCATAATTGACTATTGCTCCCCCTGTTTGTAACAGTATTATTTACAATTGCTCCCCTTAGAGGTACAGTATTGTGGGCACAATTCAATTAAAGATATGTGATAGAGACTACCCAATTGATAACCCCAATGAAATCTACTCTCAAGTACACCAGCAAGGTTTCTGTGCACCTTAAGGTTTAATAACATGCAGTAGTTACATGTCATTCCCTCTACTGGTAAATAGTTTCATTACTTCTTCCAGTGATCCAGAACTGAAGAGATGTAACTACTCTAGATAAATCTTTGCCTCTGGTGGTATAATAAATTAACATTCCACTCAAGACTACAATAGTGCGGGTTTATAATTGTTCTGTAACATAACATATATAAGAGCTGTACACAACATGAGTCTGTGGCTACCACAGTGTAGTTCTCAATTTAATCCTAGATTGGGTTTTAGCAGATCTGAGCTGTGACTTACTTAGCAGGGAGAATACAAATGGCTTGATGAGACGAAATGTATTTGTTTATGCCAGGTTATCTTCCAAAGAGAATTGCTAAATCCTTTGGCTGGGCACGATCAGCAGAAGGTTCCGGAGGATCGATGTAACAGTGTCTGTGTCAATTGTGCTTCTGGCTGGCTGAAAGTAATTCGATCTCAGGGCTGTTTTTATGTAATGCCGGCATTGGGGACACTTGGAGTCCGAGGCTGGTATGAAATCAAATGTCTGGTGATTCTGCTGCACATGCTAACTGCATATGGAAGTATGGAAACCAATTCACTACACGAATGGCAGCGTCTCATCAGTGTTCATGGCAAGCTGGTGCCTGGGGGCCAACACATGCCCCATAATGTCAGAGCTGTTTACTAAACCGAATACCCTACACATTAGACATTATGTTCAGGAACCAACAGAAACATGTTATTCTGATTTATTCATTCAATTATATTTTATATTTGGGTGCTTTTTCCCCCCTTCTAATTGATAGGGAAATATTGTCACGATACTACAGAATATAGAGAAAACATCCCATCCCAAAACAGAAATTTTCATGACATTTTACTAATCGTCCATGTATCGTATCGTCAACCATGTATCGTGATATGTATCGAATCGCTATTAAAATGTATCGTTACACCCCTACATTTTAGCCGTCCCACAAATTGAGACACTGTCCCTCATTGTGACTGGCTGACTCCAGTAATAAATCAATGTGCAGGCGCAGATTGTTGCTGAAGCTCTTAACGTGAGTTCACAGCAAGCTAGACCGAACCACACTGGACACAGCACTGCTCTAGCAGCACATGATATTATTACTGTGGAGGGTAACCTTGTCTTTACATTGTACATCGCTCTCATTGTCTCTTCAACTGCAAGATATGTTTTTAAGCCTGTTAAATAACATGAGAAATATCCCATAGGTTACAACAGGTTAATAACAAAAGGATAGGCAGTATTAGGCCTAATGGTCGAATATGACATTAAACCATTTAACTCAAGTAATAAGTTGCTACTAACCCTCACCCGCCCCGCATGTCCCACATTGTCCCACACTGTCCCACACAAGCGGTACTTCTGTCCCTCAAATGAACAGTTTGGATCTGGTCACCCTAGTAGCAGTATACATTTGTTTTATATTTATTGTAAAATGCCATAGACACCTCTCTGGTATTCTTGTGAAATGATAATAAACAGAATAAAGGGTCATTTTTAAAGAGCATGAATAGGCTCCCAACTTTTTCATCATCTGATCTGAGATTGGATTGCATTTCAGGAAAATTAAACATTAGCACTCTATGTATATAACAGATACATTTAATATTGTTTAATCTTTCCTCAACCTACTATATTCGTCTTCTTGCTGATAAGCATTCACGGTGAACCCTCCATGCCGACCATAAGGTTAGATGCACCATGGCATATTACAGACATTAATCTCTCAAGAAAATGATGTATTGATCTTTGGTGCACCACAGGTGGATCACGAAAGGACCTTCGCTGCATAATTTAGCACATTCTATAGAAGACGTCGAAAGGTGCCTCATTGTTCATAACTCTCACCCAACAAGCTGCCAATCATCTCCACTTGTGGCTATTTACAGCCAGTGTTACCTATTATTTGGTCGCATTTCATGCCCAATGGTGCTGGCAAGAAAAATGAAGGCCGTGTTGACCCCTTGACTCTCTACAAAAATACAGAAAATACAGAATACATCACTGTCCTAGAAAGATTGTAATTATATCAGTGGGTGGAGAATTCCAGTGAGGAAAAAGAAACTCATCTCATGCCAGCTTTGCAGGCCTTTGGTAAAATTATGCCTCCTCTTTTCAAAAACCCAGTAAATTGGGACAGATTGAAGATCAGATGCCACAAAGGGAAAATATCACAATCAGACTCATACTCTTCTGAATACAACACAAAATGTCTACCGTGTGTGATGTTAGAAGCGTTTTTATTAAATGTTTTCCTTCGGATTTTAAGGATCCACAGTGTTGTGGTACTGTAGTTGAATAATTTCTTGCTCACATTCCTACTGTAGCTACTACTCCTGTTGGACCAACAGCCTGGGAGTAATTCGTTTCAGTTTAATTGTGAGGATTCTGTATTGCTCACGCCTACACATTTGACAAGAACACCAAAAACAAGGATCTCACGGTCACCCCATCAGGGAGTTTTCATGTGCTGATACTTGCATTTTATTCTATTAACCTTAATTATGCGAATCTCATCTGTTTTAAATACTTTAAGATGATCTTCCTCTTCAGTGGCTTCTGAATAATCCATTACATCCCATCACAACATATGGCGGCGTTGTATGTATGGGAAAGCATGTCCCTTGATTATGTTATATACTGTATGAAGTATTCACTCTTTGTGATTAAGTTTGATACTGTATCATTCTTGTGTATGTAAGCACAGGATCTCTTGTTGTAAGTCTTGTTTTAATAGATTGCAGGTGATATTTATAAAATGCTTGGTATCTAAGTGGCTATTCTTTTAACACTTTATTATGCTAATTACATTTATTTTTAACGTTACAAAAATGCATATCAACGCCCAGGAGTATTTCCAGTGAGTATTTCTTTAGGGTTTACAGGGAAGGAGAAGATACCTCCTGGCTGCTATTGTTTTGAGGTATTATCTTTCACATTTACATTTCCCAGCGTTTCACAGTTTTCATGTTGCACTGAGCACACATTTAAAATGGGACATTTTCAAAAGAACTTTATCTTTAAGCAACAAATGGAAAAAAAAAGAGCGAAGAGCTCAGAGGAGCATTCTTGAACAGTCAAAAAATATCAAATAAATTAAATAGATTTGCCTCAAACTAGATTGTGTAACGTTTATCTGTTATATACCAAGCTCTGAACAAGGCTGTGCGGAATTAGTGAAAGAGACACTCATGGGGTGTTAATAATAAATATCTTTTGAATTAGAAAGAGAGCTCCAGAACATGATTATTACAGGCTTATTAGATGGCTAATGCCCTTTTGTCTCTGTGGTGTTGCTTGCCACTGACCCTTTTCTAGGCACTAAATCATTCTACAAATAAATGTCTCCACTTCATCCATTGGGCTTTGGTTAAGGGAATTATTTAAGCATATTAATTCATACATCATTGTTGCAAACTGGGGCCTTCAAAGTGTCATTAATATTCCGATTCTGGTGCTGATCTGTGAACTACACTCACATTCCTGCTTTATTATTCAAGTGCCAATCCTGGGTTGGCAAGAAACGTGGCTGGAGATTTTGAATAGCTTCTGTTGTGCTGACTCTGACTTTTGCTAAAGTATGGGAGTCCAGAATATTTGTCTTTTGTCTTGTGTATAATGCAAGTCACTGTGTACGGCAATGATTTAGAAAGCTTTTACATGCACTTAGCTTGTAGGAGATGAAAGCATTCATCAAGGCATTCAGATACCTTGCTGCAAAGCTTTCATAAGGAGTGCCAGTTACTGTATGAAGCTTTTGAATGCACACAATACATTGCTTGTGTCAATAGGGGCCTGTCGGATATCGCCAAAACCTACTGTAATGTTGTGATCATATTGAGATTTGTTTTCCTGCTTTGAAGCCCAGGCCAAGTTTCAAAGGAAAGCAAGTAACTTGCTCCTTATTAAAATAGAGTACTGTATAGCAGAAATGTGATAAAAATGTCATCGTCAAACAGAATACAGCAGAGACAAATGAAAAGTTTTCTCAAAACTTTATTACTTATGCTTTGTTTATCTCTCACTTCATAATGATGTAGTCAGACGGCATTATTTTTCATCTGTCTTAAAAAAAAATGAGGAGCGTGAACTCAGCATGTCAGGCTGTGAGGATGATTCTGCAGAACACTTTTGTTGTTGTTTTGTTACACGACGGAGGCCCTCCGACTATAGCTTAACTCAATTGAGTTCCTCAGAAATGTGATCAAGGGATGACTCACACTGTCACCTCAAGTTGTAGATCAAAGGAACGTGTACCTTTAAGCATTAAGTGGTGAGTCGCTAGCATCTCACACGTCACATCACACCCATTATTTTTCAGATTTTCAGTCAGCACTGCCACTGACATCACATAACCGATGATGATCTGCAGGACAGTATATTCCCCAACGCATTTCGAGTTTTGATCGATGTTCCATGCGAGCACAGAGATGCATGGCAAATCCAATGGTAATTGTATAGATTGTGTTGCTCCTCACTCCAGGAATAACAATGCAACAATCTATCCCCATGGCAATGTGTGAGGCGTTTCCATCGCATTGGACCCATATAAACAAATCCTTTTCTTAAATGTTAATTTTGACCTTGGCGAGCAGGTGCGCTCAATCCTCCCTAGGCAGACGCTGACACTGACAGTTCAATTAAGTGGGAAGAGGACACACTGCAACTATAGACCGCACAGACACAGAATTATTACCCATCCTGCTCTCGACAGATAAGGCTTCCGCTATGAGAACTATATGAGAATATCTGACATGATAGGCGTTTATCTAAATGAAGTGTCAATAGTTAGCTCTGTGTCTTTACCGTCCAGGTTGATGTGCACTTCTCATGTCTTATTTAGGCTGCATCAAAGAGCGTTCTAATCTTCAAACATTATTACATTAAAATGTGAATGCTCAAACCATTGGCTGTGACTGGTACAGTAAGTCGTCCCCCGCCCCTCTCCCCGGCATTTTCACAGGTTTTACCTTTACTCTGACCGGTCTTTTTTTTTTTCTTCTCTCCATTAATCAGTCAAAGGGACAGCATGTGTTTTTCCACACGCTTGCATCTTTCAATACCTTGATGATGGGTTCCATCATCCTTGGTATCCTTGGGTTCCATCATCTTTGGTATTTTGCAGAGGGATTAAGTCAAGAAGCAGCTTACAAGCCCACTGCTGCCCACTCACGTGCCTCCTCCAAAATGCCATTTCTCTTTTAAATGCTTAAGAGTGACATGTCTCATTCTTTCTTCTCAGAATTATGCTCCAGAGTGTCATTCTGTGACATTTAGCGACGCATGCTGTAGTACCATTCCATACTTTGAAAGATCAATGCAGACATTCTCCATGAAGAACCTTTTCAGGCCGCAACCCCCAAAATAATCACATTTTAACTGGGGACCCTACGAGCACTAAGAGTTGAGGCATTACAATTTGTATGACACGGTTTTATTGTGAAAATAGCAGATCTACATGCTCAAAACGCCTCGCGCTGCGTTGTGAGCATGTAGATCGGCTATTTTCACAATTTCTGCCTCTAATATTTGACAATTTGACCAATGATTAATTTGTCATTTTAGAGCTATTAAAAAGTCCTTAAATTGTCACTTTAGAAATGTGCATATACCCTCTATACACTTAAACTCTCTGTTGGTTTGTTTACTGTTGAGTGAGAAAACAATGTTGCACATTAAGCTAATCATCTGGGGACCCCCCCAAAATTATTTGGGGACCCCCCTTGGCGTCTCGACCCACAGGTTGAGAAGCACTGCTCTAAGGGGCCTCATTCATGAAGCCCTTGCTGATCACTTTTTTATTGTGAGGCATACTTACCTGTACACATTTCTTTCTTGGCATTCATGTTTCTTTTCATTATCTGAATTTGTTCTTTGGCATAATCACATTTGTGTTTGGGAACAAACAGGAAGGCAAAATGTTTCAGTACATTTGTATAGTTAATGGGCTTCGATTATAAACACATTAACAGTGCCAAGTGCATGCTCGCACCATCATAGAGCACGCCACAGCTGAAATGCTGTTGGATGTGCTTGGGCTCCTGCACAGCCCCCACCCCGACCAAATGACACCTGTGCCCCCCCGCCCCCCAGCCAGTTCTCTACCCTTCTAGGTGTTGCAAAAAAAAAAAAATTGCTTATTGATTTGTAATCATAATAATACTACTCATAATAGTAGGTACATAAAATCAATAGCAAATCCCGAATAAACCAAATGCAGGCTTGGACCTTCGACAATGGCTAAAGATCCAGACCTTAGGAGATTTAAGTCAATTGGCCTCTCACTCTGTTGATTAATTTCAAGGTACCAAATTGTGACTGTGAACTTATTGTAAGTGGATTTGTAAGTGGATTGCTGTCATGTTGGAATGCAGTATGAGTATGGTGATGTTATGTACTTATGCGCTAGATGCCTGTACCTTGCAGGTAAAGCATTGTTTTGCTAGCATACTGGTCATTTTGGTCAAACCTACTGACACAAGCCACCTAGAAATATTTTCTACAAAGCTAACAACATCTGTGGCTCTTTCTTTTCTTTGTTATACCTTTTTCTATCTGCAACCTACTTATTACTTCTGTAAGCTATAGTTTTGTGAAAGTACAGTATTATGTACTGTAGATCAGGGGTTCCCAAACCTTTTTGGCTCGGGGCTTCCCTATAAATATTTGTTTCATCATACATTGTTATATTCCTAATTTTCACTCCCAGTACTTTATATTTATAGCATATTTTAGCGATTATGTTGTGAGTAAAGCGAGATAATAGCCATTTTGGTTTTTTATCCTACGATTTTTGCAACCCATTTTTTCTCACCCGGTGACTACCTAACCTGTAGTCCTGGTTTCCGCTCTCCCCCTGCCACGCCAGGGGACATTGGGGAGCACCCGGCTGGCTAGGAGTAGTATAGAAACCAGGACTACTGAATGTTTTTGTGTGAGGGCCTATGCCCAAGGAGACACGGGGAGAACATGCAAACTCACCACAGAGAGGCCCCATCGCCAACCCCACCTAGGGTGTGGGTGCTGATGACGCATTTGCACTTCAAGTTTAAAATGATACTAAATATATTTTTAAATGTCTAAATCAATTTAAAATATTATCAAATGATCTCGCGGCACCCCTGGACTGCCATCGCGGCACCCCAGGGTGCCCCGTCACCCACCCCTGCTGTAGATAAATAGGTTTTGCTCTGCATACACAGGTGCACTAACCACCCCAGCCACAATCTTTCACTCCACCATCAGTAGAATAGAATTGGGTACCAGCTGCATCTGCATCTTGTTTTTGTACAAATTATGAAATATTATAGCAGAGTCTCAGACAGTGCACATGGCTAAATCTAAAAATGACAGTCTCTCTAAGCTTTGGAATTCCTTGTCTGAGGAGCTTATGTAGGCTAAATCAGTCATCTTTTAAATCACTTCTTGAAATATTTTGACACTGACTTTAGTGGCATCTACAGTACACTGGATCTTTCTCACAGATAGTCGTGCTCTCTTCTTGAGAGTAGAAAAACAGCTACAAAGTGAAAAATTCCCTTTAACATGCATGTTTTTAGGATGCCTTCGTGAGAATGTAGGTATATATGTGTGAAAACCCCACGGATGCAATGAGTGCTATCTAAAGGTTGAGAGAACACAGGTCTACAAGGAAGGGAATTGTCTGTTAGTATTAAGATACTAAATACATCATCAGTGTTGCATAACATTTCTGTCAGATTTTTTTTAAGAAAAAAGCGGGTCAAACTGGCTCTGGTTCCATGAAAATGCTGGCATCAACAAACAAGACAACATTAAGCGCGTGCGGCTTCCCTGTGGATCTCTGACAAGATGGAGAGACAGCAGGATGGGCTGAGATTATTTAAAATGTGAAAAATATTCACACACAAAAAGCTAAATATTTGTAATGTGAAAAATAGAGCTACTTACAAAGCACACAACTGGAGTTGTGTGCTACACTGTAAAATCCTGAGTGTACCTGAGCCAATTGGACCTGTGTGGTTCCATACTCTCAGAGTTACATTTACCACTTAATCCCTATTTTATACTTTGTCGTGCACATTTCGTTTAGCCTGTAAGAGTTCTCTCTTATGATTGGATCAAATTGGAATCCCAAACCTGAGCATTTATTCAATGTACTAAAGATCAGGAGTGATGGTGAGACACCCATGACCGAACAAACAGAATAGATAGAGCTATTTAACACTTATTTTAACAAACAAATATCACTGCGAAAACAGACAAGGCCCTTGCCATGGTGGTGGCGACAGAGGATCTGTTGAATTAATTGAGGAAAATAACTTTATTATGAAACTACACAGTCAGCATCATACACCAAGAAACCTATGTGCATAAAGGTCAAAATCAGGTTGTTAATAATGTAGGTCATGGCTACAGTGGTGAAGGTTGTCAACTCCGTACTAACTTGGGTCGTCTTTCACACACCGACAGTTACAGTAAAAGTCTGTGTTTGACGAAATGTACAGCACATGCAAATATATCCCTGTTTATTCAGCCGTATAAGGTGGCTAAGCTGTAGAAAGGTTGATCAAATCCTTGGAAAAGGCCAAGATGACCCACGACTCGAGGACGAACGGTGGGTTGTGAAACTTTCTCACGGAGATTACTGGACACTTAAACTAACTCAATCTGAGCTTGCAAGGTGCAGGTCAAACAGTTTTGAACACATGGGCGGCTTTTGTTGGCAAGCTAGCCACCTTTGCAAACGACATTGTGACCTCCACTTTTCCACAACTTCAGTCTGAGTCCACGCAGCACCGTCAGTATCGCTGATGTGAATAAATCAGTGAGCTTGAGTCAGAGTTCACAACAAGTTTTGGGGACTCTCAGAATGATGGACCGATGTTCTGTTTGTTGATCGAGACTGACAGCTTTGATGGGCATGAATTGGATTACTCTCCGATAGCTGAATACACAGGACTTGCATTCTGGCCGTGTTTTCAGAGCGCTGCTCCACATCACAGAAGTGCGAAATCACAGAATCTGCATTTTCATCCGCCGGGCGCGTGGCAAATCATCCTTACTGGATTAATTCAGCTATCTCAGGAACGTGCATTGATTCACTCATGTAATTACAGTATGTTTATTTTGTATTCCTGAACTCTATAGGTCCTGCAGGCTTGGCCAGCTTGAAATTTGCATGTACTGTAGGGCTGATGTGTGATTCTGTGTGACCCTGAAATGTGCCATAGATTTTGAGCATATGATGATGATGATGATGATGATAATGTGGTACACTGGCTAACAAGAAAATTATACACCACTTTTATCCTCTGAAAATAATGCCCAGGGAGAATACAACATCAGTTGGTTGGTGAGGCATCTTTTGGCAACTGCCATAACTTACAGCTAAGGTCTGCAGAGACGGTTGACATTTCTTTCAAAAGACACTTCAAAAACATACAGTTTTACCATCGCTTTAACTTTCAATGACTTCTATTTTTATAGTTTCTATTCTAATTTTACCCTTTGTTTGTTTGTCCTAGTTACATTTTGTATTTCATTATTCCATATAAAGTGCTTTGAATTACGAGTGTGAAATGTCCTATGTGAATGCAGATTGATTAACTGAGACAGACTGACAGGCAGCCAGCCTCATTAGAACAGCTTCACTCTTGCTTCGTCTGGATCAACAAAAGACCCGTCGCTCTCTGTATAGATTTTGACTGGAAGAGTTAGCCAGATTAACGCTGTTGTCCCAATTTCAGGCATGTCATTAAGCAGTAGGTGCAAAAGAAATAACAGATGTACTGTACAAGCTCACAACCAGGGGCGTCACAAGGGGGGGAAGTGGGACTGAGTTACTAGGGCCCAAGGTGGAGGGACCTTAATTGTTTTATACTTTAGCTATTGAAAAATAGCAGATATACAAGCTCACAGCGTGGCACCGAGTGCCGCGCTGCGAGATTGTAGATCTGCTAAAAGTTGTAAAAATGTGTGCAAATATTTGAATATATGTATTTTTTAAGCAAACATTTGTAACTCAAATTTTGCTTCTGGGCGGTCCCTGGAACTAAATATTTTGAGATGGGGTTCAAATACATATCATTTTGGGGGTCCTTCACATGAAAAGGTTTGAGCACCACTGACATAGAAACATACAGTAGGTTATTCAAACAACCTTAGAAGGATTTGAAATATTCACGATTTTTCAAACATAGTAGATCTACAAGCTTGCAGCGCCGCGCTGAGTGAGCTTGTATATCTACTATTTTTCAATAACAGTAGTTAAATTACCCAGGGTCCAGAATTTGGTGCGACACCCTTGCCCTGCTCACAACGCCTCGTTTTGTGGTGTGTTGTGAGCTGTAGATCCTCTATTTTAGCTAAATGGAAATGAAGAGTTTTGCAATATCATACTAGGTTATTTTATCTACCGCAACTACACAATCATACAAGTGAGGATGCTAGTGTTATTCATCCATATACATTTCTCACCCAATTGGATGTTGGCACTGCCGTTCATCCAACATAATTACTCGTAGCAAGCACCTACTAGAAATCCATCATAGGGTCAACAAATTAGCAGAAGGAGTAGTGTGTTTGACCACAGCTGATGATGCATTGGCAGCTGCGCTTGGCTTTAGATTACATTTTCTGCCCGGTCTGCAGCAAATGTGCAACAGACCTACACCCTCACACTGAACCAGTGGCCTCCCTGCAAATAATGATAAATGAATGCTATAGAGTCTATATAGCCTTCATTCATAGCATTAATTTGTCCGTCTATACTGTAGTAATAGACCAGGGGTTTTCAAAGTGGGTGACGGGGCACCCTGGGGTTCCGTGACGGCAGTCCAGGGGTGACGCGAGATCATTTGATAATATTTGGAATTTATTTGGACACTTGAAAAAATTATTTTCAGTCTGCTTCATCATACAAGAGCAAGACTGTCACACAACACTAGTGAAAACAGCTGATCTACAAGCACACAACGGCTCATGATGCGAGGCGTTGTGTGCTTGTAGATCTGCTGTTTTCACTAGTTTAGTACATTTTATATATGATAAATACAAAACTAACGGTTTTGGACATACAAGGTTTCCACCTGACAATGACGATATGCTATAAATATAAGGTGCTGGGAGTGAAAATTATAATGTAGGGGTGCCTCGGATTAAAAAAATATTAATGGGGTGCCCTGAGACAAAAAAGTTTGGGAACCCCTGGTATAGACAGACAAAGATGGCCTATTGCCTTACATTCAATGCCTAATGTTTGGTCAGTATTCCTACAACCTATTTACTCAAACATGTTCAGCTTGCTTTCTTTACCAGTTTGGGGCACTTGCCCACATTGCCGTGATGCCGCAGATGTCCAGTATAGTCATCTGTCACATCCAAATGCTCAATGTATAAACCACAATCCTGTCATCTCCCTACAAAGCAGAATGGAAGCGAGAGAATGTGAGAAGTCAGCTATACCTATACTGCATATGCATATCGTCGCTGTCTGTTTTTCTTTTTTAATAGTAAATAGACAATATATCAACTCACAATGTGTCACATTGCAGAAGCGTTGTGAGATTGTAGAGCGGCTACTTTCACTACTTTTGTGCGACACCGTTGTATGATGAAGTTGGGCATTAACACAAAAACTAGAAAATATTGTTCCTTCGAAACAATTGTGGGCTCGCTTCAAGCCAGAAAACAATGGCTATAAAAGTACAAAATGTCAAGATCGCAGGCAGTGCTCTCTTTGACGTTACTGACGTCAAAGATTGGTCCATTTTGTTCCAAAAATTTGTTGTGCAAAAGTTGACCCGCTGGTGGCGCTATAACAGGTCAATGTGAGAAGGGTGGTATCTGTTCCTTGACCTATTGGGAATGTGCTTGCAAGATTTCACGCACATTGCAGGCTGTGTTCATGATTTGAGGTGTTTTTGGCTTTGGCCACTTTATCACTGCTTGCAGCTATATTTATTATTATTATTATTTTTTTTTGTGTGTGCACTTCATAGGCATATTAGATAAAGGTCCTTAGATTGTGTGTAGAATGTTTCATGCAAATTGCAAAAAAAATCCTAACAGGTTTAAGCGTTTCACAAACTGCTCAAAATGATATAGCCCCCCTTTGGCCAATTGGAGTAAGATTGGTTTTAGTGATATTTGGACTAACACTCTACATCTTTGCCAAATGCCATGAACATGTTACTTTGCATGTATGATTTAGAGGTAGAAGAATAATTTGCATAAAACTGCAATATACATTGAATTATTAAAAAAGCATGTTTCAATTTAAAAAAAGAAATCCGATCTGACAGATCTTTAGATATTGGTCCAAAGTTCACGTAAAAAAAGTTTTGTGCACGTAATGCGAACATTTCAGAATAAAAGCGGGTGTAAGCGTTTTACAAACTGCTCAAAATGGCGGAAAATCTAAGGGCGGAGCTTACTTAACAAAGACACAGATGTCTTCTGCTCGAGTCAAAGCACGCGTGTAAGCAAGTTGCATGTCTTCAAACGAAACGAGTCATGACTTATGCCCGTTTGAAGTTTGAATTTTCAAACGCTTCGTATAGCGCCCCCCTTTGGCCGATTGGAATAAAATTGGTTTCAGTGATACTTTGACTAACCCTCTACATCTTTGCCAAATGCCATGAACGTGTAACTTTGCATGTATGATTTAGAGGCCGAAGAATAATCTCAAACACAGCATGAGCTCTACCTGTTCAAAGTTTGCACTTTCGAAGGCTTCCTACAGCGCCACCATTTGGCCGATTGCTGTATAAAATAATAGCACACGTCGCCACTGTAGGCTGAACACATTGATGTTTTTATTTTCATTTTCTCACTAAGTATGTAGGAGTAGAAAGGAACCGAAGTTTTGAGGAGAACTTGCAATGACTGCCTGCCTAGTAAATAATGACAATATCTAAAGTGTGCTCGCCTTACAGGCGAGCCCACAATAAAGATAAAAATGTGAAAAATTTAGATACGCCAAGTTTTCCGTCTGAGTGCGACGCTATAAAATAGTTGGGCTAAGAATAATTGCCTTGTTAAGTCCTAAGTGTGGAAACATTATAATCTGGGTCTATGGGATAAAAGCCTGTCTCTTCATAAACGATGGAAAGAAAGTGTCAGGATTGGATAAAGAGGTTTGAAGTGATGCAGAGCTATCAAAGAGTCGGCTGTAAGTTTGTCACCAGTTTCAAAGGGTTAATAGACCTCCTTCCCCAGGGAATTAAAATTGAGCCGTCAGATGAAATAGAATCCTTGTTAGATAACCCACCATGATCACGTAGGGTGTGCGCATTTAGATGAAACACATTCCTTGCCCTAATTTTAGTAAGCATAAAATCACGGGCTGAACGCTGAAGCTTGTCACTAGTTGACTGGCCTTGAAATTGGGGTCTCAGTTTGAACTTGCGAGATATATGCAAAGTTTAACTTTTTTAACTACTCAAGTTTTATGTTGGAAGTCACCTTTTTGATCTCTTTCTGAAGTAACAGAAAATGTGGGGCACTTGGTTTTTTTGGGGGGAATTCCAAAACGTGTAAATATTTTCCATGTCAAATTTGTATCTGTGTTTATATTTTTGCTGTCTGGTCCCGACTCCTCAACTAATTTTTATAAGCATGTTTGCAGTACATGCACATACTGTACCTCCCTCATATTGCACAAGCTCACACAGTTCCTAGAGCTCTCTCCGCATTTACAGTAATTAACTGTAATTAAGCCGCAATATCTAAATTGATTCAGATCACAACCCTACTGGTATTTGGTGACCCATCATTTCCAATTGTTACTGTATGTAACATTGACCTTGCCATTGACTAGAGGGAGGCTGCCTGCTAGCGGAGCTTGTAGACTGTTTTTTTTTTTCTTGTTTCCCCCTCTTCTTCTTTTTTTACCAGATAAAAAAAAGAAGAAAGTGAGCTTACTGTCACCACATCCCACTGATAATTACTTTAGTAGTTAGTAGTGGAGTATTAGAGTACTCATGAGTCTAATTAGGTCCCAAAATAGAGGAGCGTATAACAGACGCATAACGAGATGAATTCAAAGACTGGTGCACTTCTCTAACATCAGGCCTTTTTTGCATTCTGAGACTGTTCTTTTTCAGTTGATCTTCAAATGTCTGTAAAAGAGACAAACTGGCTATAGCTGAACATTACTTTTCCAGGCGTCTACCGGTACTTATTTAGTACTTTTTGTGAGCAGCATCCTGATTCTGATCGTCCCATCCTATCGCCTTGCATCTAATTGAACAGAGTCTACTGTACTTGCTTTGTTACAGTGTCACGTTGAATATGGATCAGCATGAGAACTGGGTCAGAGTCAACATGTGACCTAACTGAGTCGTTAGATAAATATACGTTGCAATGGCATTGGTCCGAAGATGCATTAGTCCGAAGGTTCATTAGTCCGAGAAGAATACTATGCCTAACTCCAACCCTAACCCTAACCTCAGTAACCCTAACTAAATTCGGTCTAACGAACCTTCGGACTAATGAACCTTCGGACTTATGGGCAGTCCCCAAATATACACTACAAATATACAGCAGTTCTTTTGCTAGACATTTAATATGCATTTATCATCCCTGTCTGTTTATTGAGCCAGTTTATTGAGCCATATTATTTAGCCGTGACACCTTTGGGTTTAGGCCCACACAATTCTTTCCAAGGTATTTTGTATTTTTTAACAGTTTCCATATGTTGCATTGACCATTGTTTACACTAATGCTTGTCATTGTGTGTTGCGCCTTATCCATTTGTCATGCCAGACACAGTTCTTCTGGCAGTTTACTTGATTACAACAGAACAATGTCAAACCAAAACACATATACATGGTAACTTTTAAATGTTTGAGTTATTGCAAGCTACATGTCATGCTGATCAGTGATACATATGCTACTCAGCAGGGTTGTTAGGGTTACTTTTAAAAAGGAATCCCCTACAGTTACAAGTTACTTGCAAAGAAAATGTAGTCAGTAACGTAATCTGATTATCACAATTTAAAAAGTAACTACTAGTTACTTTCAGTTACTTTTGGATTACCGTTTAGAAAAACTCTCTAATTAAATAAAACATGTTTTACCATTGATAACTAGACAAGAATATTGAGCCAATGAAATTAGGAAAAGGACAACAGAATTTTACTTAAAGCCATACTGTGTAAGTTGCCCAACTAGTGGTCATTAGCCCTATAGCAAACCGCGGTCGCGTCCGCGTCTTTCGTCCGTTTTTCGTACCTTCAGACCCCCGCGTCTGCCTCCACCTCGCTGAGATCTATCTTTTAAGGGGTCCCTTGTTCCTGTGCGTTCAGTAATTCCAGAGATACGGACTCCTTCACCCTGCCTGGTAGGCGAAATTACCTAGAGAAGGGATGGTACAAACGGGCGACAACAAATATGGCTGCCATAGCGACCCCACTTCAAGATGCGCTGTGATTGGCCGGCAGTTGTATAACCCTCGCTGTGATTGGCCGGTAGTGTGATGACGCAATTTTGGCGCGAGATCCGGTCCACGGCAAGGATCTCAGTTTACATATAGAGAAGGCTTTACAGGCTGAAATTCACGGCGCGGATCTTCTAAAACTTTTGTGATTTAATAGTTAGGAGAATTTTAAGATTTGTTTTATAAAAAAAGTTACATAGTACAACTTTAAGCGAAGTGGCAGTTCTTTACGCTGATTCGTTTTGATTATTTTATTGTTTGGCGTTATAACTTATTTGTAAAATTGATGAGGGCAAGGGGAGAATGTACTCCAGCATGTAACCCCCATCATTCAGATCCGTTACTGTAATCCAGATTACACATTTTAAAATGTAACCTGAGACTTTACAAGTTACCTGTTTTTTTGTAATCTGATTACGTAATCCCGTTACATGTAATCCGTTACTTAACAACCCTGCTACTCAGTGCTTGTGCTCGTATTTGTAACATCAATTTGTACCATCGGTATGCATACTGATATGACATGCATGGGTCACATCAGTCATCTATACATACATTTTAGAACTGCAGCCAGCGGTATTTATTTGTTTGTCAGACACGACCAAATGCAGCACTCCAATTGGCTAGGACTGATCACGTGGCACACGGAGTTCTTAACCGGAAGTGCGTCCGGCGGTCAAATATGTCCGACCGGAAACGTGCTGCGGCACAATAGTTCCGCCACAATAGTTCCCCCCCCAAATTCTTTTTTTTTTTAATTTTATTTATTTATTTATTTATTTTTTTGAAAAAAAAAAAGTTTTTTATTAAAGAAGCGGGCGTGGACTCTAGATGTGAGCGGCCAGAAGGGCCGCGAACCTCTAGTACAGTACATTGCAAACATGACATTTGCAGGTCTTGTTGTTTTGTGTTTATTCCCGGTAAACCTATTTGGTGCTTATTACAATGAGAACCAAACAATGAGAAGATGGGTTTGACATTATTTACTTTTTGCACAACGCTGTTGTATTTGCCCATGCAAGTCCTATTCTAAGCAGCTCAAATATCAGAATAATATGTTGCATGTTTAAAACTTCATGACTGGCTGCAAATTTCATGAATGCAGCCCTGTTCACAGCTGGCTGCTACTTTCACCCATCTGGACATACCCTTTTAGGAACACCATAACTATCGACATGTGCTTTTTCACCCGTGTAACTTCAGTCACTTCACACTTGTGGCAGGTTTCACAATAGTCAATTTGTGGAGTGATACTTGTTTGACCAACGGTAGACTTAATCTTATTGAAGTCTTTCATGCATGCTTTTTCTCATTGCTTCAGTCAGCTATGGTTACCGTTCATTTTAAAGTCTTCATTTAGCCCAAGATCAGACCAAGTACAGAGCCATCTCATGTCTGTTTCACTAAGCATAGAGCAGTAGGACCCAAACTTTTTACCCCAAAAAAGAATTTAAACAACTTGAACAACTTGAACCCTCCCATACTCTTGAGGAGAACTTTAGCCAACAATAGCAGATCTACAAGCTCTCAATGCCTCGTGTAGATCTGCTATTTTTGGCTAATAGGTTTGGTGTAGAGGTAGAAAAGAGCAGACAAAGTACAGAGTGAAAGGTCAAGTTTACTAAGTATTGACGATTTAAGATTTTGTGGTTAAGTGTCAAACAAGTCTATGAATCTTTCTATGAAATCGATGAGAATCTCCATCACTCATTTTTACAATATGTAGTTGGGGGTCCCTGCTTCATCTCTCTCTCGGCTAAGGGGTCCCTGGCCTGAACACTTTGAATACTCCTGGCCTAGAGGGTGTACTGTATGTGCTTAAAGGTAGACAGAGTTTCTCTTATCACATAACAGATGGGTCACGCTTTTTTTCTAGACTGACTGCATCCAGCTTCTGGAAAGTTACAGTACGTTATGCAGATAATGAAAGGACTGTGCCAGCGGCTCTGGAATGAATCCAGAGCTATGTATCGCCTGATGAAACAACCTTTCATCAACACATTTTACTCACTAGTGGCGAGGCACATTTATTCCTCCTTACTTGGCCATGGCTATGACAAAAATGACCCGTTTCAACTCAAAACATTGCCAATGTGAGTTACAGCAAAACCTTTTTTCCCTTTACTAAAACTATGACTAAAAACACTATTTCAGTATTACGACAACAATACAGTCTGGACATGATGAAATGTATTTAAGCCTAGTCACCTGTTTATTTCCCTGGTAGGCCTACCTCTAGTAGCCTAAGTAGCTCAAATCTCTCTATAGTTGACCAACATTTTACTTAAACCCAGCTGTAAGTAAAATGTCCAAATTCTAGCGGCATTTCTAATATTTCTGCTGTCTGGTCGTCTACTCATCTTTACAAGCATGGTTGCCGTTCCTAGTGCTATCTTCAAATGTACAGTAATTGTCTTTGGTGGGCCTCAATACCTAATATCATTCAGACAGCATCCAACAAAATCCCCAGTGCCATCATAATATAGCCTACAAGGCTCTTGACATATGAACCCAATGACCACACACACACAAACATGCACGCACACACAAACAAAACCCAGGGGTTTCTCTCTCTCTCCCCTCCACAGAGAGTTACAGATACTTATTGTTGTTACACTACTGACCCCATGACCCGCCTCACCCACTCCGCACGCGCACACACACCGCCTTTGCAGAGACAGTTGGCCAGACCTGCAGGGACCCATGATTGATGTGGCTCGACGTGAGTTCTGATTTTTTATGATTTTCCAGGGACGTGTCAAGGGAGGGTAAGAGAAAAAAAAAAAAGCATGAAAAATGAGTCTCGCGGTTACAAACAAGAAGATGAATTGTGAACAAAGTTTGAAGGCTTGTACAGGTATACTCATGGAAAAAATCCTGGCACCAATCCTGGCACACATGCATAATATTGTTATTTCCTGGGTGCCTCCATGTAAAAGAGGAAAGGAAACATTTTATACCATGGCGCGCCACTGTAACAACTGGCGGGCAAACTGGAGCTGGAGTTTTGATTGAAAGCATTGAAGTCAAAGAGTGCTCGGTGTCAAGCGCATGCATAAATGAAAAGAAAATGTGATTGCAACAATCAGTTCAAGAAAATAAAAGAAGGCCCAGAGTAGGCCTATCACACGTTTTATGACCTAACCTCCACCTTCATTTCTCACACGGCCCTCTTCTAGCACAACCATGAGGCCGATTCTTGCAAAACACATTTTTGGACACTGCTCCTGCAGATTTTGCCCTAAAATCACGCAAAGCGGTACACAGTATGTCTACTAGAGTCATGTCATCAACGTGGATCCGTCCCATTTAGCGCCACCATCAGGCCGATTTTTACATGCGACCTGACGGTCGCTTATCTCCCGCTTAGGGAGTCTTACTGTTGTTGTTTTTTTAAATCATTTTATTAAGTCAACTAAAGAGCACAGTGTAAGTTTGTTTCTCAGCAGCTTTGGCTGTCATCGCAAAAGCAAGCATATTATGGGCAGGCTGTCAATAACTATCCGTCTCGCATTCCATACTTACTGAACAGTCTGAAACTTTGTGCTCTTTAGATACTTTATTGAACAAATGTCACAATCATTAAAAAAAACATGTTTTATTCATATGCTTGTACATCCGGCTGTCATTGACTTCAATGCATTCCATCCAATGTGTGGCTCCTGTTTGCCTCCCAGAGCAACAAAATCTGCCAGATGGAATTGTTGGACCAAGAAAGGGACGTATGTTTCCCGTCCTTCTTTACCTAGCCTTGGGTGCCTCTTGTTTGGCTTATCATGTCAATGCTGGACAGCCAGGTACAGAGAGGTCAGTATTTCCTCAGTGGATTGATGAGCTAAGTAGCAATTTACCTCAGCTCATTTGCTTCAATGAGCTGAGATGATCTCATTTGAAGGCTGGGTTGAGCCGTGACCGTAAATCCATCGCTAATTATTTGGAATGTTTACTTCGATGTCCATGTCTATAACAGTCTGCGCATTAATCTTCTGTACCTAAAATAGCAGTCTGTCACGGCAGTTCAGGTTGTAGGTGTTATCAGAGTGTAATTGAAATGTTTTCAGCAGGGACGTGCTGGCCATTGGGAAAAGTGGGACAACTCCCGAACGGCCGGTTCATTCCCGGCCGGTCCAGGCCGGCCATTAGGAAAAAAATTAAAATAAAATGTCGGCCTTCGTTCCATTTTGGGGGCTGTGCGGCCAACAAAGTAAATCGTCACTGTCGGGCAAAAACCTTGTATCTCCAACTTTCACATTTATAAATTTTTTCGCAAAGCAAAGCCCTGCTTCATCATACCGTTGCCGTTGCACAAAAGTAGTGAAAACAGCAGATCTACAAGCACACAACGCCTCACGGTGCGAGGCGTTGTGTGCTTGTAGATCGGCTGTTTTCACTAGTTTAAATCATTTTTAAAATGATAAATACAAAACAAACGGTTTTGGACATATAAGGTTTCCACCCGACAACGACGAAATATAACTCAAAAAAATGAGGGCTGGTTTTCAGTATCTGAAGTGTCATCTTATCCCCAAAGTATAAAGTTTAAATAACAGAGGTGGTCAACGTGACCATTGTCAAGCATAGCCTTGTTCATTTCCTTACCTATAGATCAAGAGATCAATAGATGGAGAGGATTTATTTGTCACTCACTCATCTATACTATAATTGTGCGAATGTCTGAGTGAGTGAGTGAGTGAGTGAGTGAGTGTCTGTCTGTCTGTCTGTCTGAAGCAGCGTTTCTCCTCAGTGGCTGGAGCAATTGATCTGAAATCGCATCACCATTAGCATATGAACACACCTAACATAACTGTGAAGCCCGTTTGTCACTTTCACAAATCGTATGCTGTATATTAGCATTTTTATGGTGTATCTACTATCTATTCTGCATCTAGCATGAGGCACATCTATTCTGCATCTAGCATGGGGCAACATGTTTAACCAGCTCTCTCTCTCTGTGTGTGTGTGTGTGTGTGTGTGTGTGTGTGTGTGTGTGTGTGTGTGTGTGTGTGTGTGTGTGTGTGTGTGTGTGTGTGTGTGTGTGTGTGTGTGTGTGTGTGTGTGTGTGTGTGTGTGTGTGTGTGTGCAGGCAGGCAGGCGGGTGTGTGCGCAGGCGGGTGGGCTGGGGGGGGGGGGGGGGGGGGGGGTAGCCATTAAACGAAACGGGTATTTCTTACATTGATGCTCCTACATATTATCATGCAAGCACCAGTTAAAGTTACTTTCCATCCCTCATATATATCACAGTGCACATCCCATAACCCACACACTGCACATCATTTTGGAGCTCATATCTTAAGTTACTTTCCATCCCTCATATATACTGTATGCACAGTGCACATCCCATAACCCACACACTGCACATCATTTTGGAGCTCATATCTTTGAACGGGTAAGGGCTAGTATAGGTAAAAGCAGCGACATTTCAGTGTGGCATGTTCCACAAGACAGTACTAACAACATCAATATACCGACAGATTTACTTCTTGCGCATGAATGGTTGTAGCTACTGTAGAATAATGTGGTAGCTGTAGACCTGAAAAAAAGTCGATAATTGTTTTTTGGAAGTCAATTTCTAGCAAGAAAGGGAATGACAAACAGATGTTGCTCCACAATGAAAATGACTGAATTCCCTCATTTACTGTTTAATCAAACATGCCTATCACACAGCCGATTGGCTGTGAACTGACAGCCAATCATTTTCTTGGATGTCAATGATATGTGTGCAGATAATCTGCACATTTTGCTCTCACATTGATTAAAGTGCATTTTGACCCAACTGGCAGAATAAATACCTACAAATTAGTAATCGTGATTGCGGTGTGAATAATAGTTGCTTTACCCAACTCTGTGGCAATTAGCACTTTTTGAAATGTTAGAAACTCCATAAATGGAAGATTCTTTCAAGATACAAATCTTGAAATTAAATAAGAATAATAATCATCATCTGTTTGTTTTCTCTTTGTGCTTTAGTCCCCAACTGGGGAGTTTGATTTGGTGCATATGGCTGTAAATACAGATTCGATTTTCAAGCTGGCATTTTCCTGGTCATAATCTAAATATACTGGACTAATTCATGCCAGTATATCGTCGTTGTCGGGCAGAAACCTTGTATCTCCAAGTTTCAAGTTTGTACGTTTTTTCACCAAGTAAAGCCCCGCTTCATCATACAAGGCTTTCGCACAAAAGTAGTGAAAACAGCCGATCTACAAGCACACAACGCCTCGCGGTGCGAGGCGTTGTGTGCTTGTAGATCGGCTGTTTACACCAGTTTAAATCATTTTACAAATGATTATACAAAACAAACGGTTTTGGACCGTGGAAAAGGTTTCCACCCCATAGCGACGATATGAAAACAACATGACCATTAACCTTTAACAGATTCAAGATGGGGCGCCCGCTGGCCTACTGGTCCAGTTGCATACCAACTAGGCATTGCCACATAGGCATTGATGCCTGACGGCGTCGCCGGTTCGATTCCTGATCCGGACGACCTGTGCTGCATGTCACCCCCCATCTCTCCCCCCATTTCCTGTCAGTCTACTGTCCTTATCCAATAAAGACATGAAAGCCCCAAAACAATCCCATTTAGGCCTAACCTATAGTAAGGCCCAAATCAGAAATTAGCCTACAAAAACAAATATGTTGATACATACTGTACATGTACTGTAAGCCCCTCCCATACACTAAAATGTGTACCCGGCCTGAATGGGTTAAAATAATAATAATAATAATAACAGATTCAAGACTAAATAATTGACTTTCAGATGTCACATAAAGCCTCTCTCTTAAAAACTCACTGAATGCCACCCTTTATTAAAAATCTACAAAACTGGTGCCATCCATTTTGTTTAATTTTAACTTTTTATGGGGGCCAAAATCATATTTTGTACTTAAATTACATATATAAATCTATACTTCTATCGAAAGCCACACTACCCCTCTTACAAAGGAAAAAATGTATATTTATATATATATATCCTATCATTAGATTTGGGCTTCAATAGAACATGTGTAAGATGTCTTGATCATCGTCATATGTTCATGCTGTCATTGGGCCTGTGTGTTCTCTAGAGTGTAATGGCCTTTGAAAACCACCAGGTGGTGTTCTCCTACTATCTGATCACACATCAGAAGAAGGAAGAGACACGTCCATTTTGTTTTGGTCCGGGCCTAGTTGTTTACATCAGTGCCAGGCCTTTTTGCTAACATGCTGTAACACTTTCGAGCCCTGCCGATCGCTATCAAGGGCTCTGATGGCCGAATGGATGGCACGGCTGGAATCGCGTTATTTTTTCGAGTTTTTTGAGTACTTATACTTCGTCTGGGAAGCACGGCAAGTGTATAAACGAACGTTTTATTATTAACATTAAAACGGCCGGAACCAATGTTCGGTTATACCGGTTTCCCGTCGGACTGTGTTACACTGGTGCTACAGTCAAATCTGTCGTGGCGCTCCGGTCACGGAGGCTTATGGCTAACTTCTAGAGCGATTTTTTTGAAATTACAATTATGAAAAAATGATAAAACTTTTGATTAATTAAAAAGACGTAAAGTGCGTTTATGGCACTCAAGATCAAAGACGTTTTAGTCGTTTATGGCGTTCAGTGAGTTAACTGACAACTTGAAAGTGAAAGTAATTATTATAGCCTCTGCTTTTAGTACATAATGATACTGAGAATGTTGCCTTTGGGGGGAAAAGAAAGATTCTTCAAATGTAATACAAGATCTCTTATCAGGCGTCCTTGAGGAGGTTCCAGGGAGTCCGCGGCAAAATTAGTTAACAAACCAATTAGTTAACATACCGTAGCATCAAAATCTCTTTTACAACTTGGCTTGAACCCTATTTTATACTGGTTATACCGGCCATTTTGAAAAATCTAAAATGAATACTTTTCTACATTATTTTATACAAATTATACAAAACACCCACACACACACACACACACACACACACACACACACACACACACAGACACACACACACACACACACACACACACACACACAGTCAGTCACTGTGTGTGCAGTCCAATCTAGTCTATTGCTAATGATGGAAAAGAAACAGAGTATTGTCCCCTTGTGCCACTGTACACCCAACAGAAATTCTCAACTTTTTGGAGCTGTGTGAAACACAGGCTCCCTATACGTGGCTGTGTGGGTCTGTGTGTGTGTGTGTGTGTCTGTGTGTGTGTGTCTGTGTGTATGTAGCCTGAACTTCCTAAACTTCGGCACGCCACTAGTCCCACAGTTTTGCCACCACACACTCGCGCCATATGTCAAATCGACCGGCTTACTCGGGAATCGTGGGCTATTACTTTTCTAAGAGAAAGGTTCTATAGTTTAATTGATATTAATTTATTAGTGAATTAATTTTCCCCATTGACTTATAATGGGAATCGCCAAAACTCACATTCAATTATTTGTCTCTCGCAAACCATAGGGGCTAGAGTTTCAAGACTTGGAGAGGAGGTTCATAATGATTTCAAGGATTAAATAAAAAATAATTGTGTCATTTGGCCGCATGGTGGCGCCATAACACCCCACTTTACGTTTTGGCCTGTAACTCTTGAACCGTAGGTCGGAAAATTAAAATTATTTTTTCCCTGGATTCCTTGGGTCATGACGCATCTCCCCATATAGGCCACGCCCATTTGCGCCATGATAGATTTTCCGCCATCTTGAATTTTCTCCAAAACACACTTTTTGCTCCTTTTCCTACATATTTTCTTCAAATGTCACAAAAATCGGTACACATGATCCACACACACACACACACACACACACACACACACACACACACACACACACACACACACACACACAGCTCCACTTCACACGGGTGTGATTTTTCTTTTCACCTACAGCACCTTGCGGCAGTGTGACAACCCGTTGTGCAACACCCTGTCAAATGAGCTACCCATTCTCTAGCACCTCTATTTTAAATTACTGCACCGATTGAGATGTTTGCAAAAATACATTAACCTTTTGCTTGATTGAGATTATGATTATTAAATGACTAGCCTTTCTGAGCTGTATTTCTTTTGTTGAAAAAAATAAATAAAATAAAAATCACAATTGTCATAATTCTGAACTTTGCAATATACAGTAGCATACAGATATGCAATTCTGTCAAAAAATGTTGATAATATCAATTAGTACCATACTGTATCTTTATTTGCTGTAGAAAGTGTTGACACTTATGTAAATGAACAGAATATTTGTGATGAAGAACAGGTGTGTGATCATGCATGGCTCCATATGAATAGTACATTAATGACATGATAAAACACATATTTAAATCGGATGAATGTATAGCCCCTTAAAACACAATATTCAAATTAACCGGTAATTGTATTATCGAAACTCCCTTAGAATAATACTTTTTGTCTCTGTACTTTGTTGTGTCTCTACTATTTTTGAAGTAGAGCAGGGGTCTTCAACGTTTTCAGGCCACGGACCCCTTAGTTGAGAGAGAGATGAAGCAGGGACCCCCACAACCTTTTCATGGATTCCATATAGTTTCATTGTTTGACAGCAGAATCGTCAGTGTATTTTGGATTCATGTCAATTTATGTTTTCATATATTTAACCACTTGAACCGTAAACTTGACCTTTCACTCTGTACTAAGACTGCTCTTTTTCCCCTCTACCCCAAAGCTGTTTGCCAAAAATAGCTGATCTACAAGCTCACACCGCCTCGCAGCGCGAGGCGTTGTGAGCTTGTAGATCGGCTATTTTTGGCTAAAGTTCTCAGAATATGGACGCTAGGGTTCAAGTGCTTATTATAAAAAAGGAGAAAAAAAGGTTTCTACCACACAAAGATTTGGAGAGGACCCCCTGTAGTAACTCTGGGGGTCCCGGACCCCCTGTTGAAGACCTCTGAAGTAGAGCATAAGTGGTTACACATAAGCTAGTTGTTATATACTGTGCAGTAGCATGGTTTTATGAACCAGGTCAAAAGTTGAATTCTCCGTAGGTGTTCCTTGCCAAAGGGAGAAGTCAGTGTTCAAGTGGTGCAGTCTTGTTTCTGCCAGATGATTCGGGACATGTTTTCAGGCTGCCTCTCTGTAAAGTCGTTTTCTGCCGGTGTCTTATTTCCTTCGCCCTGGGGAGTTTTTGGTGAGGTTTTTCTCTCTCCTCCAAAAATTGCCCCCAGTGTTCTATTTGCTAAGGGATGAGAATTGTCCTGCAACTCACCGCAGCACTTGCATCAACTTATTGGAGTGTCCTGACACCTACGATCTGGGGAAATCTCCAGGAAACATGGTTGGTAATGATGAATATAAATGCAAATGGCAACTTGACGGGGGGAAACAAATTACACCCATCACTTGGCCAAATTGCTCCAAATTGAAGACGAGTCCCCAAACCTGAGCACATTGCACCACTGGTTTATGAATAGATAGAATATGGAAAACAAGGTAATAGCTAATTTTTACTCCTCCAGTTACCACGGCTTTGGGAAATAAATGGGTGGCAGTGATTTTGATGTATGATTACAGATCATACATACAAATTTACTACATTTCCCTGTGTGGTGAATTATGTGAAACGGTGTTACCAGTGCTTAGGGATTTCACAATTTGTGGATTCTTTTTTTATTTTCGTTATTTTTCTCTCGCTGACAACAGCGTGAGGAGCTAAGGGGATGAAAATGGGAGAACATTTTTTTAAAGCTCAACATTCTGATAAGTAATAACTGCTATCGCTCCGGCCCCTTATAGTAGAGAGAAAATGCACCAATTTCATCCAATTGGGAGACAGAATCCCTTAAAAACTATTTAGTAGCTTCAATTTTATAAAGTTACTCTTCCAATTTTGTCTGCTCATTTGTTTGTTTCCTGACTTACAATTTCACTTGTTGGTCCTCTATTATGTCGGCTACAGTAAATGTTCTCTCTCCTGTTTGGATGAAATTGGCCTCCCGACATGAAAATGTATTTTCTGTTTACTAAAGAACTGTATGTTACTGAACATACACTTTATAGCAATGATTTCTATCAAAATACAGAGCTACTTAACACTTACACTATCTATCAGATAACCCACCAAACTCACTCACTCACTCACTCACGCTCTAACGCTCTAACGCTCACGCTTATCTACGTTTATCTATTCACTCGCTTCAGCAACTGATCCCAAAGTTCACATGGTATTGGCCATTAGCATTATACCAACGGTGACGGAGCCCGAATTTAATTTCTCCCAAATTAAAGCTGTTTATTAGCGTTTTCTTAGCCTGTTGTCAGGGTTACGGTCCGTTCCTCCAGGCCATGGGATCTGTAGCCCCACACACACACCCCTCTCTCTCAGTTAGGAATGTGCATTCTCTCTCTCTCTCTCTCTCTCTCTCTCTCTCTCTCTCTCTCTCTCTCGCTTTTACCAGGTGCGTTTGATGTGTGTCTCATCTTCCAACGGGTATGAAAAAACTATGTGGAGCAAGCGCATTCATACTTCTATTCACCTAAAAATGATTTTAAATTATTTGTATCCATCATAAATATACACTCCTCCATGAGCTGCTCCTTACATTATGATGCTCCCACATATTCTCACGCACGCACCAGCTACAGTAACTTTCCCCACAACCCACACTCTGCACATATTTTGGAGCACATATCTTCGAACGGGTAAGGTCTATATTAATAAATATCAGTTGCACTCCCTTTAATGGGTTGCGTTTCCAGAATGTGTCTATCAAAGGGCCTCGGTAAAGTAATGGAGGAATCATGACCACTGTTTATAGTGTGTTGTCTGGTCCTCCTTTTCGGTAAGTAATGTAGCGGCCGTAGCGATGGGGATTGTCTAAGTACCTCCCGTTTGTCTGATAGATTGACTGCGTGACACACTGTTGACCTTTCTCCATCCCCATTCCAGCCGCCATCCATTTATTTCCCACACCTCCGACACGGACTAAGCGCGCGGTTCATTGAGGAGAGCTAACATGGGAGGGGAATATTGTCTCCTCTTTCCCATTAAAGCCACAGAGGATAAAAGAGCACTCCCCTTCTCCTCCTCCCTCTTTTGCCCCCATCCAGGGGTGTCGCACCAAATTGTGGGCCCTGGGTACAAGGATTCACTGCGTTGTTTTGTGCTTTAGCTATTGAAAAATAGCAGATATACAAGCTCACAGCGCGGCACCGAGTGCCGCGCTGCGAGCTTGTAGATCTGCTATTTTTGAAAAAACGTGAAAATGTGTGCAAGTCTTTTGAAGGTTTTTTGAAAAACCTATGTTTCTATGTCAGTGGTGCTCAAACCTTTTCATGTCAAGGACCCCCAGAATTATATTTGGTCACGGACCCCCATCTCAAAATATTTAGTTCCAGGGACCCCCCCCCAGAAGCAAAATTTGAGTTACAAATGTTCGCTTAAAAAATACATACATACATATGTATACATTCGGTGCCGTGCTGTGAGCTTGTAGATCTGCTATTTTTCAATAGCTAAAGTATAAAATAATTCCAGGCCCCTCCACCTTGGGCCCTAGTAACTCAGTCCCACTTTCTACCCCCCCTTGTGACGCCCCTGCCCCCATCCCCCTGCTCAGTTGTTGTCCTCTGAGTAGCGGAGCACGGGGAGCCTTCCAGATCAGCGGCGGAGTCAGGTGCAGAATACAGAGCAGCACCGGGGAGTTTACTGATGCCCAGATTATTTAGCATACATAATTGACCTCCAGCGCAAACAACCCCGCGCTGTGACTGCCGGGCCGGGCCACCCTCAACCTGACTCCACCATGAATGTCATTTTCTGAGTCACTGCGTTCAGGTGTTTTGGTGATGGGTTCAAGCCATGATTTCGTCACTTTGTCGGGCAGAAACCTCGTATCTCCCAATGTTTTTTCCGTAAAGCCCTGCTCCACCATACAAGACTGTTGCACAAAACTAGTGAAGATAGCAGATCTGCTATTTTCACTAGTTTAAATCATTTTTAAAATGATAAATACAAAACGAACGGTTTTGGACAAGGTTTCCACCCGACAACGACGATTTGTTTGTTATTCGGTAGACCCAGCGACATTGTGGAACTCTTGCAAGCCTCTCGCCTTTTGCGGTCTTCCCGCTCCTGTCACCGTGTGTGTAAAGCCTAATTATTTATACTTCATGGCATGACAGTGTCGCTGACCGCAGCGACACATTTTGTCACTTTTATCCACGTGTATCGCCTGAAAATCTGTTATTTACAGTGATATTGTTGTGTGACATAGTATAAATCAGACTTTAGTCGGAGAGTTGAATTTAGTCAAGTCACTGAGCCTGAGCCGCAGTGTATAGGCTAATTCAATTTACATTACACAGTCCAAAGCTATGCTTTGTGGAGATTGTTCAGCTCTTTCAATAATTAAGATCTGGGAAGCATTTCTTTATTCAGTATTCCTCAGCAGTCAAGTTCAAAGTCAGTAGGTGGAGAGAGATTCCATGGTTTTAGGTTTAATAGAGAGCCTATAAAGGCTGTATGTATCAAGTGAGCTAGGAGTCAACAAAAACTTTTTTTCCACTGCTTCAAATAGCCCAGCCATTATAAAATGGGATATCCTTGGGAATTAAGGCTGCTAAAAATATACAGTGATTAAGTGCTCATCTCACCCTAATGGGATTGTTAACCTGGAAATAGCCTGTATGTTAGACAGGAGAGGAAGGGAAGATGGATTTTTAGCTGAAAATACCCGACACGTTGTCCACAGTTTTTCAGATGGGAAATGCATTATTTACATGACACATGTCACACTTTGTTGCAGAAGCATAAATTAAGCCCGAATCAAGAGGGCCTTGAACATTCAGTAATTCCAAAGTCACATGTGGTAATTAGGCTCAGTCTTCACATTCCTTGCCCAATTTTAGCCTTGTATCATGAACAACTAGCGTGGGCCTATTCATTACTCATTACTATTTTCCATTTTAATTTTATTTCTTACAAAAATACTGCACATCAGATCAGAGTCGGGGAAGGCAGTGTGAATAGACACGGAACAACGCAGCAAGCGGTGTGATTAGAATCAATTTAATTGTGTGTACAGAACACGGTAATTTACACTGAACGGTTTAGTCACAAAAGGATGCTTCAGCCATGTGGGATTTATAGACTGCCACTGGTTCAATACTTAGCTTTACCAAGGAGGACTTTGTCAAGACAACTTGTCTAGATGATGGGCCCCAGGCCAACATTCACTCCATCCTGCTGCAATCGAAAACCCATAGATCTTTCCAGTATCTGCTATGCAATCATGACACCCAGCCGCCAATGAGATGGTTCCATTTGATGGAACCTGGGGTGTAAATCTGTCAGCACACACCATCCCGGAAGGTCCTCGATCTGTGCAGAACAGATGACAGTATTCACTGTGTCACTGTGTATCCTTCCAGAAGCTATTTAAGCCTATCCAGGATAATCTGTCATAATGGACACAATCTAAAATCTTGATTTGTTTGTTTTGAGCTTTGGGAGAGACCAGTTAAGCTTTTGCATATTTACACTGAACCATAACCCTCTGTTGGATGGTTGAATGATCCACAGTACAAACAAGAACGAAATGAATGCAATGTATTCAAAATGTTTCGTTTACAGTATAGCAGGCTATGCATATTTTATGCCCTCTTATAGGCGTACATACTGTAGCCTACAGTAAAGCAGTAAATCTGTCAGGGCCTAAATTGTACATGTGCATGTTTTATGTATATAGATATTGATTCATATATGAATAAAATACTCTCTCTCAGATATAGAAGACATAAGAAATAATAAACGGATACAGTACAGGCACCGACTTGTCAGACCATTTTTGTTAACACTGTTTTGTTTAATCCAGCTTAGTGCTTTGACTTTTGGATGTTGCATGCCATGCATGCTCATTAGCCATTTGTAAACTCCTCTGTCTCTCCTTGTAGAGTTGCTTTGCGTCTCCGCTTCAATCGCAACATGTTACTGTCATGGATTTTGTTGAATAGAAATGCCCTAGCCACGTCTTAAGTGCTCCTGGGGCATCAGGTCTAGGCAGGGACGTGCTGGCCATTGGGAAAAGCGGGACAACTCCCGAACGGCCGGTTCATTCCCGGCCAGTCCAGGCCGGCCATTAGGAAAAAATAAATACATTTAAAAAAAAATGTCGGCCTTTGTTCCATTTTGGGGGCTGGGCGGCCAACAAAGTAAATCGTCACTGTCGGGCAGAAACCTTGTATCTCCATGTTTCAAATTTGTATATTTGTTCGCAAAGCAAAGCCCTGCTTCATCATACAAGGCTGTTGCACAAATAATCTGTCATAATGCCCAGCAAAGCCCTGCTTCATCATACAAGGCTGTTGCACAAAAGTAGTGAAAACAGCAGATCTACAAGCACACAACGCCTCGCGGTGCGAGGCGTTGTGTGCTTGTAGATCGGCTGTTTTCACTAGTTTAAATCATTTTTAAAATGATAAATACAAAACAAACGGTTTTGGACATACAAGGTTTCCACCCGACAACGACGAAATATAACTCATGTACAGTATTGGCCCACTGGGTTGTCACTTGTCATGATCTGAAATGACAAATCTTTGAGTAGCAGCAGCGCTATAGAGAGAGATCTCTCTCTATAGTGCGCAATGAGGGCCTCTCCAACTCTTTTTCCCGGGCTGAATCAGGGGCCCAGCACGTCCCTGGTTACTGTCATGGATTTTGTTGAATAGAAATGCCCTAGCCGCGTCCCAAGTGCTCCTGGGGCATCAGGTCTAGGACATTGAAATTCATGCCGTCTCAGCCTCTGCTCTGCATGAATAGGTTGATGTTTCCCTTGACAGTTTTTTTCTTTCTCATTGTACAGCAGGGGCTGCCAAGCGCCCTGTGCTACACAGAGGCCGCCACACTAAACTAATGGAGACAGCATGTACATGTACATGTACAGTAACTGTGGACCATAAAGAGAGAGGTCCTCTCTCTTTAGAGGAATCTTGCGTGATAAAACACGGCGATGAAAAGCCAACCTATTGTTTTTTTTAGTCCAGTAGACATGTTATAGTAGCTATGTACAGTAGTCTATGCCTTGTGCTACAAGAAACACATACTGTAGAACAGTGATTCTCAACCTTTTCAGGCTGTGACCCCAAAATAATCATGTTTGAACTGGGGACCCCCCCACCCTGACGAGCACTAATAGTTGAGGAATTACATTTTGTATAACACAGTTCTATTGTGAAAATAGCCGATCTACATGCTCTACATGTTTACTGTTGAGTGATATAACAATGTTGCACATTAAGCTAATCATCTGGGGTCCCCCCCCCCCCTCCCCCTGAAATAATTTGGGGACCCCCAGGTTGAGAACCACTGCTGTAGAACACATTGGTTTGCATAGAACCAAATGGTCATAGTGTTAGTTGTCAGGACAGAGATCGATGGATGTTAACTTTGAACGGTAACATCTCCAACAAGGTATAGTACATTTTAGAAGCTACTACTGGATGTGGTGAAACTCATGTTCTGAGCACCCTGTAGACAATATGCTTTCCGGTTGGTTCCAAGATTTCTAGCGGAAGTGCTGCGTTTAACGGACGTTATGTCATGCAGTGCGGGTCCGTTTACATTCCCTAGCGAAAAAACTAAAATAGATTGTAGCTCTTAACTCGCTCTTAATAGGTGTAACATTGCTTGAATCAATGTTTTTGTTTGTATATTGTTTATTGCGAGCGCAACCGACGGAGCAGGAGACATAGACCATTTCTTTTTGTGCAGGGAATACGTTTGCAGGAACACCTGACTGTGAAAAAAATACAGCTTCTGGGAAAATTCAGCCCCACCACCTAGAACGGTTTCTGCCTTATATTGTCACCAGGCTTTTCTCTTCGCAGATGAGTAAGCCAGGCTACGCGA
Organism: Nannobrachium achirus; assembly: GCF_963921795.1. Classification (NCBI taxonomy): domain Eukaryota; kingdom Metazoa; phylum Chordata; class Actinopteri; order Myctophiformes; family Myctophidae; genus Nannobrachium; species Nannobrachium achirus. The sequence continues at coordinate 15,665,862 of NC_137826.1, forward strand.
GGCTATGTTCTGAGAGTAAAAAAATAAATAAAATAAATTCAGACCCTTCAATAGATGTCTGTATTAAAACATTGTGCTTAACAGCAACGCATAGCTCTCCATAGCTCTATATATATGACCTCAGTTGGGATTTGCAAAAACGAAAACATCATTTCATACATTATATTATGAAACAAAAAATACTCTTTAAGTTAATAGGTGTATAATTAAAGATAATTCATTTTTCAAATTCAATTTGGTGTTGGTGAAGTCGATGGTTTGATTTCACGCCAACGCTTACTAAAGCACTTACACATAGAAAACTGAAACGCATTGACTCGTATGGAGACATAATTAAATGCACCTAATTAGAAAACGCACATGAACGCACTTAATTAAACGTGCATATACGTGCCCAAATACCCGCGTCTCGCGACCCGCTCACGCAGGAAAACACAAACGTGTGTCTGGTAGGGCTGTATCTAACCCTGTTTTAGGGATTCGAACTTCGGGGGGGGATTTTCCGAACGGACCACCGAACCTTCGATTTTTAATTACCTTAATAAAAACCGAACAATCGGACCATCAAACCATCGAACGTACTGTACCTTTAACCAGCTGAAACCGTGTAGGAAATGTGTTAAATGCGCTGTTTTGTCCATTGAAAATGCGTTGTTGCGTGACCGCATTAACACTTGAAAAATCCAATCCAATCGGAGAACTGTTGCGCTGTTTGTTGACAAACAAGCTCAATGTATAGCGGAGTTGCACGGACGATGGTCTCGATTAGATTATGGATCCTTTAGGGGTTTGCAATGACATCCATCTTTGCTCATGCTTAGGAGAAAGGCTATTTAATCGTTGGGTGCGTGGATGGGTGTTCGCTGTTCGGAGCACAAACACAGTCTGTCTGCCCAGCTCTGAGTGCTCTCACTCACTCACACACTGTCATCCAGCGTGTGTCAGCGAGGCTGGTTCGCGGCCCCAACAGGAGCGGAATTGGAGCGGAGGACGGTCCTTGATCGCTCCAAGCTGTTCTGGCGCATTTTAAAACTACTTATTAACGGTCAACATTAACTGTTAGTGTTTACTGGTAACCTATTTCGTATGTTTTCTTATTGGCTTGGCTATCTCTACTACTGTGATATTCTGAATAGGCCCTATCACATTCTGATAATTATTTTTCGTGTAAAAAAAAAAGAAAAAATAAGAAAAGAAAAAAACCTGAACACATTAATTTAGAACTTCGATTGCCAATGTAACGAACGAACGTTGGAAACCCCCGAACGTTGGCTTGCAGCCCTGGTGTCTGGCTGCGGACCTGCTGCAGCCAGACAGTAGATCAAGAGGCTGCCTGTGTCAGAAGGAGCCTTGTGTTGGGCAGGGACAGCAGGAATGATAAGTTGCAAAGACTGCTGCCAGGTGCGCCATGATTAGCCTAGCATCACAAACATCATGTCAAAGCAGTGTCAGCGGCGCCACCGCTACCATTACACACTGTAAACGAGAATGGCAGGAGGGTTACAGATAGCTGACGGTGGGAGATGGTTGGGGGGGGGGGGGGGGGGGGGTCTATGGGGTGGTCTATAGCATAACAGAGGGATAGAAGGGTGTCTATCAATCACGATGACATCAAGAACAGGCTGGGTTCCAATGTCACATTGCTGAATATGAAGTGACAGATGTGTATTTTGCGCGTGCGTGTGATGTGTGTGTTCTGGAGTGTGCAGGGAATCATAATTCATGGTCTGTGGACGATGAAAGATCACTTCTCAGTGGGTGGGATGGGATGGAAAACTAGAAAAAAGTGCTCTTCAGAGCTCCGCCGGGTCAGGTAGGTTATTGTGGGCCAGCAATGTTCCACACCAATCAGGATGAAATATGAAAGGTTTGACGGGTCCGTCTTGAGCACATGACTATTAAGATAATGTGTACAGATGTGTCTGATGTTTTATGTAGGAATAATATCAAAAGAATTCTATTAGCCGGGGATCCAGTCCCTCATAATGGGAGAGGACCTGTGATGTTCTGCCGCACTTTTTATTTCTGTTTTATCTATTAGTTTGGTCATTAAGGTCCACAGAATGAGAGGCCTGCTCTGCCGGAAACTTCGCGAAAAAAAGTTATGGCCATTTGTATATTCACTGTCCCATTGACTCCACTAGAAATATTTAAAAAAGAAAATAAATCTGCTTAAGTAGCATGTGAGGGGTCAAACTAGGGGTTCTTCATCATTCTGAATCCATTGCAAGCATTTGTTTTGCATGAAAAACATTCCTTGGGCAAAATTTTGGCCATCCAAAACTGTGAAAAGTGGAAAAAAAGTGATGACTCATCACTTTTCACAGTGTTTTCACAGTGTTTGGGGGCCAATATTTTGCCCAAGGAATGTTTTTCATGCAAAACAAATGCTTGTAATGGATTCAGAATGATGAAGAACCCCTAGTTTGACCCCTCACATGCTACTTAAAGCAGATTTATTTTCTTTTTTAAATATTTCTAGTGGAGTCAATGGGACAGTGAATATACAAATGGCCGTAACTTTTTTTCGCGATGTTTCCGGCAGAGCAGGCCTCTCATTCTGTGGACCTTAATGACCAAACTAATAGATAAAACAGAAATAAAAAGTGCGGCAGAAAATCACAGGTTCAACCCTATTCCTTGAGCTTTTGGGCATGTGGATCCCCGACTATATGGAGTGTGCGTGAGTTTCACGCCAAGTCCAGTTATAGGAAGGGGGAAAAAAGCGAATCGGCCTGTTATAGCACCACCATAAGGACAAAAAAATTTGGGTGCCATTTTATCCTTGGCCTATAGTGGCAATGCGTGCAAAGTTTCACAGCAATCGCATGCTGTGTTCATGATTTGAGGCATTTTGTTCAAAACGGACCACTCTTGCAAACTTAGCCAATCAGGATGGAATATGAAAAATCTGACCGATCCAATTTTGTTTAATGACTATAGAGATACTGTGTATCGATTTGTGTGATGTTTTGACAAAATCTGTAATATAATTTCTTATCTTTTTATTCCGTAAAAATCTGCCTGCTGGAGATGATATGTGTCGCACGCGCAGAATCAACACGCACACTCCATTTGGTCGGTGGCAGTGGCGTCAGTTCAGCAAAGGCTAGGGTATGGCAAAGATGGGAGTCCTCATGGAAAATAGGCATTACATTTTGGATGACACGGTTCTATTGTGAAAATAGCAGATCTACATGCTCACAACGCCTCGCAGCTGTGAGCATGTAGATCGGCTATTTTCACAAATGTCTGAAAACAAAAAGACGATTTTGTCAGTTTTTTACACAGGTTTCTATGGTTTCTTGGGCTGGATATGGCAGCCTGGAATGGTTGTTCAAGTGCAGCTAAACTTAGCATGTTAATAAACGTGCCACAATTGACAATAATGCATTGCACCTGTGCAGCTGACCTGCGGAACCTGGTAATATACCATTTTGTCAAGATGGGGAGAATACAAGTGTGGAGAATATAATTATAATACCTTGTTAAAGTGACCATTATGTTACATTTTGCATTTGTAGTTATTTTACTGTAATTTAATAACATAATAACCAGCACAGATAGACAAAGAGACATTGATGGATTTATATTTAAAAGTAACTTTTATTTTCCCCCCTGGACCCAGGGTATGGCAGCTGCATACCCCTGCCATACCCAATTGACGCCCCTGGTCGGTGGTGACTTTCAGTCCATCCTAGAGAGAGAGTCCGACTCAAAGCCTCACGGCCTCACCTTGCGTTCCGTTCTCCTCTCCATCTCTTGGTCTTTGACCCCCGTACTGTAATCTCGGTGTTAGATCCGCAAACACTCCTCGCCAGTGATCAGACTGAGACCTTTGTGCCCGTCTGTGTTGCCGGGCGCGCTGTGTGTGGAATATCAAATGACAGGGGATGACACATGGGGCTCAGATGCATGAGTAGGCACACAGACAGCCCCGCGCACGTCCAGCGCCATGGGGGCTGCAGGTACAGCACCGGTTGTCACGGATGTACCATGTACTGTATGTGCAGACTATACTTTCACTTTCTTACACAGGAAATTCAGAGTGTTCATTTAACTATGAGAGTGTACAAATGGTTAGGGGTGTAACGATACAGTAAAGCCCTTTGCACACAGGCGCGTTTAACCGCACGGATAAAACAGACAATATCATTTTTTGAAAAGAAAACAATGATTCTCTATGACCTCATGCACACCGGCTCCGAATTAGCCGTGCAACGAGTGGCTGCCGCCGTGCAACGAGTGGCTGCCGCCGTGCGTTTTTTTTGGTTTTCCTTTTTGGATCCGCAGCGCCGATTCCGCACAGCCTTGCACACCAAATCCAATGCGTTTTATTCATGCCGCAAACGAAAAAAACGCAACTGTCCTGTGTGCAAAGGGCTTAACTGAATCGAAAAATCGGTTTTAATTTGCAATGATCTACTATATCGATATGCAAAAGCATATATCGTACCGCTTTGTATCGTATCGGTATCGTTTTACAATGCAGATAATCGGTATTGAATGGTTTTGCAGTGCAAATAATTGATTGCATGGAAACTAATAGCAATTTTAAGGAAAATGAAAAAGAGGGGTTTAATTACTTTTCCACTCCATATAGCTCATGGACAAACCCGCACCTTGACATGAACACAAGACATTACACACATTTATCGATCGAGCAAATGTGTTGAAATATAATGTCCATGTATTTGCTAGAGAAACACAGTGTCCGCTTATTTATATCCATAATAATAGATCTTTTCCCTTAAAAGCATGCACTATTGACACGTTTCACACACATTGAATTTCTTTGCTAAATTGTTACTATATCAATTTGAAATCATTGAATCGAATCGTATCGTATCGCCATGAATGAACCAATATTGACCATTTACCGTATCGTCGACCATGTATCGTTCGTGATGCGTATCGTATCGTTGTTAAAATGCATCGTTACACCCCTAGTTACGGTGTCCATTTGGCTCTGTGTGTGTAACTGTGTACACTCGCAGAGGTAATTAACACAGTGGATTTGACTGTGTACTCGCTCACTCCTGTCACCACACACACACACACACACACACACACACACACACACACACACACACACACACACACACACACACACACACACACACACACACACACACACACACACACACCTCTTTCTGTCTCAGCACTGACAGTCAATCTCTGTCTTCATTCCCCCTCTCCCTTTCTCTCTCTCTCATTGTGTCTGTCTCTCTCTCATTCACCCTCCCCCCTCCCCCTCTCTCGCATGGCTTCTGCCACATTTAATTTGTTAAAGTCAAAAGTATGTGTATGAGCATGCGGGAACTGCCAGCGGCAGCCCACTGATAACCCTGTCAGACATCCAGAGACCCCCCCCCCCCCACTGTCAGCTCTCCCAGGGGCTTCGCTCCCCGACTAATGGAGACCAGCTCCCGCATGGTTAGGAGACAGTATGTCAAAAACGTACATTATCTACTTACCAGAAAACACCAGTAGAGCATGGAGGCCATTCAGAACAGGGACGTGCTGGCCATTGGGAAATGCGGGACAACTCCCGAACGGTCCAGGCCGGCCATTAGGAAAAACCTTTAAATAAAATGTCGGCCTTGGTTCCATTTTGGGGGCTGGGTGGCCAACAAAGTAAATCGTCACTGTCGGGCAGAAACCTTGTATCTCCAAGTTTCAAATTTGTAGATTTCTTCGCAAAGCAAAGCCCTGCTTCATCATACAAGGCCGTCGCACAAAAGTAGTGAAAACAGCCGATCTACAAGCACACAACGCCTCGCGGTGCGAGGCGTTGTGTGCTTGTAGATCGGCTGTTTTCACTAGTTTAAATCATTTTTAAAATGATAAATACAAAACAAAGGGTTTTGGACATACAAGGTTTCCACCCGACAACAACGAAATATAACTCATGTAATTGGCCCACTGGCTTGTCACTTGTCATGATCTGAAATGGCAAATCTTTGAGTAGCAGCAGCGCTATAGCGAGATCTCTCTCTATAGCGCGCAATGCGGGCCTCTCCAACTCTTTTTCCTGGGCTGAATCAGGGGCCCAGCATGTCCCTGATTCAGAAGCACTGTTCGGACGAGGCTAATGCAGGAGCGGTAATTTCCCATCTTGTGGAAGCGCTTCAAAGCATCTTGTTGTTGTCCAGCGGGACCCCGCTGATCCTCTTCGCAGATTATAGTCATGTTCACATGCGCAAATTCAATTCAAACTCTCAATAATACAGTGACCGAATTATGCAGAATACATACCGCTGAAAGCTCAAAATTAAGAATAGCCTCCTGAAAGAATTACCCAAATGTAAAACCTCTCATGTAAGATTAAATAGGCATAATGTGTTTGCTGGAGTGCATCCATGCCGAAAGGCACCATGGTTGAATCGAACACTCAGTCTCCACGGGCGTAGGCAGGTACTTTGCATTTGCGGACATAATTCTAATTACTCATACAAATAATGAAAAATGTGCACTCCTGTAATTGGTGATGACAGGAGACGATGAAGGGACAGTGTGCAGGAACAGTGTTTTGGTAGTCATAAGAACAAGGAAATGGGTGTATGTATAGGAGACAGATTTACAGTCTGAATTCCACATTATTATGAATCTAGTCAATCTACCAAAAATTATAATGTTCATGCCACAATTTGGCCATATGTTGAAGAGGACTTGATGCCCCCGACTCTGACACTGTTGGTTGTTTCAGTAGTCATAATTCCATGTGCAGTAGATCTGCTCATTATATGTTTTGGCAGTGGAACAAAGCACATACATACATTTTACAGTAATGTCATAATTAATACTTCTGTGACTCCATCCGACTTAGCATTTTGAATGCTCATTATGCCAGCTCATGGCTTAATAGTCCAAAGACTCCTGCTTGAGTTTTGTATTTACTGTAGGGCCTACTGTGCCTCTCCATATCTTTTGCCAAAAAGTCATCTTTTTTTGGAGCTGTGTGGAACACAAGCTCCCTATACAGTACGTGGCCGTGTGTGTGGGTCTCCGTCCGTCCGTCCGTGTCTGTATGTAGCCTAAACTTCGGCACGCTACTAGTCCCGCACCATTTACGCCACCCCCGCAATATATACATCAAAACGTGCGGCTCGGCCGGGAATGGTGTGCTAGTAACTTTCTTTCCGATCCGCCTTACAATGGCGACATAATCGGCAAAAAACGACGCTTAATTGTCCCCATTGACTTATAATGGGACAATGCAAGAAATCACTTTCAAGTATTTTTCTCTCGTAAACCATAGGAGCTACAGTTTCAAACCTCGGAGAGGAGATTCATAATGATTTTAGGAATGAATCGAAAAATAATTACATCACTCGGCCTCATGGTGGCGCTATAACAGCCCACTTTACGTTTTGCCCCGTAACTCTTGAACCGTAGATCGGAAAATTAAAATTCTTTTTTCCCTGGATTCCTTGGGTCAAGACGCATATAGGCCACGCCCATTTGCGCCAGGATAGATTTTCCGCCATCTTGAATTTTCTCCAAAACACACTTTTTGCTCCTTTTCCTACTGTATGTAGCCTCTGGTGTAGCCTGAGTACCCTGGGTGACCAGAGAGGTGCTGTTGAGTCTAGCCTGCCCTGAGCATCAACTGCAATACACACACACACACACACACACACACACACATACACACACACACACACACACACACACACACACACAGCTCCACTTCGAACAGAGGTTCGATTTTTGTTGTATTATTCACCCAGCATCCACATTTCTCATAAAAGCCCATGGCCCCTGGTTGCCACTTTAATGAATGCTCTCTCTACAGCTCTCCTTTTCTATTCAACTGTTATCCTCTTTGAACTGACACCAGCCTCGCACCACCTCTTGCATCGGACAACAACCCATTTCAAAATAACAATCAAACGAACAGGAAGGAAATTGGAAACACTCATGATTTCCCCCCAGAACGCCCCGTCATGTGATCAAATACAGACATTGAAATGGCTTCCATTCAGTGCCAATATTATACCAGGTAATGTGCCATTATGAGAAGAGAGGCCTCCAGGTATTCACAGCATTTATTGGGTGAAGAAAAACACTTTCCTCCGGTAGCCAATGCCATCAGTCTTCCTTAACAAAGTATATTACGCGGATTGAGCAATCCATCATCACATCCTCCCCTCTCTGTTCACATAAGTCAAACTCTTTCCACATGCAAAAGGGGAATTGCTGGGACCATCTTTTTTCTTGTATGTCTTGTTAGTTTGCTTGTTCAAGGCAAAGGCCATTGTATCCATGTATCAGTGATTAATGTATTTGTCTTTGCCTCCAAAACTCCTAACTATCAACTACTGCCAAAAGATCATAGTGAAAGAAAAGCCGATGGCTTCAGAATTCCTGCAATGATGATAATCTCTTGCTCTGAATTGCCGTCTGTTATAGGCTATACATAGTTTTTTAAAGATAAAAGTCCAAAGTGAACTGATGAGCCCCATTCAGTTCTGTACAGTCCTGTCTGCTTTATTAGTAGACTGGTATTTAACAATTGCTATCCACCACACCCCGTGAGCTCCTTAGATGAAGATAGTGAACTGTGTTTTGGCATACTCCAGCTTTGGTATAGGTCAGACTGACAATAGATAAGACCACAGTGTGCTACAGTGTTTCGGCTTTGGCAGTTCACCAGAGAAACTGTACAGTAGGTCAGTTTTCTTCTGTCCATGATGCAACTATTGCAAACAATCTGAATCCTACTTTTTAATTGAGTTGTATTTATTTATTTATTTATTGAAAAGAAAGGTTCAAGGTTTGTGCCTGAAGATTTTGAATATTTTATATAGCTCTGGAGGTAAAACAGGAAACAGCATAACACACAGGCTCACACATTGTACTTTTGACACTGACATCAACATTGCCACACAGCTGTCTTACTTGTGGACTTACTATAGAGTTGTTCGTTCTCATAGTTCATCAGTCATTCTATCGTCAGCTGCCAGAACAAAGCATTTACTGTTAGTTGCCTTCTTTGTCATCAACTAGGGGGACTAAGTCACTAGGGGTGTAACGATAAATTTTAATAGCGATTCGATACATATCACAAGACATGGTTGACGATACGATACATGGACGATATCGTTTCATTCATGGCGATACGATACGATTCTATTCAATGATTTAAAATCGATATAGTAACTATTTAGCAAAGAAATTAAATCTGTGTGAAAGGTGTTGGTGCAGGTTTTAAGGGAAACATGTATTATTATGGATGTAAATAAGTAAACACTGTGATTATCTGCCTAATACATGGACATTGTATATTGACAAACCTGCACCTTGACATCAACCCAAATGTATGGACCAGAATCGATAGACCAGTGTCGCTATAGGGAATGGAAAAGTAACCCCTCCTTTTAAAAATGTCTTTTTAAAATGCTAAATACAATGCACAAGTAGGTAGTATCGATACAATCAATTCTTTGCACTGCCGATTCGATACGATACAAAATCAAACGATACGATTTCAGCTGTTTTCATTTCGATATACTTCGATTTTTTAAGTTAAAAATGATATTTTGATGCAGTTACTATATCGTTACACCCCTATTAGTCACTCATACACCAAAGTCACTTGCCTTTTTTTTCCTGCAAGCACATAATAGACTATAGGCTCAGGCTGCCATTTTTTGCCAAGAACTGGAATTGTCCCGTTCAGTCAAGCATAATGCACAATAATGAGAACCTTGTCTTTGCACAGTACAGTACACGTTTGATGCAGTCTGTTGTCTTGGAACACAGGCCAAATAGACATGGCTATTCAATACTTATGTTACTGTCCTCCTATAGATAGCTCCATTGTTCTGACAGATGGGAAAACACAGTCAAGAACAATCCAACTCTCTGTAGCCATGATGTGTACCTAGGTTCTATAACCTGCAGCACTAGCCTGCACTGAAACCCTGGGGAGAGAAGACAGGGAGTGAGGTGTACGTGTGGAACATATCGATACCTACGCCCTTTTTCCTTTTCTTTTTTCTTTTTTTTCTTCTTAGCAAGGGGTAATGTCAGGTAACATAATCGACGAGCCAGCTTTTTTTTTTTCCCCAGCTTTTGTTGTTTATTTAGAATTTCATTCTATTTCAACTTCAACTTTTTGACAAATGCATTAGAATGGGACACACTGTTGGTTCACTGCATTGCAGCGCCCCCAGAGCCGATTTGTTTGGGTTCATGGGCATTTCAGCAGCGTTTATGATCACCACAGACATGATTTCTGACTGACACTCCCTACTGTCAAGATGTATACAGTAAGTATGAGTTAAAGGTGATGTAAGTTTTTGTCAAGAAAAAGTTTTGTTGTTAAAAACATAACACTCTATATGGCAATAACAATCCTTGGGTAGAGTGTTTGTTAAGTCACAGGGGTCTGTCTCCAGCTCTTGAGTAAACAGAAAATACATATTCAGTTCAGGAATTGGGATACCAATTATATCCAGTCAGGAGAGAGACCCCCCAAAAAGGTAATTTATCAGCTTAAAATGTGTTCCATTTCAACTTTTGTCAGCTTTTTTGTTTTTGGTACCATGACTTCCATTTCCACTTGTTTATCTTGTATCCTGTATGAGTTATTTCCTGACAGAATACAATTGGTATCCCTGACCTGAAAATGTTAGAATGTCTGGTTTACTAAAGAGCTGGAGAGATTGGTTGACCCCTGTTATTGAATAAGCACTAGAAAGCAATGATGTTATACATACATAGATGCAGTTATTTTAACAACATATCAATCAATATCTTTCAATACCACCTTCAATTACATTTACCCTGACATCCCCTGTTTTACAAACACAAGTCATGTCAGATCAGATCACGACATGTTGTGACCTTGTAGCTATTTCTGCCATTCTTAGTAGTAGGCTATATGGCTTAAGCTTAAAGGGATAGCTCACCCCCAAGCTTTTTTTTTTTTCCTATCGATTACACATTCATGGATATTTTTTTGTTCTTGACACACTCCTAAGCCAATAATTTGCAGGGAACAAAGCAGGCTCTTTGTGTCTCCATAGGGAACCACTGCTGGTCATCAAATTATTGGCTTAGGAATGCGACAAAAAATCCATGAATTCAAGTTTCCATGGGGTAAGTAATCGATTGAAAAGTATGGTACTTGTATTTTTTGGGGTGAACTTTCACTTTAAGTCTGGGTACGTCATTTATGTCTGAAACTGAGAAAACAGGTTGACAGGGGTCTTCAACGTTTTCAGGCCAAGGACCCCTTAGTTGAGAGAGAGATGAAGCAGGGACCCCCACAACCTTTTCATGGATTCTATATACTTTCATCGTTTGACAGTCTATCAGTCAATGTTCAGTGCATTTTTATGTCAATTTGTTTACAGTTTACAGTTTACAGTTTAGGCATAGACACTTTTAATACAAAGTGACTTACAATAAGCATACACATTAGACATCACTATAATAAGCAAGATATTATGTCAGTAGATTTACAACAATATAACAAATGCATAGGAATATCAATCTAGAAAAACAATAACATAGGTAGACCACGCACCTAATCAGTAAAAAACGTCTAAAACCTAAAAATGCTATCTAGCTTCATGTATGGTCATTGAGGGAAGGGGAGTGTTACAGTAGTGCTATGGGTTTAGGTGGAGTCTGAAGAGGCGAGTCTTCAGTCCACAGCGGAACTAGGGAGTGAGTCTGTAGTTCTGAGTGTGACAGGGAGTTTATTCCACAGTTTGAGGGCAAATTGTCCAGGACAAATGGATTTTTGTCCTGGGGTTTTTAGCGAGGGTTCTGTCAGCATCCCTATGTTGGCTGATCTGAGTGAATGGGTTGGGTTGTAGGGGTTGACCAGGTTTTGGAGGTATGGAGGAGCCTTTAGGTATGGCTGCTTTGTAGGTCAGCATCAGCATCAGGGTCAGCATCAATGTTTTGTATTCAGTGCGGGCCGCAACCGGGAGCCAGTGGAGGGAGCGTAGAAGGGGGGAGACATGTGAGAACTTTGGCTTTGATATGACAGATGTCTGGATGAGGAGCTTGGCTGACTCCTGGGTGAGGAAGGGTCTGATTTTACGGATTTTACGGATGTTATAGAGTTTTCAGATATTGAATCACTTGAACCGTCAATACTTAATAAACTTGACATTTCACTCTGTACTTGGTCTGCTCTTTTTCCCCTCTACACCAAACCTATTTGCCGAAAATAGACGATCTACAAGCTCACAACACTTATGAGCTTGTAGATCTGCTATTTTTGGCTACAGTTCTCAGAATATGGACGCTTGGGTTCAGGTGGTTAATATAAAAATGTTTCTATCACGCAGAAAATTGGAGGACCCCCTGTAGTAACTCTGAGGATCTCCTAGGGGTCCCAGACCCCCTGTGGATGACCCTTAGGTTAGAGGTTACAAAAATGCAGTGACACTTTTGCACGTGCAGCCTTTCCTCGACCACCAGTCCTCTCTCTGCAGATTGTTGCTTGTGCAGCTGAATACATTTGAAGATCAAGAATGCTTGGCATTTGTCATCTAATATATGGATATCTTTGCTCACTTGTGCCTAGAATCAAGGACGCATTTTACTTCTGCTCTATTTTATATGATGACCTTCACAACGACTCCCCCCTGTCCGCTTAAAGACTTGTACTTTTCATTCATTTGCTAGAGTGCAAAATTATTTCCTAACTTTACCAAGTGGGTCACTGACTGACTGACTGACATTTTGAGTGCTGTGGTCTTAACAAGAGGATGTTTTTTTCAAGGTCTTACTCTCGATGAAATGATCCGAGCACAATTTCATACTTGTGCACTTAGAGAGAGAAGACACAGCCAGGGATAAGTATGAGACACAAGACACAGAGGCAAAAATACTTTCATGTAGCAACCGGCCTGGAGCATCGACCATTTTGTCCATCAGAACTCGGACCTTTCTGGGTTTGCCAAGAAGCAAAGATCATTATTATGTATTTTTGTCTCTACTAAATATTTCAACTAGCCCTGGTATCAAAATGAGGGCAAATGCAATTAATGTTTTCTTTACTGCCAACAATAAAGGAAAACCAAAAGGATTTTCAATTCAATTCAATTCAATTCAATTCGCTCCATGTGCTGTTGATAGCTCCAAGTACACAGTATCTATGAACGTTGGCACCCACAGTCCTACACTCCAAGGAGATGGACTGGGGTGGCTTCCAGTATGTGGCGATCCATTTCGTCTCCCCTGCTGTATGCCCCCGGCTTATCAGCAAATCTAATTGCATTGATAAAATAACAGATCAAATCCTTACTCTGAAGTGACAGGACTGAGATACACATAATAAATAATAGATTGAACGTTTTCACCAAGCTTAACCACAGGGTATACTGTGTGTGCGTGCGTGCGTGCGTGCGTGCGTGCGTGCGTGCGCGCGTGCGTCTCTCTTAGTTGGTTTCTGCCATTCCTCCACTTTTTCCCCCCCAGTTTGGCAGATACTGTACATAACATACTGCATCATCATTGTTATTGGATATTTGCGTATCTTCCTGTGAAATGAAACAAAACAAAATAAAAAAGGATATTCTAGTCATCTTCAGGGGTCATTACTTTCTTGACAACCTATAGTTATTCTTTACCTGTTGGTCATTCAATTCAAACATCCATACTGTACATACAATAATAATACAATAATGTTCACCCATTCACACACACATTCCATACAAAACCATGCTCTCCGGGAGCAATAGGGGAGTCTTACTCAAGGACTCTTCGGCACCAACTCTGGGGGAAACCAGGATCGAACTGGGAACCCTGCGGCAACCATCCGTGTTCTAAGACGGCAACTCTACCCCTGAGCCACTACCACCCCTGACAATGATGCTTTCAAAAAGCCTGTCATGTTGTGAAAGAATCCGATGCTCAAAACGGATGGTAGACAGGTTCACTCTTGAGAGATGGTTTGAAGAGTTTGATAATAGGAAGTGATGTATTTGGCTCATAGACGGCACGCAACACCTCACGCTGATTTGCAAATAACCTTGGGCACGCACAGAGGTTGCTGAAACAATAATAAACACTATGACTAACATTGTTTCTTTTTCCCCTCCTCCTTTTTTGTATCTTTTATCTTTTACTTAGATTAGATTGCAAGATTAAAATGCAAAACCTGTGTGTGTTTGCCCCGTCCTACGTCTGGCTTTGTTGTTTTGAACAATCTCCGGTCACATTCACTCTCTCTCTCTCTCTCTCTCTCTCTCTCTCTCTCTCTCCTCCTCCTCTGTCATCCCATTCACCTGGCTTGAGGACAAAAGCCACCGGTTGCCCCCGCATCCCCCCCGTGGATTGCACTGTCACCTGTCATGTGTGAGACAGATCCCACGGCTCCTTTTATTTGCTCAGCAAGATGTTGCTGGTCTGTGCCCGTGTGTGTGTGTGTAAGAGAGAGAGATAGTGAGTGAGTGTGTTTTTATTGTGTGTGCTCTTGGTTTTGGAGCCCTCTCGGGGGCCTGGTCGAGGCATCGACATTAAGTATTTAGAACCCTGCTGGGCAAAAGAACACTTCTGCAACTGTTTTTTTTTGCCCAGTGGAGGTGCAGTGCGGGGGAGGTGGTGAAGGGTGTGTGCGGACAAAGGCAGAGAGTTGTCAGGCCTTGCAGCCTAAACTCTCTTACTTTACCCTCAGTGTGCCTCTGTTTTGCTGTCATAGCCTTGTACAATAAACTGCTCACAAAGTGCCATCCGCTCCTACTGTATCCCATCCTCTTCAGCAACTCTGCCCGCAAACCCATACCTTTTACTCTGCTGAAGTTGTTGCTGCCTGTTCGAAAACCTTGTATGTCCAAAACTGCTAGTGTGCAGGAAATGGGAAAAAAAATAACTTGTTTCAATGGATCCAATGTAGATCACTTTGACTTTCCAAAAATAGTATTATCTACAAGCTCACAACATGCCGCGATGCAATATGCAGTGAGCTTGTAGATCGCCTATTGGCATTACACTTTTGTAGGACCGACGAAGCAGAGCATAAATTTACAAACAAAAAACATAAAAAGTTGATAAAGGTTTCTGCCCCGACAGCATTGGTGTAAAGTAACTAAGTACATTTACTTAATTACTGTACTTACTGTAAGTACAATTTCGAGGTATTACTTGAGTAATTGCAATTTCCAATACTTGTACTTCTACTCCACTAAATCTCTGATCCAAATAATTGTACTTTTACTCCACTACATTTATTTGAAAGTGGTGGGTACCAAAGTGTCAGCCCGACAATGGCCAAAATGATTATTTTATCATTATTTTACACTTTCTGTGGTCATTTTTGAATAGAAACACATATATGAAGCTTATTTTCTTTTATAAAATATTTTCGAAATATTATTTTTATTTTATCATCCGTTTTTCAAGAAAAAGTTGACTATAGCTCCTTTAAGTACAAAATGTGAGTACTTTTTCCACCACTGCCCGACAGCAACGATATGCTGATGTGTCTGCTGTTCCACCTGTCTGTCCTTTGCTACTAAACAACCTCTCTCTCGTAGAATCTCCTTATCTCCAACATGTCTATAAGACTGATAGCTTACGTTCCGACTCCCATTGATTTCCCTTGGCAGCATGGGGCGGGCGTCATCATTACTGGAGGGCAGAGGTACAGGTCAGAGTAGTGGTCGTCGATGAAGAGGATGATAAAAGTGTGCATAGCTCTGTCTCTGTCTCTGGGTTTCTTTTTCCGTCATGTCAGTCAATCCTTCTCTACTACGCAAGAACTGCAGCTCTGCATTTCATGTTGGCATATTCTGACAGGCACGTTACCAGCCATCTTTTTTTTTTCTTCTGTCGAAAGAAGACATAAAGCACAAAGACATAAAGCAAGCCATGAAAGTCTTTTTAGATGCCCCTACCTTTTCTTCACTTTTTTGGGGCTGTCAGTCTAAAAACTTGCCAGCGTCATTTTTTCAATACGTGAGTCCTTTGAGAAAACACAGGCATTGTATTATCATCTGGTCATCTTCTCTGAGGATCGTGGCACACCACAGACCACAATGCTTTGCTGAATAATCACAAACACCTGGCCAAGGGCTCTCCCTCAAGGCACCGCACCAAATCAATGTCACTGCATGCACTAGGGGCGTTCAGTGACCACCGAAGGAGTAATTTAATACCAGTATAACGCCTAAGGGCCCTCTGTGCGACCTCGCCTACAATATGCTCTTATTTGCCCAACTGTGGCTCTCTCAAACACACAGCGTTTTTCCGCTGTGCTGATATATTGTGAGAAAGAGCAGGCTACTTTCTTTCTCAGGGCAGAATGGATGATTATTGCATTTTCCCAGCATGCCATCAAACAAGGTTGTTTGGATGCTGTAATGTTAGATGTGTCTCCCCCGAGGAGCTGATTATATTGCTGTTGCATTAGGGACAATGGGAGCGTACCAGACTGTCACAAATACATACTTAAGTGGAAAGGGTGCTTTTCACTCTGCATGGTGAAAATAAATGTTTATTAGCAGGTGAGAATGTGGGATTTTCAGAAGTAGCAATTAGAAAAGAAAGCATCCGTACATAAAAGTGCAGTAGCTTTGTGCTGCTGGTTGCTTCCTGTCGGGAGCAAATGAAAACAAAAATGATGGAACAATTCACATTATCAATAATTCATGCAATGTTCATAAGCAAATGCTCAACTCACAATGTAGAATGCTTAGGGATAGGCAAGTAGATTACAAACACCAGAAACAAAGGTGCTGGTGGTGTCTGTTGCCACACTGAAACTAAGACGGCAATGATAATCTGCTGTAGTAAGTGAGTATGTAAGTAAGAGGAGGGAGATACTTTGACAGAGCCCTTAGGGTTATTTGTACACTAGGCAAATGCAATTGTCTTTACGTTTGAATGAATTCATCCTCACTCCAAAAGAAAATCTGTTTCTGTATTCCAAAGGACTTTTAAATCTTCAGCTGGGCATTCTGGTAGTTCCTATAGGCTACATTATCAACATTCATCTACAAAATGTCTTATCTAATGAATATACCTTTTTTTTTCAACAGGGCTGTATATTCCTTTTAGACTAATGGTGTGAATGATTAAATTTTTTCCAGATAGCCTAATATTGTTGACATTTTTGTTGGCCAAATACCACTCTATTTCAACTCATGAGTAGCTAATACGTAATGATAGTCCTTATTCATTGTAACATAACATTATGCATAAAGGCCCATTCCCACTGGGCCAGATAACGGATGAAAAAATCTCTTTCTCCAGATATTTTTCCATTGAAGTGGAAGGTAAAAATTTCTGTCACAGATATTTCTTTTATCTGTGACAGAGATTTTTTTATCTGTTATCTGGCCCAGTGGGAATGGGCCTTTAGTCTTAGTCTTGAAGGAAGAACAGTTTGTTATATTGTTTCAAGAGCCACAAACATGGTGAATTTAGGAGTAGCTAATCATGCCAGCCTAATTAACGATAATTACAGTTTAACACATGCTCTGCATGCTGTGGTGGATTGGTTTTGGTTCAGTCCATTTAGTTGGGAAGAAATCATGATGTCATCATTCATGATGATGTACTTTTTTGTTAATGGTTAATGTGCTCTTCCTGCATGAAAACATGCTTGAGGTACTCTGAATTCATGTACATTTCTCAGGCATTTTCATGCATGAACGTATGCTTAAATTATCGCTATTTCATCAAGCAGACACAAAATGGCACAAAATCTTCCATAAAGCTGATGAGAGCAACCTTTTATTAGGGGATAGCATTGCTTACTGTCCACAATAAGGTTGACAGGGAGCTATCAACAGGGAGCTGAATTGAGGCTATTATAAGACAAAAAAAAAAGGTAAAGCAGTTTAGGGATAAGGGGTTTAGCATGGCTGAAAATAGGGCCCATAGTGCCTTCATTGAAAATATATTATTCATATGAAAACATTAAATATTTGACTCCTTGTCATATGGCACCTCTTAAAATAATGAATATTTGCAAAAAAATATTTTAACAGCCTACAGCAGGCTAGCCTACAAACACCAAGTATGACTGCAACAATATTGCTTGGAAATTAAGAGACACAAGAACATAGTTTTTTCTTGCCCAGTTACCCAGGGTAATACCACTCATTTTCAACTTTGAACTATGTCATTAATATACCTTAGACTAGAGTTTGTGTGGAAATAAGAAGAAAAAAAGTCCCCCCCTTCTGTGTTGCCTAGAACTGGAGGATTGATTGTGGAGTGATGCAATCAGTGACATCATGAAGATGTACTCTGCAAGCCAAAGAGTGGGATATCTTCACAAGATATGAAATGTTGGAACAAATAAGTATGAAATGATGACATGACATGGTTGCATGCACGGCACCTGGCAAACTTTTAGGCCCTTTATATGCAATGAATTCACCGTGGAGATGTGCGCCACGCAATAAAGATCGGCCAGAGCTCCTGGGAATGAATGTGAATTATTAACACACAAACACATTAGCAGAGGATTATTAGCTGAGCATTGTGCTGTCAACCAGCTGCTACTGTGATTGGCAGATTAGTGCCCATTTGCCTGTGTAGGGATTATGATATTAGCTGAGCCCCCCGTAGACAGTGCATTGCCACGCTCCACAGACACCGATATGCAATATCATGTCTGCCATGTCTGGGTTTGTGTTCAGATTCATGCACTTGTTTACAGGGGTGTCGCACCACCTTCTGGGCCCTGGGTACAAGGATTCACTGCGGGCCCGCCATGTATGTTCTTCATAGGGGGAGGGGGTTTAACGCATTTAGACTGGGAACGCATTATTTTGTGCTTTAACTATTGAAAAATAGCAGATATACAAGCTCACAGCGCAGCACCGAGTGCTGCGCTGCGAGCTTGCAGATGTGCTATTTTTTTTAAATCGTGAACATTTGAATATTTGAATATTTCAAATCCTTCTAAGGTTTTTTGAAAAACCTATGTTTCTATGTCAGTGGTGCTCAAACCTTTTCATGTGAAGGACCCCCAAAATGACATGTATTTGGCCACGGACCCTCATCTCAAAATATTTAGTTCCAGGGACCCCCCACAAGCAAAATTTGAGTTACAAATGTTCGCTTAAAAAAAATACGTATTTTCACGACTTTTTAAAAATGGCAGATCTACAAGCTCGCAGCACGGCACTCGGTTCCGCGCTGTGAGCTTGTAGATCTTCTATTTTTCAATATAGCTAAAGTATAAAATAATTAAGGCCCCTCCACCTTGTGCCCTAGTAACTCAGTCCCACTTTTCCCCCCCTTGTGACGCCCCTGCTTGTTTATGGATGCATTGTAATTCCATGTGACCTGCAAAGAAAGAAAGGGTGTGCGTGTGGGGGGGATTTTCTCTATTTTGCTGGCTCTTGTCACAGATAATGAGCACAACATGCTAAAGGACAGGTGCTTGCTATCACACAGGCACACACGCGTGCGCACAATCTCTCTCAGGTAAATTGGCGTCCTCTATAGTGGTAGTAATGGAGCCCCATGCTTTGCTTTGAATGATCTCTGGCACCAATGGTGAGAGACATTATAGGATTCACAGACGCATGTATGCATGCACACAGCCCTGTGAGCAGCATCCTACTGTACTGTATGCACCATGCAGTTTCCATCAATGTAGAGGTGTTTATACACACACACACACACACACACACACACACACACACACACACACACAGGCACACACAGGCACGTGCACACATAGACATCAAAGAGGGCTTGAGCCCCTGCCCTTTATCAGTCTGTAAAAAGTGCCCCCTCCAGACCATGAATGCAGTTTTTACTATGGTAAAAGAAATGCAAAAGCTCCCTTTCCATGCCATACCTGAAGGCAGCATTCAAGAGAATTGTCCAAACTCTCCTGAATTTGAATGGAGCATCTTTGACAGAATTGCCCTCTCTCTGTGTAGAAATCCATGCCGTTACGGCACATCTCTCTCCAGTATTGACTTGATAATGCCTAGATCAGTGTGGCATCGAGCACTGAAAATAGCCCCTGCCTCTCTAACATTCTCTGCACGTCCCTGCGCGTGCTCGTGCGCACGCACACACACACACACACACACACACACACACACACACACACACACACACACACACACACACACACACACACACACACACGCACACGCACATGCACGCCTCAGATTTCTTTTCACCAATATATCTCCACTCTGTGCAAATTCAAAAACAAATGCCACTGGCTCAAATGCGATCTGATACGAGCTAACTTCATCCGAGGGATCCATTTATCTTTCCATAGCTACACACACACTCAGCAATGACAACATCCTGCCGTAGCAGTCGTGCCCCACAGAAGGGGGTGAAGCAGCAGCAATCAGATGGAGACTCTGCGCTGGCCCCAGTCAGCATGTCTTGTTATCCTTCTCAGTTTGGGGACGGTCCCGCCTTGCTGTCACCAGGCCTGTCCCCAACACTCTATCAGATGCTGAAGCAGCATCCTGCTGCTGCCATACGCCTCGTAAGCCCTGATTCTGTACCCTGGTGCACACTCTGTGCACCCCCTAACCTCTACGGTCTACACCCATCCACCCCACTCACTCACACACTCATGTACACACAACACACCGCCCCCCCCCCCCCCCCCCTTCCCCTCACCTCTCCACTATAGCACGCAATAGTGTCAATATTGCATCTGTAATGGCTTCTAGCATAGCATCCTCAGCTACTGTCACTGTGATGACATCAACATCGACCTATACCCAGCATGCAAAACGCACACACGCACACGCACACACAGATGCTATCCTCTCTGCACGTATATCCCTCATTTACCGGTACTTGGTGGCGTGCAGTGTCGCGCACCAGAAATAGCCGATCCAGAAACTCACAATGTGAAGATTGTGAGCCATTTTCTGTGCACAACACGGGTGCGCTACAAATGACCTAACAGGTGGCCAAATCTGGTATTGCGAGATTACCGCATTTGGGACGCTGCTGCGCATGCATCTATATGGTCTGAAACGCTGGTGCGCTCTTCTCTATTGGCTGGCTGCATGGCTCTAATGTTGGAGCCAGCCAGGAAGTAGAGGTACTTCGGGGTGCTTCATGCGCTTATGAGCAACTTTCATTGAAATGAATAGGTGGGCGCGGGCCGTCCTCTCTCTTGATTGCGACCGAAGGTCACAGTTTACTATGAGAAACGTCACAGCTTGTCCGTATCCGTCCGTGTAGACGTGTACAAATTTTTATGGTCCATCTGTTTGCCGCTCTGACATCATGCTCTGATGTTACTGTGATGTCACACTAACAGCATCCCTTTTATTACCATACATGGAGTTCCCTGATGTCATCAATATTAATGATGCCCTGTTAGAGAGATCCCTGTGATGCCAGGGGGAACAAATCCCTTTTATACCCATATATGGAGATATGGAGATCCCTGTGATGCCAGGGGAACAATCCCTTTTATGCCCATATATAGAGATCCCTGATGTCCACATCCCTGATGTCCACATCACTGTGGCGCAAGGTCGATTGTCGCCCTGAGGCGTCTTGCTGGTATATTATAACTCAAACCGCACCAACGCAACTAGCCGCAACTCTTGCAACAAAACCCTTTTTTTGGCCATGTCACACCAATGCATCTCTTTGGAACTGCGATTGGGGATAATGGTTGCGAGTACGTATAGTAGCAAGTAGTTGCATTGGTGTGGACTGGCCTTTATAGACACCACACTTTCCTCGGCTATTGCTGTGCATAGCTTTGGCCGTGGATTGGATGGGAAAGGGGGTTGGCATTCATGGGAGGGGTCGTGTGGCGAAGCAAAAGGGGGGAGGGGGTTGCATGCATGGTGCCGGAAGACTTTGCTCTGTGGCCGGCCTTGTCAAATTGATTGATGAGAAAGGCAAGCTGTGCTCTTGGCAGGCTGGGGATCCATCCTCTTGGCTACAGTGATACACTTATCTTGGTAAGAAGTGTGCGTGTGTGTGTGTGTGTGTGTGTGTGTGTGTGTGTGTGTGTGTGTGTGTGTGTGTGTGTGTGTGTGTGTGTGTGCGTGTGCGTGTGCGCATCAGTGTGTGGGCCGTCATACAGCCAGAGTGTTAAGCGGGGGATTAGACTGCTGCATGTCAGGCTAAATGTGATGGGCCCACAACTGACGCACACTTTAGCATGTCGGGCGTGCACGCTCGTGCACACTCACGGATGTGGTCATGCGTGCGCACAAAACAAAAGACAAGTGTCAGTGCCGCGGCTGAATGATAGAATGTCTTGTGCCTTCGGAGTAGAGCACGTGTTGGGAGTCCATGTTTTCTGTCTCTGACACAGAGGGTTGAAAGGAAACATAGCATCATTGCCTTCAGTGAAGAGAACAGATCGTGAGGAAGAAATGAAGCGTCTGGGCATGGTGCCGCCTGCAGCCTAACAGGTGTTGCAGTCCCAAGCTCCAGGCTTTCATTCTGGACTCACATTAACTGTATTTCATTGCCCACGTTTGTCAAAAGACAATAATAGTTTCCCCTCCATTATTTTCCAATGGTATAAACAAGTTTTATAGGGTCCTGAACTAATTCCTGTATTTATCTCTTGCCAGGTTGGCAACTTCCCGAAATTGATTGTTTGCTCAATTCAAACCAATAGATTAATATCAACGACATAATGTTGATAGTTATAAGCCAGGTTGTTAGAAATAAGCCATCCAGTTTGATGAAGTGTGATTGCCACGGATAGTATCGAGTTAGTAGCACATTTAAAGTGATATACTATTAGTTTACATTTTTTTTATATAGTTTTCATTGATAGCAACAGTATTGCTGCATTCTGCCAACTGGCTTCAAACAATGGACACTTTGAAGTCGAACACGATGAAAGGAAATAATGCTGCTGCTTGCTTGATGGCAGCACAGACAAGCAGGCACATTCACATGCCTTTGAAAACACACTCACGTTTATATGCGTGTTTAAATGTGTTTATATCATGAACCCTGTCTCTCTCTCTCTCATCTCTCACGCACGCTCGCAGGCACACACGCGCACACACACACACGCACACGCGCACACACTTTTAATGTCAACTAGTATGGGGCAATCAGTGGAGCACAAATCTCCACCGGGAGGCACAATAATAATCCCTACAGTAGTAACGAACTGCATCTGTCCCTCTCTCTGTCTCTCTGTCTCTCTGTGTCTTGTGTTCATTCAAAGGTCCACAGAGTAAGTTGACATGTCTAGTACAGTATGTGGGCTTTAACAGCACATGGTCTCTCTCCTCTGCAAGTGTGTACACTACAGGCATGCAAGTCATTCAGCAGGTGTCTCTGTCTGATTCCAGAGCACACACATGCATGCGCTCATGCCAAAGGTTTGCACGGGATGTATTGACACGTTTAATATGTTAATCTGTATTGTGTTAACATGGTAATATGGTAATCAGACATGGACTTCGGTGTCACTCCCCGTAAGTGTCATAGGTGCTGCGGTGTCCCTGTCTATCTACTGTATGTACATGCCACATGATGTATGGAAGAGACCGACTTTATAAACTTCACCAAAGAGACCATCACTACTTCACCACAAGGCTGCATGTTAACTATGTGATTCATTTGAAATCATATATTTATTTTTTACATGCACTGCATTAATTACTAGTTGCATGGCTTCAGCTGAAGGGAGGAGCGAATGGCATAGCGTAGATCCCATATGCCGGACAGCTTGCACCCGATTTGCTATTTGCACTCCACAGCCCCGCGGCCATACTGTACACAGTATATCCCATAGCCGGGAGGGACGGTGAATCTGAGATTATGAATTCACAAAAGTAATAATAGTTGTTCATCGGTGACCGATATGAAATATATTTAGGAATATAGTTCCTTGCTATGCTGGCAGGGTGCACAAGAAATGAAGTATTGTCATATTTTGTTAACGATAGACCCACAGGCCAGGGGTGGCTGCGGCTCAGGACGTAGAGTGGCTTGCTGCTGGGAGCTGGAACGTTTCTAGTTCAATCCCTGGTGCCTCCTGGAGTCAAAAAGTGTCCTTGAGCAAGACATTGATCCACTAACTGCTCCCACTGAGGCAGGTTGCTGCCTTGCATGGTTATCTCTGCCTGCCTGCCCTTCAGTGTGTGAATGTTGTGTGCGAATGGGGGAATGTAACGCCAATTGTAAAGCACATTGGATTGGATGAAGGCGCTATAGAAATGCAGACCATTTAACAAATGCAGAGCATTTACCTTCTGTTGCAAAAGGCAGCCAAAGAAATTTGCATTTTGCTGTGTTTCAATTGGAGTTTTGGAACGCATAGCCCAGCATGCACGCGACCGGTCAGTACATCCAATTAATCCACACAATAGATCACGTACCTTCGGTGCATGCAGACACTTAAAATCACTAAGGTCAATTTACCCTGTAGTGATAGATTAATGAATGAGAACTTTATTGCCTTCCATTACACAGGTTCCCATGAGAGCAACAAATAAGTGGATACAGCGCTTCTTTCCAGCCTGTATTTATCTAAGAATGGGTGACAGAGTGGAGTCCATTCTTCACTGCCCTGTTTCGTATTGAGTTACAATCACAAAGTGGAACCTAACCACAGTCTCTCAGTGCTGGCCGCAGAACAGTTCCACTAAAGTAATTGTATATGTCAAGCTATACAACTAAACGGTTGTTTTGTTTAAAATGACAGACGATACGTATATTCATACCTAAAGTATTTTCATCTGTTGAACCAATATTTTAAGGCATGTCTATATGAGTGCACAAATGTTATAGCCTTCTAAAGTGTTCCTTTTAATAGAAAAATCGAACCTCTGTTCGAAGTGGAGCTCTGTGTGTGTGTGTGTGTGTGTGTGTGTGTGTGTGTGTGTGTGTGTGTGTGTGTGTGTGTGTGTGTGTGTGTGTGTTGTGTGTGTGTGTGTGTGTGTGTGTGTGTGTGTGTGTGTGTGTGTGTGTGTGTGTGTGTGTGTGCGCGCAACAGCGCCCCTCCCTTAACATGTGTGGTCAGAAAAGGTTACTGCAGGCTACAGACAGACAGACACGGAGACACGGAGACAGACAGACAGACCCACACACACGGCCACGTATAGGGAGCTTGTGTTCCACACAGCTCCAAAAATACATGAACACACAGAGAGAGAGAGAGAGAGAGAGAGAGAAAGAGAGAGAGAGAGAGAGAGAGAGAGAGAGAGTGGGAGGTAGGTACAGTATTTGTCGTATACATTACTGCGTTTTGTAGCAACGAGGCATCATATTTCTGGGCCTCTGACTCTTGAGAACTCTTGAGAGTTGGCATGCATGCCAGTCAGTTAAATCACATACTGTAGAAGCCAGATTTGTCTCAAAAGATTTTATCTTTCCCCTGAATTAAATTAATTTGTGTATCTGCAGATGCTGAGTATTAAGTGGAATGAAACCACATTAATCTTAGAATTTTGCTTTATGACAGGAAATGGACCGCAGCATAAATTGAATAAACAGCTCAGCTTCCCTGTGTTTACAACACATCAGTGGAAATTTGATTTCAGAAATAACTGTATTATGTGGGGGGAAAAAACTTTAAATCTACTGTTCTCTTTAAAGGTTAGGGCTAATTCATTGCGTGGAGAGGTGCTGGTGTTGTTATATCTCCATGAACACCTATTATCATTGACAATTTGACCAGATTGATCACACCTCTCGAGGAGGTCCTTTGCTGTAGCGTAGGGGTAACGTTACCCCTGGGAGCAGCAGAGAGCTTTCCATCAATTCACATTCCATTTACATTCACCACTGTCCTCGCAGACACACAAAAAGAAAAGAACGTGGCAAAGTATTGATTTTATTTTTGAATTAAAAAAGAATAACACTCCCGGATTGAAAAGTGCACAGCACCGTTTAGCTGATTACCCTGGGTAAATAATTTCCACTGTAACATTATTTAACCATCACGGTTATTAAAGATATGTCATATGTCAAAGATATGTCTTGACAACTGCATAATGAATGTGGCGAGTGATGAAGAGTGACCTTGAGGACCAGGGACGTGCAGAGAATGTTAGGGGGGGCAGGGGCTGAAATATCTAAAAGGGCTTTTTGGTGAAAATATTGAAAATAGCAGACCTCCAAGCTCACAACGCGGCACGTTGTGAGCTTGGAGGTCGACTATTTTCAGTACTTGATACCACACTAAATTAAGCATAAAAAAGACAATGTGGTGTAGCCTACAGCATGGATTTCTACACAGAGAGGGCAATTCTTTCAACATAAGATGCATTCAAGTTCAGGAGAGTTTGGACAAGGCAATTCTTTTGAATGCTGCCTTCAGGTATGGCTTGGATCCAAGGGGGGCATTTGCATTTCTTTCACCATAGTAAAAACTCCATTCATGGTCTGGACTCTCTGGAAAGGGCACTTTTTACAGACGGGTAAAGGGGCAGGGGCTCAAGCCCCCTTTGATGTCTATATGTGCACGTGCCTGATGAGGACATTGCTTCATCTCAACTTCAGTGACCTCTAACTGTGACAAATGCCTTTAGCTGGGATTTGCAGTATTGGTCTAAAACATGTCCTCATTCACATACTGTGATACACGCTGGGTAGAACTTTTCAGTGAGGTCAGTCCGTGGCTCGTGCTGATTGGATTGCTCGTTCCTGTTCCCCACTGGCTCTCCTTGAGGTTTGATTATTCAAATGGATGTGGACTGAATTTGTTAAACAGTGTCTGTGAGGTTCTACAAAGCTCCATGCGTTTTGCAAATTCAAAAGAGGTGGCCTCCAGGCAGTCACAATCAGCTCTCTCTGAAATTAATTTGTGTAATGGTTGTGGTTCTCAACCATGCTAGGCACATAAAAAGGCACAATACACATAAGTATCGATCCCTTGAAATTGCCATCCGAGTGTACTGTTGTCAAAACTGTACACAATATGTTTGTGTGTACAGTTTTCATTAAAAAAATAAAAAAAAGGCTATAGCTGCGATTGGTAATAATTTTCTCCGGCAGGAGACTGTTTTGCACCCTGTCCGCCCGTTCCAGTGTGTGTGCAGCTAATCGCTAATCTCCGGCGCCGATGGCTTGATCACAGCGAAACTGTCGCACAAATCGGTACACAGTATCTCTTTAGTCATTAAATGAAACAGGCCTTCCTTTTCATATTCATGAATCATGACTGGCTGAGATTGGCTTCCAAAGTTTGCCGGAGTGCTCCCTTTTGGACAAAATGCCTCAAATCATGTACACAGCGTGCAATTTCTGTGAAATCTTTCACTCACATTCCCTCAAGGCAGAGGAAGAAATACCACTTGAACATTTTCAAATCAGCCTCATGGTGGCACTATGACAGGCCGATTCATGTAATTGCACCGATCTGTGTAAAACTTTGTATGCACACTCCCTATAGGCCAAGGAAAAATATATGATATATTACTCCTTCCGATTTTATCCAAATTTCACGCAAATCGGTACACATGATAGTCATGTGATCAAGACAGATGTGTGATTTTTCATATTCCATCCTGGTTGGCGAATTCCGAGCATTGTTGGCTATAACCTACCTGACCTGGCGGAGACCTGCACTTGTTGTTTATTATTGAAACCTATATTCACCTGTTTTGCATTTGCAAATAAATGAAACAGCCAATAAACCTACAAACATCAAGTGTACTGACTGTGAAATTGATCATTATGAATGAGGGTCATGACATTGGCTCACGTTTGGTTTTGATTAATGCATCGACGTCTGAAATATCACACATTGTCTTACAATTCACAGTGAATTTACATATCATTATAAATAATGATAGAAAGAAATGAAAGTCTGACCGAGGGAGTCTGAGTCACAAACACAGAATAATGGGATCATGGAATGAAAATAATAATATCTGGAATTTATTTAGCGTTTTTTCTGAGTACCCAAAGACGCTTAAAATGTATGACATTGACCTACGTATAATAAAAAGGAGGTCAGTGCTGACTGTGGCCAAAAGGACTTGGTGTTGGCTGGCTTGTGGAATGTCACAGCACTGTTAGACATTGATTTTACTGATATTTGAGGAAAATGGAAAAGAATAGCCTACAATACTTAAGCTCTGTCCATAAGTGTGCGAGTAACACGCCTCTCCATATAACGCTGAGTATCAATGATACCCCAGTCAATTATTGAACGCAGACGTGCTATCGCTGCTGTGCGACATCATTTAAAGGTTGAAACAACTGGAGATGTACCGTGGGTAACAGAGAAGCAGCTAGTAATTGACATGTTCTCTTGAATTGAATCCATATACTCTGACTGCCTCACCACTGGAATAGAAACATATTTAGAATTTCAATGTATGCTTGTTCTGCTGATGCTTGTGAATCTCTCGACAGGGGACCTCAAACTGTTTCCCACCTTTCATGAAATATAAAATATAAAATACGAGGGCAAATGCATTGTGTGTGTGTGTGTGTGTGTGTGTGTGTGTGTGTGTGTGTGTGTGTGTGTGTGTGTGTGTGTGTGTGTGTGTGTGTGTGTGTGTGTGTGTGTGTGTGTGTGTGTGTGTGTGTGTGTGTGTGTGTGTGTGTGTGTGTGTGTGTGTGTGTGTGCGTGCGTGTGTGTGTCAGTTGTGCTCAAACCTTTTCATGTCAAGGACCCCCAAAGTTATATGTATTTGGCCACGGACGCCCCATCTCAAAATACTTAGTTCCAGGGACCCCCCCAGAAGCAAAATTTGAGTTACAAATGTTCGCTTAAAAAATACATATATTCAAAGATTTGCACACATTTTCACGACTTCTTCAAAAATTGCAGATCTACAAGCTCGCAGCGTGGCACTCGGTGCCGTACTGTGAGCTTGTACATCTGCTATTTTTCAATAGCTAAAGTATAAAATAATTAAGGCCCCTCCACCTTGGGCCCTAGTAACTCAATCCCACTCCCCCCCCCCTCCTTGTGATGCCCCTGTCTGTGTGTGTGTGTGTGTGTGTGTGTGTGTGTGTGTGTGTGTGTGTGTGTGTGTGTGTGTGTGTGTGTGTGTGTGTGTGTGTGTGTGTGTGTGTGTATATATATATATATATATATATATATATATATATATATATATAGAACTGGGTTTTTCTTGCATGGGTAAATCTTTAATCTTTCGCGTTGGAGAGGCCAATGGCAATCAAATTAGCATAATTATTCATTAATATGCAAATCACTCCAGATGTTCAACAAGCAACAGATGTGCTCTTCTTGTTTCACAACAGCTCAGTATGATGAACTGCAGGGAGAAGCGCGCGCAGGAGGGGATGGAGAGCATGGGTAATTTATCACCATGCATTTAATCTGGACCTGCTATTCCTTTAGAGGAGCATTCATGTAGGAGATCTTTACAAAATTAAACGTATCTACCAGCAGGCTGCCAAAAAACTCTGCGTTGTGAAAAGGCAACCAACACATCTGGAGCAGAAAGAAGAGCTTTAGGCTTATCAGCATTTAGCTGCTCCCTTGGTTTGGTGGTGTTTCTTTTTGCTGTACCAAGTGAAGTGGCTAATGATACGGATAGGCAGCTTCCCCACCCATACTCTGTTTGTGTAGTGGGCAGTAGTTTTGAGATGACTCAATTTCAGGTGAATAGTCACAAAAAATGCACCTTAATTCACATATAAAATATTATTCCCTAGGGATGCACTGAAAATTTGGTGGATGTCATTTTGACCATGCATGCTTCTGGTGACTGATATCGTCCTTCTAATGCCTCTTCCTTGGCCTACTGGGAATGTGCACTCAAAGTTTGACGCTGATCAGCCAAGCGGTGTCTGAAATTAGCCAAAACAACACCTTTTTGGTTTGATGTTGTGGAGCGAAAATTGTCTAGTTTCAAATAATACTGTATTCTTCACATGATCTTCATAACTAGTTTTTCTTGGCCATTGCATGGATATATCATGCATTGCATCATACATGTTTTGATATTTGATTCAAATCTTGATCAGGGATGTGCGCTCTGCACTTCTGTTGCAGTGTTGAGGATTTCTTTGTGTCAGTGAGTCCGCACAACCGGCTGGGCATGCTCAAACATGTGGTGAGCGGCCCCGACCGGAGCGGCTTGGAGCGGCACACAGCCCTCGCTCCCAGTTCGCTCCTACCTTTTTATAAACACACTCCCGCTACGTACAAAAACTGCCCACTCCACTATCCCCTCCGCTCCACCTCCGCTCCACTCAAATGCTCTGACACACGCACGCACGCACGCACGCACGCACGCACGCACGCACGCACGCACGCACGCACACGCACACACACACACACACACACACACGCTCACACACACACACACACACACACACTGATGGAACAACTTTTGTTGAACAGAACAAAGAGAGACACAATCACAGAGATACGCTGAAGTATAATCAAATAAGCAGCTGGTGTTTATTTTTACTTTACATTACATTAGACTTGACACCGGGTGAAAGAAAATGGGTTACAAAATCGTGGGATAAAAATGTAATGGAGAAGAAAAGTTAATGGTTGTCATGCCAGAGCCATGATCGAAGAGAACTGCAACTGCTGTGCTATGAGTTTGTAGTCCGCATGAATACAGGCTGGCTGGGGGCTGGGGCAGGGATTCAATTATACAGTGGTAGAGAAGATAAGTATGATGCTGTAATTTTGTCATTAGCATCTGTACTCGTAAGCAAGCTAGTCTAATTATCATTACAACGACACTCTTAATCACAACTTGAAAATATGCTATTAATTTCTGAAGCAGGTAGTTAGCATATTTTTGGTAGTCACCCCCCCGATAACTAACGTCAGAGTGGTATAATGGTACATTATTTCATACTTAGGAAACGTTTCAGAAGGGGGAAAAAACGAGAACATTTGTCTTGAGTATTTAGGAAAAGTCATGATAGGGGAAATTTCTGAGACCTTCACGGGGAGAGTTATTGCACTTTGCGATCTCAAAATCGGCCAAAATGACGTTAGTCACCCGTGTGTTAAAGAGATAATGTAGGTCACCCCTAAAATTACTTTTTTTTCCTATCGATTACTCGCCCATGGAGACTTGAATTCATGGATATTCTTTTGTTTTTGTCGCATTCCTAAGCCAATAATTTGAGGAGACAAAGGTACGGGGCCTTTTCCACCGGCAAAGAACCGGTTCTGGTTCTTTCTCCCGCCTATGGGATGAACCAGAGTTGTGCTTTTCCACCGAGAACCGGAGTCGGTTCCGAACCGTAAAAGTTGGTTCCGAATGGGAACCACAAAATCCTTGGTTCCTCTGGTTCAATCATGGTTCAATCTGGTGGAAACGCAAGCCGGTTCGCAAGAGCGAACCAAGGTTCCAAGAAAGTTGAACCGGCACTGGTTCTGGAACCAAGGTTCTTTTGGTGGAAGAGGCCCCTTTGTGTCTCCATAGGGAACCCAAAGGAGGCTCTTTGTGACTCCATAGGGAGCCACTGAAAAACATGAAAGTCTCCATGGAGTGAGTAATCAATAGAGAAAAAAAAGTATTTTTGGGGGGGTGAACTAAGTCACATCTGCTCCCTTTAAGCCTGTTTTCTAAAAAGGTCGATGTGTTTTCCTTGTTGAAAGTTTCAATCAATCAGTCAATGTTAGAAATAATGAGTAGCATTCAATACTGCAAAAAGAGGCAAATACACATCTCCAAAATACATCGTTGTTACCTCCAAATACTATAAAATACCATAGTTCCTTCAGTTTTACATTCAGAGTCTCCCCTGTTCATACCTTTTTTCTCAAATACCGGCGATTATGTGACTGTGGTTCTGTGAGGCACACAGTCATTATTCATTGTTACCCCTCTGCATCTCAAGAGCATCTTGTCCCCGTTTGTAGAATTTCCCAGCTCTCAGTCTCAATCAAAGAGCTTCGGCAGCAAGAGGATGTGTCAGGATACCAATAATACCACATACGTGTTGGTGCACACACTGCTAGTAAACAGCATCTTGATGAAAGGATTCCTGCTTTTTGAAATCATTTGCACGCGTTAAAGTAAACGCTAGATTGGAGTCGGACCATAACGCCAAGCCCTGTTTTCATCACAACAACCGGCAAATTCTATGTCGTACTACTGTATGTTTAGGAATGGAGGCCTGGGCAATTTTGCTTGCTGGTAATCCATTTGCTACTGTACACATAGCTGTATGCACACATTGCCAAAGGTGATTCCTACCATGGATATTCACACCTCTTAATGGATAATGGAATCATTGACCTCTAGAAAATAGGCACACATACTGTAGACCTTCCTCCAGCAAGACACAGGATGAGGATGAGGCCTTGTGTGCTGGAAACTTACTACTGTACTAAAGTACAATTCTCAGTTGTTGTTTTTTAAACTTTACTGGAGTATTACCAGTTTTCAATAGTTTAACTTCTATTCCACTACTCTCAGAGGCAAATATTGTACTTCTTTTCCACTCCACTATGAATTATTTGAAAACGTTAGTTACTAGTTACTTTTCAGATTCTGATTACTATTACAAAACATACATTAAAGGAGTAGTTCACCCCCAAAATGACTTTTTTTCTATTGATTACTCATGCCATACAGTTCAATAATATTTTTAGTTTTTTGTCACATTCCTAAGACAAAAATTTGATTAGAGTAAATTTACCCTAAACGGGTTCGAAACGGGTCCCCATCCGGAATCAATGGGGGTAAATTTATTGTTATCACATTTTTGTCTTAGGAATGTGACAAAAAACTAAAAGTATTATTGAACTCAAGTCTCCATGGCGTGACTAATCAATAGAAAAAAAGTCATTTTGGGGGTGAACTACTCCTTTAATCAAAGAATGTTGATGCCAATACTTTTGTACATTTTCAATACTGATACTTTTACTCATAACAGAGTATTTCTACATTGTACTAAGTACAAAATGTGAGTACATATTCCGTGTGTGTGTGTGTGTGTGTGTGTGTGTGTGTGTGTGTGTGTGTGTGTGTGTGTGTGTGTGTGTGTGTGTGTGTGTGTGTGTGTGTGTGTGTGTGCGTGTGCGTGTGAGAACTCAACAATACAATAGGACTGTGTTGAAATGGACATTCATATTCTGGGGTTGCTCAGGTTTCTCCAACATGAGCAGGCTTACCATAATCCACTGTACACCAGCCCAGTAAAACCCTGGATGGGTTATGAAATATAAGAGATCTGCCTGATGTATTATTGGTTAGTTTCCCTTCCGTGATAATATTCAAAATATTTTGTTTATTCATTTATGAAGAAATATTCCTTTGATTTGAGCATAATCGTGCCTCTGTGCATGTGGCCCCACATCAGCTATTGTGCTCTTATTATATGTCATACTATAGGGTAATGTGAGAAGACTGAGCACAAAATGTAAGGAGCTAAGAACAAAACGGACACCGAGTTAATATTTACACTTATTAGCCGGGGACCCCCATTTGAAAAGATATGCCAGGGACCCTCTTTAGAGAAGATCTTTACGGCTAATAGTGATTCTCAACCATTTTGATTTCAAGGACCCCCAGTTTGACATGTGTTAGGCTACAGACCCCCATATAATATATTTCTATCTCTGAGACACCAGTTTCCCCAAGTAAAATCAATGTTAATTTAACTCTGAGAGTGTACAAATGGAAATGGTTCCATTTGTACACTCTCTGAGTTACATACCCATATAGGGTCCATTTTGTTCCTAACTATCATTTAGCTGGGGACCACCTGGAACTCCCTCAAGGACCCCTTTGAGAACCAATATGGTCTAAACCAGTGGTTCCCAAACCTTTTAGCTTGTGACCCAAAAGAGAACCTTTGCCCGGGACCCAAACAAGTGTTACTTCACAAACATTTATGCTCTAAATTATGGAATTTCTTTGATTTTTCTTTGATTTCTTCATGAAATTACTTTAAAAAAAAATATATATATATATATATATATATATATATATATTTTTTTTTAACAAAATGTAGGAAAGAAAAAAAATACTCACAATGCGTCACAACTATTTTCAATGGATTTTTTCATACAATTTATGTGTTTGAAACTTGTACCTTTGGTATTTTGATACATACATAACATTTTGTACTTTTACTCCAGTACATTCTGGACTTCTACTAGTAACAGAGTATTTCTACATTGCAGTATTGATACTTTTACTCGAGTACAAAATGTGAGTACTTTCTACGCCGCCACTGCAGGCATGTGATCGCAATCACAATCAGGCTCATTTACCATTGTGTTCAACTGTGTGGGAGGGAACAGCAATAGCATGACCAGCTGTGCATTTAAATAGACGTTGTTTGTGAAATTACCATGACCTCGTAGCTTGTAGGAACAATGCCTATGTTCATACACAGAGGAACATGGAAATCACACACATGCATTGCAAACACACATGCTGCACACATACTGTATATCGTCATTGTCGGGCAGAAACCTTGTACAGTATCTCCAAGTTTCAAATGTGTTCGCTTTTTTGTAAATTAAAGCCCTTCTTCATCATAGAAAAGTGTCGCAAATAGTGAAAATAGCAGCCACAAGCTCTTGTTAATAGTTTTCATCGGTTCGATATTTATAAAACACACGCACGCACGCACACACACACACACACACACACACACACACACACACACACACTTTGACTTACATTTATTCTTCAAAAATAGCTAAACTAAAGATCTACAAGCTCACAACGTGTTATGATGCAACACTGTGTGAGCTTATAGATTTGCTAGTTTCGCTATTTTTGCGTGACACTACACACTAGTAATGAAGTAAACAAAATAAAGCATTCATTTCCCCAAAAAAGACACTATTTGAAATATGGAGATATGAGGTTTCTGCCTGACAGCAAGGACACATGCACGCACGGCACACACGCACGCAAGCGCGCACACGCACACACACCAGTCTAATGGAACAGCTTTTGTTGAACTGAACAAGGAGAGACACAATCACATCTTCATTAGTATGTGAAGGACGGACTCTTCCCTAGCTTTTTTATCATGGTCAAGTACATTTAGGGTCAAGCTGGCCTCTTTCCTGAACAACCTTTACTTTCCTTTGTACCCTGAATCCTTTTCTTTCCTCCCCTTTCTGCTCAGCGAAACATTGCTTTGGATGGATCACTCTCTCTCCCTCAGTCTTCATGATTGAACTGTCATTTGCGTTGTGTTGATCACTTTGTCTCGCCATCTAATGATTGAACTGCCACACAGGTTGAGGAATTGACCTACTAGTATGGATTTAATGGGTGAATACATGAATAAAGTAATGACATGATGACAAAATATAGTGTCTCAATTTAACTCCATGTGCGCGTGCACATTCTAGCCCTCTTAGCGGCGAGGCTCTGAGGATGGCTTTGTTGGTCTGTCTGCCCTTTGACCCGTCCATCCGACACTTTATTCCCAAACAAGACATGTATAAAACTACTCACTGGCAGTGGCGTCAGTTCAGAACAAGCTAAGGTATGGCAACATGACTGGTGTCTTGCACGTGCGAAGGCATGATACATTTATTTTAACTCATTTTGTGCCCCAGAAATTAACGGATTAAAATGTCCAGTGTGCCTCTCGCTGGCTCCATAAACGGCCAGTCTCTTATTTTGATCCATAGCTTAAACACTTCCGGTTTGACGTCATCGCGTCATTCACAGGAAGCGGTCATCGTCCACATGGTGTTGTGTAATGGCGGAACGGAGCTTTTCAACATGTGTTATATAAGCGAGCATCTTCTGCCATCCTCGCTTTGAAAGTGTTGTTTGGAGATAATGGACATTAAAGATGAGATTCCCCATCTGCCTCAATGTTATGGGATTACTATTTTGTGCTTGTGGATCCGTGATGATGATAAATCAGCGAGGGAGATCGTCTCGGGACCTTCCGCGCATGTACCCGGTAGGATAACCGCCGTTACAGTAATATATTACTTTTCGCGAGACATCTCGCGATCGGCACTGCGGACATCAAAGGGAATTTCGCGAGACATCTCGGGAAAGGCACTAAATGAGTTAAGAAGTACGTTTTATTTTTCCCCCCGTTTCTATGGTTTCTTGGGCTGGATATGGCAGCCTGGAATGGTTGTTCAAGTGCATTGCACCTGTGCAGCTGACCTGCGGAACCTGGGAATATACCATTTTGTCAAAAGTGTGGAGAATATAATTATAATACCTTGTTAAAGTGACCATTTTGTAACATTTTGCATTTGTAGTTATTTTACTGTAATTTAACAACATAATAATCAGAACAGATAGACAAAGAGACATTCATGGATTTATATTTAAAAGTAACTTTTATTTTCCCCCGTGGACCCAGGGTATGGCAGCTGCATACCCCTGCCATGCCCAATTGACGCCCCTGCTCGCTGGATCTTTGCTGACTGCTGAAAGGGATGGTTCACCCCCAAAATGACTTTTTTTCCACTATCGATTACTCACCCCATGGAGACTGGAATTCATGGATATTATTTCGTTTTTGTCTCATTCCTAAACCAATAATTTGAGGAGACTCTGTGTCTCCATAGGGAACCACTGCTGGTCATCAAATTATTGGCTTAGGAATGCAACAAAAACAAAATAATATCCATGAATTCAAGTCGCCGCCGGGTGAGTAATCGATTGGGTGAACTATCCCTTTATTAACTTTAGGCCAGTGTATTCCTTCTTACCTTATTTTTATTCTATATTTGAAATGTGTCGTACAAATGTCCTGGGGATTGAGGGTGGGCGGAGGGGGGATAAGGGAAGGAATTTCTATTGTATTTTTGTACAATTTTGAGAAATGTACACTCGCCCCTGAGCTTTATCACAAACTGTATAAAAGGATTTGAAAAGAAAAACTTTAGGCCGAATTGTCCAATTTCACACAAAATCAAATTGCACATGCTCTCCAAATCATGGGCTGACTGCCATGACACTTACTGAGTTCATTCATGTTTTGCGTGATCATCCCATGGCCTTTCCTCTTTAGTGCAACCATTAGGCTAACACTTACACTTGCACACAAGATATCTTCTACTAGTCTATGCATGGGTCTTCAAAGGGGGTTGGAGATCCCTAGGCAATCCTAATTAAAGGTCCAGTTCACTTAGTATTAAGGCTTTAATGTCTGAAACATATTCATAGAATATA
Organism: Nannobrachium achirus; assembly: GCF_963921795.1. Taxonomy (NCBI): domain Eukaryota; kingdom Metazoa; phylum Chordata; class Actinopteri; order Myctophiformes; family Myctophidae; genus Nannobrachium; species Nannobrachium achirus. The sequence continues at coordinate 15,702,860 of NC_137826.1, forward strand.
TGTATTTACACAACACTAATGATAGTGCTGTCTATGAAGTCTATCTATGAAATTAGGGGGGGGGGGGGGGGGGAGTTTAATCTGCAACACATTTTATACAATATGTCTGTGCTTAATATCTCTATGTCTCAGCTAAGGGGTCCTTGGCCTGAAAAACGTTTTAGACCCCTGGGCTAATGGGCAGATTAGCATGAAACATGATGTAGGTATGCTCTTTAGGTGAACTCAATCCATTTGATTGATCTCCTGGTTTTCCCTCTTAGACCACCCATAGGCCGAAATGGCTAGGCTACTTTGAACACAAGTCATTTCATAATCTACAAAGTCAGATTGCAGAATGAACCCTACTGATTTGGGCTACCTCTAGAGAAGATGCATATCAAGGTCTGAATCAGAATGCTCTGCTTAAAGTGATAGTTCACCTATTTTTGACATAAAGCTGTGTGAAATACTTGCCATTAAAATAGTGGTTACAAATGTATTAATTGATTACCAGAGTCCCGTGGTCAGAGTTCTGGTCAGTTTCTAATGAATATTAAGTAGTTCCAATGGAGTGGGGGCCATTGGCGTGGCCCAATCATTGAAAATAGATGAATCCACAAAACTAGCGTCATTTGTATTGTTGGCCTATTTCTACCATATAGAGCGAGGTTTCGTTCTGATCAGCTGACTGCAAAGCACCTTGTTTTGGGGAAATATGTTGCAGCGGCGTAGTGATACTGGACACAAAAAATAGTACCATGTGACAGAGGGGTCAAATTTGAACGAAGGTTGGTCTATTTGGTAGAAATAGGTCAACAATACAAATGACGCTAGTTTTGTGGATTCATCTATTTTTAATGATTGGGCCATGAGCCCCTGCCAAATCACCAGAACTACTTTATATTCATCTAAAACTGACCAGAACTCTGACCACAGGACTCTGGTAATCAATTAATACATTTGTAACCACTATTTTAATGGCAAGTATTTCACACAGCTTTATGTCAAAAATAGGTGAACTATCACTTTAACCTATTGTCAGTGAGTATTAGAGTCTTTTGCATACATATATTTATTTCATTGTGAATATCGACTTGTAAATATCAACAGGTCCCTTCGGTAAATTCAAGGTTTATCCCATTCAAGCACATGTTATTATGGTACAAAACATGATGAGACAATTTCAAGGTTAGAAATTCAAACTCAGGTTGACAGTGTTGTATATCGTCACTGTCGGGCAGAAACCTTGTATCTCAAAGTTTCAAATTTGTAAATTTCTTCGCAAAGCAAAGCTGCTTCATCACACAAGGCCATCGCACAAAAGTAGTGAAAACAGCTGATCTACAAGCACACAACACCTAGCACCGCGAGGCGCTGTTTCACTAGTTTAAATCATTTTTAAAATGATAAATACAAAACAAACGGTTTTGGACATACAAGGTTTCCACCCGACAACGACGATATGAAGAACTACTTGTAAGATGTACAATAAACAGTTAAGAGCTTCACTAAAGGAACATCTGCCTTTTTAAAACTATGTCTACTTTTGGCTACTGTGCAAGATTGATTTAATTATAACATAATAATCATTGTAGTTCGGCGGCTAAAAGAAAGAGACCTTATTTCCCTATGGCCTTGCCTCAGACACCTTACATTTCCTTTTTTGATGTCGACCGTTTTCCACCCTGAGGACCCTTGCTGTTAATGAGGTCAATGTCTGTCCCTCACCTTGAAATTGATTAAATTATGGTCATGTATTTTACACTTCTTGTCCATTACTTTCAATATTTGACCCAATATGACCCAGTGCTGCTCCCTAGTCAATTTCACTTAATGCACCTCAAGTATTATTATCCCTTGCTGTCATGAAGAGGCTAGCTCTCACGGTGGAGCTGAGAACACATCACCGGTGTTGATTAGATTGGGCGAGTTTGTTGATGCTGGTGTGGTGTTTTTTTAACCTTAGGCTTGACCTTGTACTCACTTTGGTTTACCTGTCTGATAGGACACACTCAAAATTCCACTATGATCCATTTCGAAAAGCCTTTGGTGTTACAAGGCGTGTAAAATATGCATCATAGATCTTTTTCCCCCTATCTTCTGGATAAGGCATGCCAAGAAGCAGTGGCGTAAAGCAACTGAGTACATTTACTTTGAGGTATTTTTACTAGAGTTGCCAATTTCCAATACTTACTTTTACTCCACTACATCTCGGATCCAAATATTGTACTTTTACTCCACTACATTTATTTGAAAACTTTGGTTACCAGTTACTTTGTAGATTGATTATTATTACAAAATATTCATCAAACAGTTCAACACTTTATCCATTTTGGCCATTTGAAAATAGCCGATCTACAAGCTCACAATGTATTGCGATGCGACCCAATGTGAGCTTGTAGATCTGCTATTTTCAAAAGATTTTTAAACATTTGAAAACCTTTAATGGGACATTCTGCATAATGAGCATTTTACTTTTGGTACTTTAAATACATTTTGAAGCAATACTTTTGTACATTTTGAATTCCTTTTACTTGTATTTCTACATTGCAGCATTGATACTTTTACTTAAGTAAAACCTTTGAGTACTTTTCCCACCACCACTGCCAAGAAGGCATAGATTTACAGACGAAAACATGCCGTGACACTCAAAGTTTTATTTACAGATTTACTACAAAGCGCTGGCAGTGGTAAGATTCAAGGCTACAGTATGTGGGTTCCAGCTGAAGAAACCCTCAGCGAATTCAGTGATATGATAGTCCGGTATGCAGTCAATGGCGCATGATTTTTCATACCTCGGGCAATGTGCTGCCACATTTATGGCTGTCAGACCAGTTTATAAATGGTAGAAAATACTATAATAGTATACTAGACAGAATGGGGAAACGGAGCAGCTTCTGTCTTCAGGGATTTAAATTCTGTCACTGTGATGGATTTCTGTCATATGGACTCCCTATCAAGAGGCCATTTTTTAGATCAATTGTGGATTCTCTGTAACAAATCTTCAGTTAAGTTGCATGGACAATATGATGGCATAGACATACAGAGGCAGTCCCATCTACTGTAAATCCATTTCCCATCAAAATTGTGACCCAGTGCAGGAAACAAGGGTTCGTCACAGGCCATGCATTTTACAGAAGACCTCAATTTTATGATTTATTATCATTATTATGATCATTATTTTCTTCAAAAATGCAGTTTTGCCTTTTTTTTATGCAATGTGAAACTGATATGAATCCATACACATACAGTATCAAGTAGCTTAATGTTCAGTCCAAGATTCAGAGAGAGAGAGAGAGAGAGAGAGAGAGAGAGAGAGTGAGGCTTACCACATTGTTGTCAACAGTACTGTATATATTTTGGCGTATTTTTTAACTCTTTCAAAGTGTATCTGTGCATATAAAACATATACCAGTGGGGTGAAAGTGATGGATATTTGGGGGAGTGACATTTGATGTGGTGTCTATGTGTGAGTTTGGTAAGCATGGTGAAAGAGGACCACTCATATATTTCCACTGACTACGAAGGACAGACAGTTCTCTCCAGTGTTGTAGCATATAGCTCAGGCAATCTACACAGCAACAACATATATCGTTGTTGTCGGGTGGAAACCTTGTATCTCCAAGTTTCAAATGTGTACGTTCTTTCGCAAAGTAAAGCCCTGCTTCATCATACAAGGCCGTCGCACAAAAGTAGTGAAAACAGCAGATCTACAAGCACACAACGCCTCACGGTGCGAGGCGTTGTGTGCTTGTAGATCGGCTGTTTTCACTAGTTTAAATCATTTTTAAAATGATAAATGCAAAACAAACGGTTTTGGACATACAAGGGTTTCACCCGACAACGACGATATACTACGACTCATCCTGCTTTGGATCGCTCTCTGCTCGCTTCCTTGAGAATCACTTGAACATTATCAACTTTAGGATTAAAAGAATAATATGTGTACAATGTATTGAAGATGATCGAAGAAGAAAAACAGCATTACAACATCATAGCCCTGGTCTCCTGCGTGGGCCCCAACAGAGCACCAATCTCAGATATTATTCGTGTCCACTCTAACACTGTCTTTGAATGGTCATATTCTATCTAGGCCTACAGCCATGTTACACTTATAACATCAATGGTATTGCTGAACCAGCTAGAAACAGAATAGTGGAGTGGAAATATACCATGGAACATAATGACAGCAACAGAGGCTTGTGACAAGAGTCCTTGCTGTGAAATTAACACTATGGTCCAAATACAATTAGATAGAACAGAAATGATTTTGAACAGATTCTAAGAATAGACAAATTAAATTGCCTATTTTGCAACCTGTTCTTTGAATAATGTGCCCTGAGCTGGCATTTGGTACGTGTTTTAGCTCATCTAAAGGGAAATTCTTTCAACGGCCAACAATTTGCCTGACCACACTTCATATTAACTCATACCTCGCGATCCCCGTAGAGCCCGTAGATTTCCCGCTGTACCGCGCTGCCATGCCCGTAGAGCCCGTAAAGTTTAATTAGCTTTAATCATTATGAAAGGATTAAAAGTATTAGCGCAGATTTTCGCTGATTCTGGCTCTTTAGGCCCGCCCCCCTAACTGTATCCGGTCATTTCCGGTCTGGACCGGATCCAGCTTTCCGTATCCAGTCTGAGCCTGGGCCATAGTCCCGCCTCCATTGGTTTACTGTGTAACAGAAGTGGAAGCTACTGGGCGATGGAACGTTCGTTTTTCAATCGGATTTTTGCGTTTGGAAACTTTGATCCAGTCTCTACACGCCTGGATTATGATCCCCGCACATATCGTGCGTTTTGTGCGCGAACGTGTCCACGTGTTACCATAGCGCACAGTTGGCTTTTTTCAATGCTTTTTCATGTAAACACTGGCTGATAAGCAGAGATACAGTGTGGCAACGGATATGTCTTTTTCAATGGGGTTTTTTGTATTCGAAAGCTTGTCACCGAGTCTACACGTCTACTAGATGAGTCGCGCACAGATTGTGCACGATGCGTGCGCGTGCCCACGCTAAAAGGTAAGGACAATTTGGCAGCTGCTTACTACAGCTATGTTTAAAATGGCAGAGAAAAAGTTAAGCCTCCCACAATTTTCAAATGCTTCCGTCATACACTTTGGAACACGGAAGCTCTGAAACAGGACAATATTGGGACAAATCTGTCCTAATATACATCAAAATAACCGAAGCCTACAGTATACTCTATACCAGTGTTTCTGAAATGGGGGTACGTGTAGGTGGAGGGGTTACTCAAGAAAATGCCCCCAAAAAATACATATTATTCATCGTTAAAGAATTAAAAACATTGAATTAGGAGGGGGAGAAAAAAAACATTTACTTGTATGTTTAATGATGACACATGGAGAATTTGGTGTGAGCCTTATACTACCCCAAATTACATAGTACCAGGCACCTGTGATGTGCTTGAAATTTTTATAGTTATTGACATGAAAACTGGACTGAACTGTTTTGGCCACGGTGCTGAAAATAAATCTGGTCAGTGCTCTGGTCAGCACCGTTTGAAACTCTTTCACGCAATTTCTTATTTGTGATGTTATATTCTTGAAATGGGGGGTTGTCATAGCAACATATAGGACTACCACTATTTATGTTTTTAAAGAGGGTACTTGGATTCAGAAATCAGGGAAAGGGGGTACTCAGGCCAAAAAAGATTGAGAAACACTGCTCTATACACTAGTTTGCTGCTGCTCGGAAATGGAAATTCAAAAATAAAATGTAAGGGTATTTTAAAATATATTTTCGGATGACAGCTTCTTTTTCTCGGCTTTCAGGAGTAGTTATTCTGAGTTTGTGTAAATAGTATTATTTTAAGACCAACATGGCCACTGATTTGCATAAGTGTGTGTTAACTTACTAGTACTTACAGTACAGGTGTGAAAATTACAACTACATCAGACTTGTTTTGCACTGGGTGTAAGATGCTGTATGGCACATAATCTGAGTTTGACAATGAATGTGTAGGCTATGAGAGCAGATGATGGTAGAAATGCAACTGCATGCATCTTATTATTATGGCATGCCTGCTGGTGATTTATAGTCAACATTATTCACAAGTTGGACATAGTCATAGACAACATTTTTTTTAAGCAGCACAATTAGCCAGTAGCGATGCCCCTCCCCTAAAAGCTTTTGTCCAATGCTAGCTTAGCAACCGGCAGCTTGCCAAGGCAAACCTTGGCAAGCAGGAAGTTATTCTAAGCTAGCATTGGACAATAGCTTTTTGGGAGGGGCATAGCTACTGGCTAAATTATGCAGTCTGCCTTTGAGACGATTTGGATTGTGCAAAAGCATTAAGCTTTACAATACAGTAAAATGTTTATTCTGTGTAATTTGGCAGCCTGTAGACCTTCAGTTGGCTGCCCAATAACAAGAGAAAAGTGTCACGTTCAATATGCAGTTTTTCATTCTTGAGAATGTTCCTCCCGAGTGACGACGGCTCTCTGTTGTGAATATTGTCATTGTCATTTTGCAACATACTGCACACTCCTCCACTCTCTTGATAACAGCAACAATAACCACTAATAAGCATACATGCATCCACTAAGGATTGTACAATAATAAAGTGCATAGTTGCACATTCATAGCTGAGCATGGTCAGTCATCTTCCATAGTCAAACTGATGTTTACTGTATCTATTGTTCAATATCCTCAAGCATTCTTACATCTATTACTTTTTTTTTACATCCAATGTTAATGGATACTGTGTTCTGTCTCCATCAGCTTTTAGAGAATCACAGTGTTCTGTTCCCAACAGCTGTTAAAAAAATCACACCCGTGTGAACTGAGCGGTGGTCCCCCCCCCCCCCGTGTGTGTGTGTGTGTGTGTGTGTGTGTGTGTGTGTGTGTGTGTGTGTGTGTGTGTGTGTGTGTGTGTGTGTGTGTGTGTGTGTGTGTGTGTGTGTGTGTGTGTGTGTGTGTGTGTGTGTGTGTGTGTGTGGGGCCTGGCCTGAACAACAGCGCCCCTCCCTTAACATGTGTGGTCAGAAAAGGTACTACACCACAGGCTTGAGGCTACATACAGACCCACATACAAACAAACAAACAAACATACCTACACACACGGCCACGCTATGGAGACGGTGTGACCACCGCTCAAAAATATAGAGTTCTGTTCCCAACAGCTGTTAAAAAATATAGAGTTCTGTTCCCAACAGCTCTTAAAAAATATAGTTCTGTTCCCAACAGCTCTTTAGAAATATAGAGTTCTGTTCCCAACAGCTCTTTAGAAATATAGAGTTCTGTTCCCAACAGCTGTTAACAGATGAACGAACAGCTGTTAACAGATGAACGTGTTCTGTTCTCACCAGCATCTCATTGAATAGTATTATAACAATGTATACACTCAGCTGATTTATGGCATATATTTTCTAGGTCCTGTTTACGTAGGCCTATATTTGTGTTTATTAGCCATTAGTGTTTTATTAGTGAATGAAAAGGATGGGGTCTAATAAAGGCCCTGGACTAGGAGCCACACCGTAAAAATAATCACATAATTTACATCTCTAACGTTCACAGATGAGATCTGATGACTCACTTGGTAGGTCCGGTCAAGTTTGTTTTGTTCACGCTCACAAGACAAGTCTGGGGAAATGATCATAGATTGATGCATTTTCTTTCTGCATTTTCTCATGCTTTAACCCCTATATCCTGGGAAACTTTTTATTTTTGCCTTTGAAGCTATCTTTCTCACGCGTGTCTCGTTCAGTATTCATATTGAGCAGGAGATGCTCATGGGAGCTCGCACAATACACAGCTGTCAGAGATTTCCATGATTAAATTACTTGAACCAGAGCGACCTCAAGTCTCACATGGGTCAGTGCTTGTGTTGAAAATTGGGCTTTCAGCACAGTTTCATAAACCTTCAGTTTTTCCTTTTTTTGTTAGGTTTGTTTGTACCCGGACGTGCTATCCCCTAATGCTACAATGACCTACTGTATGTATGGAGTGGGGTGGGTAACTACATAGATGAACAGACTTGTGAAAAGAAAAAGAATTCAAGGCTGAAAATCCTTCTGAATCTGGTGGGCTTTTCCGTCCACTTTTTCAGTCAATCCACCATAAGTATTGAGCTGGATGAAAGCATTTAGACTCAATGTGCAGTTCAAGTGCGATACCATATGGCTTCCATTTTGCTGGCAGTAATAAAAAATACATTGCCTAGTTTTGTTTCCCCTCAGCAAAATACTATAATATTGATTTACCTACCATTCTTTTTTTTACTCCATTAGCACCAGTCATGAAGGTACTTATGTCTCCCCTTGCTTTCCTATACTTCTCCTCCATAAACTATGGACTATAGGCATATTTAAAGACATACTGTAACTGTATTCCCTGTCCTTTCAGAAATTGTTACACTGGCGAAGGAAGACTTCAGTTTCAGTAACAGTCTTTCCACAGATGCAAATAGACAGTTAGATATTTAGTGTAACCATAGGAGCATACACATGAATACAGTATTTTCAGCCTATTCTTAAAACAGATTTATACTTTGTTTTGTGCCGGTGTCGCACACCAAAAAAGCAGATATCTTTGCTTCATGTTGTTGTATACGACACCCAGGGACGTGCTGGCCATTGGGAAAAGCGGGACAATTCCCGAACGTCCGGTTCATTCCCGGCCAGTCCAGGCCGGCCATTAGAAAAAAAAATGTCGGCCTTCGTTCCATTTTGGGGGCTGTGCGGCCAACAAAGTAAATCGTCACTGTTGGGCAGAAACCTTGTATCTCCAAGTTTCAAATTTGTAGATTTTTTCGCAAAGCAAAGCCCTGCTTCATCATACAAGGCTGTTGCACAAAAGTAGTGAAAACAGCAGATCTACAGTTGTGTGCTTGTAGATCGTCTGTTTTCACTAGTTTAAATCATTTTTAAAATGATAAATACAAAACAAACGGTTTTGGACATACAAGGTTTCCACCCGACAACGACGAAATATAACTAGAAAAAAAATAAATGAGGGCCTCTCCAACTCTTTTTCCTGGGCTGAATCAGGGGCCCAGCACGTCCCTGACGACACCGCAGCATAGATTCGAATATCAAGCCCTTGAGTGCTCCGAGTCTAACCCGGTCTCTTGGTCTCTCTTACAACATTTTGTTTTCTCAGACATCAAGCTGAAAGCCTTCTGCCAATTCTATTCTCACACATCTAGCTCCACATTTATTCAAGGCTATTTCTCCAAGTATAACCCCTGACCCTGACCTCATGAACCATTTTTAAAAATGTATTTCTCTGTTTATTTCAATGATTAATACACAGTATACTTGATTTACTTCAAAAAAGGTCACAACATATTTGTTTTGGAAATGAAGAAACTGATGCGTAATCTGCTGTAATCTGAAGACTCACCTCTTCAGACTCCATACCTTAGCCCATAGCACTTGCCCTGTGCCCAAGCCTATTTAGATAGCATGTTATGTAGACAGATGCCAGGTTCTTTTGAAGAGCATCCTATTGGCTAGTGTGTGTATAGTTTCAATGTACAGATTATTGCGACTGTCAGGGAGCAATTTACTATAGAAACGTACAGCATTTGTCCGTCACACTTCTTCGTTACACTGATCCGTCACACTAGTCCGTCACACTTGTCTGTCACAATAGTTTTCTGTCAAGCTAACAGCACCCTCTAGTGCCCAACAGTGTAATAGGTCAATAAGTGTAATAGTTTAATAGTGTAATAGGGCAATAACTAGTGTAATAGTGTAATTGTGTAATAAGTGTAATAGTGTCATAGTGTATAGGGCAATACGTGTAATAGTGTAATAGGGTAATAAGTGTAATAGTGTAATAGGGCACTAAGTGTAATATTGTAATAAGTGTAATCGTGTAATAGGGCAATAAGTGTAATAGGGCACTAAATGTAATAGTGTAATAAGTGTAATAGTGTAATAGGGCACTAAATGTAATAGTGTAATAAGTGTAATAGTGTAATAAGTCTAATTGTGTAATAGGTGTAATAGTGTATTAAGTGTAATAGGGAAATAACGCACACCCTGATGGACACTTCTCGCCCTTAGGGCATCTTACTGGTAGATTTTTTTGATATTATACTGTTGAGACTGATGATAGTTTACCTATGATCCTAGAATACTAGATTACTCTTGCTGTGCATTTGAAGTATTACCTCCTGTTTTCATTGCCTTCTGTAAATCGCTCTGGATTAAGAGCGTCTGCTAAATGCCTACATTGTAAATTGTAGTGGGATGCCTGTTCAGAATGCATTTGGGCACTGACAGACAGACAGACAGACACCTCAACGATGCCAACATCGACTAAAACATTGCCGCAAGTCGGTTCTGGACGACAGCTGATCCGACAGACTTCACATCACACGGGGCACTGTACCCATTTGGTCCCCAGCAATTCACAATTGGCCACGCACGCACGCACGCACGCATGCACGCACGCACGCACGCACGCACGCACGCACACTTTCCATAAATGTACTGTATACACAGATGAACGACAGACGGATTCGCAAAGTTTCCATAACATTTATAGAGAGATATTCACTGGCTGTCCTCACTGTTGGTTTTTGATTTATTTTCTGCTATAAGCACATCAAACTTCACTTCAAAGGACATTATGGTCAGAGAGGAATAGTTATTGACCCTGTGAAGGAGCTTGAAGCTTATTATGGTCTTCTCTATGTAAATGACAATCAAATAAATGGCAGCTGATTGTTGTTATTGTAATAGCCTACAGGCTGCATACATTAAATACTCCAGTATTTGTCAAGAGTTTCTTCCACCTTGACATTTATTTATTATTTTATTTCAATATTAATTAGAGCATAAACCCATTGAGATGCACCATCTCTCTCATATTCAATATGGTCCTCAGGCGCAGCACTTAAATAATGATGAAATAAACCCAACAACACAAAACAGTCAACATACATCAACATCAATAAAGACATCGCTCACCTACATCTGTCATTAGAAGAAAAGAGAGGAAATCAACACCAAATAACATGTCAAAATATAGATTCTAATTATCAACAAAGACTAATTATGCTAGGGATAGGACGATATGAACATTTCATATTACGATTATTTTGACCTATCCTGGAGCGGAACATTTGCCAAAAAATAGCAGATCTACAAGCTCACAATGCGCCGCGTTGCGCAAAGAGAATTGGTAGAGAGTGAAAAAAAGACTGTATCAAGTACGTATATTATAAGTACGTTTTACCAATAGAGGGCTTAAATGGTACAATTCTGCAGCTCGGCAAATAAAAGGCGAATTGATCCCAGTGCATGACGGAGGACGATATCACGATAAATTAAATCTCCACGATACGATTATCGTGAGTGTTTTTTATCACTATAAACGATAATATCGCGTATCGTCCCATCCCTAAATTATGCTCTAATTCGTACGTTTTATGTCCCATTCCAATGGAGAGGTAATTGCAACTGCAAGAAATAGGAGTAAAATCTGGGTCTCCCATGTGGGATACGAAACTTCTACCGCTTGTTGAAAGGGAGGCCTACTTGTCAGGGCAGGGCGGGGCAGGGCAGGGCTACTTGTCCTACAGTACCTGACACCAGGCTCTATTGTACATTCCACAATGGAAGAGTAGGGAGACCACCTCCAGCCACTGCCGGTGTGCTGTCTACACTGTATATTGTATTAACATACTCTACCGTAAAGATTGGTTTGATTGATTGATGAATAGTATGGTGTAGTTCAGTACAAGTACAGTTAAACACCCTGCCTAAAAGGAACATCCCAAATAAGACCTTTTACAGTCTTTTTTTTTTTTTTTACATTGGAAGCCCTCGGTTAACATAATGTTTTATTCATTGAAATATTTTGAGGATTTCTGGTATTTACAACTAAACAACTAGACTAAGGGTAAACAAGTATTCATTACATGAAAAGAAGTCATCGATCTGAATGAGTTAGACCAAAAGATTCCAGTCTAATAGTGCTGTAAACTTAAAAACACATCTCCAAATTTCTTTATAGATTCAAGGCACAATAAAAAATGAGAAGACATGGGAAGAAAGTGAAAAAGTTCACAAACAGGGCAGTATATATATATATATATATATATATATATATATATATATATATATATATATATATATATATATATATATATATATATAGCCTGTGTGTGTGTGTGTGTGTGTGTGTGTGTGTGTGTGTGTGTGTGTGTGTGTGTGTGTGTGTGTGTATATATATATTTATATATATATATATATATATATATATATATATATACAAATATGGTTAGGATATGCTCTAAACGAGTACAAAACTATGCTTTTCATTTCAGCTTGTCTTTAAAGTTGTGATTATTGTAGGTTCAAGGCTTTCAAAGTCATCGTCTATTACTGTACCATATATTGCAACAAGACCCCGGCTACTCTGTGCTTATTCATCCTTTCTCTCTTCAAAGAAGCTATTGCAAAGACACAGATTTTTTTTTCTTAATAGTTAAGGGTCTGTTTCGGAAATGCGCACCAAGTGTGTGCTCAGTTTAGTGAGTGCAGTGGGCGGTGACTTTGTTTGTAGAGTGCATTCAGTGTGGCTTTTATTTACGAACAACCAGTTGAGGGGCAGCTGTGTGCTTTTTCAGTCTGAACCCTGAACAAAAAGTTCTGAAAAGCAACATTTGCTAACGTAACGTTGCTATTGAAAGGTAATTTAATTCATAACATTGGCCTACCTGCTGTTAGTTTACATGTTGATGCGTGTGTGTAACAATAAAGCCAAAAGGACCAAATGAGCCGCAAATATTGCATTTTGTTATCATTCCTACGCTATTGTTCACAGCCAGTAGGGGCGAGATCATTTAGCGACCTACAACTGGGTTGCAACCTGGTCGGTAGTTTTCACCGACTGGGTCGCTAAATCTACCGACTGGGTTGCTAAATCTACCGACTGGGTCGCTAAATCTACCGACTGGGTCGCTAAATCTACCGACTGGGTCGCTAATCTACCGACTGGGTCGCTAAATCTACCGACTGGGTCGCTAAATCTACCGACTGGGTCGCTAAATCTACCGACTGGGTCGCTAAATCTACCGACTGGGTCGCTAAATCTACCGACTGGGTCGCTAATCTACCGACTGGGTCGCTAAATCTACCGACTGGGTCGCTAATCTACCGACTGGGAAATTCCCTAAATGTTTATTGACCAAACCATAATCTTAAAAACGTGTAACTATAATAAAATAAATCCCATTAGTAATCAGAACAAGAAATAGAAGGCCAATCGTGTGATTTATTTCAAGGCCTTTTTTTTTTTTTTTTGCTTTGCCCAGCTCTTCAAGGTGACCACAGGGTGTCCTTGGGTGCTATTGGTTGGCTAGAACATTTGTAAACCATTTGACAAATGAGGTAAAGCTAAACTATGCAGTTAATAATGGGAAATAAAATGTCAGTGTTGCAAATAGTGATGGATTATGAATCTCAAGGATTGAGAAGGAAACACTGAAACACTGTAAATCCACTGATTATCTTGTTTTGTCTGATAGTTTACTTCCACAGTAATTGTGATTTGCATATAAGCAACTCAAAGTCAAAAATAAATAAACATGATTCGGATGTGTACCGACAAGTCAATAAAGATATATTGACACAGAGTTGACACATTATTCTTGATTCAGCGTGAATGCCCCCCAAAATAAATGAGAATACATTTAATTCAGATAAATTCAAATTGTAGATTGATAGAAAAAAACTATAGTGGTAAAATAACTAGTAAGAATCGATCCAGTTACCCATATATGGAGACCCCTTGTACCCATATATGTGGAGATCCATGTACTGTATATGGAGATATGCTGTGAGAGCCCAAACATGTTTACTCAGTTATTCGTTATGTGAAAGTCCTATGATGTCTATGACATCTGACATCATACATACAATACCTTTTATGCCCATACATGGAGATCCCTGTCTGTAGAACCAGCAACATAGATATGGGCTGTCTTGGCCATATATGGATTCTGTTAGTGTGGTATGAGGCCGATGTGGCCTCCATATATGGGCATTCCCATATGAAGTCCTCTTAGATATGGGCTTAATATTGATGACATCAGAGATCTCCATGTATGGGCATACAAGGGATTATGTTAGTGTGGTTCCCCTGACATCACAGTGAAGTCAGAGTATGATGTCAGAGCAGCAAACCCATTCTGTTAGAGTGGTTCCCCTGACATCACAGTGACGTCAGAGCATGATGTCAGAGCGGCTAACCCATAGACCGTATCCCTGCTCTGAGGATCTGACATCACTGTGACATCACATGCCACAGTGTCAGGCGTTAGAGACAGACAGACAAACAGACAGAGATACGGTAAAGCTGTGACCGTTCACATACTAAGCTGCAACCTACAGTCGCAATAACAACAACAAAATATTCAAAACAAATTTCTCAGGAACCAGGTCAAGTATCTTGTCAACTTATTTTACGTTTCTGTCAGTGGAAAAACTGCAAAGGTAGACACCTGAAAATCCTCTAGTGTAGCTGCCTTTTGAAAATGTGCAGTTCTGTGCATGAATGGTCTGTTGGTAATTGGCGAGGGATATTAGTTTGCTGGTGGCAAATTGAATAATCCAGTGCATTGCATCCGTGTCTGATCTCACAAAACACCTTTTGACATACTGTATCAACTTCTACATGGCAGCTGTCTTAGTAAGTCTGAGCTTCGGTGTTTAGTGTGTAACCTGAAGTGGTGGATGCTGTTTTTTACCCTTTTTCTCAAGCATGAATACAATAATCTGCAGTAAATTTCACCTATTTCTGCATTCCCAGATCAGAATATACCACTTTTAACCACTAATTTTCCTACAAAGACAAGTTCAAATCTCTCCAATTTGTGAACTAAAATCTTTTATCAGCTTTTCTGTAAGATTGAGAGGGAGAAAAAAACATACAGCTCTGCTGCCGTCATACACCTGTTTAACCATTTTAAACCCTATAAACTTATAGTTACCTGTTGCAATGTGTTGAGCATGTAGATCTGCTATTCAGGGAATGTTCACATATTCTTTTGCAGAATGTTTGCCTATTATGACATGCCTAGATAATAACGATGCTAGGGTTCCTGTGGTTAAAACGGAATTGTTTTATTTCCCCGATTTCACAGATCTGCCCATTCAACCATGGTAAATATGCCATATCAGCTCAATGTAACCATACTCCATGTCCAAGATCCAAATGCATGAAGTAACTATTAACGGAGAAAAACGTGGATTTGCTTTTAAAACAACCATCAGTTGATGTTTGTCTGTTACATACATAGCAGCTGAGCAAGTAAGAACTGAACTTGTGGTGGGACCATGGTCAAGTGAAATGAATACCAATCCCTTCGCTGGTTTGCAGTCTGGCCAGGGCTTAGCGGGCCCTGCCAAGAGGCATCACTGTCTAAATCCCCACTGAAAAATGGTTTTAAGTGATGAGCAAGAGGCAGGAGGCGCTCTCACAGAAAAATCTGAAAAGCTGCATTAAAATGCTCCACAGCTCTACAGGAGATTGGTTCCTCCTACGTTCTCCACCCATCAATCCATCCATCCATCCACTCTCTCTCTCTCTCTCTCTGACTCTTTCTCCGTCTCTCTCTGTCTCTGTGTGTGTGTTTGTAGCTCTCTCTCTCTCTCTCTCTCTCTCTCTCTCTCTCTCTCTCTCTCTCTCAAACCCCTGACACTCACTTAAAGCTTTTCAGTTCCCTGGATTTATATTTTCTCCCGTCAGAGAACTGCTTTGCATACAAATTCTTGTCAGTGCTTTGCCAGTTATTGTTGATGCGTCTCTCCGAGTGCAGACAGAAATGTCGAGGACCTCCATTTTTTTTTGTTTCAGTCTGTCTCTTCCCAAGGTTGCCAACAAAGAATTGCAGTCAGAGTAGTTTGGCAAGGCCAAGTGTTTAGCAAGCAAGTCCTTCCAACAAGCTCCAGTGGCAGCCAATGACAATTGCATTTTTATTTTGGCTATGCTCCAGTAGCCTAACGTTACGGTACTATAGGCTGTATTTGAACAATATGAGAATGAATCGTTGTGCTGTATTGGTCAGCATACAAGCCCCTGCATAAAAATAAACACATCATTTTGTCATATTTATTAAATGCAACCTTTATTGGTGGATATTGCTTTTGCAATGTCTTCTATTTTCTGACAAGCCTTCAATGCAATCTTTATTTCCATATAAAGTGACAACAGGTTATTCATTCATAATTCAAACGTTATTCCTTACATTAGTCTTTTTAGATTTATAACGCCTCAAAAGTTATTTTGAGTTTTATATCCTTCAGACTCTTGTTTGTTTATTCTTGGCTACTGTGCTGTATACACATTGTAATACTTCTGAGGCAAGGAATATTTGCATTCTATGAAGAAACAATGAAAATGCAAATAATCTGGAGAGAGAACCTGGTCTATGAAAAGTTTGTGTTGGTGATGTTTTTTGCATTGCTGCAAAACAGTTGTTTGTGAAAATAAGCATTTTATTGAATGCATTGACCTGTAAATTGACAATTACTTTGGGGCACCCTGAAATGAGCAGCCATTATAGAATAGGAGATTGTCAGATGGAAATGCAAAAACTTGCAGTCTGCACTAATCTAATTGTAATTGTCTCAATTCGGCTAAAATGCTTTTTGAGCTCAATTCAAAGAGTTCCAAATATTGTCTCGCCTCATTTCAATTTGCATCTCTATTGCACATTAAGAAACAAATTAGACACAGACTGAGTAAAACACAAAACAACGAAAACAATGAAAAAATGCTTTCTATGGTCATTGGCTATAGACAAAAACTTAAATAAAACACATTTGCACCACTCATAGAGCTTCCTTCAGCTTGTTTTTTTTGTTTTTTTGCAAGTTAAATGTTTTATGACATGTAATGATGTAGTGAGTAAACTGCTACACTGCAAATGCACGTCTCTACTTCCTCTCTGCTTTGGTTCAGCAATCCTGGAGGCACTAAATACAAATTAACTGTAATAATAACTTGCCTCAATTAACTTCCCTTCGCTTCTAAGTACTTAGAAGTACAGAGCCACTCCGTAAAACATTATGGAAGGGAATCGACAGGGACCTATATATTGTGTTCTGAACAGTCTTAGGCAGTGATTCGATATGTTTTGTGAAGCTTTAATGTGTTTTTCATTTAATGGGTTCCATTCCCAACCTGTAGTACCACAGTAGATTATACATTGATTCCAGAGTCCATTTTGAGTCAGAAGTTCAACATTTTAAGCTCCCTTTGAAATGATGTGTGGCTTATGATGATCCTGATCCCATCCAGAGGGACGATTGTGCTGTGAGTGGGTAGTTACTTGTCAAATATAGGCTATGTTCTGGATTTATTTTATAGGTGGAGGTGGAGGAGAGTAATCTTCCTCAAAACCGTCTCTGAGACATTGCTGTGCTTGCATTCACTTTCTCTTTACTTTGCCTGAAATGTCCATCACAAGGGAATAAATGTAGTGCTTCTTTTTTTACCTTTTTAACAAAGTCAGCACCCAATCAATATGTTAAATAATTTAGTTGAGTTGAACCATTTTTTCACTTATTGATACAGTATCAACAAATCCTGAATGTTATCGCTATGAATTTCATCTGTAAACTTCATCAATCCACACCAGCTTGATAAAGGCAAAGGCTGAAATGTCAGATCTGGTGGTAATATCCATAACCTGAACTAAAGACAAAACCCATTTCTGCCTGTGGGTCAGATTTTACTGTCCAATGAGAGACTAGAACAAAATGATATTCATACTGCAACAAAATCTAAATGTTATTCATACTGTAACAAAATCATACTGTAACTCAATAGACTTTTACCCAATCCCTATAAATCATACTGCTGTACAGTTTCGTATGAATCTTTAGACTCTTTTTCTTTCTGTCTTGACTTTATTTAGATGGGACAGTGTAGAGAAACAGGAAACCAGAGGGCAGAGAGGGGGGAAATGCATGCTTGAATTAGAATGGAAAACATTATAATTATGGTAGCTACACTGCCTGATCAGTTATGCACCCCTATGCATAAGACTGTTATTCAGACAAATTGTGCTACTGTACCAGTCCCAAGATGCTCAAGATTCAGTGAGTTGTTTTCAACCACCTCTTCGTGGGTTTTCTACTTTCTGATTAGTTTTAGACTTTGCACTCTTTCTAGTATGGTCTTAAAGCCTTTGCCTCTATGTGCCATTTTCATCAGTTTGACAGTAAAAATACCCTAAGCATTCACAGTTTTAACTAACCACGCCATAAAGCATATCGTCGTTGTCGGGTGGAAACCTCGTATCTCCAAGTTTCAAATGTGTATGTTTTTTCGCAAAGTAAAGCCCTGCTTCATCATACAAGGCCGTCGCACAAAAGTAGTGAAAACAGCAGATCTACAAGCACACAACGCCTCGCAGTGCGAGGCGTTGTGTGCTTGTAGATCGTCTGTTTTCACTAGTTTAAATCATTTTTAAAATGAAAAATGCGAAATGAACGGTTTTGGACATACAAGGTTTTCACCCGACAACAGCGATATAAATTCAATGCAATGCGTGTTCTGGACAGTGGCCAAAGTCAGAGTGTGCCATGGAGCCTGCCTGGGCAAAGTGTTTGTGTCTATCCTGGTCTGACACATGATGAGGAATTGGCAGCCCATTCAACGGCATTCAGTGATGCACAATGCATCTGTCTCATCCATTTCCTCTAGGGAACATGAGACTCGCTTCTGTTGCTTTTGAGCCTTGAGCAGTTATTTAAGGGATCTCTGTCAAAAGTGTTTAATGGCTACAGGCACGTTTTCAGATGTAACCAACCATGCCATCTTGAGTCTATATGGTAGAGATTGCATTTTGTGGAAAAATCCACGGGACACAGAAAGTCTCATAAAGCTCACGCTGTGAATCCTTCATTGGAGACTGTCAGGAAACTAGGTCAGAGGGAACATACAATTGCAACTGCTTCTCTTAAGGCCAAAATGATTATGTCATACCGCATTGGAATGGAATAGAACAGGAAAAGTAATTAAATGAGTGAATTAAATGATCTACTGTATAAGGAAAGTCAGGAAACTGTACTGCTTTTTGAAATGTTTCATTAGCCTATATATAGCGTCTTTCCTCCTGAGACAGGAGTTCATAAGAACTATGAACTTCTGGCCTCTCATATATTGATTATTATGCTCAAAACACAACCAAGGTGACGCACAGCTTACAGATGTTCAAAGAGATGCAACACATATCCATGGAGAATGAAAATTACCCCTCTGTTTAAGTACTGTACCTGTAAAACATCCGATCAGAGTGCTCTTTACCCATGGCAATGGCGCGTTCACACCGAGTGACACATAAATATTTAAATGCATGTACAAAGAGAAGCAAGTTTATGTACTGCACTCTAATGTTCAAAACACTGGGGAATTTAGCCTCTCTTCGTTTGTGTTCTTTTCCTTTGTGAACCTTTGGCTTCAAGGCCAGCTTGGCCTCCCAAGTAACGGCGCGTACCCCAGCTGAATAAAGGAAACTCACTAGTCTCTGTCATCTAGATTCACCTCGCGGCTTAGCAGCAGATGAGGAGACACACAGGGACCCACGGCACTGCACTTTGCTGCGTGTGCTCACTTCCCACAGTGACAACACACCCAGGGGCGTCACAAGGGGTAGGAAAGTGGGACTGAGTTACTGTGGCCCAAGGTGGAGGGGCCCTAATAACTTTATCTATTGAAAAATAGCAGATATACAAGCTCACAGCGCGGCACCGAGTGCCGCGCTGCGAGCTTGTAGATCTGCTATTTTTGAAAAGTTGTGAAAATGTGTGAAAATCTTTGAATATATGTATTTTTTAAGCAAACATTTCTAACTCAAATTTTGCTTCTGGGGGTCCCCGGAACTAAATATTTTGAGATCGGGGTCCGTGGCCAAATACATATCATCTTGGGGGTCCTTGACATAGGTTTCTTGCACACATTTTCAAGATTTTTCAAAAATAGCAGATATACAAGCTTGCAGCGTGGCACTCGGTGCCGCGCTGTGAGCTTGTATATCTGCTATTTTTCAATAGTTAACATTCATGGGGGGCCCGCAGTGAATCCTTGTACCCAGGGCCCAGAATTTGGTGTGACGCCCCTGAACACACCCCACAGAGGTTCCAGTCACTTGAGTTCCTCCCCCAACACGTGATCTGGCTGAAGATGAATGATTCTCATCGGGCCACGGCTATAGTTTTTGCGGTTGCTATTCCGCCTTTCAAGTTGTCTGCAGAGAGTTCTCATCCTCGTAACGTTCCAGGAGGAAACCGAGTGGCAGTGCTCTCCAAAACCCCAGATGAATAGTCCTTGAAGGCTGTCTTGACAGAAGAATGGGACGTGCATTGCTGACATTGAGGCAATATGCTTGAGGTGCCTCTTCCTTCACCCATTATGATAATGTCAGTGAATACTATTAACCCATTAACCCTGAAGATGGTGGCCTGCCTGACGAAATGTCAAGAATAATAAAGGTTTATTCTGCCATTCTGCCGTGGCTACATTTTCAAGTCGCATAATCACAGTCAAAGTTTAGACTTCCTCTGGAAAAAGTATTGGCTGACCTGAGTTACTTGGCAGTGTATTTCAGACCTATTCATTTTTTTTTTTTTTTGTAATGGTCAGAACACGTGATCACGGCATTAAGTTCCCTAATTAGGCTCATGGGGAGAAATTAGTCTTGCCTCTCCCAAAGCTCAAGGTGATGCACACTTTGCTCTGTAAAGCTCAATTTAGACTTAATAGGAGGACTGTGTCTGGCATCGAACATAGCCGATCTGCAAGCTCACAACCTGAGCTTGTAGATTGGTTATGTTTGATGCGCGACAGGGAGAGAAAACAACACCCCAGACCGTACAGTGTGCTTAGCAAACAGAATTCCAATTCATAATTGTACAAATGTCCCACTGAATAATGTAAGACTGTTGAAATATACTGTAGAGGGGCAAGAGGAGGCTCAGTTGTATTTTCTGCCCCCTCCCCTGCAGTTTAAGTTGTATGTACCCTAAAGAAAAATATTGGCTGAGGTAGTGTCATGGGGATGACAAACAAGGGAGCTGCAACTCTAGTGAGGAAAGGTAGAATTTGGCTGCTTTATTTGTTCTGCTGCTTTGGCATGTCAGAGACAGATATGTTTTAGGCTATTCACAGAGAGCCACGTGCCTATGTCCTCGGAAACTGAATGGAGCAGAGGAGCGACCATGACTTCGGTTCAGCCTTGCTTATTTTCCAGGGTTGTAAATAAAACTGTGGGCTTAATTATTAAAACAATCTTTTCCTCCATTGTGGCAATCCACAGAATGGAAACGTCAGGAAAGTGACATTTATGTGTGTGTGTGTGTGCGTGTGTGCGTGTGTGCGTGTGTGCGTGCGTGCGTGCGTGCGTGCGTGCGTGCGTGCGTGTGTGTGTGCGTGCGTGCGTGCGTTCGCTCAGAGCCTCTGAAATTCCCCTTTAGGCTAGTGGTTAAGATGTTGACTATCCATGAGAGAGACCCGGATTTGAAATAAGTGTAGATGTAGAAGGATGATAACCTATTGTTTATAACGATATACAATTATTTGCCCCCTCACTGTTTTTAACTGCCTCCTCAGTCACTTCATCTTGGCACCAGGCCCAACTCCATGAAGAGAGAACTGAGTTTCTTTGTCTGTCATATGGCCTAATGCCCATTTATTCTCTTGGCTCAAGGTTGCAGAACTACAGTACAGTATGTACAGTATTGCAAGAATTTAGAGTGAGTTTGAATGGTAAATTATGAACAATATCTCGTGGTTAGTGCTCCGCAAACCTTGACATGTATACACTGAAATTATCTACTGTACCAACCAACGTACTGCACTTTTCTCTGAGGAGAAATGAATGAATAATAATGAATGTGTATCTAAAACACGAGTAGCTATTCCTTGTGTATGGATGCTGCATGCACGTATTAACATATGGTACAGTACAGTATTGTGCCAATTCTTTCCCAAAATCTTTGTCATATCCTCCCCACACATTTATGTGTTGCCACTGGTATTGCAACCTCTGGCTCACCTGCCAGTAAGGAGCCCCCACCTGGCAGATGTACGGGTAGCACACTAACAATGTAAATGTCTCACCTAGCAATGTGCTTCCATTAATATGTACTGTGGGGTTTGTGTACTGTGTGTGTGTGTATTTATGCCCATGATATGTATGCAACTGTAATGTGTTGAGATATCTATCTTTATACATACTGTATCAAGAAAGACGTACAGAATAAAAGGGCACATACACTACAATCACACTTTTAACTTAATTTTGACTAACACTGTTCTCTCACAGTTCGCGCAAACGTTTGCCAAAAGCAAAGCGGCACATGATCACTTGAACTTTCCTATAAATAAATCAAGATTCCAAAATGTAACGAGTTCATGTCAGATTATCCAAAAAGACAAGAAATGCCACTGAGAACCTCTCCCATTACATTTATTTGTGAAGCTCTCCTCACTTTCCAAAGGTCGCACACATCTCTCCATGTGTCGATAACATCGGCAGTGCACTCCCACTCTCTTAAATACATTAAAGTTGTACTATGTAACTTTTTTTATAAAACAAATCTTAAAATTCTCCTAACTATTAAATCACAAAAGTTTTAGAAGATCCGCGCCGTGAATTTCAGCCTGTAAAGCCTTCTCTGTATGTAAACTGAGATCCTTGCCGTGGACCGGATCTCGCGCCAAAATTGCGTCATCACACTACCGGCCAATCACAGCGAGGGTTATACAACTGCCGGCCAATCACAGCGCATCTTGAAGTGGGGTCGCTATGGCAGCCATATTTGTTGTCGCCCGTTTGTACCATCCCTTCTCTAGGTAATTTCGCCTACCAGGCAGGGTGAAGGAGTCCGTATCTCTGGAATTACTGAACGCACAGGAACAAGGGACCCCTTAAAAGATAGATCTCAGCGAGGTGGAGGCAGACGCGGGGGTCTGAAGGTACGAAAAACGTCCGAAAGACGCGGACGCGACCGCGGTTTGCTATAGGGCTAATGACCACTAGTTGGGCATCTTACACAGTATGGCTTTAACTTATTTTCAAATGCTGTTGGTTGACTCCTCAGTTCTTAATGAAGCCATTCCATCCATGGCTTGCCAGCCATAGCATGGGTATCGTTATTTCAGCAGTTTCCCCAAGCAATATGCTCATTTAAAGTACTGTCACAGTTGAATTGTTGTTTGCTGAAGTAGATAAATCAGAAAGACACAGGCTATGTAATTCATCCAGTGAAAACACTAACACACCCAGGGCAAGTTGTTTGTACACAATGACAAATTGCCAGTTTTAATTTCTAAATGATTAACACTGCAGCTTGGTCCTCATGTCCTCCCTAATTCAGATTCAGATTTTCTTTTTAACCTTTATTTACCCAGGGTAGGTGCTGAGCACGAGTACTTTTTTTTCAGCAACGCCCTGCAAAACACACACGCACGCACGCACACGCACACCTGATCACAAAACAAAATACCCTTTCCACCTAAGGAATATTGCTGTCCTCTGGCCCTCTCTGTCTTTCGCTTCTGCTGATTCACTGATTCAGCATTGCTGATTCACGCATTGATTACAGCCCGACTCCGCTACTGCAGCAGCATCCTTCATGGCATCACCTCTACAGCCCTCAATAAACTCCCAATACTGTACGTTAAAAACTCAGCTGCTCGCTTGCTCACTCCAGCACCCACTCCAGAGACCACATCACACCAGCCCTCCAAAGACCTTTACTTGCTCCCAGTCAAACAAAGAATAAAATTTAAAAATATTCCTCACCACCCGCAAGGCCCTCAACGACCTCGCTCCACCCTATATACTGTGCTGTACCTCTCCGACCTCCTACACCCCTTCCACTCCCTCAGGTGTGGTGATGCCAACCTCCTGGAAATCCCCAGGACAAAGCATTAGGATTTTCCCCTGCCCATGTGGAACACACTCCCTGACCTTCAAAGAGGCCCCGAGTGCTCCCATCCTTCAAAACTGCCCTCAAAACCCACCTTTACCATCAAGACACAATTTATTTAATTTTAAATGTATTAGGGAATAAAGTGTATTCCTCTTTTTTACCCCATGTAATGTGAGCAGCCTAAAAATGCTATATAATTCATTAAAGGCATTATTGTTACATTATTATTATTATTATTAGTAGTTGTAGTAGTAGTATCAGTAGTAGTAGTATATATTCATCTATTGTCCGTCTTGACTTTCTGCCTACCTACATATCTATCCGATGAAATAATGCAGCATGTCAACATTAGTTTTGTACTTGCTCACACGCTATAAAACAGTGTTATCAAAGGAAGAATTGCTAACAACACATAAACATTCATAGCCACACGTACAGGCAACCACAAATCAAAACAGAGAAACAGAAGCAAGATGACAAAAGCTGAGCAGCCCATTAAAAATCAAGGTGTCTGCAAGGGGGAGAGAGACAGAGAGAGAGAAGGGAGGGAGGCGATACACAGTCAAATCCTGAGCTTTAATTTTACTCTGACAGTGCAAGAATTGACCCATAATTCTCCGGATTTTACTGCGCGGACGTAGCGAAAGGTGGAGAGGAATGAGCGATGGGAGACGGAATGAAGGAGGGATTAGAGATGCAGGCCAGATGGCTCAGTGAAGGAGTTCAGATGGAGTCATGGGCAGCTGTTGCTGGGGGGAGAGCGGAGCAGATGGAGGATGAGAGGGCTCATAAAACCATATTACCTCTGGTATTATCATTGTCATAATCACAGGAAGCACACAGAGGATGAAGCTTATTATGCCCAGCGTTGGCTGCAGTGGGACGCAGCCCGGGGCCCAAGGGTGTTGCACCAAATTCTGGGCTCTGGGTACAAGGATTCACTGCAGCCCCCCATGAATATTCTTCATGGGTGGTTGGGGGGTTTAACCCATTTAGACTGGGAACGCATTATTAGTGCTTTAACTATTGAAAAATAGCAGATATACAAGCTCACAGCGTGGCACAGAGTCTTTGATTTTTTTTCTTCTTTTTTTACCTATGTCTATGTCAGTGGTGCTCAAACCTTTTCATGTGAAGGACCCCCAAAATGATAAGTATTTGGCCTCAGACCCCCATCTCAAAATATTTCGTTCCAGCTAGGGACCCCTCCAGAAGCGAAATTTGAGTTACAAATGTTCGCTTAAAAAATACATATATTTGAGATAAGATTTGCACACATTTTCACGACTTTTCCAAAATAGCAGATCTACAAGCTCGCAGCGTGGCACTCGGTGCCGCGCTGTGAGCTTGTATATCTGCTATTTTTCAATAGCTAAAGTATAAAATAATTAAGGCCCCTCCACCTTGGGCCCTAGTAACCCAGTCCCACCCCCCCCCCCCCCCTGTGACGCCCCTGAGTGGCAGAGTGTTGGAGTGGCTGAAATGGGACTGTGTTTGCTTGTTTGATATTATGAGCTCTGGGGGAGGATAGGATCAGTAGAGGCTTAGCAATCAGTGGATCAAAACAACACGCTTCTGCAAAGCGGTCCCATAGAATGCCGTCGTGTACGCATGTGAAAACTGGGATCGGCACTTTCCCCCAGTTTTAATGTGGTGCCAGGCAATATAAGCGTTAACGTTTGATGTGTTCTGATATTGTGTTGCTGCCCTGGAAAGCAATAAGCGCTGTGTACAGTCCTCCACGTGAACTCTCTGTGATCGACAGTACAATTTTGATTTTCATGTCTACGCCAGCACTAAGGATTTGAGCATTAAAACGTGTTAGTGCTGAACGTCTCACTAATACAGTACAAATGACACTCATTTCGCGATAAGGGAAGGTTGAATTAGATAGGAAAGGAGAAAAAGAGTTGGCTGCTAGAGACTCAATTTTCTCATTTCTAAATTTAAGGACCCCCAGTTTGATGTGTACTGATCCCCATTTGATACAACTATTATATCAGGGATTAAATCAGATAGACACTTTCGTCAGAAATAAACATTTATTGCAATGCTATTGCATTCAGTCTGGCGGTGGGTCTCTGCGCCTGTGATACTACAGATTATCTGCGCAAGCACAAAATCACAAACCCCCTGGAAGGAGAGCATAAGATACATATTTATGCATCAACATAGAACCCTCAAGGGCGTAAATTAATATAGAGATTAGCATACAATCCACAGAACATAGAATCCACAGAAACAAACAAAGTTGAATATTGAGCCCTTTAAAGCCATAAGTTAAGACAGATACAACATCATACAATCCACAGAATCATATCCACGAGTTTCCAACGCCCCATAGTGCATTGCGCAGACGTCTGCACCGAGCTTCCGGCGTCGATTTACAAGCTCACAACGGATTGCATCTGCGACGCGACGTGAGCTTGTATGTCTGCTGTTAAACCCGGAAGTTTGGTCCCGATAGTCTCCAGTAAAACTCCCGCGGAAACTTGTGGATACATTTACTTAGATAGCAGAGGAGGAGGCTGGTGAGGTGGAGGGAGTTTGATAAAAGACTACCGGTTAGCTTGTAGTGTGTTAGCTTGTTAGCGAATGGGAATGAAGGGAGATGAGTGAGGTTGAACCATAGAGTTATATAGAGGACGGACAGCCCCGCCCCCAGCTATTCATTTCAATGTAAGTTGCTCAGTGGCGTTTGAAGCACCCGGAAGACTGCCGGAAGTAACCGTACATTAATGCTTGGTTGGCCTGCGTCTATAGGTCAAATTTTTGATTGGCCGAGGCACTGAGCAGGCACACTAAGGTAAACAGTAGCCTTAGCAGTTAGCATACACACGTGCAGTAGCGTTTAACTGCACTCCCAGGTTTGACCACTAGGCTAAGGCTGCTTCAATGCTCTACCGTGGTTCTGGGGGCTTGGGTTGAACGTGGAGAAACTATGAGCTATATTTTTGGGACCGTCCCTATGCTCCCCAGGTTCTGTGTTCCCCTGGTTCTATGTTCCCCACTTACCACCTAAACCTAATAACCCTAACCCTAACCTCAGTAAAACTAATGCTGGTTAACCTGTGGGGAATATAGAACCTGGGGAACATAGAGAGGACCCCATATTTTCGTCCATGCCTTACCCCTTATCCCTAATGAGAATGGTGGGGGGGGGGGGGGGGGACCGGGGAGAGTGAGGCTGAGTGTGTGGCTACCCTCCTGCCTGCTGTGCTTACCTGAACTATCACTGTGCTCGATTAATGTAACTCTGAGGGGGTCCATTTGGCTCCATTTGTATACAGTACACTTTCTGAATTAAAGGGTCCAGGTTCCTACTGTACATTAACTCTCATTAATCTTGCTGGGGATCCCGTAGAACCCCCTCAAGGATCCCTGAGGGCGGAGGATTATGAAAGTCCAACGTCTCATTACTCGCGGTTAGGGTTAGAGATAGGGTTAGTAATGGGGAGAGTCGTACGAACGCAACACACCCCCCACAGACCCCACGTTGAGAATTGGCGTACTCTTTGTGCATATAACCATGTATTTCTTTTGTTTTTTCAAAAAGGTAGACAAAAAACATTGATAACATTCTCTTGATGTCTGTGTTCTGCACACATGCTTCTGTTTTGCCTATGTTAGACCGAACGCAGCATACACAGTCATTGGATTCTTGGTTTTCATTAAAATGTGGATTGAGTCATCCTCTGATGAATAATACAAGGTATAAACAGACCTCACTTGCACATTACCTAGTGCTAACAGAGCCGCTAAAAAAAAGAAAAGAAAAGAAACCTGGTGAAGGAAATGTATGAGCATATAGTGTCATGAATAATTGAAGAGGTTTTTTGAAAGATTTTGCATTATATCCCACAAGGCTTGAAGGTCACATCTCTGTTGCAATGTTCGTGCCCCTTCAAAGAGGAAATTGAGTTATCATTCATTTCTGAACTAAGTCAGATGATCAATTACAGCGAGAGCAATGAGATCAGTCTTTTTAATGTGTGCAGCCAGGCTCCTGGGCTTGTTCCGAGGACGCGCCTGGGCTCACCAAACCCCAACAGCTGCTTCAGACAGGGACACACTTGTCTTTGGTCAAGGACTTTTGTACCTCCGAAAGCAGATTAGGATGTGATGTCCAGAGGCAAAGACAGCATCTCAAGTTCCTCACAAGGTCACAACTTGAGGTGGGAAAAGTCTTTTCAAAAGTTCAGTGGTAGCACATGGACCCAGATGTCCCTATTCTGGGGGCAAGTTAGGGTAAGGCAGAAATAGCAGATCTGAAAGCTCACACCATGACAATGCGTACTATTAGCTCATCTATTTTCAACAAAGGGATTTGGTGTAGATGGGGGGTGTCTAAGTATGCAGAGATTAGAATCAGTCAGTTCTTGTAATATAGATGATGATAAAAATAGAAGTAATGTTTCCCTTGTTATATAAAGTACACAATCAACACTTGTCTCTTGATAAATGGACCAAGAAAAGGATCATTTTATTCCTGATCTTAAACGGGAAAGGCTTGATATTTCTACGTGTCATTGGTTCGGCTAAGGGTTAGGGTTAGATTTATGCATAGTTTTACTGAGGTTAGGGTTTGAGTTAAAAGGATAATTTCATTCCTCATCTTAAACGGGAAAGGCTTGATATTTTTATGTTTCATTGGTTCGACTAAGGGTTAGGTTTAGGCATAGTTTTACTGAGGTTAGGGTTTGGGTTAGGTTTAGGCATAGTGGTTAACATTTACCCGGTTAGCATTCACCAGCGTCGGCAGGTTAGCAACTTCTTTTTGCTTATTTTGAGTAAATAGTTGCTAATAATTTGCAAAGGTTTCAGAACTATTTTCCTCTTAACGTGCAGATGATGATTGATGATTATGACACTAACCTAGCCCTAACCCTGTAAATAACAAGTATTCTGATTAAAACCTTTTCCTTTTGATAGGCCGCTAACTATTTGAATTCCTTAATTTGTGTTCCCCCTCATTTTAACACAAATCTTCTCATGTTGTCTTCTGCCAAATATCTTACAAGATAATTACTTGGTCAGAATGTAATCAATGAAGCAATTAGAGTGGGAATTTAGATGTATTTAATTATTGACTACTCTCCTGTGGAGTCTGGAGCAGTGCCACGTATCAAAAGAATAATTTTGTTCAAAACCATGTTGCAGTGGTCTCTAAAAGTAGTCTTTAAAACATTCATTTCATTTGGTCAGGGTTCTTGGTCATCACTGAGCCTTTTTAATTAAATAATTTGTAAAACTCAGCTTGACTTCAATGAAGTGTGACTTTTAAGAACAGCAAGAAAGTAGTGAGGAGGGGGGGAAAGTGGCTTTCAGCAATACAATGGATAAAGTGTGCTATCATTATGAAAAGCAAAAGAATTATTCACCTTTGTTGCTCACACATTTGTTTAGAGGTTGAAGTCGGTTGTTTTTCGTGGGAGGTAGAGAGGAGTGAGATGGCAAACAACTTTGTGAAATGTCATTTTAGTCTCTGCTATCTTTGCGAGACTGAATAAATGACCTGCAGTTCTCTGCAGTATCTTTGAAAAGCATAGTACAAAATGTTAAATTTCCAGAGGACCTTATTGCTGCTAACTTTGATTGCTTTTTCTTTGAGCAGTTGTTGTGGTTTCTCACTAGTTTTAATGATGCCTTAGACAATGCTGTGCCACTGGAGGTTCACTACGTTGACGAGTCAGCAAACCAAGATGTGGGTCACCACTGAAGCTTTGAACGGAGCCATGGAGTGCTGTTTCAAAGCTTTTGCTCCGCAGCTTAAATGTTCCTCAAAACAGTAGTGGGACAGTAATTAATTCACAGCAGTGCTCGCTAAAATGGCAGTTGTATTCAAATGAGTCTGCATCTGCAGTCAAAGACAGTTTTCGATAGTGGCAAACAAAGGTAGTATTGGGGAGTGTTTTTAAATCCCTGTAGTTGCATGTTATATTACAGCAACTTATAACATTGTCATCATACAATTATATTTGTATGATTTATACATATGTAGGCCTACTGTATTTATTAGAATTGTTATTTCTCTATTCAGTAGTGTATACTTAGTTGTATAATAAAAAATATGTTTGTTTACCTTGCCTTAGTGTTAATCACTGTAGGTTTAGGGTTAGCTATTATGACATGCAGGGAATATAGTCCCATCTGAATACCGAAACATATGAATACTAATGGAATTGTCTACTAATGGGAAGAGTCAGAGCTGTGGACTCAGCCAATTTAGAAGCATTAATGTCAAGTTGTTTTCTAACCCATCCTGGCTAATAATAGATCGACCTCCCACCTCCTGTTGAATGCTCAATTAGATTGGCTTTTGGCTACTGTAGGTGGGCCTTAGGAAAAACAATGCTGCTACAGTATTTGCACTTTCGGCACACAAAAGCAGCAACTATTCAGTGTATTTCAAATGTTTCACATAGTCCACCTTACTTACTGTTGCAGAATGTTCTTTCACTTTGTCATAATTCCCTCCTTTAAATCATTTTTTACTGTATACGCCTGAAGGGTTCAGAAAATTGGATTTGAAGTACTTCAATAGTAGTAGAGTAATCCATTCGTTCGAATTAGAATTCTTTAGTGTATACTCTGCACATAAGGCGAAAAAGAAATCGTGTTTAAGAAACTTTCTTAAGCTCACATTGTTGGCACACTTAGTTTGAAGACATGCCCTCCATTATACGGTACAATATGACTGAATCTCAATCGATGGCAGATACAAGAACAGCCTGCAGGAAAAAGCAACATTATAAGTGTTGATTGGTTGATGATATCAGTCCTGTTGGTGTGTGGCAACATAGTCTCACCAATTGACTCTCCCCTGAGGCCTGGATTTGCAATGCTGGGAACATAGATTATCATGACAGGTTTCTAAAAAAGAGCAGAATATTATTTTTCTTTCTGCCCAGGGGCTGTGTCACCTCTCTAGTTTGTTGCGGAACAGAGCAGCTAAACAACACGGCTTGTTTAGTAAGAGGCCAGGAGGTTAGAGTCCTCTGGGGGGGCAGGTATAAGCTGTAAGAAATGGATTTAGCCGCCCAGAAACCAGCTGGGTTCCATTTCCCACTAGGCCTTCTTCAGTTTATTCATCCTGGGACCTAGATTGGGTTATTTTTGACGCATCTTTGTACACCCATACATAAAAACATGCTACCACTTTGGTCATGTGTACATGAGTTGGACTCTCTTGCACTATGTTTGGTCTGCTGCCCTAAAGCCTAAAGCCTAACTTTAGGCTATTTCAGAGGTAAATAACTAAGGTACGTACAATTTGTTGAGCCATCACGACACAGTCTGATTTGTAAATATGGTCTACTAGCGGTTCATCCATTTGTTTATTTGCATGTCAGGAAGGCTATTCACGAGATGTCACAGGATCAATGGTGTCATCACTTTCTTTGGGGTTAAGTAAAACTTACCGGCACTTCTATTTGAATTATGAATTGATGAGAACTTTGGCTGTCATAGTATGTCCATTATTTATTTTTTAGATCTTTTCTACAGTCCATACCACAAAATTACTGTTGGCAGCAAAGGTACAATCAATTTACAATCAATCACTTTGAGAAGTGCACTTACTGGACATCATCTTCTGCACCATTGTTCAGAGCAGTTTGACGGTAATGTGACGGTAATGTGGCAGCCTCACCATCAAGGGAATTCTGTGAATACGTTCTAATTAAAGGGCCATCGGTTTTTCATGACAGAACAGTCTGCATTATGTTTTATGTATGACAAGAGTGTTTTATAGAAGAAGATAAGAGGATTACCTATCTTAATCCTCATGGGGAAATTCTCACGTATACAACATACAGTATGCCTAAAATACAGACATCTGTCCTTATGATTATGTTTAGTGTAATCCTCTAAGAAGAGTTCATTTGAAAGGAGATTATTTTTTTCTTTTTTCGGCATGTTGCGAACCCGCAACATGCCGTCAGGCTGTATCAGCAGACTAGGTGCCCGGACCGCTACACCAGCGGCCCAGGCCTGAAAGGAGGTTTCTTTGGATGTGGATTGTGGCAATCATAGGCTACTTTGCAAAGCTCTCCCCAAAGCAATTTAGCAGTTAACAAAAGACTATTTTTATATTTACTTTACATTCCCAGTTAAAAGTTGTTCAGCAAATCAGCCTCATATTGACACTCTTGGTAAAGCTGGTGGTGGTGTATGACACACCAGAGTAAAGATACAGTACCATAGAAGAAAGGCTTTAGCTACACGTTGCTAAAGACGACATGAATGCCAAATTCCTAGGAGACTCTGCAGAGCAGATTGGGCCTTGCATCACTCATCTTAATCTTTCAATAGATCAAGGCACTGTAACTATAGAGATATGAAAATTGCTGAAGTTATACCGCTACATAAAAAAGGGAGCATGATGGATCCAGGAAATTATGGACCTGGTGACCTCTAAAGTCCTACAGAGAGTGGTTCCACTCCACTGCTCCATGGATTCTTGTCTTTTATATTTAATTGATTTGATAAGAAAAGAAGTTGGTGGAGAAAGGTTGCGTGGAATGGTTTAATTTGATTTACAGAAGGCCTTCAGTGGAGCATGGGGTACTGCTTATCGGCTCTAGAGATGGATTCCACTCTTCACTGGATAACCTACATGTTTGATAGGGAGCAGAGGGTATATCGCCACTGTTGGGCAGAAACCTTGTATCTCCATATTTCAACTGTAAATGCCCTAAATGTTCATGTGACAGTGTCATTCAGATCTGCCATTTATTGCTATTTTTTTATATATATATATATATATATATATATATATATATAATTTGAAATTTGTCTGTGGTATTATCTGAAAGTATTAAAAGCTTTTGACTAAATAACTGCGCTGGATCCATCGATTATTTTTAAAGTAACATAAAAGTAGGATTTCCACCTGACACCGATATGTTAACGTGTTCTTCTTAATTTTATCATGAATCTCTAATTGTTTTCTGCCAAATGTCTTACAAGAGAATTACTTGATCAGACTTTTATCAATAAAAAGCAATTAGTGAGAGAGTCTATATATAAAAATCAAACCTCGGTTCGAAGTGGAGCGGTGAATCTGAGCAGCTATACCCTGTGTGTGTTGCTAAATGCCTAAACTGTAAACTGTAAACTGTGCCTGTGAGTGAGTGGTGAGTGTGCCTGGCCTGCACAAAACAGCGCCCCTCCTTTAACTAGTGTGTTGTGTGTGGCCACTCAAGGTATTGCCAGGCTACGGACACGGCCAGCCAGCCACCCAGCCACCCACCCACCCACGGACATACCCACGGACATACCTGTCTATTGGGAGCGCTTTCACCGCTCCAAAAACCTTCTATTTTCCGTGTCTGTGAAATCCGCATGAAAACGATCTAGTTTTATGTGCAGATGGCCCAGCCATTGTTGTCTCACATAAGGACAAGGATAAACGCTTGAAAGATGTATATTAAAAAAACACGGCCTATGGATAGGGTGTGTTGACTGACCTATGTTGGCCTGGAGAAGTACAGAGTATCCATGGCGCAGGGGCAAGATATGGCTTGGATGGAGCTGATTGTCAGGGGGTGTACAGTATATTGTATTGCTGGTGGATTCAATCATGGCCAATCATCTGGAGCATCATAAGAGTCAAGTCAGCAAGTTTTTCCTTGCTGCCATCGCCAGCAAGGAAAAAGTCCCCTTTAACAGAGAGAGAGAGAGAGAGACGGAGAGGGACAGAGAGAGGTTAAGTGCACACATGGTGTTACCATCTGTGGTACGTGTTATAGACTTTTTGGGGGGGCATACTATAATCTATTATCCGCGGCTATTCCTGTGGCCAAGGCATACGCCTGTGCATAATGCCTATCAGATACGCTACTTTGAAAGGTTCACGAGGGCAGACGCTATTCATTTATATATATTTTTCTTTCCGACAGCAGATGCCGTATACGTGCGTTACAGGTAGAACACAGCACTGTTTACTATAATACAATCAAATGATAAGAACACAATATGATATAGCTAAGATTGTATCACACCAGTGTCATAAAACAATGTTCTTTAATAATATGCCTTGCAGGGACCGTAACCAAGTAGTTTAGCACAGGTATTGTGTTCTCTGTGTTTATCGCAATGTTTATTCTATTTTGTGTCCTCCAAATAATAAGAAGATCGAATGTCTCCAAATGATGTGATGAGATCCAATGTAAAAAGCTGAACATCGCATTCACACAAACTGTCAAACAGACATTATAACAGTACTTGCCTTGCAATCAAATCATTATTAACAATTATGTGTTAAGTGTATTCCTCCTCTACTTGGACATAATGTCTCTCTTTTGGAGTCGGCCTACAAGAGTTAAACTAGAGTGGCAGGAACAAGGAACGTCCTTGTTTAGGTCATCAAACACAAAGATAAACAAAGTGATTTCAAGTAGGCCTACTGTATGACCTTGTTCAGGTCGCTTGAATGAAAAGAACAAGGACCTATTAAACTGTTGGGACTGACAGTTGAAAGCCCACATTTGGCTGATTGAAGAAGCACAATTACATCCCTCAATATATTAGGCACAGAGTGTGGGCATGTTGATTCTCTCTTTTTTGAAATTGGCTTTTAATTTGTAATTAGCAATTGCACATCAAAGCACTAATAGTGCCTAATGGGAGTTAATTTAGTTCCCAAGGGACAAGATTGGCATCAAACAAAGTGGAAGAATACATGATATGAAGTATCCTGGATAACTGTTTGATACAAGCCGCCACTGCTGCTGAGAGAGGGTTTATTTTTCTTTTCTTTTCTTTTTTTTAGACAGTTGTGAATATCTGCTTTTACTTTGAGCTACCAATAATGAACAAATTAAGACAGATGTCTTGCGCAAATAGACTACAATATTCTCAAAGGCTTTGATGTCAAATCTGGTCCGACAGAGAGCAGTCTAATTTAATGCAGCCTGTGCGCAATTATGCTGAATTGACTTCATATACCGTAAGCCTAGTATCTTTCCTTCAACAAGAATTGCATATAAATCAAGTAGTACGGATGGAAATAGAAGTAAATACAGACCTTCTTCAGTGGTAATTGTAAAATGCCATTCATACTGTAATGCAATTCATTGCTGTTCAATACATGTTGATTGCCAAATTTCACTTGAGATCAACATCTTTCTTGTGTGGCTCAAGGGAGAACTAATCTGATATGAGAGCATTATTCAACGTTAACACATTTGGGGGTATCTTATTAGTACTGAGCCTTTTATTTCTGTGGAATTATGCATAGTAGGCCTATATATTAAAGTTAAAATAGGTATTTGTTAAAGATTGCGTCAGGAGCCAAAGGAATAAACACTGAAATTAAAATGCATCACCACATTATGTAGATGAAGTGGAGGGGCGAATGAATTACTGTGGTGCTGTAGGATATTAGTCAAAAAACAGGGTTCATTTTTCTTGATTTACATTAGACTACTTACCCGATTGCCTACACATTTTGTTTTGGGTCCTGAGAAGAAAACAACCAAAACACTGCAGTACAATATGGCTCTCATATTCAATAGCATAATGTCCTCCAAATAATCCTTTTCTAACCAGTTAAGAGCTATGAGGCTCCTACACTCGCCATTAATATGACGCATTAGCTGAATTGAGTCATCCTTCATGTTAAAGGTTCATAATTCTCTGCATGGATAATAAGTTAGCTTGACGTTTATTTCAGGCATATATCACACATATATTCAGTTCAGTCTAACCTTGGATGTGAGGATAACAGAACACAGACACTTAAGTGTCTGGTCCCCTTATGTTCTGGGTCTAGGACAATGAAAAACTCAGATGAGGTTTAATGCTTCATCTCATGTCAACACATTTAGCATAGTGTATGGCCAGGGCTCTTAACTCTGTGTACCCTAGTTCTACAGCAGGAATTGTGTTAATTTAGTAATTTATTACGGCTGTGGCCACTTGCGGTGTTGTACTTCTAAACACCATAACCAAATGTACAAGAATTTACACTCTAGGCATTTAGCAGAAACCCTCGACGCTATTTAAAAAGTGGCAGAGCAACTTACAAAGCCACAATCACATTAATCACATTCATATTCCTCACTCCAGAATAAATGGCAATGGGCATCTTGGTTGCATAGAGCAGTGTTTCTCAAAGTGGGAAGGCACCCTCATAGGTTCCTTGAGGGGGTTCCAAATGGACTCTTACAGGTCTGTAACTCTAATGAAATAGAACCAAATGGACCTCACAGGTCCATTTGGTTCCAATTGTACACTTTCTTGGGGGTCCTTGAAATGATAAACTTTGAACCACCGGTATAGAGGTAAAGCTAAGAACTTTCGATTTTCCTATAGATCAGATTATTTTGCTACTTTTGCTTCAAAGTCCAGTCAGAAGTTGGACAGCCATACTGTTGGTGCCTCCCTTACAGTACAATATGTATCTTCCTGAAAACACAAAGCTGCCATTTCCCTGTTAGATACTTAAAAACAGCAAAACAGACACTTCAAAACACCTCAAACTACTTGCTTCAACAATTTATAAGACACAAATGAATGCACACAGAACTTAAGTTGGCACCCCACAAATAGCACTGTCGTACTCTGCTGTCAAACATGTAGACAAAAACATGTTGTACTCAGAGTCAGTACCTTCAGAATGCCACAAACATCAAGGTACTTCCCCAGGCCTGTCTATATGGATACCCATCTAGCTGCCCAGGAAAGAACACAGTGATTCCATCAATATCCAACACCCTTATAATATGAAGAGAGTCTTATTGTTTAAAATATGTAAGCCCCTGTGTTCTCCATAGGAGACCCATTTCATGAATATAAAAAAGAGCAGCGCTGTGTGGTTGCTCCTCGGATAAGCGGGTTGTCGCTGAAGTCTGAGTTATACATACAGATGTGCCATTTCAACACTTCACGTGTCCTGCCAAGACAGACAGTAGATTTTCAGGGGATTTGCAGAACATTTAGCTTGTAGATCAGCTTGTTTGCTACTTTTATGACCTTCTCTAACTGACTTCAAAGATTAAATCTACCTATGCAGGTGGATCGTGCTTTTCAACGGGAATGGAGTGGTTTCTTGCAAAAATACGCTCCATTTTCCATAAAAATTAGAAAGGCAAAACAGGCAAAGAAACCTGTGGAAAAAATGCATTTTCAGGAAAAGAGCAGTAAATACTGAGTTGAAACAGCACAGTAGTTGCGCAGGGTGGAAAAATAGCCAATCTACAAGCTCACAA
This sequence comes from Nannobrachium achirus, assembly GCF_963921795.1. Classification (NCBI taxonomy): domain Eukaryota; kingdom Metazoa; phylum Chordata; class Actinopteri; order Myctophiformes; family Myctophidae; genus Nannobrachium; species Nannobrachium achirus. The sequence goes on from NC_137826.1 coordinate 15,739,979, forward strand.
CGTGCTGCAGCGTCTCCAGGTAGCCCTACGTGAAAAATTCTAGTGCGTAGCAACTCTGCAAGCTGAATCTGACAGTGGGATCAACAACTCACTTTGTGTCACCTCAATAAAAATCTGTTATTTCCTCTGGCAACCAATAGCTTAATTCCAGCACCAGAGATGTTATAAGTCATGCATGACATTCATTTCCAGACTTGGTCTCAAATAAGTGCTGAAGCTAATATGCACTGGAGTTGAAATCTGTCAGCTGCAGTTTTGATCGGTCAATTGATTTGTCTTTTGATATCAGCAGTTATCTCACACTTCATTCATAAATGAACATTTATGAAAATGTTTACTAAGGTAATAAAATCAAGTGTAAATTCTGAAATTCGGCCCAAAACCTTGTTCACTTGAATGGAGTGTAAATGCTTCTGCAGCCAGAAGGAGGTGAAATAGGGACATGTATCCTCTTGGTCATGAATGGGAACTGCATCCTTAAAAGATTGGCTTCCTGGGCTTCAAATCCGTCTGGATCTATGTGGCAATGCTGCATGTTGTATTTTTATTGTAACATGTTTGCATGTTTGTTTCTGCCTCCCTGGTTAACAGAATTACAATACGTGTGTGGAGAAAACGTGTCATAATAGCATGTACAGTAAATTGTTATTCTTCTTAGTTTGGGAGCATAATTATGATCAATATGCATCACACATAACAATATTCACATTAGCGACTCATACGAGTTAAAGAGAACAAAGACCAGATAGACAATTAAAAAGAAAACAATGGAGAGAATGCCTTGCGGTTATAAAATGTTAACATCTTCAGTTATAATCAGCAGATGGGTATGATCGTTAATTAACACCTACGTATAACAGCTCACACGTTCTTCACTTTCCACACTTTGCAGTACAATTTGTTATTTGCATACCTGCATATTGCTTTTACCTCAAACTCACCTCATCAGCGCTCACTCTCCAGTGGCATGTGGTACAAACAAAAGCAAGAACATTATCTTTTTGCGTGACAAAACTGTCAAATGCTCCTGTAATCTGACAATCTCTAATGAATTTCAAATTCCTACAGCTAGGTGATGTTCAGTTTCCAGAGCCAACAACAGCGTTGTAACGCATAATAAACACAATGAATTGGTAGTTTGCACATTTTTCTTTCTTTTCATTAAGTATCTTCAGTACCGTCTCCAAATGGGTCATGAAATAAAAACCAGCCACCACATTGAGTGAAGCCGTAGGGCCAGTATCAATCATTGACCTTGACCTGAAACACAGAGTACAGCAACTTGCAATAGGCCTGGTTTTCAAGATACTCATGGGACTAGTCGAGTGCCCATGTACCCGTTGGACTACTTCTCTACAGTGATAAACGCCCACGGGCACAACACCAGAGGGAGCTCCACTGATATTGTTCCCCCCAGATTCGGCACAAAAATTGGGGCAGAGAACAAGTCTGTAATTTTGAACTGGACCTAGACAGACAATCAATCAATCAATCAATCAATCAATCAATCAATCAAATCCTCTTTGATGTTGAAGGGCAGTTCTCTGCCTGCTCTTGTGTATTTAGGTACAGTAGCTGGCTTCCTACACAGATAATATTTTTGCTGGCAACTAAAAAGACACCCTCATGCTATACTCAATAATGTCAATTAAATCTCCTTGCAATCCTCCCCCAAGCAGAATACCGTAGCTACATGACAGCAATCAAGCAGGTTCCACTGAATGACAAGGATCCTGGAGGCGAATACATTTTTCAATGTCTAGTTGCACATCCAGAGATTCCGGACCAAGTGTCACCTCTCTAGGATAAATGGGGCACAGGGCTGAGCCTTACAGTAGACTTTCAGCGCCCCCTATCTGTCATGTTTTATGTTACCCTTTGTTTGTATTCAGCACAATTTATTTATTTTTGGCCCAATCCCATGCACATGCAAGGGAATATGGAGAAATGGGTGCTTTTGCTATGGCCAAAAGTTGTAATTTTCTATATGCTGACCTTCAAAGCAGCCAAAGGTATGGCTCCTCCATACCTCCAAAACCTGATCAAGCCCTACACCCCCACCCGTGTGCACTTAGATCAACCAACACAGGGATGCTGACAGAACCCTCGCTAAAAACTGTCTCGTCCGAGACAGTTTGCCCTCCTGGCCCCCAAGCTGTGGAATAAACTCCCTGTCGAACTTAGAACAACGGACTCAATCGCTAGCTTTCGCCGTGGACTGAAGACTCACCTTTTCAGACTCCACCTAAACCCTTAGCACTACTGGAAATATCAATGACCATAAACTAGTTAGCATTTGTTTTTAGGTTTTTTAGAAACCTTTTTTTTTTCTTTATGGATCATATTGTTTTTTGCTAGATAGATATTCATTTGCATTTGTTGCGACCGTTAGGTCGCAGTTTAGTATCAAAACCTCCACCGGCCGTCCGGCCGTCCGTCCGTCAGTCACACGTCACACGTCACACCTTTGCCCTGCTCATATCTCCGCATCAGTATGACATCACACTGCTTGGTGTGTGCCGTCAGGGTCATTTGTGTACGGTGTGATGTCATACTGATGTCAGCAGTGTGATGTCATACTGATGTCAGCAGCTATGTCTCTATATATGGAGTTATATGTTGTTCGTGTCCAAATATGGGGCTTGTGAGGTCAGACTTAGTGAGATTCGTCGGTTATCTCCATATATGGAGGGAGAACCAGCTTATGAGCTGATGAGTTGTGTCAGAGTCGAGATCCTGCTTGCATCTAATCTGTCGGTAGATAATGCCGGTCTTATATAAGGGTCATTTGTGTACGGTGTGATGTGATACTGATGTCAGCAGTGTGATGTCATACTGATGTCAGCAGCTATGTCTCTATATATGGAGTTATATGTTGTTCGTGTCCAAATATGGGGCTTGTGAGGTCAGACTTAGTGAGATTCGTCGGTTATCTCCATATATGGAGGGATGTGTTGGTTATCTCCATATCTGGAGATTCAACCTTCAACGATTTTGACATCTTGTTACTAATCTGTCGGTAGATAATGCCGGTCTTATATAAGGGTCATTTGTGTACGGTGTGATGTCTACTGATGTCAGCAGTGTGACAGGAGATAAGCGACCAACGGTCGCTTATCTCCCGATTAGGGAGTCTTACTGGTTATATTGCTGTTGATGTACTGACATTTAACCTTGTTTATTATTGTGATATTTTATCTGCTTATTGTAAGTCGCTTTGGATTAAAAAGCGTCTGCTAAATGCCTAAACTGTAAACTGTAAACTATATACTGTATCAAGGTATCATGGGGGTTGGTAGATCATGTTTCTGGTCGACCTGATAACTCCGGTGGATTTATCACTGTCCATGATTTCACAGCAAATTATACCTATATTTTTGGGCAAATGTTGTTTAACACAAAACAACGATTAAACAAAGATTTAATCGCAGAGTGCCACACTATTTTATTGATTTTTCCTTATTTCGGAGGCTCCGATTTAAATGGCAGAAAAAAGCAAAAGAGGCAAAATTCTTCAGCATGTCTACTTGTCTAGATAATATATATTTTCAGCAAGTTTCACATTTCTAGGACAAATGGCATGGCAGGGCTGAGTCTTAGACTTTGGGTGCTTATTATTTTTGTTGGCCTGGATTATCAATGTGCCAAAATGGACGGGACGAGTTATTGGACAAAATACAGGAGAATCTGTCTATGAATGCACAGAATCTGTGTGTATCTATCTGTCTGTCTTACTCATCATAACCGTCGGACTAATTGGTGCGTATATCGACGAGGACTCAAAAGTCGTGGGGGTGTTATGCAGTGACTGGTTAGACAATAAAATCCAAATATGTCTGTCTGTCTGTATCCTTTTTATGCCTATGTATAGAGATCCCTGATGGCACCAATATTCACATTTTTCAAAGTACTGACGTCATTCAAGTTCTATGATAGTGGATACTGCACTAATCGGGTATTGTACTAGTAAGACGCCTCAGGGTGACGTGCGACAAAGGGCGAGGGCGAGGTCTGGCCAGTGATGTATATCGGACCAGTTACCCATATATGGAGATCCATGTGTATAGTATATCCCTTTTATGCCCATACATGGAGATCCCTGTCTGAACCAGCTACACAGATATGGGCTGTCTTCCTCCATATATGGGCATTCCCATATGAAGTCCTGTTAGATATGGGCTTAATATTGATGACATCAGGGATCTCCATATATGGGCATAAAAGGGATTATGTTATACTTCACAACATATCTTTTATGCCCATACATGGAGATCCATATCTGAACCAGCCACACAGATATGGGCCTTGCCTTGGCCATCTGGCCAGTGATATCGATGACATCAGGGATCTTCATATATGGGCATAAAAGGGATTCTGGGGAATACCCATATATGGACTTTTACATACGGTAGGTGATGTCACCTGTGATATCACCTGTGATGTCACAGTGATGTGTGAAGGGAACCACAGTGTCAGGCGTGACCATCAGAGATACACGGATACGTGGACAAGATGTGCCGGACATCACAGTGACATCAGAGCATGATGTCAGAGCGACAAACCCATAGACTGTAAAAATGTGTACACACGGAGACAAGCGGTGACATTTCTCATGGTAAACTGCGACCTTCGGCATGAAGGTCGCAGATCGGCATGCGTTCCCAATGGGCAACGCCAGAGTAATATAACAATAATAATAGGATACCAGCTGATACAATACTGTAGGTTCCCTTGCTTCAAAGTGGAATGCTAAGGGTCTGAATGCTAATGCAACATACCGTATGTTTTAAATCATTGATGTAATTGTTTCTTTCCTTTTCTCCCTCTCCTCTAGGTAAGTGTAACAAATTGTTCAAACCGATTCAAAGTGGACTGCCTTGGGCTACAGCATCACCTTCCACACCCTTTCTGGTACAGTAGACACTTTTCAAATCGCTGAAGGCTTTCGTTTCTTTCAATTAAGGGAAAGACTGAACTACTGTTGTGAACAGTGAAATGGACCCTTGGTGAATCTTTACATTCTTGAGTTAGTATTCCCACTATTGCTTGTGTGAAGTATTGATGAGAGATTCTAAATTGGAAAGAATCTATTTGTTTTATTTTTCATTCTATCTCTCTTTTTTCTTGATCGAGTCAGGTTTCTGTGGAAATATTCTTTGTGTTTGCACATTAATAATAACATTACATAACAAACCATTCTCCAGTAGAACAAAGCTTTGACTGTGTGTACAGTAAATGCTGAGGCACATTATTTTGGTTCTTCAAATATCAAAGGGCACTGTAGGCACAAAGTCTTGCCACCATTGTTCTATAATAATCAGCTTTGTGGAAGAAGAAATGCAAGATCATAGGGCAGGCCATGGATATTTTATCTTTGTTGGATATGCCCTCTGGTTAAATATGACAAAGACTGAAGACATAATTATCATAATTATCCATTTTCCAAGTCACTCAGCTCAAACTGACCCTAAAGGTAATGAATTGATACTGTGGGTGCAGATGGATAATAATGAAATTATTGAGAAAGTAATGGCCCTGTTTTTATAAAGGCCATATGGATTGTTTTATGTCCATTTATGTTATTGGAATCATAACAATGAATCGGTCGGCCTGCCATTCTACAAAAAGGGCTTGCATTTAGTAGTAATTTAGCCGATTGAAGAAATTTCATGCCTAAATACTACTATTGTTCACACGCTTTATTTCTCGATTGTCTAGCTACTAAAGCTCTTCTTCTTTTCTTTTCCTTTTCTGGGCCCAAAGGAATAAGTTTAGTAGCTTTGTCGGAATAGCAAACAAGATTACTGGGGTGACAGAGGTCCAGCTTGTGGACGTTTACTGTAGGCAGGGCCTGAGAAAGGCCATTGCCATTCTTGTCTGCTCTGACCCTTTTCTGCAGCTCTGCTGTTCCAGCTAGGAGGACAAAGAGATGAGTCTGTATGGCTACTGAGAAATTCACTATGAAATAGCTTTTGCATCCATGCAGAGAAATTGCTCTTTGCGGCTCACTGTGTGTGTGTGTGTGTGTGTGTGTGTGTGTGTGTGTGTGTGTGTGTGTGTGTGTGTGTGTGTGTGTGTGTGTGTGTGTGTGTGTGTGTGTGTGTGTGTGTGTGTGTGTGTGTGTGTGTACAGTATACCTGTATATATGTACAGCACAGACTGATGGACTGAATCTTGTTTCATATTGTCTCAGACCTGGCAGTATTTCACTTAATACCATAATTCACCGTTTGTCAGCCTTCTGATTGGTCCCTGAGACTCCCTGATTGGCCAACCAGAAAAATACATTCACTTTTTGCAAGCGGGGGTGAAGTTCTGCAGTCGGAGAAAGTGGCAGCCGTCTTTCACCGGCTGTCCGCACTGCGGAGCACGGCCAGGCCGCTCGCGACCATAGCGTTTGCGATCATTGTAATGAATAAGCTTCAACAGACTAGTTCACATGGACCTTATCAATGTAACTAAGAGTTACGATTGGGTACATATATTTTAAATGGGCAGAATTACGAAAAGCCAGCCTATTATGTGAGGAGAACTATAATCTGGCTGTCCTCTTCCTACCCAAGATGCAATGCGCTTTCTCTTTCTATTTCTATTCTCTCTCTGATCCAGAGGATTAAACTAATTAAAACATATATTTTTTCGGGGGAAAACTACTGTTTTGCTATGTAATTACTGTACCTTTTTCTTCCCTTTTTATTAATATCACGTAGATGTGTTTTTTGGGGTACTTTATATAGCTGTAATGAGGCTATGAAAAAATAAAAAATCCCATTCACTGCCACTATAAAATAATCTGCAATGGGTGATTCTGTCCCACTGGGATTAAACAAATTAAAACATATATTTTCGGGGAAACCCCCTGTTTTGCAATGTAACTACTGTACCTTTGTCTTCCCTTTTTATTAATATCACCTAGATGTTTTTCCTTTGGTACTTTATATAGCTGTAATGAGGCTATGAAAAAAATAAAAAAATCCCATTCACTGCCACTATAAAAACAATCTGCCCAGGGTTAATGTCCCACCATAGTAACAGGGCAGAATGGGGCGGGATTTGCAAAAGCCTGAATTGTCTGAAGTAGAATTACTGGTGGACAGAACGCACTTCATTTTCAATCTTAATTATAACGTTTGTACCCCTTGATTGTTATCAGCCTCTTTCTTTCCCTATGTATATTCACCAGTGGCGATGCGTGCCCCAAGGGACCGGACCTTCGGGGACGCACCACCCCCCCCCCCCCCCCCCCCCCCGCACGTGCACATGCGCGCAAATTGTATGCCTTTTTCATTCTTCTTTTTCTTTTACAAAACTGGTTAACAATGAACAGCAGACTGTGTACAAGGCAAGCACGCTGGGTAGGCTTAACCTACACACATACTCCAAACCAAGACTTCCAAACCAATGCCAATATAAGGATTAAATAGATGTGCGCTGCTGACAGACAGAGCCACACAAGACACAACCAGCGCAACCAATCGAAACGTCCATTTAACATAGCGTGCTTTACAAAGCAAAACGCACTGTCCACCATCATGTAACAACACCAGCTATCAATGTAAAGAAAGACCACGTCAAGAAAGACCCACATTAAATAGACAAAAACAGGCCTAAGTGTATCAATCTGTCTTTCAATGTTATATGAGATACATAAAGTGGTTCCTGTGTAAATAAGCTGTAAGGTTTACTAGGATCTCCTTTTAGCTGACCAGTGATTTGTACTGTCATGAAACTGTACCTTTTCCAATTGCAAACTTCTAATACATTCTTCAATGATCAATCAATGGAAATTAAATGCACAGCGGCATATCCAGCAATATAAATTAATTCAGTTTCTCTCACCAATGAAGTTGTTCACTTGAAGAAAAGAAAAACATCCTCCTGTCCTTTTGGGTGAATTTCTCAAAGATGGGTTCATAAAGCTATCATTCCTTTTAAGTTCTGTCCATCTTTTCATAAAACAGTCTTCTTGAAAAAGGCAACGATAATAATAAATCCACAGCGTTCACTCCAGCTGCAGCCATGTCGCGTCTGTTTACTTTACAAGTTTCACGTGTAGTGCATAGTGAGTGTGAAACATGCTTGTTGTTCCACTCCAAGTCCCGGAAAAGCTGTGTTGTGATTGGCCAGTAGTCACTTGACTCATTTTGATTGGTGGTTGAACGTGGGTGTTCCGTATACCCTTGACCAGAGCCCTCAAAATATGATTGGTTGATCAAACTGACAATCCACACCAAGGCTTGTATTATGGGGAACTGGCTCAGGGAATTCTGGAAGACCTGCGAGTGAGAGTAATCTGCGCAGAGACTCAGTAGAAAAAATCTCTCATTGGCTGTTATTTTCCCCAGCACACAAGCACTCCCTATGCACAGAACTTGGGGAAGAAACAACTACAACGAGTATAGCGAGCGAAACAGTGCAGTTTAACAGATTACCAACACAAATAATTGTAATTATTTTAATAAAAATAATAAAAAATAAAAATATATTTTTTATTTAAAAATAAAAATATTATTTTCTTTCTTCTGAGGATCCCTGGGTCTTCTCTGAATACCCTGAAGGTCCTGAAAATTCGCCACTGATATTCACTGACGAGCACTCGTGCTGTAGATGGTGTGCAGTAATCTCTCACTCTGTAGTCAAGCCATTGGCATTAAGGCGCCGCCTCGGCATTCACATTTGACTCCATCTCGAGTGTGTGTCACACTGCGTAATTGGGTTCAAATTGAATATCAATCCACAATCAGGGTTATTAATGGAGGACTGGACTTTGTCTTGCATGTGTGATCATGAGCCGGACAAAATGTTCTTCATTATCCGACATTATTGAAGCATACTATACTGTAACAGCATCGTTGTATTGGTATAGATTTGTAATTCATTTCTCGAATACAGTTACAAATACAATTTTTGTTTGTTTTTTCTTTTAAGCTGAAAGACTGATAATGAAGTCAATCGAGTTTTGGGTATGTCTTTTTTTAATCTGTTTTGTACCAGAAGAGTTAGACTCTAAGAGTCTTAGACCTTTGTTTTTTCAGATGTATTGATTTGACGTTTTATTAGCTTCAATACTTTAGTTTGATTTTGATATCCTTCTCATGCACAATGACACTTTGGTACAGGTTTGGGTTGTGTCGTTACTTTGCTTACCATGGTGTAACTTCAACTGTTGGTGAGATATCTTCAAGAGTTGCTCCATTTATTATACCGCTATATTGATGCAAAATTATTCTCCACCTTGATTTCCACTGCCCAGTGAAATGCCATTACTGTATATAACCTTTGAAAGTCCAGTTCTGATTCATTCATTCATTCATTCATTCATTCACTCACACATTCATGCATTCATTCATTTATGCATGCATTCATTCATTATCTCAACTGTCTGTTGATTTTGCTGGATCCACAGATCCCGATCTGAATACAGATCTTTAAAATTGTAAAATCAACAGAAAGTTGGGATTTTTTATAAAACAATGCAGAACCGGGTTTCATAATATTAACACTTTGAGTGCCAGGGCGTCATATGACGTCAGACACGCACTTGGCAATGATGCCAGAAAATAATATTGGCGTCATATGACGCCAGATGCTTTTTTTTCATATTACAGTAGTACAGTGTTGGATCTATGCGGTAACCAAGATACAGCCCTTTTGGACGATGGGACGGTCGTCATGCATGACAATTCAGTGGCGTCAGTTCAGAACAAGCTAAGGTATGGCAACATGACTGGTGTCTGGTGAAGACACCAGTCATGTTGCCATACCTTAGCAACAGGCACGATGAAAAGTACATTTTTATTATTTCCCCCTGTCAAGGTATGGCAGCTGCATACCCCTGCCATACCCAATTGACGCCCCTGCATGACATCACACGCTTATGTGACCAAATTCAAGCATGCTGGTTGGCCGGTTCCCCCCAGAAACAAGGGTCTAAAAAAGTTCAGTGACTTTTACCGTACCGGACACACAGCAATCAGAGGGAGAGAGAGATATATTGAGAGAATGAGCTAGAATTAGTTATAAAATCATTAGATTTAGTATTATTTAGAGAGATAGAGATAGAGAGAGAGATCGGAATGTAGAGGTTTTAGCAAGGAGGAGTGGGGGAAGGGCTAGTTTCTTTGTTTATGGGCCAGCCTAAAATCACGGAGGTACTCGGCTGCTACACCCACGGGCCACGGCCTCGATTTTGGTTCTGGCGGCCAGAAAAGCTCCTTCTACGGGCGATCGGTTCATCAGCGAAGGCCTCGGCTGGAACATCCACGGCCTCGATTTTGGTTCTGGCGGCCAGAAGAGCTCCTTCTACGGGCGATCGGTTCATCAGCGAGGACCTCCGCTGGTACATCCACGGCCTCGATTTTGGTTCTGGCGGCCAGAAGGGCTCCTTCTACGGCGAGGCATGCATGCTGCCAGGGACAGACCACCGATTGCTACGGTTTCTCCCCGCGCCCTGTAGGATGCACTGCTGAGCTGTGCTGCGGTATGTTCTCTACGTTTCACTTTGTTATACGTCTGTCTTTCAATGTTATATGAGATAAGTGCTGTATAATGTATCAAAATGTATGAAATATATGGCCCATAAACCATAAAACTGTCTCCGCGACTCACAAATGGGTCCCGACCCAAACGAGAGAAGCATCCATTTCATTGTAAAGTCGACATTCAGAAACGCTGATTTTAGGCTATATTCTTCACTGCATACTACGTGCCACTCACGTTAGAAGTAGAACATTGTTTATTTTGGCGATAATGAGCCAAGGACATCACATCACAGCCTAGTATAGAACAGTGGTTCCCAAAAGGTTTGATCGCGAGCCCCGGGGTGGGGGCGCTCGCCCTGGAACCTCCAAAGCACTAGCGACCACCCTCCACAACTCAAGCCCGATTTGGGAGACCCTCCTGGGCATGGCGCCGCTCGGCGTCGGCCTCTATACCTCCGTGATGGAGGGAGTGAAAACGTTTTATGTCCAAAACCGCTCGTTTTGCATTTATCATTTGAAATTATTTAGACTAGTGAAAACAGCCGATCTACAACAACAGCCGATCTCCTTTTTAGGCACTAACTAGTAACTAACAATAAAATATGAGTCTAGAACACACCACTGTATGAGCTGCATAAAGTGTGGTTCCTGTTGAAATGAGCCATGCATCTGTAGCCTACTTTGATTGATTGATTGAAGACTTTATTAGAAGTTTGCATAGGAAAAGGTACAGTTTCATGACGGTACAGTTCACTGGTACAAGGTCTACTAAAAGGAGATCCATGAAAAGACTAAGCTTATTTCCACTGGAAAGTGGAAACCATTGAAGTATCTCATATAACATTGAATGACAGACAGATAGAACACAGTACTATGCAGTAGATATGTAAAGAAAAACAAAAAAAGACAGTAAGTCTAAACAAACAGTATATACAAAGAAGGGGCAGGGGAGGGTAGGGTGGGGCTAGGTTCTTTTTTTTTACCACCTCTTTCTAATACATTCTTCAATCAATCAATAAGCCTGACCTGCTATTGTTTTTTTTTTTTTTTTGTGCATTTTTTTGGGTGCACATTATACAATTCAATTCAATTCAAAGGAGCTTTATTGGCATGAGAAAACATATGTTTACATTGCCAAAGCAAGTATAACAAATACAATATAAAAACCAGTTGAAAATGGGGAACATATATACAGTTGGAGGGGGTACAGCATTGTTCATTTTACAGAGCTATGTCGCATTGTGACATTTTATATATATACAGGGTACACATAGCAGCATTATTTTCCTACATAAAGGTATCGGCTCTGTTTCATACTGTATGTGCAATCTACAAGCACACAACGCCTCGCACCGCGAGGCGTTATGTGCTTGTAGATCTGCTGTTTTCACTACTTTTGTGCGACAGCCTTTGCTAAAGAACATACAAATTATACAGAAGCACGATCATTTAGTATTTTTTATTTATTTCTATCATATACAGGGCCCGTGGAGTCTGACTGGATGGAGGAAGGATGGAGAGGACAGTATGATGGCTGAGATAGCGAGAGCGGAGGAGTCAGGCATAGGTCATACACACTGTAGGTTCGCTGCCTGGACCAATGTCACTCTAGGGGAGCTGAAGAACTTTCTGGGACTTCTCTTCCTCACAGCTATCGTTCACAAGGCGGAGATTGCCATGCACTGGTCAAAAAACCCTGTCATTGCATGCCGTACTTTCCCAGAACAATGGCAAGAAACGGGTACCAGGCCATTTTGAGGTACCTGAGGCGCACACACACACACACACAAACACACACACACACACACACACACACACACACACACACACACACACACACACACACACACACACACACACACACACACACACACACACACACACACACACACACACACACGGTGAACAGTACCATCTTTGACCTTTATTTGTGGTGCCTTTGACTCCTGAATGTTGGCTTGTTGAATGCCTTTTTTTGAGAATACAGTACAGTACAGTACTGACTTTTATATTATTTTATTTATTCTTTACTTGCTGCACATTTATTTTATTTTACTTTTATCCAGTTATATTTTATTTTTGTGAAGTCATATTTGTGATTTCTTTTTTTTGGGAAATATTTGTAAATATTGTTGAACATAAATATGTTCATGCTGGATGTGTGAGGTACTCACCAGGGTTAGGGTTCGATGTTGCCATAAAATAAAAGGTTGACATCGCTTTTCTGACTTTTTGTCTTCCTGACCTTCTAGACCAGGTAAAAACACAGTGAATTCACAGTGCATAGTTCTATCAAAATGTAAGGCAATTTCTACCTTCTGAGTCATTTCATACTTTTTCACTTTGCCCCCTTGAAACTAGACGATGGTACAATATTTTTTTAACTTTTTTTGCACATAATGAAAGTAGGCATGTCATTCTTTCTGTCAAGGGTACTTGTGTTCCTTTACCATTTACCAATTTGTTGCTATGGCTTCCTAAAGTTTTTTTTCTTTGAACTCAAATATCTCAGAATCTAGATTTCTGAGGTTATTGACTGGTTTGCGCAGTGCGCACTCTCGAGCACCTATCTCCAAAACCGCTCACCGAAATCACTCCAAAAATTTTTTGGTAAAAAAAAAAATCCTCTTTTACCAAACCTCCCATTTTTGTTCCGATGTGAATATCGGATCATTTCCAATTTATTCCCTGGAATTGGGGCAGAAATGAATGGGACCTAATGGTGGCACTGGTAAGGGACGGGGGGCAGGGGGGGCTGGCACTCAAAGTGTTAAACATTGCCAGAATCTCCTTATTGCGTTGGTTTCTGTGCTGAGTGAAGAAACAATTTTGGAATAACAATTTGGCAATGTATTGAAATATCTCGCCAATAATTACATTATGGCAAAGTAAGTGCACATCCCAAACCTCTACCAAAGTATAATTTTGCTTTAAGTACATTAACAAATGTAGAATATGTCACACACAAAAGTAGCAGATCATCAGCAAGTTAAATTTAAAACAAATTACTCTATGCAGTATGTTATTTTCTTTATTTTTTTCACTTCTTCGTTCATGTTGCGAGTGATAGCTATAAAGCAGTGGATCTCAACCTTTTCTTTTCATGTTGATGGTCAATCCATCGATTGTGTTACGGCTAGTATTGGTCACTGCAATGAAAAATCGGTCAAGGTTTTATTTTAGATATCAATGTTATTATTAATTTTATTAAAATCGTAGTGTTTTGCAGCCAACCAGTGGTCCTCGGCCCACAGGTTGAGAATCACTGTGCTATGGCGTATTGCCTAGCAGATGACCTGCACAACTAGTTTGTTCCCTGTGTGAAGAATGCATGTGGATATGGACATTAGAGTGCAGAGGTCAGTATCATGCCATTGCATTGCTCTACAATTACATGAGTTCCCAACCCACAGTTTGTGCTCCGCTTCTCTAGCCAACGGGACTTTTTTCTTCTGTAAAAGCAAAACGTTTACAAGATACATTAATTAGATTTTTCACACTGTCATAAGCAGTGCTCATGGACTGTGGCAAAAACAAATATGAACACCTGCCATTTGATTATTTACATCTGCTGTTTGATTACACACATACGTTGTTTGAATTGCGAGATGGTTTTGTTGTAGTGACACATTAAAATCAAGAAGCCGCGGGTTGGTTGCTGTAGACATTCTTGTGCTGTGTTTACTGAGCATATAAAACAGACAGAGTTCTTTTTAATCTCAGACTGTTTAAAACTACATACAGTAAATGCATTGAAGGACAGATGGCATAGACGGGGACAGTTGTTTATTTGACATGGATCCCATGTATTTCAGCTAGCATGTGTTTTGTTCTAAGAATGATTTAGTCGCATTATGATCAAATAGTAAATAAACAAATCTGTTTTAATTAATTTGAAGATGATTTCATCGTTGATGGCCCTACCTACATAGCCGTGGGAACTAATTTACAGTAGGGGGGGCTGTCGCGTGCGCCGAAAATTTTCGGTTTTATGCGGTTTCCGCAGTCTATTTTTTAGCTAAATGTAACACAATCAGGAACGGCTTTCCCTTTGCCTCTCCACATGCACCAGCCAGCAAGATATAGTCTATATTAGATGGATTTCTTGGTACCAACAGACAGACAACATGTGCCAGTTTCATATAATCATTCAGTCCCCGGAGCTTTTCAGTTAATCTACTAAGTTACTTTACACCACTGTCTACAACAGCAAGCATGATGGTTCCCAAACCTTTTAGCCCGTGAACCAAGAGAAATTAAACGTTAGGGTACCCAAACAAGTAGTAGTGAAAATAGCAGATCTACAAGCTCACAACGAGTCGCTTCGCACTGCGTTGTGAACTTCTAGATTGGCTATTTTAAAGACCCATACAATGTGTCCGCTACACAACCCACGCATCGGTCCCAACCCCAGTGTTAGGAAACAGCTGGTTCTGGTTCACCATAGCCATTAGCCACTAGCCCAAACAGCATAGGCGGCGGGTGAGCCAAACGTTTGGGGAGGCTATGTTTTTTTTTTTTCAATACTAGGCTACTCCACAACATCTCGGATCCAAATATTATATTTTTACTCCACTACAATTATATGAAAACATAGCTACTAGTTACTTTGCAGATGTAAATTATTATATTATAAAACATATTAGGCTATAAAACAACGTTTTATAGACTATTTGAAAATAGCCAATCTACAAGCTCACAACGCGTCGCGCTGCGCTGTGACACGTTGTGAGCCTATATGCCATCACTTTCGTAGCCTACTTTTACCCAAGTGCATTTTGAATTCCGGACTTTAACTTGTAACAAAGTATTTCAATAATGCAGTAGGCTATTGATACTTTTACCTAAGTAAAAAATCGGAGTAGCCTACGTTTTCCTCCACTGAGAACCGAGAGACAGAGACTGCGCTCTATGAGTAGGCTATGATCAAATCAGCTGCAGCCCATCATCATCAAGCCTAATTTATCTCCGTCCCGCGATGATGTTGCGTGCAGAGAATAGCAGACCTCCAAGCTCAGAGTCACACCGGGCGCATCCGCGACGTGAGTGTGTAGGATACTGTATGACTGAAGCTTGTACAGCCAGCTGTTCTCATATCAGCGCCACGGCCGCCGCCGTCTATATAATGCTGCGTGCAGCGTCTGTACTTTATATTAGGTTATATCCTATATCATTTGGAAAATACCCAGCAGCATTTGGGAAGGCACAGCCTCCCCTAGCCTTATATACGCGCCGCCTATGCCAAACAGTGTTAGCCAGCACTGCAGCATAGCATAGCATTCATCATTACTCTAAGTCTATATAGCCACGACTCACCAGTGAGGACGAGAGGAGCTGGCTGACACCCACTGCTCAGCAAGCTGTTTAGGTTTGGGTAGGCTCCATTCATCTTTCAAATCCTCTGCCAATCAAATACCCATGCCCCACCATTGATACCAGAAAAACAAACAGTTGACCAGGTCAAATTAATACTTTTACATTTTATTTGGGGCTTTTTATGCCTTTATTGGTAGGATAGTAGACTGACAGGAAATGGGGAGAGAGAGAGATTTTTATCCGATCGCTTTCTGGTTTCATGAGGCGACACATAGATTCTGTCATTGATGGTGATCAGTTAAATTCCACATGTGGATATCAACCACCATGAGAGCGCACAGCCCCTTCTTTATATACAAGCTCACAAAGCTTTTAGATTGTAATTTTTTGCTACTTTTGCACGACACTCTTGTACGTCGAAGAATGGAATTGATTTACAAAAAAGATAAATAAAAGAGAAAAAGTTGAAATATGGACATACAAGGTTTCTTTCTGCCCCGACTGCAGACGAGAATCAAAGTAACCTTCCCAGGCTCTGGATGCAGTCCAGCCTTGTGCTTGCCAGGCTACCAGGTTGTGCCAGTAAAAGATCAAATAGCCTGTTTGTTATGGCCATGTGTCCTCTAACCAGTGGCCAATATACAGCACCAGTATAGCTTTTGATCTTCCTCAGGTCTTAATGCTTCTCCACATTACCTTGTTGCCTTAATACTAAGAGTTTAGTATCATCACAAAATGTTACATCGATAAGGAAGTAAAAAAAAATCTTCAATGTGTCCAAGACTGTATGGCTGCAGGCGTGGAGTCAGCTCCTCTCTCAGATCTCCCTTGTCAGATCTCCTGTCTCAGAACGTGCTCCCAGTGGCAGCCTTTGTAATATAATATACTTTATTTATATATACTGTACTTAAACTAGTAAGACGCCTCAGCGCAACATGTGACTCCACGGCTGCAGGCATACCCGCCTCAATGTGCCTTCAAGGACAGGTTCACACATTTAAGGCACATGGCTTGTGGTTTACCTTGGGGGAGGCGGGTCGTAAAGCACCGTTCAATGCATTCCCTATATGGAAGTTACATGTTTTGATGAGGCAAGCTTGCTTTTAGCTTTCCTTAAGGCTGCATGTCCTTAAGCCACAGAGCAAGCTTGCCTCGTCAAAACATGTGACTTCCATAGGGAATGAATTGGACGGTGCATTACCCCCCGCCTCCCCCTATAGGTAAAGCATGGCAAGCAAGGCATGTGTCTTAAATGTGTGAACCGAGTCCCCACACAGCCTACTGCACCGTGTGTGTGTGTGTGTGTGTGTGTGTGTGTGTGTGTGTGTGTGTGTGTGTGTGTGTGTGTGTGTGTGTGTGTGTGTGTGTGTGTGTGTGTGTGTGTGTGTGTGTGTGTGTGTGTGTGTGTGTCTGTCTGTGTGTGTCTGTGTGTGTCTGTGTCTCTCGCAGTTGTTGATGTGTGTGTCAGTTGTTGACGCAGTTGTTGACGTGTGAACCTGTGTGTGTGTGTGTGTGTGTGTGTGTGTGTGTCTGGGATGTTCTGGGCTTGTGTTGACCTGAATGACCCCTGGCCCCTGACCCCTGGCTGCACAGTGAGTGGGGTCCTAGCTGGCTAAAATGTGCCTGAATAATGGAGTTTTAATTAACTGTACGATATCTAAGCACATTCATGGTGGAGAAAGTAGCCTAGTTGCTTGCCAGAGTTCTGAGCAGTATGTATGCCAAGCGGGGAACCGGTAGGTACTGTATACTGGTCTGCTCTGAATAGCGATACGAAGGTATGGCACTCCATGGACCCCTTCACTAATTACATGATAGGATTTCATTTTGACATCACATAGAAAACATACTAAATAACTATCTCTATCTCTCCTCCTGCTAATTTTATTTCCAGTTTCTCCAGCTAATTCTCGCACTAAACTGTGTGCAGGTTTGTGTTTAAAAGATCGTGGCTTAGCAACACTATGGCAACTAGGCTGACTTGAACATCTTAGTCTATAATTATACCCCTAAATTGGGCCTGAGTTCAGGGCCGGATTAGCTGCCCACGGAAATGTTTCACTTAATCAGTGAGGTGAGCGGTGCTGCCGATCTAGCACTATTACTGCTGCTGTGAACCATTTTCCAGCACAGTTTCTTGCAATAGTCCGGTCTTTATTTATTTTTTGGGCCTGCATTTGGTGTCCTGGTCTGAAGCCCCTAAAGCCTGTGTAGCCTCTGCCTGAGTTGGCTCTGTGTTCGTCCACTCTTTTTTTTTACCTCCTACACCAAATCTCTTCACTAGAAATAACCTACAAGGGCATGGCGTTTCGATGTGTGGTAAGCTTATAGATCGGCTATTTTGGGTGAATATTCCCCTTCCCCCCAGTGAGATCAAATCGTAGTGGTAAAGCCTATAGATTTGACAACCAACTAGCAAGTCACACTGTGGCCGTCCCTCTGGGTGAGGGCACACACAAGTATGTGATCTAATCTGTGAGAAGGTGTGACAAACTTCAGTTTGCACTTGGAACAACATAGCCTCTATAGCAGTGGTTCTCAAAGTGGGTTTCAGGGACTCTCTAGGTTCCTTTATAGGGGTCGAAATTGACCCGTTAGGGTCCATTTGGGTACACTGTCAAAGTTAAGGGGAGACCTTGAAATTTGAAAGTTTGAGAACCGCTGCTCTATAACACCAGTGGCTCTCAAAGTAAGGTCCGGGACAGTGGGACCCCCCTTTGAGAACCACTGCTCTATAACACCAGTGGCTCTCAAAGTAAGGTCCGGGACCCCCCTTTGAGAACCACTGCTCTATAACACCAGTGGCTCTCAAAGTGAGATCCGGGACCCCCCCAGGGGTCATTGAGGGCTTTCCAGGGGGGTCTACATCAAAATGTGTTAACATCCTCTAGCATCAAAATCAGTTTAACCATTTTAACCCTGTATTCATTGGCTTTTTGAAAATTCCTGATCTACAAGCTGCTCAACTTAAATCTGTCAGGTATTTTTAACCACTTAAACCCCTATTATTTTGTCGACCGGGGCCCGCCAGGATTCTAAACATGATCCTCTTTTTTTTTTAAACGAGCACTCTCATTATGTTTATAATGCAGTTTACCGGGTGCACGCCTCATGAAGATTCACAGTAAGAAAGAAATAGCCAGCACTCCGAAGTCCTTCTGGTACTTTTAATATGCACATGGACTGACACAGCAAACACGGACTGACACAGCAAACACGGACGCGTTTCGTCGCCAAGCCTTCCTCAGTGTGTACCCCCCCACACACACACACACACACACACACACACACTGAACCTGATCTACAAGCTCAGATGCACTTTATAGATCTGCTATTTTCACAGAATGTTTGTCCCAGAATAGGCGCTCTTATAGGGTTCATGTGGTTAACTGTTTGGAGTTTTGTTGGGACATAATAGATAACTCAGCTGGTTGCTACAGTCGGTAGGTAGGTTTATTGATTGAATACTTTATTAGCAGTTCACTGAAAAAAGCACAGGAAAGTACAGTTCAATACAAGGTCTGCTTAGAGGATTTAAACCCAAGAAAGCCTCTGGCTTGTTTACATCGGGGTCCTTTGTTCTCAATTAATTGAGAAGTCAGCAAGAGTAAGATGTTGAAAATTACAGATTTGATAGCATTTTGATAGAGGTGTTTGTCCTTCAATCGCCTCAGTTCTTTGCTACCGTCATTGTCTTAAATAATGTACTGTATCATTACAAATGACCAGCCTTGACACAGCGTCATATCATTGCCGTGCCCTTTCCCACTCTTTAACTTGTGAATGATTTCTTTTTTGTTGGAGTCGCACATCATGTGCACAGAAGATCGTTAATCGCCTTTTGAGAGTAATTTGCGTAGCGCTGCGGCTCATCCGTTTGATTTATCCTCCGTCCCCTCTCATCAGCGGGTTCCTTGTTTTTTGGTAAAGTGCTGACTCACTGCGTGTCCGCAGGACTTAGTTTTGAGAAATGTGACTGTATACCGGGAAGCCTTCGTTTTATCTATGGACAGATGGTATCTAATAATAGACATTAGAAAGGAAACAGCAGTCTGCACTATCTCTCTAAACTGATTGTTCAGTTGTATTAATGGATGCCTGTGTCCTTCCTCTGTTGCATTGTGGTAAAGCCATTGCCATGTTAGAGCTCGTGGTCAGGGCCAGACCTAGGATGACACAGTATAGTAGAGTGGACTTTGTCCCAGAATGAGGACTTTTGCAGGGTGGAGAGGATAAAAAAAAGTTCTCCACAATCAGATGGTGTGCTGTTATGGCATATTCTTCACAAGACAAATACTAGCTCACAACGCATCCCGATGCAATACGTTGTGAGCTTTGTAGATCTGCTATTTTTGCTATTTGGGAGGCCCTTGCAGTACACCTGCAGTACATGGGCGATGAGCACGCTGTTTGCGAGTAACAGACGCTCCTTTGATGGCTCGCTCCAATGACCCTCTTTAAATAGAGAACTACCGCGGCATCCATGTCATAAATCAATGCACAGGTGCAGTGAGGTGTGCCGAAGCTCTTTTAACACGAGCAGGAAATTGGACGTGGACCGCGTCACAACAAAGTGCACTCTGGACAGCACTGCTCAAGCAGACAAGCACGCAACCTAACATGAATAAATGGTATCCTTTGTCTTAAACGTCCTGGTCACCACCGAGTTTGTCGAGAGACTGTTTTAATTGAAGGACCGATCAAAGGAACTGCTGTGCTGCAGCATTGATCAACGTTAAGCGAAGGAGAACAGCTGCACAGTTTTACACCTCTGTAGAATGCTCCCCAACAGGAATACAAGTTAGTTCAGAATCAAGTAAGAACACACCGTTATGTACAAGCTTGTACACGCCAATGTACTGTACAAAGGACCCCAATGAAAACAAGACAGTAGTTTCTTCGGTTTAAATCCTATCAGTAGACCTTATTCGTATCCGAATGTCTTTTCCTATGCAAACTGCTATTAAAGTATTCAATCAATCAATCCGTATGGAATTAGGCTTTCCATAGCCTATTCCTTGTTTTCCGGCTGAAGATGCACAAAAGCCTGTTAAAATAACGTAAGAAATTGGATGTTTCCATAATGTGCTAAACTAAATAATACGTTAATATTATTGTCCGGGGTGGGGTGTGGGGGAAGGGGCGTCCTAAATAGCCTGCACTAGGGTCCACTGTAACTACGTTAAGCCACCTAAGTGGTTAATTTCAATGTTGACATGGACAATAAATAGTTTGAAGTTTGTAACTGCAACTTTTCTATTCAGTTGAACTTGTCATAAATATGCTCCATAAAGCTCACTTATACATTCATACTACAATAAAATAGAGTGTATTATAGTCAACTTTTACCCTACATATTATATACTGTACTAGCCTTCTTTTCTTTGCTGTTTTGGTCTGTAACAATGTTTGGAAATGGTCAGGTTTTTAGTTAGTTAGTTAGTTAGTTTGTTTGTTGTGTAGTGTAGTGTTTTGTTTGGGAATGGACCAAGATTATTCAAGAGTTTTAGGATCATTTTAACTGTTACTTGGCTGCTCAAAAATAGCCAAATGTGATTCTGTTTTTGCTGCTCTAAAACATGTTTGAATATATTGTTACGCTTATATGCTTTTGGCATAAGCAACAGACATTTTACGCTCTCAATATTATTGACAGCATACATATACAGAACATATGCATCCCTAAAAGGCAGAGATCTGTAATTGCAATGCATGTGCATAATTACTGGCACATGCATTGCATAATGTATAAACTGGGGTAGAATGAATATATAATTTTCTGTGCAGGATTTGGGATCTGTCGAAAAAGAAAATAACTTGACATGAGGATTTGTGCACCACAAAAATGTCCCATCTTTATTTATACTTTGAAGTCACTGATGCCACAGTATATCAAATATAGAATAATAATGAATGGATTAACATTATTTCTATCACATGACACTGCCGAATGCAAAGGACATATTTACAAAGAGCAAGGATTTTCTACACTTCGTCATTGCTCCAGGCTCTTGTGCCAGTATTTACCATATTGACTTTGAGGATCAAAAATATGTGAGTTATTTATTTTACTACAGCCATGCTTATTTAATGTACTTTATTTATGCTAGCACTCGCGGACTGCCGGTTGCCGGAGGCATTTTGTTGTAAGGTTGTTTGTTAGTACAGTACATCTATAGTTCTGTCTGTATTTAATGCTCATCCATCGTCCGTCCGTCTGTCCATCCCAACTTCGTTAACACAATATCTCAGGAACACCTTTATGGAAATAAATGACATTTGGCAAAAATGTCCACTTGGACAAAGATGAACTGATTAGAAGCAGTTTGTATACTGCACAGTAGAAATACTCAATCCGTAATTAAAAAAATATTACTTGAGTAAAAGTGCAAAAGTATTAATGAGCATCAAAATAGTACAAAAGTAAAAGCACTCATTATGCAGAATGTCCCATTTCGCACGTTTTCAAACGTATAAACTACTTTTGAAAATAACAAATCTACAAGTTCACAATGCATTGCATCGCAACGTATTGTATTGTGAGCTTGTAGATCGGGCTATTTTCAAATGGCCGAAATGTATATAGGGCTGAAGTGGTAAAGTATGTTTTGTAATGATAATCAAAATCTACAAAAGTCTACAAGTTTTCTGGCACTTTACATAGATCAGGTCAAGTCTATACTCTTTAATTTACATACATCCAACAATTCCCACATGAGCGAGCACTTGGCGATGTTGGGGAAAGGAAAAACTGACCTTTAACAGGAAGAGTATAACGTGTATTGATCACTGTCGCTTGCGTGTGTGTGCGTGCGTGTGTACATGTGCGTATAACTAACATTATTTAGGAGCTGTTCTTAAATGCAGTTGTCCACACACTACTGCACCCCAAATGTGAATAGTTTAGGATTCAATTTGGATGAACCCACCCCTCCGATTATAAAATTAATCCCACGTACTGTACAAGAAAATAACTTTTGAACAATAGTTTTCCTCAGGCTTGATTATCTCCTTCAGTTAGTCCCAGAGTGACTTGAGATTGTATTTAAAGCATGAAATTACAGGGGCTAGCTTTCATCTTCACGCCTTTCATCTTAAACAATGATTTAAATGCCCCTGCCATGGACCCTGTTTGGGGAGAGGCGGATTTGGTGGCGATGTTTTATTTTTATTTTTGTATTCCTCATTCCTATATGCCTGCATGATGACATCGCTGTCTTAGGGGCTGTGTCTACAGAAAGAACTTTTTTTCTTTTTCTTTTTTTTTGAGTGGCAGAGCACTTTGGATATCGTCTCCAGAGCACTGCACACGCACTGAGCAAGATGCCTCCAAGCTGGGGCGTCACAAGGGGGGGCGGGGGGAGTGGGACTGAGTTACTAGGGCCCAAGGTGGAGGGGCCTTAATTATTTTATACTTTAGCACCGAGTGCCGCGCTGCGAGCTTGTAGATCTGCTATTTTTGAAAAGTTAATTGAAAATGTGTGCAAATCTTTGAATATATGTATTTTTTTTGCTTCTGGGGGTCCCTGGAACTAAATATTTTGAGATGGGGGTCTGTGGCCAAATACATATCATTTTGGGGGTCCTTCACATGAAAATGTTTGAGCACCACTGACATAGAAACATAGGTTTTTCACGATTTTTCAAAAATAGCAGATCTACAAGCTTGCAGGTTGCATAATTTTCAATAGCTAAAGCACAAAATAACGCTGGGGGGCCCGCAGTGAACCCTTGTACCCAGGGCCCAGAATTTGGTGTGACACGCCTGCCTCCAAGCATTTTCTACTGGAGGTGTCCAGAACACTCCTCCAAAATATAATGGGTGCTGAGAGAAGTGAAACACGATGCATGGTGCTGGGAAGAGGAGCGCTCCTAGCGCGTCTTTAGAAATGCATGGCATTAAGGCTCTGGCAAAAGCACAAAAGAAAGAAGGAAAAAAACACATTGGTAGGTAGGCAGGTGCTTTATTCATCTCCAATGGGAAATGAGGACAATCAGCACTCGTCATCAGAAACGGACCAAGAAGGAAGATACATCAATAAAAATTGAAATAAACATGATAAAAAAACATCTTAAAAGCCAGCAGAGGAGTTGTACAATCCTATTGCGGCAGGCGGAAAATAATCTATCTGTTAGAGCGCTCCTTATCATAATGTAGGTGTAACAGTATGTTGCTAAAGGAGCTTCTCTGCCCTGCCACAGTGGGATGTAGGGGGGTTCCCAAACTTTTTTGTCTCAGGGCACCCCATAAATATATATTTTTTAATCCAAGGCACCCCTACATTGTAATTTTCACTCCCAGCACCTTATATTTATAGCATATCGTCGTTGTCGGGTGGAAACCTTGTATGTCCAAAACCGTTAGAACTGACTGAAAATAACTTTGTCCTTCAAGTTTAAAATGATACTAAATATTTTTCCAAAGTGTCCAAAATATTCCAAATATTATCAATTATCTCGCGGCACACCTGGACTGCCGTCGCGGCGCCCCCACTTTGAAAACCCCTGATGTAGGGAGTGAGTGGAGTTTGGTCTTCAGTCATCATCATCCTCCACGGTGTCCAGGGTGGTATCGAGGACAGAACCAGCCTTCTTGATAAGCTTGTTCAGCCTCCTGCTTATCACTTTCCTTGATGCTGCCCTTCTAACCTACCACCGCATAACAGCACTGCGCCGGCCACCACTGACTGGTAGAACATGTTCAGCAGAGTACCGCATGTAAGCGTCCTTCACATTGGCATAAAACAAGTCCCATATGCTGTTCTCCCCAGTGGAGCACTTAACCTGTCGCCAGTGTTTTTGTCCGGGTGACATGGTTGCAATGAATGAGCTGGGGTACTGTTGTGTAGTCTCGCCATAACAGTGTGTGTTTGTACACACTGCTTCAGTGACAGCAGAGGGTGAGGTATACAACATATGAGAATTCACATGGTAAATCGTATGGGCGAAGTCCCATTATGTCTGCTACAGACACTTTTACACCATCTGTTATCAACAAACACAGCAACTCGCCTACCTCGTGTTTTGCAACACTGGCGGTCAATCCTGTCCACACACTCTCCCTGGAACCCTCGATGGTGATGTTTGCATCGGGGGTAACCCCTTGCACCCATGTTTCTGTAAAACGCATATGACCGCATTCACGGTATTCCCTCCTCTCACCAGTTCCTTAACTCCATCTTATTACATTTCTTATTGATCAGCAATCTCACATTGCCCACGATGATGAAAGGAAGATGTGGTTTATAGCTCCTCTTGTTAATCTGTCGCTTCACCCCAGCTCTGCTTCCCCAATGCCGTCTCCTTATTTCCTCCGGTACAGTGGGCCGCATGCCGACAGCCACTGCTGGTTGAGCCAATGTGATCAGCAGCTCTCGGAGAGTAAACAATAGCAGTCATACAGCATGTGGATCTGCCAGGAATAAAAACAGTCCCTATGAGTAAGAAAGGGGGTGTAGAGGTAAATAAAAGTTTGGTGCTTGTGGTTAATCCCTTAAAGTCGGCTATACCAGCCCTGACGAAAAGTCACTTTGCATCTTAGCACAACATGCCAGACGCCAGGGAATAATCTGTAGGGGCAGTGTCCAAAAATGTGTTTTGCAAGAATCGGCCTCATGGTGGCGCTAGAAGAGGGCCATGTGAGAAATGAGGTGTTGATCGGGGCAACAGTGGCGGAGATATGAGTAGGGGAAAAGTGTGACTGACAGACTGACTGACAGTCGGTAGAGGTTTTGATAGTAACTGCGAGCTGACGGTCGCAATAACCTACTATATAAACTGCTATAAAATAACCAGTCTCAGCACTATTGAAACAGGCAGCCGGCTCCACCAGATTGTCTATGTGGTGCTGATAGCCAGCACCACATACTGTACTCTTCAAGAAAGAGTACAGGCAAATAACACTGGACTTTCTGTCACTCAGTTACATGCCTCTTGCACTTTTAAAGAAGAAAAAACTCTGGCTCAGGTTTGATACTGGTTCACTTTTGTCGCATGAAAGAAGTTCATCCTCAGGCTGTTCACAACAGCTCCATTGAAAGTGTTCTGAGAGAGAGAGAGAGAGAGAGAGAGAGAGAGAGAGAGAGAGAGAGAGAGAGAGAGAGAGAGACACACACACACCAGGGTTCATGTGATTAAGAACATCAGATACTTTAAAACTTATGCTCAAGTATTATTCTAATGAGTGACTTTTAGCAGAGTAGTTTTCTAGTGTGCTATCTCTACTTAAGTGTGCTTTCGGGTACCTTTTCCAACCATGCATGGGTGATGTGTTTGATCACTGCCACTTATTTGTGCATTTTACAGTACTTTACATTTTGTGAAAGGCAGGTTAGTGTGGGAAAATCCAGGTGGTTATTTGTGAGCTTTGAAGGAACTGGGGCAAAAGCTTTTTCACCATTCCTGGATGTGGAAAAGTGGAAGACATTACTAGTGCACTATACTAGTAATGTCCCCAGGAAGACTAGAGGCTCATTCATGAGTCCTAACAGGACTTCATATGGGAATGCCCATACATGGAGGCCACATCGGCCACATACAATCCCTTTTATTCCCATATATGGAGATCCTGTCTGTAGAACCAGCCACACTGCTTAGACTGACATGTATAGTCTATAGGTTATAAAAGCGACCTGAGGTCGCTTTTAGCCCTTAGGCATCTTACTTGTAATATATAGTGGAGTCAAAAGTACAATATTGAAAAGGAAAGACAGTATCCAAAAATAAAAATACTCATAAGAATTGCTACTGTATTAAAAAGGAATACTTAATTACTGTCTATCACTGTTATTCAGTGACTTGCTTGTCATAAAAATGTATAATGATGGGTGGTGGTCATTATGGCAGATGTTAATTATGATGACAACTTAACTACTCAACACAGAATGTCTTGCTCTCAGGCAAGGAGGAAGTGGTGATGAGGGTCCATTTATTATGGAATACCTGGATTTGGAACTGGGTCTACCTGACCACATGGAAAACAAACCGCCTGCTGAATGATCCAAACAAAGGAGAAGCTTGATCAAGCAAGACAGGTTTTGGGGCCATTTTCACAAGGCGTTTAATCTTACCGCTAAGAGTTCTCCTAAATTGATTATGAATAATTCCCTAAGACTGTGTTTGTGGTCTAATTACCTGCAAGTCACTGGCTCTCGTCTCTTTTCTAGAAAATAAATAAAAATAAACATTCAACAGGTGGACAGACCCAATAAAACACCCATCACATTATTGTTATTTGAAGGATGGGTACTATGAGGCCCCATGCTCATGAATGTCAAAGAGAGAATGTAAAACCATCAATCTCGATCAAGAAGATCTATGACTTTCAACTACATTTTATTGCACTGATGTAATCATTTTTTTTGGGGGCTTATATGCAGCTGCACTGCACCTTTTGAAAGAGGCTGTACACGAATCTCAACATTTTATTGATGTAATCCGTTATTCATAAAACCCCTTTACACGCTGTAAGCATTTAATTAAATGTTTCTTTAAACTTATTAGCACTGACTTTTTGAGCGGTGGTCACACCGTCTCCATAGCGTGGCCGTGTGTGTAGGTATGTATGTTTGTTTGTATGTATGTATGTATGTATGTACTGTATGTGGGTGGGTGGGTCTGTATGTAGCCTCAAGCCTGTGGTGTAGTACCTTTTCTGACCACACATGTTAACACTTTGAGTGCCAGGGCGTCATATGACGTCAGACACGCACTTGGCAATGATGCCAGAAAATAATATTGGCGTCATATGACGCCAGATGCTTTTTTTTCATATTACAGTAGTACAGTGTTGGATCTATGCGGTAACCAAGATACAGCCCTTTTGGACGATGGGACGGTCGTCATGCATGACAATTCAGTGGCGTCAGTTCAGAACAAGCTAAGGTATGGCAACATGACTGGTGTCTGGTGAAGACACCAGTCATGTTGCCATACCTTAGCAACAGGCACGATGAAAAGTACATTTTTATTATTTCCCCCTGTCAAGGTATGGCAGCTGCATACCCCTGCCATACCCAATTGACGCCCCTGCATGACATCACACGCTTATGTGACCAAATTCAAGCATGCTGGTTGGCCGGTTCCCCCCAGAAACAAGGGTCTCAAAGAGTTCAGTGACTTATACCGTAACCGGACACACAGCAATCAGAGGGAGAGAGAGATATATTGAGAGAATGAGCTAGAATTAGTTATAAAATCATTAGATTTAGTATTATTTAGAGAGATAGAGATAGAGAGAGAGATCGGAATGTAGAGGTTTTAGCAAGGAGGAGTGGGGGAAGGGCTAGTTTCTTTGTTTAGGTTGGAGGGGGGGTCCATTTTGTAAAAAATCGCCACCATGGGCCAGCCTAAAATCACGGAGGTACTCGGCTGCTACACCCACGGGCCACGGCCTCGATTTTGGTTCTGGCGGCCAGAAAAGCTCCTTCTACGGGCGATCGGTTCATCAGCGAAGGCCTCGGCTGGAACATCCACGGCCTCGATTTTGGTTCTGGCGGCCAGAAGAGCTCCTTCTACGGGCGATCGGTTCATCAGCGAGGACCTCCGCTGGTACATCCACGGCCTCGATTTTGGTTCTGGCGGCCAGAAGGGCTCCTTCTACGGCGAGGCATGCATGCTGCCAGGGACAGACCACCGATTGCTACGGTTTCTCCCCGCGCCCTGTAGGATGCACTGCTGAGCTGTGCTGCGGTATGTTCTCTACGTTTCACTTTGTTATACGTCTGTCTTTCAATGTTATATGAGATAAGTGCTGTATAATGTATCAAAATGTATGAAATATATGGCCCATAAACCATAAAACTGTCTCCGCGACTCACAAATGGGTCCCGACCCAAACGAGAGAAGCATCCATTTCATTGTAAAGTCGACATTCAGAAACGCTGATTTTAGGCTATATTCTTCACTGCATACTACGTGCCACTCACGTTAGAACATTGTTTATTTTGGCGATAATGAGCCAAGGACATCACATCACAGCCTAGTATAGAACAGTGGTTCCCAAAAGGTTTGATCGCGAGCCCCGGGGTGGGGGCGCTCGCCCTGGAACCTCCAAAGCACTAGCGACCACCCTCCACAACTCAAGCCCGATTTGGGAGACCCTCCTGGGCATGGCGCCGCTCGGCGTCGGCCTCTATACCTCCGTGATGGAGGGAGTGAAAACTTTTTATGTCCAAAACCGCTCGTTTTGCATTTATCATTTGAAATTATTTAGACTAGTGAAAACAACCGATCTACAACAACAGCCGATCTCCTTTTTAGGCACTAACTAGTAACTAACAATAAAATATGAGTCTAGAACACACCACTGTATGAGCTGCATAAAGTGTGGTTCCTGTTGAAATGAGCCATGCATCTGTAGCCTACTTTGATTGATTGATTGAAGACTTTATTAGAAGTTTGCATAGGAAAAGGTACAGTTTCATGACGGTACAGTTCACTGGTACAAGGTCTACTAAAAGGAGATCCATGAAAAGACTAAGCTTATTTCCACTGGAAAGTGGAAACCATTGAAGTATCTCATATAACATTGAATGACAGACAGATAGAACACAGTACTATGCAGTAGATATGTAAAGAAAAACAAAAAAAGACAGTAAGTCTAAACAAACAGTATATACAAAGAAGGGGCAGGGGAGGGTAGGGTGGGGCTAGGTTCTTTTTTTTTACCACCTCTTTCTAATACATTCTTCAATCAATCAATAAGCCTGACCTGCTATTGTTTTTTTTTTTTTGTGTGCATTTTTTTGGGTGCACATTATACAATTCAATTCAATTCAAAGGAGCTTTATTGGCATGAGAAAACATATGTTTACATTGCCAAAGCAAGTATAACAAATACAATATAAAAACCAGTTGAAAATGGGGAACATATATACAGTTGGAGGGGGTACAGCATTGTTCATTTTACAGAGCTATGTCGCATTGTGACATTTTATATATATACAGGGTACACATAGCAGCATTATTTTCCTACATAAAGGTATCGGCTCTGTTTCATACTGTATGTGCAATCTACAAGCACACAACGCCTCGCACCGCGAGGCGTTATGTGCTTGTAGATCTGCTGTTTTCACTACTTTTGTGCGACAGCCTTTGCTAAAGAACATACAAATTATACAGAAGCACGATCATTTAGTATTTTTTATTTATTTCTATCATATACAGGGCCCGTGGAGTCTGACTGGATGGAGGAAGGATGGAGAGGACAGTATGATGGCTGAGATAGCGAGAGCGGAGGAGTCAGGCATAGGTCATACACACTGTAGGTTCGCTGCCTGGACCAATGTCACTCTAGGGGAGCTGAAGAACTTTCTGGGACTTCTCTTCCTCACAGCTATCGTTCACAAGGCGGAGATTGCCATGCACTGGTCAAAAAACCCTGTCATTGCATGCCGTACTTTCCCAGAACAATGGCAAGAAACAGGTACCAGGCCATTTTGAGGTACCTGAGGCGCACACACACACACACACACACACACACACACACACACACACACACACACACACACACACACACACACACACACACACACGGTGAACAGTACCATCTTTGACCTTTATTTGTGGTGCCTTTGACTCCTGAATGTTGGCTTGTTGAATGCCTTTTTTTGAGAATACAGTACAGTACAGTACTGACTTTTATATTATTTTATTTATTCTTTACTTGCTGCACATTTATTTTATTTTACTTTTATCCAGTTATATTTTATTTTTGTGAAGTCATATTTGTGATTTCTTTTTTTTTTGAAATATTTGTAAATATTGTTGAACATAAATATGTTCATGCTGGATGTGTGAGGTACTCACCAGGGTTAGGGTTCGATGTTGCCATAAAATAAAAGGTTGACATCGCTTTTCTGACTTTTTGTCTTCCTGACCTTCTAGACCAGGTAAAAACACAGTGATTTCACAGTGCATAGTTCTATCAAAATGTAAGGCAATTTCTACCTTCTGAGTCATTTCATACTTTTTCACTTTGCCCCCTTGAAACTAGACGATGGTACAATATTCTTTTAACTTTTTTTGCACATAATGAAAGTAGGCATGTCATTCTTTCTGTCAAGGGTACTTGTGTTCCGTTACCATTTACCAATTTGTTGCTATGGCTTCCTAAAGTTTTTTTTCTTTGAACTCAAATATCTCAGAATCTAGATTTCTGAGGTTATTGACTGGTTTGCGCAGTGCGCACTCTCGAGCACCTATCTCCAAAACCGCTCACCGAAATCACTC
Organism: Nannobrachium achirus; assembly: GCF_963921795.1. Lineage (NCBI taxonomy): Eukaryota > Metazoa > Chordata > Actinopteri > Myctophiformes > Myctophidae > Nannobrachium > Nannobrachium achirus. The sequence continues at coordinate 15,771,007 of NC_137826.1, forward strand.
CAAAATTTTTTTGGTAAAAAAAAAAATCCTCTTTTACCAAACCTCCCATTTTTGTTCCGATGTGAATATCGGATCATTTCCAATTTATTCCCTGGAATTGGGGCAGAAATGAATGGGACCTAATGGTGGCACTGGTAAGGGACGGGGGGCAGGGGGGGCTGGCACTCAAAGTGTTAAGGGAGGGGCGCTGTTGTTCAGGCCAGGCCAGAACAGGCAAGGCACACTCACACTCACACACACACACACGCACGCACGCACGCACACACACACACACACACACGCGCGCACAGACTCCACCGCTCAGTTCACACAGGTGTGATTTTTTACATCATTTTCTTAGCGGCATTCAACACTGCCTTCTTTCACACAATTGTCTAAGTGGCATTTAGAATGAACTATGCATCAGAATCCGTATGCACACATTCATACATACATTTATATATCCAGTATATGGATGGCAGTGGAACTGTGTAAGCCCCCGAGTACGCACCACTGGAGCTAAGAGGATTCAAGTACCATGTTCAAGTACCCTGTATACAATGGCAGTGTAGTATATCTCTGTCATCTCAGCATGCCAGTCCTTCGGTGCCTAAGTCCTGACAATAAGTGGCACATTTCACCGGGAATAAGTCGGCTGTGTCAAATGCTTCACAGCAGGACTCAACTAGGTCTTGCAACTTTCAATGGCTTATTTCACCCGAAAGCAATGACAGCCTTTGGGGCTGTCAGGCATGGGACTATATTCATGTCATTTCAAGAGAATGTTCCTCAACACTGGTGCATTTTAGCTAGTTTAAGCACTCACATTGCATTACAATGGAGCTCAAATCAACATTCCAGAAACAAAATTGTGTCTCTAACGTGCAGTAACTCCAGGGCCGGATCTACAATATGGGCACTTTGGGCACGTGCCCAGGGGCCCAGCAGACACTAAGGTATAAACTTACACATGTTTTCATTCATTCTAGAGAAGAGAGATACAGTATTTATGGCTTCAATAACGATTCCCTACAAAGGAACTGTATTGATCTGTCTCCCCTTCAACCATTTAAATCTACAAGCTCATAAGTTGTGACACATTACAAGCTTGCTGTTTTGTTCACCTAAATATTCACCCATTAGGACATCACCTGGAAAGGGATTGTTGAAGTGGGTCATTATTGATAAAATGCAGATATGCCATTATGCGATTATTCTACCAAACAGAGAGTGTGAGAGTGTGTGTGTGTGTGTGTGTGTGTGTGTGTGTGTGTGTGTGTGTGTGTGTGTGTGTGTGTGTGTGTGTGTGTGTGTGTGTGTGTGTGTGTGTGTGTGTGTGTGTGTGTGTGTGTGTGTGTGTGTGTGTGTGTGTGTGTGTGTGTGTGTGTGTGTGTGTGCGTGCGTGCGTGCGTGCGTGCGTGCGTGCGTGCGTGCGCACGTGTGCGTGCATGCAAAAGTGTGGGTATGTGCGCGCGCGCACACACACACACACACACACACACACACACACACACACACACACACACACACACACACACACACACACACACACACACACACACAGCAGCATGAAACTGCTGATTAATATGAGACACTGTTTTATAGACATACAGACATAGTAGGTGTCAAGGATGTAACACAACTTAAGCAAAGCTATTTCTTCATGTGGCTTTCCAACATTGTGTCATTGACACATTTAGGGCTGCAACAGTTAACACTTAATTGGTGAATCAACATATTGTTGAATATATAAGAAATATACTTTACATATTTAAAAAATGTGCATCTCGATTATTCCATTACCGGTAATTGAAAAGGTAATCGATAATTACTAAGAGTTTAATCGATAGGTGCAGCCCTAGTCAAATTATTCCTTTCAGTACACTACTCTACCCATCCGGAAGATGTGTCAGCAGTGCAAAACACCATTGGCTCAGATTTCCTGTCCATTGCAAGACACAACGGCGACAGTCCAAAGCCAATGATATGGAATCAGCCCTATGTCAGCCTCTCTTTTCCCAATGCGTGCGTGCGCGCGTGCGTGCGTGCGTGCGTACAGTTGTACCTGTGTATAGATGTTCACACCCAACTAGGGCTTATGGCGGACAATTAACCACGTTCTGTAATCTGGCGAGAATTCACCCAATTAGCTTCTTCCCATTACATTAAGGAATCATTCCAGCAGCATTGCCCTGCACATTAGCATAATGGCAGTGTCAATGAAGCGCACTCTATTACGATGGAAAGTTTTTTTGGAGCTGTGTGGAACACAAGCTACCCTATACGTGGCCGTGTGTGTAGGTATGTGGGTATGTGGGTGGGTCTGTGGGTCTGTATGTAGCCTGTATGTAGTAACCCTGGGTGACCAGAGAGGTGCTGTTGAGTCTAGCCTGCCCTGAGCATCAACTGCAATACACACACACACACACACACACACACACACACACACACACACACACACACACACACACACACACACACACACACAGCTCCACTTCGAACAGAGGTTCGATTTTTTCTGTGCGCGCTGTGCTACCTGCCTCACATTTCTACTTCAAGCGCTACCGCAATTGTTCTTGATAATTCAACCCTCATTCATAATTCATATCTCAATGTGAAGATTCTGATCCAGGACCACAGGCATCGTACTTAGTGATGTGGTTCACTCACATGGAGTTCTTGGGGATTCACAGCAGACCCAGCTCATTCACAGCTCACTTATTTTCTGATGGTCATAGAACGCTGAAAATGTCCCCATTATGTAGCCGGAGGCACAGCCAGCGTATTTTATGGATAAGGTCAACATCCTGTACAATTAAAGTCTGCAGCTGATGAAAGCAAAAGAATAACTAAATGTGTACAGAGGATGAAAACGGAAAAGAATAGAAAAAAAAATCCATTTTCTGTTTTGATGAATAAAATAATAATTATGACAATGAAATTATTTTGCTGAGCAAATGTACTGTAAATGTCTTGCTTGCAGGCTATGTACAGTACCGTAGGGTAAGAAAAATGCTTAAAACCTCCATACTTATGTAACCCCTGGGTAAATTGCCCAGCGTTATTTGTGCCTATGTTCAAAAACCTCAACATTAGGCAGTCCATTCATAAGCCCACAGGTTAAAAGGGTCTGGTTCACTTTAAGAGATCAGCCTAACTTGATATGTACTGTGTTTTCTCTTTTACTTGACTCTGATTGGTCAGGATGAATGTCCTTCATTTTCTAAGCATGTGATTGGTTGGGGGGCGGGACATGAAGAGAAAATGTGTGTGTGTTTAAGAGTTGGGAGTGAGTTTTGGTGTGTGACTGGGAGAGGAGAAGACGTGAATGAAAACGAAAGCATCACGTTATAAGAATGAACCTTGTGTTTAAATCTTTGAGTGTTTAACGCATATGTATTGACCACTGAAGACTACTTTAAGACTGAATTCAAGACGAGTTCGGTTTGGGGAGACATTACCACAGTAAGCAGACGTTTCGTGCAGTAGTAAACAGCTGCACTGTATTTAGCCTCAAGCTAACGTGGCTAACGTGACGTGAACTTTTCAACAACGGCGGACAGTGCGTTCGTTTTGGAATATAGAGACTGTCTTCAGAGAACCAGATAGCGCACCCTGCGACCGGAAAAGCTGGGTGTTCCTCTGGCATCGTAGGACGTGGTGAGACAATTCGTCTTTTCCTTTGGAACTGTAAAAGAGACTGAACTCTGAACTGTGTATCGTCGAGACTGTGAGTAACCCTTTGCACTTCGGCTCACGTGAGTGAAGAGGCTTCATCACTACATTCATAAAACGGCACATCGGTGTCAAACAGGCCTGCAACGTTTCTTCTTTTGTTTGGTTAATTGATTATTGCCGGCTTTTTATTTGTTTTGTTTCTTAAGTGGGCCCACTACTGTACAAGGTACCTTTGAATGTTTGACATTATAATGATATCTCTTCTATAGTGAATAGGAGGTTTACAGTAGGACTGGTAGTCATTTGGTCCATCATTTCATTTGGGGTTTACATTTAAAAGAGTGTGTACACTTAAAAAGGTAGCTGTTTAATTCATATTTCACTGTGTCATTTAAAATACACCTATATTAATTCATAGTACTACTCAAACACAGAGGTAGTTAAAAAGGTATTGGTTTCTATTTCATTTATTATTGAAGGATTTACAGAGGTCTACAGGGTTTGGCCTGTTACAGTGTTTTGCTACCTTTCTGCCAATATAGGTATATATACATATATTTCTTTGCCTAGTTCGCAAAGCAGAGGTTTAGGTTTCAGAACTGTACGGTTATTGTTTACACTGAGGTGTCTTAAGAGACAGATAAGGACGGGGTAACATTTACTGTTTTCTACCTATTAAGGTTTTATTTGAAGTTCAACCCTTGTGAAGGGAACTGTTTGGGTCCTCATTATTCAGATGCTTTATGGTAAATAAATATTCATTTGTTTATACCACTTTGTTGTTCTTTAAAATAGGTGAAACTTTCTGGGGTAAAGGTAGCAGTCACATATGATCAATATTATAAGTTCAAAGTCTGATATTTATGTTAAGTCAGAACTCAGGCGCTGTCTACTAAGGACTTCAGCTCCGAGGCAGCGTTACATAAAATGGAGGCACTGCTGAGATTAAGTTGATTTATTTGTGACTACATTTAACAGTACCCCAGAACTAAGTTCAATAGTAAAAACTGTCCTCACCTTAATTCAGAATGGCCCACTCCCCAGACCCACAGTTAATCACAGAATTAGTTGCTTGGTGCAGCGAAGTTGGAATAGATCCAACCCATTCCATAGCTTTAAGTGGCGTGCCAAAAGGGACAACCACTGCTGATGTTGAGAGCACGGCTGAAACTGTAAAAGCTTTTGGAAAAGTAAAAGTAAGGGCCAATAAGTTCATATCACAACTGGACAGTGACGTGATACTATGCGAATGCCGCTGCATTGTTGACCCGGCCTCGGCTCCCCCTGAATTGATTCCCATAAATGGTGGAGCTGCCTGGAAGGTAACAGTAGTATCAACTGGCCCAGCCCCAGTTGATGAGTTCACAATCAAATTAAAAACACTACTGGAAAGTGAAGGCAAGACCTTTGCTGATGTTCAAGCCCTACTCTCTCAGGGACCTGCACCCCAGCAAGAGGACACACCAGCCTCTATTATTCGAGCTGTTGGAGACTTGCTGGTAAAAACTATGCGTCCTACACCAGATAACAATCTATTCAGGCGCCTACGGGTCTACTCGGGCATAGTCCCCACACCAGCTGGCGAAGAGTCTCATGATAACTGGCTGGAGCAAGCCAAGCTGATGATAGAAGAATGTGACTGCTCTGATAAAGAAAAGCGCAAACGAATAGTGGAGTGCTTAAAAGGCCCGGCCCTAGAGATTATTCAAGCAGTGAGATACAATGACCCTGACGCTGGAGCTGAAGAGTATTTGGATGCGTTAGAGGACGCATTTGGAACCTCGGAGACCGGTGAAGACCTCTATTTCAGCTTTAGGTCCATGAGGCAAAAGCCTGCAGAGAGACTTTCAGATTTTCTGAGAAGGTTGGAGAATCAGCTCACTAAAGTTGTACAGAAAGGTGGCCTAGATCGCCGTCAGCGGGATCGTTCAAGGTTGGAGCAGCTCCTCCGAGGCGCTGTTGAATCAGACATCATGCTCCTCAAGCTGCGGCTTAGGGAACGGAAAAGCAACCCTCCCACCTTTATGCGGCTGTTGAATGAGATTCGTGGGGAGGAAGACCATGATGCTGCTCGTCAAAGTTTGAATTCTACGGTACGCCAGGTCCGTACATCTGACGATGCGAAAGTTAAGCCATCTGAGGTAGATGACCTGAAAGGTCAAATAAAAGAGCTTCAGTCACTAGTTTTACAGCTGACCATGGGAGGACAGGAGTCCCCCAATCTAAGCCCAGAACCTGCTACAAGCCAGAAAAACAGGAGGGCAGAGCCTCAAGCTGAGTCGGAGGTTGAAGCATTAAAAAGACAAGTAACAAGCCTACAGAGCCAAATGAGTGTCCTGACTGTCTCCAATAGCACGATGGCTACATCAAATGAAGGGAAAGCCAAGAACTACAGGTTTGACAGACCTGCGTCTAAGGAAGGACCAAAATCGCCTAGAGGAGAGTTTTTCTGTTACCGATGTGGAGATGATGGTCACATAGCCACCAACTGTAGTGCTCCCGAAAACCCCCAAAAGGTGATCAGGAAACTGCTACAGTCAATGCATAAGCTCAAACAAAACCAGAAAGGCCCTACAACTGGAGAAGAGAGGAGTGGATCTGCCCTAAAGAGCAACCTTGAGGCTCAGGGGGCAGTCAGTTTTCCCCCTGGTCTAGTGGGCGAGTCCTCATTTGGAACAGTGCAGATTGAGGGACATCGGTGCACCGCTCTGATGGACAGTGGCTCCAACGTCTCTATAATCTTTGAGGGCTGGTATGCACAACACCTGTCACATGTTCCCATTAATCCGATCTCCAACTTGGGCCTGTGGGGCTTGAGCCAGTCAAGTTACCCCTACAAAGGGTTTGTGGCAGTGGAGGTGTTTTTTCCTGATGATGAGGTCCCGAGTGCCCCAAAACTAGTGTTGGCATTGGTGTGCCCCGAAGCCAATGGTCCTGAACAGGTTCCTGTCATTATTGGAACCAATGCCAGGTCTTACAAACATGAGCCTAAAGTCATGCATGCTGCCGCCAGAGGGGGTACTGCACAAACGTGGCGAGTGAATGCACGAGCACCTGATTTGATTTCAGCCGATGACCCAGTGGCTGTAATAAAGTGGGCAGGACCGGGTCCACTAATTATTCCCCCTGGAGCTGAACGCAAGGCTATTTGTAAAGTGACTACTAAAGTGTCACTTTGTGACAATGTTCTCCTGATTGAGACCCCATCTACCGGTACACTCCCAGCTGGAGTGTTAATGCCCCCATGTGTCCTGCTCCCCTGTGAAATGGATTTGAACCGTTTCTCAGTGGTACTGAGGAATGAGTCCCTGAAGTCAAAGGCCATTCCAAAGGGAACAGTCATTGCACATGTTCACAAAGCTGACATAGCCACAGAAGTCAAACTAGATCAAACCCATGCAAACCCCATTGACCCCACACTCTTCGACTTCGGTAGTTCACCTATTCCTGCAACGTGGAAAGAGAGGTTGGCGGACAAGCTGTCCCAAAAATCTGGGGTTTTCTCACTGGAGGAGTGGGACGTCGGGTTGGCAAAAGGGGTTGAGCACAACATCCGGCTTAGTGACTCTCGTCCTTTCAGAGAGCGAGTCCGCCGCCTGGCACCAGCCGAAATCGACGACGTTCGCCGCCACCTGCAGGAGCTCCTTGCCGCTGGCATCATCAAAGAGTCGCGCAGCCCATACGCCTCCCCCATAGTAATAGCCCGAAAGAAAAGTGGAAAGATCCGAATGTGCATTGATTATCGCACTCTCAATTCTCGTACCATACCCGATCAATATACTCTACCTCGAATTGACGACGCCTTAGCCTCTCTCACAGGTAGCCAGTGGTTCTCAGTGCTGGACCTCCGTAGTGGATACTATCAAATCGCCATGTCAGAAGAAGATAAAGAGAAAACCGCGTTCATATGTCCACTCGGATTCTACCAGTTCGAGCGCATGCCCCAAGGCATAACCGGAGCCCCAGCCACTTTCCAGAGGCTCATGGAAAAGGCGGTTGGGGACATGAACCTTCTGCAGTGTCTAGTCTACCTTGACGACATAATCGTGTTTGGTAGAACATTAGAGGAACACGAAGAGCGCCTGTTAAAGGTCCTTGACCGCTTGGAAGAGTATGGCCTCAAGCTTTCAATTGATAAATGTCAATTTTGCCAACCCGAAGTCAAATATGTGGGACACATAGTGTCGGCAGCCGGAATAGCCACAGACCCAGACAAAGTGTCAGCTGTTTCACAGTGGAAGCTGCCTACCAGCCTTAAGAGCTTGCAGTCCTTCCTGGGTTTCTGTGGCTACTACAGGAAGTTCATAAAGGGCTACTCCTCTATAGTTCGCCCACTAACTGAATTGACTAAAGGCTATCCGCCAGTGCAGAGGGGAAGAAAATCATCTAAAACAAAGTCTGAATACTTTCAAGTCTCTGAGCCTTTTGGACAGCGTTGGACACCTGCCTGCTCTGAAGCTTTCCAAAAGATAATATACAGCCTTACCCATGCCCCGGTACTTGCCTTTGCAGACCCCAACAAACCCTATATCCTCCACGTCGACGCCAGCTTGGATGGTCTGGGGGCTGTATTGAACCAAGAATATCCGGAGGGGTTAAGACCTGTCGCTTTCGCCAGCAGGAAGCTAAGCCAAGCTGAACGCAACTACCCTATCCACCAACTTGAGTTTCTCTCCCTAAAGTGGGCCGTTGTGGATAAATTTCACGACTACCTTTATGGAGCAAGGTTCACCGTAATGACGGACAACAACCCGGTGACATATGTCTTGTCATCAGCTAAGCTAAATGCTGCCGGTCACAGGTGGTTGGCAGCTCTAACCACCTATGATTTTGACATTATCTACAAGCCTGGGCGAGACAATGTGGATGCCGATTGGCTGTCGAGGAATGCTATGGACACTGAAGAAGGTTGGAAGCACATACCATTGGCTGGTGTCAAGGCCATTTGTCGGCAGTTACGCATATCTCATTCCCCAAAACATCCTCACCGGATGATAGACCAGCTTGGAGCTTCATCAGATGCCATTCCAGAAGCCTACGCCTTTCCAGCCCGGCTAGCGCTAAGTCCTCTGGAGCTCCTGAGCCAGGATGAACTAAGAAAAGCCCAGGACCTAGACCCCATCATAGGCATGGCCAAACAGGGCTTAAGAAATGGAACCTGGCCTTCAACCACCAAAGGTACAGATCCAGATGCTTTGCTACTGGCTCGGGAAGCACCCAAACTAGTGGTGAAGAACGGACTGTTATACCGAAAGATAATAAGACCCGCTGGACTGGATAAACTGCAGCTTGTCCTACCGAGTGACTACCGACTCACTGTTCTAAAGTCACTGCATGACGATGCAGGTCATCTGGGAGTTGAAAGGATAACTGTTCTTGCTAAAGACAGATTCTATTGGCCCAGGATGGCTGCAGACATTGTACAGTACATAAAAACGTGTGGCAGATGTGTGGCTCGTAAGACACTGCCTCACAAAGCAGCAACCTTGCACCAGATTACCAGCAGTGGCCCTATGGACTTGGTTTGCATGGACTTCCTATCCATTGAGCCGGATTCAAGAGGAACTGCGAATGTTTTGGTGGTTACTGACCATTACACTCGTTACGCTCAAGCCTTCCCCACAAAGGATCAACGTGCCTCGACCGTGGCCAAGGTCCTGGTGGAGAAGTTCTTCGTACACTATGGTTTGCCGGCCCGCATTCATTCCGACCAGGGCCGGGACTTTGAAAGCCGCCTTATCAAGGAGCTCCTAGGAATGTTGGGCATAAAGAAGTCAAGAACGTCCCCTTATCATCCACAAGGTGACCCGCAACCAGAGCGGTTTAACCGGACGCTTCTTTCTAGCCTAACTTGATATGTACTGTGTTTTCTCTTTTACTTGACTCTGATTGGTCAGGATGAATGTCCTTCATTTTCTAAGCATGTGATTGGTTGGGGGGCGGGACATGAAGAGAAAATGTGTGTGTGTTTAAGAGTTGGGAGTGAGTTTTGGTGTGTGACTGGGAGAGGAGAAGACGTGAATGAAAACGAAAGCATCACGTTATAAGAATGAACCTTGTGTTTAAATCTTTGAGTGTTTAACGCATATGTATTGACCACTGAAGACTACTTTAAGACTGAATTCAAGACGAGTTCGGTTTGGGGAGACATTACCACAGTAAGCAGACGTTTCGTGCAGTAGTAAACAGCTGCACTGTATTTAGCCTCAAGCTAACGTGGCTAACGTGACGTGAACTTTTCAACAACGGCGGACAGTGCGTTCGTTTTGGAATATAGAGACTGTCTTCAGAGAACCAGATAGCGCACCCTGCGACCGGAAAAGCTGGGTGTTCCTCTGGCATCGTAGGACGTGGTGAGACAATTCGTCTTTTCCTTTGGAACTGTAAAAGAGACTGAACTCTGAACTGTGTATCGTCGAGACTGTGAGTAACCCTTTGCACTTCGGCTCACGTGAGTGAAGAGGCTTCATCACTACATTCATAAAACGGCACATCGGTGTCAAACAGGCCTGCAACGTTTCTTCTTTTGTTTGGTTAATTGATTATTGCCGGCTTTTTATTTGTTTTGTTTCTTAAGTGGGCCCACTACTGTACAAGGTACCTTTGAATGTTTGACATTATAATGATATCTCTTCTATAGTGAATAGGAGGTTTACAGTAGGACTGGTAGTCATTTGGTCCATCATTTCATTTGGGGTTTACATTTAAAAGAGTGTGTACACTTAAAAAGGTAGCTGTTTAATTCATATTTCACTGTGTCATTTAAAATACACCTATATTAATTCATAGTACTACTCAAACACAGAGGTAGTTAAAAAGGTATTGGTTTCTATTTCATTTATTATTGAAGGATTTACAGAGGTCTACAGGGTTTGGCCTGTTACAGTGTTTTGCTACCTTTCTGCCAATATAGGTATATATACATATATTTCTTTGCCTAGTTCGCAAAGCAGAGGTTTAGGTTTCAGAACTGTACGGTTATTGTTTACACTGAGGTGTCTTAAGAGACAGATAAGGACGGGGTAACATTTACTGTTTTCTACCTATTAAGGTTTTATTTGAAGTTCAACCCTTGTGAAGGGAACTGTTTGGGTCCTCATTATTCAGATGCTTTATGGTAAATAAATATTCATTTGTTTATACCACTTTGTTGTTCTTTAAAATAGGTGAAACTTTCTGGGGTAAAGGTAGCAGTCACATATGATCAATATTATAAGTTCAAAGTCTGATATTTATGTTAAGTCAGAACTCAGGCGCTGTCTACTAAGGACTTCAGCTCCGAGGCAGCGTTACACTTAGTTGAACAGAGTCCCTCAGGGGCAGTGCTGTGTTCTACCTGTAACGCACTATACGGTGTCTGCTGTCGGAAATAAAAATATGAATAGCGTCTGCCCTCGTGAACCTTTCAAAGTAGCGTATTTGATAGGCATCATGCACTGGTGGAAATCATGTGGGGATCACAGGAAAGGCCCTGGACTGGCTCTCCTCTTATCTCTCAGACAGGAACTTCACAGTAGCTGTGGGCACACACATTTCTATTTCTGCTCCCCTATCCTACGGGGTCCCCCAAGGCTCAGTCCTGGGTCCAACACTATTTGCACTTTATATGCTACCACTAGGTCAACTTATCAGCACTTTTATTGGTATATCTTATCACTTTTATGCAGATGCCATACAGCTTTATTATTCTTTTAATCCTAAGAGCCCTGCTGATTTTAATTTCAACGTTTGTCAGCCATTAAGGCTTGGATGTCAGATAATTTCCTCCAACTAAATGAGGCCAAGACAGATGTCCATATTGTTGCCCCAGATAGCACCATTGCTAAGGTGGTCGAATGTATCGCCCCCGTTAAACACAATGTCCGCCCCAATCTCATGTTTCTTCCATTTTAGGAATATTGCCAAACTCCGTTCAATAGTCTCATTTCCTGAATTAGAAATGATCATCCATGCATTTGTCTCCTCCTGCATAGACTATTGCAATTCACTTTTCACCTGCCTCAGCAAATCCTAACATGGACCGACTACAACTTGTTCAAAACGCAGCCGCCAGATTGTTAACAATGTCCAGCAGAAAGTGCCACATCACTCCAGTCCTATAGCTTCCTTGCACTGGCTTCCTGTTCATTTAAGGGTCCACTTTAAGGTCCGCTGAGCAGGGGTTGTTGAAAGCCCCCAAGACTTTTTTAAAAACTAAAGGTGACAAGGCCTTTCAAGCAGTGGCCCCTAAACTGTGGAATGACCTTTCACAATCTCTGAGGGAAGCAACCTCTGCTGACATTTTTAAACGCAACCTCAAAACGCTACTATTTGAACAGGCGTTCATTGCTGGTGTCACATGATTTTAATTTTCTATTCTTATTTTTCATCTTCTATGCCTGTATTGTATATGACTAGATACTAATTGTACAGACTCCTTTTTATTATGCCTTTGTCTTTTTCAATGTATGTAAAGCACTTTGTGAGATCTCTCTGTGAGAGGTGCTATATAAATAAAATGTACTTACTTACTTACTTACTTACTTACTTACTGGCGTATGCCCTGGCCACACGAATAGCCACGGATCATAGATTATAGTATACCCTCAAAAAAAGTCTAGAACACACCACTGCTCAGGGGGCTTTACTTGGCCCCACCCTTTTCCCTTTACACTAAATCCCTTCCCAAAAATAGTCAAGCTCACAATGTGTTGTGAGCTTGTAGATGGGCTATTCTCACAAAATGTTCACCCCAGAATAGGTTTAGGTTCATTTGGTTTAGGTTCATTTGGTTAATAAACACATATTTTGTATGTTGTAGATATACTATCGTCTCTATTATTATTGTTATGTTTTCTTAGTTTTTGAGCGGTGCAAACCGCTCCTATAAGTGGCTGTGCGTGTGTCTGTAGCCTTTTTCCTCAGCGTTTTGCCATAGTAAAATGTGTGTACGTAGCATCATGTTTGTCTAGTGATGTCATATGTCGTATGTCTGTAGATTTTTCCTCAGCGTTTTGCCATAGCAAAACATGTGTGTAGCATAGCCTGCACATCCTAGACTTAAATCTTAGTCTGACGATGTTATGCAAGCACGACCACCGCTCACTTCACATTGGGTGTGATTTTTTCTGTGAAAGTTAAATAAGTAATAATAATAATAAGTGTTAAATGGCTCTATATATTCTGGTAGCACTCGTTGCTATAGTGTGTCTCCATCTCTCTCCAGCTCTTTATTAAACAGAAAATGCATTGTCAGGTCGGGTCGGATACCAAATTTATCTCAGACAGGATACAGATTAAACAAGTGAAATTGGAAGTGATAGCACAAAGAAATGAGAAGGCAAAATTGGAACTGGAAAATGAAGCTGATACTCTTTCCTGATTGGCTGAAAGTTTTCAACACGTCTGAAAATGTGTTTTCTGTTTATTAAAGGCATTGTGAGATTCTTTTCCCCCATACAAGATAATCATCAAGTATTATGATTATACTTGGAGGAATATTCTTTTCAAAAAAGTCTACAAAAAGTGTTAAAATTATGTTTTTATTTGGCCACACACACCTGTTCATTAAGTATAAGTATGCCTGGTTGTCAGGTGGGTGGTGAAGTTAGCCACACCCACAGTGTTGTTGTGTGGTAAAAAGGGGAGGGGATGATATTATGATGTCATTATATCAGTGTATTTCAACTGTGCCTTTCAACTTTCAGGAAGTAACCAAAAATTCAGAGGGAAGACATATTTGCATATTATAACCACACCTCTATTGAGGGGTCTATTATGTTAAATCCATAGACACATACAAAACAGAAAAAGAACACAACTATGGCACCACCTCTTTAAAGCGCTGGAGAAATGGGGAGACCCCTGTTACTGAACACATACTCTAAATGATTACTATCAGAATATAGAGCTTTAACCTTTTATACAAAAAATACATCACTTACCCTACCTTAAGTAGGCTATTAATAATTACAGTAATTATTTTTAAAAGCAAGTACTTCAGTACTCAAATACAAATTTGACAGAGCAACTTTCACTTGTAGTTGATTCATATATGACGATGAATACTTAGACTCAAGTACTGGGGTCGAGTACTTTGTCCACCAAGTGCTGATTAATATATACTGTAATTCTGACCACTAGCAATAGAGACATCGCACAGAATATTTGTGTAGTTCTCTTTCTTCCAGCATGGCTGCATGCTTGTAACCATTGGTAACCACTTTCAAAAGAAAATAAATGCATAATTTCTATGCAGTGGTAGAGTAGGTAAAATGAAAAAAGCATGAAATTACTCTTCCACTGTGACTTATGTACAAGATCCATCCACACCAAATTATTACATTTCTCTTGCTATGCTGTATATCCTGAGGTGCTTAATGAAAACTTAAAGAACATCCAAGGCACACGGTTCCATTGAAAAAGATAGGCCATTATTATTTCATGGCTTGGCAAAATGTTAAAGCGCTTACAGACAGACCAGACCAACACGTTTCAGCTCAAGAGTGCCTTCGTCAGGCTGCACGGTTCTATTTAACGTCCACGTCCTGCCCTGGAGGGGAATCAGGATTTGAAATGATGTACTTTCATTGCTCAAAGAAGCAATTAAGAAAATGAAATGTTTTCCAGCTTCATGCTATACCTCACATCCCCTACCATATTATGTTCATCCAAATAATTATTCATGTATAACCTCTACTTAATCCTTTGATCTAATGATGCTGATGTGGCTGTTCTCACCTAAACATTTTCTTTTTGTGTGTCTAACTCATAACATCTCAAAAGTACTGCGTGAAGTATTAAATTAAACATTCAGTACACCTATTTCTGCTGAAATATTCATAAAACAGCCATGTCCTACTCCAAGACTTCAAGTGCCTTACTACCTCTCATGCTGCACTACATAATTGTTTTGTTAATTAAGTTATTGAGTAAAGAACAAATTGCACGCGCAGGCGATTTAGAAATTCAAGTAATTTCCCTGCTAAATCCAAAAGAGGTCTGGTCACTGCGATCAGTCTTAGTTGAGACTTTCTTGCAGCACTTACTTCCAGGCTGTTTACTGCACTCCCCAGAAGCCCCAGCAATGAAATGGATTATTTTTAGGTTCGAGATCATTAGGTTTAGGGTTAGATCAATGGCTGGGGTTAGAGTTGGCAAATCCTGCCAACGACAAAAGAATCCCCTCTCCAGACTTTGTGCAATCCTCTCACTGATGAGATGGCATCGTGGTCTTTCTCTGTTCTCATGATGGAGTTGTGTTGTGTTTGATTTCTCACGCTGTTATCGACAGAAGAGCTCGATTAATGGGAAATGGTTTGAATTTGTGTTAAATGCAATCTTTGAGTAGCCCTACCAGGGTACCAAGTGCAAATTCTAGTTGAAATCCTAATATTGACACATGAATAACATAAATATAGCTGCAAAGCAGTGAACATGGCCTCGACATCTGTATTTCTTTTTATTAAAGATGTTTTTTTTTTTTTTTGTTAAAAGGTGAAAGCTCTGTATTAAAAAAAAGAAAGATATGATAATGATGTGTATATTGTGCATTATCAATGAATACATCTTAAAAGTGAAAGCTCTATATTCGAGTTGTACATGTCCTAGTATTGTAGACACTAGACAGTAGAGTGGGATAAATTGATGTCTGTAGCAAGTTTTGTATGAATCAAACTCATTCCATTGGAGTTAAAGTTCAAAATCAATTACGGTAGTCTAACTGGGTCATATCTCATATTGTTGTGCATACACCCAAATCAAAAAGTTAAAATGTCTTACATATCTACTGTACCTAATACTATTACATTTACCAATTACCATCACAACAAACTTCAAAACGGTGTAGCTCGGCACATTAACAGGCTAAAGAAGACAGTAGACAGGTTTTGTCGCAACAGTCCTGTACAGTGTTGTACAAAACGCCCACCCCCACTGCCCCATGGACCTCCAGGATATGTTCCCACTCCCACCACTGTGTCAGACGGCAAACCACTCTCTTTTGCACAGCCACACCAGCGCAGAGCATGCTGTCAGCCTCCCAGGCTCCAAAACATGCACACTGGACAGAACCTTTCTCTCTGCTGTCCGGGTGTGGAACAGCCTACCAGAGCATGTAGTTGATCCCATCACAGACAATGGTCTTCAAGCCTTTAAACACAGAGTCCATAGACATCTCGTGACCACCCCTCACACTGACTGTTGAGCTGCGGTGAACCGTATGATTGGCCAATGGAAACATTATCTGACTCTTAGCTATTGGTCCCAATTGCACCTATTAAAAAAAAGTAATGGAAATGAGAAAAACCATGACGGAAGAAAAGCCCTCTTCAGGCTTGCAATTCCTAAATGTACCTGGCTGCTGCAAGAGTTGAGTTGAATAAAACATCATTATACAAGTTGCTCCTATACAGGATTGTACTGTATATCCCCATTCCTGAATGATATGGCAATTGTGTAATATTGACCTTGACTGTGACCAGTGTTCACTTCAAAGCAGTCATTTGACCCCTTACATTTTGCCATGCTAAACTAATTTAGTAAATTAGTCACTGACTAAATTAGCTTAAGGCACCACTCTTGTAGTGTACAGTAGATTACACTTTTTATTTCTGAGCTCTACACCGACCAATAATTCCTCACATGAAAATATAAGTCCTTATGGTTCGTGATGAGTTTTATTAGCCGGTAAAGTAATTTTTTCGGATGCAAGTAACATTTCACAGGTTTTAACCATTATCTATATTGAGCAATTGGAAAATTCTCGCTCTGTTTTGTGTATAGTGTACTGTGTAATGCAACTGTGCCCAGAATATAGCAGCTATGCTTCAGTGCTAGTGTACTAGCTTTGCAAAAGAATAGAAAGCAATTTTCCGCTTTGTAATGATGATGAGATAGCTAGGGGGCGTATTGTCACATCACAGCTTTTACAGGTGAAAGTCTTTATCATACAATCTCCCATAATTTTTCAGGAAGGGTGGAAAGAATAGAGAAAACAAGGAAACTGGTCAGATATTATATATCAAACACTCCTGCTATAGTCAAAACAAAAACTGGAATGCATCTGTGTCATTTTAGATTTCTTTGGCTATTAAAAAGAATGCAGATATACAAGGTAGCTTGTAGATCTGCTATTTTTTTTTAAAACGTGAAAATGTTTGCACATTTTTAAAGCAACATTTCTTTACTCAAATCCTTGCTTCTGGGAGTCCCTGTAGCCAAATACATATACTGTAATTTTGACAATATATAAGTTTTTCAGAAAACTGTTAGGATTTAGAATAGCAGATCAAAATAGCAGATCATAACACAACAGATGCATTTAATTGCATGGTAAAAAAAAGTGGCAACAGATATACATTAGAAACATGGTCCCTTGTGTGTGAGACATAATTTAGCAGCATCTCATCAGACGTGTCATTGTAAAGATACAGTATAGTAAATGACATTGCCAGCGCAGCAGCCACAGATCGTTGCACCAATTAATCCTGTGCCATGATGCAACATGCGAGGTTGGACTGTAGATCAGCTAGCTTTTAAGCCATTTCAAAATAGGGGTTCTGCAGCCAGAATCTATAGCTATTTTGGGGACCCTTGGCAGGAAAGGTTTGGGAAACCCTGTTCTAGGCAATCTCATTTACAACGGCGTATTAGGGCCATCTCGTTGAGGAAAATAAATAAAATAACAAACTCTAACAAATTGCACATTGTTGGCAAGCACAAGATAACATTTTGTTTCGCGGCCCTCTTGAAATGGGAGATCACCCAGAATAGCCATCTACCCATCTCCCATTTAATACAGCACAGTACGGTGAATAAAAGAGCATTTTGGTTCAGTATTACAGTTTGTTGTTCAATTTTGTCGAGCTGTTAATGAAATGTGACACCACAGCTTCTGATGTGTTCCTTTGAGTGGTGTTTATCGGTTTTATTTGCCTTATTACTTCCCTTTCCTCCTTATCTATTAGAGTACAAGTTAATAACAACCGGTTAAGCTGACTTCCATTTGTCATGAATAATGAAAAAGAATCCACTGTTATCTCTATCTATTTTGGTTCTTTTGTTGATTTTATAGTAACTAACTAACCCCCTACTAAACACTGTACTGTACCTTACGATTATTCTGGGTCCAGTTTTTTATCATGATGCAAGACTCCTGTGATGGTGAGCACTTAAGATTTGGCCTTTTATGTTCTGTAGTTAAATAGCCTGCCAAAACTGCCCTGGACAGCCTTCACAACTCTTCTCAAGTGATGCATTAAACTAAAGTAAAATCCAACACAATGCATCACCTGAGAAAATGGTTTTGTTGTTCAGGAACCTCTTGAAAGCAATAACTCTAACCCGACAATGTTGACCACATACCCTGGACGGAATGCACTGCACAGCAGACGGAGCAGTTTACTGTATATGCAAGGTACACAATGTCACAATGGATTTACAGTATTTGGTCCTGAGAGTGTGGAGTGCAGGCTATTTCATTGCTTTTTCCACTCCTGTACACAGTGAATTCTCCAAACCTGAGAAACGAATGAGTGCACTTGACGAACAGTTGGTTACACTAATGGGTCAATTTAGCACAGAGGGGAAGTGCAAACAGAGCTACAGATGATACCGCCTGAGAGCAATAGTGCTTTGCTGACAATTTACAAAGTAAGGTTCCCTTGAACTCAGTTGAAGCAGTTTGTCCCAACTTTTGTAACTTTGTTGTAAGGTTTCTATTTTTATGCTCTGAGAGTTAAGAAACCCCTGAGGGTAATTGCTGTCCATGGCATGCCTTCATGCAGACAGACATGTCCAGCTATGTTAGAACATATTGATAGCATTTTCAACTATTTAAAAACTGCACACTTGTGAGACCATACTGTAGCTTGGTAAGTCTTACATTACCTACTACAGGTGGACTTATTTCATAGCTATTTCATAGGAATGGCCTTTATATTGTCTGACATTCTGATATTGTATATATTGAATATTTCTAAAAGAGAATCTAGACATTGTTCAAATAGATTTTTGTCACATTTGGGGCTTGACAAGGCATTATTTGACAGGGGGATTGGACTCGGGAGCTGCACTTCCTTTGGCAAATTTGCATAATGAATATGAACCGCTCAAGGTGTAAGCGCTAATGATTGAGGCATAATATTTTATGGCAAGTCAATATTCTGCTAGAGTCATTTACCCACCATATACTCATGTGGTTTCCCTGTGGACATTAATGTACACCATGTTCTCATGGGGTTTATGTGTTGATAGGTACTATATGAATTGGATACAAGCCAGTAGGAATAGAGTGCTGACGTTTGTAGTCCTAAAACCCTTAAACAAGTCCCAGTTCCCTTACCCTAACCCTAACCTTTTTGAATGTTTTTTTTAGACACCTGAAATAAGATTTACGATCCACACAGGCTTAACCACTTATAACCTACACCTATATTTATTGCGACCGAAGGTCGCATATACTCTGAAAAACCGTGTCGCTTGAGTGACCTTCCTTCCTTCCTTCCTTCCTTCCTTCCTTCCTTCCGTAACCTTCCTTCTGTACGGGAGTGATGTCAGTGTGATGTCAGCGAGTTGTGACATCACTTCCTGTACGGGGCGGCTACACGAAATGTGGATAACACCAAAAGAAAAGGATACACAAGACTAAGAAAGACAAAAAAAGAGAAGAATAAAAAAGAAAAAAAAGGAGGAGGAGGAGGATAAAGATACCAAAAGGAGAGAGAAGAAAGGGTGGATGAGGTTGTGTCTCAGAAAAGAAAATGTAACAAGGAGGTGGCAACGGGGCGGCTAGATAAAGTTATTAGGCCTGGATCTGACTTTTAAGTCGACGCACAGGATTCCAGAAGTGTAGCGCTTATTCGCTCTTGTATCAAACTGGTACTCGAAACGTTCTTAGAATTTAATATATATTTTCTAAAGTAAATATGGGGGCGACTGTGAAAAAAAGAGAAGAATAAAAAAGAAAAAAAGGAGGAGGAGGATAAAGATACCAAAAGGAGAGAGAAGAAAGGGTGGATGAGGTACAATATGCGGTATCCTCCTTGTCAAGCTCGACGTTGGGCATTTGGACCTATACATGGAGAAATGGAGCGAACGTGTTTGGCCTAAACATGGAGATGTGGTACAGAATGACTCATATATGGGCATAAAAAGTATGTCATGTGACATCACTTCCTGTACAGACAGTCAGACAGACAGCCATTGACTCCGGCCTAACAATGGCTACTGTCTATGACGGTAGTCCCATATGACATGATGGACTGGACTATCTCCATATATAGTGTTCTCCACATCTCCATGTTTAGGCCCTATCGCTCACACCCTAGGTGGGGTTGGCGATAGGGCCTTTCTGTGTGGAGTTTGCATGTTCTCCCCGTGTCTCCTAGGGTTGATACCCTCACAAAAACATGAACAAACTCCCCCCAGAATGACAACAACTAGAATCGTCAGAGAAACGCTGTGGTTGGCCAAAATGGTCAAGAATTGGCGATGTCACCCTGAGGTCGCATTCCACCCTCAGGTGTCTTACTAGTATATATAACCTATACAGTCCTTTTCCCCTCTGCACCAAATCTCTTCGCTGAAAGTAATTGATCTACAGGCTCACAACGTCTTGCAACATGACAAGTTGTGTGTGAGCTTGGAGATCTGCTATATTTGCTGAACGCTCACCTTTTATCATGCCCAGAAAAGCTCAAGCTTTTATGTTTTTGCTATGACACTACAGAGGTTGTAGAGCACATTAAAGCCATGTGATCAGTGTGTAGTTTCCTTTGCCTGTAACATTAGCTATTTCCTCGCGGTGATAGCATTTACAATTACACTTACACTCATAAAAGGGATCTTCATTTGTGAATTATGTTGCTGAATAAAACGTGTACGTTTCGTGAATTTGTATTTGCCACAGAGCTTTCTTTCAGCAATAATCTGAAATCCATTGCAAAAGACCTTTTGTCCAGGGAGGAACCAGTACGATGTGAACTGACTCTTTCCGCCTACCAAATTGCGTCAGCCCTAGACCGCTCTATAGTCAGGCATGCTAATATTCCCTCTTAGTGGGTTTATGATATTCTGTGGGGGATTTTTGAGAAGTGAATAACTTGAATAACTATGCACATATCAATCAATCTGTGGTCATGTCACACTGTATAGCCACAGAGCCCGCCAACACTGATGTAAGTATGGAATGACCAGTACATCACGAGCCCACCAACACGCAGAGCCCTGCAGTAAATCAACACATTGTCTAAGCAAAGCTCATTGACATTCGTCCACATGTATGTACAGTATTCCATTCTTCTCTTCACAAACGGGCGTTGAATCGCACACTTTTAGTTTGTCTTCACTTTACTCTGAACAAGGCCTTTGTGCTTTAACAAAGGGGAGACTATATGAAGTCAACTGATTTATGTAACCCAGGAATGTTAACGGAAAGAATAAACTGTTCTGCATTGTCATGTGTTTGAAAGCCAAGCCGAATAGGTCTGCTGTGGCTCAGCCAGTTAGTGACCACATACGGGCACAAACCTCATATCTCAAATTTGTACTTTTTTTTTCTTCCGTTAAGTAAAGCAGTGGTTCTCAACCTGTGGGTCGGGACCCCCAGGGGGGTCCCAACATTATTTTGGGAGGTCAACAGATGATTAACTTAATGTGCAACATCGTTTTCTCACTCAACAGTAAACAAACCAACATACTTAACCAACATACTTAAACCTCACAACGCCTCGGCGTTGTGAGCATGTAGATCGGCTATTTTCACAATAGAACCGTGTTATACAAAATGTAATGCCTCAACTCTCTTTGCTCGTCAGGGTGGGGGGTCCCCAGTTAAAATATGATTATTTTGGGGGTCACGGCTTGAAAAGGTTGAGAACCACTGAAGTAAAGCACTGCTTCATCATACAAGAGTGTCGCACAAAACTAGCGAAAATAGCAGATCTACAAGCACAGCTGTTTTCACTACTTTAAATCGTTTTTAAAATAACAAAAAGGGAAGGTTTTGGACATACAACGATACAAGGTTTCCACCCGACAACGACGGCAACGGTATGGGTCACTTGCATGTCTCTTCTCTCTCTCTCTCTGCCCTTTATTTACTTCCTGTCTACTCTACACTGACCTGTACCTGAAACAAAGCATAAATGCCAAAAAATAAATCATAAAAAAAACAATTGAATAAACCTTATTACTGAAAGAAGGAAAAACCAAACAATAAAATAATCTGTTCACTAATTTTTAAAAATGTCAGTGACATTCCACGTGACACATTCAATTTTTCATATCTGCAGTGGGTTATGAAGGATCATTTCTGCTGAGCGGAGTATATTATTTGACAGTCTGGATGCAAATGACTTTGCCATCCTTTGTCTGGTCCTGCAAGTATGACTAAATGAGCACAGGTGGGACAGAATTGACAGTCATTAGGAGGGAGGTCCAACAGATTTGACACTTCAATGGAGATACTCATGAGTTATTTAGTTGTTTCAAGCTATATTTCATTCCTATGCATAACACTGGCACATCAAACGGATAAAAATGAATAGTGAATGGACAGCACCTTTTTCATTCATACTCTGTATGCAGTGACAGTTCCAACAACAATGGCAGACATAATCAGAGTGGATACAAGCAGATTGCTCAGTGGGTGAGAGACGGCTAAGCTTTAATTGACATTTTGTATTATTCATGTTTTAATTGTCTCCACCAGCCGAAGGCATGGGGAGAGTATGTTTTCCCCTCCGTCCGTCCGTGCGACCGTGTGTGTGTGTGTGCGTGTGTGTGTCCATGCGTGCGTCCTCTCACTTTGTTGCCACCTAATCTCAGTCGCCGTTGTTCTGGTCGTTGCCAAAATGAGCACACACACTCCCTGGATGCCAATTCAGAACCTCTGACATTTTTCAAATGGGCCTGTTCTAGCGCTGATGTTTGCAAAACACATTTCTGTACACTACATTTACAGATTTTGTCCAAAAATCCTACAAATCGGTAGGCAGTATCTCGACAGTCATGTGATCGACATGGATCTGTCCGATTTTGCATAGTCCATCCTGATTGGCTAAGATTGGCTTCTAAAGTTTGTAGCATTGAGCCGTTTTGAACAAAATGCCTCAAATCACAAACGCAAAGTGCAATTATCATGACATCGCACACACACATTCCCACTAGGCAGAGGAAGAAATTACACTTAATTATTTTAAATCAGCCTCATGGTGGCGCTATAACAGGCCGATTTGTGGTTTTACCTATAACTCCACCGATCAGTGTCAAACTTTGTACACGCACTCCCTAGAGGCCAAGGAAAAACCTTTTCACTGCATTTTTCACATCAGCCTTTTATAGCGCCACCTTTGGGCCGACTTATGTAAAACACATTTTTGGATATTATTTGGATATTAACAGTTTGCCAGCCGAAATAGAATGGTTGTTGGTAGCCGTGACATTTCTATTATTGTATTATGATCTGAGACATAATATTATGTTTATAAACATGAGCCCGCCACCCCTCCTTTTTGGACCGCGGCATTGTTTTTTTTCTTTTTTTTCAATCCCCCGGGGTTTGCTCACCATGAATATCTGGATCTCCATCAGGATAAAGTGGGGGTTTTGGCCAAGGCATCGCCTCCCCGTGCGTTTCGCGTGCGCGATCCGTGTGCATATAATCCAAGCATATGGTCCAGGTATGACTGAACAGTCGATGTGAGCATTTTGGCTAGTTTAGCCCTTTGCACTCCAGCTATGCTAATGTAATCGTCTAAACAGTAAACGGACAGCAGCAAGGAGCCTCTGAGAAGGAAAGGACCTGACGTCACTTCTGCTTCATGTCAGAGCAGCCATGAGCTATCGATGGACGAGCAGTGACTAGGGAAGGTTATTTCGGTTTTAATGACAAAGTACGGTAAAAGACGGCGCGGCTGAGACTCCTTGCTCAGATGTCCGGTATATTCCGGTTTTAATATTAAGGGGCTCCCCGTGGCTTGGAAAGGGTTAAAATAACACAAATCAGTACACAGTATCTCTATAGTCATGTGATCAAGTCTGATCCGTCTGATATTTCATATTCCATCCATTGGCTAATATTAGCTTCCAAAGATTGCAGGATTGCTCCGTTTTTGAACAAAAGGCCTCAAATCATCAACGCAGCTTGCGATTACCGTGAAATTTGCCACACATATTCCCACTATGTCAAGGAACAAATGCTACCCTTTTCACATTGGCCTGTTATAGCTCCACCAGCAGGTAGACTTTAGCAAAACACATTTATTGAACACAATGCCTCAAATCATGCATAAGGTCTAAGGTGAAGAACATATGCCACCCTTTTTACATTGGCCTATTATACAGTAGCACCACCAGGACGCCTGGCCTGGTGGAGACCTGTGCTCGGAAGAGCACTGCTTCTAGTTATTTGTTTGAGACCGTTTAAGATTATTATGCATTAATTTGCTTAAAAACGTCTAGATTCGTCAGATACTGTAAATGGCACACCGATCATCCTCTGCTGAACAGCAGACCCAACCAACGATACAATAAGATTCAGAATGCCAACTAGAAGCAGTGCTCTTCCGAGCACAGGTCTCCGTCAGGTCAGGTAGGTTATTGTGGCCTCCTGGTGGCGCTATAATAGGCCAATGTTAAAAGGGTGCCATGTGTTCTTGGGTCTTTCACAGCAATCGGACACTGCATGCGTGATTTGAGGCATTTTGTTCCAAAAATGTGTTTTGCAAAGGTTGACCTGCTGGTGGCGCTATAACAGGCCGATGTGAAAAGGATGGCATTTGTTCCTTGACCTAGTGGGAATGTGCGTGCAAAACTTCACGCAAATTGCAGGCTGCGTGCATCATTTGAGGCATTTTGTTCAAAACAGACCAATCCTGCAAACTTTGGAAGCCAATCTTAGCCAAGTATGGAATTATGGTAAATCGGAAGGATTCATGTTGATCACATGACTGTAGAGATACTGTCTACCGATTGTCTACCGAATGTGTTTTGCAAAATTCTGCCTGATGGTGACGCTAGAACAGGCCCGTGTGAAAAATGTGGGGCAGAGGTTCTGAA
This sequence comes from Nannobrachium achirus, assembly GCF_963921795.1. Classification (NCBI taxonomy): domain Eukaryota; kingdom Metazoa; phylum Chordata; class Actinopteri; order Myctophiformes; family Myctophidae; genus Nannobrachium; species Nannobrachium achirus. The sequence continues at coordinate 15,795,703 of NC_137826.1, forward strand.
TTGGCATCCAGGGAGTGTGTGTGCACAGTTTGGTAGCGACTGGGCCAACGGCACCAGAGATTAGCTGGTAACAGTCGGACGGACACACGCACGGACAGGGGCGAAAACATAGTCTCCCCATGCCTTCAGCCTGCCTAAGACAATAACCGACTCAAATTGATATTTAATCATATTTGTCATGTTCAGCCTATTTTTTATTTTTTTTGTATTACTTTCTCTCCACTATAACCTTTATGAACCTTTATTTGAAGACTCATACAATCATAGTTGAATCTACATTCTTGCTGTTATTTGTCTTTTTTCTTACTTATTGTATTTGGTGAATCTAACAAAATGCCTACCAGTATTTTGGTCTATTTGTCCTTGTGCTGTTTTGTATCTATTGCAATCACACTGCTACCGTATAATCCCATTACATGTGATCTGTTTGTCTCCTGTTGTCCCTTGACGTCAATGCTGGCATGAGCATAGGAGAACACTCTTCTGAAATATTCCATTATGTCATCAACACAACACAACACAACACAACACAACACAACACAACACAACACAACACAACACAACATACACGCACGCACTCCCATTGCAGTATCTACCTTTCTATTTGTTTGTTTGTTCCATGTTTTTGAGCGGTGGTCACAACGCTCCTATACGTGGCCGTGTGTGTGGGTCTCCGTCCGTGTCTGTCTGTCTGTCTGTATGTAGCCTAAACTTCGGCGCGTAACTAGTGCCGCACCATTTACGCCACTCGCGCAATATATACATCAAAATGTGCGGCTCGGCCGGGAATGGTGTTCTATTACCTTTCGTTCCGATCCGCCTTACCATGCCGACGTAATCGGCAAAAAACGACGCTTAATTGTCCCCATTGACTTATAATGGGACAATGCAAGAAATCACTTTCAAGTATTTTTCTCTCGTAAACCATAAGGAGCTACAGTTTCAAACCTCGGAGAGGAGATTCATAATGATTTTAAGAATGAATCGAAAAATAATTACATCACTCGGCCTCATGGTGGCGCTATAACGGCACACTTTACGTTTTGCCCCGTAACTCTTGAACCGTAGATCGGAAAATTAAAATTCTTTTTTCCCTGGATTCCTTGGGTCAAGACGCATCTCCCCATATAGGCCACGCCCATTTGCGCCAGGATAGATTTTCCGCCATCTTGAATTTTCTCCAAAACACACTTTTTGCTCCTTTTCCTACATATTTTCTTCAAATGTCACAAAAATCGGTACACATGATCTATGAGGTGGGTAAACCACCGCTCAGTTCACACGGGTGTGATTTTTTGTTTTACTTCCACAGTTGCTCGATTGTACCTGAGTGGTTGTACTGTAGTTGATTGTATACCTGGGTGGTCCTTAACTAGTTGATTGTATACCTGGGTGGTCCTTAACTATATTGATTGTATACCTGGGTGGTCCTTAACTATATTGATTGTATACCTGGGTGGTCCTTAACTAGTTGATTGTATAACTCGGTGGGCCTTAACTAGTTGATTGTATAACTCGTGGGCCTTAACTAGTTGATACCCGGGTGGTCGTAGTTGAAGGTATAACTGGGTGGTGTGAATGTATAACTTCTAGTATGCACTATGCAGTGATCAAGATGAATTTAACCTTTCCCAGATGATTAAAGGTTAAGCAAGATTGTTCCTGATTAATTTATAGTTTCGATTTCAAGGACACATTGGTGTTTTTGGTTTTTTTCTCTCTCTCTCCATCTTTTGCTGCCTAACTCTTTGGTCTGTTTATGTATATGCATACAGCATTCGCATATTGGTAAACGCCCTCTGAGTTGACTTTTAATAACAAAACTGAACATGTAGATTATTCCTTTGTTTCCCCTCAAAATGTGAGCGCCGGAAGACATTGATAAATCATGAGCAATCCATAATGCCGCTTTAATAAGATACCCAATCAACGGGGCATGAGGGCACTTGCATGCATCCTGCGTTTTGCTAATGAAAATGATTGGTAGTCCGTATTGGCCCCGGCTGTGTCTTGTGGAAAACAAAATAAATCTTAGGAATTGCATTCTGTTGCAAAAAATGGCCCTTAAATGCGAGATTAATTTGGATGCACATCTTCACAGTGACAATCAGTCAGAGCGGAGACATGCTGGAATTACAAGGAGAGAAAAGGTACATAAACTGCACCTAGTCAACACAAATCAATAACAGTTAATTAAAGGGAGGAGATTGGGTAAACAACATATTGACACACTTTTAAATGTAGCCCACACACTGTGGTAGAGGCTGGCATCCACACCAATAAACAAGGATTCCCAAGGAATAGCCTCAGACTTCACTTCAGTGAAGGCATGGCATGTCTATTTTATTGTTTACCAAGATTTATGATTCTTATCCTGCCACACAACTCCAAAGCTTGTGGTGGTATACAATAAAGTCAATACATTTATAAATTGAACTGCATTCTGATTTTGTTCGGCATAGAATGAAAACACTATGCTCAGCAGCTTATCTTAGTTGAGATTTGATTGCCATGCAGTCTGTCTAAGGGTTGAATAGCTCTGTCCTATAGTAGCGTTACACCCCTCTACCGTTTTAACACGTTCCAGTGCTTTACAGTCCCTTCAGTTTATACCTCAAGGCTCTTTCAGTCTTCTAAATGTTTACTGCCAGTAGTATGTCTTCTGAACTGCAGCAAGTAAATGCTAATTGCTCGCTGAATACATAAATAATGGAGCAGAGTAGAAGAAAAAGTGTCTAATTAGCCTAAAACGATCACATTTACTGGTGCTATCTCACATACTTTAAAGGCCTGGTTAGCATTTTTCAAACTAAAGAACTCAAACTCTGGGAGTAATGGTCATTCTACAGGGCTTGTAATTTTACTCAACATTAAGAGTCCTACGAGGGAATCAGTAAGCTACTGTATAAAAGGTTTCTAGTAATAGAGGGTATCTATTACCATCTAGTACTATTCATTATCATTGTACTTGGGGCGTTGGTAGCTTTCTGGGTAGAGACTGTCTGGTAAAGAGAGGGTCACTGGTTTGCCTCCTGGCCCACCCATTATACGTTTCGAAGTGTCCTTGAGTAACCTCTAAAACAGTGGTTCCCAAACCTTTCAGGTCGAGACCCAAAAGAGAAATGAGATGTAGTGAAAACAGCAGATCTACAAGCTCACAACGCGGCGCTTTCACACCGCGTTGTGAGCTTGTAGATCGGCTATTTTCACTACTTTTCACTACTAATTTATGGAATTTCGTAGATTTTTCATCTATTTATTAAAGTAATTACTTATAAAGCATTTTTTTTTAAATCTTGGCTTTTTGGGGAATGTATTGAAATAATGAAAAATGAAAATGTGTCCGCAACCCACAAGTGCTTGGGAACCAGTGCTCTAATAGTCCCACGGAGCGCTCATCATGACCATCTGCCATCTGTGGGGTGCACCTGAAAGCAGGATTAATAAGGGTCTACTTAATAGGGTTTGTCAGACCGTCCACCACTTTGATCCAAACTACATATCTCGAGCCGTGGAATTTGGTGTGCCCCCTAGAGCAGTGGTTCTCCACCTTTTGAGGCTGTGACCCCCCAAAATATTCATATTTGAACTGAGGACCCCCCACCACCCTGACAAGCACTTGGAATTGTAAGAGTTAATTTGACACAGATGCACTGTGAAAATAGAAGATCTATCTAGAAGCTCAGAGATCTGCTATTTTCACAAATTTAGCCTCTTATATTATTTGATAATTTGGCCAATATTTGACCAACTTGTTTGCATTGGTTTGTGCACGAACATGACCAATTCCTCCCCAGCTGGTTAAAGGGCGTTTTTCCTTCTTCCTTTGACTTCTTTTTACTTTACTTCAAGCTTTTGTTCTTGTTAACAATATTTGTTAATACTGAGGTGAATATACAATACACTACATACCCAATAGGCTGAAAGCCTAAACAAACATTTTGTTTTCTTGCCAAACATTGTGTGTGTCAGGCAATTAATCATACAAAACTGGGTTCATGGAAGGATGAGCCTGTGCTGTGCAAATTCCAAAATGATTTTCTCCAAATAAGCTGATACTTTGTGGAGGATGAGCAGCGTTGCTGATGTCTCCCATCATACTTCATGAGGTTTGAGTGTTTATCACCTTCCCACTTCCATTTTCCATGATGCCCTCTTTGGGGTGCAACCCATGTGGGAGAGTGGCATCATGGAGTGGATTGCTGCAGCGCATGAAACCATTACACCCCTCAGGAGAATTCCTTGATGGATTAGTGGCATCACTGTGATTAGACTTACTGTAACACGAACCATAATGAAGTCCGGGAATATATAATTGGTGTATGTTCGATGATATGATATCATCGCACTGTTTTAACTGCCTCAGTTTAATTATATTTCACAATGATTAGCCTACATAGCAAGGCCCCTAAAAGAGATCAACTGAAGTGAATATCTGAATAAAATGCTGCCGATTGACTGGGCGATATTAGGAAAACCTTCGTTATTCGGTAATGTTGTTGAATACCTCGATATGGATATTACTCACAATATTATTAAAAACAATTGCATTGTATAGTTAATGTTTTTCTGCTTTAGGTCCACTGCCTGCCTAACACAGATAATGAATTGCATATCCATGCAAGCACACTGCACATTACACATAAAAGGGTTAGGTAGGTTTTATTGAAATAACCACACCTGGTTACAGATGGTCTGCTATTTTGCAAGTGCTTCGTGAATGCGTAGTGTGTCTGTTAATTAATTTGACACATATACCAATACCTAATTTCAAGCCGTCTTCATTGATATGTATACCTTGCATGTTGATACCTCGACATCGATACATTTTCGATATATTGCCCTGCCTTATACTGCTGATATTTGACCTGGTTTGGCCTAAAATCACATAAAGCGGTACACAGTATCTCTAAAGTCATGTCATCAACATGGATCTGTCCCATATCCCATATTCCCTCCTGATTGGCTACGATTGCCTTCTAAAGTTTGTCTTATGTCCCGATTAGGGAGTCTTACTGGTCTTTAGTTGCTCAGCCTTGCTGTGCTACTTCTAGCCACGGTGTGCTCTGCAGGATGTAATCATGGATTTCTGAGTTATGTCAGGATTTCAACTGAGTGTTTAATGTCAGACAGCCTAATAAATTTCACTTTTGGAGTCTCATTACTCAGAACAAGCATGGCAACATGTTATTAATTACACTCTTCTAATTAGACATGCTGTGTTGGAAGGCTTTTTGATGATCTAATTGCTAAGAATATCTATCATATTGTTATTGTGACATTCAAATAATTCCCTTTGTTGCCGTTGTGTACGGCAACAGCTCTCACACAACAAGATGTGCCACCAGTGAGAGGCAATACGTCTTTTTTCCCACTGGCGTGTGAGATAGAGCCTCTTAATATTAGGTGAGAAGGAACATTTCACTTTATCGTACACCTGCAATAAGTCAATAACCTTACCAAAGTAGGAAGACCGAAAGCCAGGGTCATAAATGTACCCAAATATATGTGCCATCAAAATGAGGTGACCTCTTAAGGGCTTTTAGATGTGCCACTTAAAAGTGACACGCAGTGGGAAGGAAAGCACTGAACTCTCAGCAGGTGTGTCCTTCGTTTCGCTTTGTGTTGACATTGCTGCTTTATTGCAAGTGATGCTGTGAGAAGTGATTGCCAAGTGCAGTGTGCTGCCATCTCCAGGCTCCACTTGAGTGGACACGTTTTTTGATGCTGTTCTTGTGTTTCATCTTCTCCAGCTCTGTGTTGGAGATTAATCGGAGACCCAACTTTGAACACACTTTTTTTTATCTGATTGAAACAAACTCGCGCATAGATTTTGAAATGGTGCCAACGTGGCACAAATTCAAAATCAATGAAAGAAAAAGAAGGACAAAAAGAAAAGAAAAGATGAATGCTTTTTAACCTCGACGCAGCTATCATATTTTCCTTCTCTAATTTCACCTCACTTGAATATTTTATGAGGCCACATTCTTCAAAGCATGAGTGGGTCATATTTCGTCAAATATACAGTGCAGTTCCATAGAACATTGGTTCTAAAAGTGGGGTCCTTGAGGGAGTTCCAGGGGGCCCTTGAGTCTGTAGAGTTAAATTAACATTGATTTTACAATATAAATTAGGGTCTCAGAAATACAAATGCCATTAAATGGGGGTCCGTAGGCTAATGCATGTCAAACTGGGGGTCCTTGAAATTAAAATGGTTGGGAATCACTTCTAGAGACGTAAAAATCTTCTCTTATGGGGGTCCCTGACATAATATTTTCAAATGGGGGTCTGTGGGCTAATATGTCAATATGGGGGTCCTTGACATGCCGTAGAAGACTATTTCATTCTGAATGCAGTTCAAATAGTGGAGGTGAAGTCAGTTGGCTGCTCAGCATCATAACTGTAATGTTAGTCCCCCCCCCCCCCATCAATAGCCTATACCAAGCGGGAGAGAAGTCGCACATGAGTACCAGAGGAAATTGAATATTCAAATGCTGCTGCACAGTCCACTTCCACCTCGGGTAATTAAGGGAATCCATTAGTTGATACACATGTTGGGTGTGTATGAAAGTAGTTCAACCTTCAACTCAATGATCTCTTAACACATCTTGTCTTTGGATATTGACCTTTTTGGTGTCATCATGTCACTAGCACAATGCGAGGGAAGGGTGCGCTCATGAAGTTATTGATTAAGAGTCTGGAAAGTGGCCATATTAAATAGGTTTTCAAATATGTTGATCACTTGAGCGATGTAAATGTTTAGCAATTTAGCCAATTTTATTGAATTTTTTCCACAAAGGATTCTTAAAACGTTGACCACTCAACAGCTGCACACTGCACCTTACCGTAGCTCACAAATGCTTGAAAGCCAACCACAACAATAATTATGTGACATTGGGAGCAGCACAACCAACCAGCCGGCTACAGGTGAATGTGTTGTGAGATATGATGGATGTTCTGTACAGGGTGTCGGGTCACTGAGCCCTGTTGGGGAGCACACACTCATCATCAGGTTGCTATACTGACAGGAAGACATTTGAAACGTGCTCAATGGTGACTTGGCAACTACTTCTGTTTTCGCTTGACCTCACTTGTTGGCCGATCTCCCAAGCCCTTGAACCTAACATAAAAGACTTTATCACTCATGCCATAACGTATCCTGACAGATAAAGGTTGAGAGCTCCCTTTCTTGCTCAGGACTTAATAAAGCTATATAACCCATGAAAACATTTAAACCGCAATTGTCCCATTAGGGCGTTTTATGAGCAGCTTAGTGTAAGTAATAGTGAACTAAGTGAAAGTTGAGCGGGTGAACCCATCATTCTTCAGTTCCAGCAATCAACAGATTCGATTTTGAGTTGGGGAAAACCTCTGACCTTAAGATATCAAGAACCAAAGTCTTCTAATGACAGCTTCATGGCTTGCGAGCAGTTGAAGTTATATGGATCTGTAATGGAATACACAGCACAGGGTAGTCTTCAACAGCCCAGGGTCTCATTTTGCTGGTAGGAAGAGGGGGGGAGTCTGTTTCCTGACACAATAATTCATTCCCGTTTACCATAGCCCTGGAGTGAGGAGCCCAGGAAATGGGGGAGGCATAAATCGCGCCTGAAATCTCTCAGATTGCATCCGAATGGCCCTTTAAACAACCAGCACGGCTGCCACCGTGACTCCGCAGGAGCAATCCATCGCGTTAGCGGTCCCGCTTGAGCCTCCATTCCAATCACAGATAACAACAAAAGCAGGTGCTCCCCGCAAATTATGTGAGGGGGCTCTTTCCCCCCTTTTGCCATAGCACTTACTAGTGTTATATGTGAGGGAATGGACCGTCACACATGCAAGCACGCACGCACGCACGCACGCACGCACGCACGCACGCACGCACGCACGCACGCACGCACGCACACACACACACACACACACACACACACACACACACACACACACACACACTCGTGGCACACGTGGCACACGTGGCACACTTGCCTCGGTAATTGGTTGATGTCATATTGTCTAAGTAGAAGATTTGTCAAGGTCAAAGCCTGGAGAAGGATCAGAAAACAGTAAGCAGGATGGTGATGCGGAGCACAAATCATGCTTACAGAAATCAAGGCCATTCTGTTTGTACGCTGCACATTTTGTCAGACACCTGACTTGAAGGAAAGTCACTGTCCTATTTTTGATGTGGAATTTGCTGATGCATACTACTACTAACAGCTCTGTTTGCTGACTTAACATGGGGGATTAAGAAAATATATAATCGGCACCTTTTGAAACTATCTTGTGTTGCAATTTGAGAGGAACGCTAATTGAAATTTGAGTGAGCGATAAAGTGAATTAAACATCCTTATTCATGCATGGGATCCTGGAAAGAGAGAAACCTAGAGGCACATTAACCATGAACTCTAGCGTCCTTATTCTGGAGCAAACATTTAGAGAAAATAGCTGATCTACAAGCTCACAACACGTTGCAATATGTGTTGGGAACTTGTAGATTTGCTCATTTCACTGAAGAGATTTGGTATAGAGAGAATAGTAGGTAGGGGCCTAATAAACCCCTGGGGGACACCAGTCCATAAAGTTCCATGTTATCACATCATGGAACATGCAAGTTTAAGAGACCGCTGATATTCATGTTGTATGTAGCATCAATATCCTACTATTGAAGAAACCTCTGTCCGTCAGTCTATCTGATCCTCAATGGGTTGAGCAATTGATCGGAACTTCCACATGGCCATTGACCATTAGCACATGAAGAGAGCGAGGAAGCCCGCTTTTGACTTTCCCCAAATTTAAGCTGTTTATTGAAGTTTTTTGTAAATGCCAAAGATTCTGAGTTCAGGCTATGGCATCTGTTGTCATCATGGTTACAGCTCCACAGGCTAAGGGATCTCTAGCCACTGACTACTGTACATTTGGCAGTGGCACACACAGCCACACAGACTGGCAGAAAACTGGTTACGTATGTAACCATGAGCCGGGGCCGGTACCTATTCGTCCGCCAAGGCAACGCGGAGACCCCACCCCTCATTTCTCACATGGCCCTCTTCTAGCGCCACCATGAGGCCGATTCTTGCAAAACACATTTTTGGACACTGCCCCTCAGATTTTGCCCTAAAATCATGCACATCGGTACACAGTATGTCTACACATTGCCCACACAACTAGGAACCAATGGCAGTTACAGCCCTCTTTGTGTGTACATGTGACCTACGGTCGCTTATCTCCCGATTAGGGAGTCTTACTGGTTTTACTTCTGGGAGAGATACTGTATATGAAGGACAAATAACATAGACACTGCAAACTTTTAAAGGACTTTCATTTAGTGTCCACACCATAGAGGTAATATAAAAAAAAAAAAATCACACTTGTGTGAACTGAGCGGTGGAGGCTGTGTGTGTGTGTGCGTGCATGCGTGTGTGTGTATTTGTGTGTGTGAATGTGAGTGTGAGTGTGCCTGGCCTGGCCTGAACAACAGCGCCCCTCCCTTAACATGTGTGGTCAAAAAAGGTATAGCAGGCTACATACACCACAGGCTACATACAGACAGACACACAGACAGACACACACGGATACACACACGGCTACGCTATGGAGACGGTGTGACCACCGCTCAAAAATAGAGGGTTTGGCCAGTAGGGCAGCCAGCTTCACAGTTTACAAGCCGTTCTTGGGGCTTGGTCCACACACAGCGTTCTATATGAGTGGGAAAAAAACATAAGAAAAAACATCAAGAAATGTTCACGTGTCACAGCACAGCACCATATTCAAACTTTTTCGCAATAGGGGCCCACAGCCAGAAGCTATGGCTATTTGGGGGTCCTTACCCTGGAAAGGTTTGGGAACCCCCTGGATTAGGGCATCGAGGTTTCACTTGATAAAAATGGATCTTAAAGTTGTGCTGTGTGGAATGTGAAGTTTGACAAAGAGCATTGCACTTCTCTAAAAATGGATTATACAATAATTATTATACTGTACATACATTGTTATTAATGCCAGGAGATCATGCATCGGCTGTTTATCGTCCACGTACAGCTGATCTACAAGGCTGATAAGTATCATATTTCTTGTGCACACTGACAGCAGGCCAAGAACCTCAATTCACAATCTCCAGAGCAATCATCCCTGTCTCCAGGATATGGGATTTAAGTATCTCGCCAGCCTTGAACTATAGTCAGTCGCAGACATGCAAGTACCCTGGTGCAAGCCTTTGTTAGATTAACACCAAAATATACAGTAGGCCAACAGTTGTAAATGTTACAACATACCCCAAAATCCTCAATTTAGGTTATTATGTTTTAATGTATGCACATATTGAACGCTGTCATGAGTCAGTATTTGGCCCCTTTGACAGAGTTAGGCAAAGCTTGTACCAAAATTAACACAGCCTAATACTGCCATCACAGGTATATAGGGTTGCCAAACAAGCATGCTGGATTCGAAAATACATTTGTTAAGGGATTTGATTGGGGCATCCCTACTTAATTTACCGTTAAACGTGTTTATGGGTTGAGAGACCAATGTCTCTCTTTTCTCTATCTTATCTCATGTGGATTGTCACACATGCACATAGGTCTCTTTCCTGACACTATGCAGGCAGGTCTGCTACCTTTCAGCTGTGTACATGTTATCTTACATCCCATTACTTTTGGATTTTGGAGTTCTGTATGGACTGTACATTTGACCGTGAACCTCATTGACATTAATCACAAAGCGACTGTGGAGCAGTGAGAACCCAACACTTACTATTTCAATTTGCAACCTTTGATTGACTGGTGATACAAACATAATTGACACTATGAATTAACAAACTGATTTTGTGGATCAAAGAGAAATCTGAATGATATAAATCTGTTTAGAAGTACTTGCAGGATCTTTCTAACATTGAAGATGGGAGATTTGTGAACACGTATTACAAAGTATCAGGCTACAACATTGTAACATTGTGTTTGTCCTAGATAACAAAATGCCACGCTACATTTCGATGCATTCAGTGTCTCCATAGTCTGTTTGGACCGTAATAATGTAATGACAGACCTTTATATCCCCTTCACCCCATTGCCCCGTACCTTTTCATACTCGCGCACAACCCCAAAACATTGTCATTACAAGCCTCAGACAGAGAGAAGGATGGAGACAGGTAGACAATGAATGTGTATGGGAGCAGAAAAAGTCTTTCTCTCTCTCTCTCTCTCTCTCTCTCTGTGCTGTCTTAATCAGCCAAATGACTCATATGCCTGTTGGCGCTTCACCATCGAAACCGAAAGTAATACGTGCTACTATTTTGAGCTGGCAGATTAAGATTCTTGAACATTCAACACAAGATTCGCATCTGAACTATTGCCAGTGTATACACCTGAATACCAGTGCAAATATAGCATATCAGTGTACTGTAGCCATTTGAGGGAGGCAGCTGTGTATCTCTCTCTCTCTCTCTCTCTCTCTCTCTCTCTCTCTCTCTCTCGCTCGCTCTCTCGCTCTCTCTCTCTCTCTCTCTCTCTCTCTCTCTCTCTCTCTCTCTCTCTCTCAGACAGCTGTGTGCTCTCTTCTACAGAGACTGTGTGCAGCATGTCAAAATCTCCCAAAGTGCCATATGGCACAGACTCCACCCCCACCATAGAACCCCTTTAATTTGAATAAATTGGGCTCATTTTTCTATCCAGTTGGCTTGGGCCACAATTGAGTGTACATTCTTTAGCGGAAAATTAATTAGGGTGAAATTTAGGGATCATTTTTCATATTCAGCTATGAATCTGTAGCTGATATAGCTGCTGTTGATGGATGAGGCGGCCGACTCCTTAATGAGGTACGCTATGCCTCATCTTTTAGGATTTTCCTTTGCACAAATCATTTGTCATATGTCAGAATGAGGTATGCTAAAAAGTAATGGGTCTGAAGTTGATCAAAATGATGACTGGCAAAATGATGGCTCTCGATTTGCTCGTTCAGCTTACTTTAATGCTGCAGTGCATGACGGTGTCGCTGACCAAAAATAACAGATATTATTTCATGAAGAGTCTAGCAGCACCTCAAAGCAGGTTATTTTGTGTAACAAGTAGGATTTTCCCACTCTACATATTTTTTTCATGAAAAGGAGAAACCTTCACCACTCCAAAGTTAACACAGAATAACAGCCATACATTATCTTTGACCCGCCATTGTTCCCTCTGCTTTCTTATCGGCTTGAGGTGGTTATTTTCAGCATATATAACCCTCACACTCCCAACAAAGAGCCATTTTGAGTCTTTTGTAGAACATAAGAACATTACAGTAAATACACCATGACAAGAAACTACGGTTGAAAAGTGCAATGGTCGGCTAGCATGACAGTGTGGATGTGTACAGAGAGGATCATCGATCTATAAATGCACAGCCCAAGATAAGAATCGAATTCCCGCTAATGCTGTCGGCCCCACCACGGCCCATTATGCGCCAATTGCTTTATTCTAATGGGGAAAGCAGTGCTGTGGCTTGCAGTGGGAGATTATACTCCATTAGTTCTTATATTTTATCTAGAAGCCTTCTGCATGCATCAAAGTAGCTTAATTCCAGCGTGATACTTGAATAAATCATGAACAGCCGACATTTTAGGGGGAAAAAAATATATCCATCCACTCGCCATTTAGCGGCTTTGTTCAAATCAATGGTCATATTTTCAAGCGAAAAGTAAATCATGTGCACTAACGCCACAATGACGAGCATTGTCTCTGTTTTTTGATGTACCGTTTTAATCTCAGAGGATCTAAAAATTTACCTCAGATTGTTTTTTGGGGAAAAAAAGAGTTTTCCCTGATCGCAGTTCCATTTGAACAGACCTGAATGGAACTATTGACGTGAATTTGCTTCAGAATCTTTCTTATATGGCACGAAATGGCATGGTTAATACAATGAATGTTCTGCTGGTGTGCAATGGTAATTTGGGAGGTGTTAAACAAGGAGCGTGTCGATATTTCGACATAACATTTGTTCGACGTTCCAATGTTCGATGCGGGTGAATGTTAACCTGGTGAAATGCTAACCTGCCAACGCTGGTGAATGCTAACCTGGTGAATGTTAACCACTATGCCTAATTTGCCTAAACCTAACCCAAACCCTAACCCTAACCTCACCTAACCCTAACTCTAACTCTAACCCTTAGTCGAAATAATGATACGTACAGCGAGAATGCAGAAATAGCGAGAATTGCCCGTTAAACATACTAGTTGAAATATGCTTCTCTTTTCCTGCTACACTACCTGAGTGCAGTGATTAAAGCATAGTTCATGACAAGATATGGATAGAGCAAGTCCCACTCCCCCCCCGTTCTGTTCAGTCTGCTGTTCATACTGTTTGTGTAAGTGTATCCAAAGACCATCTCTCTCCACCTCACTTTGGTTCAATAGAGTCATCGGCAGAAGAAGACTTTTATTGCGCACTTCTGAATGTCAGGTTGCTCTCAGACACTCAGACAGTCGCCTTATAAATGTACATTCACTCTGTCTGCAACCATAGACACTGGGACCAGACTACTGTGACGGGCAGGTCACACTCTTATAAGTCTTTTAATGACTTATTTTTTCATGGTTTGTGTCTCTATGAAGAGAGACACAAAGAGGTTATACAATAGTATACACTCTACGTAAAAGCAGCAATGACCGAGGGGGATGTGTGTGTGCGCGTGCGTGCGTGCGTGCGTGCGTGCGTGTGTAATTGAATGGCTTTGTTCAAAAGACGCCGGAATCCACCTCAACAGCTAACTGGAGACTGGAGTTCTTTTCACTTACCTATGAATTGTTTTGTAATGTTTGAACCGTGATGGATGTGAAATACCTATTTGGGGCAACAAGATACACGTGATTACAGGAGAATTCCGGCCTAGAAGGCTACAGTATTCTCTTCCCAAAAGACTGGTCCCAGTAAAACAGGCAATTTTGTCCAACCACAGCTTCTAACAGGAGCGACTGGTTCAGTAGATATTTGTTGTACATAATGAATCTGGTCAATACACGTTCTCAGATGTGGGTGCACATCGCGTCGCAGTGACTCTAATAGGACTCAGATTTCTCGTGAGACGAGATTTCAAACGTGAGTTTAAAGATCTGTGTTTTAACAACAACAATGGCTGCGCCCTGTTAATATTACAGTGTGGGTGGGATACTATCAGTGCGGCAGAAGAGGAAATAGGGCAAGAGAAATATGCGGATTAACCATAACCAATGGCTCAGGTTTGAAGCCGTGGTCGGGTAGACACTATTGTGTAAAAGTGTGTAAAAGTAGAGAGAATAGGCAGTCTATATAAGCTTGCACAGCGTCACATTGCAATGTGCTGTGAACTTGTATATTTGTTATTTTATATTGTTTTTGAAAATGTTTGAAACTACCCAAAATAGGAACGTGGTTAACCACTTATATGTAATTTGTTGACTCCCAGGTATCTATAATTTGTCCCCTCCTTTTTCTTTGTTCTGCACCAACAAATCTCTGATCTACAAAAGCTGATCTGCTAGCTCACAATGAATTGCATCGCCTTGTGCTTATACAGTAGATCTGCTATTTCACCAAAGGTTTGCCTGTTTTTGTGAAATATTCATCTACTGTATTATGATGACATGCCCAAAAAAGGGACACTAGAGTCCATGTGGTTAAACAAAAAAGTTATGTTCATTAGCCTTGTTCGATATGACGATAATATCGTCACGAGATGATGAGTTGCCAACGATATCTAATGACGTTAGGCCGTTATCACCGATTATGTTACACTACTAAATGCATTAGTTTTATCTCTGTGCGTTTGGGTTGCCTGTGGCTGTGACTTGTGAGGTGCATCAGCCATAGCAGTGCCGCTGCTGAATATCTGCTTGAGCAGCAAGGCTCATGTTAGGTTTCAGATTACATGGCTACATCCACATGTGATTGATTGATTGATTGATTGATTGATTGATTGATTGATTGATTGATTTATTGAAGACTATTAGAAGTTTGCATAGGAAAAGGTACAGTTTCATGACGGTACAGTTCATTGGTACAAGGTCAACTAAAAGGACTTGGCTTGTTTGTACAGGAAACCATTAAAGTATCTCTATCAGACCTATCTGACCAGTGGTGTAAAAAGTACTCACGTGTTGTACTTAAGTTTTTAAATAGCAGATCTACAAGCTCACAATGCGTCGCATCGCGAGATGTAGTAGATGTTTGTAGATCAGCTATTTTCAAAAAGACAAAATGTACTGTATATAGGGGTTAAGTGGTAATTGCGACCATAGGTCGCATTTAGTATGAAAACCGGCAGATCATGTCTGTCTGTCCGTCCGTCCTCCATATATGGAGCTGCCAATACCTCTACATCCGACCTTACAGACGCCTCAGGTCACGCTCCATGTATGTCCAAGACATCTCCATATATGGAACTGGCCAATACCTCTACATCTGACCTCACAGACTCCAGATAATTGCGACCAAAGGTCGCATTTACCCTGAAAAACCTTGTCGCTTGAGTGACCTTCCTTCCTTCCTTCCTTCTGTAACCTTCCTTCTGTACAGGAAGTGATGTCAGTGTGATGTCAGCGAGTTGTGACATCACTTCCTGTACGGGGCTGCTACACAAGACTAAGAAAGACAAAAAAAGAGAAGAATAAAAAAGAAAAAAAGGAGGAGGAGGATAAAGATACCAAAAGGAGAGAGAAGAAAGGGTGGATGAGGTACAATGTGCAGTCGGCAGTCTCAGAAAAGAAAATGTAACAAGGAGCTGGCAACGGGGCGGCCAGATAAAGGCCTGGATCCGACTTTAAGTCGAAGCACAGGATTCCAGAAGTGTAGCGCTTATTCGCTCTTGTATCAAACCGGTACTCGAAACATTCTTAGAATTTAACATATTTTCTAAAGTAAATATGGGGGCGGCTGTGTTAAGAACGTTTCGTTGTCAAGCTCAACGTTGGGCATTTGGACCTATACATGGAGAAATGGAGAAAACCTGTTTGGCCTAAACATGGAGATGTGGAGAACACTACATATGGAGATAGTCCAGTCCATCATGTCATATGGGACTACCGTCATAGACAGTAGCCATTGTTAGGTCGGAGTCAATGGCTGTCTGTCTGACTGTCTGTACAGGAAGTGATGTCACATGACATACTTTTTATGCCCATATATGAGTCATTCTGTACCACATCTCCATGTTTAGGCAAACTCCACACAGAAAGGCCCTATCGCCAACCCCACCTAGGGTGTGGGCGATAGGGCCTTTCTGTGTGGAGTTTGCATGTTCTCCCCGTGTCTCCTAGGGTTGATACCCTCACAAAAACATTAACAAACTCCCCCCAGAATGACAACAACTAGAATTGTCAGAGAAACGCTGTGGTTGGCCAGATGGTCAAGAATTGGGGCGAGGTCGCATGTCACCCTGAGGTCGCATATCAACCTCAGGTGTCTTACTAGTAGTTTAACTCCTGCTTCTTAACTGTGTCGTATTAAGAAGCTCTCATGTTTCAGCACAACCTCACCTTCTCGCCCTTAGCACGTCATACTGGTGTACTGTATGTAACAATCCAAATCTACAAATAACTTGTAACTAAGTTTTCAAGAAAAAGTACAATATTTAGATCCGAGATGTAGTGGAGTAAAAGTACTAATACCTCAACATTTTACTTAAGTACAGTACTTAAGTACAGTACTTAAGTAAATGTACTTGGTTACTTTACACCAATGTTCGTAACCCATCTGATACTGTGACTCGAGGCTATTGAGCTGACATATCCTCAGACTGGTTTGTAATTTCTTGTGGCTTTTTACCCCATTTACTTCCCCAATTTAGTCGTTATACCAATGAATTCCTCCCCTCACATATTTCTGTGTGTTGTCACTGCCTTTGTATCCTACTGGATACAAAGGCAGTGTGCGTCCACCGGGAGGACGTAGAGCCTTCGTCCTACTCCTCCCGGCCAACACTCCCAAATACTTGTGTACACGCAAACACGCACACGTTTGTGTTTGTAGAGGTGTGAGAAAGTTTTCTATACACATTGTGCGTATTGTGCATATTGTGAGTACAGCATTGTAAATTCTATAATTGAGAAGAAAGTTTAATGTATTTCGTTTCCCGACGGCATGAAGCCAGTGTGCTGAATGAAAAGCAAAGTTATGTATTGTACTGTAGCAGGAGGAGAATGATTTTTTTTACTCATATAGGAAGTTCTTTTAACTTATCTATTGAGCTGAGAA
This sequence comes from Nannobrachium achirus, assembly GCF_963921795.1. Classification (NCBI taxonomy): domain Eukaryota; kingdom Metazoa; phylum Chordata; class Actinopteri; order Myctophiformes; family Myctophidae; genus Nannobrachium; species Nannobrachium achirus. The sequence goes on from NC_137826.1 coordinate 15,812,899, forward strand.
AGCATTACAGTTGCTTCTGCCTGTAGACTTCCAAAGGTATGAAAGACTGTATATCCCCAAGAATCACTTTCTAGTTTTCTCTTACCTATCAGCAACTATCAAAAAAAGAAAGAAAAGAACATTTCTAACCACTAATTTACATTTACCCACCTCAGCAGTAGGAAAGCAGAGGCTCAAAGGTGCAGCCTTGGCCATTACTCCAGTGTGTGTGTGTGTGTGTGTGTGTGTGTGTGTGTGTGCGTGTGTGCGTGTGTGCGTGTGTGCGTGTGTGCGTGTGTGTGTGTGTGTGTGTGTGAGTGCTTGCGTGCGCGTGTGCGTGCGCGTGTGCGTGCGTGCGTGTGACTTATATTGCTATAGCTCCTGCTCTGTTGGAGGTGACTGGGACTAACCCAGGGGGAACAACACAAATAAATAGATTTTCACTCCCTCCCCTTCGGGGTTCCCAAGACTTGCTCAGCCAGGACGGGGGCGTTCCCTGCTGCGAGACAGATTTGCAGAGCCGACACCAACAATCTGTCTTTGGACAGGCCTAGATTGATCCAACTCTTTTTGCTTTGAGCAGGATTCTGCAGCTTGAAGTCATTTAATTTCATTTACCGGGTGTGATACGGCCTTATACACATGAGAGTATTCATTATCATATATATAGGGCATATTCTTACAGAAGACATGACATACACTTGCCCGATGTTTGCTGTATATCATAATCAAATGAATGATGGATTGATGCAGGAGCCGTGGGTGTTGGTTCGGTAAAATAGGGCATATTCTATCTTCAGCAACTTCTTCTATGAACACACCGATGCTATCCAATAGCATGGACTGTGCAAGAAATTAGGCTCATACTTGTTCGCCTTCTCTGCAGTTGTACAGCTTTTTACATTGTTGCTTCTGAAAGGTTAAGCGGATGCATATTTGTTTGATCATACCATTGAGTTAGACATTCACATTATCATTCACATCACATTATTAGATACATACAGGTATGTGTTTTCCATTCTGTTTGCCTGAAAATACATATCCACTCAATTCCAGTCCCTTTTGAAATGCCAAATGCCACTGCTTTTGCCCTCAGCATATCTCTTCTAGCCTCACCAGAGTCAAAATGAATACAGCAGACCCACTTTTCTCCCTATTTCCACTGCTAATAAGAGCACTTTCCTCAGCTTTTGTTGAAGTAAGTAGGCTATCTATGACCTTTTTTAGAAGGCAACTTTGCCCATCTCATATGGCTCAAAATGTGGATTTTTCTTAACCCTTACATATATACAGAAATTGACAGAGAATGATTCATTTCTGATAGATGTTGATGCTTTTTATTCTTTTTTGTTGTTGCAGTTTTTGTTTTTTTATTTTGCCACTGCGGCTCATAATTCACGAGAGGGAGGACACTAGTGAGAGATAATGATCTACTGTTGTTGATCTGATGTTGTAGATCAGTACCAGTACCAACGTTGCATGGTGTAACGCATCCTCAAGTGTATTGGTATCATACTACAGTTCCATTATTCATATTTATGATTAGATAAAGGAAAGAAAACAAAAACGACTCTTCCTAACAGCTAGTGTGAGCCATTGCTAGGTTATTGCTAGGTCATTTAAGATTTTTTTTTTTTCAGAGTGCTGATATGGGGAGTTATGGACATTCATTAGAATGTCTTTCAGCCAATCACAATGCGAGGGCTGATAAGGGTGGTATAAATCATGCCGTCACGGTTGGGTAGAAACGTACCTCCATATTCATCCTTTTATTTATATATTCTTTCCATAAATGAATGCCATATTCGATACTTCGTCGCATGCCAGTGTCATGTAAAAGTAGCGGTAAAGTTTTCAAGATTTCCTCCGATAATGACCTGATAGGTATCATCACCATAAAGTGTTTTAAAAATATTTAAACAGGAAGAAGTAAGCGACTAAAATAATAGCTACAGTACATAGGATCCATTGGAACACATGATTCGCCCATTTCCTATAAAGCAGTGGTGGAAAACGTACTCACATTGTTTACTTAAGTAAGAGTATCAATACTGCAATATAGAAACACTCCGTTACAAGTAAAAGTCTGGGATTCAAAATGTACTTGAGTAAAAGTACGTAATTACCAAAAGTAAAAGTACAAAATGTTTGAAAATAGCAGATCTACAAGCTCACAACGCGTCGCATTGTGAGCTTGAAGATCGGCTATTTTCAAATAGCCAAGATATAAAATCGGTCTGAAGTGGATTAATGTATGTTTTATAATATACTCATTGATATCTGCTAAGTAACTAGTAACTAAAGTTAAAATAATTGTAGTGGAGTAAAAGCACAATATTTGGATCCGAGATGTAGTGGAGTAGAAATAAACGTAGGCTACTGAAACTGGAATTACTAGAGATACCTCAAAACTGTACTATACTGTACTTAAGTAAATCTGCTTAGTTACTTTACAACACTGCTATAAAGTAACCGTTTCTGACAATATATGATATGATATATCATATATCATATCACATCCTATCATATCATATTGTTTTCTCACCCACACAGCAAGGACTGTCAGTTAACTCAATTAGCGCCGATCCCGAGAATACTCGTGAAAAATACTCGAGTAGCACATGCTGCCGATCCCGAGTATACTCGTGAAAAGTACTCTATTACTGTAACGGCGGTACTCTATTACCTGTTGGTGCGCGGAAGGTCCTGACACGATCGCCCTCGCCGATTCATCATCATCACGGATCCACGAGCACAAAATAGTAATCCCATAACATTGAGGCAGACGGGGAATCTCATCTTTAATGTCCATTATCTCGAAACAATACTTTCAAAGGGAGGATGGCAGTAGATTCTCGCTTATATAACACATGTTGAAAAGCACCGATCCGCCATTACACAACAGTATGTTGATGACGAGCAATTCCGGTGAAGGACGTGATGACGTCAAACCGGAAGTGTTTACGCTATGGACTTCTGGCCTTCAAAATAAGACAACGGTCGTGGATGCAGCCTGCGGGAGGCACGCTGGACATTTTAATCCGTTAATTTCTGGAGCACTAAATGAGTTAAGTTGATCATAGCTTATTTGTAGCCAGGATGGCAGCCTCTCAACTCAGGGGTTTATAACATACACTAACATTATAGTTGATTGGTTCTTTTCCCCACTGTTACACTTGTAATTCTGTCAGTGTTTACACCAGACTCTCCGTTTCAATTGCAGAATGCTCAGCATAATAAGCTAATTAAAGGTGCTTGTACTTATGGTGATAGCATTTTCACTCAAGGCATTATAAAATGTACTGTAATCAATCTTCTTTATAGACTTTAATAATATTTATAACTTCCTCAGTGATTGCATAAACGGCGGTTCCATTCAGCTCCATTATATTAATAACACTGTAGATAAACCTCCCTGTTATATGGCACAGTACTCTATGGTGGTATCGTGCACCATATCGTCGTTGTCGGGTGAACACCTTGTAGGTCCAAAACTGTTCGTTTTGCATTTATCATTTTAGAAATGATTTAAACTAGTGAAAACAGCCAATCTACAAGCACACAACGCCTCGCGGTGCGAGGCGTTGTGTGCTTGTAGATCTGCTGTTTTCACTACTTTTGTGCGACTGCCTTGTAAGATGAAGCAGGGCTTTTACTTTGCGAAAGAACGTACACATTTGAAACTTGGAGATACGAGGTTTCCACCCCACAACGACGATGTTTAATCTAGAGATGTGAATGCACTTACTTACACAACACAGTCACAATGGGACTCATTTATCAAGCAGGGTCTACACAGATTTGCATAAAGAAATAATGAAATACTAAGTGTCAAACATATTTTACCAGCTACTTTAGTAGACTCATTTCATTACATTATAAATGTACTTGTTATTGAAACATTTTTGCAAGGTTTTTAAATGTGACCTGCATCGGTATCACTGAAACCTTTCTTTTTTTAAGTTTTGAAGATGACACTTGCATGTCTTATAATCATGTCAGCAATCGATATCAATAGGCTTCCATGAGGGAGAACCGGCAGCATGATAAACATGTTCTTGCTTGTAACGCTTTCTCGTTTTCATGTCATCTTGCTGTGGGCGAGATGTCACGTCCATCACCTACGCAGCAACCAATTGTACGTCAACTCACTTTGATGCTGTTTCTGTAGAGTTGTGTGAGTGTCGCTTTGAAACGTACACAATATTTGGAGAACAAAAGCGATATTGGCGCTCCTTATCTGGGAATCTCCTAATTCAGAGGTCACTGAATAACAATGTGTTTTGCTGTTTTCATTCAGCGACGTCTGATATATCTGCATAGAGCAGGTCACAAATTCTGTACTGTACAGACAGCATATGGGATCAGTTTCTAGGGTAGTATACTGTACAGAATATACTTTTACCTGCAATTTTGGTCTGCAATTTTATACCCAGTAGCCTACTTACATTACTTAATTTGGGATTAAAATGTATACTGAATAAACTAAAAAGGCGTGTCAGACATGGAAACATAATTGTAGTCCTTAACATGATTGTTGGGCTTTCATATTTTTGGGGTTTGCGTTGCCATTTTGAAGACATTTCAGGCTAGGCTGCTACTGCAAGGAAGGTGGGTGTCAGCTCAAATTATTGTATCACGACTGCAGCGAAAGCAACCCACAGATTAGACTTCAGATGAAAGGGAGGTCTATGTCTCAACCCACATGCGGTTTGATTGGCTGCCATTTTGAATCACAGTAATCTCACTGAGTTTTATTGGCGTACAATAGTTGCCATAGTGCACATTACACTTGAAGCTAACTTATAAAAGGGTGTTTATATCACCCTTATGCAAATGGCCAGGGTGACATTGACGCGTGTATGAAAATCTACTTGTGTGTAAGCAGTCTGAGAGTATATCACACTGCATACGTGACGTCATGACCTCTAAGAGGAGGAGGAATTAAGGATCTGCATCCTTAATGCCCATGAGATTTGGCGAAACCCAGCATGTTAAATGTCTCTCAAAAAGGTGGTGCGGTGCTCGGCTCCGATCTAGCTAGGTCCCATCAAAACATCTAGCCCTGTGTACATTATGCCATCCTCTCCTCTGCTTTCATGGCTAACATCCAACCTTAAGCAATGGGGCCTTTCATCTCTCTGCCTTTTTCAGATGGTAAAATGTGGCTCCCCCAAACAATCTCTTTATATATCAAAAGGCACAACACAGGACCATGAAGTTGATCCGTTTACCTATGTCATTCTGTCTGTCTAGGTTCTCATGCTAGTGAAAGCATCCTTTTGAACATCCCCACTTTTCTTGACTTAAGAAAGAATAAAAACTGTCTTTTATTTCGCTCCCTTCGTTTTCACCTTGCAGTGGCTTAGTGTGGGGTGAGCGCGTCTGGTGCTGAGTTAATGCTGCAACACACAGCATTAATCCTTTCCACATCATGTCAGGGCCATTTCTGGAAAGTAGAGGCAGAGAATGAGTGAAAGACTTAAGACGGGTGATCCCTGTGCCTTTGGTCTCCTATTGTTGGATGGATTCATAGAAATCCCAACATCAGCAAATGGGACATTTCATCGATACTGAATAATAATAAAGTACTCCCTGCCTTGTTAGCATACAACTTAAAAGAATGTCAAATTGTGCCTTGATTGATTTAGGATGACATCTTCTTTTAAAATGGTGTGAAAACTACACAGAATATTGAACCACTGACTGGGCTTATTAGTTGAAATTGTGGCTATACTGCCCTCTACAGGAATATGAAGCATGTTACAGATTTGTACCATATCTGTGTGACAGCTCAAGGGCATTTGAAGATGACACTGAGAGACACTGTACAAGTACATGTATCTTTACTCTTTAAGTGTGTTGTTTTTCTATTCCTTCCTTTTCCTCTTATCCACATTTTAGACAAGGGCAATTGTTTGTGACTCTCTGTGCTCTTTCCATTACAGAGCTAGTCCATTTAATGCTTCCAGCTGGAGGCCGGCTAGAGTGAGATATGTTGATATTACATTTTAGACGATGTGCGCAGCATGACTCTGTGATTCTCTGCAGGCGCCGCAACCTCTTAGCGCCCTTGAAGCATCATTTTCACTTTAAGCACAATTTATACTCTGCGTGATCCAACTTGTTATTATTGTGAGCAGCATGCATGGCTGTATGGCCGGTTCTTATATAAGCATGCATTACACTGTGCAGAGGGCATGTAAAACCGGTTACCTGGAGGGGGTCTGCCCTACGCTACGCTCCCTCTGCCCTATAGGTTTGCTCAGTTTAGGTTAGTGTTGAGGTTACCTGGCAAGCCAAATGACGTCATGATGACGTAAGGGATAATGAATGGCTCCGCGGTGAATGATGATATATAACAGACCGACAGCCTGATATATATTGTGTTATATATCGTCATTCACCAAGGAGCCATTCATTATCCTGCTTATTACCCGGCTACTAAATAAAATTAATAATTTGATTCAAAACTAAAAACAAAACAAAGACGGCTGAAAGTGTTCCACAAGTGTTGCGCTGGGTGTCCCCTCAGCGCGACATGGTCGCCTTGGAAAACAAGGAAGTGCTGAGTAGATAGAATACATTTTCTGATACTACGTCATCTTATTTCTCGCTTAAAATATTTTAAAAAACATTCTTGAGAGCAACGTTTAGTTGTAAATGTCGCTGTGTGTATGTTTACATGGCTGACATATTGGATACAGCACAAGATTCACGCAGTGCAGCTTGACTGCATCAGGTGCTCTGAGTCTTTGATTAGGAGCGGTCTGTTATAGAGCGGAGCGGACCGGTGACTCCGGTGACGTTCAGAACTAGGCCAAATCACAGCCCATATGGGGATGATCTTGATGTCGTTACCAGGACGTCACATGGACCTTTTTGTTTGACAGGATTATTGTTATTGTTTGTAATGTTAGTTGAAATATCAGTATTACTGTAAGGTTATATTCTGGGACATATCTGACTAGCTATGATATTTATCTGGCCTCTATCGCATCCTCTCTGATTAATCAAGGACATTCGTTTTCGTGGGAAGGAATTATGTTGGTTGAAATCAGGTGATATTCTAGGCCAGAACTGACTAGTCATGGATTGACTTGATCTGGCCCCAAGGTCCTGACCGTGCTTGCTGGGTAGGGTTAACATAGTATAGGGCTGTCATGATAGGCAATAGGCTCTATGCACACTTTGCACAGCGGCCATATTGGAAAGAAATTGGGCCTCTTCCTTCACAGGTGTTACCAATTTGTTCCATTTAATTGTAGGACACTGGTTCTTCAACGTTTTGATTTCAAGGACCACCATAACTCTGAGAGTGTACAAATTACCTGTAGTTACAGACCCATAAGGGGCCATTTGGTCCCATTTGTACACTCTCAGAGTTACAGACCTAGGGCGGCTTGCACCAACACGGTTTAAGCCTTAAACTGGTTTAAATCAAGGTTTATCTTTTAATCAGCTTGCACCAAACCTTAAACCTAGTTTTCATTAATCAGGTTTAGTTTTAAACCATCCTTTTAATCTTGGTTTTACTTTTCATTCTAAACCTGGATTAATGTTAATCCTGTTGCACCACTACTTTAAACTTCGATTTAAACATCAATAAGGGATTAATTTTAAACTTGCTGTAGAGGTGGTTTAAATGCAAACATGCCATTGACATGAATGGGGGTCCCCCTCCTGTCCTGTGAGGGAAGCCTCACAGCAAGCCTGCAACTGCAAGCTGAAGCTGCGGATAGCGTTTCACAGTTGAAAACAAAAATTTCATCATATTGTTGTATTCAATACATCCTTGTACATCGGCTATTTTAAAATAGCGAACACTTAAATATTTACAGGGACATAATACAGTCAGTTGTCATGGAAGTGGACTTCCCAACCAATATGCAGACGTTTTAATTTTTGAAATCGCTTCATAATTGACAAAACTATCAAACTCTGGTGTATTTCTTTGCTTCCTAGTTCGGCTAGATAGCCGTGCATCGCCGCGCCGCACCGCGCTGTAGCGAGCGTCACCGTAGTATGACGGAGCGTTATAAAATTAAATATTTTTTGGCTACAGGCGCTCTTCTTAACATAGAAGGTGATAGGCCTGCCCACATTCTCCCCGAAGTAAATATAAAAGTAACGTTAATGATATTAGGCTCAAGAGAATAGTTTATTCCAGTGTGTTTACATCGCAAATCCAAGATGGAGGACATTTAAACCATGAATTAATCGCAGGTTATAGTTTTAATCACAGGTTAAGGGTTTAATCACAGATTTGTTAAACAATGCTTAAATTTAAGTGGTGCAACGCACCTCGATTTAAAATAAAACCTAGATCAACAAACCCTTGATTAACCCTAAACTAAGATTTATTTAATCCCTCTTGGTGCAAGCCGCCCCTAATGTATAAGGGGCCATTTGGTTCCATTTATACACTCTCTGGGCGGCTTGCACCAACACGGATTAAGCCTTAACCTGGTTTAAATCAAGTTTTATCTTTTAATCCAGTTGCACCAAACTTTAAACCTAGTTTTCATTAATCAGGTTTAGTTTTAAACCATCCTTTTAATCTTGGTTTTACTTTTCATTCTAAACCTGGATTACTGTTAATCCTGTTGCACCACTACTTTAAACTTCGATTTAAACATCAATAAGGGATTCATTTTAAACTAGCTGTAGAGGTGGTTTAAATGCAAACATGCCATTGACATGAATGGGGGTCCCCTCCTGTGAGGGAAGCCTCACAGCTTGCAGTACAGCGTTTCACAGTTGAAAACAAAAATCTCATCATATTATTGTCTTCAATACATCCTTGTACATCGGCTATTTTAAAATAGCGAACACTTAAATATTTGCAGGGACATAATACAGTCAGTTGTCATGGAAGTGGACTTCCCAACCAATATGCAGACGTTTTAATTTTCGAAATCGCTTCATAATTGACAAAACTATCAAACTCTGGTGTATTTCTTTGATTCCAGTTCCTAGATAGCCGCGCATCGCCGCGCCGCACCGCGCTGTAGCGAGCGTCACCGTCGTATGACGGAGCGTTATAAAATAAAATATTTTTTGGCTACAGGCGCTCTTCTTAACATAGAAGGTGATAGGCCTGCCCACATTCTCCCCGAAGTAGGCTAAATATAAAAGTAACGTTAATGATATTAGGCTCAAGAGAATAGTTTATTCCAGTGCGCGAATCCAAGATGGAGGACATTTAATCCATGAGTTAATCGCAGGTTATAGTTTTAATCACAGGTTAAGGGTTTAATCACAGATTTGTTAGGCAATGCTTAAATTTAAGTGGTGCAACACACCTCGATTTAAAATAAATCATAGATCAACAAAACCATGATTAACCCTAAACTAAGATTTATTTAATCCCTCTTGGTGCAAGCCGCCCTCTGAGTTATAGACCCATTAGACTTTGAGACCCACTGGTGTAGCAGAGAGTTTCCAGTGAGCAAGCATGCACAATATCAGCACCCCGACTCTGTTTGACCAGAATGGAACAGAGCCTTTAATAGTATCATTGGTATGACGGTGAAGAAAGTAAGGAAGAGGCCCAATATCCGATCTACAAGCTGTAGGCCTATAGATACCCCATATCCGAGCACCTTTGTTTTTTTTTTTGGTCTGACCACAACCATTTGATGGGTAATCTTTGTTGAGTCCATTATGTCCATCATACGATGTTGGTTATAAATGGATACCCACAGCCTGCATAAAATCAAATGGCATAAAAGCAACACGTACCTGTTAAGCAATTACAAGTGAGGTTATAACATAATGCACACTGTGTCATTGTTGCAGACAAGTTCCTGAATCTGCAGTCTGGCATATTTGAATCCCGTCAGAGGGATAACTCATACAGACTGAGACTACACTACACTACACTACAGTACACTCTGCATGTCCACTGCTTAGCAAAGGTCTGTCAAACCACACAAAATGCATAGAATGACACTTGTAGAAACATCAAATACATGCATCTGCCCCTCTCTTTCAGCTTTGCGCTCAGTTACTGTACAGAAGCCAGTGTTGTATAGTCATGTTGTGACAGTTACTTGTTTGCTTTGAATTGCCCTTCTGACAATTCATAGAAGCCAGTGTTGTTGTTTTTTCTTCACAGAATCAAAGGTTTTATGGTTTCATGATACACCAGGATCCTGGCTTGATTCTAGGCTTAGAATAATTGATATCAATATTTTTTGGGGAAAATTAATAGACGCTTTTTTTGTGGCACCAGAAAACCACTCCCATTGCTATGCCCGGCTTATAGCCTAAAAAAGGCAGTTAAAAACACACCAGGCTTTTTCCTCTTACGTGCATTTCATATTTTATTTTCAGTTGACTGCAGAGGTTTTCTTGTGACAGTCACATGTCTCCTCCAAACTGCAAACTCCAGTTGGAAGTAACATCACAAAGCATTTCTACAGTGGTGACTTTTCCAGCTATAGTCTTGTGATGCTCGCAGCTCAGCTCTCTGCTTTCCTGGGTTGTGTTTCTGCCAGGAAAACAAACAAATAAACAAACAAACAAAGCAAACCATGGTAGTCTTCATCATCTGAATCTATACTGCCTGACTGCTCTTCCATACAGCTTCTCTCTCTCTCTCTCTCTCTCTCTCTCTCTCTCTCTCTCTCTCTCTCTCTCTCTCTCTCCCCTCTCCATCTCCCTCACCAACCACCTTGCTAGCTCATATCCCTTATTCATGCCCATAGTTTGTGGCCAAAATATAACAGAAGGTCCTTTATCTGCCTCCACCACAAGGAACCCCTCCCTTTCTCTTAGCTTCAGTAGCTTAGCAACAGAGCTGGCATATGGGGAAAGCAGGGTTAATGGAGCAGCATGCAGAGATTCTTGCTCCCATGTGCCTTGCCATTATTATCATTTGTCTAATTTAGTGCCGTTTAATCGGCCAGCTCCGTCTTAATGACACATACAGTACATCATCTTGTCACTTGGCGAATGTAAATATAGTGTGTCTTTGGGTGCTGGTATGCTTCAGCTGAGCTAGGTGGAGTTTCTATTTAACAGCAAAGCCTACAGCCTAGTACAGAACAACAGTGGTTCTGAAACATGCTCTTGTGAGGGACCCCTAAATTCATTCTGTATGTATTTGGATGTGGACCCCAATGTGAAAAGATTTTTTGTCAGGGTCAGGGACCCCCCATTAGAGAAGACTTGTGTTAAACCTTTTTTTAATGGATTTTAAAAATCCAAAAAGATTAATCAAAATATATAAAAATTAAGCTACAAGCTCATAACACATCGACATCGTACCACGAGATGTTGTGAGCTTGTACATCGTCTTTTTTCAAATACTAGGGTGGTTAAACGTACCCCCTCAAGGACTCCTAAATGTAGTATGCATCTGATTATTATTGTCACTGGTATTAAACATATATACTGTATCAGGGGTCTTCAACGTTTTCAGGCCAAGGACCCCTTAGTTGAGAGAGAGATGAAGCAGGGACCCCCACAACCTTTTCATAATCATCATCAATCATCAGTGTATTTTGGATTCATGTAAATTTGTGTTTTCAGATAAATAGCGATGACCTTGACCTTTCACTCTGTACTTAGTCTGCTCTTTTTCCCCTCTACACCAAACCTCTTTGCCGAAAATAGCCGATCTACAAGCTCACAACGCCTCGCATTGCGAGGCGTTGTGAGCTTGTAGATCTGCTATTTTTGGCTAAAGTTCCCCGAATATGGACGTTAAGGTTCAAGTGGTTACTATCACACAAAGATTTGGAGGACCCCCTGTAGTAACTCTGGGGTCCCGGACCCCCTGTTGAAGACTCCTGATATATATTTTTTCCTATATGTGCACTGCTGCTTGTACATTTATAGTGTTAGCAAAATCCAGGTGCAGGTAATAGTAATATTTTCAATTTCAGAGAACTGAAAGATGCCTGTTATTGCCATAGGCACTGTCTAGGTGCATACGATTCTCTGAAACTGAGGTTAAATTTCCCAACTGTGTTTCTAGTTGTGCAGTGGCCCATGGGGAGGTTTTGCCAACATCCAATTAACATTATATACCCCCCGCCCCCCCTCCTCCCATCAACAAACTCTACTGCATACAGTATCAGATGAATTATAGCACAAGTGGGAGAGCTGTTCCTGCGAGAAGCCAATATTTTCTTTTCTCTGCAGAATGATTACCTGAGGCTATAGTGGCGTTGTAAGCTGCCGTAGACTGCTAACGGCATTAAAACCTGAGTTATACATCAGGGACGTGCTGGGCCCCTGATTCAGCCCGGGAAAAAGAGTTGGAGAGGCCCTCATTGCGCGCTATAGAGCTGCTGCTACTCAAAGATTTGCCATTTCAGATCATGACAAGTGACAAGCCAGTGGGCCAATTACATGAGTTATATTTCGTCGTTGTCGGGTGGAAACCTTGTATGTCCAAAACCGTTTGTTTTGTATTTATCATTTTAAAAATGATTTAAACTAGTGAAAACAGCCGATCTACAAGCACACAACACCTTGCGGTGCGAGGCGTTGTGTGCTTGTAGATCTGCTGTTTTCACTACTTTTGTGCGACGGCCTTGTATGATGAAGCAGGGCTTTGCTTTGCGAAAAAGTTGGAGATACAAGGTTTCTGCCCGACATTTCTATCCTAATGGCCGGCCTGGAACGGCCGGGAATGAACCGGCCGTTCGGGAGTTGTCCCGCTTTTCCCAATGGCCAGCACGTCCCTGTTATACATAGTTGTGTGCGGGTGTCAGGCACCAAGAGTAGCTGAGCTGCAATATGCTGGGCATTTTATGGATTATAAGGGGTTAACCTCAAACAAATTGCAATAGAAACACTTTCAACTCTTTTTGTTACATAAATATGTTAGTAACAACAACACATCAAAAGTCCTAAGAAATCCCACAAAACTATGGTTTAGTGGTGATTTTCACAGTTTTGTGAGAACCGTTTTTAGCCCAAGGAATGTTTTTCATGCAAAACAATTCTTGCAATGGACTCAGAATCATGAAAAACCCCTAGTTTGACCCCTCACGTGCTACTTAAAGCAAATTTATTTTGTGTATTTCTTTCCTGTATAGTAAAGTTAATGGGACCCAAAATTTCAGCAGCTTTTTCAATATGTTCCACAACTCGGATTTCTTAGGACTTTTGATATGTTGTTACTAACATATTTGTGAAACAAAAAGAGTCGAAAGCGTTTCTGTTTCAATTTGTTTGAGGTTAACCCCTTATAATCCATAAAATGCCCAGACTACAAGCTGACAGCGCCTCGCAGCATGACGCTTTGTGAGCTTGTAGATCTGAGCTTGTAGATCTAGGCTTGAGGGTGAGGCTGAATGGGAACTTGTGAGTTATTTTGCGTGGATTATTTGAGAAAAGAACTAGAAAAGTACAGATCCTCGCCAGGGCCCATAAAGTTTGGAAAGTAGTCATAGCTAGGGATGGGACGATAATCGCTATTATCGTTTATTGGGATAAAAAACACTCACAATAATCGTATTTTGGAGATTTAGTTTATCGTGAAATTGTCCTCCGTCATGCACTAAGATCAATTCACCTTTGCCAAGCTGCATATCTGGTACCACTTAAGTCTTAAACCCTCTATAATTGGTAAAACAGACCTGGAAATAACGTACTTGATAGTCCTTTTTTCCACTCTCTACCAAATCTTTGCCCAGAAATGCTGTATATAAGATATCATAAAGGATGAGTTATTGGACAAAATCTTTTATTTTTGGTGCATTTATATAGCATTTATCCATGCTTTACAGAGATTGTGCATTACATTCACCCATTCACACACACATTCATACACCGATGGCAGAGGAAACCACTGCCGCCCCAGTAAAAGTATAAAAGTATGAAAGCATTGGCTTCAAAAAGTACTTAAATTACTAAAAGTAAAAGTGCAAAAATCAGAGCTTCGGCTATTTTTAAATAGACTAGGTATAAAATAGGGCTAACATGGTTTCTGTATGTTTTATAATATAATGTATGTATAGCCTATCTGCAAAGTAACTAAAACTAAAGTTTTCAAATAAATGTAGTGGAGTAAAAGTACAATCCGAGATGTAGTGGAGTAGAAGTAACAGAATTGGAAATTGGAAATACTCAAGTGACGTACGAATGACTCAAAGTACTTAAGTACATTACTTATGTAAATGTACTTTACACTACTGTACAAAAACACAGGAGAAAGAAAATAACAAGGAATTTTACCAGATGCAATAGGTTTCCCTGCTTTGCAGTGGAACCCCTAACCCATTTAGGCCTAGGACTATTGACTATTTTAACCATTGAAAAATAGCAGATATACAAGCTCACAGCGCGGCACCGAGTGCCGCGCTGCGAGCTTGTAGATCTGCTATTTTTGAAAAACCATGATTTTTCTTTGCAAGTCTTTGAATATATCTATTTAAAAGCGAACATTTGTAACTGAAATATTTGCTTCTGGGGGGTCCCTGGAACAACATATTTTGAGATGGGGGTCCGTGGCCAAATACCTGTAATTTTGGGGGTCCTTGACATGAAAAAGTTTGAGAACCACTGATTTAGAGGAAGGATTTAGAAGTCGGGTCAAAGATCGGGTCAAAGATATTCATAGACTTGCACACATTTTTCACGATTTTTCAAAAATAGCAGATCTACAAGCTCGCAGCGCGGCACTCGGTGCCGCGCTGTGAGCTTGTATATCTGCTATTTTTCTAAGGTTAAAGCATACAATAATGGTTAAAGTGGTTAAAATCTAACGCGACTCGGGCGCGTTCCAGGTATTTGAGAGTTAATATGATAAAGCTTTATTGATCCTGGGGGGAATTCAGGCATCACACAGCAGCAATCACAGTAAGAGTGAAGCAGGAACAGGTACTGGTAAGAGTCGAGGGCCAATAAAAATAAAGATAAAATAGTATAACTATACAATTCTACTTAAATAATTCATGAAATGCAATCTCACCCTTGTTTAGTTGTGTCACTGGTGACATAAATTGTACAGAGCACAAAACATTATGACGCTTTAAGTACAGTACAGCTTACCTGGAAATGTTTTAAAAATAACAGTAACAGCCATAAACAATAGATAAGCGTTCTGTCTCTTTGACATTCACTGCGTGTGTGAACACAAGTAGGCCTATAGACAAATTGTGAGGACAGAATTGCATTCGGGCTGGGAATCTGTTGTTTGCACTGTTGCAATTGCACTGGCTTTCATAACCACTTAAACCCTCTATATTACTTTGTTGACCAGGGTCCCCGTCAGGGGTCTACACTTGCCATCCCTTTCCCTCTATATTACACCAAACAAACAACACCTCGCAATACATTATTGTAAATCTTTTTTTTGCAGAATGTTCGCCTATGACATGCCCAGAATTGGGATGCGAGGGTTCATGTGGTTAAACGAAGTTGTTTATAGAAACACTTCTAGTGTAGGCATTTGGTATGAGAGCAGTTATTCTATTCATATGGACAGTAGATAGTAGATGGTTGATGCTGTTGGCTGTTTCTTTTTATTTGTTCCTCAGTGAAAAGAATTGGCAGAAGACACCCTCATACAGATGTGTTACTTGAGAACTTTTTTTTATCCTTTATTTAACCAGATAAAAACACATTGAGACATGATCTCTTTTTCGAGTGTGACCTGGCCAAGAGGCAGAAATAAAAAATTACACAATCCTTGCTTATACATACAAGACATCACAACAAAAAATAGAACATCCAACTTAACACGTACGTCATGCCAGCGGCAAGACAGTAACCTGACTTTCGCCAGATGGTGGCAGCATTGCGTATATAACGCTCTGCTTTTACCATCTGGGCTTGCTCGGCCAGAGTTGATAACACTCGTAAAGTCCCGGGCCGGACCAATCAGCGGCAGCTATGGGCGGGCTCTGAGCGGCTCTGAGCCAATAGAGTCTGATTGCAGACCACGTGGAAACCCAGGAGGCGGATTCTGGGTGCAACGTCATGCAGACAGGCCAATATGAGTGGTTGGAGTTGGCACTCCCAGACTGTGATAGAAACGGCCACATCCAATCACCTGCTACAGAAATTCAAAAAATTGCCCGCCCCTTACATCGAGTCTGCCCGAGAGAGCCCAGATGTAAGGCAGAGCGTTACGCACTGCTGCAACTATCTGGCGAAAGTCAGGTTAGCAAGACAGTGGATTGTCAGTAAATTGTTAGAACATTGACAGTGAGAAAGGAGGGCATTTGTAAAGGTGTTGTTATATAAATGCTGTTCAGATTATTATTTTCAATGAAAAGAAGTGTCGAAAGGTGCCTTTTGTTTTCAGTAATAAAAGAGAAGAATGAGCAAGGCTAAACAGCGAAAAGAACCTTGGAAAACAGTTTTGAAATGTACATCTGTAGGTAGAATTGAACTTTTGGTTTGACCGCGCCCCTTAATAGATGTCTTTATAAAACAAAAACACAAAACAAGACACCTTCAGTTAAAGGCCCAGTTCACCTCTGTGACAACCAGATCTTATTTTAAATGTACAAGCAGCATCGTATGATGCAAAATGCATCGCTAGTCATGCTGAAATACTAAAATATCTCAAAACACAGATTGAACACAAAAAAATAACTAATAATTGTGTTGATCGTGTCCCAAACAACAATAAAATAAGATATGGTTGTCCCAGAGGTGAACTGGGCCTTTAAACACTTACAACAGTTTAAGTGGTTAACTGCATGTGTCTTGTTTTGTGTTTTTTGTTTTGACTGACTTTGTTGACTGGGCTCCCCAGAGATACATACTTCACAGTTAGTTAGTTCAATGAAAATAACAGAGATACAAGCTCACAACACGTCACAATGCGACATGTTGCAGGCACGTTTGCCTATTGTGACGTGTCTAGAAGGATAGGGATGCTAGGGTTCATGTGGTAAAAAGTTGTATAATACCACTTTGCCAGTTGCATCTTCAGAGCCTGAACCCGATTATTGAACCTGAAGCAGCATTGAAGGCTACTGCCTACTTCTCAACAGTTTTTTTATGTGATGGAAGGAAGCCAGGCAGCTTGTTGGAATTATTCAGTAACTCATCAGTGGTTTAACAAGCAGCATGTTGAGTGTAAAATGAACTGATGGCAGAGATGTTAGTAGGTCAAGTAAGGGCTCGTACACACTCGCCGACAAAGCCCTCGATCTGACGCAAGATCGGGCTTTGCTCGCCGAGGTTTTGCCTGTTGTGTGTGAAAGCATCTGCGACAAGATCATTGCACGATTACGGCGCTCAGCGAGAGCTTCCTGAGCGTTTGTGAATATCTGGCAGGTTAGATATTTGGCTCTATCGCTGACTGGGCTGCGATAAGCATCAGTTTCAACCAGTGAGAGAACCGTACCAGCCGATCCTCCATTCCTTGGGTCCATGTGTTGTTTTGTGCATCAAAACGAAAACAAACAGGGGGAGAAGACGATGCAGCATGTTTCCAAAGAAAGCGAAAACACAATAACACATGGACACAAGGAAAGGATAGGATCGACAGGTTGACAGAGACGTTATCCTCAGTTTATCCTTCCAATAACTTTATTTACTGAGTTTCACACAAACTTCCAGCAGCACACACCAAATCAATCCCTGAGCGTCATGCTGCTAATTTCCATTCTCCCAACATTACTCCCTCCCATTGGCCAAAAACACCCAAAGGGGTCGCTCTCATCTCATCTACAACTCGGCTATGAGTCCTCCTGTGAAATGTTGTGCAATGTGGGATCCCTTCTCGGGGATCAATCGTGTTGTGAAAACCATTTAAAAAATGTTTGGCTTAAAAGGGGCTTTTAATGATGCAGTGAGTTACACTTAATTTAAACCAACATTGACATTTGCATTCTGTAATGTTTGGGGGATGTGGGCTAAACATCAACAAATATGAAATAATATGAAAATTATATTGATACAAATGGTATGGTCCTTCAATAAGTGTTTACATTTTTCATGTCCACACCAAGAAAGGACATGGTTGCAAATGGTTGTGTGTAGTCATCATGGAATAATCTAATTGAAGATTAAATGAATCAATATTGTGCAGAAAATCCACAGCAGGAGTGTTTGGGCTAGCTTGAATAATTCAAGAACATACAGTAGATTCCCTTTCTGGCATGAGCCTGCCGAGTCCTATCAAATGCGTCTCAAAGCCACAAGGCATATGTCTTTGCCAAGTGGTGGTGAAAACGGCATGCACATTTCCATTCATTTATATGTCACGTCTAGCAGGTAGAATGCATAGCCTATTCCTTCCCAGAATAAATAGCTTTTTCTGAATTTGCGTCACTTTCTTTTCTATAAAGAAAGTACACTTTATATACCGTTTCATTGACTGCTATGGAAGCATGAGAGTGTGAGGCGAAAACTGAAGGCGTGAAAAGGCTAGATGCATGAATTGGCAACCCTGCTTGCAAAGGTTTGCATCCTCCACTTTCATGCCCCTTTGTGGACAACGCATGATTGATTGAAGATTTTATTAGAAGTTTGCATAGGGAAAGGTACAGTTTCACGACAGTACAGTTCACTGGTACAATTAAGGTCAACTAAAAAGACACCTCAGGGCGCCTGCTGGCCTAGTGGTCCTGGCGCATACCACATACTAGGCTATGATGCCTGCTGGCGTTGGCGGTTCGATTCCCGATCCGGATGACCTTTGCCACATGTCATTCCCCATCTCTCTCGCCATTTCCTGTCAGTCGACTATCCTATCAAATAAAGGCATAAAAAGCCCAAAAAAAAAAAAGAAAAAAAAAAAGACACCTCAAGAAAGATTTTGGGCTTGTTTAAATTGGGTTCCTTTTTTGACTCATACAGTATAACATTGAATGAAAGACAAATAAAACACAGTACTATGCAGAAAAAATGAGAAAATACTTTGTAAAAACACGATGCAAAAATGAATGCATCTCAGCAATGCAGTGAAGATATATGGACTGAGCATGATATATCAGAGATTGTTTCTAAAAGATGATTAAGGTCTGAAACTGGAACTAAGCAAATTGAGCGCAGTCAGTGTGTTGTATTCTTACACCCATGTACCTGTCAAACTACTTCAATAATGTTAAAACATAAAGATACACACAAGCTCGACAACACCAGAGGAAGCTCACCAGAGGAAATTAGTTCTACTGCAAGGTGGAATGTATACCAACAGTCATAAAAAGGTGTGACTCCTAGCCTTGCCCTCATTCAAAACCTCTCTAAAAGAGCACCTGTCTGCAATTTGTAACTGGCCCCTGTAAAAAGTCTAAGCTTATCAGCGAGTTGCAACGAGTTGCGTTGTGAGCTTGTAGATCTGCTACTTTCAGCCAAGAGATAAGGTTTAGAGGCATTAGAAAAGTATACAGACCCTTGGGAGACTCCGGTCTGTTAAGTAAACAGGCTTAAAGTGGTTAAGACATACGCTGTAGCATTGTAGTTACCAAAAGGATGCAGGCTATCTCTACAAACCTTCTGCCAACAAACAAAGCCAACAAACAACAACAAAAGTATGAGGTCGTATTGCATGCTTTTCTCATAACGCACAGTTGTCTTTCCCTAGAAGATTTCGAGTGCTGACTCACCAGAATCTAATTCCTACACTCTTCAAACCTTCTATTCGTGTATGGCCTGGCCCTGTGGTAGGCTTAAGGATGGATGGGCTTTCACAAGATATACTTTCCGTTGT
Source organism: Nannobrachium achirus (assembly GCF_963921795.1). Classification (NCBI taxonomy): domain Eukaryota; kingdom Metazoa; phylum Chordata; class Actinopteri; order Myctophiformes; family Myctophidae; genus Nannobrachium; species Nannobrachium achirus. The sequence goes on from NC_137826.1 coordinate 15,832,511, forward strand.
GTTTCAGTTTTCATGATGGTAACATGATTTCCTCCCCTTCTATTTTTTTCCCCACTTGGTTGTTTCACTTCTCTGAAAAAGAAAATCTGTTAAATAAATGATATAGAAGTTAATGAGAGTGAGAGTCACTAATGGATCGCAGAAGGCTCTTTTGAATCACCGTTGTTGCAGTGATTAAAGACTGCAGGGGGGCACAGATATGTATCTTTGTCAAACTGAGTGGAGCTGCTTTTTATTTTCTTTCATCACCTCTCACTGTGTTCAACGGTGTGCGAAACACTTTTGATACCCAAGCCAGTGTTAGAAAAGGGGAAGTTTTGATCGTGGGTCTGGCTGGGCAAGAGGGGATGAAGTCAGATTGGAGGGGGATGTGCTGTAGTTCATACTTGGATTGCTTTAGATCTGTGAAGTGCTTAGGGGCAGTGTCCACACTGGGAGTTTTTTCTTTTTCTTTCTTCATGGAGTAGCACTTTGGATATCAAAAATATGGATGCCCAGAGCGCTTCCAAAGCAGAGAGAGAGAGTGCTTATCGTTGCACGGTTTGATCCTTGTGTCATCTGCATTATCGGTGCCTACCATAGCCTAACAACTGAAATAGCTCATGGAAAACAATGTTAAACATGAATGCCAGAAATAGAACTCCATGAAGTTCCTGCTGTCAGGAGAAAGTATGGAGTGGGGTTGGCGTGTGGAGTTAGCATGTTCTCCCCGTGTCCCCTAGGGTAGGTTCCCCTCACAAAAAAAACATGCAGTAATCCTGGTCTCTATACTGCCTCTCCCTGTTCAGCCGGGGCACCTGATGGAGGGGTAAGGAACTGGTTGGAATGACGTGCTACGTCCTACCGGGGAAACTCCCCCTTCAGGATATTTGTCCTGCAAAATACCCACACAAAGTTCAAAGCAAACATATACAGGTATATGTACCGTGTATGTACAACCTACATACATACATTCTACATACATTTATACATACAGTACATAAGGTATATACAGTACCTACATGCATATACATATACATATACATATACATATACATATACATATACATATACATATACAGATACGGTATCTCACAGTAGTGAGTAAACCCCTCTCATTTCTGCAAATATGTAATTATATATTTTACTGGGACATCAGAAATGACATACATACAATGTAAGGCAGTCAGTGAGTGTACAGCTTGTATAACTTGATTGGAACAAAAGTGAGTATACCCTATTACCCCAAATGAAAATGTCCGAATTGGGCCCGACTGTCAATATTCTGTGTGGCCACCATTACTTTCCAGCACTGCCTTAACCCTCTTGGGCATGGAGTTCACCAGAGCTTCAAAGGTTTCCACTGGAATCCTCTTCCACTCCTCCATGACGACATCACGGAGCTGTTGGATGTTAGAGATCTTGCGCTCTGCCACCTTGTGTTTGAGGATGCCCCACAGATGCTCAATAGGGTTTAGGTCTGGAGACATGCTTGGTCAGTCCATCATCTTTACTCTCAGCTTCTTTAGCAAGGCAGTGGTCGTCTTGGAGGTGTGTTTGTGGTCCAAGAGGGTTCCAGTGGCAACCTGTGAAGCTCTGGTGAACTCCATGCGGGTTAAGGCAGTTCTGGAAAGTAATGATGGCATCACAAAAAATGTGAACATTTTCACTTTTGTTTAGCGGTTTAGACATTAATGGCTGTGTGTTGAGTTATTTTGAGGGGACAATGAAGAGTACACTGTTATCCAAGCTGTACACTGACTACTTTACATTGTATCAAAGTGTCATTATTTCAGTGTTGTCCCATGAAAAGATATAATTAAATATTTGCAGAAATGAGAGGGGTGTACTACATTTTACTGATACGGATACATATACATATACAGTACTGTTAGGGGTCCCGCCTGTGACCCCAGGTGTATGGCACCCTGTCTTTTGGAACCCTGTGCACTGTGTCTGCTGAGTGGAGAGAGAGAGGCATCCAGCTCCAAGATGGCCTTGAACTTGTTTGGACTCCTCAGCGCAGCTGGCCAACGCTAACGAGCTGTTATCTTATCTGTCAAACATGAGATATGACATTCTGGGGGAGAGCGGGTTTTCCAGAGACTTCTGACGTGAGAACGGACGACTCCCAGTTTGGTCTCACCTTGACCGTCTCGATTACGTCAGACTGTGCATGAGAGCGCATGTGAATGTGCGTGAGCGCGCGCCATTGTGTGTGTGCTAAACTGAAGTTCTGTGTGTGTATTCCTATTGAGATGATGCAGCGCAACGTCCTATAAAAGAGCATGTCTCAGTGCCCCAGAGCTCCACTTGTTTCTAGTCTGAGTTGTTTTTTAGTTGAGTTGTTGCAGCTATCCCCGGCCCGTTAGGGGTCGGGGATGGACCTGTTTGTACTTAGTGCAATTTCTGCACCACTTGTTCCTGTACTTAGAGAGAGTTTGACTCTGTTTAGTTGAGTACTTATATAGTACTTCTTTTGTTAATTTTCATCGCCAATTTCTGTATTGGTGAGCTTATAATTTGTAACTGTTTTTATTTCACTAAAGCTTTTTTATTCACTTTTGCTTGGTGTCTGTCTGAATTCTTTTCAAGAGTTAACAACTTTTTAAAGGTTTGACTTTCTCTCCTTCCCTACGGGGAAGGCTGCACTCATGGGAGGAAGGTTTTGAACACCTTCAGGCACTCGAAACCATCTCCTGGCTGTGGGACTGATTGAGACTTTTGGTAAGATTCAACAAGAGTATTAGGTTAAAAGTCTTTTCACCCTATCAGAAGCCAACTCAGCGCGTGCTGAGCTGGTGGGCGAGCTTGACAGATAAAGCACAAATCTCCAAAACCCCTAACCGGATGAACTGATGTTCACTCTGGACGGTTTGTGCTAATAAGTTGAGCTGCGTCTCTCCCGAGCCCTTGGCGAGAGAAGCTACAAGTTCAGACTCACACTTTACACTGTCTTTGTGGTTTTGCATTCTCCATTCAGACCTAAGGTCTACATTTCTAAAGTAAGGTGCATATCCTGGTCTCTAAAATAAATAGTCGCTGTAGAAAGTAATAATATTCACCAGTAAAGAGGGTCTCATTGATAGCTCAGCTTTCATTCAGAGAAGTGTATTTATGTTAGTGTTAAATAAGTATATGTAATGTAAATATGTAAATATGTATATGTGTAATAGTAGGTTTACACAAACAAGGAAGGTTATTAAACCTGTTTGTGAACTTACATAGGTTTACACAAATGGGAAACTATTTGTGAACTTAGTACACCTACATAGGTTTACACAAATGGGAAACTGTTTGTGAACTTAATACACTTAATGGGTTTACACAAATGGGAAACTGTTTGTGAACTTAATACACTTAATGGGTTTACACAAATGAGAAATTGTTTGTGAACTTAAAGGTGTAGTGTAGTGACAGTGTTTCATTTTAAAAAGATCCGGTAACTTCTTGGGCTTAGGACCTGGGAAGGGTTCCGGGCGGCGTGAGGAGTACTTTAAAAGGTGGAAGAGTACTCAGTAACTCAAGCTCATTACAAGTACATACACATACATGTACATGCACAAACAGACAGTATACAGTACATATCGTCACTGTCGGGCAGAAACCTTGTATCTCCAAGTTTAAAATTTGTAATTTCTTTTGCAAAGTAAAGCCCTGCTTCATCATACAAGGCCGTCGCACAAAAGTTGTGAAAACAGCAGATCTACAAGCACACGTTGTGTGCTTGTAAATTGTCTGTTTTCACTAGTTTAGTTCATTTTTTAAATGATAAATACAAAACGAACGCTTTTGGACATACAAGGTTTCCACCCGACAACGACGATATCTTATTTGCAAATGGTATCAGCCCCCAACCATCCTCTCAGTCATCTCTCTTCCTTGGGCATCACAGTATTTTCACAGAATCTAAGTGCCTTTTTAGTATGAGCTCCTCAAGCCATTATATTATGCTCACAGTGTTGTCTTACCTCGCCCAAAATCATTTCTGCTGTTTCATTTATTCATACTGAGCTTGTTAAATGGAGGATGTTTGCTTCCAGGTCAAATTCAGCTCTCTTTTGCCTGTAGCTAGCCTACTGATCAATACATATGGGGTTTCCAAGTCTAGAGCCTTGCATGGAAAGTGACCCGTTTTGACCCGTCAGACTACTTGTGAAATCATAGCAGTACTTAATCATGCCAGTTATTGCTTCAGAGCAACCATTCTTCTGCATCAAGCATACATGTCAAGCTGATTCTGAACATATATAGGTTATAGTTTCCAGACACTTTTTCTTTTGCATACAATCAAGTTTGATAGCTATAATGATCTGATATTTGATTGCATATTATACAATGTTACAGCCAAGTTCAGGTACTGTAACTACTCCCGCTATTGTGAGAAAGGAGAGAAGGACTTGATAAACATCACTTGGGTTGTAGAGCATCAGCCCCATCTTCTGTTTCTTTGTGGTGATGGCATCCCCATTGTGTATAATCCTAGTGTGAATGTGTGTGTGTGTGTGTGTGTGTGTGTGTGTGTGTGTGTGTGTGTGTGTGTGTGTGTGTGTGTGTGTGTGTGTGTGTGTGTGTGTGTGTGTGTGTGTGTGTGTGTGTGTGTGTGTGTGTGTGTGTGTGCGTGCGTGCGTGCGTGCGTGCGTGCGTGCGTGCGTGCGTGCACATGTGTGCGTGCACATGTGTGCGTGCATGCGTTTGTAACAAATTGTGTCTCAGTATCAGGGTTCACCCTGCTTTCATTTTTGGCATCACCTTTAGTTCATCCACCAATCAGTCTATGTGTATGTATGGACATCACATTATCCTTTCCACTTGGCTCTCTCAGATGGGTTGCAGCTAGAGTTGTTCCAATACCGATACCAGTATCTGAAAAGCTGCCGATACTGCCTAAAATGCTGGTATGTGTATCTGCGGGTTTGCCAGTCTGTCATTCCGATACCATGTAATTTATCACATGATGTGATTTCATTTACAGTAATATTTTTGAATTAATGTTGAACTACTGTTTTATATTCTTACTGTACAATTTATTGTTTTTTGCTAACTTGGAGATGCACTTTAACTATTGTTAATGGATTTATTAATTATTGTGGTTCTCAAGCTTTTTAATTTCAAACTTTGCACACACACTCCTTGGCTGCCAAACCACAACCTCCACCTAATTTCTCACATGGCCCTCTTCTTCTTCCTAAGGGAATGAATGAAGAATTATTATTGAATTGTTTTTGTAAAATGAAATATTTGACTGCACTGATTGTGGAAACTATATATGTCATTTATATTGTATATTTTTGAAATATTTTTTATTACAGACTCTTTATAACTATGAATATGTATGAAATGTGGGTAATTAATTCCCCCTGATGAGATGCAGCTGTACAACCTATTGCTTGGCTATATAAGTCACTTCTGACTGACTCATTATAGTTTGAAACGCTGAGGAAGGCCTGTAGGCCGAAACGCGTCTGTTTCTCTAAATAGACTGCTGCTGCTGCGCATGTTTAAATAAATAAATACTTTTAAAAGTCATTATTCAAGAGAGTGCGGATATTCCCTTCTTTCTGAGTTCTACTAGAATCTGCACCCAAAGAAACTACAGACCTCTCCACAAGACTCCAGCAGAGAGCGCGCCTTCTCCTAATGGTATTGAACCGGTTAGGAGTTCTATTGTTCCTCTTCTGGCGCCACCATGAGGCCGATCCTTGCAAAATACATTTTTGGACACTGCTCCTACAGATTTTGTCCTAAAATCACGCAAAGCGGTAGACAGTATCTCTAAAGTCATGTCATCAACATGGATCTGTCCCATTTCCCATATTCCCTCCTGATTGGCTACCATTGCCCTCTAAAGTTTGTGTATGCGACCTGACGGTAGCTTATCTCCCGATTAGGGAGTCTTACTGGTAGTACCGTCAAGTTTGTGTGGATGCTGAATGCAGCACTTATCCAACGCGTACTATACATTACAGCTTCAGAATTAACCTCTATGTGGTCATATACCATTGTTTGTTATCATTGCTGTCGGGCAGAAACCTCGTATCTCAATTTTTTCAACTTTTTATGTTTTTCATAAATGAATGCTACTACGTCTGCTCTATCAAAAATAGCCGACCTACAAGTTAACAATGATTCGTGATGCATGAGCCATTTTTTTTCTTTTTTTTTTAAATGAAAGTGATTGAAAGTGAATGAAACTGTGTGTGTGAGTTTTATAAATATAGTTTTTATTTTTTAATAATATATAAGATTTTGTGACCAAATCCTACATTGGATCCACTGGAACACAGGTTATTTGCTCCATTTCCTAAAAGTAACTGTTTCGGACATACAAGGTTTCCACCCGGCCGACACTGACAATGATGTTCAAACTGCTAGGCCAAACACGTGTTGTGACATCATCATAAGGCATGCTGAGATTATGGATAATCAAAGTGTGCAGGGTTGACAGGTCTAGTTCCCCTGGCAATTATATTAATTTGAGACAGACAGGCCACAGAGTTTATTCTACTGATGAACGGGGTCTTAGAGGCAGGAATTGATTAAGTTGGACAGATTGATGGAAATAAGACGTGAGAAGCTCTGAGCTTTACTCTTGTGTACATTCTGTGCAGTATGAAGCCTGTTTGCATGCAGCAAGAAATAAATGGTGTTTGTGGCATGTAGAGGTTTTACATGAACAGCAGTGTACTGTAAATACTTAAAGGTGATACACCATGAAATTTCACTTTTCCTATTTTAAAACCTTTTTTGGGGGTCCCACTAGCACCTTCTATCCTCACAAAGTCCCATTTCTGACCGTTGTGTCTTTCTCTGGTTTTTTGAAGGCGAAGGTTAAAAGTATCCCACAGGTTCTCAAAACAGGCTGTCCAGATTTGCTGCCGATTGTGACGTCATCTGCCGATTGTGACGTCATCATAAAAAAAAAACTTTCAAAAAAAAATTTTTTTTTCAAAAAAGATTTTTTTTTTCAAAAGGATTTTGGGGGGGGTGGCGCAGTTCAGGCCAAAGGTGGTACTGCAGCTGAAATGCTCTGAGAGACATTCAAAAATGAGAGAGGCTCTCTATTCAGGAGTGGTAATTTAGCCTCAAACCTTTTGAAAAACGTTTTTGGGACATAAACAATATGACATAAATACTTTTTAAATGCATGGTGTATCACCTTTAAGGTGTGCGATAAAAGCGGGGTCCTCTCTATGTTCCCCAGGTTCTATGTTCCCCTCTCTATGTTCCCCACCTCACATCATTAGTTTTAGTGAGGTTTGGGTTTGGTTGTTAGGTTTAGGTGGTAAGTGGGGAACATAGTACCTGGGGAACATAACTACGGTCCCATAAAAGCAACAGTGGTTTGTCGTGAATTCAAATGAGAACAACTGTGAAAAGGACTAGATGTTTATCACTTAAACCCCATACTTGGTTGACCAGAGTCGCTCAAGGCTCTATAGTCTAGTGACTTTTCAGTTTTCGCTCTACAATAAATTGAAAATAGTGGTATTCCCCTTTAAGTCATTTGAGGTTTTCACTTAATGGCGGGACGTTCTCAGACAACATGGGGTTCTACTTAACAAAGGTGCCGGAATTACCAACTTATGCATATGCGCAGTAACGATTGTTAAAGTAAGAAAACATGAATAATATGACTGAACATCCCTTTTAGCGAACATAACAAAACCAATGTCCCTCTGAGAATGAGATACCAGTAAGACTCCCTAATTGGGAGATAAGCGATTGTCAGGTTATCGCTTATCGCAGGTCGATGAGCAGCCCAGTTGGGGTGTTGATTTGGTCATTTTTGCACTAGTTGGCCGCGGTGGCAGGGGGTCCCTGGGGGTCCGTGGAGGTGCGGGGGTCCTGAAGGTTGTGGTTTGGCAGGCAAGGAGTGTGTGTGGAAAGTTTCTCATGGATAGGGGCAACGATGGCGGAGATATGAGTAGGGCAAAAGTGTGACGTGACGTGACGTGACGTGACAGACGGACGGACGGACGGACGGACGGACGGACGGACGGACGGACAGCCGGTGGAGGTTTTGATAGTAAATGTGACCTGACGGTCGCAATAAATCACCCAATTACTAGGAAAGCCATTTCTACTTGCAAATAATCTACCCAACATCTTAAAGTAAACAAGAAAAGCTGCAGACACTGGAAATAAGTAACTATTACCCAGAATCCCTTCGGTTTGCTATTTAGTATTTTGAAACAAAACAACCATTTGAGGTCGTTAGAACTCTACATAAGCAAGTAACATGCAATGCAAAACAGATTTCAAAACATTCAATAATTCATGGATTATTGTACAATTCCCTCGTACCTTCATTTTGTTGCATAGAGTTGGCCACAAGGTGTTCATGGAGAAAACAATTTTTTGCATGGAGCAAAAAAATACTTTCTAGCAAATGATCAACTGGACATTGTGAATCTTGTCTTGCAGACCTACTGGAGCTCTTAAATCCCTTTAATCACCGCTTTTGCTCATCAATGGCTCATTAATTTGATAAACTACTTCTACATTTGATGTTAAAGCTGCAGTTTGTTAGCCTCCAGGAAATTGCTGCCTCTGGAATATATTTTCTGGGCATATGTTGTCTCTGAAATTGTTGCCAGCTAAGCTCATTCTTCGGCTAAATGGTGCATGAAAATGAAAGTCTATACTTAATGAAAACATATTTTGACTATTAACTAATAATTCATGTTCTCAACAAGCAAGCTAGACATTGCATAGGCATGAACAGCTCCATCCAAAAACTTTTAAGCTGTATATGCAGTCCAGATGCAAGCTTTTGGAAATTGAACTTCAACTTCAGCTTAATGTAGCAGACTCAGGGAAAACAACAGTGGTCTCAGTTTGTCCTTCATAATCAAGTTGTTATTGATGCATTTTCATATAAAAGCTTAAATTATTGAGCCCCTCAATTAATTCTAGTCTGTAATACACTGAACACTATGGGAGCGTGTCGACATTGCGACATAGCATCTGTTCGGCGGTTCATCCTTTCGACATGGGTGAATTTTAACCTGGTGAAAAGCTAACCTGAGGACACGGGTGAGTAGCTAACGTAGGGACGTAGGAATAGCGAGATTTGGGGACTGCCCATAAGTCCGAAGGTTCATTAGTCAGAATTTAGTTAGAGTTACTGAGGTTAGGGTTAGGGTTAGGGTTAGGGTTAGGCATAGTATTCTTAACAGATTCGGACTAATGAACCTTCGGACTAATGAACCTTCGGACCAATGCCATGGCACCCGAGATTTCCCCGAACACTATCATGTCAAAAGGAAACCTGAACATCTCAATTTAAACAAACATCAATTCACAGTAAGACTCACACACACACTGATACCCACAGCCTCCTGTCAGAGGTCATGTTATAATAAAGAGAAAGATTAAATGATCAATAATGGCTGCTATAATTCACAGATTCCTATCTACAGGTCTAAATCTCAAATTCTAGGCATGATCCTCAGCCCCCGAATGGCCTCCCCACACAGTAGGCTCAGAGGCAGTGCCCTCCCGCCGTAGATTGCTTCTCCTCCATCCCTGAAAGCACACATTCACTTCAAGTTCCATTCATTACAGCAGATCCTACCACTCCGCGAGTCAGCCAGCCAGGTCTCTGAAAGGCCAAGGGAGCCATCCTCAGCATTCCCTTCAGTTATTAGAACAAGGCCTCAGTCTTGCAACACTAGTGCAGGAAAACCCATTATTCTTCCTCACATAATCTTAATCAAGATTTCCGTCCCCACCTTTACCTAGTGTGACTGCTCTTTTGCAGTGCTCGTCCAGGGATTAAAAACCGGAGGGCACCTTTGGGGAAGAGGAGAATTGGAATTAACTGAGGTGTTGTGTTATCGGTCTATATGCTATACAGTAGGTGTCTGCAACTCTATCAGGCTGGAGGAAAACGACTTAATAATAGTCTCATTAAGAGGATAGTTCATCACTGATAAGGGCTTTCCTGGGACACACTAATTAAAAAGGGAAGTAGAGGTATCAGAGCTGGTGAATTCTGCACTGGCACGCAGAGGAACTTGGAATTGACATGGCAAGAGCTACAAATAAAATACAACCAGCATTATGTGGGATTGTTGTCTGCTCTGCTACTGTATGCCTGCATATTTTCGATATTCCTTATCTTAAAAGATCATCATACGCAATGATTCACACGTGCACACACACACACACACACGCACAAACGCACACACGCACACACGCACACACTCGCACAATTTACAATTTAGGCATTTAGCAGACGCTTTTAATCCAAAGCGATTTACAATAAGCAGGTAATACATCAATATAATAAGCTAGATAATATGTCAGGACATCAGCAAAACAACAAATGCATAGGAATATCAATCTACAGTACTCAACACACAGTACTATGCGCGTGATCCTAGATGTAACCATGCCTTGTGTTGTGCATGTACAGAATGCTTGTGTCGTTTTGCCCACTTGGTGGCAGAAGTGCTCTACTGTATTACAGGGCTACCTCTTGTGGATCTCACTGTTCAGAAGGAAATAGAAATACAATAAAACTGTGTGACTTCCAGACGAACAAGACAACACATGGAATTACCTGTAGGTGTCGTAAGGCTCACTCTAGTGTCTTGCAAGATGACATAGCCACCCTACTGTTTTCAATATGTCACATCACTGATGTATGATGATGTATTACAGAGGATGACATCCTTTGAGAGAGAGTTCATTTTGGGACTTTATTACAGAATATTTTGATAATATTGGGATGGGGGCATGTCTGTGAATAAACATTGCAGGGAATATCTGTCTTTGCTTCGAAGAGACATGTAACCCAGGGACTTGTATATCTGGTGCATCATGAATCACCAATCTTTTTTGTGTGTGGAGTTTTCATGCTTTATCACTCAGGTCAGTGTAGAGAAACCAAGGGCAGAGAGAGAGATGTTGTTCAAACTGAGGACCTCGTGATCACAAGGATCATATTGTCACAGTCAGGCCAAAACCTTGTGTACAGTCTCCATATATATTTTTTTTTATGTATTTATTTTTTTACCCATGAATTACCCATAAAAACGTTGCAAAAATAGCTGATTTACAGTGCAAGGGACACGTTGCATCTAGATCTGCTGTTTTCATTATATATTTGAAACATTTTGAAAGTGAAAGTGGTTCAAGTCTGCTTGTGGTTTTAGAAATATTTTTATTTGGACTGTTTATTAGAATTATTATTATTTACAAGAACTTGTGACTACATAATAACTTACTTAGTTCCTCCAGTTCATTTTGGAACATTGGGCGAACATTTGCTCCGGTCCCCATGGCGACCCTTCATTGCTCCATGCCAGCTGCCTGACACACCATCTCACTTAGGTCTTCCATGGCTGTCTGTCTCCACGTCTTCTTTGGCCTCCCTCTCATCCTCTCTCCACCCTCTGGCATCCAGTCCATTGCCACATTTGCTGGTCTCTCTCTTGGCAGTCGGAGTACGTGCCCAGCCATTCTCCATCTCCTGTCGGAGACAGTATCAGACAGTGGTGCCACCCCTTCCCTTCTCATCACCTCCTCCTTGTTGGTGATGTGGTCTCTCCAGACGATCCTCAAAGATGGATCTGATCTGGACATAATAACTACAGAACATTGGATCTAGGGGAACACAGGTTATTTATTTTTTTCCTGAAAAGTATCAGTTTTGGACATACAAGATTTCTGCCCGACAGTAATATGATCTGTGCACTAACTGGCTGCGCTACCAGTCACCATGTATTAATCACCATTCTGTTCATTATTCTATTAAGATGATTTTTCAATTAAGCTGGCCTAATCGAATGATGAATGAGGACCATGAGTTCAATGTTAATATTCCCTTTAAGTTATCCCATAGCAGCTATAGCATGCAGGAAATATGACACAGATCAGGTTAAATGTATTCCACCAGCCCAGATGTGTCATCTGTTCGAAGCATATTGATAACAGTGGGGCACCCATTCATGCATTCAGGGAAGAAATGACTTGGTTGATACCAATCCATTAATACTCCACTAGGCATCAAGAATCAAGAGGGTTTTATTTGTCACTCACTCAATACATAAGCATGAAGTGTCGGTGTGACATGGTATGTAAGACACAACAAGATAATAAGAATAACATTGGACTGTTGTAAATAAAATAAAATTAAGTAAAATAATATAATACTAGTACTGCACTCTGTCGAGGTGCCAACTTGCGCCTTGTGCACAAGTAGGTCATGTACTTGTGAGCCAGCAGAGCGCGCCAGGTGCACTCATCACTGGAGGAAGGGCGAGCTCCCAGAGTGTCCTCGACCGCAGACGTGTCTGCCCGCGGATTAGATAAGTCCTCTCCGCGGATGGAACGTGAATTAGACGTGTCTGCTCTGCGGACGGAACGCGGATTAGACGCGTCTGCTCCGCGTACAGAAAGCCCATGTATGGACATACTGTGTCAGTCGCATGTGGTCTATGATGTCAGACATCTATGATATCAGCCATCTCCATATATCATTTGAAGTCAATGGAGTAAATTAATTCACGAATACATTTATATAAATTAAACCATATATAACGTATCACTTAACAAAATAGCACACACTGTGTGTCCCGATGAAACCAGTTGATTTGACATAATGGCCCAAGTGCGTGTCACCAAAACTGTGAGAGGAGTTGCGCCGCAAAAAAAAAAGGTTTATTTACTTAGGAGAAGATGGAAGATGGAATAAAATTAGGGGAGGAGTATAATAGAATGCACAAAGAAGTAAGATATTCTCATAATATATCAAGTACACACCTATCTACTGTATGCACTTCTGTTCAAGTAACCGACTGAGCATCGTTTGAGCATCACATTGTTGGGTCATGCTTTGGTGTCCAAATGAAAAAGCAATTGTTCAGTGTATTTTTTGAAGCACTCCTGTATAGAGTGTTTCCCTCATCCTTTAAAAAATGAGGGAATAAGCCACTGTTGCGAAATATTGTGCTTGGTAGCCCACATGTCTGTGGCACCCTTTTCTATTTGGTAACGAATGTGCATGTCTAATAGAAAGAATCACGCAGGCAGGCAGAAAATAAATGTCCTCCCCTATGCACTCCAGTTGTCTCAGGTTTCATCCTTATCCATTTCATTGCTGCTGCGTCTACTGCTGTCATTGATAGTAAGGGCAAGGACTGTTCATACACAAACCATTTCTCTTCTGGGAAGAATTGATTTAATGACAACATCCGGTGACCGCAATCGATGGGGCAGAGGGGAAGGTACATTATGAGGAAAGGAAGACAGATAATGGAGGATCACACAGCCATTTCCATCACTCTAACTAGCACCCCCCAACCCACCCCACCAGGGACGTGCTGGGCCCCTGATTCAGCCCGGGAAAAAGAATTGGAGAGGCCCTCATTGCGCGCTATAGAGAGAGATATAGTAGCTGCTGCTACTCAAAGATTTGCCATTTCAGATCATGACAAGTGACAGGCCAGTGGGCCAATTACATGAGTTATATTTCGTCGTTGTCAGGTGGAAACCTTGTATGTCCAAAACCGGTGGTTTTGAATTTATCATTTAAAAAATGATTTAAACTAGTGAAAACAGCAGATCTACAAGCACACAACGCCTCGCGGTGCGAGGCGTTGTGTGCTTGTAGATCGGCTGTTTTCACTACTTTTGTGCAAACAGTTCCATTTTTACTTTTGTGCAAACAGTTAAATATTTTCCTAATGGACGGCCTGGACCGGCCGGGAATGAACCGGCCGTTCGGGAGTTGTCCCGCTTTTCCCAATGGCCAGCACGTCCCTGCACCCCACCCCCCCCATCTCCCTTCCCCAAAAGTACCCAGTGAAGCAGGCCCGCATCTCGACTCCTCTGATTGCCTTCTTTCTGCGGTATCTTATCACCGTGTCCTCCTTCCCTTCGACCTACTCGTTCTCTTGGCACCCAGCAGAGTCACATCTGGGATCACAGTACTGCATGCATCACTGGCTGTTGCGAGTTTCAGTTTTACAGCCCCAACATTTTACCCCGTGTGGTTTTCTGCTCACTAACAAATGACTGGATAGATATTAGCAGTTGCTCTTGTTTTTGGAGCTGTGTGGAACACAAGCTCCCTATACGTGGCCGTGTGTGTGGGTCTGTCTGTCTGTCTGTCTGTCTGTCTGTCTGTCTGTCTGTCTCCGTGTCTGTCTGTCTGTAGCCTGCAGTAACCTTTTCTGACCACACATGTTAAGGGAGGGGCGCTGTTGCACACACACACACACACACACACACACACACACACACACACACACACACACACACACACACACACACACACACACACACACACACACACACACAGCTCCACTTCGAACAGAGGTTCGATTTTTCCACACCGGAATAGTGGCTCCAAGCATTCACATACTCCTTTTCAAATAGCTGGCGTGTTAAATGTTAAACTAATATTGTTTAACTCAAAAAAGTAAATAACCACCAAAACAGAAATACTTTGTTGACGGGTGTCCCCCAAGGTCCGGATATGGTCCCCTCCTGTTTTCCCTCTACGCCAAACCTCATTCCCCAAAATAGCCGATTTAATAGAGCTATTATCATCATATTGTTCACCTGTCTTCGCTGAATGTTTGCCTATTATGACCATGCCCGTAGTAGAAATGTGTTTAAGAAACCTCATTCTGTAAGCACTATAAGCAGAGAATGCTTTGTGCATTACTGTTTCAACGTTTTCTCTCAGATTGTTCTGGATATCACGATTACTATTTTTGGAATACCTCACTGTTTAAAGCGGCTTGTTTTCAAGGATCTATCCCTCAGCTCTGCTCAGCTTGACACATAACGAAATAATACCTTCCACGAAGAACAGGTGTTTGTGTAGTGTGATGAAGAACGTGTGATGGTGGTGTTGGGGGAGGGGAGGATCAAGCGAGTGACGCACCTCTGTGAGACACTGTGCACTCAACAGACAGTATGTCTCACGCAAAAATAGACATACTGTACAGCTGTGGGCTTGTCTAAATGCTAAATGATAAATATGAGGCAAAATAAATACATGTATTTTCATTATGAAATTCCAATTACGTTATGTCAACTGTGAATATCAAACATTATTGAAAACATATTTATTATACATTTGTGGTTGTTATGTACCAAGGATCTGGTTTGCAGATAGCCAACAGCTGTGTCAAGACTCTCAAGAATAGAATGACATATTACCAACTCTAATTCTCACAGCACACAGATTTATGTTTCCCTCGATTGAGAAATAATGTAACATTTTCTGCTGCGCATTAACTAAACAACACAATACGCTCAAAAGTTCTGGCACAGGGGTGTCGCAACAAATTCTGGGCCCTGGGTACAATGATTCACTGCGGGCCTTCCATGAATGTTCTTCATAGGGGCATTATTGAAAAATAGCAGATATACAAGCTCACAGCGCGGCACCGAGTGCCGCACTGTGAGATTGTATATCTGCTATTTTTCAGTAGCTAAAGTATAACATAATTAAGGTCCCTCCACCTTGGGCCCTAATAACTCAGTCCCACTCCCCCCCCCCTTGTGAGGCCCCTAGCGTGGTGGCTGGCTGGGTGGGTGGGTGGGTGGGTGGGCACGCGCAGGAACTAAACTGTTCCAGGAGCACTAGCTCTCTCCAGCTGGCAGACTGCCTGTGGCTATCCGTTTGCCTGCGCGCTCACCTCTTGAAAATAAATGACACTCAGGCAGCGATCACCCGCTGCGTGGAAAGGCCCTGAAAGGTGAGTTGTCATAACACCCTCGTCGAGAATATGAGGAGTTGATCATATAGTGAAGTATAATGTTTTAGCTATTCTTCGTGTCTTTTGGATATAAATGCATTTTGAACGCTGCTCTCGCCAACTATTAAATGGTCAGGTTTAATAATGTTGTACAGCCTCCCAAAACATTACAATAATGATAATAACATATTATAAAATAAAGTACTAGTCAATTTGACACGAAATCCATATCAGCCATGTGCGCTTTCAGACTTTATAACCATTTAAATCAAATCATGACCACAGATGTCCCACTGCCTCATATTAGCTGTATAATGCAGTGGTTTTCAAAGTGGGGGCCGCTGTGCCAGGGGTTGCAGAGAGTGTAAAATGCGAAGGGGAAAAAGAAATCAATAATAAAGAATTGTGTTCAAAATGTATCTTCAAATGTAATTCATGAGTAGAGTATGCCTGTTTAACCACTATCAACCTGGCACCCCTATTCTTTTTATCCATGTTACCATAGGGAGGGGCGGGTGGGGGCAGCCAGACGCTATGGCTATTTTGGGAAGGTCCGTGGCATGGAAAGGTTTGCATACCCCTGATATAAAGCAACATCAGTGTTGAATCAGGTAAAACAGCCACTGTAACTTTTTCTTCAACCTTCCTTGGCTAGTTGAAAATCCTGCAGTTTCTTTTTTGCTGCACCCCTTCATATCCCCTCAAGCACTGCGGAGCCCAGGTGTTGGTTGGGGAGCAGCTTGCGTGGCAGCAAACTCATATTGTGATGAGGTGACAGACGACTCGCTTTGGAATTCTGCTGCGGTGCACAGCATTGTGCCCCGGCTCTCCGGTGGGACAGGCACATCTTTGGGTCCACACAGCTGGCAGTGGCGCGCGCCAACTGTGACAGCTCCCCGCCACAGATGTTCGTGCCGCCACTGCGTTTTCCAGTGCCTAGACCTTTGTCTTGACCTTGTACGGGAGCATTACTGCCAGTGAATGAGAAATAGAATGTAGCGGCAGGCTGCTGTGCGTGTCTGTATGTCTTTAGTCTCCCCAGTAGGTGGGAGGCTTCGGCAGAGTGCGCGTGGTGTTTCTTTCACATGGCACACTGCCATGCATTGGTGCAAAGTAACTAAGTACATTTACTTAAGTACAATTTTGAGGTATTTGTACTTTTCTTGAGTATTTCCAATTTCCAATACTAATGCTTTTACTCCACTACATCTCGGATCCAAATATTGATGTACTGACATATTATTTTGCTTATTATATTGATGTATTACCTGCTTATTGTAAGTCGCTTTGGATTAAAAGCGTCTGCTAAATGCTTAAACTGTAACTGTAACTGTACTTTAACTCCACTATTTAGTTTGTAGATTGATTATTATTACAAAACATAACCACTTCAACCCTATACATTGCAGCCAACTGAAAATAGCCGATATCCTGTACAAGCTCACAATGCATTGTGAGCTTGTAAAACTGCTATTTTCAAAAGATCTTTATACATTTGAAAACGTAAAATGGGACATTCTGCATAATGAGTACTTTTACTAGTACATTTTTGCCCCTTTTCGACTGCAGCTTTAGCACCACACCACACTACACCACACCACACCACACCACACCGCACCACATAAAAATATCTACATTTTCCATTACACAAAAGTACCCCTATCGGTAAGAAACAAATTGACCCTTTTAACTTTGACTATAATACAATATAAATTTGCATTACAACTATCCTAAATTATAATACACTATAATGGATTATAACTGTGATTATAATACACTATAAGTATTAATGTATTACTATGATAATTATAATACATTATAATAGACTAGAAGCTCGTCTAGTCGGCGACCTGGCCAACTCGGAACAACGTAAATAGGGAATGAATGCCCCGCCCTTTAATGCAAACCCCATTATACCTGTTGTCATAGGACCCGTTTTGACCATCTGTTTGCCTGTGTCCATTTATGCCCATATATGGAGATATCTGTTATCTGTCTGTCTGTCAGCGTCCATTTTATGTCCATATATGGAGATCACTGCAGATATAGTTCTGGGTCCATTTTATGCCCATATATGCCCATATATGGAGATATCTGTCTATTTGCGTCCATTTCACGCCCATATATGGAGATCTCTGAATCTGTCTGTCTGTGTCCCTTTATGCCCGTATATGGAGATCTTTGTGATTCTGCGTAAATTTTATGCCCATATATGCCATTTGCGTCCATTTTATGCCCATTTATGGAGATCTCTGTATCCGTCTGTCTGTGTGTCTGTCTGTGTCCCTTTATGCCGTATGAGATCTCTGAATCTGTCTGTCTGTGTCCCTTTATCCATTTTATGCCCATATATGGGGGCATTCATTTTATGCCCATATATGGAGAACGCGCGTGCCCGTGGGACGAACGGTTCTCATATGGGGGCATTCATTTTATGCCCATATATGGAGAACGCGCGTGCCCGTGGGACGAACGGTTCTCGAGATACGCGGATTACCTACATACATACACACTCACAGAGATTTTTTGTTGACTCATGTGGCGTATGTCTGCCCATATATGCCCATATATGGAGATATCTGTCTATTTGCGTCCATTTCACGCCCATATATGGAGATCTCTGAATCTGTCTGTCTGTGTCCCTTTATCCATTTTATGCCCATATATGGGGGCATTCATTTTATGCCCATATATGGAGAACGCGCGTGCCCGTGGGACGGAACGCGCGTGCCCGTGGGACGAACGGTTCTCGGAGATCTCTGAATCTGTCTGTCTGTGTCCCTTTATCCATTTTATGCCCATATATGGGGGCATTCATTTTATGCCCATATATGGAGAACGCGCGTGCCCGTGGGACGGAACGCGCGTGCCCGTGGGACGAACGGTTCTCATATGGGGGCATTCATTTTATGCCCTTATGGAGAACGCGCGTGCCCGTGGGACGAACGGTTCTCGAGATACGTGGATTACCTACATACATACACACTCACAGAGATTTTTTGTTGACTCATGTGGCGTACGTGATGTCAGAGCCTTTTATGAAGTGATGTCACAATGAGTCAGAGCTTTCGCCGATTTCCTCAGAAACAGCCTGATGTCAACAATCAACCCCGCATAAGGAGATTCCGAACGTTTCGCGCCGGTTTGGGAAAACCGCGCGTCGGGTCGGGTCGAGACCCGGCACTGCACTCCGTGCCGTGGCCATATATGGGGGCATTCATTTTATGCCCATATATGGAGAACGCGCGTGCCCGTGGGACGGAACGCGCGTGCCCGTGGGACGAACGGTTCTCGGAGATCTCTGAATCTGTCTGTCTGTGTCCCTTTATCCATTTTATGCCCATATATGGGGGCATTCATTTTATGCCCATATATGGAGAACGCGCGTGCCCGTGGGACGGAACGCGCGTGCCCGTGGGACGAACGGTTCTCATATGGGGGCATTCATTTTATGCCCATATGGAGAACGCGCGTGCCCGTGGGACGAACGGTTCTCGAGATACGTGGATTACCTACATACATACACACTCACAGAGATTTTTTGTACGTGATGTCAGAGCCTTTTATGAAGTGATGTCACAATGAGTCAGAGCTTTCGCCGATTTCCTCAGAAACAGCCTGATGTCAACAATCAACCCCGCATAAGGAGATTCCGAACGTTTCGCGCCGGTTCGGGAAAACCGCGCGTCGGGTCGGGTCGAGACCCGGCACTGCACTCCGTGCCGCGGCGGGGAACGCGCGTGCCGAATCTGAAGCCGGTGGGACGAACGGTTCTCGAGATACGCGGATTACAAACACACACACACGCACGCAGAGACTTCTCGCATTTATAGATAGATTATAATAGTGGTTATAACACAATAGAATCTATTATCATGTATTACAACTATATCCTGGTGGTCTAAATGAATAGTCAGTGAGTGATTAGTCATTATGAAGTGTTTGGCCCTGTTTGGCCTAGCTCAGACCTACTCTAGATTGGATACTTTTTAGTACCACGTTTAGTACCACTTTCACACCACTCTACCCAGGTCCTTGTAGTGGAAAACCTGGCACAAGTGAGCGGTGTGGTGTGGATTGGTGTGGTGTTGGGCCAGTGGAAAAGGGGCTTTTGATGCCAATACGTTTGTACTTTTACTCAAGCACATTTTGAATTGAGTATTTCTGTATTGCAGTATTGATACTTTTACTTAAATGAAACATTTGAGTACTTTTCTCACCACTGATGCTACGCAGTGGTGGAAAAGGTACACACATTTAAAAGTATCAATACTGCAATGTAGAAATACTCAAAAGGTCTGGAATACAAAATTTACTTGAGTAAAAGTATAAAAGTGTTGGTTTAAAAATGTAGTCAAAGTACCAAAAGTAAAAGTACAAAATGTTTGAAAATAGCAGATCTACAAGCTCACATCATATGCGACGTGTTGTGAGCTTGTAGATCGTCTATTTTCAAATACCCTTGGTATAAAATAGGGCTAAAATGGATCAACGTATGTTTTATAATATAATCATTTATATCTACAAAGTAACTAGTAACTAAAGTTTTCAAATAAATGTAGTGGAGTAAAAGTAAAATATTTGGATCCGAGACGTAGCGGATTAGAAGTAAAAGTATTGGAAATTGGAAATACTCAAGTAAAGTACAAATACCTCAAAATTGTACTTAAGTACAGTACGTAAGTAAGCCTACTTAGTTACTTTACCCCTCTGCTTAAGTGAGACATCTGAGTACTGTTCCCACCACTGATGCTATACGGCGGCGTGCGTGTGGTGGTGTTTCTTTGGCGCGGCACGCTGCCATGTCCTTTCTATCACATCATCGGCTGGTAAATGGGTCACCCTCATATGGGTCACATCATGTGTGCAAACAGTGCGCACATATTTCAACAGCAGAGGGCCCTTGCGTTGCCTGAACTGTCATAAGTCCCCTCGTCCCCGGCGCTCCGTTTCATAATATACGTCTCCCATGTTGCCCATAACAATCATGCTTGAAATACGAGGGGAATTAATTTTAAATGGGTACTTTACAAAGGGGTGGGGGAGGAGGGGGGGGGGGGGGGGATTAGAGAATCTGAAACAAGTTGAGGAGAAATACAGTACAACGCTGGCTTTCATATATGCCTGGAAGCGGTGGCTTGCTTAATGCGATGATGCACAGAGAGGCAGATGCAATTATTTTCACAGAGATAGCGATGAAATGTCATCAGGACTCTCGAAAGGGCCTCCACGTTCTGTCACCTTTTTTTTTTTCATTTGCATGATTCCCTTTATCAATTAAGTCGGCTCTCAAGATTGTCTCCCGCAATTTCATTACAGTCAATTAGCCTGAAGAGAGAGAGTAAGAGAGAGAGAGTTAGAGAGAGAGAGAGTCAGAGAGAGACTGGAGACAGAGAGACAGAGACAGAGAGAGCAGGGGGGTCAATTGGGTATGGCAGGGGTATGCAGTTGCCATACCCTGGGTCCAGGGGGGAGAATACAAATTACTTTAAAATATAAATCCATGAATGTCTCTTTGTCTAGCTGTGCTGGTTAGGTTGTTAAATTACATTAAAATAACTACAAATGCAAAATTTAACAAGGTATTATAATTATATTCTCCACACTTTTATTCTCCCCATTTTGACAGAATAGTATATTTCCAGGTTCCGCAGGTCAGCTGCACAGGTGCAATTCATTATTGTTAATTGTGGCACGTTTACGACAAGTTTAGCGCACTTGAACAACTGTTCCAGACTGCCATATCCAGCCCAAGAAACCATAGACATTTTTGGGGGAAAAAATAGAATGTACTTCTTAAAATAAATGTATCATGCCCAGGCGCGTCACCACCATTCATTGTGAGTACGACGGGACACCCCCACTTTCATAAAAACGTGATCTCATCCCCCCCACCTTTTTGGCCGGCCGGGTGCTTTTTCTTTTTTTTTTCTCTCCCCTGCGCTGTAAGATGGCTCTCATCAACACAAACGCGTAGTAGAGGCTATGGCTACTTCTATTTCCAGGACAATTTCAAAATAAACATGTTGAATGATCGATTGAATATGAAATAAAAAATCGAACCTCTGTTCGAAGTGGAGCTGTGTGTGTGTGTGTGTGTGTGTGTGTGTGTGTGTGTGTGTGTGTGTGTGTGTGTGTGTGTGTGTGTGTGTGTGTGTGTGTGTGTGTGTGTGTGTGTGTGTGTGCAACAGCGCCCCTCCCTTAACATGTGTGGTCAGAAAAGGTTACTGCAGGCTACAGACAGACAGACACGGAGACAGACAGACAGACCCACGCACACGGCCACGTATAGGGAGCTTGTGTTCCACACAGCTCCAAAAAATAAAATAAAGACTCTTGTTTTGAAATGCGCTTCTGTGCAGAGAGGAAATGGCTTTCATAGGAAGCACCTTTACCTCTCTGTCGTCATGCGTCATGCGTCATGGACTCATGGTGAAATTAACAACACAGGCATAAAGGAATATAAACAGAACACCAAGACAAGACCATGTAGGCTATAAAGGCAAAGGGAAAGTGTTGTGTGCCGTTCCCGATTGTTTAGCAAAGAAATAAACCGCAGAAACCCGAATAAAACGCGATCAAATCCGTGAAAAACCGGCAATTCGCGCGAGGGTGCATGAGCCCTCCCCCCTATGTCAACCCCCCCACTCTGTAAGAGGCTATGACGCCCCTGATCATGCCTGTTGCTAAGGTATGGCAACATGACTGGTGTCTTGCACGCGCGCGAAGGCACGCCAGTCATGTTGCCATACCTTAGCTTTTTCTGAACTGATGCCACTGAGAGAGAGGGGGGCTGTTGAGAGAGAGGGAGGGTGGGTGGAGGGTGTGTGTGGGGGGGGCTTTTCATTCAGTAACAGAGCTGCAGATGAACATGTATCACAGGCCTTGCATACCAAGCAGTGACAGAAAGAGGCTGGCCAAGGGACCTACACCGTCTGAAAGCCTAATAATGTCTAAGAGACGCCTCAGACGTAGACTGCTCAGACAGTGTGTTGGTATTTTGGGCTCTAGTCTGTTATATTTATAACTTGTTTTGTTGACTGCAAACTTTACCGTCAGTAGCCCATGGAAGTCCTCTCTTGGACGGTTTAACATGACTATAAACTGGGTTCGGTTTAAAAAAAATATATATACTGTATCATACTGGTTTTAGTGATTGTCAACATAATGTTTCTCTGCGTTTTGCGTTGGCTGTATTCTTGTTTCGGTTCTCCTCAATCTATACATGCTTTGTATTAGTTTAAAGTTGGTTTTATTAATTCTTTCATAAATGTGTTTGTGTATTTGTCTCTCAAAATTTCGCACTAGAAGGACAATATCAGGTGTATTCAGTCAATCTATGGGTAAAATGGGGGTTGAACTAAGTTACAGTGGGTTTATATCAAGGGTGCTTGTCTGATAAAATTCATTGCAAATATCTAATGTAAATGCTGAATAAAGCAACTTAGAAACTGTCTGGGTCTGGGGTGCGCACAAGATCCTGCGGGAACTTTGAGGGTGTTTCAGGGGGTCCCCAGCTAAATGACTGGTAACTCTGAGAGAGTACAAATGGACCTGTACACTTTCAGAGTTATGGTTGTCCGTGGCCTTATGCATAAAATGTGGGTCCATTCTCAAAAAGGTTTGAGAATCACTGCAGTAGACTATAGGAACATTTTGTGTACAATTTTGGGAGCAAAGAAAAGTGCCTTTGCGTCTGAGCTGGGAATAACCAATTAGTGGGAAATGCACTTGTACAGTATAGCAGAGTGTTTTTATTGGGTGTTTTTGAATTTGATCTGACACTATTGTTGTTTGCTAGTAGTAAGTTGCACAGAGGAATAGCTAGCCTCTTTGTTGGGCAGATGCTACTCCCACTGTGATTTATTCAAACAAAATCAATCTATTCAAAGTTAGAATCTGTAGAAATCAGTGATCTCTGAATTGTTGTTGTTTTTGTGTGTACTGTACGTGGGTCTACTTTTGATCCATCGTGCTATTTGCTTGCAGAATGCTAGCGTATGGTGTATATTCATGAATTACCCTCAAATTGGCATAGTTGCTGTTGCTTTTTAATATTTTTCATATTCTTCAGAGAGATTCCTGTGGGTGGTAGTAGGCTATGCAGCATAGCACTAACAAGACTATTCCACCCACACAGTGATGAGAAATGGGATGTGTGGGGGCCCAATTCAAACGATATGGCTCCTTCCATCACCTCTCCTTATAAATCAGAAATGTGGCTTCCTTGAACAGTGAAAATCCATAAAATACAGTTACGATGAAGAAGAAGTGGTCACAGCATGGCAGTTTGCCTAAAACTCCCCTGGTAACAATAGAAGAAGGTCTCAGTGGTGCCCACTTTGATGAATTGAAACAACCTCGCTTGGCATCCAAATGATTGTCAATTTCAATTTCATCAGGGTCTCAGTCTAGGTGAGGTTGGCGTATTATATTTGAACAGACTATATGTACACACACGTAGGCACGCACGCACGCACGTACACACACTGTGTGTGTGTGTGTGTAGAGAGAGAGAGAGAGTTTGTAAATACATCAAAGATGCGATTATAATCCATTTCTAATGGATAAAGCCTGGACGAGATGTCATCAAGTGGTCTTCAACCTTCTTAGAGTGTTTCAAACCACTACACTCTCCAGTTAATCACTGCCCCTCTCATCTAAGGCTTCCAGCTAGTGTCCTCTCTTTATGCCAGAGCCAACAGGAGGCTCTCTCTGCCGCTTCTCCCAACCTACAGTACGAACGTCTGTTTTCCTCAAGTGGCCCCTCAGTCCGACCTTTGTCATCAGATTCCACGCTGATTAAGCTGGGATCCCTCGACATCCAACTTCCACTGTCATCAGCCATGCTGTCCAGGGTCCACCCCTTGTCCCAGCAGTCCTGGACAAGTTGTTGGTACTTGTTTTTTTTTCTTCTCTCTTCCGCTTCCTCACAGCCTTCCTCCCACGGGTCAGTTAGTCACACCAGGATGATTTTCTTTCCCTCTGGAGACCACATAATTATGTCCCGTCCAGGCACGTGCACACATAGACATGAAAGGGGGCTTGAGCCCCTGCCCGTTTATCTGTCTGTAAAAAAGATGCAGTTTTTACTATGCCATACTTGAAGGCAGCATTCAAGAGAATTGCCTTGTCCAAACTCTCCTGAACTTGAATGCATCATCTTATGTTGAAAGAATTGCCCTCACTGTGTAGAAATCCATGCCGTATACGCCACATCTCCAATATTGTGTTTTTTATGCGTAGTTTAGTGTGGTAACACGTACTGAATATAGCCGACCTCCAAGCTCCAAGTGAGCTTGGAGGTCTGCTATTTTCAATATTTTCACCAAAAGGCCCTTTTAGACATTTCAGCCCCTGCCTCTCTAACATTCTCTGCACGTCCCTGGTCTTGTCTCAGTGTGGTGGACAGTACCACCTCTAGGAGGTGGGGCTTCCTCCCCAGGTCGACCTCCATCTCCCAACCCTGGGCCGACTGCAGGAGGTTTTGCTTGGCTTGGCCTTGGACGACTGGTCCTATGACCCTCTCTCACGAAGGTGATGGTGCTCGGCAGTGGTCTTGTTTTGGCTGGACGTTTCTTTCTCCTCTCTTGCTCAAAGATGTCTGCGAACAGTGCCAACACCTTGTCATGGCGCCACACGCACGCACGTGTGCGCGCACACGCACACACACATATACAGTATATACTGTAAATGTTCAAGATAAAGATATAAAACTATTTCATTGCGCACGCATGTTTGTCGATTGTGTGTGTGTGCATGCGTGTATACTGTACATGCCTGCGTGCGTGCATGCGTGTGACCACCAGTGTCACATGATACTTTTGAGTTCCACTAAGAGTAATTACTGATTGGTCAGAGCAGGGGGCTGACTTTGAACCTCTATGAAAGATTATGTTCCGTCAAAGTTTGACAAAGTGGGGCGTGCAACTTCTCCGGGGGTAACGTGCTTTGCTGTTAAGCCTGAGTGATACTTAGTTGCACGCGGGTGTCACGCAACGGAAATAGCCGATCCACAAGCTCACAACATGTCGTAGCTCGATGAGGTGTGAGCTTGTAGAACTGCTATTTTCGGTGTGCGACACTGACACACAACCAAGTAAGTCAGGCTTTTAGTAGGCATGGTTTATGAGATTAGCCACCCTCCTCTGCACGGTGTGACTGAGCCTTTGAAGCAGGTGAATGAAAAGCATCACCCCAATTTCCTTTTTTTCTTTTACGTGTTACCCTACTTGACCGTGATAAGCACTGGAAAACTTGTCAGAAGAACCTTGCAAGTAGCTTAAATGCAACATTTGTCTGCAAAGTGTAAAACTTTGTTAGACACATGTTGATGGCCGGTGATGTATCGTTTGAAAAGTGCTGTTTGAATTCAAACTAAATCAGTCTTTAGCACAGGCTTTGCAGCTAGCCAAGAAACTCAGAAACTCAGTCGACAGTCAGTCTTTGGCTTTTGTGAAAGGGTCAGCAACATATAGCTTATATAGGGTGTACCCATGGGAGGGTATAACTACCGTAGGCAGGGAAATGGCGCGGTCTCCATCCTCTTCCATTCTAGAAGATGAAAGCGATGCTGTCACAGTTTTGCATGGTGCTGACAGCGCCTCATCAGACCTGTTTTCTCTCTGTGTGAAACCAAAGCCAAGGCTGCTTAACACAAGCAACGGTGTCCGCTCCGATGAGGTGTTTACTTCGGTCACACAATTCTGCTGTGGTGTGTTCCTTTGCACCTGCTTTGCATTCTTCAGGGATGCTTCTTGGATCTGACCGTGGAGAAAAGAGCGAGACACGACAACAAACATGTCCACATCCCCCACAGTGCCGACGCCAAAGCCACTTCCTATACTTCTCCTCCCATGAATACATTTTTCGCCGCTTTCTCTTTTCTTTTCTTTTTCCTTGTGCTCCGACAGATTATGCATCATGGTTTTTAATTGATCCCTCTGGGGTGGGATTCTCACAGTGGGGAGAGACTCGCGTGGCAGTGTGAACCTTGATGCTGTGATTTCTAAGCAAACACACAGCCCCATGAACACCTAACTGCAATAATTGGTTTAGCACGGCGGCCTTTGTTTCCGATGTTCGCTGTCACACCCGTGCACTAGGCAGGCTGCAGGAATTCTGGGAATGAATTATTTAATCGAATGTTCTAGGGATTCAATATTTTTGGGTTTGACCTTAGGGCAATCACACCACTCACCATACTACCGCCACGTACGCCGATGTTGTGGTTGCGGAATGACAAACGAAGAAGACCTCTTGTTTAGTGAAGGTTGTCCATACTTCTACAGAAAGGTATACAATATGCTGGTGTGTGTGTGTTTTGATTGATTGATTGAAGACTTTATTAGAAGTTTGAATAGGAAAAGGTACAGTTTCATGACGGTACAGTTCACTGGTACAAGTTCAACTAAAAGGAGATCCAAGTAAGCACTTGGCTTATTTGCACAGGAAACCATTAAAGTATCTCACATTACATTGAATGACAGACGGATAGAACACAGTACTATGCAGTAGATATAGTCAGAAAAAAAAGGAAAGTAAAATAACAGTGCAAGAATATATACAGCAGATACTGTAATTACAGAGAAGGGTCAGGGGGAGGGTAAGGCTGTCCACAATTCTTGTTTTTACCACAGGTTTGTTTTTACCAGTTACGAGCGGCTGCCGCCTGTAAGTGGTTTTTCAGGGCGATTTTAAAGGATGTTAGGGATCTACACTCCTTTAAGGCCTTCGGTAAGACGTTCCACATTTTGGTGGTATAGCAGGAGAATGAGTTTGACCCTTTGATTGACTCGACTCTGGGTTGAATGTGATCTGTGGCGCTGCCTCTGGTGTTGTAATTGTGGACATCCTTAGCGTTTTTAAAGCATTTTGACAGGTACATGGGTATCTTAGTGGTGTAGTGTATCTTGTACACCAGGCCCATAGCAAGATGCTGTTGTGCACACTGCCAGTGTGAATTTATAGCATGTGTGTATCCTCACATGTGCGTATAGGTGTAACTGCGTGCACGTGTGTCCCTTTTCCCTGGACATGACTCATCACCGGAGACATCTCTCTGGGGTATTAGATGTCTGGATCCCTGTCCACTGGCTCTTTGAGGGCAGATGATCCTCATTAACCCATTCAGAACGGGTACGCTATATTGTGTATCATTATTTTATGCTTTAACTATTGAAAAATAGCAGATATACAAGCTCACAGCGCGGCACCGAGTGACGCGCTGCGAGCTTGTAGATCTACTATTTTTGAAAAATCGTGAAAATTTGAATTTTGACCCAATTCTATAAGTGTCTTTTGAATCCTTCTAAAGGTTTTTTGAAAAACCTATGTTTCTAAGTCAGCAATCTGGCCAGCCATCGTCAAAGAAAAGGTCCTTTTCACTTACCGTAAATGGAGCTCAGTTAGTCTGTTCTTGAGAGACTACTGTGTCAGTGGTGCTCAAACCTTTTCATGTGAAGGACCCCCAAAATTATATTTAATTGGCCACGGACCCCCATCTCAAAATATTTAGTTCCAGGGACCACCCAGAAGCAAAATTTGAGTTACAAACGTTCGCTTTGAAAATACATAATATTCAAAGATTTGCACACATTTTCACGACTTTTTCAAAAATTAACAGATCTACAAGCTCGCAGCGCGGCACTCGGTGCCGCGCTGTGAGCTTGTATATCTGCTAATTTTTCAATAGTTAAAGCATAAAACAATGTTACACAATAATGTGTACCCGTTCTAAATGGATTAAGGGTGTATATGGATAGAGGGCATCTGTCATCACCGTCTCTCCTGTCCTCTCGCTGAGAAACCCAATCTTAACAAATCCTCTCGTGAAGATATCATTCTCTAGCCACGCGTTCTCTCTCTCTCCTCATCAGACCTCAGGGTCTGATTCATCCTTCCTTATTTACCCACATCACTGAACAGCTCCCGTGGTCGTGAATTAGGACAGACGCTACAGGACAGACTTGTTATAAATGATGAATGTCCTTTGCGGAGTATATTTGCAGGGACTTGACACATGAGGTATGGCGGTCAGAGGTAATATCATCTCCGCAGCATGCAGAAGAGGGGTCGGGCTGCTATACAATACCATCAACTACCGTAATGGAACTTTCGTGGAAAGATGTTGTACTATCCACTCCCTTCCTGCATTCTCTTTCTCATACTTTACATACCGTATACAGTGTAGTGTACAGTATTAACATTTTGTTTGCACACACACGCGCACACACTATCATGTAATTTTCATGAGTACGCAAATGAGTTTCTTTGCTAAGCTCAACACTGTTGCACCATTTTTTGCTGACAGCAACAACAACAAAAAAAAACTAATCAGACAAGCATGCTTTGATGAAGGCAGAGTTTACTGTAAGTCATAGCATAGCACATTGGTTCTCAAAGTGGGGTCCGGGGGCCCCCAGAGGTCCTTGAGGGAGTTCCAGGGGGTCCCCAGCTAAATGATAATTAGGAACCAAATGGACCCTTATAAGTATGTAACTCTGAGAGTGTACAAACGGAACCAAACATTGATTTTACAATATAAATTGGGGTCCCAGATGATAGAATTGCCATTAAATGGGGGTCCGTAGCCTATAATGCATAATGCATGTTAAACTGGGGTCCTTGAAATTAAAATGGTTTCTCTTATATGAGGGTCCCTGGCATATCTTTTCTAATGGGGGTTCGGGCTAATAAGTGTCAATTTGGGGGTCCTTGAAAAGGTTTGGCATACTGTAGCACAGTGGTTCTCAAACTTGTTGGGCTTCGGTACCCCCTTTTCCTGATTGCTGAATTCAAGTACCCCCTTTAATCGACAACATTTTGATCTCAAAAGATCACTTTTTATGTCACTATATTGAAAATAAAAGTAAGTAACTTATTGTTTTCTATTCAGTAACAATTGCTAATCAAATTGTTTACTTAATTTGTCTTAAAGCTTTACAGCAGCACGACTTCACATACATTTGTCAAGTTTTATCATTAAACAATAAACATATCTGTAAAATCAATGATTCTATTTTCCATTTCTATCAATTTCCATCTCTCAAGTGCCCCCTGTAGTACCTCTGTGTACCCCTAGGGGTACACGTACCCCCATTTGAGAAACACTGCTGTAGCATAATACAGTTCAATGCCGAAATCTGTGCCTGGTTTTAGAATGATCCATTGTCTCTTCCTGTCAATTAAGACCAACACAGTGAATTGTGGGACTCAGTGGGAGTGACTATCTGAAGCCAAGCGTCTCAATATTCTGCTACTACTGCTATCAGCTCAGTTTAATGTGATTGTATCAAGGTAGACAGACAGATTCAGATACCTCAATTCTAGGGGGGAAATATTCAGTGTAAAGGATGTATGCTATTCATCAACGCCTAATGTTCTTTTTAAATGGTTGTGAAACTGTAGATTTGTCTGCATCTGTGGTCTCATCAATCATAAAACAGCATGCGGTATACGTACACAGTCTGTGGACAAATGCTCTCAAAACACTTGCGATAGTAGTCCTTTCTGCTCTCCCTCTACTGTTTCTCTTTGAACATGGAGATAAACGGGCAGCATTTCCGCAAGTATTATCTCCAATTTATTTCCAGAAGAGTATCAAAGCTTTTCTTATTATTTAGGCCCATCACTCAACATCACAACATTTTGTCAAGGCAATTGCTTACAATGGAAATGGTTCCCCAAGCTCCTCCAGGAAGCACATAGTGGTGACAGAATCTACCATTAATCATGGTACCGTTTAGAGAGACGCGGGTGCGTGATTAAGAACACACTCCCATGAAAACACATTTCTTATTGCAAATACCAAGACTTAGGCATGTCCCTGCAGTTCAGAACAAAAACGTTTAAGGCAGCTTCATTGAAAGCAATGGGAACCCAGAGATATTCTAGTGCACACGTGGCTTTGGCCCCTGGCTTGTGACAGCTTTCAAATGCAATGAGTCTCATCCTTCTACGATGAATATTATTAAGTTATATGTGATAGTCAACCTTCTTCAACTTGACCTACAACCTGGCTTTATATGTATGCATTATTTTCAGATTGACATGCCAATTTCAGTTCTGACATTTAGATGAATGATAGACTGATATTTGAAGATTCAGAATGCCAGTTTAACCCATTCTTCTTGACCTAAATCAAACTACACACCATTTTATTGCTCTCCTGTGAAAGTTATGGCTGCGGGATGACCATCTAGTTGCTGTGTTTGGTCACACGTAGTTTTGCAATTCACCCTTTGTCAGCCTTCTGTACTTTTTTGTTCCTTTTTTATTAATATCACGTAGATGTTTTTCATTTGGTACTTTAAATAGCAATAATGAGGTTATGAAAAATCTTGTTTTTATAATGGAAGTGAATGGGAAAAAAAAGTCTTCCCTGGCTTTTTTGTCCCACCTAGTAACAGAGCGACATGGGGTGGGACTTGACAAAGGGTGAATTGTTTAATGGTTGAATTATAAACAGGAAACTTGTTGTAACCCCAAGAAAACAGCCTTTGCATAGTTATAGTATAGTCCATAATTATTGTGCAAGTAATTTCCCCAGGAATGGCACATTGTTGACATTAAATTATTGTTATTATTAAAATATTTTGCAGGCTTTTCTACCTTTATTTGATAGTACAGTGGAGATTGACAGGAGTCAGAGTGACACACAGCAAATGTCCGCCAGGCTTGGGACTCAAACCCAGGACTCGCCGTCAAGCTGCATCAGAGCCTATGGTGTGCACCTTAACCACTCAGCCATCGGCGTCCCCAGAGCAAACTCCTCTTTACAGTACATTATATGGTGAAGTTATGATTCACTAAACAACCATCCACTTTAACAAGCTGAAACATGAAAATATTTATTCACAAGGTCAACGTGAGTCAGAAGAGACATTACAATAAGCGAGAGAGCGAGGTGGGCTTATAAAGCTTTTCAAGTGCAGGAACTCATTACCATATGTTTCTGTGGAAGTTTAGTCTAACGTTAAAATGATTTACCCCCCCTTTTTTTCCCAATGCACATTCAACAAAGATAAGAGCACAATAGATTTTATAATGATCAAGGTGAACTATTATTCATGGCCCTTAGGATTTTATCATCCATGGAGCATTTAAGTAACTGGAGTGTTTTCAAATGGGGGCTTGGTATACAGGTTTCTAATTACCCATGAACTGGTTGTACACATGCTCTGTAATATTAACATCGATTAACAATGTTTAATGGCTATCTGGTCACAAAAGCGGACACTAATATGAAGTCTAAGTGCTGGGTGTGAAAAAAGATGAATGCCATTTACACTACTCTCTGAGTTGCTTACTGAGTTTGTCCACAATTACAAGTCACGTAGTCACACAGAGATAGAGGGATAGAAGAGAAGAGTCAAACAGGGAGGGAGAGCGTTGAATAGGAATAAAGATGCCTTAATAAACACAAGCAATTTATCATCATAATGTCCACAGGCAGCATTTTCCTTGACATCCCCAAGCCTCCCTGCTTATTTCCATTAATCCTCCGTCCTTACTCTGAAAAATCACCAGGAAGAAGCCGGCTTCAGCTGCCATCTGTTCAGATTGGCTAATAAAAGCAACACCGTCAAACTGTTAAATTATGCCCTTTTATGATTATGACGGGGGGATCTGTAATTATTGCAGTGGAAGACCCTGATGAGACCCAGACTCATCATTCTTCCTCTCTACCCCTCTGTTTTCTTTATCCATCTCTGTCCCCAACATTCTTTTTTTCCCCTTTTTTTTCCAAACGCTCTCTTCCAGAAGAGGGACATGCTCAGCCGAAAGGTTCTTTCCGGTTGAGGAGGTTTGGCCTAATCAGTTTCATTACCAAGCTCCCTAGTCACTCCTCTGAACCCCCTTGGCAACACTTTAAATCAGTGAGTATATACCTCCATCTTAGCCTTGAGATCATTTGTCAGCGGTTAATGATACTCCACTAAAACAGCATTTCTTTTAACGGCTCACTTATTGCTAGTCTACACAGTTTTTGAGTTGCCATGGTTCGTCTCTTGATGTACTGTACATACCGCTTAGAAGATAATATACCCTTGTCGGAAGTTTCTATAAGAGGATTTACTACAAGGACTACATGCAGTACAGTACAGTTTCATTGCCAGCTTGATAGAT
The DNA here is from genome assembly GCF_963921795.1 of Nannobrachium achirus. Lineage (NCBI taxonomy): Eukaryota > Metazoa > Chordata > Actinopteri > Myctophiformes > Myctophidae > Nannobrachium > Nannobrachium achirus. Next base: position 15,865,345 of record NC_137826.1, read on the forward strand.
GTGTACAGTCTGTCATTAAAACACTTCACAACTTGGCCAGGTCCCAAGGCTGGATGATGTGTCTCTATGGTGCCCAGCGGAGCAACCCACATTACCCTAGCAACGAGGCTGGATAGAAGATGGATGTGAGCATTGTGGCACTTGCTGTCGTACAGCAACACACCGGTCGAGCGAGGGGGGTCATTCCAGGTCTGGACTGCCCACAGCTTTTGTGTGTCTGTCTTATTTCACAATTCATCAGCCGAGCATGACTGTCAGCCGAGCCTTCAGCCCCGGCGATCCATCAGGGCCTGTCACCCGACCATCAAAACTGAGAGATGAGGCCCCAGTGTTCGAATTCCATTAGCCCCATCAGCCCAGCCACTGCCTGGCAGCCCAGTCAGCCAGCCAGCCAGCTCCTTGTTCGGGACTCATAGAGATAATAAAACCTTATCGGAAAATCAGAAAGGGCTCCCATCTCAACCAGCCGCCCAGACTCCCTCCAACTTCCCTTGGGATATTCTGCTGTATATTAACACTGTGTTGACTGACGTAATCTTTTATTTTCAGTCTTTTCGTGGTGTCATTCTTGAATGAAACAGTTTGTGCTTTTTCTGCCACCATTTCTTCACATCAATCTCCTTCCTCTGGATCTGGAGGATGGCTGTCAGAAAACAAGACACAGGGCCTAATCATGGCTTCTCTGAGCAATTGAAATAATAACTACATTAATTATAGCCTATCTTGAAATGTCAATTGAAAAATTAAAATCACACCCAATGTGAAGTGAGCGGTGGCCGTGCTTGCATAACGTCTTCAGATTTGAGTCAGGGATGTACAGGCTATGCTACACACACACGTTTTGCTATGGCAAAACGCTGAGGAAAAAGGCTACAGACATATGATGATGATATCACTAGACAAACATGATGCTACCTACGTACACACATTTTACCATGGAAAAACACTGAGGAAAAAGGCTACAGACACACGCACAGCCACGTATAGGAGTGGTTTACCACCGCTCAAAAATCTTTACTGTAGTGGGATAATTGCTTTCATTCATCATTTTACATTGGGCTACAGTGATATGCAACATGTTGAACAATATGCCTACCCATCGCCAATTATGTGCAAAAGTGAGCTTTGTGTGCTAACGTTGATCACGTTGCCTTGGGGTTTGCTGTATGCATGTAGTAGGATAGCGGACAGAGATACAAAGCTAGATACAGACGGATACAACCCCTGTTTTAGGCCTTTTCAGTCCGTCGTGGAAATGGAAAAATACATCAGCTTTCGATTGGCTTTGTAACCATTAGGTTGAAGAACAGAACTTGTCTTTCATAATGTACTGTTCAAATGACACTGCCAGTGCTATGAGGTGTTTTTCTTAATTTTCTTTTATCACAGTGCAGCATCATAATAATTATTATCATTAGAATCAGAATCATCTTTATTATCACAGGATTACAGGTGTAAAACAGTGGGAGAATTTTGTTTTATGTGCAAGCTCCATTGTTTTTGGATTGTTTCAAGAAAGAGAAAGAAAAGAAAGAAGGGGGGTGAGCATAGCAGTTGGTATAATGTATACTGTTCATGACATATTATCAGTGCATTGGTGCAGACTGCAGAGTATCGGCAAGTGTCAAGTTTAACCACACAAAAGGTTGCTTTGCTGGTATAAGGTAGTGCTGGACAGGTAGGGTCCATGAGGAAAGCAAAAGTCCAAGGCCAACCTGATGACAGCCGGTGGTCATGCCTTGTTCAACTGTCTGGAAGCTGTTCATAAACCTGGTGTTCTGGCCCTTGACAGTAGGCCGCCTTGCCCGGCCGCGGTCGTTGTAGGGGTTTGAACAGTTTGTGGCTGGGATGGTGCCTGTCCTTGATGATGCACTGAGCTTTGACTATACTAAGCATCTCTCCTTGTACAGTTCTTAGAGCGAGGGGAGCTCGCCTCCCGTTATGCGTTCTGCACCACACATTGTAGGTTTTTCTTTTCTCGGGCAGTGCAGATTCCATAGCAGGCTGTAACACAGCCTGACAGGATGCGTTCAATGCTGAAACCAGTATATACGCTGCTGGGCTTTTTTTCCTCACGTGTGTTCCACTCGAGCTCCTCCTCGATGTGCACTCCCAGGAACTTGAACTTGCTGAACCTCTCCATCGATGGGCGCATTCTCTCTCCTTGGACTCCTGAAGTCCACGATCATCTCCTTTGTCACTGTTGTGTCATCAGCATACTTTAAGATAATGTTGGAGTTGTTTGTGGCTGCAAAGAAGACGTGATTTGAGACTTGCAGGAAATACATCAGTGATGTGACTGTACAAACAACAGTTTCATGTTTATTTTTCCACAGATAATGTGGTGTCTAGTAAGGTGATACACTTAAATTGAAATGCAGAATCTACATTGATATCCCACTCTGAGCCCACCAGGTCCAAAATGTTACCAGCATCCACAAAGCATGTATTGTACTCAAACAACAAAGCAAATTGTGGGAAGTCATTTCTGGGTTTCCTGTGAAACAAATGAAATGGATTATTGTACGCTGTAGTGTACAGTGAAGCACGCACTTACACACACAGAGGATTCTTGTTATAACAAAATAGACAGCACAGCGGAAGGGCAGAATAGTACAACTACAGTAATTCAGTTAGTGCTCAAAGAGTCTGATTATTTCGTTGACTAGGCCTATATCAAGTTCCAGAATACGCTAATATAATTGTCATCATCATATGAATCTTGTATACCAGAAGAAAAGGACAATAGGAAATGTTTTATTAAAGAGGAGTAATATCCACATTTCAATGTCAAACATGCAAGTAGAACTTAGTTACTGTGGTAACCTAGTTGCATCTTATAAACATGTCTGCACAACTACTATTACACTGATGAGATTTGTGTGCTCCAGTATTTCCTTGTATGTTAAATATTTGATTTGGGCTCAGATCGCTTGGTTCTGCTTGATGGAGGCTGCATGCAACAAAGGGACATGGATATGCTATGCCATTTTACCAGCCGTCCCCTTATTGACAGGATTATGTCCTGTCATTCTGTCCCAGGATTCTCAAGCACCCCGTGTGGTTTAGTAGGTGGAGAAGATGAGCAATGTCGTCTCATCTCAAGCAATGGCATCATTGCCTCTCTCCTTAATCCTTCAGGCAGTCAATTTGCAAGCAGCCGAGTGTGAAGCTCTATAATGATGGGTTATTGACCCGCATGCTGTTTGGTGATGAGGACAGAGACAAACATGAAGGATAATTCCTGTTTTTTATGGGATATTCAAATAGCTGTTGTGGTTGAAAGTAAAGCATAATTTGTACTCCATAGTACAACGGTGCAACTTTCTGAAAATAAGTTCTTCTTGGCAAGCAACGCTCTTGTGCGATGGAGTATACATTCAGCTTTATGGTCTTTACACTCCGTGAGCGTTTATTTCGTGCAATTATTGTGCATGCATTTAAACTGCTGTTTGTGTCTTGAGTACATCCACACAGAATGCAAATATTATGCGATGATAAAGCAACATGTTTTTTCAATGAATCTAGGTCGATTTCTCACCACTAATAGAAGCATCAAACATCTGAATGACTGATAGGGACCTACCTAGTCATACTGTCTAACATTCATTTTAGTAGTCTATTTGGCAACACCTCTGATAGCTAAATGTTAGGTTTTCTCCTTTGTGATTAATATCATGAATTCCATGTCAGATCATTTTGTTACACTATTCTCAAGCCAAACCCAAGCAGAATATATATATATATATATATATATATATATATATATATATATATATATATATTAAGGCTGGGACTTTAACTGATTAATTGCGATTAATTAATTACAGAATATTAACGTGATTAAAAAAAGTAACGCATTTTAATCGCACTTAGTTTTTGCACGACAGAACCTTCAGTTTCGGGCATACCGATCATATCGATGCACCAACCAAGAAGAGACAACAAACGCACAGGGAGAAGTAGCCGATCCGAGCACTTTGCTTGGCCCAGTGGATGCGGAATTTAGATTTAAAAAACTCACTCGTAAAACAAAATGAGTTTTACTTGAAAAAAGAAATGCTTCTCAGGTCAAATATCGATGTGTGATTAAAATGCGATTAATTGCGATTAATTAATCACAGAGCCTGTAATTAATTAGATTAAAATGTTTAATCGCATCCCAGCCCTAATATATATATATATATATATATATCCATACTATAATTAGGGAGAGCAGTCAGTCAGTAGGAGGTCAGTCACAAAATGCATTATATATTCACTCGCTTCAGCGACTGATCTCAAATTTAACATGGCATTGGCCATTAGCATTATACACATGGTGACGGAGCCAGAATTTCATTTGTCCCAAATTCTAGCTATTTATTAGCGTTTCTTCACTCTACAGCTCTACAGCCTGTTGTCAGGGTTACGGTCCGTTCCTCCAGGCCATGGGATCTGTAGCCCCGGGCCCACACACACCTCTCTCACAGTTAGGAATGTTGCAGTCTCTCTCTCTCTCTCTCTCTCTCTCTCTCTCTCTCTCTCTCTCTCTCTCTCTCTCTCTCTCTCTGCATGGGTCACGCATGCAACGGGTGATGTGTGTCTCATCTTCCAACGGGTATAGAAAAAAAATTATGTGGAGCAAATACATCCTCATACTTCTATTCACCTAATTTTGCTGTTAAATTATTTGTATCCATCATAAATATACACTCCTCCATGGGCTGCTCCTTACATTATGATGCTCCCACATATTCTCACGCACGCACCATGCAGTTACAGTTACTTTCCCCATAACCCACACTCTGCACATATTTTGCAGCACATATATTCGAACGGGTAAGGTCTAGTATATATATATACTACAATTATCACACCGCTGTGTTCTTTGCCATGCCCTTTTCCCCAATTACCATCGCCAAGTCAATAATTAAATGTCAAATTATTAGAACAGCTTTCCTAGTTATTTCCATCGATTCATTCTGTTTCAGATTACAAGCGAAGAGGCATCTGTGAAGGATTTACTGTATCACACTAAGGATCAACCCCCAACCCCAGCTCAATGAAAACAGGAGTTGCTCAAAATGTTCCAGGCAATGATCACCTCACTACCATGCCTGCAATATTTGATATTTATATTTGATATTTAATATCACACAAATATATATAAAAAATGTTATGGTTAGGGTTAGCATTAATCCTTTTTTATTAGAATTTGTTATGCAGAAATAGCAAAAAATTGCAGATCTGCAATGTGCTGTGAGCTTGTCGGTTTTTCCTAGTTGTCGTAGAAATAAATAGTCTATTTTAGGTGTAATAAGTGTTTTGTTTTTTTGTACTACAAATCAAACCCTGGGGACACGTGTTGCATGATATCGCTCATCTGTTTCTCTCTGAATAAACTAAAAATAATGTGCTAATATTTTCAGCGCGAGCAGATACATGCTCGCTTGCTAGCTCATTTAGATGACATTGTTGACATAATCCTGCCTCCTCTGCAAAAGACACGTACATGTACATGACTCTGACAGTCTGTTTCAAAGGCCCATCTGTTTATACGGAGTCCTGTGACATATCTGGCTCTCTCCTGTCTAATAACCACTGAAACATTATACTTATATGTATACAACCTCCCAACATGTTTTGCTGTTTTTTTTATATATATATTTATTCTATTTGTGTTTTCTGTTGTTGGTTGTCTATAATGAGGAAATCCCCAAAATAGGGATGCCAGGTTGAAAGTGTTTAATTTGTCTCTTAATTGCAAGTTACTATGAAAAGCTCCACTGGCTGTCTGTCTCTCTGTCCGTCCGTTCGTCTGTCACATCACACTTTTGAGTCACACTTTTGCCCCATCTCTGCCACCATTGGCCCTATCGATGCCAAACTTTGCACACACACTCCTTGGATGGCAAATCACAACCTCCAGCCCTGATTTATCTCATGCCCTTCTTCTAGCGCCACCATCAGGCCGATTGTTGTAAAACACAAAGTGGTACACAGTATTTCTAAAGTCATGTCATCAACATGGATTTCCCATATTCCCTCCTGGTTGGCTACGATTGCCTTCTAAAGTTTCTGTTTGCGACGTGACGGTCGCTTATCTCCCGATTAGGGAGTCTTACTGGTCTCTCTCTCTCTCTCTCTCTCTCTCTCTCTCTCTCTCTCTCTCTCTCTCTCTCTCTTTCTCTCAGTCCATCTACAGTGTTTTCAACCAATGGTCCGGGGAGGGGACCACCGGTGGTCCTTGAGGGGGTTCCAGGTGGTCCCCTGCTAAATGTTGGAGAGTTGGTAACCAAATGGACCATTATTAGATCTTTAACGCTTGAGTGTAAAATTAAACCAAATGGACCATTCACTGATACAGTGTCCTATGACACTGTATCAGTTAGTATCTGTGTTGATAAGCGGGCCTCTTCTAGCCCATGGGCTTCTGGGAGCAGAAGCCTTGGGGAGGTGGGGGAGGGTATAGCTGGACAGGGATACCTGGCAGGTCTCTCCATTCCCCTGCTGTCACCGTAGGCAGGCCTAACGGAGTCATATAAAGCAAGGCTGTCATGTCACTGTCACAAGCACTAGAATGGGAGAGCGGGCAGTGCATTCTCATGCCCTACTCATCACATTTTTTGCCGCTTGGTCAGGTGCCCCCTGCCCGTGTCGGCCACAATGTGTCTAACCGGCACGTTCACCTCTATTGTTAACTGTGTGGAGCCGAATCGCTGTGTGTGTGTGTGTGTGTGTGTGTGTGTGTGTGTGTGTGTGTGTGTGTGTGTGTGTGTGTGTGTGTGTGTGTGTGTGTGTGTGTGTGTGTGTGTGTGTGTGTGTGTGTGTGTGTGTGTGTGTGTGTCTCTCTCTGTGCGTGTGTGTGTGTGTGTGTGTGTGTGTGTGTGTGTGTGTGTGTGTGTGTGTGTGTGTGCGTGTGTGCGTGCGTGCGTGCGTGCGTGCGTGTGTCTCTGTGCGTGTGTGTGTGTGTGAGTTTGTCTAGCTATACTTATGGGGACTAAATGCATGTTCACACAGTCACCTGCAGGGGACCTCTGACAGTGTGGGGACAAAATAGTAGGTCCCCACAACGGTTAGGGGTTAGGTTTAGGGATAGAGGTTAGGGTAAGGCCACAGGACTTGCATAAAAATGAATGGAAGTCTATGCAATGTCCTCACAAGTGATGTATATATATAGTGAGAGTGTGTGTGTGTGTGTGTGTGTGTGTGTGTGTGTGTGTGTGTGTGTGTGTGTGTGTGTGTGTGTGTGTGTGTGTGTGTGTGTGTGTGTGTGTGTGTGTGTGTGTCTGTGTCTGTGTCTGTGTCTGTGTCTGTGCAGTGCGTGCTTACGTATGCATGTGCAAAAAAAGAATGTTTGTGTGTTGGGTGAGAGAATGAGAGAGAGAGACTGTGTGGAGCCGAATCGCTGTGCGTGTGTGTACTTGTACCACTATACTTGTGAGGGCCAAATGGCCGCACTGTAGTAGAATTTGAGAAATTGACACAGGCTTACAATTAGGAAAAAGATTCAGTTTGGAGTTAGGTTTAGACATTTAGATCTTAGATTTCCGAGTGACGCCTGATTTATACGCAGTTGCGTGTCAGTGTCATGCACCTAAAATAGATCTGCAAGCTCACAACACATCGCAGCGCAACACGTTGTGAGCAACGCCTAGCATGAGCCAGGCTATTGTGAGCTTGCCTTGTAGACCTGCTATTTTGAGGCTTAAGGATTATGATTAACATGCAAAAAAAACAAAAGATGACATTCATAAAACCGCTGTCCTGGTGTCCTCTCACAAGTCTATAATACTGTACAACATGTGTGACAAAGTCCTCGCACCAAAACTCTGGCTTGAACAATGGGGTTCAGTGCCCGTCGTCCTTTTCACCCCGAAAACATTCATTTTCGCCCCTTTGCTTTTCGAGACAACATGATAGTGAGTGAGCTTCACCTCGCCCATCCCGGTGAAACAATGGCCATCAATCTGATTCAGGACTGTAGCCTGGGTCACTGACGTTCACATAAATCTGAGGAATGGTCAGCTGTTGTTGTGCCCTCTTATGGTAGCAATAATAAATGTAATTTGTGTTGTAACGTTAATGCACCGAATGCTGCTCCGAGTCGTCGGAAATACTGAGAATAATGGCTCATATAAAACAGTTGCCGTCATGTGGTTCACTAGCCACATGCTCCTTGTTGTGAGCCATGTGGACCCAAGGTCACGTCCGACCTCAGTCTCTCTCAGTTTCTTGTCTTTCTTAACTCTCCTATTTAAACTATTTCTCTAAATCTTTAGATGTCATAACAAAAGAAATGTAGGCCTATATCAAACTAATTAGTGGAGTTTTCCTGACGCTGCCCTGTAGAGAGTGCCGCTGCCATTTCTGCGGTGTAAACCGCAGCCAGTGCATGGAAAAAATGGGAAATACTCAAGTAAAGTACAAATACTAAAAATTGTACTTAAAGGAGTAATTCACCCCCAGAATGCCTTTTTTTCTATTGATTACTCATGCCATGGAGACTAGAGTTCAATAATATTTTTAGTTTTTTGTCGTATTCCTAAGACAAAAATGTGATAACAATAAATTTACCCCCATTCGTTCCGTTTCGAAACGGGTCCCCATCCGGAATCAATGGGGGTAAATTTACTCGAATCAAATTTTTGTCTTAGGAATGTGACAAAAACCAAAAAATATTATTGAACTCTATTCTCCATGAGTAATCAATAGAAAAAAAGTCATTTTGGGGGTGAACTACTCCTTTAAAGGCCATGTACACAGGAAGCACAAAACAAATGTAGTTAATTCATTTGAAGGGCAGTGGGGGCATTCCTCTAAAGACAGGGAAATAATTATTATAGCCAGAAGATGGCGATGCCCACTAGGCATAGCCTGGCACACTGCCCACAAGATGGCGGTGTAAACACTGGTATAAGTCATGTCACATGACGGTCTTCTGTCATGTGATATGCAGCAGATGATTCTGATGACATCACTGAAACTCACCTTCACGTGTCATCAGGTGAGGTTTTTAGTGCCTACAAGAAAAACTGCTGAGTAAATGCCCAAATAAGGAATTTCCTGTGTACATGGCCTTTAAGTGCAGTACTTAAGTAAATGTAGGCTACACGTTACTTTACACACTGTTTACGCTGCAGAAAGTCTGTCTATACTGGAAGTGTGCACAGGAAATGAGGAACTGATCGGTCCAGTGAAATGACCCCAGAGACACAGACGCACACAGACTGATCCCTCTTATAGACAGCCAGACTACCGCAGAGCCATGCAGTAATAATTAACAAGTAAATAACTCTTGAGTACAGTGTCTGCACGGCGCCGGTAGGTTGCATAGCAGTATTGCGTGCCGTACATGCCTGCATGCGTGTATGTGTACGTGCACACAGGTGTGTGAGGGGTCGGACGTGAGGGTGCGATGCACTGCGTACAGGAGCAAACCCAGATGCTTAAGAGCGAGCCAGAGGACCCTGGGAATGTATGAATAAAACATGTCATGTGTGTTGGTGGTGATCATACAGTCGGTAACGGTGTTGTAGACAGGGGTGTCGCACCAAATTCTGGGCCGTGGGTACTTTAACTATTGAAAAATAGCAGATATACAAGCTCACAGCGTGGCACAGAGTGCCGGCTGCGGGCTTGTAGATCTGCTATTTTTGAAAATTTGTGAAACTCTATTATATTTCAAATCCTTCAAAGGTTTTTTGAAAAACCTATGTTTCTATGTCAGTGGTGCTCAAACGTTTTCATGTCATCTATAAGTGTCTTTTGAATCCTTCTAAGGTTTTTTGAAAAAACCTGTTTTTATGTCAGCGATCTGGCCAGCCATCGTCAAAGAAAAGGTCCTTTTCACTTGAACTGGAGCTCAGTTAGTCTGTTCTTGAGAGACTCCTATGTCAGTGGTTCTCAAACCTTTTCATGTGAAGGACCCCCAAAATGATATGTATTTGGCCACGGACCCCCATCTCAAAATATTTTGTTCCAGGGACCCTCCCAGAAGCAAAATTTGAGTTACAAATGTTCGCTTAAAAAATACATATATTCAAAGATTTGCACACATTTTCATGACTTTTCAAAAATATCAGATCTACAAGCTCGCAGTGCGGCACTCGGTGCCGCGCTGTGAGCTTGTATATCTGCTATTTTTCAATAGCTAAAGTATAAAATAATTAAGGCCCCTCCAACCTTGGGCCCAAGTAACTCAGTCCCACTTCCCCTCCCCCCTTGTGACGCCCCTGTGTGGAGAAGGCAGAGCATCGTCCACTGTGCCACTGTGCACGGTTATTTACCTGATGTCAAAACTCTGAGCATAGCGAGCCACAGCTGTAGATGAATACAACAGTGGTTGCTGGTGAGTGCTCTGGTCTCCACGGACAACAAGGGATGTCAGCGGAAGACTGTAATGAGAGGCTGTTATGTAAATGTTGAACAAAGGCACTTGCCTTGGGGCTGCTTCTCTCAAGTAAGAGAGTGTTTTACAGTGTTATATAATGGAACAAAATGCTCAGCTATTGGTAACACCACATAAGAGGAAATGACATGTAGTATTACATTAATGCAGCTACTGCATGCTTAGGAGGGGAAGGGAATGGCACCTTCTTGATTCTTCCAAAGCCAAACGGTGGCATCATTATTACATGCACGTACAGTACAATAAGCATACGATGGGAGTAATCGAGTACGTTATTTAGGTGTGAATTTGATCAAAACATGTGCTAACCACTTCACTCCACCGCCATTCCTGTTAAACAAATTATAAAATGCAGGGCTTTAAGTAATACCGTGTAACCTTTTTGCAAAAGTAATTTTTGAGCTTTCACTGGTATATATTTCACAATAACCATTCCATATAAATGTGTTTTTTGACAACTTGAGTGTCTGCCCCTGACACTCGCGCATTAAGACACAATGTAGGTACTAGAAATGATCCAGCAATGTATCTAAACAAATGAACCATTTCTGACAACTTGTTGCATTCCAAAGGATCCTGCAGCTTTCATTTTTGAACAGTCTTTTCCGTATAGACAAACGTTGTAATGATGGAGCTACGAGACGTGTCACCAAAAAAAGACTACTACTTGCACAGTGTGATGTGAAGTGGTTAACACTGCGGGGTGTCCTGAAAAATCCTCACATGGCATCATTAACATTCTGATTCTGAACGCTGAACAGGGTACCGAAATTAAACCTTGCTAACTGATACCTGTTCCACAGCAAGCGTCGTTCTGCTTAATTATTATGCCAATAAACCTCAATTGCTCATCCATCTGTCTTGACTTCTGTGCACTAAATCACAACAACCTTTGCCACTCTTGGAGTTTTTTTTTTTTTTTTTAATGTTGCACAGCTGACTTTTCTCTGCATTGTTTGTTGCATTTGGCGCTAGTAACAATCAATCCTAGCCGCGGCCCTCGATGACAGCCCGATATACGAGGAGCTCTTCATGTGAGAAACGGCTGCCTCAGTCGCTGTGTGCTTTGAATGTATAATTCATAGTCTCACCTTGTCTTCCCCACCTCCATTCTGCAGTTCGTCTAACCCATTAAGGCCTGAACACATTATGACGCAATATTTTATGCTTTAAATATATAAAAATAGCAGATATACAAGCTCACAGTGAGTGCCGCGCTGCGAGCTTGTAGATTTGCTATTTTTGAAAAATCTTAACAATTAGAATTTTGACCCGATTCTATAAGTGTCTTTTGAATCTTTCTAAGATTTTTGGAAAAAACCTATGTTTCTATGTCAGCAATGTGGCCAGCCATCGTCAAAGAAAAGGTCCTTTTCACTTAACTGGAGCTCAGTTAGTCTGTTCTTGAGAGACTACTACAGTATGTCAGTGGTGCTCAAACCTTTTCATGTGAAGGACCCCCAAAATGATATTTATTTGGCCACGGACCCCCATTTCAAAATATCTAGTTCCAGGGACCACCCAGAAGCAAAGTTTGAGTTGCACACGTTCGCTTTGAAAATACATATATTCAAAGATTTGCACACATTTTCACGACTTTTTCAAAAATAGCAGATCTACAAGCTCGCAGCGCGGCACTCGGTGCCACGCTGTGAGCTTGTATATCTGCTATTTTTCACTGGTTAAAGCATTCAATAATTCTAGGCCTAAATAGTCTAATAAGCATGTACAAGGGAACTATTTCATGTAAATGAGCTCCCGCTCTGAGCACAGTGGAGGCCAGAGAATGAGTTAGACTGGTATCCTTCAGTGACAGGAAACATTCGCACATGAAAAAAGACGGGGGGGAAAAGACGGAAAAAAAAGGAAATTGATTCACTGAGGGACAGTGCTTGGGTTGGGATGTCTTGAGGGCGCAAAACACTTAGCCAGGCCACTATGACACCATCAGCCAGAGTTGGTAAGAGCCAACAGCACATGTATTATAAATGCAGACCAAATTATTGCTCTTCTCCCCCAAAATAAAAACATGTAATAAATGTATAATTCAAACGAGGCAAAGTACTGCAGGGCAATCCATCGCCCCCCAGTGGGGAAAGCAGATTGTGATTGTTTTTCAGGACCCCTTGCTTTGGTGCGTGACACACGCCACCTTCCCTAGATGTAACAATATACCAAGTTTGGTCATACTAAGACTCATGAGACAGTCATAGGAGATATATCAAGATCTCACATGGACGGAAGGATATGGCATGCAAAGCTGCTGTATTAATAGTTTCACCCTCAAGTCCAGTGGAGTTTTACTTTTAATAGTTTTAAAGTGCCAACCTTGGGTGGGTACTGGGTAGCGTGCTTTCATTCTGTATTCTGGTAGAGTACTTTAATTCTGTATTCTGTACAAGTAGCCTACAATTAACTACTCTTGTAAAAGTAAAGAAATACCTGGTTATAAATTACTTTCCTTTCTAATATTTTGTTTATTGTGCGGGTCCCTAGCCTTTTTTGCACGAAGGACCACTTTAGTGGCATCAACATTTTCGCAGACCTTCTGGTGGGGGGTGGCCCCGGAACGCACGCACGCTCGCTCGCTCGCTTGTCTGGTATCCTTCACAATGCTATCCCTAGTCAAGCCGCGTGCCTCAGTCACTTCGCTGTAGACTAGTGTGTGTGAAGCCACAGCCCATTCCCATAAAACGTTACCACTTGTATTGAAAAAATCACACTTCTGTGAACTGAGCGGTGGAGGCTGCGTGTGCGTATGTGTGTGTGTGTGTGCGTGCGTGTGTGTGAGTGTGAGTGTGAGTGTGAGTGTGAGTGTGCCTGGCCTGAACAACAGCGCCCCCCCTCTAACATGTGTGGTCAGCAAAGGTATTGCAGGCTACATACAGACTCAGGCTACATACACACATACCCACACACGCGGCCACGTATAGGAGACGGTGTGACCACCGCTCAAAAACTGGGGTTAGGGTTAGGCTCCTGATGTTGTTTAAACCAGTGGTTTGGACCACCAAATGTATATGTATTTGTCCACAGATTCTTTTGAAAATAGTAGATATTGTACAAGCTCACAATGCCATGCCATGCGTTGTGACCATGTAGATTCTAGATAATGTATTTTTTAAATAGCTGATGTACAGTATATAGGTTTAAAGTGCTCATGTGGCCTATGGCCGCTCCTTTTGGGCTTGTTTTCATAGACCTGGTTGCTTATTTCTCTCACAAAATCTGGCAACAGAGGCAGAGGTGATCGTTGCAGAATCTTCACTGTACACTTTGATCCCCGCATTTACTGTAACAGACTAGTTGTAATGAGATATAGACTATAAATGGCAAATGTAGTGAAGTAAAAAGTAATGTAAATGCTCATAGAAATGTGCGTTACTTGCAATGCGGTACTATCCCACCCCTTGTGCCAACTCAAAAAGGCACACAAATAGCAAATGAAGTCATCAGCACTCGCTAAAACAATGTAACACTAACGCACAGCAGCAGCAGAAGGAGATAGACATGTTTCACCCCCAGGCAGGCTTTCCGCAGCTTTTCTCAGACATGCAGTACACTGTGTGCATGTGACCCTTATTAAACAGCAGACAGGGACCTGCCAGAGATTAGCAACCAGCTGATATGAATCATCAAAACATCATAAAGGCTTTGTTCTGACCGCAGGGCCGCAGGCACATTCGTTTCTCTGACATCATCTTGAGACTGTCCTGTGGTGGACTTGAGTACAAGCGACGAGGTCGCGCCATGTCTTGGCCATCTGGCCAGTGATGTATATCGGACCAGTTACCCATTTATGGAGACCCCTGGTGCCCATATATGGAGATCCATGTACTGTACATGGAGATATGCTGTGAGAACCCAAACATGCTTACTCAGTAAGTATGTGAAAGTCCTATGACGTCTATGACATTTGACATCATACATACAATCCCTTTTATGCCCATATATGGAGATCCTTGGGATAACAACAGTAATGAGTAATCGTGGTTAATACCGTATATACCATTACTTGCTTTCTGAAAATAGCTGATCTACAAGCTCACAAACTTATCGCAACATGTGAGCTTGTAGATTTTCTTTCCAGCAAGCAACACCGTCGTATGACTATGACAAGTATGAATCAAGATTGTGCCTATAACAATGCCAAAACTGCAATGATGGAAGAATGTACATCTGTCGTCTCGCCCGTCATGACATGTCACTCTCTAGTGGCCAGACATCGGCAACGGAGGAGGCTGATATACACAACAATGTTCCAATGCTGCAGTCTCGATTATGCCTGCTTTATATTTGGTTGCATGTCATTGCTGCTCAGCGAAAATAGCTGCTCTACAAGCTCACAACATGTACTGTAGGAACACAACAGTCTTGTGAACTTGTATATCTGCTATTTCTGGTGTGTGATACCGGCGATTATTTCACAAAGGTCATGTTAATTTATTATCTGCTTATCCTTCCGTCTTTTTTTTTACTTCAATGCATTCCATTCCATCAAACCTCCTGCTCCAGTTTGCCTCCCAGTGCCACAAATCTGCCAGTTGGTATTGCCTAATCAAAAAAGTGAAGTAGATGTCCTTTTGTTTTTTTGCATAATTATGATTCAGACTTTTTAAAAACAACATGATTCCAATTAGAAACCTATTGATTTACAGAAAATGTACACTATACAGTACTTAGGTCATCATGTGCAGAACCTCCATAGAAACTACAAATATACATCAATAATATCCATCTGTATTCATAGAAAAAGAAGAAGACAAAAGCAATTAATCATTTAAGCCCCTAGGATAGTCTGTAATAAGTGTATCCAATAGACCTATCTTTGGATAAGTTCCCTCTCCTGATCTCCACCTTCCCAATAGTGACCTAACAGCCTCAATACCCATTAACCGTAGCCTACAAACTCCATAGCCAGCAGTAGCGTGTCTGGCTACAGGAGACCTCTCATCCTTAATTTTGATCTCATGCTCAGTGATCTCAATTCTCGATTTCCACTTTGGTCTTGACCACAGTCATAGCAAAACCCAGAAGGATATTTAATTAGATAGACTATGTGGTAATATAAAATAGTGCAGCAAGCTACCCAGCCAAACATCTGAAAGGTCAGCAAACTCTGCAATTAGTTTACTTTAAAGCAATAAGGGTCAGTGGGATCATAATATGGTCTTGTGTAGCTTTCGGTTATAGCTTATTGAGTGGTTTTACATTTTTCAATGAGGATGCCTATCAAGAAACTCTCCAGGGAGGGTTTTGTGATCAGAATGGAGAAGGCTAACCTGACTTTGATACACAGCCGTGGGATATGGGACTTCACCTTGGATTGACTTTGTTTGGGGATTGATTGCACTGAGATTGCCCATGACTCCATATTTTTAATTGAGCATCATCTGACCTAACTCACCCCACTGGAAGCGCCAGGAGCCAGTAAAGCCAGAATAAGAAATAAATTGGGCCAAGGTTGTGGGAGAAAGGGTATACATTTAGCGTGCTGAGGAAATGCAGGAAGGATTCAGAAGAGTTGCGCCTTCCTCCTTTGTTGCCGTGCCTAATAAAAGATAGATGCTTTGAGAGAGACGCCATTGAGCTTCGACAGACAGAGCTGGTTTCCTTGTCAGGGGCGTCAATTGGGTATGGCAGGGGTATGCAGCTGCCATACCCTGCGTCCAGGGGAAAAAATAAAAGTTACTTTTAAATATAAATCCATGAATGTCTCTTTGTCTATCTGTGTTGGTTATTATGTTGTTAAATTACAGTAAAATAACTACGAATGCAAAATTTAACAAAATGGTCACTTTAACAATGTATTATGATTATATTCTCCAGACTTGTATTCTTCCCAGCTTGACAAAATGGTATATTCCCAGTTTCCGCAGGTCAGCTGCACAGGTGCAATGCATTATTGTTAATTGTGGCACGTTTACTAACATGCTAAGTTTAGCTGCACTTGAACAACCATTCCAGGCTGCCATATCCAGCCCAAGAAACCGTAGAAACCTGTGTAAAAAACTGAAAAAAGAAAAAAAAAGTTTTTTTCAGACATTGTGAAAATAGCCGATCTACATGCTCACAGCGCCTCGCAGCGCGAGGCGTTGTGAGCATGTAGATCTGCTATTTTCACAATAGAACTGTGTTATACAAAATGTAATGCCTCTTTTCCATGAGGACTCCCATCTTTGCCATACCTTTAGCTTTTGCTGAACTGACGCCACTGTTCCTTGTCAAGCAGGAATTGCTTGTCTTTTTTTTTCTCTTCGAAATCTTGAAGGGGGGAAAAAAGAAGTGTCTGGGATCAGCTGCAGTACCCAGAGGTAGACGTGCTACGGTTTATGCATTATTACTGCTGGGGACAGAGAGGAGAGCTTGTTATCTCAGCAACATGTGTGACCTCCCCGAGGAAATTCCCCCTGTAATGACTACTGATGGTATGTCGTGGTGCTGAAATGTATCCTCGATGGTTCCCCACACACACAGTTGCCAAACTGTGTAGCGCAGGGGTCTTCAACGTTTTCATGCATGCCAAGGACCCCTTAGTTGAGAGAGAGGGATGAAGCAGGGACCCCCCACAACCTGTTCAGAGATTCTATATAGTTTCATCGTTTGGCAGCACAATCATCAGTGTATTTTGGATTCATGTCAATTTGTGTTTTCAGATATTTAACCAGTTGAACCGTCAATACTTAATACCTTGACCTTTCACTCTGTACTTAGTCTGCTCTTTTCCCCTCTACACCAAACTCTCTTTGCATGTGGGTTCAATTGGTTAATATAAAAAAGGAGGAAAAGAGTTTCTATCGCACAAAGATTTGGAGGACCCCAACTCTGAGGACCCCCTAGGGGTCCCGGACCCCCTGTTGAAGACCCTTGGTGTAGCAAATATATCTATTGTCCCCTTCTCTCCCATCATTTAACGCATCATCGGATGAGACCACGGGATTCCACAGAATTTTAAGTTGTAGGTAATGAGTCATTTAACAGGTTCCTGGGTGCTAAATGTTTGTGTTTTGGCCATATTCTCCCAATTTATTTTGTGGCCATAAACGTTCGAGATTAAATGTGAATTTATTTTTATGTTGTGATACATATCACAGCGGTAACAGTTTTGGTACTGCCCTTGAACTGCCATGAGTCAATGCCAACCACATGGCTGCAAGCATTATACAGTTTAAGGGCTCATTTGGTCACATATGGCTCTCCTCGTTCACCCCCTCCTGAAGTTAAACACTTACAGGTTCCGTCTTTTAGCGCTGCAATAGCAATACAGATCTGTGTGTGTGTGTGTGTGTGTGTGTGTGTGTGTGTGTGTGTGTGTGTGTGTGTGTGTGTGTGTGTGTGTGTGTGTGTGTGTGTGTGTGTGTGTGTGTGTGTGTGTGTGTGTTGTGTGTGTGTGTGTGTGTTTTTAGCGGTGGTCAGCCACTCCTCAGAGTAGCTTTGTCCGCGTGTGGCTGACTATTCGGCTATGTCGCATGAATACAGCTGGTGACCACAGTGGCGCTGTCACACGTGCGCATGCACGCACGCACACGCACCCACGCACGCACGCACACACACACACACACACACACACACACACACACACACACATAGTAGAGTTGCGCAACCTCCACCGCTCAGTTCACAGGAGTGTGATTTATCTATTCACTAGGGGGGGCTAGTGCTGATGTGATTTCGTTTTTTTTTTCTTGACCTACCCCACCGCCCCAGCGTCCATTTTTTATACACACCAGGAAGAGAAAATCAAATGAGTGCTGACCTTTTCCGACGTGTATTAGGCAAATTTAGCACGTACCCTATTTGACGTCAGGAGTAAAACATGTATAAAAAAATACAAAATTCAACAAATTTAAGCTTGTGCATGACCCCCCTAAAGCCCCCCCCCCCCCCCCCCCCCCCCAGTGGTAAAAAAATAATATTTGATGACCCCCCCCCCCCCCCCACACACACACACACACACACACATGGGACTTATTTATTTCGCACACACTGCACGACTTTCAAAGTCATTAGATAGACATCAGATTGCTTTGCAGTTATTCTTTTAATGTCTGTCATTCTATATTTATTGCTTATTGTCTTTCATGTTTGTCTTACTTGATGAGTAAGACATGTGGTATACAATTTCCCCTCCGACTATTTATATTCTATGTACTTTATCTCTGCATCTCTGACAAGTCTGTCAGATAGACAGACACACAAACACTAAACAGACTGACTATCTATAAGCTGTAACACGTATCATGCTATGATGAAGTACAGTATATAAGGCTTACAGTATCCCACTTCTGGTATTCCACTAACGCTCTCTGAGTAAGTGGCGAGTTTCAATGCATTGCCTATGAGGAGCGACCACCACTTTCCACAGCAGGTGGAATCAGCAAAAAGTTGAGGAGCAAATTAGATTTTTTGCTGCCGTACTGCGGCAAGACAGGGTAGCAGCTAACCAGAGGCACACTGAAGACGAGATATGGGTGTTTCAAATGTTTTGTACACACACATTTAGTGGGAAAACGCAGCGGTATAAGGCAACCAGTGTAGATAGTTGAGCCATGTTGCACATTACCTGGCTGTTGAGACCTTGACTTTCATTGACTGACGTACTAGCAACCAGTGTCATCCATCCCAGTGATCCCACTATGATGAATTGTACTGAATGAATATCATTCAACACACAATAATTGACCCTGTTATTGACCTTTGTCCTTTGACCATCGAATTGAATGTGTCAGACATTGAGTTAGAGATGTAATATGTGATGTGTCATATGGCCTTGTGTTGTAATTTGATGATGATGAGGAGGAGGAGTCATTTTGGACAGAGTGACATACATGCATGTTGTACACATTCGAAAACAACAAAGTAGAAATGTAACTAAAGTTTATAAAGGTAAATAAAAGTCGCAAAATTTAAATGAAACCAAGCACAAAGGATGGGTAGCTATGGCTCTCCAAAAAAAGGCGATTTTGGTGAGCATTTACTGTAAGGATGGGGAATGATAGCTATTCCACTGGAGGCTATGTGGTGCACATCCAATGAAAACATGTAATGTTTGATCTTGAGCCGCAATCCTCCCTCCCATCCAGCATGTACTCTATCTGTACCTCGGTAAAGCATCTTGCACTCTGTGCAATATTGATTCCCACCATCTGGTAGGGGTTTGAGTCTCACTGCACTGTTTACAAGTTGGGCGGACATCAGAGGACACAGAAAAGAATGGCTTGACTCTGCTGGCCTCCGATTCTGGATCTGCAGTTGGACGGACGCTGGAATTGTTGTTCTCTATAAGACTATCTCTATGTCCTACCCCGCCCCTCCCTTGCTCTCTCCTTCCCTCCCTCCCTCTGTCTGTCTGTCTCTCTGTGTCTCTCTCCCTCCCTCCCTCCATCCCTCTGTCTGTCTGTCTGTCCGTCTCTCTCTCTCTCCCTCCCTCCCTCCCTCCCTCATACTGTATGTGTGCAAGTAATAAGCAGGGAGTTCTTCAAAGAGACAAGACGTGTTTATTTGCCCATACTTTTTAAATACTCCAGCTCAAAGAGAATGCAGGCGTACAGTATTTACCAAATAATTTAATGAACACGATTCTCCCACTCTGCATTCCCTCAAAAACAATTATGTCTTGAGTTTTATTTTATTTTATTGTGGGCAGATTGTTTTGAAACAAGATGAAGGACGCTGTGATGTGGGTTTGAACTAGTTTCTTGAAAAGAGAAATTCTTGCACGTTACTTTGTGTTGGGAGATCGCACAAAGTGAGCCTTGTGCGTCAAAATGCATTGTTTTATTTCAAATATAGGACACAGAAAGTCGGAACTGGACCACACAGTGAAAGGTTAGTGACAGCAGACAAACTCTTACAACAAAATGGAGGTCAGCAGTTCTGCAGAGGATGCTGAAGACATACTGTTTCCTCTACTGTAACCTTGAATTATTGTTTTTGTCTGTAGATATGGAATAGTGCATTGTGTCTCTCCCTTAATCTCTCTGGCTGTGGTAAGACCTGAAAATGTAGAAGACGGTTAAACAAAAAGGTTTTGGCATGAACTAATGGAACAGACCACGACTCAAGCGAAGGGTATCACTACGAAGAAATCTCCATAATTATGCTGACCTTCCCCTTACTTAGCGTATTTGCCTTTAGTGTCTCCTGTCCCAGTTGCCCATTAGAAAAGATGTCCTGGCCGGTAGCTCCTGGAGCAGGGACAAGCATGGCTCCTTCAGAGAACATAGGTGACGTGTACTGGGAAAGCGTTCAGATGTCCCCGGGGCAGCTGCTACTTTCTCCTATCTGACACACTCACACCTAATTCCTCTTCTGCTTAACGAGCCACTTGATCATCCTGCCAGCTCGTGCCACCCGATCAATTCTACCAGCAGCAGGGAAAAAGCAAGTGGAACGTTTTCTCCTCACCAGAGATATTTGAAATTGCTTATCAAAAAAGGACAATAGAGTAAAGGTCTTTGCACAGTGCACACTGCTGCGTTTTTCGTTGCGAAATGCGTTTTTCAGGGCAAGGAGAGAGAGAGAGAGATAGAGAGAGCAAGGGACAGAGTGGTGCGCGAAACGGGCGGCAGTGTGCAAATTGACTGACATAACGTGAGGTTGATTTTTTTTATTTGCGCGCTCCGAAATTCACTCCGATATTCGCCCCGAAAAACGCAGCAGTGTGCAAAGACCTTAAGACAGGCATCACCGATGCTGTCTCCTGTGACTTCTGTTTAGTTTTGTGGACTCTGGTATGAGCTACGAAATGAAAGTTTGTTGTTGGTTAGACATAGCAGGGTTTGTTCTGTAGATGAAGAGATTTCAGGCTAATATGGGCTGTCCTTTCATTTTCAGGGCTACAATACTTACTGCAGTTGACAGTTTGAATAGTTTGCATGTTTGCACCATTTTTGTGGAGACAACAATGGTGCTCAAGGGAAACATATTTCATTGTTGAATTGAATAATGACAAACGGCAAGTCGGCAACAAAGTTCCTTGTCTAATTCTACAGTAACTTGGAACTTGGACTGACATATTATTTTTCTAACAGAGAGACAGATTGTTAGTTGCTCTGTTTTCAGCTCAGAAGGAAAGCAAAGTTCAACTGAGACAATTTCAACTTGTTTGAGTCTGAGTCAAGTTGATTGAAATTCTAGCTGTGACAATTTCTGGATAAAGTTTCATTTGTTAATTTTCTGATATCTGTAGAACAGGGGTCTTCCACGTTTTCAGGCCAAGGACCCCTTAACTGAGAGAGAGATAAAGCAGGGACCCCCTCTAAATATTGTATACATGGGTTATGCAGATTTTCATCAACCTGTTTGACAGCACTGTCATCAATCTATGTTGGATTTGTGTTAATGTTTTTTCAGACATTTAGCCACTTCAATCGTCGTAAACTTGACCTTTCACTCTGTACTTGGTCTGCTCTTTTTGACCTCTACACCAAACCTCTTTGATCGGCTATTTTTGGCTAAAGTTCTCCTAGGGATGCGAGGGTTCAAAGTTTTTAATTGAAAATAATTATCCTATCAAACAAGGATTTGGTGGCCCCCCTGTAGTAACTCTGAGGATCCCCTAGGGGTCCCCGACCCCCTGTTGAAGACCCCTGCTCTAGAGTCTATGGTACAATTCACCTTTTGTCAGCCTTCTGATTGGTCCCTGACTGACCAACCAGCAGACTCTTTCTGCCTTGTCCCGTCCTGGTTCCGCCATGTTTATGTTGAATTTGCTAAAACATCATTTTTGTATAAATCAAAACATTTAAAAACATGCCCAGTCACTATACGGCTCCTTTTTTTTTTTTTACTGAAACCAAGTTTTAAATGAGAATTGAATACACAAAATAACAATTGACCATATTCCCCTGGCGGCCATGTTTGAAATCTGCATTGAAACCGGGTGACAACTGGGGTGGTATTTCATTACCTTAATGGCAAGATGGCCGAATATGAATATGGTCAATAAGAAGCAACTGAATTTCAATGGTAGTGGATGGAGAGAAAGGACTTTTGTCCCACCAAGACACAGCAACCAATGGGTGCGAAGAGGGGCGGTCGTGGGACGGGCAGGACTTGACAAAGGATGAATTGCCTAGTAGCTGGGAGGCAATCCGTCAAAAAACATCAACATTGTGCATTTGGTGACAAGTTTTTGATTTTTGGTATGGTGTTAGGTATGGTTATAAGGTTTACAAAAAACATCGCAAACAAGTTGGGCTCGCCCCCTAGTGGTCTGTTTGCAATGAATCAAATATTCGATACATCAGTTTTTGGTTCAAACCCCAAATAATTGATGAAAGAGATTTTTCAATGGATTATGTTACTATTGGGTATGATAAACAACATACTAAAAATTCAGGACAAAATAACTACCGGAAAGGCACCATTTTCAAGATGGCGTCCACAATGGCTGCCGGGAGCTGAAAATGCCTATAAACTGGGTTTTAATGTGTAAAAAATCATAATAAATCTGCACTTGGTGAAGAGTTTTAGATTTTTGGTATGGTGTTAGGTATGGGTATAAGGTTTTCAAAACCCATCGCAAACAAGTTGGGCTCGCCCCCTAGTGGTCTGTTTGCGATGAATCAAATATTCGATACATCAGTATATGGTTGAAACCCCAAATAATTGATATAAGAGATTTTTCAATGGATTCTGTTACTATTGGGTATGATAAACAACATACTAAAAAATCTGGAAAAAATAACTAGCGTAAAGGCACCATTTTCAAGATGGCGTCCACGATGGCTGCCGGGAGCTGAAAATGCCTATAAACTGGGTTTTAATGTGTAAAAAATCATAATAAATCTGCACTTGGTGAAGAGTTTTAGATTTTTGGTATGGTGTTAGGTATGGGCATAAGGTTTTCAAAAACCATCGCAAACAAGTTGGGCTCGCCCCCCTAGTGGCCTGTTTGCAATCACTTTAATCTGGTGCTTGCTGGAAGGTACAAATGTCATATCTGCAGCCTTTGTCTGGAAGCTGTCCCTCTCCAAAGCTCCCAAGATCCCAGACCCCAGTGAATGGGGTTGGGAATGGAACGCCAGAACCAAAGTGTGGGTTCCTTATTGGACAGATCTGGACGATGTGAGCAAGGCATGCGCACTGATCCTCCACTGTGGCTGTGTGGTTGCCTGTAAGAACAGATGTAAGTGCCACCGAGCTGGACTTCGCTGTACCACATTGTGCAAGTGTGATGGGGGCTGCACTAATAATGACGAGTGAGGTATTTGAATCAATATTGCTAGAGACCTAAAACCTATAGGGTTAGACAAAACAAAACACCTTTCTAGGTTGAGTAATAAATTAGGGCTTGCCACCTGCTTGCGACATCCAAGGAACCAGAGGAAAGAAAAACAAAAAACACAAAAAAAAATAAACTAAACAAAAAAAACAAAAAACACAAAAAAACACAAATAAACAAAAAAAATAAAATAAAAAAGGGGGAGAAGACGACAGCCTCCACGCGGCCTCCTCTGCAAGTAACAAGAAATGGTGCAAGGCCAGCTTGTGAAACGAATGTCGCCAACCAAGCTGCATGCGCATGGCAGACAATGCGTAAAACTGGTCTATAGGCCAGGTACAGGACTATGTACCTGGCCTAATTTTAGGCTCCCGTGAAGCCATTGAGAAATATTGCATTAGAGTTAGTTTCAACGGTATACTCATTTATCTAATATTTGAATTCATCGCAAACAGACCACTAGGGGGCGATGGTTTTTCTATGTTTTTTGAAAACCTTATGCCCAACACCATGCCAAAAATTAAAAACTTCCAAGTTATTATCTTTACATCTTAAATCCCAGTTTATAGGCAATTCAAGCTCCCGGCAGCCATCTTGGACGCCATCTTGAAAATTATGCCTTTCCAGAACTTGCATTTTCAAAAATGTTTTGTATGTTATTTAGCATACCCAATAGTAACATAATCCATTGAAAAAACTCTTCTGTCAATTATTTTGGATTTCAACCATATAGGGAAATATCTAATATTGGATCCATTGCAAACATACCACTAGGGGGCAAGCCCAACTTGTTTGCGATGGTTTTTGAAAACCTTATGCCCATACCTAACACCATACCAAAAATCTAAAACTCTTCACCAAGTGCAGATTTATTATGATTTTTTACACATTAAAACCCAGTTTATAGGCATTTTCAGCTCCCGGCAGCCATCGTGGACGCCATCTTGAAAATGGTGCCTTTCCGCTAGTTATTTTTTCCAGATTTTTTAGTATGTTGTTTATCATACCCAATAGTAACAGAATCCATTGAAAAATCTCTTATATCAATTATTTGGGGTTTCAACCATATACTGATGTATCGAATATTTGATTCATCGCAAACAGACCACTAGGGGGCGAGCCCAACTTGTTTGCGATGGTTTTTGAAAACCTTATACCCATACCTAACACCATACCAAAAATCTAAAACTCTTCACCAAGTGCAGATTTATTATGATTTTTTACACATTAAAACCCAGTTTATAGGCATTTTCAGCTCCCGGCAGCCATTGTGGACGCCATCTTGAAAATGGTGCCTTTCCGGTAGTTATTTTGTCCTGAATTTTTAGTATGTTGTTTATCATACCCAATAGTAACATAATCCATTGAAAAATCTCTTTCATCAATTATTTGGGGTTTGAACCAAATACTGATGTATCGAATATTTGATTCATTGCAAACAGACCACTAGGGGGCGAGCCCAATTTGTTTGCGATGGTTTTTGAAAACCTTATACCCATACCTAACACCATACCAAAAATCAAAAACTTGTCACCAAATGCACAATGTTTACGAATTCCCTCCCAGCTATAGTAGATATCCTGCAAGTAACAGGAATCAAAAACACTGATAGAATAATAGTTGGTTAGAGATTTTTGTTGCAGCATGAACATAATCTTTTGAGGATTTAAATGCAGGCTTGCCAGGCTAATGTGTTGTTTTCATACTTGCACACACTGAAAAGAGATGGCAACTGCTCCATGCTGTATTTATTTGACAAACAGCTATTTAGAGTATTTATTGTGTGGTATTGTATAAACAATATATTGGCTTTCAAACATTGCATGGCAACCCTGCATTAATTCAGGGGACTTGAATTTTTCCATTTCCACTAGGCAGTCAAGTAGCTGTTCCAAACAGGGCCTTGTGTGACAGAAGCATGAGGTTAAGCACTGTAAATGGACAGCCTTGACCCTGGCTGTGCAATAAGCTCGCTTGCAGAACTCTGCACATCAGCATTTACGTGCAGTTAGTCTCCACCAAGGTTAGAAATAGAATCTCACGGTGAAGTTCTGTGAATTACAAGAATATACAGGAATCTAGTGGGAGGTCTGTGGGGAGAGAAAAATCTGTTGTTTGAACTTTGAACATGTCTCAGGAGACAGCACTCACAAAGTCTTCTTGGCAAATAGGCTACTTCAAAAAGCATTTTTAATGAAGATTGATTTGGTTTGCATTTACGCCTACCATTTTGCTCCACTTTATGAGAGAAACTCTATGCTCTTGTTAGATCCGCTGCTGTTCACCCACATGTCTATTTGTTTGTCAAGTCAGTTCTGGAGGAGCTGCATGAAATGTACTGTGTCTTACAAAATAGGTTGTATTGGTGCCAAATTGTGGATTTTGTCAATACAGATTTAGCCTACTTGTGCAAACTGCTTATAGTTGGCGGCCATTTCGACAAGTGTCATCATCTCAACACAAGTGTTGAGATGGCATTTAGTCCACTTCAAATCTAATGCAATAACATTTTGTCTGGAAATGTTCAGAATCACTTCATTGTATGAGCAATTATCTGCTTGTGATAAGTGCACAACCTTTTTTTTTAAATGTTATTTAATACATTTTAATTAATTGGTTTGTTTTAGTCTAGGCTTATTCCCAATTTACAAATGTAACATCTATGGGAACGCCTCCATATCCAGGTACTTTGTTCAGTAGGGGAAGAATGCAGACTCCTGTATGCAACAGGATGTGACTATAAATATGTCTCCTGCACGTAAACACTTTCAGATTTAAAAATGCCAAGCCACAAAAATCATGAGTACTTGAATCAGTAATTTATACTGTCTATGCATGGACTTAGACTAATGCTCCTTGTGGCCTTTTGCTTTCTCTCTCTCTCTCTCTCTCTCTCTCTCTCTCTCTCTCTAGCTCTCTCTGTGAAATTTGTAATTTATTTTGGTCATTGTGACAATTTGCACTTAATAAGCGTGAGATCCTCAGTTCCACTTGCATCCCAGAGTGATGAAATGTTCTCGTGTTTGCCCCACTCGCACACTATTATTCCTCCGCACATTTCTGCTGCACCCCAAACTAAACTGCCACTGTCACAAGCATTTGAGAGCAACATTTGTTTGTGCCACTGCTACAGTAATTCATGCTAGCGAGAACTAGAACGAGATAAGTCTCTCTCCAGTCAAACCCAGGAGTCTGCCAGCCTGCCAGCATGATAGACAGCCCTGCTACCGATGGAGCCAATTGAATAACAACGCTTGAATTACATGGCTGGTGTTTTACATTAAGGGAGGGAATCTAACACGTCTGAATCTTTTATATCACATTATGGGTTTTAAGACGAGGCTGATGCACACCTCTAAGGTTGGTGACAGGTTCATAAAAAATGCATATATTCAAAAAGGGGATCTCTGATAATAAAATCAAAGAAAAGGACCCACACACTGTCATGTCCATCCTGATGAAGGACGGACGGTCCTTTTCTTTGATTTTAACATCAGATATCCCCTTTTTGAATATATCACAGTATGGTCAAATCTTGACTAACTTAAGAAACTGCCTGAATCAATATTTCCACAGTGAGATTCCAAGCAATTCATAATTCATTCAGCTACTGTACAGTACATTGCTGTTAGGCTGCTCAACATGCAGCTCCAACATCACGCCATTCATTATGTGTTGCCGCATTTTAGTGTCTATTTTAAAAGCCAGCGTCACTCATCGTGTTATTGTAACTGTACAATCATAAATGGTATAATTATCAGTGTAAATGTGACATATTAATATTTAATATTACATGTGTGCATAATATGTGTTGAGAATTGCTTTCAGATGAGACTTGAAATCCTGCCACAAGTTCAAACCAATTTGGGAATGGCAGGAAAATGTCAAGTGAGTGTTCGGTGAGTGGTTGGGATCAATGGACTAATGGCATGAAATTGGTGCTAGTTCACTTGATATCTCAGAGTAGCAATTACTACATGCTAGTTTTCAGTCAGACAGATGTGTTGCCTGTACTCTGGTCTTTCAATGGCCTGAAGTGTCACATTTTGTGAGGAGAATTTATTTATACCTTGACAACTATATGTAATTGTTTTTGTTTCTTTGTATGCTAATTTCTCCCTTTGTTGATGTTCATTGGGAAGAAACAGATTATTGTGCAATATTCTATTTTTTTGCATTTGCTCACTGTCACTCTGTCCAGTCTAATGTAGAATGTCAGGACATACTGTTCTACTATACATATGGAGTATAACTTTAGCACAGAATGTCTTCCTGTCTTACACATCGTGGCTGTATGTCCTAAGAGTGTGTAAGGCAGTAAGTAGAAAAGGTACATTTGGAATGTAATGGCATGGGGAAAAAAACTACTAAAAACATACAGTAATAGTTGATCAGATTATGTTCATTCATACCATAGATTAATGTATTAATTTAAAAAACATTGATCTTTTATCTCATCTTTATTTCTCCTTGTCAGAGAAGGTATTAGGCAATAAACACACATTACTCTATGACATCAATATTTGATGATAGAGTGCAGTGTTAACTCAAGTTAACACTGCATTGATCAACACCACATTGTTTATTCCAGATGGATCTGGATTCTTAAAAGGTATATTATCCCACAACCTACTCCCCTAGAGTACATACTATACTACTATAGTGACTTCTCAACATAATAGGTGACTTTGGGTACATTATTATTATTATTATTATTATTATTATTATTATTATTATTATTATTACCCCCCTTAGTATTTCTGTGCAAGGCAAGCCCACTCAAATACACTAGTATTTCTGTGCTTTATCTTGTAGTGCACTGCAGGGAGTAAAGATTTGGGTTTTATTAATTCTGCATAAGAATTGGATATAATTTGTGTATTCAAAAACTGACAACTAAAATGTACACCGGTATTTGATAAATTACAATCCATTGATGTGGGACAGAGACTGAAACACTGACTCAAATTGTATTTGATTTATTGTGTTGATTCCTTCTCTCAGTTCTCCCATAGCGGAATAAATACTTGAGACAGTTTTATTATGACAGCGACACCACAGCTGGGTTTGACCTCAACGTGTTATTGCTCAGAGACTAGAAGAGACCAGTGGTCTTATAGACTAATATTCAGATTTTATCTCTTTGGTCCACTGAGAAATCTATGGTCATGGCAGTGGGATATTTGCCCCGGTACAGAATTATCCTATTGTGACCATCTAATAGATCAAAGTCCAAGGGCAGATCAGCACATCGATTTAGCCAGCTGATGAGAAAAAGGAGATCCTTGAATCACAGCTGTGGCAAAACACTGCCATCTTTCCTGCTTGCCCTTCCTGGCCAGAGAAAGGGTGCTGATGAGAAAATTGGGAAGAGCAAAGCGTGGGTGTGTGTTGTTGGGGGTTGGGTAAGGGGAGGGGGAGGGGCAGGGAGGCAGGTAAATCAAAAAGGGGGTTGTGTGTGGATTTTCTAAACCAAACAAGTTGTTCCAAGCTGTGCGTAATTCACCCCGCAGATGATGGGTTTTACAGCCTTTTCTGCCTGTATTCTATCCAGTGGGGATCTGTAAATCTGTCAAGGAGAGAGTCAGTTCCATTCCCGCTCCCGTAATCTCATTTGCCTCCGGTGCCAATGGTGCATCAAATGTCGTCAGCTGCTCCTGTGGCAGGGCGCAGTGCAGTCGCTCCGCCTGCCTTTTAGCCTGATTTACATTTCGTCGTACGACGATAGTGTGCCGGGGAAATGGGCGATCTACAAGCTCTCAACGTGTCGCGGTGCGACACGTTGTGAGCTTGTAGATCGCCCATTTCCCGGCGTGCGACTCGGTCGTACGGCGGAGTATATGAATTAAGCATTCCCTGCCGACACACTGCCGGGCTGAGCCATGCTGGGGAGTAAATCCCACCTGTCCCACATGAGGTGCTCCATCAACCACGGAAATCCATTATCCCAGAATGTTTTAAGGGGCTAATGGAATTCTTATCTTTATTTTGCACTGGAAGAATTTAATTACATGCCGTAGTAAAAGTTCCCCCGGTTTATCAACCTACACACATATCTATGCAATTCTTTTCCCCCCCTTTTTCTTATTTTTTGGGTTGACTTAAAGGAACTTCTTTTAGGAGGAGCTGTCAGTCACTGTTCCTGCATGTGTTACCTACACAGTAGTGTAACCTCTGAACACGGTTCCTTCTGATAAGATAAGGCAAAATAAATAAAAAGGCAACTCAATTACATGTGTTTTTTTTTGTGTTTTTTTTCTCTAAAGGGTAGTTTGACAGTCCAAAGGCAACACTAAAGAAAGACTTTCACATCCCAATGTCCCAATGGCTGCTGGAGGGAAATAATTAAAAATAAAATGTTTGATTAGAGCAGACAAGTCTGCACACCAAATAGATTCCATTAAGAGGGTTTTATTTAATGCAGTGATATTTCAAGGAACACAGGCTTTTCTTCATATGCTTCTGAAATCTGAGGAAGAGCCTGTGTAACTCGAAACACCACTGCATTAAACAAAACCATCTTAATGGGAGCTATTTTGGTATGCAGATCTTTATGCTCTAATCTACCGAGTTTGGCACTCCTGTCCTGCACACCCTTGCTGAGCATGATGTTACGTACTGCTACCATTATGTGTGGTGGCGTATATAATGGAGATTTGTGATCAAGCAGTCTTTTGTTTTAGTTTCCTTTGTGCATAGCAAGCTTAATGATTTTGGGGAGGGGGGGTGGGTTGTATGTCATATATAATCCAAACAAGAGTAAATGGAAGGAGATAATGACTACTTGCAGTCACATTTTGTTTGAGGATGTGTGTTTACGCTCTAAATTTCCTGGAAGCCCATCTTTGATGGCAAGCTTATTTAAGTGGCTAATAGAAAGTAGGTGCTTGTTAAAAAAAACTGACAGTTCTATGCTCTATTGTCAATGGTCTCTGTGATGGTTAGGGGGAGAGCAAAAGTGCATGTGTTACATTTTCAGCGTGATACGTCCTACTACATAATTTTCCGCTCTTCTAGTCAGCTTCCCTGCTGCATTGTGTTGAAGCTAGGTACTAATTATAAGTAATTTCAACAATGAGATGTGCTGAAGTCAAAGAAATTGAACCTCAATGTGTCAAGGCTTGTATGACTAATACTGCATATTTCATTCTATTGTGATTTTAGAAGAAGAACGTGTTAAATTAGTGATGGAAGAATTTGCTCTCTCTGAAAGATATACTGTACATGTTTGATTAATATTACATTTGAAATGATCATTAGCTGGATTTAATAAAGATGTTGTTTGAAATTATCATAAATAGGACAATTATGATCCTCAATTGAATGTAGGCTATATATAATAACGATGGAAGCTATTTTAACAGTTGTCACGCCTAACAAAGTAATTTCATGTTGGCCATGGCAATGTCAGCGGAAAACTTGGTCTGATGCACTAGAGCAGAAAATTATAATGTTTATAATCTTTTCTGATGAAAGCATTTAATCTATAAAACATGGTTTGTTTCAGTTAGTCATATTGCTTTCAATTGCACATCAGAGGCTGGACAACAGCAAATTCCATCAAATTCAACTCTCATTTGATTCAATTATTTTTAGTCCCCAAAATACCAAACACACAAGGGGAAAATCAAGGTGTTACAGTAAATCAATATGTCTGCCTGTCTGTCTGTCTGTCTGTCTGTCTGTCTGTCTGTCTGTCTGTCTGTCTGTCTGTCTGTCTGTCTGTCTGTCTGTCTGTCTGTCCCTTATGGGCATAAAATCTCCATATATGGGAATAAAAGGGACTCGCGTTGCGTCAACCACACTAATTATCATGAGACTGACATGTCCATTTATGGGTATTCCCAGATATGGGCTTAATATTGATGACATCAGGGGTCTCCAGATATGGGCATAAAAGGGACAAAGACAGAATTAATTTGCGATTGTGGTAGCCGTGATTATTATTAATGACACGCCATTAGTCATTATACCATGATGCTACTAGCAATGAACATTAGGCTGCTGTATAAAATGCTTTGGATAGGCTATATACCACAGTTCACATTACAAAGTCAAAGTGTTCTTGCTTGGCAGAGTGATTTCTGTGTTTGGATGTGGCATACTTCTGTTCCCATTTCAGTACAATCCCTCACTTTGTCACTGTCTGACAGGCCTCATCAACCACTAAGAGCTGGGTCTAAGGGTGACATTTAATCTCAATGACCCCTCTGCCAGTATAGGTACAAGAAGAGAGTGCTATACGCAAAAACTGTATCATGTCTCAAATGGTGCAGGAAAATTGATGAGATGCTCAACCGTGTCAATAGAAGTATACACCCTCTTGTTCCGCTGTTCCCAGACTTTATAGCACTCAGGAGAGTGTGTTTTGTCCATGTGTCTGTCCACTGAGATTTCTGGCAAAAAAAAACAAAAAAACATAATGTTGACATCTAAGGCGATTCTCTCTACACTTTATTTTGTTTTGCTATGGCAGTTATTGGCTCCTACCATCACCACTGGACTGGAAAAAAAA
Organism: Nannobrachium achirus; assembly: GCF_963921795.1. Lineage (NCBI taxonomy): Eukaryota > Metazoa > Chordata > Actinopteri > Myctophiformes > Myctophidae > Nannobrachium > Nannobrachium achirus. The sequence goes on from NC_137826.1 coordinate 15,897,481, forward strand.
ACACAGTGGCAATGATCAGTGTCACTTGGGTGAATTTCCTTCAGTGCATTCAATAAAAGCCATATTGTGATGAAATGGCATAAATGTTGTCTTGTGGTATTGACAATAGCTTGATATTAAATTGTCGTTATCAAATTTGCATCAACGAAAGGGCAAAATTTGCATTCATACAGTATACATTCGGTGAAGCACCACCCACTGAGATCTTCTGTCTCAAATATGAGACTGAATTGCAGTGCAATGTTTCAGCAGGATGACAGAATCTAGCTCACTTTTACTTTGTTAGGCAGGGGCGTCACAAGGGGTGGGGGGGGGGGGGAGTGGGACTGAGTTAATAGGGCCCAAGGGGCCTTGATTATTTTATACATTAGCTATTGAAAAATAGCAGATATACAAGCTCACAGCGAGCTTGTAGATCTTCTATTTTTGAAAAGTCGTGAGAATGTGTGCAAGTCTTTAAATACATGTATTTTTTAAGCAAACATTTGAAACTCAAATTTTGCTACTGGGTGGTTCCTGGAACTGAATATTTTGAGATGGGGGGGGGGGGGGTCCGTGGCCAAATACATATCATTTTGGGGGTCCTTCACATGAAAAGGTTTGAGCACCACTGACATAGAAACAGGTTTTTTAAAAAACCTTTTGAATAAATTTGAATAAAAATGTTCATGATTTAAAAAAGAAATAGCAGATCTACAAGCTCGCAGTGCGGCACTCGTGCCATGCTGTGAGCTTGTATATCTGCTATTTTTCAATAGTTAAAGTACCCAGGGCCCAGAGTTTGGTGCGACACCCCTGATGACAGTCAGTTTAGTTATTTTCATTGAGCAGCATAGTTGTACCACACAGCATAACTGAGACTGAATCTTCTACTCACCAGGATTACATTATTTACAGCAGATGTTGAATATATATATATATATATATATATATATATATATATATATATATATATATATATATTTCTTTTTTTTTTTTTTTGTATTATTATTATTTTTATGTTTGGAGATATTTCAACTAAGAGGTTGTCATCATGTCTGTATCATCAACAGTACACAAATGTTGCTAAAAGGACTACATATTCTTCTTACTATCATTGCTAATGTTGTTTCAGTCTCGTACAGTTAAGTATAGTAAGGCAGGTTCAGTTGTGATAGTGAAGCACTGGCCACTTGCTAGAGGCCAAACAGGCAGTTTCCATTTTTCTTGCGTTGTTTTGATGGCAAGCAGCAATTTTAGTTCATAATTTCTCCTCCAACTGGGCAGCAGGTTTTAGAGGCTATGGCCTGTTTCTAAATGTGGTTCCGCTGAAGAAAAACAATAAAATACATCATATGAGTGTGAGACATAAACGGAGTTGGTGCATTGTGCTTTATTTGAACTGTAGTCAAGGTCAAAACCCACAGACTCCACTAGCATTATGGTGAGTCGTTTATCTCCATAAACCCTGTCTAGCAGCAGGGGGAAACCATGACATTGTTGTATTGAACAAACAACAGAAGTGGGCATAAATATAGTTTATTTAGGGCTTGATCATATATTTATATTCTAAGCTCAAAGCATATCCACATCATACCTGTACAAATGCTTTATTGGCAGAGGATGGTGGAATAACACATGACCACAGCTGCACCTCTTTTCTCTTTTAAACACACATTTCCTAAGAGAGTTTTCCGTTCAGCATTTGCCAGATACTGGAAATGTCACTCTTGCATCACAAAAAACAACAACAGTATATGCAAGATATTACATTAGATATTGCACAAGATATTGCAGTATATTACATTATACATACATTATACCGCTTTGTGTACATTGTATATTACATATTGTATATGGTTTCTAGATGCCTTTATACATAATTATCTTTATGTTTTGAGTAAATCAAGTATTGAAATGTTCTATACTGTTGTTATTCAGAGTAATGCACCAACTTCACCAAGACAAATTGCTCATACACATGGACTAGATAGATGTGTGTGCCTATCTCCCTTAAGTTTTATAATGATTTAGTGTGAAATCCATTTGAAAAGCAAAAATGTGTTCATTACGGTCAATGTGCCACAGGGAACATGGAATGAGGTGGGGTGGTGGTGAGGAATGAGGACCTGTGGTGTGGTGTTGTATTGCAATTGCACACCCGTTTAAAATGTTTAGATAAATGATCACATACGTACCAGCTCAAATCATTGCCATCAATAATGAACTCTTCTCTTGGTCTCTTTATACACCTTTGAACTTTGCAACTATTGCATTAATATCGACTAAGACAGTGGATACACAATACTAAATCTGGTCTAAAAACAGTAAGCAGTGCACAGTTTGTAAACATCATGCATTATGAATGTTCATTTCCAGTATGCTATAGATACCAGGATGACATACACTGGCCAAATCGTCCAGTATGCAACCAGAGCTGCCTTTGTGGTGTGCTGTATCCCACAATGCAACATGGTCATTTCATGTTCATAGCAAGGTACAGTAAAGACAGCCACAGCTAATTACATATATAATGAGTCTGTTTTATTTAGCTACAGTATGTTGAAGGGCTTGCTAACTGGTACAGTTAAATCAAGCTTACCCACAGTTAAATGTTATTAGCTACAGCTGTGGTTGCCCTGCTATGTAACAGACTAATTCTACTGCTACTAAAGCCTGGTGGCCATGTCACTGTAGTGCACTACATAATGGATATTATACCGCTTACTACTATGAAGAGTTGCATGTACTGTAGCATACAGTACATGCAGTATATAATAAGTATGCAATATTGACAACATTTGAATTAAAATTGTATGTGATGGATCTTATTCATTTGATATCCATATTACATTGTTTATGATGTTCTTTCGGCACTGATGTTTGTAACTGTATACATTTGTAACCTAGAGAAAATGAACATTTGCATGTTTGGATATTTTTGAGTGAGTACTATGCATTTGCTATTAGTTTAAAGTGATTTGATTGGTCGACTGTGCAGTCATGTCTGTTATGGAGTGACTCATATTGCCTAGTACTAGCCTATTCTTAAAGTAAAATTATCTGATCTTGAAGACAGTTGAAATGATCATTTACATTTTATTATTATATTATGATGGTATAATATGAGTTGGATTTGTCAGTTGTAGTTTGTAAACACAACAAGCTGGAACTGACAGCTCATCAATCCCACAAATATAGTGTTAAAATGGTTGATGCCGAGAAACCTCCCGCACGAAGAAAAATAAGCAAAAACAGTAAGAGGAAAGGGTCTCTGCAGTTACAGACAGTGCCACACACTGCTAGTGGGACATAAATGATGATTGCTTTATTTATGTCTCTACATAGGAGAATGTGCCATGAGGAACATACTGTACTATGGTGGGTTAGCGTGGAGATTCAGGGCAGTGCTTTTAAATCGGCTGTTAAGTTTGTTTGTTTGCATTACTGGCTATTGCCCACCTTTCAAAGTGACTTTGAATACTACTTACAGTACATACAGTACTGTACATACGCACACCAGCACCTATTGCCATTAATTATTATATAATATTATATGTGATAAATTGTAGCTCATTTGTCATGTTTGAGTGTTCCTCTTTATAAAGTCTATGTGCACTAACACTGCTTAACACACCTACTGTTTACATACTGTAGACTTGCACTTGCAGTGTGATATACAGTAGGGACAGGCCATGGGCAGTGGGCAGGCCCTGAACCTTTTGTGCCCAAGCCACACCAAAAGGCAAGTAAAAACCCCAAGGCGTGTACCTGTATTCATGTTATAGTGGCAAAATAGCCTCTATAAAGGTGTTATCACAGTTTATTTTTATTTACTAATAATGCCAAAATAGAAAGTGTGGATATTTGTTTTCTTCTATGGTATACAATTTGCCTCTATATTGGGAAATGAGTGCGCACACAGTACTGATATACTGTTAGGCCGAGAACATATAAAAAAATGTGTGGTCGTCCCAAAAGTCCCAAGGCACACCTGGACTTGTCTCACAGCACACCAGTGTCCCTTGGCACACCATTTGGGAACCACTGATATACAATACAGCAATTCTGTATTTATTCCTCTTTTCTGCACAACTTTCACCCAAGCGGTGCAGAAAATAGCATGCGTCTGATAATGCATTTGCGTCTGTGGAGAGAACCCTTGTTGAATGGAATGTATTTTTCCTCCTTTCTTTGGAGAAGGGAGTCTTGAAGCAACTAGGCCAACACAGATAGCTGAGTATACGTGTCATAGCAAAGTGCACTTAACATGCCTCAGAGTCAGCACACTATTGCTAACAGGTGATAAATAGTTCACTGGCATCAATCTCTTTATTAGAATGTAATGGTCACATCCACTCTAGAATGTCTAACACCCCTGAAGCTAAGGGCCACTTTGTTATCGATTGCTTGAGCCCACCATGATTAAGATCTTGGCAAACACTTACTCTTTTGCTTTGTGTTTCAGCTGAAGGGTGATGTAGTGTGGAGGTTGGAGGAACACCATTGCATTCTGATTGTGTGCCAGTTGGAACAGTATCGTGGGCCACAACCACTGTCTTCACAGTCACTTGGCCACAATGCTTTTCCCACCATGCTTATCACCGCCGTTCGCTGACTCCTAATTATTGTTTTTCTCCAGGAGTTGAAACCCCAAGTCTAGCACATCCTGTCCAGCCATCTCCAAGTGCGGCAATATGATTACAATCACTTAGAATACAAAGGAGGAAAGCTCACGAAAAAACACCTTCAAGTTGACATCTTTTCACCAAGCTCTCTTGAGAACCAATTATCCTGCAAGCGTAATTTTACACTGAGAAAAACTGAAATTAACAACATGTTGGTGAGCGTTTGTATCATCAAGACTTCTCACCATTGCCATGCTTAGAGGTGTCTGACTGCGGCTCCCTCAAACCTGCAAGGTGATATTTCATTAGTGCCATGACTAAGACCTCATTACCCAAGGTTCCCTTGTGGACAAAGGCAGTCTTAAAGATGGAGAATGACCATCTGGAGCTCATCAACAGAGGCTCACAGTGCAGAACAGCAGAGATGCCTATTTAACTCATCTCCCAAAATATCACTTCATTTCATGCACATCTGCTGCATATGGCAGTCGGCGGTGGTGAAAGTTATTCTGTAAAAGATGGACCCAGTTTTCATGTAACTTTTCTGTTGTCTGTTACTGCAATGTTCATTCTTTAATATGCAGCAGCAGTGTTTTCCCTGTCATTGTGCAAGTAGAACAGGACATACAATAACTTTATAATAATGTAAATCATCAGGGATCTAGCCCAGTGCCTCCTTTCAACATGATCTCTAGCATCCCTATTCTGGGGTGCATGTCATATTAGGCAAACTTTCACTGAAAATGGCTGGTCTACAAGCTCCCTAATACTATTGACAATTCACAAGCCTAATGAGAATGTTGTGCCTGTCATATTTGCCTCAGCATCCATCCTGCTTCTTTTCATTTTTTATGAGGGCAAGTGAAGAGAGTCTTCTGATGTAAACAAGCAAATTGGCAAAATCTGCAAAATGCACTCACAAAATCATGCACACTCTCATGCACCTCCCCCTACTTCAAATGATACTACTGTCGGTTAAGATTAAGATAAGACCTTTATTGATCCCCCAAGGGAAATTCTGTCGCCAAAGAAACAGCAGCTACGGTGCATGAAAAGCTAGAGTAGCTACAGTATGTTACATGCAATGTTTTGATAACAGCATTGTCTAACTTTGTACTGTAGGTTTACAAATGCATTGAACATACATGTACAACACCATCTTTGAGTGTATACTATTTATATATGTATACTATACTATATAGTCTGTGTTCTACCGACTTTTACTACTGCATACTATGGTTAAAATCTCTGCAGCGAGTTCAGCAAGTTATTATTGTCCCCACTGGTGACAGTGAATGATTGACTAAAAGAGAACCTTCTGTGTTTTTCTTAGCCCTAGGTGTCTGAGAGAAACAGTGAGCCATCACCACAGGAGGACTTACCTGTCTGATAAATGTATTCGGCAGAGATTAAGGCATTTATAGGCTTGTGGGGGTGGAGTCTCAATTATGAGCTAGCACCTCCAGAAAGACGACTGACGTGACTATATAGCTTCCTTAGGTCAAGCTGCCTGGAGACGGGTTGTTCCTGTGGGTTGATATCTCATTCTCTCTCCTAGAGAGAGCATCTAGGCTATGAAGCCTAGATGCTGTCAGCCAGCCCCCCGCCCGCCCGCCCGCCCGCACGCACGCACGCACGCACGCACACACACACACACACACACACACACGCACACACGCACACACACACACACACACACACACACACACACTTCCTCTGTCCTAATAATAAACTGCATTGGGATATGCAGAAAACTGATACTGTATAATACTGATACAACATTATGTCATCGCCTACTGTCACCTGAGTAGCTATTGTTTTTATTTAGATATAGAGACAATAAATGAAAGACTGCATCAAGCATTCTTGAAATTGAAAAATCCTCATTTTCATCCTGTGAAACGGCCCAGGCAGATGTGTCAAATTGAGATTATAAATTGCCACCCATTATTTTTCCAATTCTTGTTGCATATCCATACAAAAATAGATACAGTATATTCTAGATTATGTTCATTCCCATTCATTCAGTTTATTACATGTGTACATTACTCCATTCAACATTATTCAGTGTATTACTCCACTCAATAATGTGACAAATTACTTTATTGTAGGATGTTTTTCAGGAAAAATGCTGAGAGGCAAACATGATGGTGTGCAAGTGAATGCAGTGTTGAATTCAACTATTCATTGAGTACGAATAGCAGTTGTGAATGCAGGGCTGTAAATTGTGAAAGCCTTTTTTTGCAGCGTGGGTTTTCTTATGTTATGGATGGTAAGATGCAGCAAGACTGCTGTGAGGCTGCTGACAGAAGTAGAGCCTCATTATAGGCAAAAATGCATGAGTATACTGTAGCTTTCAGTGATTGGTGCTATAAGTAAAGCTTAGGAAATCTATTTCACCTAACATTATTATCTGTCAAGCATTCCTAGTATGGATCATTAATTGAAAATGTGTACGGTAATAGCATCCATGATCAATATTGTGCATAGTTTATTTATCGATTAAAAGATAACACTGCTCTTGCAGATCAATATACTGTATATATGCGGAGATCATGGAAAAGTGGCACTCACTCTTCATGTATCTTTGTTTCAAGGCATATTTTCTGTCATCAAATGCAGATTATGGGACTTTATTTAATCTACAGGCTACAGAATCATACTTTAGCTAAACATTTTAAACAGATAAATAATATTGTAAATTGTGGAAATATGCTTCAAATTGCTCAATTTATACAAGCCGTCTTGTACTGTATTGAGAAATTGGAAGGACTGTCTTGACAATTATTATTTTGGGAAGACACTGCAAGTTATTTTTCTCTTAGCCACTGAGAGGTTGTTGTGAGCAATCACCTGTTTGAGGGTAGCAGACACTGTGCCAAGTGGAGGGTGCACAATAAAGAGCCCTTGCAGAGAGAGCTCTATATCCAGTACATGTTATGACTCATTCACATTCTTATGTCACACATTGCAATTGTTTGGCTGGTTGATGTCTACATACAGTAGGCAAAAATCCTGAATAATATATGTATCCATTTGTAACTGATGTACAATAACTGGGTCAATTAGGTTACATTTCACTCTCAGAGTAACCAATGGATAAATGAACACTGCAGATTTTACTGTGTATTGCCAAACTGAGATAATCCATAATGTAATTAGGCAGATAATCTCAAATCTATAATAGCATTCACAAGTGCTGCCATTTTAATCCATACACTGTCTCACATGGCACCTTAGCTCCCAAATTATTAACGGTGTTATTTATCAGGGCTCGTGCAGCTGCATTGGACCGTAACTTTCTGTTTATTAGAGAGAATCATTTCATCATATATTGCCTGAGGCTGCGTGTTGTAGGCTACATTCATGTTGCCTCCACAACCATCAAAGTGTCTGACGCAGCCCAAGTGCAAGTCCTCTAACTGACCCAGTGGTGGAAAGTAATTAAGTACATTACTTACTACAGTAAAATACACTTTCAAACTTTAAATGGGTCTTAAAGGAGTAATTCACCCCCAAAATGACTTCTTTTTTTCCTATTTGATTACTCATGCCATGGAGACTTGAGTTCAATAATATTTGTTTGTATTTGTCACATTCCTAAGACAAAGATTTGATTATAGTAAATTTACCTCCATTGAATCCGGATGGGGACCCGAAAGCATTTGGGTCCCCATCCGGAATCAATGGGGGTACATTTATTGTAAAACATTTTTTGTCTTAGGAATGTAGCAAAAACCAAAAAAAATATTATTGAACTCAAGTCTACATAGTGAGTAATCAATAGAAAAAAAGTCATTTTGGGGGTGAACTACTCCTTTAAGTAGACAACTTTCTACTTTTGTACTTTTACTGAAGTAAATTTTAAAATTAAAATAATTTTGAATTCTAGACTCTTACTTGTAACAGAGTATTTCTACATTGCAGTATTGATAGCCTAAAACATTTGAGTACTTTTTCCACCACTGCTCTGAGTCTGACCACACACAATCAAATACGCACTCAAACAGCCCATGCAAATCCCAAGTATGACAGCCCCCCCCCCCACCCCTTTTTATTCTTTTGCAAGGTGCGCATTGCCCAAAGCCTACTGAAATATTATGATGGTTTTGGTTTAATACACTTTTGACAGTGACGCATATTACAGTATGGCTATCCTATGTTTGACTGCATTCGTGCCGTGATGTCAACAACTTAATTAGGCTGCTGTTGTTGATGGGCGAAGTTGCATACTGCTGTCAGCAATACAGGATGCTGCTGGAGAGCGTGTAACCGAAGCATAAACGGCGCCCAGCAAGGAATGTACGAATAGACGGTCGATTTTTTTTTTTTTTTTTTTTTTACAGTGCGCAATACTGTAGCTATAACGTCCTCGCATACCGTCGCACCTGACAAAAGAAGATTTGGATTAACACTAATGAACTGGAATAAACAACCCGACCGCTCTCAGCAGACAGGAGCCGTGTTTGCATTAAATGCGTTGTTTTGAAAACTGATTGTGACGTTCGACAGACATTGGGAATTTCACAGGGAGGAAAGAATGGGTGTTCGTGGATACTTTGTCGTCTTCTGGAAGTGCACGGTGTTTCTGTCTCTGAGGATTCTGCTTCTGTTACCAACAGGGTTGCCTGTCCGCAGCCAGGGGGATTCTCAGTCCGACAACACAGTGATGGACAACATCACCGTCCGACAAGGCGAGACAGTCCTTCTGCGGTGAGTCACCCTTTTCCTTGCGTGTTCTGCTGCACTTTGTTTTACTAAAGTTTGACATCATATGCTTTCGCAACTGGAGTTTAGCTCTGGTCCACAGCGTTAGAAGGAGTTCTCCTTAACGCTATGTCACAGATGAGCCACTGCGCTCGCAGCCGCGCCTGCCACGGTAGCCCAGGCTGCTCAGCCTCTCGTCTGTAGTAAAACAAATAAAATACACTTTCGCTACTCACCAAAACAAAGACTGTTCTAAGATGTTGAAAGCCTACTTTCCTTAGTGGGAACACTTGAAGCCCCCCACCTCACGTCTAAAATACACCTTTTGGTCAGAAAAGAAAACATTTCACTGAAAGTTTTAGCTACTCCACATCGCCCTCTACAGGCATTGGTTGTCTTGTCAATTGAAAATTCCATTGACCAGATTTTGCCTTCCAGTGAAATATTTTCTTGTCTGGCTAAAATGTGTATTTTAGACGTGAGGTGGGGGGCTCAGAGTGTTCCCACTAAGGAAATTAGCCTTTCAACTCCCTAAAGCCGTCTTTGTTTTGGTGAGTAGCGAAACAGTATTTTTTATTTTTTACTACAGGCGAGAGGATACGTTGCCTTTCCTACGGGTGCAAGGGCTCATCGGTGACATAGCGTTAAGGAGAACCCCGACGCTATGGACCAGAGCTAGAGTGTGTTAACAAACACATGTCTGAGCCTCTGAGGTGCCGACTGTCATAGTCAAGTGGACGTCGTTGCGGGGGATTTCAAAGGATTAGGCTGAACGAACACACTTCGTTCTGAAAGCTACCCTATAATCTTTGACAGATGTTAACAAGAAACTCAGCGTTTTAATTGTTGTGTAACGATGCGGAACTGAAGTGGCAAAGGTTTTAGTCGTGAAAGAAAACACTCCATAGACACCAAGTGCAGGTGGAAACGTGAACATGATCATGTAGAAATGCACCGGACTGACAGTGACAACTCCCACAGGAGAAAAGGGGAGCTATATGGAGGAGAGGGATTGGTCCCATTTATCCTGTCTGTGTTCCCCACTTCCCTTTAGCCTCTGTGTGGTCCCCAGCACTTACTGAACATAGATGGATTTATCAGTCTGTGAGTTCACATTAAGTTCACATGGTATTAGTTACAGGAAGTCATTATCCACACTTTTGCCACCATACACCATAATTGCATGTGTCAACTTGTAGCCTATAGCAGTTGCACAATCCTACCAAAGGGCAGGGGATTTTAAGGGGTTGTGCAGAATGCCCCCATGGGGCATAATAATTAAAGGAAAATATCATACAGTGTTATTGTCAAAATCACCTTTTCCTCACCTCTGACATTTATAAGGGGAGAATGGGTAAGATGAGAACCCTATCATAGGGTTCTAGCCACATAGGGTCCCTAAAAGTCCTATCTGATTGCATTAAACGATGTTAAACGACATTAAACTCACTTTGACACTCAATTTGCCATTCACTTTGTGCATGCACAATTGCACATACCCTAAAATTACAGCTGTCATATGATGGTTTGGGTGTGATTTTATTCTCTCTGAGGTGGAGTAGCCTAGAATAGATTGTCAGGTGGTAGCAGTAGTGTTTGCAATACATTAGATCAGATGTGATATTTGTTTTATGGGACTGTGTAACATTTGGTTCAGATGGTGGCTATATGTATGGGTACCATTAAGATGAGCAACTGGGTTTGGGGTAAAGTGAGCCTATCAATTAAAAACAATACAGTATATATGTATTTAAAAAAAACGTATAATATAGTTTATGCAGAGAGAGAAATGCTGTGTTCCTCCTTAATTTGATACAGGTCACATTCTATGAAGATGAATGGGAACACCCTACTCTGGGGGTAATTTGTGCCAAAGGAACACTTTTTACAGTGATCAATAATTTGTGACCTGCATTATCTAGGAAAATGTTTGTGTACACAAGATGTGCATATGAACCTGAAGTATTCCTGTGTGTTGTTTCATTATTGTTTTAACATTGTACATTTCTGGCTGTGATAATGCTGAAGGTAAAACATGGCTCATCAATATAAAAATGGCTCATCAATATAAAAATATTGAAAATCGTGTTTGCTGATAGACTAACTTAAAGTTGTACCATGTAACTTTTTTTATAAAACAAATCTTAAAATTGTCCTAACTCTTAAATCGCTAAAGTTTTAGAACACCCACTCCGTTATTTTCAGCTTCTGAAGCCTTCTCTTTATATGTTTTCTATGATCCTGACCGGGGTCCGGTTTTCGCGCAAAAATTACGTCATCATACACTATCGGCCAATCACAGCGAGGGTTATACACTGCCGGCCAATCACAGCGCATCTTGAAGTGGGGTCGCTAGCTATCACAATAGGGCGGCCATATTTGTAGGCGCCCGTGTGTCTCTATCTATACTCGGGTGAAACACTCCGTTTCTCCGGAATGCCTGAACGCACAGGAACCAGGGACCCCTCTAAAGATAGATCTCGGCGAGGTGGAGGCAGACGCGGGGGTGACGCGGGGGTGTGAGGCCCGGTCCGCGGCGAAAAACGGCCGAAAGACGCGGACGCTACTGACCACTAGTTGAGCAACTTACACAGTATAGCTTTAAAAATCAAACCCAAGTTTGAAGTGAGCGGTGGTGTGTGTGTGTGCCTGTGTGCGTGCGTGCTGCTCACCCAGGTGTGTGTGTGTTGGGGGGGGGGGGGGGGGGGTGAGAGTGTGAGCCATACTTGCTCACTCAGGCCACCACTGCTATTGCAGTTGATGCTCAGGGCAGGCTAGACTCAACAGCACCTCTCTGGTCACCCAGGGGTACTGAGGCTACACCAGAGGCTACATACAGACACACATACATACATACATACATACATACATACATACATACATACACGGATACACACACGGCCACGCTATGGAGACGGTGTGACCACCGCTCAAAAAAAGGGTAACCATGACATTTAGAAGAATGTCTATTTGGACTTATTGGTATTGTAGCCTACAACACGCAGCCTCAGGCCATGGGTTATTGGTAACGGAAAAACAGAATGCATACATTGTGCATTTTCATGTTCTTTTTAGTCCAGCATTTTGTTGTATCTAATCTAAAACACTCAAGTCCTAAAAAAGAGAAAAGAGAAGATCAATACTGTACATTCAGTTTTCACTGGATAATTTAATACAAATATGCCTCATTAAAGGAGACTGTCAAATTTCAAAGTTTAACACTCCCTGATACCTTTAACTGCCACACCCAATTTGAGCATCACAGTCTTCTCTTTTATGTTTGTCTTTCTTACTGTTCTATTTTGAACATAGATGAAAAACCTATTAGACATTATAAGCTGTAGCACTGTATCCTTTTGGATATTATTTCCCTTTCGCCGGCCAGCCTTGACATTAACTTTTTCACAGACATAATTTTTTCTGTTATTTTATTTGCTACAGTAGTTAGAGGCAAAATACTGCTCTGGTGTTGGTATAGTAGGGTACATGTAGGCCTACTCAAAGACCATTTCATTCCTTATTCACCGCTCTGATTAGGCTGTGTCCCCAGTTCGTAATGCTTTGTCCAGAAACCAGATGTGGCTACTTTCCTAAATCAGTCACTGTCCCCATTTTTCCTTGCCACCGTCACCAAACACTTTCTCCTGGGAACTTGATGACTGGTGCATCGACGGGGCAGTTCAGGAAAATGGGAAGTAGCTACTAGACTGCCTTTTGCGCGCTTAAAGGTGCGTTTTTCAGCCGAATATCGGAGCGAATTTTCGGAGCACGTAAATAAAGAAATCTACCTCACGTTATGTCAATCACGTTTGCCGCCCTTTTCGTATTTATTTTCGGACCAGGTTTTATTTTTTCCGATTTTCAACTGCAACTGTTGCCACTGGGTCCTTGCTTTCTCTCTCTCTCCTTTCTCTCTCCCTGAAAAAAGTTTTTGCGGATTTCGGATTTCCATAACGCAACGAAAAAATGCAGCAGTGTGCAACCAGCTTTAGCCTGTGCGCAAGACGCCTGGCCGGGATGAGGGTGAAGTAGTCGCAGGACCGTGGGTCTTTGAGGGGTCCTTAGGGGTCCTTGGGTCCCAAGCAAGTAATGCAGCAGGTTGGGGGTCAATAGCTTGACAACCTTTTCCCGCAGGTGAGACAGTACTTCTGGGGGGGAGGGGGGACCGTATCTTCATTGCCCTTCCTGGCTCTGCTCTCGGAAACCATGGCAGCAGGATTAGTGTTTAATTTTCATCGTCTTGCTGCTGGGTCCAGACTCCAGAGAGAGCTTACCTGCAGAAAGTTGTCCAGCTAACTACCAGTCCAGACTGGTAGTTAGCTGGACAACTTTCTGCAGGTTTCCACAACTCTTCATCACACAGAAAATTATATCGGTAGCGCCCGATGATCCAAGATTCCCTCTTGACTACAGGACACACTGAAAGGTAGATCTGTGATGCAAGAGAAGAGCAAATTGAATGGGGTTGACAGGCATTGACTCTAAGGCTTGCCCACCTGTCCCCGGCAGGTAAATAAAACTTTCGGGCAGGTGAAGTTTGCTTTCAGGTTGCCCAACAGGGCAAGTGCTCATTTGATAGGGGACGCAACCGTCTATAAACACAATACCAGATATCTGTCTAAACACCTGAACATGGCCAGTGCGCTCCATTTTCTGGTCTGTGGAATGTAACAAGTGTGAAACCACAGACATATTCAATCATAGCTATGTAGGTATTTGGTATTTGTAGGCTATTTGGAGGTATAGTGTATGTTTCTTTTTATCGCACAGCCCCAGAAAGTAAAGAACTAAGTGTTAAATTGAGCGGTAATTAAAATCTTAACAATCATTTTACAATGGACAATTTACTTTTCGGCAAGTAGAACATGACCTGTACTTGCCCGACGGGCAAGTGCCTCTGAGAGCTTAGTGTCAACCCCTGGGTTGAGGCCACAACAGGGCCTTACAGTATGTATGTATCATAAGGCAGGTGGTAATCTGCTGACATGGCATGAACATGACTTTGAACTAGCCAATACATTGCCTGGAGTGTATACAAATGCCTCTGTGATTCACCAGGGGGGGCTGTTCCCATAGTGCGATATGGAACGAGTGATATGATAAAAGAAATACCAAGTCTGTCTCGTTAACACAGCAAGGCAGTGTGGCCAACTTTGGCAACTTGCTGAACTCAGACTGTATAATTTTTACACACAAAAGTATACCCTGAAGCATGCACAAAGACACTCATTTAAATGAATGAACAGTCGGTTTGAATATCATTTGTGCATATAATTCTTCTAGTGGCATTGTCTGGCTGTGTCACATGTAGCTAAGTTTTAAACAAGTACCCTGCTGGCCCTTGAGCTCCCTTGGTGGTAACTGATAATCTACAATGGACCAATCCCCAATCACATACACACCCATTGTAACCGTTACAATGGGTGTGTATGTGATTGGGGATTGGTCCATTGCATTGTGGGAAAAATCTGAGGTGGGAGGGCAGCCAAAGCTGGGCATTGTATCAACTTAAATTAAAGTTGGTGTAAGAGATTTTTATTTTTATTTTATTTTTCATTTTAAGTGTTAAATAGCTCTATATTTCTACAGTTTCAGGCCGAGATACCAATATAATTTAATTTTAGGAGAGAAAACTAGCAGACAAAATTGGAATTAGTATTGTACATCATAACATTGAAGCTACTATGAGTTCCCTCTCCTGATTGGATGAATTTGGCAACCCAAAATAGGTGTCACACATGTCACACAATTAGTTTTGTCTTCCTTTTTTTCTCTTCCGTTTATTAAATAAAAATATCACTTACACCACCTTTATTGTAAGTAGATGGAAGTGCGTGTCCAAAACAATTTACACAGACCCAAGGATAATTAGGTCTAATAATCTCAAAATACCTTCTGGTCCAAAAGAAAAAAAGTCTCCCCCTTCAGTGACATTGTGAAGATGTACTCTGCAAGCCAAAGCACATCTTTGTGATGTCACTGATCACATAACCCCACAATAAATCCTCCAGTTCAAGGCAACACAGAAGGGGGAGGGACCTTTTTCTTATTTCCACACAACAACTCAACAATTAATGACATAGTTCATATTGAAAATGAGTGGTATTCCCCTTTAAGACAGTGTGTGTGTGTGTGTGTGTGTGTGTGTGTGTGTGTGTGTGTTGCGTGCGTGCGTGCGTTCCAAGTCCCCACTTTCTCAGTGGGTGCTTAATGGGGGAAATGATGCATCTTTGTGGTTGCAGTTAGTGATGACTTGATGATGTTGAGTTGAAGTAGAACCCTTGTAGCTGTTTATTCAGGCCATGCAGGGCTCAGCCATGCCATTGTCCTATGTTAAGATGTGCGGCTACAGTATGTTACTGTATGCTCCTATCCATTTACCCCCATTAAAACCGGAAAAGCATCTGTGTCATTTTAGATTTTAGCTACAGTATCGTCACTGTCAGGTGGAAACCTCTAATTCCCAAGAGTTAAAATATGGGGATAAGGGGTTTCTGCCTGACAGCAATGATATTTAGCAGGTTTTTCAGAAAACTGTTAGGATTTAGAAGACATTTTTAGAATCAACTTCAGGTCTTAATGGGTTAAGCCTGAAGCATTCTTGATTCAGGTTAATGCATTATACAGATTAAGAGCCATTCAAGTTATAGCCTATCGCATGCTGAAAATTGCATTTATTGCTTTGGTTCAATACAGTTTAGCTTGAAGTCTAAATTGTTTATTCAACACAATTTTTATACGAGCCTTTAAGCTTCTTTGGTGCTGTGAAATTGTGCTAAAACTATTGAAGCATAATGCTTTGCTGTCAGACATGAAAGTCTTTCTTGTCAATCTATGTTTGCGGTTAGAGTTCTCTTTAACGAGATATTCAATTTATTTTCCTGGCCTTGGGCCAAGATTGGAAAGGTGATAATTTGATTTCACGGAGAGATGCTAACGATTGTCGTTGTAATTCCATTACAAAGAGATGTTGCGTCATCTAGCCCATGTTGCCATCTTTCAGGCCCACCATTTCACAGTCTTTATTTCTGCTGTACTAGAAAGGGTTGTCATCACCAACGTATAAGCTGAAGCAAAGGCAGATATTTTCAAGCGTTAACAAGATTTTTTAGATGCTGCTACACAGGGGCTTCAGTTCAGTGTTGTTGAGGGGATTTCTTTCATTTACTGTATTTATTTTATTTGCAAAATGTGTTTTTCTCCCAGTACTTGCTCTACCAATAGCAGTCAGATCTCACTGAAAGCCTTTTGAGTTTGTCAGAAAGAGAAGGGTTGTTGTTGCTATCTAAGATGTCAGAAAGAGAAGGTTTGTTGCATTCAACAAAATATGTCACACTGCATCTACAGACTTAATCAACTTTCAGAGAACATTGGTTGTTCTGTTATAGCCAGACTGACTTTTTTTTTTGCCCCGGCCATCTGGTTTCCAGTCTAGGACTGTCAGTGTTGTGAGAATCCACCACTGCATGCCACATCAGCTCCCATTATAACATTTACATTGAACATGCTTTCTACATTCTATCTATTTAACTAACCTTATAGTATCTTACAATAAATGCATGAAATCTACATGCGTCTTGCATCCTTTCATCTGTACTGTAGTTCTCACAGAACCGATCCGTGCGATATGCCCACGTGTGGGAATATACTGGTGATGACATCAGGGATGTCCATTATGGGGATAAAAGGAACACAGGCAGTCAAAAATCTCCAAATACAGTGTGGGCACAAAAGGGACACAGACAGACAGTACAATACAATACAATACAATACAATACAATACACTGCAGTACTGTACTGTACTGTACTGTACTGTACTGTACTGTACAATACAATACAGTACACTGCAGTACTGTACTGTACTGTACTGTACTGTGTGTGTGTGTGTGTGTGTGTGTGTGTGTGTGTGTGTGTGTGTGTGTGTGTGTGTGTGTGTGTGTGTGTGTGTGTGTGTGTGTGCGCGTGCGCGTGCGCGTCCGTGTGTGCATGTGTTGAATGCTTAAAATATTAGACCCTTTTGTCATTTGACTCACCAGTTAATCAGAAAGAAAGAGAGAGATTTGGTTTGTTGGTGTTGGATTCATTATGCACTCAAGCATATGCTCTGGGAATCAGCTTGGCCTACATAATAAGGCGTGCTGTATTGTTGACAGGAATAATCTCCAGTGGATTATGTAGTGGGTACTCTGTAAACTGTGGAACAGCAACTGTTGGCCATCTGTAATTTTAAGAATAATGTACTGTACAGGTATATCGATATGATGTGCCCTTGTGTGAATGCACATTTTTTGGAATCCCAGAATTGTTTTTAGGACTTAGGTGCTGTTGGTAATGTTCTGTATATAGCACTGAGCTAAACTTGGGGAGTTAAGTAGTTGGTACTGTACCTGTTGAGCAAAGTTTATCATGTTCAGATAAAGTTTATTTTAAAGCAATGTTTACAGGCAAACTTGTAGCTATTTGCAGCCTCTCATGTTGGTTCCTTTATTGAAAATACAATACCTCATGTTGCGATAGGTTTGGCCTCTCCTGAATCATTACTTACATACATCATCACTTTTCTTCTGGCAATTTTAGCAGCTATGATAGAAAAATATTAATATCCAGTCAGGGTGAAGTCAACCATTTATTGAAGAAGATTCAGCAACAGAGAAACAGCATACAGAATCAGAGAGCTCTGGCCTGCTGGCCAGAGCTTTGCCCTGTCGGGCAGAAGACTTCCTGAAGTGTCATATGGGACACCTCTTATACACCAAGGTGCTCTCCCTAGATGGAGAGAGAATCTAAACAGCTATACTAAGTACCATACAGTATATAATAAGGCTGACTGGTTAAGTTGCAATGACCATGTATAGAATCTCTTAGTACAGATTTATGCTGGCACAGAGTAGGAGTAGAAGTCACAGTCCATGGATGTCAGCTGTTAGATTGACAGCTGCAGGTACATCTAAATGAGTAGCCTTGTGAGATTTTCTTTAGACAACTATAAATATTTCTACCACACAGCATTGAAATAAGTAGGCCTCTGTCTTTGGCGCCAGGATTATCGGTTTCTTGGTTTCAAATTGCAATATGATTGCAATAAACAGTGTAAGACTTTGGCTTACAGCTCAGATAGCTTGTGTGGAGCTGTGGTGTTGTGGCTAGTCTACCTAAACCATGGCTGGGGTTATTCTTAGGATTAGTTTAAGACAGGGGTCTTCAACATTTTTCAGACATTTAACCACTTAAAGTCTTAAACCCTTAGTAAACTTGACCTTTCACTCTGTACTTGGTCTGCTCTTTTTTCCCTCTACACCAAACCACTTACTCACAAGTAACAATTCACAACGTCTCGCGCTGTGATGCGTTGTGAGCTTGTAGATCTGCTGTTTTAACACTGACACATGACATTTTCAATATCAGCACTGGAGGTCTGCAAGCCCAACAGGCCGCGGCCCAATCGACTACCACAATTGATAAAAAAAATAAAAAAATAAAAAAGCTGTAGCTTGTTTCCATTGTGGTCTACCTCGAGACATGTAACAACACGTAAACATACTTCTCAAGCAAACATGAAACATAGAATTAATCCTTACTGTATAAAGCAACACATATAGGACAAGAGGCACACTGAGAGAAGAATACAGAGCAGAGGGGGCTATCTGGGGTAGGGATCTAACTATGACCAGTTAGTGTTAAGATGGAGCCATGATTTGAGGTCATTCTTAAATCTTGCAAGAGAATTTAGGGATTTTAGGGCTGGAGGGAGGGCATTCCACAGAGTAGTGGCTGCGTGATAAAACACATTTTGCATAAGCATGGGATGCATAAGCATGATGCATCCCTCACTCTGGGCAGATTAACCAAGCAAGTGTTTGGGAACAGAAGCATCTTGGATCTGGAAGACCAGGCACAGTGAGAGCAGAGATACTCTCTCCTCCACTCTTAGTCATCCCAAGCTACTGAAGCAACTGAATGCCTATGGATTCCATAGCGTCCAGCTGTTACAGTTCCACCCTGTGAGCTGGTGATGTCAGAGCATGACATCATCAGGGCCCATTTGACCGACCACTCAGGCACTCACCAACATAAATTGTCAGATTGTTGAGTTTCAGTAAGGAGTTTGCGCTTCCCGTGTCTGCAAGTCTGCTTTGGGCTTTTTGTCTATTTGGCTCTTTCTTTTCTCTACAGGATGATTGATGATTTATACTTTGTCGCACATAATAGCCATCACCGAAAATAACCAATCTACAAACTTGCAACGTGTCACAGTGTGTTGTGAGATTGTTTTTTGTTCCCGACACACGGTGTGTAACCAAGGTATAAGTCATAATAACAACTAGAACTGCATTCTATCGATGTGCCAACTTGCGCACCAAAGTAGCTCCATACATGGCCTCCTTGTGCTCCAGCAGAGCGCACCATGAGGTGTGCTCTGCTGGCCTCATTGGCTGTTCATGAAGACATTACCAGGAATGCTCTTATATACCAGTGGCATCACCAGAGACGCTGGTCCCTGATTGGGCTACGGTCATCAACAAGAGGAGACACCGACATACATACCCAGCCGATTACAGTACTTGCGCGATTACAAACTTGCGGGTTTTACTTTAGCTGGCATAAAAGTTCTTGGACCTAGAACAATATTGTGTTGCCTATAGCAACCACAGTAATAACCCTAACCCATGTGGCTGGTAAAGTCTAGCCCTACTTTAATAATATAATAATAAAATAAAGAGTATTTGAATTGGACAAAGTAGCACTACAGTACATGAAATTAGCTGTTCACAGATAGGATAGGGGTGAAAACATACTCCCAAGTAACCCTGGCCGTTCTGGGCTGGCGGGTATAAAAACAAATACAATCTTTTGAGATATAATCACACCCATAGCCTTCGCCTGGCTCAAGTAAGTTGTTACTTACTGGTTTGCTGTTTTGTAGAGAGATGCGTAGAGAGCAAGGGGTGAAAGACGGAACATATAGGGCTTGGGGCTTAAGATCCAAAAGACCCTTCTCTGCGGTGGATGAACTTGCTGTGTGTGCATGCGTGCACAATGCACATGTGTTAGGAAACCTGCTGATTTTGGTAAACCCATGACCTTTCCTCTAGTGCCTCCATAAATGATTATATTACTGTATATGCCCCCTCCCAATTATACATAGTAAATTCTACATAATTACGTAATTATAACATTATTAAGCCTATACACATTTACTTTTCTTGTTAAATGCATGCATGCAAGTATGGTAGACAGTACATGTCTATTCTGATAAATATTAATGTTGCTGAGTTGCTGATCAATAATGGTTAATTATGCTGTCGGCAAAATGATCCGTTAGCATCATCCTAATTCTGTCCCATACAGTATGTGCCACATGTTCGCCACATAGTTGGCTACAATATACTGTAAAACTCTACTTGGCTATCGTTGAGTTGTTGGGGTCTATAACCATTGCAGTGCAGGCAAACAGTACTGCAGAGAATGATACCTGTAATCTCTATCCTCGGTCATCATCTCAGTTCATTTAGATGCAAATTTTAACAATTTCAAAATGAGCCTATATAGTGTGGCTATCATTTTACCATAAATTAATTGTTATTTATTATGAAAAAATACATTATTCATTGTGAATTCAATATGTGCATTCAAATGTGGGCTGTGTCAGAGAAGGTGTGTGTCCTGGATAGCAGAGATAAGATTGTCCACTTTCTAGGCAGAGTGAGCGAGGTTGAATGGTAATAATGTAGCGTCCAGGGATTAATTTAATTGTTCATACGAGTAACCTGAGAAAAGCTGATTTGATTATTTTTTTGTCTGTCACTTATAATTACTGTCACTCTGAATGTTGTGATTATAAATTTGCCCAGCAAGATTTGTGCGCCCCTTCACAGCAGTATTGTTATTTATGAATAGAGATGCAATATATAACAATATTCGGTATTGTGATATAAGAGTAGATATCGTCTGGCAATATCGTAATATATAGTGTTGTCTTTTCCTGCTTTGACGCAATCTTGTTTCATGTTTTTTTCTTTTCAGACATGGTAAAAAATGTAAGACAGAAATTAGCCAATGTACAAGCTCACAGCACATCACATCACAACAAGTTGTGAGCTTGTAGATCAGCTATTTTCACAATTTTCGAAGTTTTGAAAATAGATATTGAGGTATTTGGTTAAAAACATAGTGATATTTGATACATCATCCAGCCCTAATGCATTATGAACCATTTGTGTAATATTAGACTAGTTGGGGGAAAAAAAGAACAAGGGAGGAAAAAAGCCTTTAGCCGGGGATCCAGTCCCTCAAAATGGGAGGGGACCTGTGATGTTCTGCCGAACTTTTTATTTCTGTTTTATCTATTAGTTTGGTCTTAAAGGTCCACAGAATGAGAGGCCTGCTCTGCCGGAAACATCGCGAAAAGAAGTTATGGCCATTTGTATATTCACTGTCCCATTGACTCCACTAGAAATGTAAAAAAAGAAAAAAGAAATCTGTTTAAAGTAGCATGTGAGGGGTCAAACTAGGGGTTCTTCATCATTCTGAATCCATTGCAAGCATTTGTTTTGCATGAAAAACATTCCTGGGGCAAAATTTTGGTCACCCAAAACTGTGAAAAGTGGAAAAAAGGTGATGACTCATCACTTTTCACAGTTTTTGGGGGCCAATATTTTGCCCAAGGAATGTTTTTCATGCAAAACAAATGCTTGCAATGGATTCAGAATGATGAAGAACCCCTAGTTTGACCCCTCACATGCTACTTAAAGTAGATTATTTTTCTTTTTTTAATATTTCTAGTGGCGTCAATGGGATTGTGAATATACAAATGGCCATAACTTTTTTACGCGATGTTTCCGGCAGAGCAGGCCTCTCATTCTGTGGACCTTAAAGGAGTAGTTCACCCCCAAAATGACTTTTTTTCTATTAATTAGTCATGCCATGGAGAGTAGAGTTCAATAATATTTTTTGGTTTTTGTCACATTCCTAAGACAAAAATTTGATTTGAGTAAATTTACCCCCATTGATTCCGGATGGTGACCCGTTTCGAAACGGGTCACCATCCGGAATGAATGGGGGTAAATTTATTGTTATAACATTTTTGTCTTAGGAATGCGACAAAAAACAAAAAAAAATAGAAGCAGTGCTCTTCCGAGCACAGGTCTCCACCAGGCTGTGCGTCCTGGTGGTGCTACTGTATAATAGGCCAATGTAAAAAGGGTGGCATATGTTCTTCACCTTAGATCTTTCATGGCAATCGGACGCTGCATGCATGATTTGAAGCATTGTGTTCCAAAATTGTGTTTTGCTAAAGTCTACCTGCTGGTGGCGCTATAACAGGCCAATGAGAAAAAGGTAGCATTTGTTCCTTGACCTAGTGGGAATATGCGTGGCAAATTTCACGGTAATCGCAAGCTGCGTTGATGATTTGAGGCATTTTGTTCAAAAACAGAGCAATCCTGCAAACTTTGGAAGCTAATATTAGCCAATCAGGATAGAATATGAAATATCAGACGGGTCGGACTTGATCACATGACTATAGAGATACTGTGTACCGATTTGCGTGATTTTTGGATAAAATCTCAAGGAGTAATATCCAAAAATGTGTTTTACATAAGTCGGCCCAAAGGTGGCGCTATAAAAGGCTGATGTGAAAAATGCAGGGCAAAGGTTTATCTTTAGCCTCTAGGGAGTGCGCTTACAAAGTTTGAAACTGATCAGTGGAGTTATAGGTAAAACCACAAATCGCCCTGTTATAGCACCACCATGAGGCTGATTTAAAAAAAATTAAGTGGCATTTCTTCTTCGACCTAGTGGGAACGTGTGTGCGCGATTTCATGATAATTGCACTTTGCGTTTGGGATTTGAGGCATTTTGTTCCAAACGGCTCAATCCTACAAACTTTGGAAGCCAATCTTAGCCAATCAGGATGGAATATGAAAAATCGGACAGATCCGTGTCGATCACATGACTGTCGAGAAACTGCCTACCGATTTGTAGGATTTTTGGACAAAATCTGTAAGAGTAGTGCACCGAAATGTGTTTTGCGAACATCGGCCACTAGGTGGCGCTAGAAAAGGCCCATTTGAAAAATTTAGGGCAGAGGTTCTAGATTGACATCCAGGGAGTGTGTGTGCTCACTTTGGCAGCGTCCGGGCCAACGGCGACTGAGATTAGGCGCTCACAAACTGCGAGGACGCACGGACGCACGGACGGACGCACGGACGGACGCACGGACGGACGGACGGAGGGGAAAACATACTCTCCCCCATGCCTTCGGCTGGTGGAGACAATTATTGAACTCTAGTCTCCATGGCATGACTAATCAATAGAAAAAAAAATCATTTTGGGGGTGAACTACTCCTTTAATGACCAAACTAATAGATAAAACAGAAATAAAAGGTGCGGCAGAACATCACAGGTTCAACCCTATTCCTTGAGCTTTTGGGCATGTGGATCCCCGACTACTTGCATGATTGTTAACAAGAAGCCAGCCTGAAACACAGTGTTGACTAAAACCCTTCGATGTAAGCTCTAAGATATGCAGTTTGTCATATTCTGATATCACTGGCAGGATAGATTAGGAACCAGCAGCACATGTCAGACAGTGCTTACTGCTGAAATGCAGGATGATTCAACACTTGCAGGCTGGGGTGATTGCAAGGTCTGTCTTCTAAAAGACCCAGTCCACATTTTGACAGGCTGCTGCTGATGTCAATGGAGGGAAAGTATGTCTCTGATGGCTGCACCTGTCTGTCAGTGAGTGAGTGAGTGAGTGAGTGAGTGAGTGCGTGAGTGCGTGCGTGCGTGCGTGCGTGCGTGCGATGAGAAATTACAAAAGGGAACTTGGAATTGCTTTTTTTCCCTGTTTTTTTCTGTTGCCCTGGTCTGGATGCAATTTATGGATACTGTTATTGTGTTTGTGTACTTTAGAAGCAAGGAAGTCTTCTTGTTTGGTAGCATTGTGCAGGCATCTACTATTACATTTTTCTTAGAGCCGCATCCCACTTCCAAGGCCATACACGCCCCTTTACATCCACTTCAACTCATAGCTAGCTCCGATGTCGGTAGAAGGCCATACACGCCCCCTTTTACATCCACTTCAACTCATAGCTAGCTCCGCTGTCGGTAGAATGCACGGCACAGCCGTCCGCTGATTCGCCCCCCGTCGCCATGGTGAGTGAGTGAGAGAGAGAGAGAGAGAGAGAGAGAGAGAGAGAGAGAGAGAGAGAGAGAGAGAGAGAGAGAGAGAGAGAGAGAGAGAGAGAGAGAGAGAGAGGCACGTTCCGAGAGACTATCAGTGCAGAAGCGCAGAGACTATCAGTGCAGAAGCGCGTGGAGAGAGAGACACAGAGAGAGAGAGAGAGAGAGAGAGAGAGAGAGAGAGAGAGGCGCCTCCTCCCTGTGTGAGTGCGTGGCTTGCGCACGCGAACACTCATGGACCTGTTGATGTGTGTTGCGCACCAGTAGCCACTAATCACAATATAGTCTACAAATAGGCTAAACCGCTACAAATGTACTGTCTGTGTTACTATCGGGAACCAGGCTTCAGATTCAACAATGGACAAGATGATCTGACTGCCTCTGCTCCGCTCTGAGAGGGGAGAGGTTGGCGGCCCTTCGGGCCACTCACATCTAGAGTTCGGCCCACTCACCTCTTCACAGCAACATACTGTCTGTCTGTCTGTGTGTGTGTGTGTGTGTGTGTGTGTGTGTGTGTGTGTGTGTGTGTGTGTGTGTGTGTGTGTGTGTGTGAAAAAATCGGCCTGTTATAGCGCCACCATGAGGCTGATTTAAAAAATGTGGGGCAGAGATTCTGAATTAGCATCCAGGGAGTGTGTGTGCTCAGTTTGGCAGCGATCGGGCCAACGGCGCCGGAGATTAGCTGGTAACAACCAGGCCACACAAATCGGCCTGTTATAGCGCCACCATGAGGCTGATTTGAAAAATGTGGGGCAGAGGTTCTAGATTGGCATCCAGGGAGTGTGTGTGCTCAGTTTGGCAGCGATCGGGCCAACGGTGACTGAGATTAGCTGTTCACAAACTGCGAGGACGCACGGACGGACGCACGGACGCACGGACGGAGGGGAAAACATACTCTCCCTCAGCCTTCGGCTGGTGGAGACAATAATAACACAATTAGGCCACAACTTGTTTTTTTTTTTCAACAAACTTTTTTTTTTTTTCAAAAAAAAAAAAAGTTTTTCAAATTTTTTTTTTTTTACTTTTTTTAAAAATTAAAAAAAACAAAAAAAAACAGGCGTGGACTCTAGATGTGAGCGGCCCGAAGGGCCGCGAACCTCTAGTGTAGAACGTTCAAATAAACAAAGAAATAGGTCATCGCCTGCTGGACATTGGTCAACACTTCATTCACTTGAGAAAACTTGTGACTTTTATTTTTCATGTGTGGGATAGCCAAGCACTGAAAACTGTGATACCACTTTAACTGCCATTACCTTTCCTTTCTCTCATTGTGTTCGGAGGATTAAGTCATTAAGTTAAAACCCTTAGTTAACCTCACTAATGTTGTACTACCACCCAGTTTTACAAGACTTTTAACAAATGCATATCAAAATGCATATCAAATCAAGTCTTTATCAAACACTTTTAGCTGTAATGTAACATATTTGCTATTTGCACAAGCAGATTGCTTAAAGCTCAACTTAAACTGTCCTCAAAAACTGTCTTTAGAATTAGTTTCTTCTAGTCAGTCAAATTTACACTAAACATTTCATTACAACACATTTGTAATCCATGCGTTGTGTTGCAACCAGGAATCTCAGTTCCAACTGAAAACGGAGCAAGCTGAAAGTGTCGCCAAAAGGAGACTAAAATGGATGTTACTCAGTGGGACTTTGGATACATAAACACAATGAATGAATTGAAAGAGTATGATCTCCACAGCCACTGTCTTTGCCTTTAGGATTGTAGGTTGTGTTTTCACAAGAGGTGGTAAACCGTACTTCAGTGCCAGAGCATTGCAGATCAAGAGGTGTCCACTGCTCAGACTGCAACATTTGCGCTAGCAGCAGGTGTTATTTACTATCAGCATGTGTCCAGCAGTGTCAGCTGCAGCAAGGAAGGACATTGCTTTCAGTATTTGACTAATAACCTTTTACTATCCTGCATCTACGTATTTTCTGCCCCAGTCTGATTGCTTTGTTGCATTATTTTCTTCATATTTATTTCATTTATTTAACTCACCGACTGCTCTGTTCATGGGTATCCTACTGAGCTGTGTTCCATACTTCAATCGCAGTAGCCTGGGGGCCCCACGCAGTTGCCTACCTTTCCCTAATAAAGCTGGTAAAGTTTGCTCCTGCTCTCAGTCAAAGAGATGAGACTAAAAGTGTCTGAAAGTCCCTCTGGTCAATGGAAAGAAAACAATGACGGTTTTGCCTAAGGGCAGTGCTTGAGGGAAGGCCATGGGGTCACCAAAATCACTTGGATGCACCTTGCAATCTGCTTTGATATTTTGTTTTAGAAGTTGACATCTTCTGCAGAGCATGAATGTGATCAGCATGTTTCATGGCAATTAGCCTAATGGGGGTGTAAGAGGAAATGCCAATAGGTCACAGAAATCATTAAAGGTCCATCCTCCGTCCGTGGGCCGTTAAAGTGCACAGTAAATTCCATGGGTTGGACAGGCCAACCCGGACCAACCCATGGACCAACTTTACCCACAACTGACAGCCATCTTTTGCAGCTCTAAAAACGTTAAATTAGTACATTCCTGAGCCAACAGGGGAGTTTGGCATGATTTTTTTTTATATTCTGCAGACATAGTCCACAAATGTCTTTCTTTGTTGCTCTATTGCTGTTCGGCTACTCTGCATGCTTCATGATCTAAATATGGTCTGCAGAAAAGCTTGTGTTAGTTATTATAATTTGTGATCCACCAGAGGATAAGCTCTCACCTCTTGTTCTCCTTGCTTCACCTGCATTTAAATATTTATAAGGTACCTGCCTTTGTGGGAAATCTTTTTTTTATTTTTTTGCTCCTTGTTCAGTCTTTGTGTTGGCATTTATCAGCTAGAAAATGTAATTCTGGCAGGCAATCCCTGAATGTAAATTTGGAACCCTTTTGGAAATTAATTATCATCAATGGGAATCTGGTGAACTGGCAACTGAGTCAAATATGTCAGTATTCCCATGTGATATGTACCTTTAATCTCATCTCGAGGAGAAAGTGTCAGCTCTTCACAGGTTGCAAAAACGGGTCACTTTATCTTCCAGCGAGCCCTTACCATACTATATCACACAGTAATTCCTATAGAGTTTATCTGGATTTCTTATTCTGCTGTGGATTGGACGGTTTGTCAATATCACCATGATTCAGTGATGTTGAACGCTATGCATCCTGCATCTCTAATGTAAAATAATCCAAAATCAAAACACACACGTGGCACAGACCACCAAACTCAATATGTACATATTTCATCAAGGCATTGACGACTTCATGCATGTACAACAGCGTGTACATTTTGACCCGACTAAATTGTCTGTGGAGAAACTTTAAATAGAAGGAGGTCTTCACAGATCCTGGTTTGTGTATAAAACTGTATAATTTCACCGACCATAAATGAGTAAACATGTTTTAACATGTTTTGTCCCTGACATTGAAAGAATAACTCAAGTTTTACATAATAATCATTACATTATTCAATCATCCATTTGTACAATTCCTAGTCAGAACATGCAGTTTATTGTTTGTTGTTGTATAATCGGGAATGTTTAATGAATTCTATGTAAAGCCAATGCAAAATAGCTTCAAGGGACTTGAAGCATGTTGTCTTTTTTAGAGTGGACAGTTAACACATTGTTGTGTTGGTAGTGTATATAAAAATATAACGGAATTGTGCACATTAGTGATATTTTGAGTATACCTTTGTGTGTACTTTACCCCACTTGATATTTCATTGGTTTGTTCTGTTATCAGAGGTGTTAAAAATACAATACAGAGTCTGGCCTTCAGAAGTTGTGTATATTCAGAGGCTATTTGACTTCAGAGATTATGCTATTATTAAGATAAACATTTCTAAAACTAAAAAAAAAGAAAACAACCTGACATCATACACATCTGCCTTGTGAATGGCTGTAGTTGTGGTGTCAATCAGAGCAGAACAGGATACATTAGGTAATGGATACAACTAGGGCTGGGACTTTAACTGATTAATTGCGATTAATTAATTACAGAAAATTAACGCGCTTAAAAAGATGAACGCATTTTAATCGCACTTAGTTTTTGCACCACAGAACCTTCAGTTTCGGGCATACCGATCATAGAGATACTGTATACACCAACCAAGAAGAGACAACAAACGCAAAGTGAGAAGTAGCCGATCAGAGCACTTTGCTTGGCCCAGTGGTTGCAAAATTTAGATTTAAAAAACTCACTCGTTAATTCACTAGTACAACAAAATGTGTTTTACTTTAAAAAAAAAAAGCTTCTCGGGTCAAATATTAATATGCGATTAAAATGCGATTAATTGCGATTAATTAATTACAAAGCCTGTAATTATTTTGATTAATGTTTTTAATCGCATGATTGCATCCCAGCCCTAGATACAACATAATCTGCATTCATTTCTCAATGTTTTTACACATTTCATGCTTAATATTTACTTAATCATTTTGTACATGCTTTTAACATGAAGGTGGGCGAGAGCAAGGTCTACTTAACACTTTAACGGCTTGTCATCTTTAAACAGAATTTTAAGCCACATCGATGGCCAGGTGTGGCTAGGCTGGGAAAGCTGGTCAGCCCATCTGCTGTTAGGACAGTTTTGGCCTGGTTCTAAACATGCTGGAGCCAGACAGGTAGGGCACAGTTAGACCCTGGGCAATAAAAAAGGAAATAAAAAAGGCTCATAATTTATATTAACAAAAGTCACAAAACAGCCTAAACCTTTTTATAACACAATGTTATTATGGACTTCACAGAGAGGTTCAGCCCACTTGGTCAGGTCATGTGGTAATTTCAGTTTAATATATCTTCTAAAATTCTATTGTTAATGTCTGAAAACACACAACTACTGTATACTACAAGCATTATGAAACAACACATAAGGTTTCTGAGCTTGTATTTTTTACACATTTTAGATGTCCATAGGACCATTAGAGACGTACAATATTTTTTATTTTGGAATATTATTCCAGGGGGGATATTTGTGTATTAACATACTCTTAACTAGATGCTACAGGTATGTATGTCATCCAACATGGCTACAGTATACCCTATTGTAGTGTAAATGTTGTATACAATGTTTAGTGCTTTATCAGATTTGTTTATTTGTTGAAAAAGGATTTCAGTCGGCCTCTCCAAAGAGTTTGGCTTCTGCCTCCACCAAGCTGGCCACAGCAGTATTATGCCATCAATATCAATTTCAGGGCTGCGACACACAGTCTTGCGTTCAAATCTGCATCATTTGATTCATCCATTTTGCAAATGTAAATCCAATGAGCTTCAGTCCTCCTTTAACAAATTAATTCACATATTCAGCATGTCGTTTTTAAATTATGATTTTTTAATGCTTTAATTGCCGCTGGATTGCGTTGCCACTGATCACCTGTTTCCATTGTCCTTTGTCTTGGTTTGTGCCATGCTGTCTCCAAACAAGCGCTTAAAGAAATTCAATCCTAATTTGCCTTGATGGTTGAATGCTTTCACTTTGCGCACCAGCAGATCATTTTCCTCATTGAAATAGCAATGTGCCTTGGTGCAGGTGAACCTCGACGCTCTGACAAAAAATCTGTTCCCCTTTAAAGGATGTGGGAAAATACACTATGGTCTAATTTATGTTATTCCCAAAATACACCCATGACTATTTCAGAGAGTAAATGCAAGCAGGTTTACACCTTGCTTTGTGCCCAAATAAAGTGGTGTTTAGCTAGAAAAATTGTAGCTGCACATACCCTCAAAGCATTTTCGCCCTGTGCATTAGACCATTCAGCATCTTGTGCCATAGAATGCCTAAATAAGGCCCTGAGGATTTTACTGTGTACTGTAGAACAAAATTGTAACAAAAGAGTGAGTAGATAGATGGATTCTCTAGTGTCCTGACCACTCAAAGCATTTTACACTGTACTGTATGCCTCATATTCAGTCATGCGCGCACGCACGCACGCACGCACGCGGGCGCGCTCGCACACACACACACACACACACACACACACACACACACACACACACACACACACACACATTCACGCACCAACGGTGGAGGCGGCCATGCAAGGCGCCAGTCTGTTCATCGGAAGCAGTTAGGGATTCAGGGTCTTGCTCAAGGACACATGGATGTGATGCCAGGAAAGGGCCATGATCGAACCTGGAACCTTTAGGGGACCTTGTAATTGCCAGATGACCACCCTACCACCTGAGCCACTGCTGTGAAGCAAAGGGTGTTTATTGTCACAGAAACATAATACAATACAATACAATACAATACAGTTTGTACTGGTAGCGACATTGTAGGCTGTGAGATAATTTTATTTTGTGCCGTAACAGTGTGGAGCAGGGAAGGATTTTCATGATGGCCATGGCTGTCGTTGCCCCTCAGTTTGGCCTTGTGCCCCTCAAACCAAATGGCATGACCTGTGGCCACAGTGGCCAGCTTACTGTGCCACTTTCTCTTTCTTGTAAATATGTAGACAGTAGACACACCAGTGTCTCTTTCTTGTCATGTAGACACCAGTGTCTTTTATTGAGATATTGAAGTCTTAACTCATCTGGTGCCGATCCCGAACTAGTTCGGCTTTATTTCAATCCAATACAATCTTTTTTTTATTAATTCACTTACCCCGAGCTGCTTGTAGAGTCGTGGGTGGTCCTGGCTCGCTAGCCGCTAGCCAGCTAGCCGTTCTACTCTGTCCGACGATATATTCCATTAAAAATGGTTTAAAATACATTTTTGAGCTCCCCAATGTTCACCCGATGTTCGGCGCCGCTTCCGATGAGTACACGAGTGTGCCGATCCCGAAGTAGTTCGGCTTTATTTAATTAAATGAATAAAATGATAAGAGGCCTTCTGAAGCCTGGCTTGATTTTTGTAGCTACTAGCCGAAAGCTAACTACGTCCCAGCCGGCCGTAATTTGCGAACGCAATCGCCAATCTCTGCCTAATCCAATGAATGACCGCATCTTTAAAGGCTTATATCTCTTTTTTGTGTTTTAGGAAAGCGGCGCGAGGTTTATTTACGGCGAAATCGCCCAAAAATGATCTTTTAGATGACAAAATGGGAATAGCCATTCTGTTAGCATCTTCATCCGGGACATTTCCATGGCGTGCATCAACGTGAGCACGTCAGGTCCTGGAAGCTGAAGTCCTGGAAGCTAAAGCGCTCGCCTATGAGAGATGCGCTGGCATTCTTTGGCCCCTAGAGGGCGCTGGCACGCAAAGAGTTAGCTCTTAACCAGAGTCCTCGTCTTTAAACCAATCCAGTGACTTTGATTGGTGCAGGGCTGAGCATGGATCAGAAAATACCATCATTTATCTATTTCACTGCAGATTAGGTTATCATCCCTAACCCTTATATTCAACAAATGCCTTGGCATTTGGCCTTTGTGCCCTCAGAAAATGGTCAACACCAAAGGCCAAGTGGCCTTGCACCTAAAATTATGAATTTCCAGGCCTGGGGTGGATATAACAAAATGTAAAGTAATTAAAACAAGGTAAACAATCAGAAATAATAATGTTGACCACATTAATCTTTGCGTGGGCAAAGACTCGAAAGCGAAAATAACAGAACTACAAGGCAAGCTCACAATGCGACAATGTTCTGTATTTTGGTGATTACCAGGCTAGACTGTGTGTGCCATTTAGTGTGTTAAATAATTCTTGCCTTGGACTCTAATGGCTGCCACTAAAGTATGTTGAATGGTGAACAGAAAATATTCATTAGCCTGTTAATTCCATGGGAGTTTATGTAAGATAAAATAATGCCACCTGTGGGTTCATTATTTCTCGGTGTGTGGAAGAATCAGCTAGTGTCAGGCTCTGTTTGTAATGGCCATTAACAAAGCAGTATTGAGCCGCTCCTCCTATTGTTATTGTAATCTTAACCACAGTACAATTGATAAAGGACAGAGAGAGAGATGTAAGGAGGACACATGGGACTCAGCTGCATGTCTGGGTCTGTATTATCATAGCTTATTAGAACTTAAGTGATACCTTATTCTCTTTCAATTCATTAGGATTTTCAGTTTTTCATTAACCTAGTCTTTGTAATTCTGAAATCTGTCTCAAACAAATATTTTTATTTTTAATATAGTAACTGCAAATCCTGTTTTGAACTACAGCATGTTTTTGTCTTACTATTTGTTGATTTGCATTGGCAAACACATAAACACATCTGGTCATTACACAGAGAACAATTTTAGCTCTGACAAAATTAACCAACTGACATGTCCTAATTTAGAAACTCCTAGCATCTGCCATGTCATCAGACAACTATACTATTCTGTCATACACAGATTAACCCATTTAGACCTAAGTCCGCCTGGAAAAAAGCCTTAAAAACCTATGGATGGTTGGAAAAATACCCCCTAAAACCTAAGATTTTATGGAAAACTTCACAGAGGTGTCAACGTCTACTAAAACATTTATTTCTCAGCCTCTGTAGCAGCTAGAAACACAATTTCAAAACTGTTTGATAGCTTACAACTTTGGCTTTCATTGAAGATTACTTATCATTGTCCAGACCTTTATCAATTTAAAAAAAAAATCTGCAAACTCAAAGATTGTAATAAATCTTATAAAACGTCTAATAAAAAATACATTTCTCAGCCTATGTAGCACATAGAAACATAATTAGCAAATATTTGAGACCTTACACCATTGGCCTTATACCATAGGCCACCACTTTGACAAGAAACAACAAGCACCAAAACTTTCTATTGAGTATTTCAATTCTAGTTGTTATTAGCTCCATATAACGGTAAATCTGGCGAGCGACATTTGTCATTATTATTATATGTGCGTGCGCGTGTGTGTGTGCGCCTGTGTATGTGAATAAATGAACCATATCATCATAATCATTTTATAAGTGTTATTACCTCCAGATAGCTGCGAATCTGTTCGGCTAACGTGTTGGTCTCTGAAACTAGCCGTGTCCAAGTGCGTCCGTGAAAAGTTATCCAGTCCTCATGAAATCCATGAAACACTTCTTCATCATCGTCGTCGTTTTCAAACATATCACGTAACAATGCCAATTCCAGCGGGTCCGGTTTGCCTTCGCTCAATGCGTCTTCCATTTCGCCGCTATGAGAAGCTGTTCTTGTGCGCACTGGAATTCTCCGACAAATAAAGTTACGTAAAGCCAACAAACAAAAAATCCCAGAATGCTTTGCGGTAGTCAGGGAAGCATACGTCATCGCCTCCTGATGCATTTCATTGGACACGAGACCAGAAGAGGGTAAAAACTACAGGAAACGCATTTTGTGTTCCCGGTCTGATAGGATAAACAGCATTTTGCGTTCCCGGCCTGAAAGGTAAAAACGCATTTTGCATTCCCGGTCTAAATGGCAAGACTCCTTTCATTTTACACTCAGCAAGTAAACACAATGATTAAATATGTGTATTTATGATACCCCCATAGAGTGACTACTGTCACTATCTATAACTCAATACACTATACTGTCAAATCACAACATAAGGCCAACTTCATATATTGCATCTCTAACTCACAATAAAGGCCAAGGTCAATAATGAGCCTCCCAGTGCAATTATACACACCTCTGCTGTTGGTTGTTCTTGTTTTCCTTTATAGAGTTAGTATTAATGACATGGTACTGGTCTCAGTCTCACTGGTTGAGAACCATTGAAAAAGAATACCGTACCTTTGCAAAAGTCTATTTATCATCTTAATTAGTGGTGCTGATGATTGTTGAATTGCATTGTTATCAACATTTCACTGGATCGGGAACATGGACATTGTGATAAAGGGTCCCTAGTAAAACACAGTAGGCCCAACGTATACACAATACCTAAAGATTGCAGTTGAGGTGAAAACAGTTTTATTGGAGTTGTGTTGGCACCAATTAAATATCAGATTAGTAGCAGTCAACTAGAAAACAGTATTCAGAAATTGGATACAAATTTATTTGAGAATAGTAACAAAATCAAATTAGGTTCATAAAACAGTTTTCTTTATATTCGAAAACCGATCTGCGACGTTTGGCACAGTCAACAGAATTTGAAAGTGGGATGCTACAGGAGGCAACACCATTTAAATGAATATACTGTATTTTACTGACAGCATTAAATATATTTGTAGATACAAAATAAATATGTGGACTACATACAGATCATAGTGCATTATATAATTTAACATTATGTAAAGTACTGTGTTCTATCCGTCTTGATTTCTTTCTTTTTTTCTATTGCAAACTGCTAATAAACTCTTCAATCCATCTATCAAAACAGGACTCAGTATAATCATAACCCATTCCTCATCCATCAACATGAATCAATCAAACATACTGTAGGCCTACTGTAACTTTTGTTGTGTGTGTCCTTCCTCACAGAAGATCACTAGTATGCACAGCTATTGTACAGCCCAAAGTAGCACTCTCTGATCACCAACATTCAGTCTCATTATTAGTATTTCAAACAGACAAACATTCTCTTGAAACTAAGGTATGTGAAGTTTTGATGCGTTTGTTTAGAGCAGTGGTTCTCAACCTTTTCAGGCCGCGACCCCCAAAATAATCATATTTTAACTGGGGAGTGGGGACCCTCCACCCTGACGAGCACTAAGAGTTGAGGCATTACTTTTTGTATAACGCGGTTCTATTGTGAAAATAGCCGATCGTTGCGAGGCGTTGTGAGCATGTAGATCGGCTATTTTCACAATTTCTGCCTCTAAAATTTGCCAATTTGACCAATATTTAATTTGTCATTTTAGAGGTATTAAAAAGTCCTCAAATCGTCACTTTAGAAATGTGCAGATACCCTCTATACGCTTAAACTGTATGCTGGTTTGTTTACTGTTGAGTGAGAAAACAATGTTACACATTACGTTAATCATCTGGGGACCCCCCAAAATAATTTGGGGAACCCCTTGGGGGTCCCGACCCATAGGTTGAGAACCACTGGTTTAGACTAGTGTGGAGCAGGGGACTCCAGTATCCTTCTATAAATTAATGAAATATCTGTGTGCGTCTGTGTCTGCGTATATGTCCTTCACGCATCTCGATTACTGCTGTGCTCTCTGCGTGCGTAGAGACGGATCAGCGGTTGTCGTATCAGCGGTTGTCCAGAACCGCCTATCCGACTGATATGCCCATATATTAGGCATATACTGTATAGAGTACCATTTGTCATGCACATTGCACCTAAAAATTCTGACTTGCATTGCAGTTCAGGTGTAATAACTGTAGATGCACGGAATCTCTGAATGCCGTGCATGTGTCCGTGTGCCCCCACATACCTCCTCGAGAATGTCTGACCAATCGGGTTCAAACACACTGCGTGTCACTGAGGCAGTTGGTTTGTTGTGGATTTCCCCCCAAAAGTTCTGTAAAACCACAAATCCTCATTGGATCCCTGATGTCATCAGTATGATAGTAGAACAAGTATAATGGGTAACCGGAGGGGCATTCCCATTTCCAATGGGCATCAGTCTAGTTTCAACAATTTACCAAACACTAGAACTTTAAAAACAACAAACTTTAAAAATAATGGTGTAGCCATCAGTTTTGCTTTTAAAAATGTCAAACGATTCTGCACCCATGGTTGATGAAGACATCAAATAGCCTGCTCTCTACTCCGCAGTCGTATGCAAGAACCTTAAAGTCTGAGTTAGACTCTACTTGGTTCAGTGCTGTGTCGCACACGGAAAATGGCTGACCATGCAGATCGCATGGTTTCCATCATGCATTGTGAGTTTATAAATCTAGTGTAAACTAGTAAGACGCCTCAGGGCGAAAAGCACCATGTCTTGGCCGTCTGGCCAGTGATGTATATCGCACCAGTTATCCATATATGGAGATCCATGTACTGTATATGGAGATATGTTGTGAGACCCCAAACATGCTTACTCAGTTATTCGTTATGAGAAAATCCTATGACGTCTATCACATCTGACATCATACATACAATCTCTTTTATGCCCATACATGGAGATCCCTGAACCAACCACTGGTTCAGACCCATATGAAGTCAGATATGGGCTTAATATTGATGACATTAGGGATCTCCATATATGGTTCCCATGACATCACAATATACAATCCCTTTTATGCCCATACATGGAGATCCCTGTCTGAACCAGCCACACCACTGTGATGTCACCTGTTTATGCCCATATATGGAGATCCCTGCTCAGAGTATCTGACATCACTGTGATGTCACCTGTGATGTCACAGTGATGTGTCAGGGTAACCACAGTGTCAGGCGTTATCCCTGCTCTGAGTATCTGACATCACGGTGATGTCACCTGTGATGTCACAGTGATGTGTCAGGGAAACCACAGTGTCAGGCGTTACCCGTACGGGCGAATACGGACAAGCTGTGCCGCAGTGAGCCGGTTCTGACAGTAAACTGCGACCTACGGTCGCAATAAACCTCTAGAGGAAATAGGCCTAAAACTAGAGCCCGACCGATATATCGGTCAAACCGTCGTTTTTGGACCCCGATGTCGGTTTTGGACATCGGTCATTATCTCTCCGATGTATCGGTAATATTAGACCACCATTTGATGACATTTAGCCACTCATACCCAAAACTTAGAATATATTGTCGTTGCCCATAAGGATCCATTGGGTTTCATTTTACACTCATGAGTTAAAGATCTTATAAAGGGTTTTGAAGGTAAGATTTTTTTTAAATTTAGGCTATTTATTATTATTTTATATTATTATAAAACTTCGGTTGAACATCGGCAATCGGTGGTCTAGCACTCTCCATCGGCAAACATCGGCATCAGTCAAAAAATATGGCATCGGTCGGGCTCTTCCTAAAACGGGATTAAGAAGCATGTGTAACGCCCCACATTCGTCCGAGTCTCCTGCACAGGAAGGCGGACTAATGCCAAACCTCTTAACCAGTAGCCTAAAGGGGAATTCCCCCTTGGATGGGGAAGATATTAGGCTTTTGGTCTTGAAGTTCAGGGAGAGTCTCTGAGCCACTCTGCTACACTCAACCCCTTTTACTACCCCTCCACCAGGAAACCCAATCCAGGTCATGGCACCAATGTAACGCCCGGGATTCAAACCCGGGTCTCCTGTGCGGTAATGGACACTAAAGCCAAACATCTAACCGCTAGGCTAAAGGGAAATTCCCTCTGGGGGCAGAGGCTCAGAGCTGTGCTCCTCACACCGCTGGCTTTGAAATTCCTGTGAAGCACTATTTTTTCTGTGTATGATTGGATGTTATCGTTTCTTATACTGTATAAATTTGGCCAGCATGTTCTGTCAATTTAATTTCAAGCTTATTAAAAAGGAAGAAGTATTAAAGGGTAGAATTAGCATTTGCAGACAATCCTCTGTACAATTACTGCAGAAAAGGGCATCTGAAACTCCCTCAGAACCAGACTGTCTCATGTGAATGTTGATTCAGTCTTGTGTGTCCAAGCGACGCAATCTATGTGACACGCGAGAACTTATGACGTGTAATTATTTGATTATTTGAAATATTTGGTATATTGGATACACAAAAATTACCAATGTAGTGACCATTATTCTCTTTTACAGTAATAAATAATCCAATAATAAATCCACCATTTGGAGGCTAATACTGTTTGCATTTCCACTGACAACACACAAGCCGGTTGCATAAATCTGATCTCACCCGTGGACACTTTGTACTTGCACACACAGTATTGTATACTGTATACACTTTGCACAATGCACATTCTGTGCTTCTGTTGTGCTACTGGATGTTTCAACAACCTCCTCTGGGATGAATACACTTCTTTTGATTTGTATGGTTTTAAAATGAAGCATACAGCATACAGCATATGTATCTCCTCGAAAAAACCTGCAGGCATAGTTAATAACTTTACCGTGCCAGCTGTTGGCTAGCGAGATGACTTGGCATACTGCTACCCCCAGGGGTTCTAATTCACAGACCTGGCATGAGGCTTGTACTTTTAGCCTTTATCTTGCTTTTACACCTTCAAGGAAACTTGCACCAAGTGCAAATGTCAGTCATCAGTCATTTCAAGGGCGGTTTTCTAAAGAAAAATAAAGCCTGATTTATACTTACAGTAGTTGTCCAATGGAGTCGCATGCCGGAAATAGCACATCTACAAGCTCACAACGCTTTGCATTGTGAGTGTTAGATTTGC
The DNA here is from genome assembly GCF_963921795.1 of Nannobrachium achirus. NCBI lineage: Eukaryota > Metazoa > Chordata > Actinopteri > Myctophiformes > Myctophidae > Nannobrachium > Nannobrachium achirus. The sequence continues at coordinate 15,936,066 of NC_137826.1, forward strand.
TTTTTTTTACCACCTTTACTGTTACTTCGACATTGAGTGGTGTGCTGGTTCTACCCTCCACCCCCCACCCCCCACACTCCTCTCCCACTGTTGGCCTGGGAGGGAGAAGACTACCGCATGCCTCCTCCGATACACATGAAGTCGCCAGCAACATCTTTTAACTTGATGGTGGGGAGTTTGACTGGGAGAGCATAACGCGCATTCCCCGCTGAACTGTCACCCAAACCGACCAGCAGGGGTCGCTGTGCTAACACAGGCCCATGAACCCTCACCAGCTTGAATTCCCACCCCGTGAACCATGCCAATTATCGGAGTGCTTGGTCAGGCCAAAGGCAACACTGCCTTGAATTGAACCTGGGTCTCTGTGGTGGTGGGCAAATGTTTAACCTCACAGCCAGTCAAATGCACTTCATGTAGGTTACTATACTAATGTAGACAACTTGAATATTTGTTTTTCATTGTGCTTCAGGTCATAATAAAATGTATTACATTACCAGTAAGACGCCTAAAGGCGAAAAGCGACCATGTGTCTTGGCCAACTGTCTTGGCCATACAGTATATGGATTCTGTTGTGGTTCTCCTAACAGGGCATCATCTGGGATACAATCCCTGTTGATCCCTGCCGATCTACAAGCTCACAATGCCTGCATTGTAGATCGGCTATTTTTGGCAAAGAGGGGAAAAAGAGCAGACTAAGTACAGAGTGAAAGGTCAAGTTTATTAAGTATTGACGGTTCAAGTGGTTAAATATCTGAAAAAACTAATTGACATGAATCTAAAATACACTGATGCTGTTAGACAATGAAACTATTGAATCCATGAAAAGCTTGTGGGGGTCCCTGCTTCATCTCTCTCTCAACTAAGGGGTCCTTGGCCTGAAAACTTTGGAAGACCCCTGGTGTAGCTGATGGGTCGGGTTAGCTGATCAGGGAAGCCAGTGCTCACATAAAAAACACGTTGTTGCAGCAGCACAAACATGATGTGAAGCTCCACCAAGATTCAGTGCATCCCCGCAGACCCACGGACAGACAGATACAGACATTCATGGTGTTTTGGTTCTCGGAAACCCTTATTCCGGTTTTGGGTAGTGCCCGAGTTATGCTCAAGTCAGTCAGTCAGTCAGTCAGTCAGTCAGACAGACAGACAGACAGACAGACAGACAGACAGACAGACAGACAGACAGTCAGTCAGTCAGTCAGCCAGCCAGCCAGCCAGCCAGCCAGCCAGCCAGCCAGCCAGCCAGCCAGCCAGCCAGCCAGCCAGCCAGCCAGCCAGCCAGCCAGCCAGCCAGCCAGCCAGCCAGCCAGCCAGCCAGCCAGCCAGCCAGCCAGCCAGCCAGCCAGCCAGCCAGCCAGCCAGCCAGCCAGCCAGCCAGCCAGCCAGCCAGCCAGCCAGACAGCCAGCCAGCCAGCCAGCCAGCCAGACAGACAGACAGACAGACAGACAGACAGGTTTTGTGAATTAATGGATAGATAGCCCACACACACACACACACACACACTTTTCTGCTTCAGGATATACCAGGGAAGACCATTCCCATTCACAGTTAGTCTTATCTAGGATGTTTTTATTTTGTTGCTTGTTCATCTGGGCTCAGGTTAAATGAGATTAGTGAGGAAATTCCATAACTATATAACATGAATTGGTGGTGCCGATGATCACAGACAGTGACACCAGTTTGATAGTTAAGCTATTTACTTTTATTACTCTAGAGTAGACACACTACATTAATTTAAATAGGGGCGGCACAGTCCGTGTTTTTCGATTCTTTTTTTCATGACTTTTATCAACCTCTGTAGCAGTACCATGATGGTTCAAGGCTGATTTGATGACTAAAACCCTTGTTGTCATTAACCAATTATGTATTAGCAGAGCAATCTAGATCCAAGTACATAAATAGATACTCTACATTGAAAGGGAAAAAGGCTTTTAAGATAAACTGACCGTAAAATACGAGGGGTCTAGGGAGGGCTCTGGATTACAAGATATTAAAGTTATTTAACTGAAATATCTGTTTGACTGTTCATAAGACAATGAGTACTTTATTGAACATAGTTAAATGCTAATCTCTCAACATAGTCTCAACACATTTTAGAACCCTGGCCTGGGGGTGTGCATATTGAGAAGAGGGCTCTACTTTGATATTGAATACAGTCAAGCCTTTCGACTTAAGTGACTAATTAGCTGTGACTGGTCATAATGTGTGAACTGTGAAGTCATTTAATTTCAGAGCAATAACATTATGGAACCAGAACTTGACATTGTAGATGAAAAGAGCCTAAAGCAGACAGAATACACAAATCTCCCTGGGGGTTTTGGTCTTATCCTTTATTTGCATATTATCCTAAGACAATCACAATGTTTAAAGGCAATTCATAGCACATACAGGCAAAATCATATCATGCTTTAGGGATGTCCCGATACCACTTTTTTGCTGACCGAGTACAAGTAGAAGTACTTCATGTTGAGTACTCGCCGATACCGAGTACCGATACGAGTACAATTAATAGTACAAAATGTATTTAATTTTTTTTCCCCCCCTATGGCAATGATCGATATGCTTCTTTTTTAATATATTCTGTTTTCCTGAGTTACCAATTTCTAAATCCTTAAATGGTTCATATTTACACATTAAAAACAATAAAACTGGGAGAAACAAGAATACAAATGTTTTCTAAAAGAAATGTGTTTTTGCAAAGAAACGGTGGGATTGAAATGATCAGTCTGTAATGAGATGCGCAGTCGCCAGGCACGTGCGCACATACAGCAAAAGGGGCTTGAGCCCTTAATTTTTATCCGTCTGAAAAGGCCCTTTTAGAAATGTCAGCCCATGCCTCTCCAAAATTCTGTGCACTCCCCTGGATAGGCGAGAGTGCCGTCTCGCAGCAGCAGACAGCGGAGATTCTCGCATGTAGCCGCATGTTAGTAAAAGGCCACAGCTCGGCCCCAGGGGGTCCCCGAGCGTGGGGGACCCTCCGTGGACCCCCTCCATGCCCGAAAAATCCCGGCCGAAACACCCAAAAGCGGCCCGTCCACCGCATCTATAGCGGATACCCAAGCTAAGTAGAGCAATAACTTCCAATCGTTACGTTGGGCTGCAGATGAAAACTGACATCGGCACTGTTTCACCTCCTTAATTATGTCTGCAAACGTTTTAGTAGTCAATCGAATTATTTTAGGAGGTGGTTTGCACGGGCAGACGACTGGCTGGAGGAGGACATGCATGTGCTGCTGTTTATGTTGTGCGCCGCCGTCTCCTCGCGATGAAGGCAATGACGCATGAATAGTACTGTGAGCTTGCATATCTGCTATTTTTCAATAGCAAAAGTATAAAATAATTAAGGCCCTGGCTTTCACCTTGAGCCCTAGTAACTCAGTCCCACTTTTCTCCCCCTTGTGACGCCCCTGCTCAGTATCGGCCGCTGCCGTGAGAAGTATCTGGCGAGTACGAGTACAGCAAAATAGGGTTGTATCGGGGCGAGTACCGATACCGCGAGTACCGATACCGCATCCCTACTTAACACATAAAGGCAAATCATACTGGCAAATAATGTCACATACCGGCATATGCATTGTGAGTTTGTAGATTGGCTATTTTCACTATTTTTGTGCAATAATCTTGTATGATGAAGTAAGGCATTAAAGGGAGAGTATTTTATATGGTTTTGTTAAATTGAAGTGTTAAATAGGTCTATATTTTGATAGTCATAATTGCTATAGGGTTTTTGTTCTGTAACGGGGGTCTCCCTGCCTCTAAAGCTCTTTAGAAAACAGGGGCGCCCGATGGCCTGGTGGTCAGGGCGCGTACCATGTGCTGGGCTATGATGCCTGCTGGCGTCGCCGGTTCGATTCCCGATCCGGACGACCTTTGCCACATGTCATTCCCCATCTCTCTCCCCATTTCCTGTCAGTCTGCTGTCCTGTCAGGTGAAGGCATAAAAAAGCCCAAAAACAAATCTTTTAAAAAAAAGAAAACAAAGAGGGACTTATCAGGATACAAACGTTATCCAATCAGGAGAGAGAAATCAAACCGGATACAGGATAAAGTGAACATGGAAGTATGACACAAAGAAGTGAGCTGACAAAATTGAAATTGGAACACAAGTGAAGCTGTTTAATGTGTACTTTCTCCTGATTGGCTGAAATTGGCAACTCACCTTAACATTTATTAAAGAGCTGGAGATACAGGTAGAGCGAACAAACACTATAGCTGTGATTACTAGAATGTATTTAACTAGAGCGTTTTTGTTTTGACAAAAATATATAATTTACCCTACCTAAGTTTAACACATCATCTTTTTCGCCAGAAACAGGAATGCACCATGTGGCCATGATGTAAACAAAGACTACATGGACACACGGACGATCACTTAAATCAAAACAAAAATATTAAAAAATAATAATAATAACAATAAAAACACACACACACACACACACACACACACACACACACACACACACACACACACACACACACACACACACACACACACATATATATATTATGATGCGTTCCTTAGTTAGGGTCTGTAGAAAAAAGCTTGTTTTGACCAAAATGAGATGAATGGATTTTTCCAAATCTATTAAAAGAATGGAGCGAAACATTTTGGGATGACGTCGTTTCCGGTTGTATCCGTCTCTTAGCAACCTAGTACCACTGCATCACTAGCATCACTGATAACCCTGAAATGAAGTCGTCTTTGGTGCTGAAACGTTTGATTTTTAAATGACGTATTAATTTATGAGAAAACATAAAAGGCTGAAATATGGAGATAAGAGGTTTCTGCCCGACAGCAATGATATCGTATTATTTGCATCATGGGTCGGTGAATCTGCCACTGGTGTTCTGGCTTTTGAATGAGGGGTTTATCAGGATACTCTCCAGCTGCTTCCTGATTGTCCCGTCCGCCACCACCAAGTTCTCCAGTTTAGTTCCAGCCACAACTAATTTACATTATTTCCATGGAAAATGGGTCAGTAAACAAAGCAGAGAGCTACTTAAAAGACGTTTCCCCAACTCTGAAAACTAAATCGGGCATGGTGGAAAGTTTACAGTCCCCTATTTCCCACCTTAGCCAGACACACTCTGTGTGTGCCAGGGACGTCCGGCGAGCGGCCAGAAGCCTGGGTCATTTGACTTCCTTGGACATTTGAAGTCACCCTCATACCTCTTCCCCTCATATCCAGCTGCGTACTGTGCGTAGTCTACAACATTTGATCTGTGCAGATTGTTAACTTATTGGCCTACATATTTTTTAACTGTATGTTTCATGTTAATTGTTGCCTTTTGAAAGGAGCCTAAATAAACAGCTACCATTCTTATGAAACTTCATTCCTTGTACGCATGCACTTTTCATTTCGGGTCAGGTATGTGGGTCATAACTGTATTTCAGCCTTAGGCCACTGACCGTTAATTAACCGAATAATGCTCTCGGCTAACCGGTTGCAAAACTATCTGTTATTCCCATTCGTAATGTTGACAAGCTTGCTACTGTATGCCGTTGGATGAGCTATCCCAAGAGAAAGCCTTTAGGCTGTGGTGCTAAACAGTTATTTAGTCCAAGCAAAAAACACAAAAGTTGGAGGGCAGCAGTCACTTAACTTAGAAAAATAGGCAGGAACAGTACCTCTATTAAACCAGTTTATTTGGCCATATCAAGTTGGCCTTAATCAAAACAGCTTTTCCAGACTCTGGATTAATTAATTTGTTTGTTTACTTATGCGGTGATCCTCTTGCCTTGCTAGACACCCTTTAGGACAGAAATATTATGCAATTACAGTCATTAAATGTGACCTGCTCTCTGACTAAACGTTGCCCTGAGTTTTATAGTTATACTTCTTTACCCATTTTTTCTCCTAATTAACTTGTTTGCCAATTAGCACTTTCCACAATTGACTGTGTCACCACTGCTATTGTACTGGCTCACTTGCCAGTGAGGAGCCCCACTAGGCGGACATAGCGCCTCCATCCGACTCCTCCTGTTCAATACCCCCCACTCCCAGCCCGCTCCCAGTGTCAAAGATTGCCCACCCCGCCTGGCTTCAGTCCATCGAACACACCCAGTTGTGTTCGTAAAGATGCTCGGCCAAGCTGGATGCACAGCAGAGAATTAAAACCCCTAGATTCTGTTGTGGTGGACGTTGTGGCGGACATATTACCCTTGTGTAACCCGAGTGTTCCGATTTTGGCTTTCTAATGAATTTGTCGACCTTCATTTTATAATTAGATCATTAGGTTCATATTTTATGGAGTCTGGTTCCTTTCCTTTACAAATGCAGGAAGTACAGCAGGCCCAGGCAAACTCGCAGATGCATACTTTACGGTATCACTGCACAGCTTCTGGTGTGGGCATACACGGCTGAGGATGAAGGAGATTTTAAACGCTCCCAAAGAGTATGTTTTATTTGTGGTGACTTCTGTTCACAAAATGAACACAGACAGACAGATAGACGGGTACACTGGGTGCTCTGATAACGGGTACAATGGGTATCGCATAACCAGGTGGGCCACCGCCATGCATTCCCAATTTGCATTCTTCTGATTGGATTCCTAATGGATACTCAACTCACAGTTTACGTCAAGGAGTCTGTACGGGAATTCAGGGCCAGTGAAGAAGCCTGAGGGGTAATTTACCAAGAAGTGCAATTTTTGATTGCTGCTTCGATTTGTCTGAAGGACAGTAATTATATGCACATCATGTGCAAGGCTATCAGAAATATCGTCAATGAAAGAGGGTCTAACAACTGCAAACTTTCTTCATGCCACAAAACCCATTTAATAATGGGTTAGAGTTAAAATTATGTTTTTGATGTGATTTAGCTGTAACTTCTTATTGGTTTGAATCAATACATGTTTGATGTGTTTTAGCTGTAACTTCTTTTTGGTTTGAATCAATAGATGTTCTTTTGCATCTTAATAATGTAAAACCTTTCACTCATTTAAAACAGTTAGCCATGTTGGACATGTTTATGAAAATTATAAGACTTAATGCAGAGTTTATTCAGAGTTTTATTAGAAGGGTCAAGAGAGAGACTGAACCACGTGTTTGGCCGTTTGACAAAGAAGAACTGTAGAAAAAAACTTTTTGTTATTGGAAAAGTAAAACAATGCAGGACATTACGGAGGAAAACTGGGAGAGTTCACAGGTATGATTAGATCATGTAACCTGCTAAAACCCCTGTCATGATAACACCAATCTCACTTCACAGTCAAACAAGGAACAACTCTGCTCTTGAATACATGTTGAAGTGTTTCATGATCATCAAATTAATTGTGTTGCCGGGCTTGGCAGCAATGGCTTTGTGCTAATTGGCATCGAGCATGATGGAATGAAGACATACTTTTGTTCACAACACCTCTCACTGTGATGCGTTGTGAGGTTGTAGATTGGGTATTTTTGAGCGGTGGTAGACCACTCCATAGGTTGGCTGTGTGTGTGTCTGTAGCCATTTCTCCTCAGTGTTTTGCCATAGCAATGTGTGTGTGTGTCTGTAGCCTGTACATCCTAGACTTATATCCTAGTCTGAAGACGTTATTAATGTTTTTAATGTTAGAGAAGTAGGCTTGTACTTTCTTACTGGTGGTGATTATAAGAACAAAACTACTTTACAAGAACAATATTCACCTAATTAAGACACTGAAAAACATGTTTTGTACATGCAGATATTAACAACTTCAGTGCAACTTTCAGATGCTGCCAGTCTCTGGTTTTACATACAGTGCAGTGAGCAGTCGGTCAGGTCTCATAACCTTTAATGGGAAAGAAAAAACACAACGCCGCGACAGTTCAGTTCAATTAATCTCGGATTCATAGTCTTTACACACAACTCAGTTCCATGCTGTTTGTACAATACTTACCATTGTCAATCAAGGGAAGCTTGTTTTTGTTGTCACACTCACTCCACCCAAACAATCTGTCAGATTGTCATTGTCAGGTTCAGAAAAACAAGCAATCGGTGTGGGTGTGAAATAAATCCACAAAGGTCCTTCCATGGTAACTGAGTAATCCTTCACAGGGAAATTAATAATATCCAACTGCCCATGCACTGAAAGTTAATCACACAGAATGCCAAATGGACAAACTACTGTACACTATATGCACACTTTTCTTGCAAGTATACAACTATCCAAGCAAATGTCAGTAATTGTTTTGGGATCGCTTTCAATTATGAAAATGCAGTTATTAACACACTGTGCTTGTACATTTCTTCTACAAACTAATTCTCATTCACTTTTCATCATTTGAAAGATTACGTTAGGTTGTGCTAGATAGACTTCACTAGACTAACCTACTGTACGTGTACCACCAAGCAATTGGCTTGGTGGTTGTTAGGGAAACCGGCTTAATCAGTGACTCAGTTTGTCAGTGACAGGGGAGGTTTTTCAGGCCAAGGACCACTTAGCTGAGAGAGAGAGAGAGAGAGAGATGAAGCAGGGACCACCACCACTACATAGTGTATAACATTGTGTTGTAGATTAAACATTTCCATAAATTTCACAGTTGGCTTCATAGACTTGTTTGATAGCATCAGCGTATTAATAGCTTGGATTGATATTTGTGTACTTTCAGACATTTAACCAAGCATCAATACTTTGTAAACTTGACCCTTGCCTCTGTACTAGGTCTGCTCTTTTTTTCCCTCTCCAACAAATCTCTTTGCTGAAAATAGGGACCTACAAGCTCAAAGCGTGACACCTTGCGAGATTGTAGATGTGCAATTTTCGGCAAATGAGAATAGGGATGCAAGGGTGTGGCTAAGAGGCTAATATACAGAGAAGAAGTTCATATCACACAGATTCGGCGGCCCCCCTGTAATAATTCTGAGGAATGAAAGCCAAAACTAGCTGTCCATTCCTCTAATTAAAAGCTGTTATATAAAATGAGTTATTAAAAGAGTTTTAAATGTGGACACTTAGGTAGCGTGTCACTTCCAATGCAAGTTCATTCCACAGTAGTAGAGCCTTTAATCACTACCTCTGCTGTCGTTACACCACAGCAAGGCATCATGCCTTTCTTATTATCTCTGTTCTACAGCAAGTCATCCATGTCAGTTCCCTTGCATGTTGATTAAACACAGCTACAGTAGAATGCTTCACGTTCAGTTGTAAAAGGTCTTAATTGAAGACAAGTGATGCCACTTGAGAGTTTCACTCTGTGTGTGTGTGTGTGTGTGTGTGTGTGTGTGTGTGTGTGTGTGTGTGTGTGTGTGTGTGTGTGTGTGTGTGTGTGTGTGTGTACGAGCGCACACGCTGGTTTGCGAGTTTACAACAACAATTTGATTATGTCTTAATTTACTAACGCAACCATCTAGCAACATGCATGTCAGACCATTTCCCCTTAACATCACAAGACAAAATGATACGATTTCATTGGAAATAAGGCTTTGGAATATTAATAAAAGTCAAGATGGTCATAGATAGAATCCATTCCATCACCTTCCATCTTAATTGCTGTGGCAGAACCGCATAGATGCTCAGAGATCAGTGTTAAATTAGCTTTACGAGGAATTCAGAGGACAATGTGGCCTTAAGTGCCATTTAAGTTTGTGATATTTCTTAATATCAGTATGCCACTAAGCAGATTTTGTTGTAACCAAAGGGAGGACAATTGAGATGATTTTCATAGATGAATATGATACATAATTTAGTGGCAGTTCACAGAGAGTGGGCATGTAGTGTGTAGAACGTAGGAATAATTGCATATAAAAGAGCATCTGTAATTCTATCTTTAAAGTGCAGACGGTAACATATCTCATTGTCTCTCTCGATAGCCACAAACAACCATTTCCCTTTGTTTCGCTGTCGTCCTCTGTCCACCATTCAAAAAAAAATCTTCTCATGTAACAGTAATGGCAAATAATATATATACCAGTTCCATGTTTTCAGAATAGAATTTAATGTAGGCTTCATTGTATAATGACACGCACACTTTCTTATTGCACTACAGAATGCATGAATGCACATGCCGAATG